>NC_030822.1:12049916-13299916 GCF_001704415.2 Capra hircus | reverse complement strand
AGACTACCATAAAGGTGATTTTAATTGTCTCCTTTTCTCTCTTTACTTGCCCTCTAGCTGAGTGCTAATTGCCACATACTTATAACAAGTCTAATTTTAAGATTTAAATTTCTTTCTCTCAAGAGAAAGTTGCTCAAGTGTAAGAACTGACAAATTTCTGAACTCCACCGGCCATCATAATTCCCTGATGCCATTTTTAGCTTTTCCTAAATTAATATATATAACCTTTGCAAAGCACTGGACTGACTACAAGCTTCCCAAAGTCTTGACACCGATTACCACAAGATATCAGCTCCTAATGACAGCACCGTACTCTCTGCTTCATGCCATTGCTATTTGCTTGCTAATAACTTTCTTTTTAAACAGTAGAACGAAATTCTGACATATCCTTTGACATAACACTTGACCCCATGAACCTGACATTTTAAATTACTCATTCAGAATGATGAACCCAACTGCTTGTTCAGGAAGTTGAAAAACTTGAGGTACTTTTAAGTTTATTTTCTTTATACAGACATCTCTTCACGTGATTTTCAAATGTTCATTGCACAGATAAGAGAGAAGAGAAAAATTGCACCTGCTTCATTCATTCAATAAATATTGAGAATCAAACAGCAAAATTGAATTGTATGTAAGAGATGTACCGATGAACAATACATCGAGATATTTAGTTTCCTAAAGTATGTATTACTTCTCTATTATTTGTGTCACATTATTTCCCTAAACTTAAACCCTTAAAATGACACTCTTTTATTATTTCTGTTGGTGTGGGCAGGGAGTCTAGACATGCCATTGATCGATGGTCTGCTTCAGTGTCTGATCTCAAAGTTGATGCCACGGTGTTGGGTAGAGTCTCTCCTCAAAGCTTCAGTGACAAAGGATCCAGTTAAAGGTGGTGTGGTTATTGACAGAATTCACTCCCTCACAGACTGGCACTGATGGCTTCAGTTTCTTTCTTTCTTTTTTTAAAATTTATTTTATATTTATTTTAATTTAATTTAATTGTTTTACAATATTGTGGTGATTTTTTCCATACATTCACATGAATCAGCCATGGGTGTACATGTGTTCCCCATCATGACCCTCCCTTCCACCTCCCTTCTCATCCCATCCCTCAGGGTCATCCCAGTGCACCAGCCCTGAGCACCCTGTCTCATGCATTGAACCTGGACTAGCGATCTATTTTACATATGATAATATACATGTTTTAATGCTATTCTCTCAAATCATCTCACCCTCACCTTCTCCCACAGAGTCCAAAAGTCTGTTCTTTACATCTATGTCTCTTTTGCTGTCTTACATATAGGGTCATCATTACCATCTTTCTAAATTCCATATATATGTGCTAATATGCTGTATTGGTGTTTTTCTTTCTGACTTACTTCGCTCTGTATAATAGGCTCTAGTTTCATCCAACTCATTAGAACTGATTCAAATGCATTATTTTTAATAGCTGAGTAATATTCCATTGTGTATATGTACCACAGCTTCCATTTGTCTGCTGATGGACATCTAGGTTGCTTCCATGTACTGGCTATTATAAACAGTGCTGTGATGAACACTGGGGTACATGTGTCTCTTTCAATTCTAGTTTCCTTGGTGTGTATGCCCAGGAGTAGGATTGCTGGGTCATATGGCAGTTCTTTTTCCAGTTTTTTTAAGAATCTCCACGCTGTTCTCCCTAGCGGCTGTACTAGTTTGCATTCCCACCAACAGTGTAAGAGGGTTCCTTTTTCTCCGCACCTTCTCCAGCATTTATTGTTTGTAGACTTTTTGATAGCAGCCTTTCTGACCAGAGTGAGATGCTACCTCATTGACTTCAGTTTCTTGCTGACTCCTAACAGTGTGCACACCCAGTTCATTGTCACAAAGGTATCTTCCTAAGGAAGCTCGTAATATAGCTGCTTACCTCAAATCCAGTGAGAAAGAGATACTACTGGCAAGATAAAAGTCACAATTTTATATAGCCTAATTATGGAAATGACCCCCATCATCTTTGCCACGTTCTGTGGAAAGAAGCTAGCCAAAGTCTTGCCCACATTGATCAGGGAAGGATTGTACAAGGTAGCATTACCAGGAGATGTTAAAAATTTATAAGCATTGTGGAGTTTGTTCACCAGAGTACGAAATCCATAGAGATTTATAAAGGTAAGTTGGCCATTAAAACATAGCTTCATATTCACCCTATTTAACAATCTCAATTACCCTGATAACTAGGTATTACTATACAATTTAACAAATAAAAACACTGAGGCTCAATGTTATATCTATTCAGTTAGCCAATAAAGTCAGAATTTAACGTAGGTAAAATTTATTTACAGCTATAGCTGTGCTCTAAAAATAATGGGTAATAAAAGAATATATTACTAGAAACCCTATGGGTATTACAAAGATAATAACAAATAATACATTTTATGCCAATAAACTCAGCAAGTTTTTAAAAACTAGCCAATTTCTTGAAAACAAAATTTACTAAAAATTAAACAAGAAAATATACAAAAACTAAGTATTCCATAGGGGTTGAAGAAATTGAATTTATAATTAAAAACATTCCCATGATAATAGTTGTATGACTGAACTAGTGAATTCTATCCTATATTTATAGAATAAAGTATACCAGTCATAGATAAACTTTCTCAAGAAGTAAAAAGGAAGAACTATTCAAAACTCACTTTATATAGACAGAATACCTCTAAAATGAAATATTAAAAGTATATTTTATAAAGAAAACATTTTAAACCAATATTCTCCAAGAACAAAGACATGAAAATTCATAATAGACTACTAGCAAGTTAAATTCAGTAATATGTAAAAAATAATACATAATAGTCATATGCAACCAAAGTTTATGTCAGTAATGCAATGTTTCTTTAACATTTGAAAACCAAACAATGCAATTCACCATATTAACAGAATAAAAGAAAACATCCTTATGATCATGTCAATAGGTTAAAAAAAAAAGCATTTTACAGAATCCAGCATTAATAGTAATAAGTCAACAAATAAAAAATAGAAGAAAATATCCTCACTTTGACAAAGGACATCTGCAAAAAAAGTCTAGAATTAACATTGTACTTAAAAGTGAAATAGTAAACATTTTCCTATTAGACTTAGAGCAAAGCAAGCTTGTCAGTTCTGAACACTTCCAGTTAACACTATGCCTTATCCAGTTCAACAAAGCAGGAAATAAGTATAATGTTTGGAAAAAAAAAAAATTGTCTTATTTTCAGTTGGCATAATTGTGCAGATTAAAAAAAAAAAGAAAAACCTACCCAAGCATTATTAGAACTAATAAAAACAATCAGCAAAACAATAGTCAATTTATAGTCAGTATATAGTCAATATACAAAAATCAATCGTATTTATATGACGTCAGTGAGCTACTAGAATGGGGAGGGAGGTGGGAGGGGGGTTCATGTTTGGGAACACATGTAAGAATTAAAGATTTTAAAATTTAAAAAATAAAAAAATAAAAAAAAATTTAAAAATAAAGTTAAAAAAAAAGAAAGAAAATGATATTTCTAAAAGTGATGTGTAATATAACATCAAACTTCATGAAATCTTAGGAATAATGTTAACAAAAAATTGTGTAAGACTTGCACCATGGAAACTACAAAACTGTTGATAAGAATTAAAGATTTAAGTAAATGGAGAGATATGCCATGTTTATTGACTAGAAAATTCAATATTTCCCAGATATTAATCATTACCAAATTGATGAAGGGAATCAATGCAATACTAATCAATATCTCCATTTTTTTTTTCATAGAAATTGTGAGGCTGATTCTAAACTTGTATTGAAAACCCAAAGGGCCTAAAATACTCATTACAATTTTTAAAGAGAAGAGCATAGTTGAGGATTATGCTTCCTGATATTGTCACTAATTAAGACCATGTAGTATTGGCATTAATTGTAGACATATAGGTCAGTGGAACAGAATAGAAAGCCCAGAAAAAAACCACAGTAATGAAGAAGGATTATTTTTGATGAAGGTGAAAAGGGGAAAAAAGAAAGGTTTTCAACAAATGCTGCTGCATCAATTGCATAAATTTGTTCATAAAATAATTTGATCCAATTCATATTATATGCATAAATTCATTTGAAGCAGATAATGTACACTGACTCAATGGACATGAGTTTGAATAAACTGTCGAAGTTGGTGATGGACAGGGAGGCCTGGCCTGCTGCAGTCCACGGGGTCGCAAAAAGTTAGACACGACGGAGTAATTGAAATGAACTGAACTGAGCTGAAAATGTACACATAAAAGCTAAAACTGCAAAGTTTCTAGACTAAAGTAAAACCTTGCAAACTTGAGTAAGGCAAATAATTCCTATGATACAAAAATCATTAAACTAGCAGTAAAAGAAAAAATATGTAAAAATAAAGCCTTTATTCATTTTAGGAAACTATTAAGAGAATAAAAAGGCAGAGTCTGAAAGATGTGAATCAAGGTATACATTTCCGACACAAGACCTGTATCCAGAATATATAAATACTCTAATACCTTAAAAGTCAATGTGAAAATGAATGATCTTATTTTTAAGTGGACATATTAAAACACTTTCTGAAATAAGATCTATAAATTGTCATTCAGTACACACACACACGAAGTTCTTCAAACTCAAGAACTTCAAAATAGAGAAATGAAAATGGCTAACAGTTTTTCAAAATTAATACCAAATATTAGAAGAGAAATGAGTTAGCAAACATGTGGAGAAACTAGAACACTATTTATTGTTGGTTACAGTGCAAAACAAATATTTTTTGAAGGCCTTTAAAACCCTTTGTTGGGCTTTAAAACCCGTGTGCACCCTGGAAACTACAAAACATGCCCGCTGGAATGCTCAAACCACGCACACACCGTGCACCGCCTGCACGCTGGGGCCTGCAGGACAGAAGCTCTGCCATGGTTGGCAGCCTCTAAAATAATTCGAATGATCTCCATCAGCTTGAGTTTCACGCCCTTTTGAAATGCCTCACCTTTGGTTTGAACTGGACCTGGTACCTTCCTTCTAAGCAACAGAATTCAGGGTCTTCCATGGTGGTTCAGTTGTTAACATTCTGTGCTTCCAATACAGGTGGAGCAAGTCCAATCTACCGTAGTAGTAGTTGGGGAAAAAAACGGATGACAGAATTTCTTCGTCTTGGTCCATAATCCCACACTCTTTTTCAGGGAGCCTCGTTGAAAAGTACTTACCTTTTCCTGACATCAACTGAAATACTTAAGAGTACTTAAGAGACTAATATATTAATCTCATGAAAATGTTTATAAACAAATTAAAGCTTGTGTGGCCAAGAATGTTTGCTATTATTCCAAATTTTGCTGATACTTGCTGCTGCTAAGTCACTTCAGTCGTGCCCGACTCTGTGTGACCCCATAGACGGCAGCCCACCAGGCTCCCTCGTCCCTGGGATTCTCCAGGCGAGAACACTGGAGTGGGTTGCCATTTCCTTCTCCAATGCATGAAAGTGAAAAGTGAAAGGGAAGTCTCTTAGTTGTGTCCAACTCTTCACGACCCCATGGACTGCAGCCTACCAGGCTCCTCTCTCCATGGGATTTGCCAGGCAAGAGTACTGGAGTGGGATGACATTGCCTTCTCCGTGCTGATACTTAGAGTCAGATAATTAGAAATACTTTAACCTCTGGCTTTGTACTGAAGTTATTATAACATAAAACTCTTCCCTAATAACCAATCTAGATATGGCCATTTGTGCAGTTGGATTTATGCAGGAACCCAATATCATCATATCAAAACTAAATTAAATAAAACTTAAAAGGAAAAGAAGGAAATCTAGCAATTCTATAGCTTTATTTTATTCATGTTCTCATTTTTACATACATCTATTCCTAGTTCTAGATTAATTGACCTTCATCTCTGACTTCGAATCCATCTCTTGTCTTTGAACATGATTTGTTTGGAAACTGATCTACTTGGTATGTGAATTCTCCTTTTATCTTTGGACTGTTCCTTATGTCCCCAAGTTCTCAGCAATCCTTGTTGCCAATTGTAGGAATGATTCTCAAGTTAGATAAAAATACATCCCAAATTCTGCATGAAACATTACCTATACTAAAAACAAAAATATTACTATTTATCAAGAAATTCAAATTTAGCCTAATAGCCTCTTTGTTAGCTAAATTTGACAACTCTACCTCTATGTGACTTGCTGTTATGAGGGAATCAACACTAACAAATATGAATATCAAGCTATATTTTACTCCAAGAAACTTATCTTTCCTTCTGTGCCCCCACAATTAGCCTAAATGGACCACAGAATGAGTATAATGAGTTAGTCCAAATTCCACAGACTTTTTTAGACTTTAAACAAATAGAAATATTTAGAAACGCAGCAAAGTCCAAAACATATAGATACCTAAAACAAACCAAAAAGCAAAGAACTATATTCATTAGAGGGCATTGTATTCATCTTAGCCATGCCCCATTATCAAATGGTTCACAGCAGTGGTTCATAAACAGTGAAGATAAGAGTGACGGAATTATTTTGAGAATATTGTGAATTCCTGTGGGCACTGGTCTATAAATAGGCTAGAGATTATGTGTTACATATATATTTTAATCTGTATATAAGTGTTGCAATAAATACAATATGGAGTTATGAAGACTTACACTGAATCCATAATATAATTTTCTCACCCTTTGAGATTTGCTTAGAAATTACGCCATGCACCTACTCAAACTGTTTTTATCAAAAGCTTCTTCTGATAATTGAAGAGTATCATTCACATCAAGTTATTTAAAGAGGTAATCAACTATGTTAATATCACCTTTCAGGATTTAGGTTCAACTAAGATAGTGGTCATGTATAGATGTGAGAATTGGACTATGAAGAAAGCTGAGCATAGAATAATTGATGCTTTTGAACTGTGGTGTTGGAGAAGACTCTTGAGAGTCCCTTGGACTGCAAAGAGATCCAACCAATCCATTCTGAAGGAGATCAGTCCTGGATGTTCTTTGGAAGGACTGATGCTATAGCTGAAACTCCAGTACTTTGGCCACCTCATGCAAAGAGTTGACTCATTGGAAAAGACTCTGACGCTGGGAGAGATTGGGGTCAGGAGGAGAAGGGGATGACAGAGGATGAGATGGCTGGATGGCATCACCAACTCGATGGACATGCGTTTAAGTAAACTCTGGGAGCTGGTGACAGACAGGGAGGTCTGGTGTGCTGCAATTCATGGGGTCGCAAAGAGTCGGACAGAACTGAGTAACTGAACTGAACTGAAGACATTGGCTATCTAGGAAAATGAGATAAGGATTCATCTGCACTACTGAGAAATAATGCATTAAGTGATATTTGTTTTCAAAGGAATATAAAAGAGCTATTTAAGCATGGGAGGCGCGGGATGTCACTGCATCTGCTTCCCATTGCTCTTTCCTTTTATAAGAAACTCCACTGTAGCAAACCCAGATCAGGGATGGCAGAGGAAGAAATGAGAGGGTGTTTGGCTCTAAAGTTTTGGCCAAGTACATGCTTGGCAGACAGCAATCAAAATAAAAAGAGAGCAAAATAGAAAGCAAGTTTCTCTTAAAAAATAAGAACTGCACTCCACTGGAAAGATACAGATGAAATCAATTCTGAGCAGCCTCTGAATTCACTTTGGACAAAATCCTATTCAAAGCCAGATTTGCCAATCATACTAGATAACTGAAAAATAGGCATGGTTGTTTTACAAAAAGCTGCCTACTCTCCACCCCAATTTTATCAAAACCATCTACATTTATAACAGAGAGTGGGAGATTTCTGGTCCTTTATGTCATGATGATAATCCTACATGTGTCTCCAGTATCTCTTTGCGTACTGAGATTTTCTCTTCTAAGAACAACAGTCGGTCAGATTAGGATAGGGGCCACCCTAAAGGTTTCATATTTACATAGTTAATCTTAAAAGTCCTGTATCCAAATGCAGTTCTTTCCAAACTGGATTCCTTTTATTTCTTTTTCTTGTCTAATGCCCGACATTACATCAGATGTAATGAGGAATAAAATTGGCAAGAGTGAATATTTTTGTCTTTACTCTGATCTTTCCAGTCTTTCACTGTTACATATGTTAGTTGTGAGTTTTTAATAGATGTTCTTTTTCAAATTGAAGTTCCTTTGTGTATATAACTTTTTTTGAGTTTTTATCAAGAAATGATGTTGATTAAAAAAAAAGCTGTTCTCTGAATCTATTGAGATGATTGTGTGTGGGTGTTTCCTTTGGATAAGATATATTACACTAACTTATTTTTTGATATTTGACAAACTTCACATTCTTGGGATATGCCACTTGGTTATAGCGTATGTATTTTTTTTAATGCATTGCTGGATATGGTTTGTTAGTATATTGTTTAGGATTTTGCAGTCATATTCACAATAAGTATTACTCTGTAACTTTCTTTTTTGTGATGTATTTATTGGAATTTTTATAAGGATAATTCTAACCTCATGAGATGATTTGGGCAGTGTTCCTTCTTTTTGAGAAGAGTTGACATTAATCATTATTTAAATAGATAAAATTCAACTATGAAGTCATTTGGGTCTGGGTTTTATGCTTTGAATAGTTTCTGATTAGTAATTCAGTCTCTGTATTATAACAATACAACCTGAACAAGTACACGAGATGTCTTGGAAGCCAAAGCTGCAAAATTGGTGTGCATCACTCAAGCATTTAAGACATTTGGGTGATTATCACCTCAATGTAGCACCCACGAAGGGATAAGTTGGTCACAGAATGGGTTAGATTGACACTAGATCACCCATCAACTTCAAGAAAATTTCCATGCAGTGAGGTACTCTGTGAAATATCACACTATCCCCAGCTCTGCAGCACATCCTTCTTAGGTATTAGTTTGGCTACAAGAAAATGTAGTTTGGCTAAATCTTTCAAAGTGCATATGTATGGTCAGGCCACTCAAGATGGATGTTCTTTTTCTCTCTTTACATACCCTGTCTGACCAGTGCCTGCTTCACTTAAATCTAACACACATGACTAACTTTCTTATGTACAGGTCCCAGGCCCCAGCTAGTGACTGGTCTTATCTAAGAGGTGGTAAGGGGAGTGCCATTCTACTGATTTCCCTGCTGACCAATGAGCCTACTGCTGCTGCTACTGCTAAGTTGCTTCAGTCATGTCCGACTCTGTGCGATCCCGCAGACGGCAGCCCACCAGGCTCCGCCGTCCCTGGGATTCTCCAGGCAAGAAAACTGGAGTGGGTTGCCATTTCCTTCTCCAATGCATGAAAGTGAAAATTGAAAGTAAAGTCACTCAGTTTAGTTCAGTTCAGTTCAGCCACTCAGTCATGTCTGACTCTTTGCGACCCCATGAACCGAAGCATGCCAGGCCTCCCTGTTCATCACCAACTCCCAGAGTTCACTCAAACTGATGGCCATCGAGTCAATGATACCATCCAGCCATCTCATCCTATGCCGTCCCCTTCTCATTCTGTCCCCAATCCCTCCCAGCATCAGAATCTTTTCCAATGAGTCAACTCTCCACATGAGGTGGCCAAAGTACTAGAGTTTCAGCTTCAGCATCATTCCCTCCAAAGAATGACCCAGAGAGATGTTGTGGGGAGGGAGGTGGGAGGGGGGTTCATGTTTGGGAACGCATGTAAGAATTAAAGATTTTAAAATTTAAAAAAAAAAATTAAAAAATTAAAAAAAAAATAAATAAACTTACAGGCACCAGAAAAAAAAAAAAAAAAAAAACAAAGAAATTCCAGGGCTATCTCCTTCAGAATGGACTGGCTGGATCTCCTTGCAGTCCAAGGGACTCTCAACAGTCTTCTCCAACACCAGAGTTCAAAAGCATCAATTCTTCAGCACTCAGCCTTCTTCACAGTCCAACTCTCACATCCATACATTACTACTGGAGAAACCATAGCCTTGACTAGATGGACCTTTGTTGGCAAAGTAATGTCTCTGCTTTTGAATATACTATCTAGGTTGGTCATAACTTTTCTTCCAAGGAGTAAGTGTCATTTAATTTCATGGCTGCAATCACCATCTGCAGTGATGGGACCAGATGCCATGATCTTCATTTTCTGAACGTTGAGCTTTAAGCCAATTTTTTGCTCTCCTCTTTCACTTTCATCAAGAGGCTTTTTAGTTCCTCTTCACTTTCTGCCATAAGGGTGGTGTCATCTGCATATCTGAGGTTCTTGATATTTCTCCCAGCAATCTTGATTCCAAGCTTGTGCTTCTTCCAGCCCAGCATTTCTCATGATGTACTCTGCATGTAAGTTAAATAAGCAGGGTGACAGTTTACAGACTTAACGTACTCTTTTTCCTATTTGGAACCAGTCAGTTGTTCCATGTCCAGTTCTAACTGTTGCTTCCTGACCTGCATATAGGTTTCTCAAGAGGCAGGTCAGAAATCTCTCAGTCATGTCCAACTCTTTGCGACCCCATGGACTGCATCCTACCAGGCTCCTCCGTCCATAGGATTTTCCAGGCAAAAGTACTGGAGTGGGGTGCCATTGCCTTCTCTGGACCAATGAGCCTAACTGATGTCAATTACTAATTGACCAAGCAGCCTAACTGATGTCAGTTACTCTATAGCTGGTAATCCTCCCTTTCCCCTGGGAGCTACTGGTGCACCATCAAGATTTAGCCAAACTACAAATCAATTGTAATTTATTTGCAATTACAAATCAGTAATTGACTGCCACCATGTCCTGCTGGCCAGGCACTGCATACTGTGGAGGGTTTTCCAGGACCTCGGTTCCGATGTGTAAGATTATCTCCATATATTAAATAAGCATTGATGTCTCTGTTGCTGACTCTGTGCTCTTTCTTCCACCTTGAAACTGGACAAGCACAGAGCTTATAGACATGTGGAGTATAGTCCAACAACATATTTAAAAAATGATGTTTTTTTTTTCCTTCTGTCTTGTTATATGTCCTGAGAGCTTGGTTCTTTAATGAATGAGAAAATTGTTTCTGGTCTCTGCCATCTGAGAGGTACACCTACTGGTGTGTATTTGGCAGCTAGCCAAACAGACTAGGATTTCAAGCAGCTATAGCTGGTTGGTCAGAAACACATAGAACAACCAGGGTCTGTGACTGGCATCTCTTTGTTCCCCTGTGCCAGCTCTTAGGGGAGTTTGTCATAAGGGGTCCCAGTCCAAAGGGGCTTTTGTCATCTCAATCCTCATTGCTTTGTTAATGTTGGCACTAAGCCATCCTTACTGGCTGTGCAACAAAGAAAGGTCCTTGCTTTCTTAGACTATTTTTTAGAGTAAAATATATGGATCTTTTGAGGGCTGCATCCTTTGCCATCTTTTGTGGGATGGGCCTCTTTTGTCCATGGTTAAGCCATAAAAGGGCTCCCCATTGGCTCAGCAGTAAAGAATCTGCCTGCAGTGCAAGAGACAGAGAAGATGTGAGTTCAATTTCTGGGTCAGGAAGGTACCTTAGAAGAGGGCATGGCAACCCGCTCCAGTGTTCTTGCCTGGAGAATCCCATGGACAGAGCATCCTGCCTGCCAGGCAACAGTCCATAGGGTTGCAAAGAGTCAGATATGACTGAAGTGACTGAGCATGCACCCAAACCATAAAGAATCTTATTGGTTTGAGTCACTATTAAGATCTTACATGTCAATGACCAGAGGATGAATCCTTTGAATTGGAAAAAATTCTAAATTGATAAATTTTTAAAGAATTCTCATCATGAACAGCTGATTTATTGCTACATATGAAAAGACCAAATTAAAAGATAGATGCAAAGAAATACAATAACTAATTTTAAGAACTTTCTTAATTAAAAATAAAAATGTTCAGGAAGCCTTCTGGACTATATAGGCTGAACAACTTGTTTTACACTTAAGAAGAATCATCATAAACAGTTCATGTTTAGTCAACCTTCAGACCTGCTGAGTAGGCCACTCAGAAAGTTTACCTGAACACTCAAAGATATCATCAGAGACATTTAAACTATAAATCAGGAAAATCTGTCAGGCTGTCACTGCCTAGAGTACTTTCACTTAAGTTAGATTTATCTGCATATATATATATATATATATATATCCTACTTTACCCTACTTAGCAGTTTTGCTGACAACAACCCATTATGCTGTGATTTCTTTTGAGTTATTATTCTTACCCATCTTGTGAAAAAGTCACTTTCAAATTGGAGTCACAGTGGCCAATGTTAACATTCATATTAGTCGTTTTGAAGTGACTGGTATAGACCTGTAAGTGTCTTAGAGTAAGGACTGTTTTAGAATTAGGAGTGTTACTTCAGATAAGAAATTTGTTTGGCAACATTTGTAGAAAGACCTCACTGCAACAGAAGGAGCATATGATAGGAATAGCAACCCTGGGGATTAGCGTTACACTTCCCTGGCGGACTTCTTAACGTCAGGACTGCTTAGCCAAGAGGTTTGAAGGCTCTTTGCTGGAGGTCTTGACTTTCTGCTGTTGAGAGCTATTCAATATGGATGATACTAGAGTCTCCATCAGAGCAGAAGGCGACTTCCTGTCACATACTTATCACGAGACCCATTGCCAGACAAGGGGTTGTGCTTATGCTGTGACACCTCCTTCCTGGACTTCTCTTTGTAGCAGTTGACTGTTTAGCCCTGTTTCTATTTTTTTACTTTAGTCTGTAGTGTGTGCTAATTGTGTGCAATAAAAAAGTGTTTTTTTAATTTCATATCAGCCATGATTTGTATATCTCCAATTCCGAGATTCTTACTTGACCTTACCGGTAAAATAATGGTTAAAAAAATAAAAGTTCTAAGAGACAACATATGTAATCAGATTTGCCAAAGATTTTGAGTCATAATGGCAACAAAAGAGCAAACAGAAGGAACAAAAAATCTCTGCAAAGCAAAACTTAGGAGGGAGAAAACATAACCTTAAAGGTAACAAACCAGTAAGTAAAATAGAGTTGAGTATTGTATATGCAAATAAAGAATCAAGAACTCTTTTCTTATATGGCATGATTAATATCTAAAAAGAAATGTGAAAAGGTACTAATATTTAGGTTCATGATTTCATTCAGCAAATATTTAATGTTTATTGCGTGACAGATATTAGGAATACAATAGTCTCTCCCGAAGGAGTTCATTTTGCCATGGAAAAGAAAAATACAATCAATAGTTTGTACAAAATCCACAGGCAAGCTGTAACTTGCATGATATTGTGGGAGCAGTGAAAAATGCAAAGGTAGGACACTTGCTAATATGCTGTGTTGATGAAGAATTAATTAGTCAATGTAAGAAAGAATTAGAAAATTTTATTTGAGGCAAATTGAGAATTTTAACCTGAGAAGAGCATCTCAGGAAGATCTGACAACTGTTCCACCCACTGAAAGTCAAGACACAGGTTATATAAGATTTTTGAGACATGGGGCTGTACACCAAATGACGCATTATTGACAGTTTGCTTAATTGAGATCTAGGTTTCATAGTGGTGGGTCATGTGACCTCTTACAAGGTCAAGAAAGAATGTCTTTTTTAAGGCAGTGGTCTCCAACATTTTTGGAGAAAGACAATTTCTCCAAATTGTAGAAGACAATTTTTGTAGAAGACAATTTTGTAGAAGACAATTTTTCCATGGACAGACTGGGGGACGATGGTTTGGAGATGATTCTCATAAGGAGAAAGCAACCTAGATCCCTTCATGTGTAGTTCCCACAAGGCTTGTGTTTCTATTGTTACCAGTTCAAGATTTCTCTGCTCACTGCACAAGAGGCCAGTGAATTTGAGGGATGAGGTGTTGAGGCAAGGAATATGCCTCAGAAAGCTGGCTAACAGAAAAGATAGCAGACTAATATCTCAAAATAACTATCTTGTCAAGGGTCTGGATGCCAGGTTTTTTTATGGATCAGAGATTGGAGGAGGTGAGGAAACAGGTAAAAAGGCCATTTGATTTTGGAAGTGTCTCCGAGAACTGGAAGCCTCAGGCAGGAGATGTGTTCATTTCTTCCTTCCTGCCATCAACAAGTGGACAGGTTTCTGAACAAAGGCACTTTAGCTTAACAGGCAGAGGGACAAGATTCTTTGAGGTAAGCCATTATGTTTGATTATAATTACAAAAGATGCCAAAGAAACAGATTTAGCATGGAAGAGTCAAAACTGACTCTTCTCAGTTATACTATGAAAAATCCAATGCCACCTCTGATCTGACAGGCGGCAGAGCTCAAGCAGTAATGGAAGCAATGAGGAACATCTTTAAATATAGTTAAATCTTTGTTCTTACTCACCAGTTGCTCACCTCTTACTTGGCGACTGGTTTCCTAACAGGCTATGGATTGGTACTGGTCTGTAGCACAGGGGTTGGGGACCCCTGTTTCAAGGAGTTATCTTGTTGGTGCTAGTAGAATATTGCTCTGTATGGTTAAGCAGGTATTTCAGCCTATGGGGTTGATGTATAAAGCGGATACACAATGCACAATGTGGGAGAGAGGAGACCAAAGAGTAGAGAAGAATTTTTATGTTTAAATTATTTTATCTTGCCATAAAATATGAACTTTATTTCACAGGGGGGATGTACAGAAGATGGCTCAGAAGTAGAGATGCTGCTCAAGGTGATGAGAAAATGGTTAGATTAGAAAAGGGAAGACGTTTCTCAGTTTGAGAGAACACATTTTAAAAAGGAGAAGGGATCTAAGAGAGAATGGCATATTAAGGCGCTCATAAGTTTGTTAGTCCTCTGTGGCTGAGTCACCAAGTTAAGTACAATTGAGTGATTAGAGAGAAAAGCTAAAGAGGTAGGAAAGAAGATCCATCAAGCATGATCTTGAAATCTGAGCAAATGAACTCAAAGCAGGGGGAAGACTGCCATCTATTGAATTTCTGCTTCTATTTTACAACATATCTGAATCTTTCTCTCTGCCAGTAGTCTGACCTTCCCAATCTTCCACCAACGTAACAGGCTAGAATTTTGTTAACCAAAGGTAAGTGCTTTACTTGTGCCATTCTTCAGGGGCCATATTTATGTGACTGTTTTGCAAACTCTCACTTAAGGATGACAAGTATAACACAGCTCAAAAAACCCACAGTGTTTCACAGCCACAGAAACTGTTATATATCTTTTTAAAGTGGATCTTGCTTGGTTTCCTTTTTTCTTCCTTTGACAGGGGCACAAAAAACCTGTTCACAAAAGTGATGCATGTTTTTTCAAGTGCCTGCTCACTTTGTAAGTGAATTTTAAAACCTGTCTGAGACATCACGCTTTTCTTACTGAGCTCGCTTAAGCTTGATATCCTTACAAAGTCATTTTGAGCTTATTTTCATATCTCAGTTTGGAAGTAAAAATATTTTTGTAGTACTTTAATTGTTTTTCTAAGAGATGTAGAAAGAGAGAGGGTATTTTTTTCACTCTAATCAGAAACTTCAGATAGCACTATATCTTCTCATCTTTTCAGAAAGCCTCCACCGTTGTCATTGTTAAGTAGTTAGAATAGGAAAAAGAAGTCCAGAATGGCGGTGGCTGAAAGACATGGAAGGGAAAAGCCCAAGAAAATATAACAAAGGTCCGAGGATAAGAGTGAGGACCTCAGGTATAACAAAGAGCACTCCTGGCTAGCCCAATTTACGTAGGGCAGGCCCGGGGGAGGAGAAAAAAACATATAAAAAGAGGAGCCAAAATTGCGCCCGTGGCCTCTCTTCTCTTCGTGTCCTTTGGGTTAGCATGCCCTCACACCTCGACGATGTATTTTCCTTTACTTTCTAAATAAAACTGAGCTGTAATACGGAGCTGTAACACTGGTCCATCTGAGGGCTACAACACTGGTCTGTCGCTTTCAAATTTTTGTTGTGACAAGACAGAACCGAGGAAATTACAAACTCCCCGACATCATGATTAGTTCAGCTCAGTTCAGCTGCTTAGTTGTGTCCGACTCTTTGCGACCTCATGAATTGCAGCATGCCAGGCCTCCCCGTCCATGACCAACTCCCGGAGTTCACCCAACCTGATGTCCATGGAGTCGGTGATGCCATCCAGCAATCTCATCCTCTGTCATCCCCTTCTCCTCCTGCCCCCAATCCCTCCCAGCATCAGAGTCTTTTCCAATGAGTCAACTCTTCACATAAGGTGGCCAATGTACTGGAGTTTCAGCTTTAGCATCATTCCTTCCAAAGAAATCCCAGGGCTGATCTCCTTTAGAATGGACTGGTTGGAATTCCTTGCAGTCCAAGGGACTCTCAAGAGTCTTCTCCAACACCACAGTTCAAAAGCATCAGTTCTTCGGTGCTCAGCCTTCTTCACAGTCCAACTCTCACATCCATACATGACTACTGGAAAAACCACAGCCTTGACCAAATGGACCTTTGTTGGCAAAGTAATGTCTCTGCTTTTGAATATGCTGATAGCCACTGTATATTAACTAACATTATTTCAGTTGTCATTCCATCAGCATTTCACTGTATTTTTCATAGGTTGCCTTTTTTTTCTCCTAGGATTCAAGTTAAAAAGTAGCTTTTAAAAATAATATTTGCTTGAAAATACTTATGAAATGAAAATTAAGCTGCCATTACTAATATTATTATCATTAATGATATTATTGTTATTATTTTACGGGTGGTGGTACTAAATATTAAGGAATAGTGAACTGGTAGTTTTTGAATGAGATTAGACATTCATTGGAGAAGGAAATGGCAACCCACTCCAGTATTCTTGCCTGGAGAATCCCAGAGACAGAGGAGCCTGGTGGGCTGCCATCTATGGGGTCGCACAGAGTTGGACATGACTGAAGCGACCTAGCAGTAGCAGCAGCAGACATTCTCATGTATGAACGCTTATAAGAGAAATGCAATGAGGTGAAAAACAAAACAAAGCTCTTATCAATTTGCCACTATTGTGAACAGATTTCTTCTGGACAGACTGAAACCAGTCACGTAAGCAGAAGACAACTGACAAATTAAAAGGAACATAATGTTCTTCCTAACATCTCTTTTAGAGGAAAGTAAAATTGTTGTGCACTTTTCTGAAAGCATAAAAGGAAACCATTGGTAGAGCATGCTTCTAAGAGTTAGGAGATGATTAGGGCTTAATTTTACTTTCTTAAGAAAGCACTTGAAAACTTGATTCTGAGGTTTTTATTCTATTGAGTTTCAAAGCTTGTCTATGGAATACCCTTTGATGGTGAATTACCAAAATGTAGTAGCCAATGAAAATTCAGAAGACTCATGGAAGATAATTTCAATTTATTTCTAAACTTTTAATTCAAAATAGGCACTTTGAAATAATTACCTCAATTGTTAAATAAATTTGGAATATCTTATTGGTTTCCTTACTTCCTATGAAGAAATGCTAAAATCCATAGCAAATTGAATGTGTGTGTGTGTGTGTGTGTGTGTGTGTGTGTGTGTGTGTGTGCTTAGTCACTGGTTTGTGTCCAACTCTGTGTAACCCTATGGACTGCAGCCTATCAGGCTCCTCTGTTCATAGAATTTTCCAAGCAAGAATACTGGAGTTGTTATCTTTCCCTTCTCCAGGAAATGTTTCCCATCCAGGGATCAAACCCTGTCTCTTGCGTCTCCTGCATTGCAGGCAGATTCTTTACCTGCTGCGCCACCTGAGAAGGTTGCAAACTTATGCAAACTACATAAGTCTATTAGCCTTTGACTAGTGCTAAGTATCAATTCATTCCAGTTTCTGGTGACTTATCCATGTGAACCCACAAATCTGGTCAGGATGGTGTTTTCACTGCCTTATTAAGTTTACTCTTCCTTCTATTTCTCTCTTACTGTCCAAACTGGTATTCCTCCATATCTCTCTAAGTGTGTAGGCCTTTGCAACATCTATGTATCAATCTCTTATCTCTTTCTCTATCTATCATCTATCTAACTGATATACTCAATAAAGTCTTATCTCTTCTTTCCTTTTTTACTATCCACTTGAAGGTAATCTCTTCTCTCTGAACTGCCATAACATTTATTGTTGGTTTTCTACTGATTCCTGCCTAGAGGCCTTTATTCAGTGGTTCAAAAATAATAATAATAAGCTAGCTCCCACTTGTTCTTTAAATATATAGATGGAACATTTATGAACTGTTATTTTGTTCTTGAGGGCAGTATCTTGATTGTAGTAATGATTTATTATGGTAGATACTTCATGTAGTATTTAGCAAAAAAACATGTACACATTAAACAGCAGATATTTATTACCTCAGAATTTAAAAGCCCTAATTTTCCTTTTCATTATACTCTTAGTTAGCTAGAGGGGAGGAAAAAATGTGGAGCTCTCAGTTAAAAAAAAACGAAATCATCCCATTGGCAGCTACATGGATGGACCTAGAGATTATCATACTAAATGAAGTTAAGTCAGAAAGAGAAAGACAGATACCATATGATATTACTTATATGTGGAATCTAAACTATGACATAAATTAGTTTATCTACAAAATAGAAATGGACTCACAGGCATAGAGAACAGACTTGTGGTTGCCAAAGGGGAGAGGGGGCGGGGAAGTGATCTATTGGGAGTTTAGGACTAACAGATGCAAACTACAATATTATATATAAAATGGATAAACAAAAAGGTCTTATTCTGTAGAATAGGAAACTATATAAAATATCTTGTGGTAAACCACAATGGAAAAGAATATGACAAAGGATATACCTACATAAAATAATCACTTTGCTATATTCCAGAAACTAAGACAACATTGTACACCAACTATAATACAATTAAAAAAAAAAGTGAAAAAAAAAACATGGAACTCAAATGGGAAGTTTGTATGAGTTGTGCCTGAAAGTGGGATGTCTTATTTCCATTCAAATTATTTTATTAGAACTCAATTACATAGCTACACATAACTCCAAGGGAAGTAGGAATTGCAATTTCTTTGTGTGCTCAGGAGGAAAGCGCACATTTTAGGGGACTGGCTAAATATGCTTTAGGAATATGTAGGAATTATCTGTTACAGTCTATTGTTACTATAATTCTTTACTTATATTCTATATACCACTTATACAAGCACTATTATGATATTCTGTTATAGTACATTCAAATGTAATTCAAGCATTCATAGGAAGGAAAAGAAGAAACAAGACCAAATGGATCCTTAAATAAAATTCTAGAATATATTTATGTTGTTGTTGTTTAGTTGCTAAGTTGTGTCCGATACTTTTGGACTATGCTAATTGTTACATCAAGTATCTACCATAATAAATCATTACTACCATCAAGATGTTGACTTCAAGAATGAAAGCACAGTTCATAAATATTTTATCTATAGACTTAAAGAACCTGTTGGAGTTAGTTTATTATGGACTGTAGACCACCAGGATCATGAGATTTCCCAGGCAAGAATACTGGAGTGGGTTACTATTTCCTTCTACACGGGATCTTCCTGACCCAGGGATCAAACCTGCATCTCTTGCATTGGCAGGCAGATTCTTTAGCACTGAGCCACATGGGAAGCCCAGAATATATTTATAGATAATGCTTAATAATGTTTTCTTCTGGGGAATCTATAAAAAACACGGTATTAGGGTTTTCCAGAGAAGATATTTGTATTATAACGAGTTGGTTCACAGATAAAAAGGATAACAAGTCCCAAGATTCACAGAGTGATCAGAGAACTGGAGACCCAGGAAAGCCAATAGAATGGTTCCAGTCTGAAAATTACAGGAGCTAGAGCCAGGATGAGTCAATGTTTCAGATAGCATTTGAAGATAGGAAAAAGCCAATGTCCTGTTGAAGGTATTAAAAATTCAGACCTTCAGCTGTTTGGATGAAGGCCACTCACATTAGGGAGGGCAATTTGCTTTATTCAGTCTATGAATTCAAGTGTTAGTCTTATGTAAAAACACCTCACAGAAACACTCATAATTATCTTTGACAACTTGGACACCTGTGTCTTAGTTGACATATAAAATTAACTATCATTGACACTAAATAATAACATACTTTATATATATATAATTACATATATATGTAATTAATTTCATTAACCTTCTGAAGGTAGTGTGGATTTAGTCCTCTTTCATATTTTAAGCTTGAATTCAAAGTAAATCATCATCATGATCATCAAAATCATCATCATCATCATCATACTATAGGCAAATACAAAAATCATGTCTGCATTCTAAAGAAATATAAAAAAAATAAAGTTATAACAATTTTTCTTCTCATTCTCCTTTCCAATAACTAACCAGTAAAATAAGAAGAGAGAAGGAAAAATAGTACCAAGTAATTAATAAGGATTTAAATAGCATCACTCAGATTAAAAGAAAATGAACTGTTTTCAGTGACATAGTCTGAAAACCATTTAACCAAAGTCTGTGAAATAATATAATTTAACTGTGAAACTGGTGAAAAAGTTTAAATATTCTCTTTTTCTTTTTAAATTTAAGTTAGGATTTTTCTGTCCAACCTGAATTTTATTTAAGGGCATGACTTTTTTGTATGAAACATTTTTTGTGAATTTAATTGTGACACAGATGATATTAACATATTCTAATTACAATTATTTCTAATAGTTTTATTTAAAAAAAAAGCAGACACTTTCCAAGTCAAGTGTTCATGTTTATCAAATAAGACAATACCTCCAATCAAAGAAATGTCTTCTTAGTTTTTTTTTAACATACCAAGAATTATCTTTAATAATCAGATGAACTGGAAAATTCTACCCTTGTCTTCCTACTAATACATGGTGAAATTCTCATTGTTGTAGTAACTAGCAATATCTCTTTAAACCAGGAGGAATCACATTTTTTCCTTCATAGAACTAAAGTTAGTGATCAACAAATAAACCTTCTAAGATGAGATAAATAAGATTTATATCAAAATCTATGCATGTGTGCATGCATGCTATGTCTCTTCAACTGTGTCCAACTCTTTATAACCCTGTGAATTATAACACTCCAGGTTCCTCTATCCATGGGGTTCTCCAGGCAAGAATATGCAGTGGGTTGCCATGCCCTTTTCCAAGGGATCTTCCTGACCCAGGAATCAAATCTGCATCTCTTATGTCTCCTGAATTAACAGGTAAGGTCTTTACCACTAGCACCACCTGGAAGCCCATTAAATTCTGTGCTTAGCCTTCAAGAAATGCATTTTCATATAAGAAGAATGTTGCAGTGAATGTAAAGGAAAAAAAATCATTTAAGAACATAGGAGACTACATGTTTAGGAACGCATGTACACCCGTGGTGGATTCATGTCAGTGTATGGCAAAACCAATACAGTATTGTGAAGTAAAATAAAGTAAAAATAAAAATTAAAAAAAATAGAACATAGGAGACTACAAGCTAAATATGAATCAAAAGAATAGTATTCTTGTTCAGTCACTAAGTCGTGTCCAACTCTTTGCGACCACACACACTGCAGCATTCCAGACTTCCCTGTCCTTCACTGTCTCCCAGAGTTTGCTCAAACTCATGCCCATTGAGCCCGTGAGGCCATCCAACCATCTCATCCTCTGTTGCTCCTCTTCCCCCCCTCAGTCTTTCCCAGCATCAAGGTCTTTTCTAATGAGTTGGCTCTTTGCATCAAATGGCCAAAGGATTAGAGCTTCAGCTTTAGCATCAGTCCTTCCAATGAATATTCAGGGTTGATTTCCTTTAGGGCCAACTGGTTTGGTCTCCTTGATGTCCAAGGGACTCTCAAGAGTCTTTTCCAGCATCATGTTTTGAAAGCATCAATTTTTCAGTGCTCAGCCTTCTTTATGGTCCAACTCCCACATCCATACTAGAAAAAACCATTGCCTTGACTATATAAAACCTTTGTCAGCAAAGCAATGTCTCTTATTATTAATATGCTGTCTAGGTTTTTCATAGTTTTTCTTCCAAGGAGCAAGTGTCTTAATTTCATGGCTGTAGTCACCATCCACAATGATTTTAGAACCCAAGAAAATAAAGTCTGTCACTGTTTCCATTTTTTCCCCATCTATTTGCCATGAAGTGATGGGACCAGATCTTAGTTTTTTGAGTGCTGAGTTTTAATCCAGCTTTTTCACTTTCTTCTTTCACTTTCATCAAAAAGCTCTTTATATCCTCTTTACTCTCTACCATTAGAACAGTGTCATCTGCATATCTGAGGTTATTGATATTTCTCCCAGCAATCTTGATTTCAGCTTGTGATTCATCTAGCCCAGCATTTTTCATGATATACTATGCATGTAAGCATCCTGCTTATTTAAGCAGGATGGCAATGTTCAGCTCTGAAGTACTCCTTTTCCTATTTGGAACCAGTCTGTTGTTCCATGTACAGTTCTAACTGTTGCTTCTTGACCAGCATACAGGTTTCTAAGGAGGTGAGAATCCACAGGGTATTGGTTATCTTTAGCTCAAACTATTTCTTATATAAAAGTGTTACATTTTGGAGAGGTTTGCTCTGAACCTTACAGTCCTTTCCATTTCTGTATGTTTCTTCCCCTCAGTTTGAAACTGTCTTTTCAGATATATTTGTATAGCAAAATATTTTTAGGAAATAAAGTTATATTTTCCTCCAGAGAAAGGGGTAGGGATGCTCACTGTCCAGTATAATAAAATCTTTTCTGCAAAAAAAAAAAAAAAGAACATGCTCACTATCTGCTATAAAGGGTCAGGTCAGGTCCCCTCAAGTCAGGATCCCCTGCTCTCATGAAGTTCTGCTGGAAATGAGCTTCAGGGAACATCTGTGAAAATAATTATCCAATGCTTAATATTGTTGTGAGCAATAAGTTGCTAATAATTATCAACTCATGAGTCAAAAATCAATTCATATCCATGAAACTACAGCAAACTACTTCATAAGCTTAAATAATAGTTTCAGAGTTCCTTTGTCTATGCTGGCCAAAACTACATAGCAACATCAAAACTTACTGTTTTAAGTTCAATGTCTATTGGTTACTTCCATGTTTTGGCTATTGTAAATGGTGCTGCAATGAATATTGGGGTGCATGTATCTTTTCAAATTATGGATTGCTCCACGTATATGGCCAGGAGTAGGATTGCTGGATCATATAGTAGCACTATTTATATAAGGTTAAGTTATTAAGAACACCTATTGACATAAATCCCATAGTCACTTTTTAAATGAAGATTTATGTGACATCATGGAATTCATCTTCAATAGATAATTCTTTACAGTATTTTTTGCTTCAATAAGAAAATATTTATCTTGTTTCTCACTCAAAGTAGATTAGACATCTTAACAATGGCCTCAACATTTTTGATAGGTTAACAGAAATACAACAGCACTGAGGTAGACTGGAAATAAGTAATAAGATGAAATATTTATCTTGTTTCTCACTCAAAGTAGATTAGACATCTTAACAATGGCCTCAACATTTTTGATATGTTAACAGAAATACAACAGCACTGAGGTAGACTGGGAATAAGCAAGTATGATCCAGATGAGGGAGATGGTGGAGTGTGCTATAAATCAGAGGCCAACTGCAGTGTCTCCAATGGGTAGCAAATTCAAATCTGTCCATGGCTAAAATCCCAGTTCTTGAGCTCTTTTCTGGAGCATATGTTCTGGAATGAAAAAGAGTTAAAATGGAGACTACTGTCTTCAGTAGGAGCCTTTATTACATTCAGTAAAAATAAGGAAAACAAAATAAGGTGGGGCCATAAAAATAGTCTCTCCAAGAATGTACCAAAAGTATTAGGAAGCCTCAAGAACTTCAGAAATAATGGACTAAATAAAGAGCATATTTCCTCTACCCACACTGCTCTTTAAAAAATGGTGACAGTTTTAGAAGGATCCATGTTCATAATCTCACATGCTAGTAAAGTAATGCTCAAAATTCTCCAAGCCAGGCTTTAGATATATGTGAAACATGAACTTCCAGATGGTCAAGCAGGTTTGAGAAAAGGCAGAGGAACCAGAGATCAAATTGCCAACATCCACTGGATCATCCAAAAAGCAAGAGTTCCAGAAGAACATCTATTTATGCTTTATTGACTGTGTGGATCACAATAAACTGTGGAAAATTCTGAAAGTGATTGGAATATCATACTGCCTGACCTGCCTCTTGAGACACCTGTATACAGGTCAGGAAGCAACAGTTAGAACTGGACATGGAACAACCGACTGGTTCCAAATAGGAACAGGAATAGTCAAGGTTGTATATTGTTACCCTGCTTATTTAACTTATATGTTGAGCACATCATGAGAAATGATAGACTAGATGAAGCAAAAGCTGGAATCTGGATTGCCAGGAGAAATATCAATAATCTCAGATATGGAGATGACACCACCCTAATGGCAGAAAGTTAAGAGGAACTAAAGAGCCTCTAGATGAAAGTGAAGGAAGAGAGTGAAAAAGTTGGCTTAAAGCTCAACACTTAGAAAACAAAGATCATGGCATCCGGTCCCATCACTTCATGGCAAATAGATGGGGAA
This sequence comes from Capra hircus, assembly GCF_001704415.2. Taxonomy (NCBI): domain Eukaryota; kingdom Metazoa; phylum Chordata; class Mammalia; order Artiodactyla; family Bovidae; genus Capra; species Capra hircus. Next base: position 13,275,625 of record NC_030822.1, on the reverse strand, counting down.
AGAGTGGAAAAAAGTGGCTGACATTTTCGGGCTCCAAAATCACTGCAAATGGTGATTGCAGCCATGAAATTAAAAGACACTTACTCCTTGGAAGGAAAGTTATGATCAACCTAGATAGCTTATTAAAAAGCAGAGACATTACTTTGCCAACAAAGGTCCATCTAGTCAAGGCTATGATTTTTCCAGTAGTCATGTATGGATGTGAGAGTTGGACTATAAATAAAGCTGAGCACCGAAGAATTGATGCTTTTGAACTGTAGTGCTGGAGAAGACTCTTGAGAGTCCTTTGGACTGCAAGAAGATCCAACTAGTCCATCCTAAAGATCAGTCCTGGGTGTTCACTGGAAGGACTGATGTTGAAGCTGAAACTCCAATACTTTGGTCATCTGATGCGAAGCGCTGAGTAATTGGAAAAGATCCTGATGCTGGGAAAGATCGAGGGCAGAAGGAAAAGGGGATGACAGACAATGAGATGCTTGGATGGCATCACTCAAACTCAATGGACATGAGTTTGTGTAAACTCTGGCAGTTGGTGATGGACTGATGGACAGGGAGGCCTCGAGTGCTGCAGTTCATGGGGTTGCAAAGAGGCGGGCACAACTGAGCCACCGAACTGAACTGAACAGAATGTTCATAATACCCAGGTGGGACGTGCTCACATTTTTTTCTTTTTTTTAGATGGCAGAATATGAAACATATACTTGAATTAACCATACAAGTACATCATCACAATGCTTTTTGTGCAACAGGTAGAATCAGTTCTAGGACTGACAGAGATTGTTTCCTTTGTACTGCCATCCCAGTACCTAAAATAGAGAAGACACCTGCTGTATGCCTACTGTTGAGTTAATTTATATTTGCTTTGAAGAAAGGAATTTTATATGCCAATGAATGAAAATGGTTCCAGTTATACTAGTCCTGCCTGGAGGTAAATATATTTTATTCATAATAATATAGATGCACATTTTGCTATTGTAAAAGTAAACATTGGGTTCTATGTACAACAACACAAAACTGCTAATGACATTATTATCTGAACTAACATATAATCTGATTTTCTAAAAGAAAAGTTTTTCATATTTAGAGTGAAATATTAACAGGTATTTCAGAACTCTGGGGAGACAGTCTCTGAATATGTACAGTATTTATCTATTGTTGACATTTTGTACCTATCTTTCTCACAAAATCCATTAGCTTGCCATGTTATCAGGGAAAGAAATAGTCTTTCAACATTAAACAAATTTGCAGTATTGAGATAAGTATCATTGAAGTAAGGAATAAAAAAAATGAAAAAGACAATAGATAAGATTGCCTACAAGTGAGTCAGATTCTTTGACGATTTTATACTCTTACCGCATAAATATTTGAGTAGGTCTCTAGTGAATATATTGGAGAAGGCGATGGCACCCCACTCTAGTACTCTTGCCTGGAAAATCCCATGGATGGAGAAGCCTCGTGGGCTGCAGTCCATGGGGTTGCGAAGAGTCGGACAGGACTGAGCGACTTCCCTTTCACTTTTCACTTTCATGCATTGGAGAAGGAAATAGCAGCCCACTCCAGTGTTCTTGCCTGAAGAATCCCAGGGAAGGGGGAGCCTGGTGGGCTGCCATCTCTGGAATTGCACCGAGTCAGACACGACTGAAGCGACACAGCAGCAGCAGCTAGTGAATATATATGCATATATTTTATCTTATGGCCATATTCACCAAGATGCAACTATTCATCACTATTTCTTTGAAGCTAAATCTTATGAAACGTGATCTACATGAATACCTATTGTTTCAGAGCAGAATGTATAAATGTTAAATTTTTCTCAAGTTCTTAGGCTTTCTTGTCTGAAAATACCTCATTTTTCTCACTTTAACATATACAAGTTTTTCATTTTAGAAGTTTGAAAATACAAATCAAAGAAATAATTAGTGTCATCTCTAGGAATTTATATTGCAAGCTTTTTAAATTTATAATTGAAAGGTATAATATGGAAATAAACCATAAGATATAAGCATTATATACATCTGAAGATCACGCATTACAGGTAAGGTTTGACCAAGTTAACTATTCTGACCACTGACTTTGCAGTGCAGCCATATAATCTCCATCTTACTGAAGAAGCAACTGAGACCTAAGGAGGCAAAATACTGTATTCTGGATTCCATGTGATAATTATAAAGGCTTTGCTTAAACATCGAAGCTAATGTTGTTTTTACCAGATCAGAATACTGCTGTGAAGCTGTTGATGGACATTAGCTACATACCTAATTAGAACATAAAGATTCATGGTCTTCAGTCAGAGTTACGGACTATGTCAAAGCCTTTGATTGTGTGGATCTCAACAAACTGTGGGAAATTCTTAAAGAGATTGGAATACCGGACACCCTGACCTGCCTCCTTAGAAATCTGTACGCAGGTCAAGAAGCAACAGTTAGAACTGGACATGGAAAAAAAGACTGGTTCCAAATCAGGAAAAGAGTACGTCAAGGCTGTATATTGTCACCCTGCTCATTTAACCTATATGCAGAGTACATCATGAGAAATGCTGGACTGGATGAAGCAAAAGCTGGAATCTGGATTGCCAGGAGAAATATCAATAACCTGAGATATGCAGATAATACCACCCTTATGGCAGAAAGTGAAGAAGAACTAAAGAGCCTCTTGATGAAAGTGAAAGAGGAGAGTGAAAATGTTGGCTTAAAGCTCAACATTGAGAAAACTAAGATCACGGCCCCTGAGCCCATTAGTTCAGTTCAGTTAAGTTCAGTCGCTCAGTCGTGTCCGACTCTTTGCGACCCCATGAATCGCAGCACTCCAGGCCTCCCTCTCCATCACCAACTCCCAGAGTTCACTCAGACTCACGTCCATCGAGTCGGTGATGCCATCCAGCCATCTCATCCTAAGTCGTCCCCTTCTCCTCCTGCACCCAATCCCTCCCAGCATCAGAGTCTTTTCCAATGAGTCAACTCTTCGCATGAGGTGGCCAAAGTACTGGAGTTTCAGCTCTAGCATCATTCCTTCCAAAGAAATCCCAGGGTTGATCTCCTTCAGAATGGACTGGTTGGATCTCCTTGCAGTCCAAGGGACTCTCAAGAGTCTTCTCCAACACCACACTTCAAAAGCATCAATTCTTCAGTGTTCAGCTTTCTTCACAGTCCAACTCTCACATCCATACATGACAAGGCTATGGAAAAACCATAGCCTTGACTAGACGGACCTTTGTTGGCAAATTAATGTCTCTGCTTTTGAATATACTGTCTAGGTTGGTCGTAACTTTTCTTCCAAGGAGTAAGTGTCTTTTAATTTCATGACTGCAATCACCATCTGCAGTGATTAGAGCCCCCCAAAATAAAATCTGACACTGTTTCCACTGTTTCCCCATCTATTTCCCATGAAGTGGTGGGACCAGATGCCATGATCTTCATTTTCTGAATGTTGAGCTTTAAGCCAACTTTTTCACTCTCCTCTTCCACTTTCATCAAGAGGCTTTTGAGTTCCTCTTCACTCTCTGCCATAAGGGTGGTGTCATCTGCATACCTGAGGTTCTTGATATTTCTCCCAGCAATCTTGATTCCAGCTTGTGCTTCTTCCAGCCCAGCGTTTCTCATGATGTACTCTGCATATAAGTTAAATAAGCAGGGTGACAATATACAGCCTTGACGTACTGCTTTTCCTATTTGGAACCAGTCTGTTGTTCCATGTCCAGTTCTAACTGTTGCTTCCTGACCTATGGTGCTACTGCTTCTAAGCTGCTTCAGTTGTGCCTGACTCTGTGTGACCCCATTAACGGCAGCCCACCAGGCTCCCCCGTCCCTGGGATTCTCCAGGCAAGAACACTGGAGTGGGTTGCCAGTTCCTTCTCCAATGTGTGAAAGTGAAATATGAAAGTGAAGTCGCTCAGTCGTGTCCGACTCTTAGTGACCCCATGGACTATCCATGATAATCTCTAGGTCTTTCCATGTTGCTTCAAATGACATTATTTCATTTTTTAATTGCTGAGTAATATTCCATTGTGTGTGTGTATCATATTTTTATTCTTTCATCTTCAATGGCATTTGCATTCCTTCCATGTCTTGGCTGTTGTAAATAGTGCTGCTATGTCTCAATCTTAAATTTACTGTTTTAATTCCAATTTTGCCACTTACTAGACATGTTGTCTTGAACAAATTCCTTAATTTTCTAAGTCATACTCTCCACCTCTGTTTAAGGTAAATGTTAATTTCTACTCTAGCCAATTTATAGAATGGTTGTGAGAAAAGAGTGGAGCAATGGTTTAATATTACACTAAAGTTGCATTAATGTTATCATCTTAGCTAGGCAGTAAAGGACTTGAAATTGAAAAGCAGATAGAATCCTAGTCTGACTAGAATGTTCTAACCAAGGTGTTGTGTGACCACTAATGAATTTGGATATAGCCTGAATCTCAATTCGATTGTCACTCTCCAGAAAACTTATTATTCATACACAGATCGATATTTTTCATCTGTCCATCTCACTTAGGGCTTTGAACATGGTAGATATTTAAACAGATATTGAACAGGAAAGCCATGTACTTTCAAATGTTTCACGAATTACATATTATTCCTGTCCAAAAGAGATGCTTCAGAATGTGGTGAGGCTTTAAATAGCAGAAGATTTAGATCAAAACCCAGTTTATTAACCTGTCCACACAGATCAATGAATACAGTACATTATTTTACAGGTAATGGAACATTTCCCAACATGACTGAACACCCACACTGTTGCTTCTGTTTGGGTTCTAATTCATGGTTATAAAGTTACATAGGAATCAACACCATCTTCACATGGTGCCTAAGGAATATTCTACCATGTTGAATAATTCATACTGCTCTTAAATTCTGGGTGTGTGTAAGTTAGACATAATATGTGAGAAGTGTGATAGTTCTTTCTCCATATTGACAACTAGCGGGTCACTGAACACCAGCATTGTCATCATTTGGTATAAAAATTATTTAATATTAATTGCATTAAATTTTAAAAACATTTCAGTCTTTTTAAAATAATTTAATAAATCATTGGGTGCAAATATATGATATAATGGTGATAACATAATTGGTAATGAAAAACGTATACAAGAAGGAATTTTGGCCAAACTTCAAAAGAACTCTTTGGTTATAAATTACCTACCACTTGAATATTTTACTGGAGACAGGACATTAACTGTGCCAGTAATGATGACATCCTTTGGAACAATTCAAAGATTATGTATGAGATTTTTCTGGATCTCTCTAAGATGGAGCATATTGATGGAACACATTTCAAATTTGACATGATGGGAATGCTGACTAAACCTTTTTTAAAATGTAATGAGATTAAATCTAGAGAAAATGTAAACTGTACTAAAAGAGTGCAACAAAACAGCTAAAGATTCTCCAAATAAAGAGCAAAACATGGTTAGCAGAAAAAATAAAATTCTGAATTTCCTTTACCCACCAGATATTTTTTTTTTTTTGCTAGTAAAAAGCTGGCAAATGCTTAATGACAACAACAAAAAAAGCTCAAGTAGAATTCAAATAGATGTATATTCAACTGTATCATTATTAAAGGGATTTATAAATATTTAGGGAAAAATACATCTTGCAAAAGCAAAAGAAACTGCATGTGAAATATGCAACATCAACAACAACAATAAATACTTCAATGAAATACATAAAGGTCAGGGAAATATAACAAAATATTTGCATAACTTTGAAGAAGATTTACATACACAAAAAACCTGAAATTAATTTCCATAGAGACCCTTTTCTTGGGCATCATATATCGTGGTGTTTTCTCAATCAAAGAGAGATTTGAAAGTATTAAATAACTCCTATTTTTATTTTTTATTACAGCATATAAGTATTAAAATATTGAGGGAAAATAACTTCTAAAATATTGTAAGTCTCTAGATGATGCTTTAAGAACTAGTAAATATTGCCACATGTTAGTAATAAAATTTATATGATAAATTTAAATATTTTACAATAATTTCCATAATAAATTCACTTATTGTAATTGATTATAACATTTAATATAACACCATTAACTAACTATTTATAAATCTATTCTTTTATAAATAATGAAGTTCCAGTTAATAAATTTCTCTTCATTGAGATGCTTTTAAAAATAACTAAAGTTTAAAAAAATCAAGAATGGGTGTCTAATATTTCATTGCTATCAGTAGAAGATAAATTGTGTGAAAAACTCCTAATTATAGTAACATAATTAAGGATTCTGCTGGAATGAAGTCAAGAAAATGAAATACTGTGGAATAAATAAGTAATAACTTATTAACTGAGCTTCCCAGGTGGTTCAGTGGTAAAGAATCCCCTTGCTGGTGCAGGAGACGTGGGTTCAATCCCTGAGTGGGAAAGATTCCCCTGGAGAAGAAAACTCAACCACTCCAGTATTCTTGCCTTTCCCATGGACAGAGGAACCTGGAGGTTACAGTCCATGGAGTCACAAAGAGTTGGACATGACTTAGCTGGTAAAGAATCTGCCTGCAATGCAGGAGACCCCGGTTCGATTCCTGGGTCAGAAAGATCTGCTGGAGAAGGGATAGGCTACCCGCTCCAGTATTCTTGGGTTTCCCTTGCGGCTCAGCTGGTAAAGAATCTGCCTACAATTTGGGGGACCTGGGCTCAATCCCCGAGTTGGGAAGATACCCTCGAGAAGGGAAAGGCTACTCAGTCCAGTATCCTGGCCTGGAGAATTCCATGGACCATGTAGTCCATGCGGTTGCAGAGTCAGACTCGACTGAGTGACTTTCACTTTCTCTTCCCACTTTAGCGATCAAACAACAACAACAAATGTATTAATTATGCATGTTTTTATATTTTTATTCGAACATATTGCCAGTTTATCAACAGAAGAATCAGACATGTGCAATAACAATTTAACTCAGTCATACATTGCCTACTTTAAATCAAAAAGCAGACATCTATACTTATATATTGGGGGTTCTTTGGTGGCACAGGGGTAAAGAATCTGCCTGCCAATGCAGCAGACACAGGAGACAGGGGTTCTATCCCTGGGTCAGGAAGATTATCTGCAGGATGTAATGGCAATCCACTCCAGTGTTACTGCCTGGGAAATCCCATGGACAGAGGAGCATGGCAGTCTAAAGTAAGGGTTGCCAGATTTGGATACGGCTGAGCACTGAGCACACACATATTTATATATATTACTCTTATTGTGAGGAAATTTTGAAAAGATAGGTGGCTTTTCCCCACATCTGCTAACATGGTTCATCATTTCAAGTATGTAAATCCATAACATGAAGGTCTCGTTTTGGATTCTTGTCACTGTCCACAAATTTTAACTGAGAGACCTGTACTGAATACACTCAATTTTTGGACTCTCCTAATTAAACACAGTACTCCACTATGTACATATATTGCAAGGTATAAGTCACTTCCAGGGCTTATACTTTTCAGAGATAATATTGACATTAATTTAAGAAGATATGAAATATTATATTTGTCAAAACTATGCCAGCCTTGGATAAGTTTCTATTTCCTGTCTGTCTTATATTGACCATATCTGTGCTCCACAGAAGAAATTACTTTTCCTATTACTTGATTTATGTGCATATTTTCTTTGTTAAGTTGGCCTCGGGACATACTGTCAATGGTATTTTTTGAACTTTGTAAAATAATCAGCATATAAAATCAAGCATGACATATTTAGAAAGACAGACCTCTCTTGACTGTTCTGATAGATATCTTTCATCTCATTTTTTTCTGAAGCAGTTCCATTTGATTATCAGAAATCACTATTTAATCTTGCTGAGAACTACATACCTATAAGTATAACCTTACAATCATAAATTAGACTTAGCTATGTCAAACATTAACATGAGGAAGACAACACATTTACAAAAGAAAATTGAGGCCAGTATTATCATGAAATTAAAAGACACTTATTCCTTGGAAGGAAAGTTATGACCAACCTAGACAGCATATTAAAAAGCAGAGACATCACTTTCTCAATAAAGGTCCTTCTAGTCAAGGCTCTGGTTTTTCCAGTGGTCATGTATGGATGTGGGAGTTAGACTATAAAGAAAGCTGAGTGCAGAAGATTGATGTTTTTGAACTGTGGTGTTGGCGAAGACTCTTGAGAGTCCCTTGGACTGCAAGGCGATCCAACCAGTCCATTGTAAAGGAGATCATTCCTGGGTGTTCTTTGGAAGGATGATGCTAAAGCTGAAACTCCAGTACTTTGGCCACCTCATGAGAAGAGTTGACTCATTGGAAAAGACTTTGATGCTAGGAGGGATTGGGGGCAGGAGGAGAAGGGGATGACAGAGGATGCGATGGCTGGATGACATCACCAACTCGATGGATGTGAGTTTGAGTGAACTCCAGGAGTTGGTGATGGACAGGGAGGCCTGGCATGCTGCAGTTCATGGAGTCACAAAGAGTTAGACATGACTGAGCGACTGAACTGAACTGAACTGAATGTGGTAGAGTTTATACAAAAATTATCCCGATTCACTAGCTCTTCTTATATCCATGCTCTTTGCTATATGACCTAATAGTTATTCCCATTATTAAGCGTGGTCTTTTTTTGGTCACCTTTGGATTCTGGGTTGGCTTTGTGACTTGTTTTGGTAGGGGATTATGATGGAAGTGACACTGTGTCATTTCTGTGAATGAGTCTCAGAACCTAGCATGTGCTTCCACTAGCTCTTTTAAAATAAGGCTGGACTAACCTGCTGGATAATGAGGAATATATGACCCTGACACTGGCAGTAACCCATGCATCAGTCAGTGAACCACCAGATATGTAAGCAAAGTCATCCTAGAACAGCCAATCCCATAGCCAATTCACCAGACATCAGCTGAACCTACCTGGCCTTAAAGAGTAGATTTACTCATGCTCAAATCCATAGATTTAATCATAGACTCGGGGGAAATAATTCATAATTGTTTGTTTAACCTTCTAAATTTAAAGGTGGTCTATCACACATCAATAGATAACTGATACAGATGAAAATGACTTGGAGAAAGTCTGGATGTTAGATACAAGGAAGAAGGGACATCAAGAGACTTTTGAACTGAGGGGGGAAAAATGATAAAATGTTAGCAATGCAGGCATTTGGGATCTATCCATGTAGGAGCTATAAAAAACACTAAGGCACTAAGGAAACCTTAGAGAAAGTTTGTCACAGAACAAGGGAAAGTCAGGGTGACTTTAGCAAAATAATCAAGAAGAATAATGAAAAACATCACTGGTAAGATAAGCAGATGCCTCATCAGGCAAATTACTTTGGCCATTGAGCGGCTGGATTAGGGAGGGTTTGTATGCAGTATTCAGTTGTGTCCAACTCTTTCTGACCGCATAGACAGTAGCCCGCCAGGTTCCCCTTTATATAAGATTTCCCAGGCAAGAATAGTGGAGTGGGTTACCATTTCCTACTCCAGGGGATCTTCCTGACACAGGGATTGAATCTGTGGCTCTTGTACCTCCTTCATTGGTGAGAGTGAGTGAGTGAGTGAAGTCGCTCAGTCCTGTCCAACTCTTTATGACCCTGTGGACTATTGCCTACCAGGATCGTCCATCCGTGGGATTCTCCAGGCAAGAATACTGGAGTGGGTTGCCATCTCTTTCTCCAGAGGATCTTCCCAACCCAGGGATCAAACCTAGGTCTCCCTCATTGCAGGCAGATGCTTTAACCTCTGAGCCACCAGGGAAGCCCCCATTCATTGGTACTTACCCCTTCATTGGTAGGTGGTTATTTATAGTTGTGCCACCTGGGAAGCCCCAGTGAAGGTTTTAGTTTAGTTCAGTTCAGTCGATCAGTCATGTCTGACTGTTTGAAACCCCATGAACTGCAACACATCAGGCCTCCCTGTCCATCACCAACTCCCAGAGTTTAACCAAACTCATGTCCATTGAGTCGGTGATGCCATCCAGCCATTCTTATCCTCTATTGTCCCCTTCTACCCCTGCCATCAATCTTTCTCAACATCAGTGTTTTTTCAAATGAGTCCGCTCATCACATTAGGTGGCCAAAGTATTGGAGTTTCAGCTTCAGCATTAGCCCTTCCAATGAACATTCAGGACTGATCTCCTTTAGGATGGACTGGTTGGGTCTCCTTGTAGTCCACGGAATTCTCAAGAATCTTCTCCAACACCACAGTTCAAAAGCATCCATTCTTTGGTGCTCAGCTTTCTTTATAGTTCAACACTCACATCCATACATGACTACTGGAAATACCATAGCCATGACAAGATGGACCTTTGTTGGCAAAGTAATGTCTCTGCCTTTTAATATGTTGTCTAGGTCTGTCATAACTTTTCTTTGAAGGAGTGTCTTTTAAATTCCATGGCTGCAGTCGCCCTTTGCAGTGATTTTGGAACCCCCCAAAATAAAGTTTGACCCTGTTTCCACTGTTTCCCATCTATTTGCCATGAAGTGATGGAACCAGATGCCATGATTTTAGTTTTCTGAATGTTGAGCTTTAAGCCCACTTTTTCACTCTCCCCTTGAACTTTCATCAATAGGCTTTTTAGTTCTTCTTCACTTTCTGCCATAATGGTGGTGTCACCTACACATCTGAGATTATTGATATTTCTCCCAGCAATCTTGATTCCAGCTTGTGTTTCCTACAGCCCAGTATTTCTCATGATGTACTCGGCATATAAGTTAAATAAGCAGGGTGACAATATACAGCCTTGACGTACTCCTTTTCCTATTTGGAACCAGTCTGTTGTTCCATGTCCAGGTCTAACTGTTGCTTCCTGACATACATACAAATTTCTCAATAGGCAGGTCAGGTGGTCTGGTATTCCCATCTCTCTCAGAATTTTCCACAGTATATTGTGATCCACACAGTCAAAGGCTCTGGCATAGTCAATAAAGCAGAAACAGATGTTTTTCTGAAACTCTCTTGCCTTTTTGATGATCCAGAGGATTTTGGCAATTTGATCTCTGGTTCCTCTGCCTTTTCTAAAACAGCTTGAACATCAGGAAGTTCATAGTTCACATATTGCTGAAGCCTGACTTGGAGAATTTTGAACATTACTTTACTAGCACGTGAGATGAGTGCAATTGTGTCGTAGTTTGAGTATTCTTTGGCATTGCCTTTCCTTGAGATTGGAGTGAAAACGGACCTTTTCCAGTCCTGTGGTCACTGCTAAGTTTTCCAAATTTGCTGACATATTGAGTGCAGCACTTTCACAACATCATATTTTAGGATTTGAAATAGCTCAACTGGAATTCCATCACCTCCACTAGCTTTGTTCATAGTGATGCTTCCTAAGACCCACTTGACTTCACATTCCAGGATGTCTGTCTCTAGGTGAGTGATCATACCATCGTGATTATATGGGTCATGAAGATCTTTTTGTACAGTTCCTCTGCGTATTCTTGCCACTTCTTCTTAATATCTTCTGCTTCTGTTAGGTCCCTACCATTTCTGTCCTCTTTTGAGCCCATCTTTGCATGAAATGTCCCCTTGGTATCTCTAATTTTCTTGAAGAGATCTCTAGTCTTTCCCATTCTGCTCTTTTCCTCTACTTTTTTGCACTGATCACTGAGGAAGGCTTTCTTATCTCTCCTTGCTCTTCTTTGGAACTCTGCATTCAGATTGGTGTCTTTCCTTTTCTCCTTTGCTTTTGGCTTTCTTCCTTTTCACAGCTATTTGTACAGCCTCCTCCGACAGCCATTTTGCTTTTTTTGCATTTCTTTTCCATGGGGATAGTCTTGATCCCTGTCTCCTGTACAATGTCAAGAACCTCCATCCATAGTTCATCAGGCACTCTATCTATTAGATCTAGTCCCTTAAATCTCTCACTTCCACTGTGTAATCATTAGGGACTTGATTTCAGACATACCTGAATGGTGTAATGGTTTTCCCTACTTTCTTCAATTTAAGTCTGAACTTGGCAGTTAGGAGTTCATGATCTGAGCCATACTTTTGAACTGTGGTGTTGGAGAAGACTCTTGAGAGTCCCTTGGATTGCAAGGAGATCCAACCAGTCCATTCTGAAGGAGATCAGCCCTCGGATTTCTTTGGAAGGAATGATGCTAAAGCTGAAACTCCATTACTTTGGCCACCTCATGTGAAGAGTTGACTCATTGGAAAACTCTGACGCTGGGAGGGATTGGGGTCAGGAGGAGAAGGGGACCACCAAGGATGAGATGGCTGGATGGCATCACTGACTCGATGGACGTGAGTCTGAGTGAACTCTGGGAGATGGTGATGGACAGGGAGGCCTGGCGTGCTGCGATTCATGGGGTCGCAAAGAGTCGGACACGACTGAGCAACTGAACTGAACTGAACTGATCTGAGCCATAGTCAGCTCCCAGTCTTGTTTTTGCTGACTGTATAGAGCTCGTCCATCTTTGGCTGCAAAGAATATAATCATTCTGATTTCAGTATTGACCATCTGGTAATGTCCATTTATGGAATATCCCCTTGTGTTTCTTAGAGTTTAAGAGATGTAAATTAAGGAGAATTCATATATCTTTAAGATCAAATCATCTTCTTGGAATTAATGACAGCTACGTGTGAATCTGACTTAGCTATTGCAAATCCATCAATAAGACGGCGAGACTATTCCTTAGCCATATTAGAGTCATAAAACTTCAGTATCACTTAATTCTAGAGATAAAAGTCTCTATGGAATTATAATTTCTTTTGATTAAAAATGCAGCCATTTCTAGAAGCATGCTGTGCACGGCTCCTTTTCCTCGACTTAAAGTTTGGCATCATTAAAATGCTCTGCGTGATGTGATTATGGCTGGTGATGCAGTTGTTATGAGATGTGCCAGGCAGCCCCTACTGAGAGCTGCACAGTCCTATTTCAGGAGGTTGCTTCTCTTTCAGCACCCTCCATCTAAACTCAGCTACCTAGATATTAATCCTCAGAGATTAGAAAAGAATAATTAATGCTTTCCAAGTTTGTCATATGACCTGAAAGCATACAACTTGCCTGGCTGAAAGGCTGCATTTAACCAATGTATTTTCATAGGAAAGCTCTGCAGAGTTACAGCTGAGGAGTCTGACTGAGACATCAATGTGGAATGACTACAAAGTAATATGCCTGCCTTATGGTAATGCCTTGTGTTATGGTCAGGGTACAAACTCAGAGATGGAATGAGCTGATAAAACTACAGAAATGAAAATCCTACCTTTTAAGGACCATTTGTATAGCTTGACACGTGAAGCTTTCTGGTCTGTAGTTCACAAATATACTCATTAGATCTCTCCTAGGAGTCATACACCAGTGAAAAGAACATTTTTTAAAAAAAGTTCTGTCTCTTCAAAATCTAGTCGAGGAGATGCATGTAACAAATAATTTTTTAAAAGTGTGCTAAGTACCATCATTGAATTATAGGTGAAATTTGCTACCAGTCTAAGAAAAAAAAAAAAGACAATTCTTTGCCCCATCTTTAAAACACAACAAAATCCAGGCAATTTAAAAACTATATTAGATACTTTTAAAGTATTATATTATCACATAATACTTCTGAATTTTGTTATACAATAAGAATACTAGACATATTTACTCTGTGGATTTATCAAGAGGCTACCAACTCTGTTACTGGTTTTTAAGATAGAGGGTTTCATCTTTAATCAGTGATACAGAAAATTTGTTCTTCAGATATTAGATGGAATTTAATCTCCAATTATGTACTCCTCAGTTGTTATCAAATGCCCAGCTGATAAAAATGATAATTAAGATAGCCAGCAAATTTGGAAAACTCAGCAGTGGCCACAGGACTGGAAAAGGTCCGTTTTCATTCCAGTCCCAAAGAAAGGCAATGCCAAAAAATGCTCAAACTACCGCACAGTTGCACTCATCTCACACGCTAGTAAAGTAATGCTCAAAATTCTCCAAGCCAGGTTTCAGTAATACGTGAACCATGAACTTCCAGATGTTCAAGCTGGTTGCAGAAAAGGCAGAGGAACCAGAGATCAAATTGCCAACATCCTCTGGATCATGGAAAAAGCAAGAGAGTTACAGACAAATATCTATTTCTGCTTTACTGACTATACCAAAGCCTTTGACTGTGTGGATCACAATAAACTGTGGAAAATTCTGAAAGAGATCGGAATATCAGACCACCTGACCTGCCTCTTGAGAAACCTGTGTGCAGGTCAGGAAGCAACAGTTAGAAGTGGACATGGAACAACAGACTGGTTCCAAACTGGGAAAGGAGTACGTCAAGGCTGTATATTGTCACCATGCTTATTTAACTTCTATGCAGAGTGCTTCTGCTAAGTTGCTTCAGTCGTGTCCGACTCTGTGCGACCCCATAGACGGCAGCCTAACAGGCTCCCCCGTCACTGGGATTCTCCAGACAAGAACACTGGAGTGGGTTGCCATTTCCTTCTCCAATGCATGAAAGTGAAAAGTGAAAGTGAAGTCGCTCAGTCGTGTCTGACTCTTAGCAACCCCATGGACTGCAGTCCACCAGGCTCCTCCATCCATGGGATTTTCCAGGCAAGAGCACTGGAGTGGGGGGCCATTGCCTTCTCCATCAGATCGATTAAATGCACCAGTTAAAAGACACAGAATGGCTGGGAGGATACAAAAACAAACTGTGCAGAGTACATCATGAGAAACGCTGAGCTGGAAGAAGCACAAGCTGGAATCAAGATTGCCGGGAGAAATATCATCCTCAGATATGCAGATGACACCACCCTTATGGCAGAAAGTGAAGAGGAACTCAAAAGCCTCTTGGTGAAAGTGAAAGTGGAGTGTGAAAAAGTTGGCTTAAAGCTCAATGTTCAGAAAACGAAGATCATGGCATCTGGTCCCATCACTTCATGGGAAATAGATGGGGAAACAGTGGAAACAGTGTCATACTTCATTTTTGAGGGCTCCAAAATCACTGCAGATGGTGATTGTAGCCATGAAATTAAAAGACACTTACTCCTTGGAAGAAAAGTTATGACCAACCTAGATAGCATATTAAAAATCAGAGACATTACTTTGCCAACAAAGGTCCATCTAGTCAAGGTTATGGTTTTTCCTGTGGTCATGTATGGATGTTAGAGTTGGACTGTGAAGGCTGAGCACCAAAGAATTGATGCTTTTAAACTGTGGTGTTGGAGAAGACTCCTGAGAGTCCCTTGGACTGCAAGGAGATCCAACCAGTCCATTCTGAAGGAGATCAGCCCTTGGATTTCTTTGGAAGGAATGATGCTAAAGCTGAAACTCCAGTACTTTGGCCACCTCGTGCGAAGAGTAGACTCATTGGAAAAGACTCTGATGCTGGGAGGGACTGGGGGCAGGAGGAGAAGGGGATGACAGAGGATGCGATGGCTGGATGGTATCACCGACTCGATGGATGTGAGTTTGAATGAACTCCAGGAGTTGGTGATGGACAGGGAGGCCTGGCCGTGCTGCGATTCATGGGGTTGCAAAGAGTCGGACACGACTTAGCGACTGAACTGAACTGAAGGGACTTGAAATATATGCTTTAATATAAATGGCCAACATTCTTTGAGTTATAATGTAACTGGCTTCTACAAGATATTATTCATTACTGTGATACCTTTGAATAATAATTATCATATCTCTTTGAGAAAGTATGGATCTCATGAATTTTTAAGAGATTGAATTATTAAGCATTAACAAATAAGTTTTCAACAGCTGAGCCATGCAGTGCTTGGGAAAATGTAGTTTTCATTTGTTAAAGCTTAATTTTTGTCATATATTTCCAAGTAAATATATTTAGTGGCTATCTAAAAGATCTTTTCTAGTAAAATTAGTTTCAGAAAAAAATACAGAAATTTTCCACTTGCCTTGCATACTAGCCACAGAAGGACAAGAAATAACATTACTTCTTCATTGAAATACAATTTCATATAATAGAAATGCAACTGACTTGACGCTAGTGTGTTAAAATGGTAGTTCTCAAAATGTAGTCTAAGATCCATGTCGTTAGTGTCACTCTGGAACTGTTTAAAATCCACAGTTTCAGCCTCCATTCACTAAATCTGTAACTCTTGGAGTGGGGCCTTACTCTATCTAATTTTACAACTCCCCTCACCCACCGCCAAAGTAATTAACATGCGTAGGAAAGTTTGACAACACTCTGTAAAGTCAACAATGTTGACTCAGCTGAAGAGCAGTAATTCATGTTGACATTTTATGAGAAAAGAAATTAACAACAGAAAGAAAACAGTAAGAGACATAATCCATCTCAATTTCAGGCAGATACCTTTTCAAATTACAGTCACATCAGCCACCGAGGAAAATAATATAATTACTCCACAGAAGTTACATGAATAGATCTGCTTTCAAGGACATACATAGAATCTACCCAAATTCCTTACCCATATTCTTCCCTTCCTTGGAGGTGCAGGATAATAATTAAGTGCCTAAAATAAATATACACCACCAACTTTATACTAAAATCTTGGACTAGCTAAATTTTAGAATTGACCTATGTCCTAGATATTACGTCTCCCTTGGAATTTTGCTGTCAGTGCCAGAACCTCATTCCCCTTCACTTTCTGTTTTGTCCCTTGAATTATCTTTCCCTGAGAGATTTTTGTACCTCATGCTTACTGTTGTGCCTTGAAAGAGACTGGATTTCTCCAGCTTCCTAAGATGTTCCTACCTGTAGCATACTTCTTGCTCTGACTTATTTATATCTATTAACTTCCGTTTCTGAAATGGCCATTTTTTAAACCTTCTGAGCTATCATTTTCTTAGCTATAGGAAAATAATTATGGCCTCCTTCCCCTTGACTGTCCTGATTTAAAATCCAATGAGCAATATTACTAAGCAATTTTTGTCCATGATCACAAGGCCAATGACAACAGCAAGAACCAAAATAAGAATGACTTTTGTCATACTAAAACTCTGTCAGTCCAAAGTATATTTCTGGGTTTGTTTAACTAGGATAAGTTTCTGTCCTCATGGAATAGGTTGAATGTTTGTTCTCCCCCAAATTTATGTTTTGAAATCCGATCACCAGTGTGATGGTATTTGGAGGTATGGCCTTGGGAAGCCAGGTAGTTCATGAAAATCGAGCCCTTATATAGGGGATTAGTGCCTTTCTAAAGGGACTCTGGGGACTCTCTTGCCCTTTCTGTCATGTGAAGACACAATAAGAAGACAGTCATTTATGACCCAGGAAAGATGCACTCCCTGGACACTGAATCTGCTGGCCCTTTGATCTTGGATTTCCCAGACTCCAAGACCATGAGAAATAACTGTCGATTATTTAAGCCACCCAGTCTGATATTTTTGTCATAGCCTGAATGGATGTCTCCTAGTAAGTCTTCTAGCTCTTTTTTCTCCTAAGGTTTACTTCTTGATGTAAAGAAGTCTCACACCCAGCACTATATAACAAAACAGATTGAAAAAGGAAAAGTGAAGGTAGTAGCCTTTTGAATTACAAAGAGACAAAGAAAGAAAGAATGAAAGGAAAGAAGAGAAGAAAGAAGGAAAGAAAGAAGAAGGAAAAGAGTTTAAAAGAGATAAGAAAATCATGCCAAATGTGGGAACTGAGAGAAACTGTGGAAGAAAGAGAAGTCACATTGGCTACAAAATAAGTGGGTAAGTTATAAGATGCAAATGCTAGAACAGAATTTATAATACTCAATTAAATAAAGCTCCTTATTGTGTTTTATATTAAATATTACTGGGCAAAATATTAAATTTATATACTTCTATAAATTAATCCTTAAAAACTTTAAAGGATTCTGTTTTCTCTGTAGAGTCATCTTCCTTCTTTTGTTCACGGGTTCTAGGATGAGGCAAATGTAACCAAGGCAAGCAAAGTTAGGAAAACAAAGACCTGTATAATCAGACCTATTACATCAACTCCAGTCATTAATGGGAAGATGGCTCTCTCTCAACTTTAAATGATTAAAACTAAAATAAAACAAGATTCTATTCAGCCCAACAACACCCTTTTGATTATATATTTTCTTTGGATAAGATTAAAATAAATGCCTAATTGCCCCCATTTTCTTCTAATTCCTTGCATGTATGAATGATTAGATTAGAAGAATCTTAAATTTATGCCTAAGGACATAAAATCTTTCTTAATTCAGCTATTACTTCTACTATAGAAATGGAAACCCACTCCAGTATTCTTGTTTGGAAAATCCCGTAGACAGAGGAGCCTGGTGGATAACAGCCCATGGGATCGCAGAGTCAAACACAACTGTGCATACACACATGTAATGTATTCCTCAATATCATTTCCTTATTAAAAAATATAATAATGATAACAGTGATAGAATAAGTAGGAAAGATTTAGTGAGCTCCTTGGAATAGAAATCTCTTTTTAGACTTTAAGGTAGTATAATAAAAATGATTTACTCTTATTGATAATAATACTAATAATTGTATGTCTTATAGACAGCAACCAAATCCTGTCAAACTTATTTTCTGTTGATACTTCTATGTTAAACATTTATAAAATCAATATGACACAATTATAAGCATTAAAGAAAACATGGCTTTATACCCAGAAAAATGAAAAGAGAAACACAATTTCACCTAAAATATTAAGTTCAAAATAGTGACTTGAAGCAAAAACTGTTAATGTTTTATTTCCAAAAGATCAGAAAAAGAAACAGTCATGGAAGAGATTTTGGTAAGATATATAAGAGAATCTACTGATCACCACTAGTGAAAAAAGCTTAATTCACATATAAGTCAAAGTTATGCAGCTTCTCTCTTTGAAATATTTAAAAGGAGAATAGAATCTCTTCCAGATGGCTTAGAAATTTACCTGCCTAAGAGCAGGAGGAGGGAAATTAACTTGCATAACGTCTTCTAGCTTCACAATTCAAAGATGAAGATGACATTATCAGTATAGTCAAAAGAACTGCCTCAAAAGATAGAACTGAGTCATATATCTAGAGCCATGGTTTAGCCAAATTCAATTGTTCACAGACCTCTATCTGCAACAGCCATGGCTACAGCCACGAGCTGTGATGTTTTAAACAAAGAATCATTGGTAGACTGGTAGAAGTTAAGAGAGAAAAAAATTATGCCTAGGGGAAAAGCATTCATTCAAATAAGATCATCTGCTCAGAAATGGAAAGTGCTCAACAATATTGGCAAAGAAATTTGCCTTTATCTAAATGTTTTAAACTTCTGCTTGTTATACATGAAAAAGAACAAAATATATACTACTCCATGTTTAAAATAACACTGAAAGAATTTTTTTTAAAGGAACAGAAAATCACTTAATATCCCAGCCAACAATATTTAATTATCCCATTATAAGGACTCCATACATCGCCTACCAGATATTTAGAAACCAAGAAGCCATGGAGTCCTCTCTTTTGAAAGAATAGGATATTTAACACTCTACATTATACTTCTTGGTGCTTTTCTCTGAGTATTTAAACCTTGTTGTTAGTGACAGAGGATCTAAATTATTTCCTGGAAACTTCCTCAAGAATCAATACAACTCTATGTTAAATCATAGTATGGCTCCAAGCATTTCAATAAATGGGTATTGATATATTCTTACCAACTCCACTAGAACAGCACATATCAGATCCACCTTATTCTCTACAACCAAGCAACAGTCGAAGTGAAGACAAATGGCAAATGCAAGCAGTATATCAGATTAGGCCACATAGCTTTGTCCTCAAACCCAGTTTCCTGAGAAGAGTTATTGACATTTTTATTTTCATTTCAAAATGCTTATATAAAAATGGATTCAGATCTTTTAATTTTCTGTATAAACTGAATTATTCAAATATATTCTTCAACATATTGAAGAATACATATCTGGCCCATGAATTCAAGTGAAGGGTATTTTCCAAGGTGATATTCTGAATGCCTTGAAATAGACTCTAAAAATATTAATCTGGTATCTAAATATATGTGATCCCATTAAATTATCCATGAGGATTAACATAGTGATGTGTTATGCATGATATAGAAAATGTTTTTCCATTAACCAAGTAGCATTTTATTCATCAACTTCAACAAACTAAATGCAAGCAAAAAGGGAACTAAAATTTACAAACACACCAGAAATATAACTTTATTTTGTTTCTCTCTGTATCAAGTTTGTGTAAATATTAGGTCTTACTTTCTATATAGTTCTGCAACTGAAAGTGACCTAAAGGGCTTGAAGTCTTCATGGGAGGGAAACAGTCCCGTAAATTGTTGCTTCATTTTACTTTTCTGTCTAATTGTTCTCAACGATTTAGTCAAGTACAGTCTCAACAGCATTCGTAATGTGCATTAGACATGGTTTCTGACTTCAAGGCATTTATGATGTACCAGAAAAGAGAAAATGTAATCAACCTAACACACACAGTAAAACTTAGTGTAAGGGTGATATAGTGACTATGTGCTGCTAATTTACTTAGTACTATTTAAAACAAATTATAAGTATATTTACATATGTATCAATTAAAACTTTGTATTGTAAGTGACAGAAAAGCTAATGCAAATGATCCTCAAGAAAAAGGAACAATCTTTGGTGCAAGTGGTCAAAAAGTACAGATATTGTTGTAACTTAATCCATTAACTCAAACTCTGTCATCAAGGACACGGGTTCTCTTCTCTATGCTTTCCTTGATGGTGATGTATCTTCATTCTCTACAGTGTAGCCCTACCTCATTTTCGCTTTATGTTTCACATCAGTCAATAGGAAACTTCTCTTACTCAGGAAAAAGAAAGGATTTTGATCACAGAAGTCAAATGAAAGACTTGGATCTAGCTCTCATTCAGTAAATAGATAGTAAGCTTTAAAACACAGTAATAACAAAATGATCTTCTAGCATTAGAAATAACACAGAGCTGCTGCTGCTGCTGCTAAATCACTTCAGTCGTGTCCTACGCTGTGTGACGCCAGAGACAGCAGCCCACCAGGCTGCACTGTGCCTGGGATTCTCCAGGCAAGAATACTGGCTAAATAATAGGATTGATCTATTTAATTCTTAGAAGATCATAAGTGTAAGATATCTGACTGACTGAGATCCATCATTTCTCATTTAAAGTTAATTTTCCATTTCTGCTGTGAAAAGTTGACACAATTAAAACATTACAAATTAATTTTCTACAATCTCTGTATGGGTGGGCTTGACTGGGTGCCCTGCTTAGATTCTTACCAAGCCAGAATCAAAGTGCCAGCTAGCATGGTCCTGTGCTGTTATCTGGAAACTCTAAGGGAGATTCTGCTAAAGACATTTATGTTGATGATGAATTCAGCTCCTGGTGAATGTAGGACTAAGGTTCCTATTTCCTTGCTGTCTGTTAGATTAGAGACTTCATGTGTCTCCCATTCTGTTGCCTTCCCACCTTCAAACCATCAGTGGTTCACGTCATCCTCTTCATGCTTGATTCCTCTTCTAGAGCATCTCTCTGGTTAGAGAAAAAGTGCTATTTTTAAGGATTCATGTGATTAGACTGAGCCCATGTACAAAATTCAGGATAATTTTAGGATATTGATGTCTGTAACTTAAATTACATCTGCAAATCCCCTTTTCAGGTAACATAAAATGTTCCTAGGCTTTTACCAAGGGAAAAAGATCAAGGGGTCAAAATTACACCTAAAACTTACCCCTTGAATGATAAATGCCATTCACAACAGAAAATTAGACATGATACTAGGGAGCAGGAGTGAGCCTAAGAGAGTCTCTGGCAAACTGAACTATGAGAAGCAGACTTTAACAACGGGGAACTAGAAGCTGAAACAATATGAAGACAATTCATGTTTTCAGTGGGAAGACAAGAAGGAGTTATCTTCTGTAAAATGTCATGGGCACAGTACTGGAAACTGCCATAAACTTAAAACTGAAAGGGCAAGATATCTTGAAGTCTCTGGGACAACACAGAAAGTCAGCAAAGAAAAAAAAAAAAATCCATGAAAGGATTGTCTTTCTGCCTGCCATATAATTTCGCTAACTTTTTGTCTTATCAGTACTGCAAATTAGAGCTTCTCAAACAGAAGTAGAATGAGGAATATCCTACTCAATTTGCAGAACTCTCCAAAGAAAGAAATGATGCTACATTTTTATTCACTTACTTAAATAGCTTTTACAATTAGATAATTGCCCTTTCTAGTAATATAACTTGTTCATCTCCTGGTAGAATTGACTACTTCAGCGATTCCTTGGGTCAGTCTGATTAATATAGTTCAGAATAACTAGAGAAGTAAAAAAGCTAAACTTTATCCTTGTAACCAGATTCATTGAAAACAAGAATACATTCATGTTGTTTCATATTAGGGCACACAGCTATTGCTATGGTTTGAGTGACAGATATTTGGAAGGAAGGCATGTACATCCTTTAGCTTGCAGGCATGTAGGGAGATGTGATTCACAAATATTCCTAAAGAATGATATCTGTGCGCACAACTATTAATTTTAAATACCAGTTTCATGATAAGATTTCATATTTTTGGTACTATTATACAGTGCATGCATGCTCAATCACTCAGTCATGTCCAGATCTTTTCAACATCATGGTCTGCAGGCCGCCAGGCTCCTCTGTTCAAGGGATTTTCCAGGTAAGAATACTGGAGTACATTGCCATTTCCTCCTTCAAGGGGGATATTCCCCACCCAGGGATCAAACCAGCATCTCCTGTGTCTCCTGCTCCTGCGTCTTTGCATAGGCAGGCAGATTCTTTACCACTGAGCCACATGGGAAGCTCACTGTTATACAGATCTTTTAACAACAAAATAATTTAAGCCAATTAATAAAAAGGGATGAAAAGCATTTTTAGGAATCAGAAATAGTTAAAATTAAAAAAAACTTCCCATTTAACTTTTGACAAATGTAGCTATACAAATTAAACACACACACACACACACACACACACACACACACACACACTAAAAAATCCAGCAGCAATTGTTGAGATGCTGGTTGTCAGCTAGAAGTTCATTGCTAAAGATATTTTGGACAGAAAAATATTTATGCAATCAAATGGATAGGACAGAAAGAACTCTATATTAAGCACAAAAGTGTGTTTCCTTCAATTTCTTTGTTGCCAGAACAAATGCTATATCATGTTCTGATGGCTAAGAGAGATGACCCACCTTTCTGTGTGGTGAGACTGTAGCATTCAATGATAGATGAATAGGGCTGTTATTAATTAAATGTTGTACAAAAGAGAGCAGTATGGTATATATAGCTGCTTCCTTTGTTGTCTATCTTAATTTAGAAATATTCAAGAGTATTCAACTGAGGTAATAAATTTTTTAAAATATAAGGGGTAATTTACCATAGGAGTGAAACATATACACATCTATAAAGCCATTCCTTTCTCTCTATATGCAATAAAACTTTAAAGCCATAACTTTTCTTTGGCAATGGTCTGGTGATATAGCTGGTTTGCAGAGGTTAGGAATGTGCTCAATGTAGTGGAGTCTAAGCTTTGATGTACATTAGAAACACATGGGGAACTTTTAAGAATGGCAATGCACAGACTGAACTCCATACCATTTCAATCTAAATGTCTGGGATTGGGAGCCAGGCATCAATTTTTTAATTAAAGATGCCCAGTTGCTTCCAACATACTATTAATACAATACTGGAGACCCACTGAGATAAAGATGAGAATCTGAATATTCATGGGCATATTATTAGGGTATACCACGCTTCAGGTGCCTGCACATAAGAATGATGGCTGATTAGAAATGTGAAATTAGTCAGAGGACAGGTAATGCTTATGCCATTAAGAACTTTAAGGATATCAACATTGTGCAATTCCCATATTTTGCCAGGAGTCAGTATAAATAAATTACTTTGGACAAGGGAGTCAACATACTGTGGGTCAAGGATGGAGAAACAGAAAGTGGCCTATTCCACCTTCCTTAATTCTCAAGGAAATGAGGTTCATAATTGACTAAAGACATTTCTGTAGTACTTAGAATATATACTTAGAACCTATGTGCATGCATGCTAAGTTGCTTCAGTCAAGTCCGATTCTCTGTGATGCGGTGGACAGTAGCCTTCCAGGCTGCTCTGTCCATGGGATTCTCCAGGCAAGAATACTGTAGCCATGCCCTCCTCCAGGGGATCTTCCGGACCCAAGGATTGAATCCACATCTCTTACATCTCCTGTATTGGCAGGTGAGTTCTTAACCACTAGCACCACCTGGGAAGTCACTTAGAACCTATGGGAAATAACTATTATAATAGTTAGGATGTAAGACTAAAACCAGCCGGTAATAAAATAATCTGTGAATTTGATAGAGTTCAGTGATCCTTCAGAGCATAGAAACTGCTCCAGGAAAGGCGTAGCTTAAAAGAACAACTCTTTATGTAACTCACAATTCTGTGAATTGGCTGGGATTTTTTGAAAGTCTGGAATGATTCAGCTAAACTCTATTAGGCTTGCTATATATTTGAAGGGAGCTAGTAAGTCTCCTGTAAGGGTCATTCATCTGGTGGTTGGAAACTATTGAACAGGGGAAGCACTGACTACATCCAGGAGTCAGTCTCCATACACTAGATTAACCCAGACTTATTCACACAGAAGTGGCACATTTCAGGGGAATAAGAACAAATGCTATATGGCTTCTTGAGATCAGACCCAAACTGGCACACTTTAACTTTCTCCACCCTCTGTTGTTTGAAATAAGACCTACCCACATTCAAGGGGTGAAGAAATAAACTTTCCCTTTTTATTTGAAGAGCTACAAAATCAAATAGCCAAGGGGCATGAACATAAGAAAGAAAAAAATGTCAACATTATTTGTAGTATATCATCATAGAAAAGATATTTTTGTTCATAACCATGAATATCCTTTTTAACATCCCCCCATTTTTTTTTTTCATTTCTAACCACAGCCACAACCATCTGCATCCTAACATCTGCCATGTCTCTTCCTGTCCCTTTTCCATTTAAAAAGCCTGTCTTTATCTCTCTCTAGTTGAAAATTCTCTGGGATACTTGTTTTCCACTATTGTGGAAACTTGATCCTTAAACTCAGCACAAACAGGGTAATACTTTTTCCACAAAGAGTTACTAGTTCAAGTGCTTGCATAGGTTGGGCCTAGTAAGATATCTTAAATGAGCCAGATTTTATATTTCTTAAAACACATTACATAAACAGCATCAGTCACCCACCAATCCACCTTTATGCACTTACTTTAGTATGACACTTCCTAGAACTTTGGAAAGGCTAAGATGAGCAAGAGAAACTGTTTACATTTCACTATTCCTCTTCCCCAACTCTCTTCCTGCCTTCTTTTCACTAGGGGGGGATTTAGATAATTGAATCCAACTAACCATTTGGAAGAGACCACATCTACTAGTAGGAATAGCCAATGTGTTCAAAGACATCTCATTTTCTGCAAACTTTGCAATACAAAAACATTTTGTACCTATTTTTTAAAAAGTGAATTTCTCTCTTAATGGAGTTGGCTCAGTTTGATCCAAGGACTATCATTACTGCTTTGATTACTTGTAATTTCTGACCAATCAAACTACGGTACAACCCAAGATGTAGATTAGGCATGATTAGGCTCATGATCTAACCAGTCCATCCTAAAGGAAATCAGTCCTGAATATTCATTGGAAGGACCAATGCTTAACCAGTGAACTGATGCTTTTGAACTGTCGTGTTGGAGAAGACTCTTGAAGGTTCCTTGGACAGCAAGGAGATCCAACCAGTCCATCCTAAAGGAAATCAGTCCTGAATATTCATTGGAAGGACTGATGTTGAAGCTGTAACTCCAATGCTTTGGTTACCTGAATCGAAGAGCTGATTCATTTGAAAAGACCCTGATGCTGGGAAAGATTGAAGGCAGGAGGAGAAAGGGACGACAGAGCATGAGAACGGTTGATTGGCATCACCGACTCAATGGACATGAGTTTGGGTAAACTCTGGGGGTTGGTGATGGATAGGGAGGCCTGTCATGCTGCAGTCCATGAGGTCGCAAAGAGTTGGACACGACTGAGCAACTGAACTGAACTGAACTGATGCTGAAGCTGAAATTCCAATACTTTGGCCACGTGATTCGAAGAACCGACTCATTGGAAAAGACCCTGATGCTGGGAAAGATTGAAGGCAGGAGGAGAAGGGGATGACAGAGGATGAGATGGTTGGATGGTGTCATCGACATGATAGGCATGAGTTTGTGTAGACTCCGGGTGTTGGTGATAGACAAGGAAACCATTTTGGATACTCTCACTCACTTACTTCTCTGGGGAAATCAGCTGCCATGTTGTAAGTTTCTTTATGGAAAGGCCAGGGAGTGAGGAACTGAGGGAATCTTCAGCCAAAAGTCCAAGAGAAATTGAATCTCTGGGTCAAATAGCCAGGGAGGAACTAAATCCTGCGAGCAAGCCCAGGAGTGAACTCAAAGTGCATTATTACTGAATGAGCTTCCGTATGAAAGCATGTACAACTCCAGATGATAGCTTAACTGCAACCTCCAAGAGACCTGGAACCAGGGTCACGCCACTAAGCCATGCCAGGTTTCTGACCCAGGGAAACCATAAGATAACATATTTTTTTAGCTCCAATATTTTATGGAAATTTGCTAAGTAACAGTAAGTAGTTAAGTAATATACAAGATTTGCTATAGCCCTGCAGCTGAAGTCACTAAACATAGAACCACCAGTGATATAGTTGTTTGTTCTTTTACTGTTCTTTGCATTTAGCTCCATTTGAAAATACCATTTGCAGAGAGGCAGAATAAGATACAGACACTACTTAATTTTACCCATATTTTCATATTTCCTTATGCATTATGTTTTATTTACATATATGAATATGAATTCATAAATTAGGTATGCTTAATGTATATAAGTTAGCATATATATAAATATATTTATGGAGATATATATGTATGTGTGTATATATATATGTATGTGTGTGTGTATATGTATCTATATATATGTGTGTATATATATATGTGTGTATATATGTATATATATATGTGTATATATATGAAAGTGAAAATGTTAGTCACTCAATCATGTCTGACTCTTTGTGACCCCATGGACTGTAGCCCATCAGGCTCCTCTGTCCATGGACTTCTCCATGCAAGAATACTGGAGTGGGTAGCCATTCCCTTCTTCAGAGGATCTTCCCGACTCAGGGATCGAACTTGGGTATCCTGTATTGCAGGCAAATTCTTTACCATCTGAGCCATGAGGGAAGCCCACATGTGTGTGTATATTTATTTATTTATCTTCCAATGCCTGACTTTGATATGTTCTGAGAGAAAAAATTCAACAGCAATGAA
This sequence comes from Capra hircus, assembly GCF_001704415.2. Lineage (NCBI taxonomy): Eukaryota > Metazoa > Chordata > Mammalia > Artiodactyla > Bovidae > Capra > Capra hircus. The sequence continues at coordinate 13,248,476 of NC_030822.1, read as the reverse complement.
CACTATTTTTGACTACTTTCTTCTACCTATGGAAGTAATGTTTTCCATAGATTTCAAAAAGGGTGTATTATATTACTTATATTAATTATTTTGGACTAATTATATAGAAATAGCTATGGTTATAATTTTTAAGAAGACTTCTCATTTAAATTATAAAAGCAAATGGTCATGTCCTATTTTAATTCTGTGGATTGAAAGATTGAAATAAGGGATTATCTTTATGATTTTAGGATGCTTGTATTAAATATAAAAATTATGAACTACAACATTTGTCAAATTTTACAAATTAAAATTATGTGTGAATACAGAGTCACCAAAAATAGTGTGCAAAGACAATCCATGATGTGGAAGAAGGTATTCAGGACACATGATTGGACAGAAAATAGAACCCAAAGTGTAAAAAGATTTCCTTTGTGGCATTAAGAGAAATTCAAACGGGGAAATTAAAATAACCAATATACACATGAAATATTGACAGCCTCATTGATGAGAAAATTGAAAACTTAAAATCACAATAAGGTATTAATTTACACTCATCAGTTTGTCAAAATAAGACTAGTAATGCAACATTGATCCAAGGATCTAGAATATCTTCACTGTTCTGAAAATTTAAATTGGCCAAACCATGAGGGGGAAAGGTGCAGTTTTCTTGAGGAAATGGCAGCCCATTCTAGTATTCTTGCCTGGAAAATTCCATGGAGAGAGGAGCTTGGTGGGCTATAGTCTGTGGGGTCGCAAAAGAGTTGGACATGGCTGAGAGACTAAACAACAAAGCAACAACAACGTCTTAGCGAATTTATTTTAAATATATACCCTATGGAAAATCTTGCATATATTCTATAGTAGAGATTTTTAAAATCTTTTAGAGTAGCATTGTTAATAATAACAAAAACACTAGAAAGAAATTATAGGTTCAGATTCGCTAGGATGAATATTGTATAGCCATGTTGAGCTTCCTTGATGGCTCAGACAGTAGAGAATCTTCCCACTGATGCAGGAGATGGGGGTTCTATCCCTGTGTCAGGAAGAGCCCCTGGAGTAGGAAATGCAAATCAGTCCAGTATTCTTGCCTGGAGAACTCCATGGACAGAGAACCTTGGTGGGCTATAATACATGGGGTCACAAAGAGTCGGACACAACAGAGCCACTAACAGTAACATACCCATGTCATGGAACAGTATTCGTGAAGTCACGAAGCCACTCAGTCGTGTCCGACTCTTTGTGATCCCAGGGAGTGTAGCCCACCAAGCTCCTCTATCAATGGAATTTTCTAGGCAAGAGTACTTGAGTGGGTTGCCATTTCCTTCTCCATGGAACAGTATTAGGTAACAAATTTATTAAAACAGGTATTTGCAGAAAGATGTTCATAGTGATGTTGTAGTTAATTTGTCTTGATTTTTCATTAAAAATTTTTTTAATTTACTATATCATATTATCAATTCAAAGCAATCACTAAAGAATATTATCCAGTATAGTATAGATTTCTCTATGGGCTGATTACTTCAGCATTCAGTTCAGTTCAGTTTCAGTTCAGTCGCTCAGTCGTGTCTGACTCTTTGCGACCCCATGAATTGCAGCATGTCAGGCCTCCCTGTTCATCACCATCTCCCGGAGTTCACTCAGACTCACGTCCATCGAGTCCGTGATGCCATCCAGCCATCTCATCCTTGGTCGTCCCCTTCTACTCCTGACCCCAATCCCTCCCAGCATCAAAGTCTTTTCCAACAAGTCAGCTCTTCACATGAGGTGGCCAAAGTACTGGAGTTTCAGCTTCAGCATCATTCCTTCCAAAGAAATGCCAGGGTTGATCTCCTTCAGAATGGACTGGTTGGATCTCCTTGTAGTCCAAGGGACTCTCAAGAGTCTTCTCCAACACCACAGTTCAAAAGCATCAATTCTTCAGTGCTCAGCCTTCTTCACAGTCCAACTCTCACATCCATACATGACCACAGGAAAACCATAGCCTTGACTAGACGGACCTTAGTTGGCAAAATAATGTCTCTGCTTTTGAATATGCTAGGTTATAACTTTTCTTCCAAGGAGTAAGCACCTTTTAATTTCATGGCTGCAATCACCATCTGCAGTGATTTTGGAGCCCCCCAAAATAAAGTCTGACACTGTTTCCACTGTTTCAGCTTGAACATCAGGGAGTTCATGGTTCATGTATTGCTGAAGCCTGGCTTGGAGAATTTTAAGCATTACTTTACTAGCATGTGAGATGAGTGCAATTGTGTGGTAGTTTGAGCATTCTTTTGCATTGCCTTTCTCTGGGATTGGAATGAAAACTGACCTCTTCCAGTCCTGTGGCCACTGCTGAGTTTTCCAAATTTGCTGACATATTGAGTGCAGCACTTCACAGCATCATCTTTCAGGATTTGAAATAGCTCAACTGGAATTCCATCACCTCCACTAGCTTTGTTCATAGTGAAGCTTTCTAAGGCCCACTTGACTTCACTTTCCAAGATGTCTGGCTCTAGATTAGTGATCACATCATCATGATTATCTGGGTCGTGAAGACCTTTTTTGTACAGTTCTTCTGTGTATTCTTGCCACCTCTTCTTAATATCTTCTGCTTCTGTTAGGTCCACACAATTTCTGTCCTTTATCGAGCCCATCTTTGCATGAAATGTTCCCTTGGTATCTCTAATTTTCTTGAAGAGATCTCTCTGGTCTTTCCCATTCTACTCTGTGAGGAGGGACCACAGTTAGAGGCAGAAAACATTATCCCCACCTGTCTTAGTTCAGGCTTCTATAACAAAATAGCAAGCACTGCATGACTTTGAACAACAGACATTTACTTCCCACAGTACTGGAGTCTGAGAAGTACAAGATTGGGGTGCCAACATTGTGTTTTGGTGAGAACCTTCTTCCTGGCTTCTTGTATATCTTCATATAGCAAAAAGAGACAGAAGGCTGTCTCCTTGCTATATATTCATTTGCCAGAGAGAGAGAGAGAAAAGGTGGAAGAGAGGGAGAGAAAGAGAGAGAGGAAAGACAGAGACTGCATTGCTCTCTAGTCTCTTTACTTATTTTATTTATTTTTGTCCACACTGCATATCATGCAGGACCTTAGTTCCCCAACCAGGGATAGAACCTGTGTCCCTGAACTGGGAGCATAGAGCCTTAACCACTGGACTGCCAGGCAAGCCACAGTAGTCTCTTCTTATAAAGGTATTAATTTCCATTGATTCCAGCATAAGGACCCTATGACTTCATGACCTCCTATCAACCTAATTACCTTCCAAAGGCCCCACCTCCAGATGACATCCCATTGTATTATAGTTTCAATATATGACACTTGGGGGTTACAATTCAGTCCATTACACCACCTTAAACTTGGAAAACTTTCTGAGATGTAAAGGAAGCACAAATGAAAAACAATCCAAATTCATTGGACATTGTGCTGCTTAAGCTGTGGATGCTGAAACATTTTAAAAATGAGGAATTTGAATTATTAAACAAATTTATTGAATATCTGATATGTAACTGTGTGTTGTACCAGATAGTAATGACAGGAGTAAATGTGGCAGAGGTGGGAAATGTTGGGATTTGAGAGTCTGGTTGATTGCAGCTTCAGCAAGATGGAGAAGCAGCCAAAATGGATGCTTGGGAGCAAAGATAGACCAGAGACCCAATGTGCCAATGGTTGCTAAGGGTTAATGCCAGGCCCTTCATCTTGTAGTCTGGACCAATGCCAGTACATTAATCTCACATACTGTCCTGTAGACACTTCTATGTAATTATTCCTCTATCTTTAGCATTATTTTCTTTGAGCATAACCATTTCACATACCTTTAATTCTGACAGTCTCAAGAACTTAGAGTTCTTAACTGGACTTAACTTACTTAACTGGACTTTGACACACCAAAATTGAGGTCTCATGAATTTTCTTTCCTTAGGTAAGCTCCTCTTTCCCATACCTACAGGTCTAAGTTCCACCTCTGGACTTCCTGACTCTTCTAGAATAAGGGCTTTATTTTAACTGATTATTTGTCAGCAATGATTTATCTCCCATATTTACCTCTGTCAGCACTACCCTTTCTTCAAAATTCAGTTTAAATGGCACCTGTTCTAAGAGGTCTTCTTAAATTGGGTTAGATGGGAGGTAAACTTCTTTGAGTCCTAGTGGTATTTAAAATAACTCTTGAAAAGCCAAGAGACTTTTTTTTCTTTAATCTCTCTTACACCTTTCTAGAAATATTTTTAAATAAGCCACACCAGTTTGAATAGAATCAAATCAAATCAACCTGGATTGAATTGAACAGACCTGAATTGAAATGAATGGCTCTTTTTATGCTTGAGTACCAGACAGGTCATAGGAGAAACAATTTGTTTCTTGTATTTTTTTTTTTTAAGTTTCTCTTAATATAGGCATCCCTAACAGCAAGCTCACAGAATGAGTCAGTTGAAAAGTTTGAGGTGATTCAGACTTAATAGCCACATTCATGTACAGTTAATAGCATGGTCATATGAGGGTCATCTTTGACTAAGAAATGCCTGAATTCTTTAATTCTATCTTGAAAAATAGGATATACTTAAAACTAGGCTAAATAGGCTCTGTTTTTCATGGGCTAACTTGTATTCAAAGTTAATTGGGTATTGAAAATCCCAGCTTATGTTTAATATGTATCATTTTTCAGAAATCCCAAGATAAACCTGCTAACTATAAAAAAAGAACAAAACTATACATTTCCTGAGCTGCGGATTTTAACAATCCTCATTCTGGCAATAAAGCCCTCTTTTGAAAATTTTCTTCCTCTCTTTTGCTGTTCTTTCTTATGTAATCTACTTAAGGATATCACTATTTAGTGCATTCATCACTTATTAATACCTGACCATTATAGGGTAAGGAATATTCACCAAGGTATTTTAAATAGAAAAGTAGGGGATAAGTAATTGGATTGAAAACAGTTGCTAAGATTCTTTCCAACTCAAAGATTCTATGATACATTACCTCGGTTCATTTGTAATGGAAAGCAAAACAATAAAATCTTTACACCACATACACCACTGATACATTCGGTTTTTTTCTGGCCCAACTTTCACTTATAAATTTTAACTTACAACAACAGAGGGAAAATAAGCCCTATCAGAATTACAAACAGTAGTATGTGGGAATCAATAGAGTAACTAATATTTGCTCAGCTTATGTCCTATGAATTTCATTCCAAAAGCAAGGCTTACTGTTTTCCCCTCCTGTGCTTATTTAAAAGACATAAACATATATACAGTAGCCTTTTGATCAAAAGATATTCTAATTAAAAAGTCATATTTAATCAAAGGAACTTCAGTTAGCATTCTAAGAGCCTTAGTTTGATCTCTTGATGTTATAGAACTGTTAGAAAGGTAAATAGCAGAGGGGGAACACAGCTCCACCCATCAATAGAAAATTGGATTAAAGATTTACTGAGCATGGCCCCACCCATAAGAACAAGATGAAGCTTCACCCTCAGTCAATCTTTCCCATCAGGAAGCTTCCATAAGCCTCTAATCTTCTCCATCAGAGGGCAGACAGACTGAAAACCACAATCACAACAAACTAAACAATCTGATCACATGGACCACAGCCTTGTCTAACTCAATGAAACTATGAGCCATGCCAAGTAGGGCCACCCAAGATGGACGGGTCATGGTAGAGAGTTCTGAAAAAATATGGTCCACTGGAGAAAGGAATGGCAAACCACTTCAGTACTCTTGCCTTGAGAACCCCATGAGCAGTATGAAAAGGTAGAAAGTTAGGATACTGACAGATAAACTTCCCAGGTTTGTAGGTGCCCAATATGCTACTAGAGATCAGTGGAGAAATAGCTCCAGAAAAAATGAAGAGATGGACCCAAAGCAAAAACAAGATGCAGTTGTAGAGGTGACTGGTGATAGAAGCAAAGTCTGATGCTATAAAGAGCAATATTACATAGGAACCTGGAATGTTAGGTAAACGAATCAAGGCAAATTAGAAGTGGTCAAACAGGAGATGGCAAGAGTTAACATTGACATTTTAGGAATCAGTGAACTAAAATAGACTGGAATGGGTGAATTTAACACAGAAGAAGATTATATCTACTATTGTGGGAAAGAATCCTTTAGAAGAAATGGAGTAGCCATCATAGTCAACAAAAGAGTCTGAAATGCAGTACTTGGATGCAATCTCAAAAAAGACAAAATGATCTCTGTTCATTTCCAAGGCAAATCATTTAATATCATGGTGATCCAAGCCTATGCCCCAACCAGTAACACTGAAGGAACTGAAGTTGAATGGTACTATGAAGATCTACAAGACCTTTTAGAACAAACACACATAAAAGATGTCCTTTTCATTATAGGAGACTGGAATGCAAAAGTAGAAAGTCAAGAAACACCTGGAGTAACAGGCAAATTTGGCCTTGGTACACAGAATGAAGCAGGGCAAAAGCTAATAGAATTTTGCCAAGAGAAAGCACTGGTCATAGTAAACACCCTTTTCTGCAACACAAGAGAAGACTCTACACATGGACATCACCAGATGGTCAACACCAAAATCAGAATGATTCTATTCCTTGCAGCCAAAGATGGAGAAGCTCTATACAGTCAGCAAAAACAAGACTGGGAGCTGACTATGGCTCAGAACATTAATTCCTTATTGCCAAATTCACACTTAAATTGAAGAAAGTAGAGAAAACCACTAGGCTATTCAGGTATGACCTAAATCAAATGCCTTACAATTTTATAGTGGAAATGAGAAATAGATTCAAGGGATTGGATCTGTCAGACAGAGTGCCTGATGAACTATGGACCGAGGTTTGTGACATTATACAGGAAACACTGATCAAACCATCTTCAAGAAAAAGAAATGCAAAAAATGAAAATGGTTGTCCTATGATGCCTTACATATAAATGTGAAAAGAAGAGAAGTGAAAAGCAAAGGAGAAAAGGAAAGATATACCCATCTGAATGCAGAGTACCTAAGAATAGCAAGAAGAGATAAGAAAGCCTTCCTCAGTTATCAGTGTAAAGAAATAGAAGAAAACAATAGAATGGGAAAGACTAGAGATCTCTTCAAGAAAATTAGAGATACCAAGGGAACATTTCATGCAAAGATGTGTACAGTAATGGACAGAAATGGTATGGACCTAACAGAAGCAGAAGATATTAAGAAGAGGTGGCAGGAATACACAGAAAAACTGTACAAAAAAGACCTTCATGACCCAGATAATCACAGTGGTGTGATCACTCACCTAGAGCCAGACATAATAGAATGTGAAGTCAAGTGGGCCTTAGGAAGCATCACTACCAACAAAGCTAGTGGAGGTGATGGACTTCCAGTTGAGCTATTTCAATCCTAAAAGATGATGCTGTGAAAGTGCTACACTCAATATGCCAGCAAATTTGGAAAACTCGGCAGTGGCCACAGGACTGGAAAAGGTCAATTTTCATTCCAATCTCAAAGAAGGTAAGGCCAAAGAATGCTCAAATTACCACACAATTGCACTCATCTCACATACTAGTAATGTTCAAAATTCTCCAAGCCAGGCTTCATCAGTACATGAACCATGAACTTCCAGATGTTCAAGCTGGATTTCAAAAAGGCAGAACAACCAGAGATGAAATTGCCAACATCCGTTGGATTATTGAAAAAGCAGGAGAGTTCTAGAAAAACATCTATTTCTGCTTTATTGACTATGCCAAAGCCTTTGACTGCGTGGATCACTGCAAACTGCAAAAATCTGATGAGAAAGAGATGGAAATATCAGACCACCTGACCTGCCTCTTGAGAAATCTGTATGCAGGTCAGGAAACAACAGTCAAAACTGGATATGGCACAACAGATTTGTTCCAAGTAGGGAAAGGAGTACATCAAGGCTGCATATTTTCACCCTGCTTATTTAACTTATATGCAGAGTAAATTATGAGAAACACTGGGCTGGAGGAAGCACAAGCTGGAATCAGCATTGCCAGGAGAAACAATAATAACCTCAGATATACAGATGACACCACCCTTATGGCAGAAAGTTAAGAAGAACTCAAGAGCCTCCTGATGAAAATAAAAGAGGAGAGTGGAAAAAGTTGTCTTAAAGCTCAACATTCAGAAAACAAAGATCATGGCATCTGGTCCCATCACTTCATGGCAAATAGATGGGGAAACAGTGGAAACAGTGACAGACTTTATTTTCTGATATTCCAAAATCACTGTATATGGGGATGAAGCCATGATATTTAAGACACTTATTCCTTGGAAGAAAAGTTATGACCAACCTAGACAGCATATTAAAAAGGAGAGACATCACTTTACTAGCAAAGGTCCGTCTAATCAAGGGTATGGTTTTTCCAATAGTCACGTATGGATGTCAGAGCTGGACTATAAACAAAGCTGAGCACCGAAGAATTGATGCTTTTGAACTGTGGTGTTGGAGAAGACTCTTGAGAGTCCCTTGGACTTCAAGGAGATCCAACCAGTCCATCCAAAGGAAAATCAGTCCTGAATATTCATTGGACTGTAACTCCAATTGTTGAACATTGAACCTATAACTCCAGTACTTTGGCCACCTGATGTGAGCAACTGGCTCATTTGAAAAGACCTTGATTCTGGGAAAGATCTAAGGTGGGAGAAGAAGGGGATGACAGAGGATGAGATGGTTGGATGGCATCCTAGACTCAATGGTCATGAGTTTGAGTAAACTCTGGGAGTTGTTGATGGACAAGGAGGCCTGGCATGCTGCAGTCCATGGGGTCACAAAAGTCGGACATGACTGAGTGATTGAACTGAAGTGAACTGAAGGATCGAGAGAGAAAAGTTGAAAGCCAGGTCACCATATTTCATTTTTCTGATTTCACAAGCTATGCTTTGTTCAGTGTCATTATGTTACATGCCCATGTCTCATCTAAGGGTTTTCCTCACATGATCTGTATTAATTCTCTCAAAATCTATGAGGCTCTCCTTCCCATTGATCAGATGAAGAAACTGAGGTTTAGGAGATTAATTAGTCAATATTCCCACTCCCATCCCCAAACTATAATACCAAAGCCAAGATCCTTTTATCACAGTTATTAACAGAATAGGAGTGATGCATTAAGATTTGAAAGTGTACATCCTAAGCTTTTGCACAGTGTTCAAAAGCTTCTTTTCAAGTTTTTGTTTCTATATTTTATATTTAGAAATATTCATACAATTGCTACTTGGCTCAGTTTGTCATCTCTAGTATTTTAAATTCTTATGATGTATTTAAATAAAGGGAATCAAACATTGCATGGCTTTATTTATAGCTTTTATCTTTTATCTTTCTATTATCTCTATCTAGCTCATCTATCAGTTTTATTTAGGAATTTCCATTTTCACTATATTCCAACTTGTTTAGCTCTTTTGAAATCACTGAATCAGAGAATTTTAGAGGCACAGCTCCTACATATTATTAGCCAAATGAAGTAATGAGAAAAATTTTACTTTTTAAATATTAGAAAACCTAAAATTGACTGTATTTCTTATGTTCTTTCTCTATGCCTAAAGGAGGTCTATATTTATTACATTCAATCTTAAGGTTTTTTTTTTTAATTTTCTATGAATTTTTACTTGCAAATATCATTAAAAAGAAGAAATTTCTTCATAGAGGACATCTAACAGGATTTTTTTTAATAATCATTTCTCTTCAGTTCTAAATACTATAAATAATTTTAATTCTAGCCTCTGCCAGTGCATATGTAGATACACGCGGGTGTGCATGTGTGTAATATTTTTCCAGTTTTAAAATCAAATTCAAATATTCACAATTGTACAGTATAAAGCCCATTCAGTTAAATATATCCCTTTTAGGTCTCTTGTTGGTAAAGTGGGGAACAACCAAAAGTTTAGATGTTTTGGACTGTAACCTGCTTTTCTCTGAACCCAGAAACCTAGGGTAATAAAAGAAACATGACAATCACCCAGGAGCATGTATGTGACTGTGTCTCTTTTCTACACTCGCAAGTACCTTAAGGAGTCTTAAGGGCTTTCTGAAGATTCCCTGCAAACTCATAGGCAGTTCTTCATTATTTGTTCAGACTATTTACACTCATGGGTTCTTCATTGTGTGCTAGCGTGAGATATGATGGAGGTATTATCAATGCCTGACAAAGACGTTGACATTGCCGGTGGAGCAGTGTCTGAGGTGAAGGGCAGTGACCCTTGTCCAAAGGGCACCTGCTGGCACTGGGGATGCCGCTGTGCTGTTGCCATTAGTGCCAACACAGGCACTAGAGCGCCCACTCCCTTTTCTACCGTGCTGTCACCCATGCTAAAAGAGCATCTCTAATACCATGAGCACTATTGAAATCAACCACTGGTGGTCATATGTTAAAGTCAGAAAAATTCATGGAGGTTAAAAAAAGCAATAAAAAGCAAAACAGCTATTTTGTATTTTTTAAACCTTTTAGATATTAAAAAATGAGGATCACTGGGGTTTGTGTATAGGGAAAACTGAAAAGCAGATGATTAAATTGGTGAGCTTTCTTTTAGGAATTCTTCTCCAAAAGGCCACCTGATTTCCATGCTAACAACTCCCAGGCACGCTTCTAGACTTGGCTCTCTTATATAATCCATTTTCTCAGTTAAATAAATTTTTGTAAGTGAAATTCAAATAAGTATGTGACAAATGAAGGCAGACAGTGGAAAAGGCAACTTATTAAGGCTATGGATATGTTAAAAAAAAACTATTTTAAGGTCAATATATAGCAAATTATGTTTTGAATCTTTAAATAGCTTTTGAGGAAACATTCAATATTTATCTTCCTACTCTGTGAGGAAATGAAAATAATTCTAAATAAAATAAGCATATGAAACAATCTGATATTAAAATAGAACATGAGCAATTAACAGTGTTTCAGAAATGCCAAAATGATTTACTTTTAATGAATTAGCACATAACCCAATGTCTAGCTCATATTAAAGCACTCTGGAAATAGCATTTTCTTTCATGTTAGTATCATCTTTGAGTATAATGTGTCCTATAAATAAGTCAAAGGAGGAAATTCACAGGATTATCTCAGTGAATACTAAGAAAAGTGTTAATAAAATCCAGCAATTCTTTTGTAAAATCTTTTAGATAATTCTCTAACAATGTAAGATACTTATTTTAAATCAATGTAAAATATGATAATGTTGAAACACAAGGAATTTCTCTTAATACCAGGATAAGACAGATACCAACTGACACCACGCTTACTTAACAGTGTTCTGAAAGCTATGCCAGTACAATTTAAACAAGGAAAAGTAGATATGTTTAAAAGGAAGAGACATATATTTTTTTAAAGTTGAATAGACTGTAAACCTCAAAGAATAAATTGAAGTAGTTACAATGAGGCAATTTAATAAGATTTTGGCTAGAAGTATCCAGGAATGGATATGCTTCTATATCCCAAAAACGTTTTTGAATAAATATCCATTAAAATATTCATCAAACTATAAATGTCTGGAAATTAATTTGTTAACAGATAATTAAAACTTCTATGAAGGTTTACATAAAGCATCATTGAACAATGTGAGTAAATTTGATGAAGTAACTTATACCTGTTCTTATTGGAACTTTTATGTAGTATAAACTGTCAGTTCTCTCCAAATCCTGCTTTTAATTTTTATATATGTTTGCATATGTATATCTAATACATATGTTTATAAGCATATATAACACATATATATGGAATTTAGAAAGATGGTAATGATAACCCTGTATACGAGACAGCAAAAGAGACACAGATGTATAGAACAGACTTTTGAACTCTGTGTGAGAGGGAGAGGGTGTGATGATTTGGGAGAAAGGCATTGAAACATACATACTATCATGTAAGAAATGAATTGCCAGTCTAGGTTCGATACAGGATACAGGATGCAGGGTGCTTGGGGCTGGTGCACTGGTATGACCCAGAGAGATGATATGGGGAAAGAGGCAGGAGGGGGGTTCAGGAGTGGGAACTCATGTACACCCGTGGTGGATTCATGTCAATGTATGGCAAAACCAATACAGTATTGTAAAGTAAAATTTAAAAATAAATAAATGAATAAATTTTTAAAAATTCATCAAAATAAATAAATTATTATAAATGTGCAAGATATTTTCAAATGAGTAATAATAAATTCATCTATTGTAAAAGTTTAAAAGATATTGTAAAATTACAATGTACAAAATAATATAAGCCTTAGAAAAGAAAAGAAGCATTTTCAGAGCTTTCAGCTAAATGGACAATAAGAATATACATTCATCCAAATACCCATGCTTGTATGTTTGTGGGTATATAAACAAAAGGAATATTGTGGTACAAAATAAAACTAGAGGAAGAGAACAACACAACTTTTTATAAAATAAATAATATATCTATTACACATACACCCAAATTGATTCTTAATTATATGCATTCATTAAAAAAAAAAAAGTGAAAGGCGTTGCAGCTATTGGGGTCCAAGTAGAAAAGAAATTTGTCCATAGCTTAGGATAACCTGAGGTCAGAGTCACTGTTTTACAAAGATTTGAGCTGAGTACAGAAAAATTCTAAAGTTTAATAATGTTACTATAAGACTGACAACTGAAAAAGGAAGAAAGAAGTTTCAGATACCCAGTGAAGTTTAAAATATGCATAGTTTCGAAGACTGTCTTCACTTCTAACTCTGAATTGAGAAGGTCCTGAACACCACCCATAGGGTCTGATAATACATTAGACATATTCAGACTCACCAAAAGTTGTTACGCTCACCAGTTAACTATTTATTATAGCTAAAGGATGAAGCACATAGGGAAGATTCTAGGACTTGAAGATTCATGATTCCTCTCCTTGTCATCCCTCTTCTTCCCAAACCATATGCATCAGTGATTTAGAGTTTTTCTATTGAATTGCACTTCGGACACCAACTGCAAAAACATCCAGCTGCAAAGTTAGGGAACATTTCACAGACCACCCTCGCTTCTAATACCAGTTGCAAGTTCAAGGATTCCCCAAACCAACCTCATATTCAATAATGCTAGAAGGACTCAGTATTCACTGAGAGCTGTTAGAATCACAGTTCTGGTTTATTAGAAGGAAAGGATACAATTTAAAATCAGCCAGGAGAAGAAATGTATAGAGAGTAGTTCAGGAAGTTTCTAAACACACAGCTCCCAGTTGTATTGTCCTCATGGAGTCTAAAGTGTGCAAGTGTGCCAAAGTGTTAGTGGCTCAGGCGTGTCCAAACCTTTGTAATCCCATGGACTGTAGTCCACCAGGCTCCCGTGTCCATGGAATTCTCTAGACAAGAATACTAGAGCGGGTTGCCATTTCCTACTCCAGGGGATCTTCCCAACCCAGGGACCGAACCCAGGTCTCCCACATTTCAGGCAGATTCTTTACTGTCTGAGCCACCAGGGAAAGCCCTAGGATAGTATTAAATCCTCTTGGCAATAATGTGTGACAATATACACGGAGTATTGATGACCATGAAAGCTTAACTTGACCTTTTTTGTCTAAAGTTTTTATTGGGGCTCCCTCATATTGGCCTAACTGACAGCCCATGAGGCTGATCTCAGTTTCCAGCTCCTTAGGGGACTGAGCTGATATTACCTGATTCAAAGTCCTTATCTTGAATCATATTTCATTATTTGACTGGCCCTAGGACCCCAGGCAAACAAAGACACAACTATCAAGCATGACATTTCAGGGGTTTAGAAATTTTCTTTCACAAACCAAGGGCAAAGCCCTTACTTCTTTATGGGCAAAGTTAAATTCTTTATAGTACACACCCCTCAAAGGAGAAAATCTTTTACAGAGAGGGCTGCCATTAAGGAAGCAGTCACTTTAGGTTGAGGTCACTTCTCAAAAAGTGTATTTACAAAGTCAAGATGGAATAATAACACTCAATACAGCGAGTGCCAAAGAAAATAGGCACAATGTATTTTACTTGTTGAGCAAAAAATAACACAATATTTCTGGAAAGCAAATGCTCAATATGAATAAAATAAATATTATAAATATGCATAGGATTTGACTCAGCAATTCCACTTCAAATTACCCTAAAGAAATTTTTAGATTGTGTAGTAAGATTAATTAATTAAATTACTTTATTTTATTAGTTATAAGAATCATTATTAAGAATCTTATATGTCAGGTTGCACACTGACAAAACAGTAATAAATAAGTGAATAAGGTCCTCCATCCTCAAGGAAATTTATTCTAATGTTTTTCTTTGCATAAGAACAATTATATTATCATTGTATAAAATTATAAGCATAACCTATTCATTAAATTATTACATACACATACAATTTTCAGAAAATAATCTCCAGTAGATTATGCATTGCTAAGTGAAAAATACACTGTGTGTATTATAGCTCTTTTGTTGCATTAAAATAAGAAAATATATGCTTTTAAGAGCTTTGTAGTAATTATTGCTAAGTTTAAAAATTATTGGAAATTTTTCTTTTCTTCATTTTCATTTTTTTTGCAAAGAGCATAATCAGAGCAACTCATAATCAGAAATAAAATAACATTTATGTTGTTTAAAAAGATTTCCTAAATGAAAGTATTTCATTCAATATTTCTTTAATAATATACGATAGCACTATTAATGCCATCTCTCCCTATAAATAAAACTTGAATGATGAGAGTCGCTAAGCTACTTATTTGAAAAAAACAAAAGTTTCTAAAATTGCATTTAAAAATATAAATTCATCATTTTTATAGTAGAAACAGTGTGAGTATTGTACAATATTAAATTTTATACATTTCAATATGACCTTTGACAAGTTAATTCACCTACCTTAGCTTAAGTTCTGAAGTTATAAATTGCAACTAATTATAACCTCTCAATACCTTTGCTCTGTAAATTAAATGGAATAACAATGCCTAGCACAAAGGATTTTAATTATTTGTTCTTTACTTTGGAAAGTATTATAATCAAAATGTTTATTTTAATTTCTTGGGTTTAATGTTAGTTTTAAGCTGGCTTAAAACTCAACATTCAAAAAACTAAGATCATGGCATCTGATCCCATCATCTCATGGCAAATAGATGGGGAAACACCAAAATAGTGAAAGATTGTATATTGTTGGGTTCAAAAATTTCTGAGGTCAGTGACTGCAGTCATGAAATTAAAAGATGTTTGCTCCTTGGAAAGAAAGCTATGACTAACTTAGACAGTGTATTAAAAAGCAGAGACATCACTTTGCCAACAGAAGTCTGTTTAGTCAAAGCTATGTTTTTTGTTTTTTGTTTTTTTTCCCAGTAGTCAGTTGGACCATAAAGAAGGCTGAACACCAAATGATTGATGCTTTTGAATTGTGGTGCTGGAGGAAACTCTTGAGCATCCCTTGGACAGCAAGAAGATGAAACCAGTCAATCCTAAAGGAAATTAACTGAGTATTCACTGGAAGGACTGATGCTGAAGTTGAAGCTCCAATACTTTGGCCACCTGATGCAAGGAGCCAACTTTGGAAAAGACCTTGATGCTGGGAAAGACTGAGAGCAGGAGGAGAAGGAGATGACAAAGGATGTGATGGTTTGATGGTATCACTGATTCAGTGGACATGAATTTAAGCAAACTCCTGGAGATAAAGAAGGACAAGGAAGCCTGGCCATGCTGAAGTCCTTGATGTGTGTGTGTGTGTGGGTGCTTCCCAAAGAACTGGACATGACTTAGTGATTGAACAACAAGTGTTATCAATCAGACTTTTAGTTGTTCTACTTAACTTCCTCAAATCAGTCAAACTTGTATTCAAAATACTGAAAGTGTTCTCTGAAAGTCACTGGTCTATTTCTCTGTTCAGTTCTGTTAGTGAATACTTGTTTTCTATATTGTCATATGATTTATCTAATATATCTAAATTAACATCAACTTATTTGACACACTTCCCATTGAAATTCTATTTGCATTTATACCTTTTTGGAGCCTGCTGTTACATTTTCATAAAACACAAGTTTTCTTATCTTTAAGAAAAATGTTTAGAGCACACAAAGTCTTATATTCTCACATATAGAGGCTGAACTTTTCAAAAAAGAAAGCAATATTATTCTCAAAAATTTTCAAAATTTGCCTTCGTGTAATTTTTTTTTGAGTAAAGGTGGCATTATCATTATACTAATAGTTTTCTTGAGTTACAAAGCTGTACAGAATTCATATTTTTCTTGAGGAAATCACTTCAATTATAATTCAACTGACTTCCTAAGAACTTAAATCAACACCATTGATCTTCATTGCAGTCCTTTAAAGAATTCACTCTCTGAAGAGATATATCACCTGAACCCAATGGAGGAAATGTAATACTAGCTTCACTCTTTGCTATTAAGCAAGAACTTATCTGGAATACTTTCTATGCTGATTACGATTAGATCAAAGATTAAAGAGGACCAGTGATACATATAGAATAAGGACATTCAATAAATTAGTGTAAAATAATGAGTTTTAATGAAGAGTATATGTATTTTTATATTCTTAGTAAATGCTATCATATATAAGTATATATAATAATATGTGCAGTATAATGTTGAAAATATATACTGATATATATATAATATATAAATTTACACATGTATGTGTAAAATGATGTGAAAAGGGCTATTAAAAATAACAATAACAAAGCCTTTATCTGAACTGAATTAGTAAAAACCACTTGCAGTTTTTGTAACAAACGAAAAAAGGAAGATGATTTCTTTTTTATTCTTTTTAAATCGAAATTAGGTGATATCACGTTAGTTTCAGGTGTATAGCACAGCAGAGCAGTTATATTTATACATAGGGGTGTGTGTGTGTGTGTGTGTGTGTGTGTGTGTGTGTGTGTGCACATGAAGTTAATTTCTTGGTGGAGAAGAGCTTCTTAAGGAGAAGTGTTGGAGGCAAAGGACTCAAATAGAGGTATCAGATCCAGACCTCTGTTCAGGGTTGTGTAAAAAGAATAGCAACAAAGCAAAGCCAAGCAGGGCAGACTAAGAAGCTTCATCATTCAATCTCAACAGACCTAGTGCCAATTCAAGCCTTTCCTGTCCATGTAAACAAATGTAGCTGAGACAAATTTCTAACAGTAAACAAGAGTCTTATCTGACTGTTGGTGAGCAAAGCTTGGCAGTTCTTGGTGTGCTTGATCTTTGGTTTACATTCACTGAATATAAAATAGAAATGGGTTAAAAAGTTTCATAAGAGTCAGATGCAGAAATGGGCTAGAAGACTTTGCTTTACATAAAAAATTGTAGTTGATTTTCCTGAAAGGTCCTTTTTTTTTTTTTTTGCTTTAAAAAAAAACACTTTCTACCTTCTATTCAAATAAAATTTGATGATTTCCTGTCACATTTTGAAATGTATATACAGAAAAACTAAAGAAACCAAAATATTGGACAAAATATATAAAGAGGAGAACTATTATACATATTTAAAAATCCAATTTCAAGCTCCTTTAGCTGGAGATAAAATAAGAATAACCAACTCCTTTTCTCCTGTCAGTTCTCAGTGACTTCACTGTGAACACTCACACTTTATTAATAACTTCTTGTATATATGTATAGCATCTCATCCACAGATCTCAGAAATTACAAACACTGGATTTACACAAGAGGAAAATAAACTGCAAGTCACCTTGTTTTCTGAACAGTTGTTTGAAACCCAGAAAGGTTAAAACTGCTCAATATGAAGCAGAATTGTGTAGTGGGTCAGTATTATTTGGACGCATGAAAAGTGAGGGCCCTCTGCAGTTGCAGGCAGTAAGTACACAGCTCCCTAATGGTCTAAGAAGGAAGGAAACTTAAAGAAGGAAACCACAGCTAGCTGAGTCTACTGCATCATGCTACTTAAAACAATCCTCAAAACTCATAGGGATATATAGAAAAAGCAAATACAAGTCACCCAGAAATCAAACAACAAGAGCTACTTTATATTTGTAAAGGACTTTACAACCTAGAAATATTTCATTTGTGTCTTATAACAACTCCAGGGGATTTTCAACAAGTGACCCATGGAAGGTTAATATTGTGGTTTTGTTTTTCTGATTTCCATCCGCTTACTTTCTAAGCAAATGTAACTCTATAAGGGAAAACCCATGTCTTTTTTGTGACTCTTTCTATCCCAAACAGTACTCTCAGAACTTTGCCCACACTTAGAGTTTAAAAAGTATCTCTTAAATATTGTTGCATGAATAAAGATAAAAAGTGAGAATTAAGGGTAGACCCTCCGCACCCTCAGTACAGAGTTTTATTTTGTTTTTTTTATTTTATTATTTTTTTCATGCAGAGTGTAACTGCTCATGATAGACAATACATTTTTAAAAATGTGAAAAGTAAAGAGAAGAAGAAAGGAATGAAAATATTTTTTTCTCTATAAAGTAACATACTAGTGTGATACACTGGAGAAGGAAATGGCACCCCAAACAAGTCCTCTTGCCTGGAAAATCCCTGGTAGGAGGAGCCTGGTATGCTACAGTCCATGGGGTCACCAAGAGTCGAACACGACTGAGCGACTTCACTTCACTTACTTTGCTCACTTCTCACTTTACCACTGGAGAAGGAAGTGGCAACCCACTCCAGTATTCTTTCCTGGAGAATCCCATGGACAGAGAAGCCTGGGGCGCCATGGTCTATGGGGTCACAGGGGGTCAGACACAACTGAAGTGACTAAGCAGAGTGTGATACACTGACAGGCAAATAACCGCGTAGAGGTTGTCAAAAGATGGAGGATCATTAAGGGAAATGGGAAAACTCCTAAAGATTCAACAGAGGAGTTGGAGATGAACAGCCTTCTCATTGACTGTAAAACAAAATTTGCCTGGATCAAAATGAAAAGAAAGCTCATTGCCGATCAAGATAAGGCCAAGTAGAAATAGGCCTCCCCATGTGGTGCAATGGTAAAGAACCCACCTGCCAATGCAGTAGGTGCAAGAGACAAGGGCTGGATCTCTGGGTCAGGAAGATCCTCTGGAGCAGGAAATGACAACCAGCTCCAGTACTCTTGGCTGGGGAAGAGAATTCCACGGGCTGAAGAGCCTGGTGGGCTACCGTCTACGAGGTCAAAAAGGGTCAGACATGACTGAAGGACTGAGCATACACACAAAGTAGAAATAAAGATATAGAGAAAATGATTATTTGGGAAACACATGTTGCTTTTCATATTCAGAGGAAACTTCACATTCACATAAATGGCTTCACAATTTTGTACCTTTAGTAATCTTTTCCTCTTTAGGGATCCACTTCTATGGTTATATGCTGTAGACTGATTAGATATGTGATTGAGTTCTAGCAAACAGAACTGTTAGGAGATATTATATGTTCCTTCCTGTCTGAAGCAGTCTCCTGTAGTGGCAAACTTACAGCTATGTGATAAGATGACAGGAAAGCCATATCCTTGCTGATTCATCAAATCACAAAGCCTCCCTCTTTCCTTCTTTAGCTGAATGAGAAATAAGACTTGGTTATGTTAAACTGCTAAAATAGTATAGTTTACATGTTGCTACAACAAATCCAGCATTGATTTTTCTGATACAATACTCTTCTAATCATTCTTCATTTTGCTGCTCTTTAGTAGCTAAGGTGTATCTGATCCTTTGTGACCCCATGAACTGTAGCCCACCAGGTTCCTCTGTCCATGGAAATCTCCAGGCAAGAATACTGGAGTGGGTTGCCATTTCCTTCTCCAGGGAATCTTCCTAACACAAGGATGGAATCCTGTGTCTCCTGCTTGGCAGGCAGATTCTTTACCACTGTGCCACCTGGAAAAACCATAGAGGCAGCCAGAGGGATTCCTCAAAAACGTGAATAGCATTTTGTCACTCTCTTTAAAATAATATCCATTTGCTTCCTATTGAACTCAGATGAAATTCAAACCCTTGACTATGTCCTCAAAAGCTCAACCCATCACTCAGGATTCACTGCCCTTCACTCCTTTACTCATTTTCATTCTCTTTCTCAGTTGTGCCAGCCCTTTGTACGTTCTATGCTTTTGCTTGCAGTGCTTATTTCCAAGATCATCACAGACTCAGATCCAAGTTTATACACAATCTCTTCAAGGGTTTGCTACTACTTAGCAAAAAAGCATCCTCAGTTACTATATGCTCCAGGGTTAGAGTCATGGTTGATGTTTTCCTAACACATGTCATTTCCTACAATTCTTTGTTTATGTGCTTTCCATATGTATACAATTTGACTTCCTTGATGACAGTGACATTATTATTATTTCCTCTTTGTATTCTGGAAACATGGAACAATATCTGTTGGAAAGATACCACTTAAGAAATATTTATTGACTGATACAAAATCAGTAAGATAATTTTGCAAAGAGATTAGTCCATGAGTTAAACACAATTCAGAGGTGACATTTGAGATGATAATTGAATGGTAAGATGTTACGACCTTGCAATATTCTGGAAGCAGAACATTTCAGGGAGAGGAGACATTAATTGCAGAATCCTGAAAGAAAAAAAAAAAAAAGGCACAGTGTGTTCCTGGAAGAGAAATAAGGTCAGTGGAACCAAAGAATAATGAGAAAGAGTTTTGGATTCTTTACCCAATGCTTTGTCCTTGCCCAGGAGAGGCAAGCTGGTGCTCCCCAGAGAACAGAGAGCAGTCATATGATTAACACCCACATGTCTAAACTGGGATGGGATGCTAGGGTTCCCAGCCCATAATTTTCTTGCTAACATTATCCATTTTGGATGTAGGTATAAAATGTAAAACTTTTCATTACACAATACCTCAACAAGAGAGATTATCGGATATATTATTGTTTTTCTTAATAGATTTATTTAAAAGCAATAACAAAGAATGTCTTCAACATTTAAATAAGACTTTTGAACGCAGATTTTTAAAAACTAGTTGCCAGACAGGTCTAATGATGAGAGTACGCTAAGGAAGAAAATAGAAATCCCACTTACTTCATGATGTACTTTGCCAGTTCAGATAGACAATACCAAAATAAGAGCATCTTAGTCACTGAATGTCAGAAGAACTAAGTCTTCTACAGAAATTGTATACAGTTTTAATGTGGAAATAGAAAGCTAAAAAAATTAATCTGAGATTGCTCTTTTGTTGACCCATTTGGGTAAGATAGCCAATAGGGACTGATAACCTCTAATACCTATAACATAAAGACTAACAAAACACAAAAAGTGAGTCTATACAAACACATTGCTCTTCAGTAATGTGCCAAGGGCCCAACTGCAACACAGAGGTGGCTATTTCCAGGATGTAAAATCTGCATGTTTTTTCAGGCCACTAGGAAAATTATTTTGAGCCATCTTCAATTATGCAGTACCAAATAGATTCATCTGCTTTCCCTCTTTCTTTTAACTCTTGCTGTGGACCAGGTGAAGGAGGCCAAAATCAGTTTGAGACTTAAAGTTCCAAGATTCTATACTTTGATTTGTTTTAAATGATTGAAGATCTAGTTTTCTAGGATCTAGCTTCAGGGTCTTTATTTATTTTGGCAGGATTCAACTCTGGAGTTTTGATTTTACTCACTAATCTCTCAAAAGAGGATTTTCTACTAGAGTAGCAATTGATTTATTTTTTTCTTGGAAATCAGCCAGTTGAACCAATATGCCAAATCTGCTGGTTGGCCAATGCCACCTTTCTCGAGATGAGATGAGAGGGCAATGAGAGATTCAAAATGAGAGTCAAAACATAGCAAGTGTATCCGGATAAGGAGAACTGAAAGACCAGAAGAGATATTTGTAATCAATCTTAATGTCCCCATCCCCTAATGACATAAACTTGTCAAGTTTATAAAATAGTTTTTTCATGATTGGAAAGCCCCCTGCAATCCAGAAATCAATCAAACAAATTCATATTCTTCAATTTCTCTTTTTCTAAGACCCACATTAATCGTCACCACTGCCTTCTGGCTCAGCGGTAAAGAATCCGCCTGCCAAACAGGGTATGTAGGAGACACAAGTTTCATCCTTGAGTCAGGAAGATCCCCTGAAGGAGGAAATGGAAATCTACTTCAGTATTCTTGCCTGGGAAATCTCATGGACAGAGGAGCCTGGTGGGCTATAGTTCATAGGGCTGCAAAGAGTCGAACGTGACTCAGGCGACTGAGCACGCATGCCTTCCTATTCATCAGTTTGGTAACTTACTTCTTAATTTGACCAAAGCAGCACAAATTGACATTAGCATTTATGTCTGTATAATTCTCATTGAATTAATATGAAGGATATACTAACTGATTTGGAAGGCGTCCTAATCTGATTGACAGCTTTTAATCCACACTTTTAATCATGTGTGGAATGAATTATTTGGAGGACTATGTCTTGTAGATTATTAGCACTATCCCAACGGTGTGGACTTTTTCTACTTTAATAATGAGAGAATACTATTTGAAGACTATTGACATAACACAGTTTTCTATGTGACATGTAGTTATTAATTCATCCATAGTCATTTATTTTCTGTCCACTATTCAAAAGGCTCTGGTAAAGGGAATCATGTAACTTATCTTCTAAAAAGTGAAAATGCTGAAAATGAAACCAGAAAAATAGACATCATCCAGTACTGTCAATGAAAAGCCAAGAGGAAAAATCACCTTACGCTCTGGGAACAAAATACTAATTCAAACTGAAGAAAAGCTAGAGCATGCAAGGGTGAATCTTATATCATCCTTTTCCTCAAGGACACAACAAAGTGGGTACTTGAGAAAAAGGGCTTCCCTGGTGGCTCAGATGGTAAAGAATCTGCCTGTAATGTGGGATAACTGGATTCGATCCCTGGGTTGGGAAGATCCCCTGGATGAGAAAATGACAACTCACTCCAGTGTTCTTGCCTGGAGAATCCCATGGACAGAGGAACCATAGGATTGCAAAGAATTGGATATGACTGTGCTTATTTAACTTATATGCAGAACATCATGAGAAACACTGGGCTGGAGGAAGCACAAGCTGGAATCAAGATTGCTGGGAGAAATATCAATAACCTCAGATATGCGGATGACACCACCCTTATGGCAGAAAGTGAAGAAGAACTAAAAAGCCTCTTGATGAAAGTGAAAGAGGAGAGTGAAAAAGTTGGCTTAAAGCTCAACATTCAGAAAACTAAGATCATGACATCTGGTCCCATCACTTCATGGCAAATAGATGGAGAAACAGTGGAAACAGTGGCAGACTTTATTTGGGGGGGCTCCAAAATCACTGCAGATGGTGATTGCAGCCATGAATTTTAAAGACACTTACTCCTTGGAAGAAAAATTATGACCAACCTAGACAGCATATTAAAAAGCAGAGACATTATTTTGCCAACAAAGGTCCATCTAGTCAAGGCTATGATTTTGCCAGTAGTCGTGTACAGATGTGAGAACTGGACTATACAGAAAGCTGAGTGCTGAAGAATTGATGCTTTTGAACTGTGGTATTGGAGAAGATTCTTGAGGGTCCCTTGGACTGCAAGGACATACAGCCAGTCCATCCTAAAGGAAATCAGTCATGAATGCTCATTGTAAGGATTGATGTTGAAGCTGAAACTCCAATACTCTGGCCACCTGATGCAAAGAGCTGACTCATTTGAAAAGACACTGATTCTGGGAAAGATTGAAAGCGGGAGGAGAAGGGGATGACAGAGGATGAGATGACTGCATGGCATCACTGACTCAGTGGACATGATTTTGAGTATCTCTGGGAGTTGGTGATGGACAGGGAAGTCTGGTGTGCTGCAGTCCATGAGGTCACAACAGTTGGACACGACTGAATGACTGAACTGAACTGAGTGACTAATGTTTCAAACTTATAAATGCTGCACATATGTGACTTTAGTTTTGTTGATTCAATATTAAAAAATATTTTAAAATAAGTATTTCACTTTTCCACTAAGTATTAAGGTCTCAGTAAGATCTGTATATGTAAATCCATTTTCTACTCTATTATCAAGAAAATAAATAGTATAAATTTCAACAATGGCAAGATTCCTACTGTAAACTGTCAATAGAATGAATTATTCTTGAGATTTATTTTGAGTTTATTTCTAGAAAATACAAAGTGGCAAAATATTAAGGTTGTGATGATTGTTATATTTACTTTGAAAGTTTGAGCCCCAAATGTTGTAATGCTTCCGGGAATGATCATATTGGTGATGCATAGGACCTAGGAGTAGGTCTGAAATTATTCCTCTCAATTATCATCTAGTTGTAGGTTTTCATTGACTAGCTTGTGATTCATAGTTTGTCGATGAGTAAAGATCGTGTTTAAGCCATTTTGATTATCTTTTTTTAATTTAATAAATTCTATGTAACAATACTGATGGGGCTTCCCAGGTGGCACAGTGGAAAAGAATTCACCTGGCAATGCAGGAGCCACAGAGACATGGGTTCAATCCCTGGATCAGGAAGATCCTCTGGAGGAAAAAATGGTAACTCACTCCAATATTCTTGCCTTGGAAATCCCAAGGACAGAGGAGAGGAGCCTCGTGGGCTATAGTCCATGCACGGGCTTGCACAGAGTTAGACACAACTGAGCAGCTGAGCCTGTACACTAACAATACTGAACAGGGCCTTGAATAGAAGAGATATTCAAAATTTAAGGACTCTACCCCTCTTTCAAACATAAATGAATTCTTCTATGCCTAGATTACCCTAAATTTTTGGTTTACCCCAAACTGTCATGCTTTCTGACTCCTGTTCCAGTGTCTGATGCAAAGAGCAACCTCTTTTACTTTCAAAAGCCTTCTGTTTTGGAGCTTGAACTAGTAGGTCCTCCAGTTTAGTATTCTCATATTTCCATAACTACGACCTTTCCTTCTGGCACGCTTCAAATCTTTCAATTAAATTTATCTTAAAGGTTGAATATCCTTATTTCCTCCCTCCCATTAACATCCATTTGATCATACTGAATACTAATCTGTTCATTCATTCAAATGTACATGTCTTCAGTGCTCAGCACTCTGTTAGATCACAAAGATATAACGATAATCCATATGACTCCTCTCTCATAAAATATGTGAATGTCTAGAGGATAAGGTTAAGATAGGTTAAGGCATAGGAAAGTCTCAGAAATCTTACATGATAGAACACATGTTAAAATATCACTATCATGTAAGAATTGAATCGCCAGTCTATGTCTGATGCAGGATGCAGCATGCTTGGAGCTGGTGCATGGGGATGACCCAGAGAGATGTTATGGGGAGGGAGGTGGGAGGGGGGTTCATGTTTGGGAACGCATGTAAGAATTAAAGATTTTAAAATTTAAAAAAATAAAAAAAATTTAAAAAAAAAAGTCTCAGAAATCTATACCGATAGCTACAGGAAGCAATTTGCCAGTCTCAGTCAAGTTTTCAATCCAGCAGAGGGAAGAAACTCTGGCCCTCTTAGGCCTTAGCTGGAAAGCTAAACCTTTCAGATTGTAAAGGAGCTCACATCCTGCTTCTTCCACAACAGAATCTCATTACATCCATTCAGACTGATTATTGAATCCTAAACTCTAAGACCATACTATAGCTTTTTTGGTTTTGGGGGAAAAAAGCATTTCATACTTTTCAATACAGATAAGGAAGGAACTGAAAGTTAGTTTAATGATTTCTTTTGGGTTCTTTTAATTCTTTCCTGAACAATCACCAAAATAGGGGGTGGGGGGCATAAGTGATTCCCCTGTGCTGCCAAACGACCTGGTCCTGTGAACATTTTTAGCTTTTATACAATTTATGAACCAATTATGGCCATTGGAGAGTCTCAGTATGTTGACACAGGAAACAGCAGAGGGTACCAGGATGTAGCAGTCAGGGTGTTTGGGAATGCGAAACTGCCTGAAAAAGACCACTGTGTGACCAAGAATTGAATGTTGTTTTACTTTTCTTTTGGCCTAACAGGGGAAGATATGTTAATTATGGCTTTCTGGCTCTAATTGATTCAGACTTGTAGGCTCTGTCCAGATATATATTATCATTTAAATCCAAATAAATCTTTGTTTTCCTGTTTTTTTAAAATTTTGTTTACATGTTTATTGAATCTACAATGGATTCGTCCAACTTTAAAAAAACATGTGTCTGCATATGTATTGTGTTTCAGAAATAAATGCTTCCTCTGAATTGCAAATGAATAGTACTAATGCTACTACTATGGAAACAAGACTTGGTCTCTGAAAAAAATTAAGTAGAAGTCAGAATATTATAATGTATCATGAAACACAGTAAATGATCAATAAATATTGTAAGTAAGTGCTGGGATTTTTTTCTATGTTAATTGAAAAGGTAGACTAAATAAATGGCTGAGTATTTCCAAATCTGAGAGTCTTTTAAATAAATTAGTGGTGCATTTAACATCACCATTTTTAGGACACACACACACAAAGACGTTGATACAGAGGAAGAAATTATTAAGTTTAATGGACCGGACTTCCCTGATAGTACAGTGGGGAAGAATCTGGCTGCCAATCCCTGGTCTGGGAAGATTCCACTAGCTACAGAGCCTGTCTGCCCCAGCTACTGAGCCCAAGCTGGGGAGCCCGTGAGCTGCAATTACTGAGCCTATTCCTAGAGCCTGTGCTCCACAACAAAAAAAATCACTGCAATGAGAAGCCTGTGCACTGCAAGTAGAGAGTAGCCCCTACTCACCGCAATGAGAAAAAGCCCACTTCTAATAACAAAGACCTAGTGCAGAAAAAAAAAAAAAAAAACTGTTTAGTGGACAAAACAGTGCATCCAGTAACAAATCTAAAGAGTTCATCTATATCAAGTAGATCTTACAGTCCAAATAGAATGAAAAGAATCTAATATTTTCAAACTTGAATAATCCTTATAATATGTGCACTTTAATGCAGATGTCAATGCTCTTTTGCTTAAAGGATGATTAATTATATCTTCCACTTGTAAGACTGTCATAATTTAGCCACTTCACAGTTTATATTCATACTACTACCAATATTATTTTCATAGCTTACATTTTTTCAGCTATACTATTGTACATGCTAGTCACAAATTCAGTGATTTAGATGAGACTTTTTTTATTACCTCCATTTACAGATGAGAAAACTGAGGCTTAGAGATATTGTGCAGCTATATACAGAGCTCTAATTTATCAGGTATAAGATAATCTTTACCATTTGGTCTTATTCCACTTGCAGACCTGAGGACATTAATCTACTTTCTCAGAATTACAAATATGTATCCTGTCATTTTTTTAGGATTATTTTTCAAGAGAGTGGAAAGAGAGCAATAGATTGAAGATGACAATCATAATAATAGTGATTAATCATGACTGACGTTTTGAGTGCTGTTGTCTTAAAATTTAACTGCATCAACAAGATCTCTTGCAGTTTAATTTCTGCTGTTGAAGGGAAATACCCTCATTTGTATTTCCTTCAGGAAAAAGCTTTCAGAGGACTGCCTTCAAATCCCAGCCTCCAGCCACAGCAGTGGCCTATCTGGGGCTTTCAGGCAAATATCTCATTGTACTCAATCAAAATTACAAGTTGTTTACAAATCACTAAACAGGAATCATCTTAGTCATCACAGAAGTTTAGCTGCCTCTGGGCTGAAACATGGCAGCTGTTTAAATGCAAACACTGTACTCTTCTACAACCCAGGACAGTGTGAAAATTGTCAGCAAACACTGGCTTCGATTGTATCTATGAGAAGGAAATGGCACCCCACTCCAGTACTCTTGCCTGGAAAATCCCATGGACAGAGAAGACTGGCAGGCTACAGTCCATGGTGTCGCAAAGAGTCAGACACCACTAAGCGACTTCACTTCACTTCACTTCAAATGTCAAAAAATGTAAATATATTACAGACAGCTGAAAATAAGAAAAATAGTAAAATAACAAGTTAGTAAACTGATATAAAAAGGAAAATTAAAATTGAAATGCAATGGACTCAGAGGTGCTAGTTTAGTCTCTAACTCATGTCCAACTCTTTGAGACACCATGAACTGTAGCCCACAAGGCTAATTTGTCCATAGGATTTCCCAGACAAGAATTCTGGAGTGGGTTGCCATTTCCTTTTCCAGGGGATCTTCCTGACCCAGGGATCAAACCTTGGTCTTCTGCACTGCACACAGATTCTTTACTGACTGGGCCACCAGGGAAGCCCAATGGACTCAGAAGGAGAATTGAAGTGTAACAGAATCCAGTCCAAAGACTACATGACTCCACTGATTACACGTATCTGTGTCAAGTCACTTATACACTATGAAGCTAAACTTTCTCATCCAGAAAAGTATTGAGGCTACATTATCTCTAACATCCTTTTCATGACTAAAGTTCTTTTACTTCTATAATATTTTTAACATAAACTTTTATTTTAAAGAATGAGGGTAAAACTGGGCAGAGGTCAATAGATATTCATGATACCTTCTCCAAACCTGAAAAACTCCTACCGTCTATTACTTGAATGATTGATCTATACATTAGAAATCTGTCCCATCTTAAAAGATGATGAAGTCATTCCCAGGTTTGTTCTTTGTTTTTTGGTTTGTTTGTTTCGACATTACTAAACAGATATGCTTTTGAGGAGCAAAAAGTGTGGTTATGATCTGTTGTTAATCAAAATTTCAAATTAATCAGTCTGAATCTTGACCACAAACAAAATTTCTGCTTTCACCAAACAAAAATTAAACTATCTTTTAAAATCTAGTATACAAGCAGAACGCTATGGGGACTTTCAAGAAAATATAACGTTATATAGGTTCAGGAAATTTAAAAATTATTAACCATGCCTCCAGCTTCTACTTTCTTCCCTGATAGTTAATAGACTGCACTTGTGGAAAAAATTAACTACTCGGTTTCTTTCTATGTTGTAGCAAAGCAAAAGTTGCATCAGACAATATTAAATAGTCAAAAAGGCTTTATTCGTGCAAGAGAGGAGAGAAATGAGTTCAGAAAGTAGTCTGAATTCAACTCCTCTGAAACAAAGGCAGAAGAGTTTATGGAGGTAAGTGTCAAAGTTCTTAGACACATCCGTGCTTGTTATTTGGCTTTACCCAAAGCAAAAGTCAACTGTCTCCTATCTTCGTGATGGGAGGTACTTTACTACTTGGAAGGAGGCATCCACCCAACTTAGGCTCCAACTTACCCACAGAGGAAAGGAGTTAGAGGCTTTATCTTCTTTGATAATTACATTTCGAATGAATGACTCCCAGGTCTTAGAGAAAGACATTCCTGGGATGTAAAAATGAGGCTTTAAAAAATTTGCATCTCAAAGTTATAGAGACTAATTTTACAATTACAAATAAAATACAATAGTAAAAGGGAGATCAGGGCCTGTAGAGTCAGGAAGTCTGTCTAAAGTTTAGTCAGATGAGATGATAAGAAGACTTCATGGAAAACTTCAGTGTAGTATAAGCACCTTCTTGGAATATTCACTTCAATTTGGTAGAGTAATAACACAGAAAATTGATAGCTAGATGGTGGGTTAATCATCCTCACTTATAATCATTTCAAAAGTTACGTCAGACAAGTGGGATATACTAGATATTATCAGAATAAAGGTAATCTTTTATTTTTCCCCCCACTGACCATTCACATCTGCTTCTGTGCTGTAAATTTATGTCATAATTCTCTTAACAAGTTCTTAATGAAAGGTTGAACTGATTCCATGTCAAACTGTCATCAAAATCCATTTTCTTTATCCCTTGATTTTTCACCATCTCCTTCTAAGAACCGCTGGGATGACAAGCATTTCACATTAGAATATGTGGGGAATTTTCACCTGTTGTTTTGGGTTCCAAATCAAAATAGATACTCAGAGAAGCCAATCTGAACATCTATTTTACTACCCATCTTTGCTGCCATCTGCTCTCTTTTCTCTCTACTATTCCCTTTGACCATTTAAGTGATATTTAAGCACTGCATTTATATCCTGAGACTGCTGTAATAAACTACTATAAATTTGATGGCTTAAAACAACATAAATACACTCTCTTACATTTCTAGAGGCTAGAATTCCAAAATCAACGTGTCAGTAATACCACAATCTCTTCAGACTCTCTAAGGGAAATTCTGTTTCTGCTTTTTCTAACTTTTAATTAGTTGCTAGCATTCCTTGGCTAGAGGCCACATTACTACAATATCTGCCTGCATCTTAGCATCACTTTCTTCCAAGTCATCAAGGGTAATCTCTTCTAAGCACTGTCCTTAACTCACATTTGCAAAGATCCTTTCTCCAAATAAGATAACATTTACTAATTAGAAGGATTAGGGCCTCATATCTTGGATAGGCCATTATGTATTTTAACTTTACCTTATACATTGTTAAAAAATATTATCTAGGCACAGGCTAGCAATGAGATCAGTCCTGATAAAAAGATTTTTTTAATTAAAATCTTTTAAATAGTAGTTGATTTATAATGGTGTGCTAATTTCTACTATATAGCAAAGTGATTCACTTATACATATCTACAGTTTTTCTATATTTTTTCCGTTATGATTTATCACAGGATAATGAATATAGTTCCCTCTGCTATACAGTATGACCTTGCTGTTAATCTGTTCTATATATAATAGTTTGGATCTGCTAAACCCCAAACACTAGAAAGTGTATTGTATTTCTTAACATGCAATGTATTTTATAACAATTACAGACATAGAAAGTAGGCCCTTGTAGAAGTATATGAAGGAAAAAAAAATGATTTTGCCACTTTTTCCCCCAAAATTCTCATCATCATTTTGTTTGCCATTTTCTTTCCTAAGACACTAGTGATAGAGATATTTAACAATAAGTTAAAAAAAATAGTAGATTTAGTAAACTAAAACTATCTTATACTAAGATAATATTAACAAGCACAATAAAAAACAATATTTGTAATTCTATTGGGGGAACATTTTAGAGAAAATAATTTAACAATTTGCATGCTATTATGTATTAACTGTCTTCAAGTTATATTTAAGCCCTTATCAACCACAATTTTTGTATTTATTTTCAAATTGCCCATAATGTTATTATTATATTCTCTTAAAATACAATGTGGGGATCAAGACCCAAGAGTTTAGATTCAGCCATAACTGAATTTGACCTCCATCTCCTAGTCACAATTTCTGTGTTGCAAAGGAAATATGATTTTTCTTCTAAGAATGCTTCTTATATTTAGTAAAGTTCCTGAATACTTGAGATAATGCATGCTAAGGGCTTGGAATGTGAGCTTTCAATGATGGAACCTGGCTTGAATCTGGAGGTGGATTGCCTGGATTCAAATCCCATTTCCACTTTTTAGTCTTGTGATATGGAACAAGTTAGTTGATACCTTTCTTCCATCAGTGTCCTCACCTGAATTCTGAGATCATGGTCTATCTTTCACTCTCATGGTAAGGATCAAATTATTTAATTTATGTAAAACATAGAGCCTGGCATTTATAAGCCCTCAGGAGCATTACCTATTATCATCCTCATCATCAACACCATCATCATGCAATGGATTGATATTAAAATGATTACTCAGCAATTCTGAAAGATGTTGAGAGACCCTAGATGTAAATTTTTATGTCTGATGTCAGGGCGGCAGCCGAGAGGAGCAACCCCATGTCCAAGGAGCTGCAGCTGCGCAGGCACAGGAGGGCTGAGAGGATATACTCCACATTCAAGGTAAGAAGGGTAGCCTTGTCCAAGGTAAGGAGCAGCGGCTGTGCTTTGCTGGAGCAGCCGTGAAGAGATACCCCACGTCAAAATAAGAGAAACTCAAGTGAGATGGTAGGTGTTACGAGAGGGCATCAGAGGGGAGACACACTGAAACCATAATCACAGAAAACTAGCCAATTTGATCACATAGACCACAACCTTGTCTACCTCAATGAAACTAAGTCATGCAGTGTGGGGCCACCCAAGAAGGATGAGACATGGTGGAGAGGTCTGACAGAATGTGGTCCACTGGAGAAGGGAATGGCAAACCACTTCAGTATTCTTGCCTTGAGAACCCCATGAACAGTATGAAAAAGCAAAATGATATGATACTGAAAGAGGAACTCCTCAGATGGGTAGGTTTCCAATATGCTTCAGGAGATTAATGGAGAAATAACTCCAGAAAGAATGAAGGGATGGAGCCAAAGCAAAAACAATACCCAGCTGTGGATGCGACTGGTGATAGAAGCAAGCTCCAATGCTGTAAAGAGCAATATTTCATAGGAACCTAGAATGTCAGGCCCATGAATCAGGACAAACTGGAAGTGGTCAAACAGGAGATGGCAAGAGTGAATGTTGATATTCTAGGAATCAGAGAACTAAAATGGACTGGAATGGGTGAATTTAACTCAGATGACCATTATATCCACCACTGTGGGCAGGAATCCCTTAGAAGAAACGGAGTCGCCATCATGGTCAACAAAAGAGTCTGAAATGCAGTACTTGGATGCAATCTCAAAAACAACAGAATGATCTCTGTTCATTTCCAAGGCAAACCACTCAATATCACGTGAACCAAGCCTATGCCCCAACCAGTAACGCTGAAGAAGCTGAATTGAACGGTTCTATGAAGACCTACGGGAGAAGGCAATGGCACCCCACTCCAATACTCTGGCCTGGAAAATACCATGGACGGAGGAGCCTGGTGGGCTGCCATCCAAGGGGTCGCAAAGAGTCAGACACGACTGAGCGGCTTCACTTTCACGTTTCACTTTCATGCATTGGAGAAGGAAATGGCAACCCACTCCAGTGTTCTTGCCTGGAGAATCCCAGGGGTGGCGGAGCCTAGTGGGCTGCTGTCTCTGGGGTCGCACAGAGTCAGACATGACTGAAGTGACTCAGCAGCAGCATGAAGACCTACAAGACCTTTTAGAACAAACACCAAAAAAGATGTCCTTTTCATTATAGGAGACTGGAATGCAAAAGT
This sequence comes from Capra hircus, assembly GCF_001704415.2. Classification (NCBI taxonomy): domain Eukaryota; kingdom Metazoa; phylum Chordata; class Mammalia; order Artiodactyla; family Bovidae; genus Capra; species Capra hircus. The sequence continues at coordinate 13,215,805 of NC_030822.1, read as the reverse complement.
AGGAAGTCAAGAAACACCTGGAGTAACAGGCAAATTTGGCCTTGGAGTACAGAATGAAGCAGGGCAAAGATTAATAGAGTTTTGCCAAGAGAATGCAGTGGTCATAGCCAACACCCTTTTCCAACACAAGAGAAGTCTCTACACATGGACATCACCAGACGGTCAACACTGAAATCAGATTGATTATTTTCTTTGCAGCCAAAGATGGAGAAGCTCTATTCAGTCAGCAAAAAGAACACTGGGAGCTGACTGTGGCTCAGATCATGAACTCTTTATTGCCAAATTCAGACTTAAATTGAAGAAAGTAGGGAAAACCGCGAGACCATTCAGGTATGACCTAAATCAAATCCCTTATGATTATACAGTGGAAATGAGAAATAGATTTAAGGGACTAGATCTGATAGATAGAGTGGCTGATGAACTATGGACGGAGGTTCATGACATTGTACAGGAGACAGAGATCAAGACCATCCTCATGAAAAAGAAATGCAAAAAAGCAAAATGGCTGTCTGAAGAGGCCTTACAAATAGCTGTATAAAGAAGGAAAGTGAAATGCAAAGGGGAAAAGGAAAGATATAAGCATCTGAATGCAGATTTCCAAAGAATAGCAAGGAGAGAAAAGAAAACCATCCTCAGCGAGTAATGGAAAGAAATAGAGGAAATCAACAGAATATGAAAAACCAGAGATCCCTTCAAGAAAATTAGAGACACCAAGGGAACACTTCATGCAAAGATGGGCTCCATAAAGGACAGAAATAGTATGGACCTAACAGAAACAGAATATAATAAGAAGAGGTGGCAAGAATACAAAGAAGAACTGTACAAAAAAGATCTTCATGACTCAGATAATCACAATGGTGTAATCACGCATCTAGAGCCAGACATCCTGGAATGTGAAGTCAAGTGGCCCTTAGAGAGCATCACTACAAACAAAGCTAGTGGCGGTGATGGAATTCCAGTTGAGCTATTTCAAATCCTGAAAGATGATGCTGTGAAACTGCTGCACTCAATATGCCAGTAAATTTGGAAAACTCAGCAGTGGCTGCAGGACTGGAAAAGGTCAGTTTTCATTTCAATCCCAAAGAAAGGCAATGCCAAAGAATGCTCAAACTACCACACAATTGCACTCATCTCACACGCTAGTAAAGTAATGCTCAAAATTCTCCAAGCCAGACTTCAGCAATACGTGAACTGTGAACTTCAAGATGTTCAAGCTGGTTTTAGAAAAGGCAGAGGAACCAGAGATCAAATTGCCAACATCTGCTGGATCATGGAAAAAGCAAGAGAATTCCAGACAAACATCTATTTCTGCTTTATTGACTATGACTGTATGGATCACAATAAACTGTGGAAAATTCTGAAAGAGATGGGAATACCTCCCAAAGAGATGGGAATGCCTCTTGAGAAACCTATATACAGGTCAAGAAGCAACAGTTAGAATTGTACATGGAACAACAGACTGGTTCCAAATAGAAAATGAAGTAAGTCAAGGCTGTATATTGTCACCCGTCTTATTTAATTTATATGCAGAGTACATCATGAGAAACTCTGGGCTGGAAGAAGCATAAGCTGGAATCAAGATTGCCTGGAGAAATATCAATAACCTCAGATATGTAGATGACACCATCCTTATGGCAGAAAGTGAAGAAGAACTAAAAAGCTTATTGATGAAAGTGAAAGAGGAGAGTAAAAAAGTTGGCTTAAAGCTCAACGTTCAGAAAACTAAGATCATGGCATCTGGTCCCATCTCTTCATGGGTTAAAGATGCGGAAACAGTGGGAACAGTGTCAGACTTTATTTTTGGGGGCTCCAAAATCACTGCAGATGGTGATTGCAGCCATGAAATTAAAAGATGCTTACCCTTTGGGAAAAAAATTTATGACTGACCTAGATGGCATATTTAAAAAAAGAGATATTACTTTGCAAGCAAAGATCCATCTAGTCAAAGCTATGGTTTTTTCAGTGGTCATGGATGGATGTGAGAGTTAGACTGTGAAGAAAGCTGAGCACCAAAGAATTGATGCGTTTGAACTGTGGTGTTGGAGAAGACTCTTGAGAATTCCTTGGACTGCAAGGAGATCCAACCAGTTCACCCTAAAGGAGACCAGTCCTGCGTGTTCATTGGAAGCACTGATGCTGAGGCTGAAACTCCAATACTTTGGTCACCTCATGCGAAGAGTTGACTCATTGGGAAAGACCCTGATGCTGGGAGGGATTGGGGGCAGGAGGAGAAGGGGATGACAGGATGAGATGGCGGGATGGCATCATCGACTCGATGCAGATGAGTTTGGGTGAACTCCGGGAGTTGGTGATGGACAGGGAGGCCTGGCATGCTGCGATTCATGGTTTGCAATGAGTCGGACACTACTGAGCGACTGAACTGAACTGAACTGAGATATAAATTTAATACAGAAATAAGTTTAATTATATATGTGTTAAAGTTGAGTAAATTATTTATAATTTGCATGTATATAATGCTTATCTCATAATGAGTAAAGATTAGGAATGGTGAGCAGAAACTCAATGCAGCGATCAGAACAATTTTAATAACAAAAATTTAGATTTAACATAGTGAGCTACCTGAATGCCTGAGTAAATGAAGATCATTGTTGAAACTACTGGAAAAAAAATCTCTTTAAAGAAGACAATCTTTGCATGCTGGACAAATAATGATATAAATACACATTCTTGTTTATAATATGGTAACAGTTCATGAATATCAACACAAAAATTCTAAAATATATGCCAAGATACATTGGTGAAGATGAGGATTTGTAGGAAGACTGCAAGTTAGTCAGCTGATGTGGTATTGAATTCCACCATGATTTGATCTAGGAATTTCACAGTTATCTTCAATTTATCTCTAATATGTTAAAGAGATAACTGTAAGATCCACGAATGGTTGTTTATGAATGTTATGTGTTATTAATTTTTATAATTTTAGAATAAGAAGTTCATTAATGTTTATTCAAAGCCCTCTTCCACTGTTACACTGTTGCAAAAATAATTGTATTAAATAGCTATAATTTGTAATTATAAAAATCTGTCATTTAAGCTAAAATAATGTCTTTAATGTTAGAATCTAGTACATTAAAAGGAAGGTGGTCATTCGAACCTGGTTTTCAAGAATGTATGAATCATAAGTGAAAATATCAGTGGTTCCTGATTTATTGAGAAATAAAAAGTCAGGAAAAAGAATGATATGAAGATGAAAGTGTACTGATCTGAATTAAGGCCAATATGATACCATTGATGGAAGAATGATTTTAGGAGGAAGAATAAGGGAGGAAAACAGTTTAATTCTGAACACATTGACTTTAATGTAGTAGTACTTGATTAAAAGTTTTCATAGATAATCAGGAAAAATTGAATTGGAATTCAAATCAATATTTAGGTAAGTTTTAAACTTGGAGATAGAATCAGATTGTTAGAAATAAATGTATTCATCTGGAGGTGTTGGTGATGCATACTGAGCTTCAAGGAGAAGTCACAGAAGGAAATCAAAGAGAAGTCATAACTTTTGAAGGACCACAAAAATGTCATATATTTTATGGCTTGGAAGAGCATTAGTTACTGTTGAAATGTATTTCCCAAGGATAAAAGAAACTGTATCTTCGTGTATTTTATACCCACTGCTTTCTATCATACAAACTCTGCAGAACAATTGTAGTGTTCCCTCCTTTAACACATCTTGCATATTAAGATGTGATATTATTACCCATTGATTGATAATCATCTGCTTCTTTCCATATTGGGTTACCTTGGGTAAATTCAGCACAGTCATACAAGAGAGAATTTTGAGAGAGAGTAAGAATTAGCTTTTAAAGTCAATTAAAAGCATTTTATTTTTAGTATATATTTTAGTCATTCAAGGGCAGTGATATTTTTTCCCTATTTGTGGCATTATATTCTTTGTATTTAGCCTAGAATCTGCTATATAATAGCTTATAAATATTTATTAAATAATTGTATATGTGAACAATGCTATTATATTACTCTATTTTTCTTTTCTTCCCTGGGTTATTTATGTATGTGGCCATGCTATTCCTGCTACTTTACCAAAGCTGCACACCCATATGAGTACTCCTAGTTTGTAAAAGTTCTGCAAATGGTGGAAGCTCTGGGTTTTTCAACTATAATGTTTTTCTCATCTTCTCTGTGCTCTGGAAAGAGAAGTGCTCTAGAGAGATATCATGGATCCGCCAATCATTCAGGCTTCAGTTCAGTTCAGTTCAGTCCCTCAGTCATGTCTGACTTTGCAACCCCATGAATCGCAGCACGCCAGGCCTCCCTGACCATCACCAACTACCGGAGTTCATTCAGATTTACATCCATCGAGTCAGTGATGCCATCCAGCCATCTCATCCTCTGTCGTCCCCTTTTTCTCCTGCCCCCAATCCCTCCCAGCATCAAAGTCTTTTCCAATGAGTCAACACTTCGCATGAGGTGGCCAAAGTACTGGAGTTTCAGCTTTAACATCATTTCTTCCAAAGAAATCCCAGGGCTGATCTCCTTCAGAATGGACTGGTTGGATCTCCTTGCAGTCCAAGGGACTCTCAAGAGTCTTCTCCAACACCACAGTTCAAAAGCATCAACTCTTCAGCACTCAGTCTTCTTCACAGTCCAACTCTCACATCCATACATGACCACAAAAAATGATACTTGACTAGACAGACCTTAGTTGGCAAAGTAATGTCTCTGCTTTTGAATCTGCTATCTAGGTTGGTCATAACTTTTCTTCCAAGGAGTAAGCGTCTTTTAATTTCATGGCTGCAGTCACCATCTGCAGTGCTTTTGGAGCGCTCAAAAATAAAGTCTGACACTGTTTCCACTGTTTCCCCATCTATTTCCCATGAAGTGATGGGACCGGATGCCATGATCTTCGTTTTCTGAACGTTGAGCTTTAAGCCAACTTTTTCACTCTCCTCTTTCACTTTCATTAAGAGGCTTTTTAGTTCCTCTTCATTTTCTGCCATAAGGATGGTGTCATCTGCATATCTGAGGTTATTGATATTTCTCCCGGCAATCTTGATTCCAGCTTGTGTTTCTTCCAGTCCAGCGTCTCTCATGATGTACTGTGCATATAAATTAAATAAGCAGGGTGACAATATACAGCCTTGACGTACTCCTTTTCCTATTTGGAACCAGTCTGTTGTTTCATGTCCAGTTCTAACTGTTGCTTCCTGGCCTGCATACAGATATCTCAAGAGGCAAATCAGGTGGTCTGGTATTCCCATCTCTTTCAGAATTTTCCACAGTTTATTGTGATCCACACAGTGCAAGGCTTTGACATAGTCAATAAAGCAAAATAGATGTTTTTCTGGAACTCTCTTGCTTTTTCCATGATCCAGCGGATGTTGGTAATTTAATCTCTGATTCCTCTGCCTTTTCTAAAACCAGCTTGAACATCAGGGAGTTCACAGTTCACATATTGCTGAAGCCTGGCTTGGAGAATTTTGAGCATTACTTTACTAGCGTGTGAGATGAGTGCAATTGTGCAGTAGTTTGAGCATTCTTTGGCATTGCCTTTCTTTGGGATTGGAATGAAAACTGACCTTTTCCAGTCCTGTGGCCACTGCTGAGTTTTCCAAATTTGCTGGCATATTGAGTGCAGCACTTTCACAGCATCATCTTTCAGGATTTGAAAGAGCTCAACTGGAATTCCATCACCTCCACTAGCTTTCTAAGGGCCACTTGACTTCACATTCCAGGATGTCTGGCTCTAGATGCATGATCACACCATCGTGAATATCCAGGTCGTGAAGATCTTTTTTGTACAGTTCTTCTGTGTATTCTTGCCACCTCTTCTTAATATCTTCTGCTTCTGTTAGGTTCATACCATTTCTGTCCTTTATCGAGCCCATCTTTGCATGAAATGTTCCCTTGGTTCTCTGATTTTCTTGAAGAGATCTCTACTCTTTCCCATTCTGTTGTTTTCCTCTATTTCTTTGCATTGATCACTGAAGAAGGCTTTCTTATCTCTTCTTGCTATTCTTTGGAACTCTGCATTCAGATGCTTATATCTTTGCTTTTCTCCTTTGCTTTTCGTCTCTTTTCTTTTCACAGCTATTTGTAAGGCCTCCCCAGACAGCCATTTTGCTTTTTTGCATTTCTTTTCCATGGGGATGGTCTTGATCCCTGTCTCCTCTACAATGTCACGAACCTCATTCCATAGTTCATCAGGTACTCTATCAGATCTAGACCCTTAAGTCTATTTCTCATTTCCACTGTATAATCATAAGGGATTTGATTTAGGTCATACCTGAATGGTCTAGCGGTTTTCCCTACTTTCTTCAATTTAAGTCTGAATTTGGTAATAAGGAGTTCATGATCTGAGCCAAAGTTAGCTCCCAGTCTTGCTTTTGCTGACTGTATAGAGCTTCTCCATCTTTGGCTGCAAAGAATATAATCTATCTGATTTCTGTGTTGACCATCTGGTCATGTCCATGTGTAGAGTCTTGTCTTGTGTTGTTGGAAGAGGGTTTTTGCTATGACCAGTGCATTTTTTTGGCAAAACTCTAAAATTAGTCTTTGCCTTGATTCATTTGCATTCAAAGGCCAAATTTGCCTGTTACTCCAGGTGTTTTTCGACTTCCTACTTTTGCATTCCAGTCCTCTGTAATGAAAAGGACATCTTTTTGGGGTGTTAGTTCTAAAAGGTCTTGTAGGTGTTCTTAGAACCATTCAACTTCAGCTTCTTCAGCATTACTGGTTGGGGCATAGACTTATATTGAATGGTTTGCCTTGGAGATGAACAGAGATCATTCTGTCATATTTTAAATTGCATCCAAGTACTGCATTTCAGACTCTTTTGTTGACCATGATGGCTACTCCATTTCTTCTGAGGAATTCCTGCCTGCAGTTATAGATATAATGGTCATCTGAGTTAAATTCACCCATTCAGTCCATTTTAGTTCGCTGATTCCTAGAATGTCGATGTTCACTCTTGCCATCTCTTGTTTGACCACTTCCAATTTGCCTTGATTCATGGACCTGACATTCCAGGTTCATATGCAATATTGCTCTTTACAGCATCAGACCTTGCTTCTATCACCAGTCACATCCACAGCTGGGTATTGGTTTTGCATTGGCTCCATCCCTTTATTCTTTCTAGAGTTATTTATCCACTGATCTCCAGTAGCATATTGGGCACCTACTGACCTGGGGAGTTCCTCTCTCAGTGTCCTCTCATTTTGTCTTTTCATACTGTTCATGGGGTTCTCAAGGCAAGAATACTGAAGTGGTTGGCCATTCCCTTCTCTAGTGGACCACATTCTGTCTGACCTCTCCACCATGACCTGCCATCTTGGGTTGCCCCACGGCATGGCTTAGTTTAATTGAGTTAGACAAGGCTGTGGTCCTAGAGTGATTAGTTTGACTAGTTTTCTGTGAGTATGGTTTCAGTGTGTCTGCCCTCTGATGCCCTCTTGCAACACCTACCATCTTACTTGCGTTTCTCTTACCTGGGCGTGGGGTATCTCTTCATGGCTGCTCCAGCAAAGCACAGCTGCAGCTCCTTACCCTGGATGAGGAGTATCTCCTCATCACCGCCCCTCCTGACCTTCAACATGGGATGGCTCCTCTAGGCCCTTCTGTGCCCATGCAGCCACTGCTCCTTGGATGTGAGGCTGCTCCTCCCAGCCACCGCCCCTGGCCTCGGGTGTGGAGTTGCTCCTCCCAGCCGCAGCCCCTGGACTTGGATGTGGAGTAGCTCCTCTCCTCTCTCATTCAGGCTTAAGATGCCCCAAAGAGGATACCTTTCTATGTCTATGGTAATCCATTAAAGCAGAGCCAGTCAGGTTTCCCAATGATATTTATATCAATTTTGGGGTAGAGAAAACCATTTTCCAAAGGAATTCTAAGCTATGAGGATGTGAGTTACTGTTTGAATGGTCCAATATTGATGCCACATGAGGAAAAACTGTAGACAATGAAGTCTGGTAGAAATTAGTTGAGGCTGAGTAGAGAATTGAGTAGAGAGAAGGATGCAGTGTGATCTTGTTGACCTAGAACTTGGCAACCAAATTGAGCCCTGAGGCTCGCTTTTAAAAGGATCAATGAATTTCTCTTTTTCTAAGCTATATTCAGTAATAAGAAATATTGTTCATTTATCACTTGTAAAAAGAAAATTGTTCATTAAAACCAGCACCCAAAATGGCACATGGATTCTTAAGTGTGGTCTGATTTCTACAAAGTTCTAATTAGATGAAAAAAATAAATGAAAGTTTGTTTGCCATTATAATTTTCCCAACATACGGTAGTTATTTATGTATTAAAATGTTATATTATTACCTACTGATTGATAATCATCTGCTTCTTTCCATATTTGGCCACCATAGGTACACTCACCACAGTCACCACTATGTTCATACATGGGAGAATTTTGAGAGATAGTAAGAATCAGCTTTTCAAGCCAATTAAATATATTTTATTTTTAGCATATATTTTTAACAAGTAACTATTCTTCACTTGAAGAAAAAATTCAAACCTGCTGCATCTTAGTATATTTCATCAGGTGTTGAAAGAGATTGCTAAAAATAAACTTTTTTACTGAAAAAAAAAGAGTTTTATAATAAGATTCCTGTTATGTTAATGCATTTTAAAAAATAACAATAGAGTTTAGACACCATTTTAATTAATTTTATTGAATGACAGTGGAACTAGAATGGTGAATTAAGTAAATCCAAGTAAAAGTCATTTGGAGCAAACAGGTGAGGTGGAGTTATTTGGTAGAGTGGTAGTTTTTGAATGGGTAAGTATAGGATGAGGGGGGAAGATTACTCATAGGAAATATGCTGGAGTTTCTTCTCTGTAGAGTGGTTGCAGAAAATGTAAAAAGCCTCCACAATTTCTCTGGAATTTGTTGAGTATAAAATAAATGTAGATGTCAGAAAGAAATGGAATTTAAAAAAATCAGTTTTTCCAAAGTTAGATTACATTTCCATTTTCTTATGCTTCAAATGACTTCTTGAGCTTTTCATTTTATTCTAATTGTCACCTTAAAAAACAACTCTAATGAAATTGCTGAAAGCATTAGAAAAATCTAGAGAGAGAAGCAAGGTGCTAAAATCATCCATTATTATGAGACTGTGAACTGTAAATATCAGACAGGGCACCCATCACTGTAGAGGCAAATTGAAAGCTGAAAGAGGTTTGCTTTATTGTGTCTCTGATTTAAAATTGATTGAAATAAAAAAGCTGTCAAAAATTGTGGTATGTTGATAGCTTATCTTTTCCTTTTGACCAGAAGTTTTAATGGAATTCCTTTCAGGCACAGAAGGAAGAAGGTAGGTTTTGAACCCATCATATAGAAGTATGAACTGAGATCTGGACATGGGAGGCAACTATTTCATTGAGTCTTTGTTAATGTATGTACCATGAGCACAGTAGGTTTGCCCAAGTTGATGAAACTAATGCATAGACCACATTGCCTATGTAGTGTTTTGTTTTTCTTGCTGTTGTTCACATGAAATACACTGCCTTGAAGTCTGAAAGACATTCAAAAGCCATGTGAAAATAGAATGACATTAAAAAAATGATACATTGAGGGTAATATCTCTGAATTGCTCTTTGCTTTTTCTTTTCTCTACACTAACATCCTCACCAAGGCATTGCCATCTCACTTATTTACTCCCTTTTCCTTAATCCGCACTACTATCTGACATTTATCCCTTTCTTGAGGAGTGGGAGAGGGATGGAGTGGAAATTTGGGGTTGGCAGATGCAGACTATTATATATAGAATGGATAAACAACAAGGTACTACTGTGTAGCACAGGGAACTATATCTAATATCCTATGTTAAAACATAATGGAAGAAATTAAAAATGTATATATTTGTATAACTGAATCACTTTGTGGTGCAACAGAAATTAACACAATATTGTAACTCATTTATATTTTAATTAAATTTTTTTTAAAAAAGGTCTATCATTCTCTAAGCTAGACTAGCATTTTGAAGGAATTAATTTGTACTCATCAATTCTGTACCACAAAATTCTAAGATCTCTCAACTGCCAATATCCTAACTGAAAATTAAAATTTGAACTCCGGGCAGATAGTTAGAGTTCTCAGGAATATCATTCAACTTCATTCTTCCATCATTAGCATTGAGGAGTCCCTTAAATTTTCCATTAGAGGAAAACTGATCTCCTCACCTCTAGATACCTCTGACCCAACACAACATGCTCAGTTCCACCTTTAAACCCTTTAGTGAATTCTTTCTCTTGTGTGAGGAGTCTATCCGGATCCTGTCTGTTTTTAAAAATTGTATCCATTATTCAGATTTTCATTCACATCTTAACATTTTATTGTTTAATATGTATCAGGAAATAGTTGTTTTAGCTGGAATAAGTTCTCAGCATGAAAAACCAACCCGTTTTATAAGAACAATAATAGTTTGTCTGAGGCAACAGCATGTAAAAAAATAGTACTTTATAATTTTGTACTGTTTCTTGTTTTATGCACACACATTTATCCACACACACAAACAAAACATAGGGCCATTTTTGGTGCAATAGGATAATTACTATTAAGACTAGAAACAGTTGTATAATTGAAAATGGAAAAATAATTTAAAAGGACACTTAATTATGATTTGATCAAAGTAAAATATCAAATAGTACCAACCGATTTCTTGGTGTCAACCACACTGATAAAAGAAAATGAAATAAAACAACATATTAAAACTTACACATAGCTTACTTGAACTCTAGAATATCCAACATAGATTATTTTTCATTCAAATCTATCTTTTATGATGATAGAACTTACTCAGACCTTTATTGCTTTCCTGAAATTATTATGAAGAGTGGTAAAATTCAAAATCATTTAAAACACAAATGCATGGGTTTTGAAAGAAGACTCTCAGCTTCTTTCAGTGTTAACTCAATATTTTAGGCAAACAATATCTGACTGTGAAAATGCATATATGATATTGTTAAAACTAAGCTGCCACCTGACACTTAGGAAGAAGCTCATGGTCTCAAAGAATACTTTATCAAGGCAGTGCTACTGACATTGTAATAAACATTAAAAACACAAAGATCTGTGAAAATACAATTAGCATAATTTTCTAATAAGAATATAGAAAAGAACTCAAAAATATGAATCCAAACACTAGACATGCTTGTGCTTAGTCTCTCAGACATGTCTGACTCTGAGACTGTTTAGATTGTAGGCTGCCAGGCTCCTCTGTCCATGGGATTTTTCAGGCAAGAATATTGGAGTGGATTGCCATTTTCCTCCTCCAAGGAATCCACCCAGGGATCAAACTGGGGTCTCCTGAGTTACAGGCAGATTCTTTACCATCTGATCCACCAGGGAAGCCTCTTAGACTAATAATATTTGAAATCTTCATAGAGCAGGTGGGAGAGGTTTCTGATGTTGCTCTCTTCATTTTCCAGGTGTTTATGTAAAAAAAGAAAAACCTAACAAAAATAATTATTGAAAAAGAAACAACCTTCTTAACTGACTGGCATTTTAAAATTATTCTATCAAAAATATGGTGATATCTGTGCTGAGAATCTGAAAACAGCATAAAAGATCAAACTATGAAATTCTGCTATGTATAAGTTATTATATGTGTCATAGAAAATAGCACTAGTTGAGAAAATTTATGGAAAATATTGTCATAAAATATCGCTGCTAATTGTGTTTTATTTAAATTTTAAGGCAGAAGGTTTTTTAATATAAATTTATTTATTTTAATTGGAGGTTAATTACTTTACAATATTGTATTGGTTTTGCCATACATCCACATGAATCCACCACAGGTATACACATGCTCCCCATCCTGAACCCCCCCTCCCCATACCATCCCTCTGGGTCTTCCCACTGCACCAGCCCCAAGCATCCAGTATCATGCATCAAACCTGGACTGGCGGTCATTACATTTTGTTTAGAGTTACTTTTAATCCTAGTCAAAGTGAATCTTTTTCTTTTAATGTTGGACTCTTGTTTGTTTCTAAGAAATTTACAATATGAAAATTTCAAATGACATTTCAAATGTTAGCAGTTCAATTCTGTACACTGTTGATGGAATTTGCATATTTTGCTCCTAATATTAGTTAACCTTCATATAACCAACTCATATTTACAGATTCACCTACTTTTGCATGTGTTCTTAACCATGTCGGACTCTTTGCAATCCCACAGACCATAGCCTGCCATGCTCCTCTGTCCATGGAATTTTCCAGGCAAGAATACTGGAGTGAATTGCCATTTCCTCCTCCAGGGGATCTTCCTGACCTATGGATGGAACCTATGTCTCTTGCATTGGAAAGCAAATTCTTTACCACTGAACCACCAGGGAAGCCCCCACCTACTTTTAAAATGTAGATGATTGTCAGCAGTAAATTGTCAGTGTTAAAACTGAAGCTTACCATTTGATTTCCTCATGCAAGGAAAAATAAATTTGACTGCTTTGAAATATTGACTGGTTATTTAATAGGTTACTTAATTTTATAATATTTTTGAATGATTTCTAAGTTACAAGACACACATTAGAAAATCTCTTTTCAAAAAATGAATATTTAACTTGGCAAAGGAACATTTTCAAATTCAATTAAAGAAAGCAAGTAATAGTTAAATACTGGTAAGGCAGTGATTTAATTTCAAAAATAAAAAAATCACTGCTTCTTTGTCAAATTCCAGAACAATTTAATTGGAAGCTGTAGTGAGCTAGCACATAGAATTGTTTAAAAATCATCTGCAACTATTTATCTGTGTAAATCAAGAATTACTCAACACTGTGCCATGAAAATCAAGATTGAAAAGTAAATTGAAAACTGAAACTGAATTAAATATGAAATAATTTATATCAACAAAAGTCTCACATTTTGCCGTATAAGTTAGAATTTCTTGTAACACACATTTTGATAAAAATGAGTCTGTTGCTAAAAGTGGAAAAGCATTAAATAAGAGCACTGTCCAGGATATAGGATAGACTGAGGGACACTCAAAGGGCAGAAGGACTTTTGTTTGTTTTTCTGTAAAAGAAGGTAAGAAATGTGACTTCAAGGTTGATTATATTCTAAACCTGGGTTGTCTAAAGAGATTAAACCAGTCAATCCTAAAGGAAATCAACCCTGAATATTCATTGGAAGGACTGATGCTAAAGCTGAAGCTCCAAGACTTTAGCCAACTGATGTGAAGAAATGACTCATTGGAAACGACCCCAATGCTGGGAAAGATAGAGGGCAGGGGGAGAAGGGGGTGACAGAGGATGAAATGGTCAGATGGCATCATTGACTCAATGGACATGAGTTTGAGCAAACTCCGGGGGATAGTGAAAGACTGGGAAGCCTGGCATGCTGTAGGTCATGGGGTCACAAAGAGTTGGACATAACAGGGATTGAACAACAGCAATATTCTACACTAAGTCTGGGTTGTCTGTGTCTAATATTTACATAAATGAACAGACGGATTGAGTAAAAATGACCAGCTAAATATCTTTACCCATTACGTACTAGGTGCTTTATGTAAACTATTTTATTTCACTTGATGTGTGATTATAGTTTCTATATCTAGTATCTTGTGATCTAAAAATTCTAGACTACTATTTTTGAAAGTGTGGTAAGTCCCTTGAATTAGAAATTCAGAAAATTTTCTTCTGAAGTGAAGTGAAAGTTGCTCAGTCATGTCCTACTCTTTGCAACTTCATGGACTATAGAGTCCATGGAATTCTCCAGGCCAGAATACAGGAGTGGGTAGCCATTCCCTTCTCAAGGGGATCTTCTCAAGCCAGGAATAGAATCCAGGTCTCCTGAATTGTAGGCTGACTCTTTACCAGCTGAGCCACCAGGGAAGCCCAAGCATACTGGAGTGGGTACCCTGTCCCTTCTCCAGCGGATCTCTTGACCCAGGAATCAAATCTGGATCTCCTGCATTGCAGGTGGATTCTTTACCAAATGAGCTATCAGCGAAGACATGTCCAGAGACTCTTTGCAACCCCATGTACTCTAGCCCACCAGACTCCGTGCATGGGATTTTCCAGGCAAGAATACTGAGTGGTTTACCATTTCCTTCTCCAGGGGATCTTCCCAACCCAGGGATTGAACCCAGGTCTCCCATAATGCAGGCACACTCTTTACCATCTGAGCCACCAGGGAATCACTTAGATTTTCTTCTCCTTGAAGTTTTTCTCTGAATGGGAGGCTGAGTGGCTCAAAACACTTTTAACCAAAGAAAAATTGACTCTATGGTCCTGTGAAAGCCTGAGGGAAAAAAAAAATTTTCCCATGTGAACATATTTGCATAAAGGATTTTCTATTTTTTTCCATTTTAGATTTATGAGGAAATCTTATTAAATTGTCTCCTTTGTGAAAGTATTGACAATCATCCCCATCTCAGCAGATTTTTGCCAAAAAATACTTTAAAATATTGTGAGTGAATGGCTAATTCATGCTTGTAATCTGGATTTAGACTTCATGAGGTTGACTGGTTCACTTTATCATCATGGTCAAGAGAAAAACATGCTTGTAACAGTGTTCTCCAAAACCTGTATTATGTCTTCTATTGAAGAATCAAGTATTTAAAGCCTAGTTGGAGCCTGAGTGAGTGGATTGGGATGGAGAGCAGAGAGTTATTTTTCACTCTGTTCTTAAATAGATAATAAATTGTTAGACTCTAAAATTTTAAGAGTCATTTCTGGGTCTCCCATGTGGCTCAATGGTAAAGACTTCACCTGTTAATGCAGGAGACATGGGTTCAATCCCTGATTTGGGAAGATTCCAGATGCCATGGAGAAACTATTGATACTGTGTTCTAGAGCCTGGGAGTCACAGCTACTGAGCCCACATGCTGCCACTACTAAAGCCTGCCTTCCTAGAGCCTGTGCTCTGCGACAAAGAAATGACCACAGTGAGAAGCTTGCACACCTCAGCTAGAGAGAAGCCCCTGCATCAACAAAACTCAACATAGGCAAAACAGTTGTGAAGTAATTATCCTCCAATTAAAATAAATAAATTTAAAAAGAGAAAAAATATATATATATAACTGAAATAAGTAAGAAACTTTAAAAAAAGGTGGATTGCATCATTGTCAGAATCCTAGCTGCAATAGTATAGTTTTGCAAAATCTTACCCCTGGGGGAAATTGGATAAAGTTAAAAAAAAAATTATTCATTTTTAAAGAGGCATTTCCCCTAGTATTTCACAGTAACTGACCACAGTTTTTTTCCCTGAAAAGAAACGCATTGAGCTTGGCATGACATAAGGTAAGGGCTTCAGCTGTCTTTGGCGCTTAGAAACCCTCTTAAGTGGTCCCACACTAATATCCTATTGAAATCAAACTATAGTTTTTAACTCCGATACAGATAAATCTTTCAGGACCTGCTAGAGTCATTTAGACTTGAGAGCTGAAGTGGCTGAAGGAGGTCTTTATCACTTATGAGAAAAGCTATAATCTGCCTTTCATCACATCTTCAAATGTCTGGTATTCTCTCCTTCTTTCTCATTTGTCTATTCTGTTGGGTTTGTAGAAATGGAGGATAAATTCAATTTTGGCAGGTGGAATTGGAAAGAAGAAACTTTTGCTAATGATCCCCCCATAACCCAATTAGATATATGTTCTACAGTTCAAGCACCTTATAAAAATGCCAATGTAGTAAATAATAGTGATAATTGACCAGGTAGTTGCATACATTTAGAAAAAAAATTCAATGGGGCCCTCTAAGTCCATGGTATGTATTAATAGCACAGTTGAGTTATTTTTATGAATGTATTTTATTCAACTGGTAAATTTCTATGGGATAATTTTTAAATTCCTATATTTACATGTTTTTACCCTTGATTTTAGGTGGACAAATTGAAAGAAAAGGTGTTTCAAATGAATCTTCTTTTTGCTAAAACCAAAATCAGAATATTGATAATTACTTTCACTATTCATATATCCTGAGTTGACAAAGGTCATGTAACAGTTTGTTTATTGATTGATCACAATGATTGTTTCTGGGGAAAAAAAATGTATATATGGCTGCAGCTCAGATGGGTTTTTATAGCATAATGTAATGTATTTGGTGGTGCCTCTCAGACTGCTGCCACCCAGACTGACTGTATTAGAATTAACTGAAGACCTAATTTAAAAGTGCAGCATTCTGGGCATCATACCATCAGGTTCTGATTCAGTAAGTCTAAAGTGAAGCTTATGAATATGTACTTTTTACAAGTTTTCCAGGAAATTCTAATTCAACATCAGAATTGGAAGTCATTTAAAAAAAAGACAGCAGTAAAGTCTCAGGAAGGTAAAATATTTTGCCCAAGGTCAAGATTTAAAACTTTGACTCCAAAACCTTTCTACAGACTGTTATCAGTATCACCACCTTTTAAGACAGCAAGATACACGAGGTAAAGAGCAAGTTTTGAAACTGTCAAAGATATTCACCCACACCACACCAAGGAAATGGAAATACCAGGTACAGTCATAATTTCCATATCATGTTCGCAAGATTTCTGGACTCTGCTTTGTAACATGAGACACACCAATTTTTCAGTGCGGTCTCCCTTTCAACACTCTGGTCTTCAGTATTTGAGTCTCTACAGTTTCAAAGCTGCCTCAGTTTCAGCTTTTTAGGAACTACAATAGCTTTAATTATGGCTCCCACATATGGACTCTGGGTGTGTAAGGGGGATGAATTGGGAGACTGGGGTTGGCCTATGTATACTACCACGTGTAAAACAGATAGCTAGTGGGAACCTGCTTTATAAGCACAGGGAGCTCAACTCAGTGCTCTGTGACTATAGGTGGGATGGGGGAGGTGAGAGCGAGGCCCAAGATGGAGGGGATGTGTGCATACATATGACTGATCCAATTGTTGTATGGCAGAAACTAACAAACACTTTGAAGCAATTATACCCCAATTTTTTTAAGTTATATATATATATCTCCCAATTCTTGGACATTCCTCCCTTGAAAGGAAGGATGTCTCCTATGCTTCCTCCCTTGATTCTTGGTAAGCTTCTCATTGAGGCAGCCAATAGAGGACAATAGAAATGTCTCTGTGTTTGACTTCAGAGGCCAAATCATAAAAAGATGTGCATCTTCCACTTTGTTCACTGAGCAACATATAACAAGGCTAAGCTGCCAGGTAAGAAGTCCAACAATTTTGAAGCTGCTACACTCAAAAGACCACTTGTAGGTATCCTGACTGACCATGCCAGGTGGGAGCAGCCTTCTAGCCAGCCAATAACGAGCATACATGTGAATGAAGAAGGCATCTTGGAAATGGGTTCCTTTGTCCAGTCTACTGCCTTCCCAGATATGGTTCACATCTCCTGGAGTACAGACAAGAGTTCTTTCCATGTCCTGTCTGAATGAAGTGAAAGTGAAGTAGCTCAGTCGTGTCCAACTCTTTGCAACCCTATGCACTGTACCCTACCAGGCTTCTCCGTCCACGGGATTCTCCAGGCAAGAATACTGGAATGGGTTGCCATTTCCTTCTCCAGGAGATCTTCCCAAACCAGGAACTGAACCCAGGTCTCCCACATTGTAGGCAGACGCTTTACCATCTGAGCCACCAGGGAAGTCCTTTTAGCTAAAGCTCCATCTAACTTCTGAACTTTCGATTCTTAGCGAGGCTAGGTGCTTCCTGACTACCAATCCAAGTTTGGGACCTAAGTCACTGTACACAGTAACAGCACAGATCACAAGTCCCTTGAGAGTCTATGATGTGACAGATTAGGTTCATACTTCTGATTTCCAAAGAGTTATGAAAGAGTCAAAGAGACCAAAATTTTGACCAAGAAAGGAGAGTTCGGTCCACATGCTTTGCCCATTTCCAGTTGGTCCCCAAAGGAGACGTTGGATGCCTCTTGGCATTGGCAGGTCAGTATAAATCCCCGACAGGTTTCTGCCATAAGCTGTATGAGGTCACCAGAGAACCGCAGAGCCGGGCTCCTCACTTGCTTCACGCAGAGCATTTCATTCATTCACGCAAGCACACTGTAGAGTTAGTAAAGTACAGCAGAAAACGTGTTCACTAGGAGAACAAAGAACTAGAGCTCCAAGCATCCTTACCTTGTCCTGAAGAATCCCAAACAAGCCCCCAAGATGAAAGGTTGCTGCTGAACCATGCAAAGATGCTGGGATTCTTGGCCTCCAGAGGAGAAGAATTCAATCCAGGGCGAGAGATGAGGCTTCATCGCTCAGAGCTTTTGTGTAATAAAGTTCTATTAAAGTGTAAAGGAGATAGAGAAAGCTTCTGACATAGGCATCAGAAGGGGGCAGAAAGAGTACCTGTCTGAATGACAGACCTGTCAAATCCACAAGTGAAATAAAATAGCTATACTTTGGTGCCACTCAGTCTGGGGTTGTTGTAACACTGCTGTAGCTTGACTTGGCTTCATACCTGGATTCTGTGGGGCTTCCCAGGTGGCTCAGTGGTAAAGAATCTGCTTGCCAGTGTAGAAGATGTGGGTTTGATTCCTGGGTCAGGAAGACCCCCCTGGAGAAAGAAATGGGAACCTGCTACTTATTTTTGCCTAGAATATTCTGTGGACAGAAGAGTGTGGCAGACTATAGCTCATGGGATCCCAAGGAGTCAGACACTACTTAGCTATTGAGCACACACACATGCTGGATTCTGTGGTTCATTCTTTGCGGCCCAATAGGTTTGTGCTCAAAATGAACTAACATCTGAGATGTTAACTGGGGCTTTACTTTACTAAGATCTTTCAAAGGAAAGCTTTGACTGATCATTTAGCCCCTACTCCACTTTCTTGGTTGCCCACCCATGGTTCAAATGGCCACTGCTGCTAAACACAGTTTATTACATATGACATATAAATGGGAAAATATTCCTTCTGAACAAAATGGTTTATTTTTAGCCTCTAGCTCTGCATCTTTTATAATTCAAATAATAGCTTTATTAAAATTCTTTACATAGGGGTGACCAAGAGGATATTAGTGTTTCCCTCGGTGTAACTTAACCTTAGGCACCCTTCTTCTTGCTCCTCAGCCCCTGACCTTTCTCTCATCCTGACCCTTACAGAATGGCCTAATCACAGAAACCGCTCCCCACCCCAATCTTTTCTTTGGTCATCTAACTTAGGAAAAGTGTCCTAAGTTATTCTTCTGCTCCTCTGAGATCCATATATTTTTTTTAAAGATCTCTTGCCAATTTTAAGACTCAAAGGTGTTTTCTCTAGGACCTGGGACAATGCCTTTTAAATGTAATCATCAAGGAAGAAAGTACCGCTGATTCTTATTCTCTGTAGGAGGGAGGAGCAAAAGTTTTATGGGAGGTGAACATCTTGTACCAAGTTGTAAGTTTACTTTTCCTTGGGACAACCCCTACTTGCAAATGCACATGGCTTGTGACCCTCCCATTACAGCTCTTAAAAACAACAACAACAACAACAACAACAACCTCCTATCATTCCTTTTAGCTCAACTGCGTTCTTATCTATTTATCCTATTGTGATAATTTTGAATAGTCTCCTTTCCCTATTTAACTTTGTCCAGTATAATGTTTGCTTTGACAGAGATCTGCTTTATGGGTACACAAGCATTCAAAGTTCTATTTTGTATTGATCCATATTGATTTTGTATGTGGCAGAAGGGGCCTGAATGTTATCAGAGGTCAAATCTCCTATTTGCATATATGAACTGTATGACGCAACACATCATTTAAACTCCCTTTTATCTCATCTCTCTTCTTTCAAATGGTGGTAACGATAGCTTTTCTACAGGATGGTTAAGAAGATTGCTTACATAAAGCTAGAAGCATAACTTGGTATACGATAACTTAGTAGATGTCACAGCCCTTCATCCTTAGTCTTTGTTAAAATTCATGAATGGTCTTGGAATCCTAAAGAAGGGTCATTCTCACCAAGGAGCAGAGAATGGAACATACTAAGCATCAGAAGGAAAAATAAAACAAAACTCAAGTTCTTTATTTAGAAAGAAATACAAGTAATAAAATTACTAGCAGTGATTTTCTAGTATTCAGGAAAGTAGAATAATTCCAAAATGAATGTCACTTGCTTTTTTCCTCAATATTTTACTAACACTACTCAACTGGACCTGTTAGGTACTTAGAATAGGAAAAAGGAGTCCAAAATAGTGGTGGCTAAAAGAAAAAAAAAAAGGAAAAAGCCCATGAAAATAGAATAAAGGAAGGTTCCAGGACCAGAGCGAGACCCTCAGGTGAAACAAACAGCCCTCCTGGCTAGCCCAATTTACATAGCACAGGCTCAGGGGGAGGAGAAAAAGCACATAAAAAGAGGAGCCAAAATTGAGCATCTCTCTTCATGCCTCTAGGATGTATCTTCCTTTGCTTGGCAAATAAAACTGAGCTGCAACCGAGCTGTAACACTGATCGGCCACTTAAACTGAGCTGTAACCCAGCTGTAACACTGGTTGTTCACTTCAATTTTAGCTGTGGTGAGACAGCAGAGTAAATTACACACTCCACCGATAGATCAAAAAAAAAAAAAAAAAGACCTGAGGCTCCAACTGGATTTGCAGCTTTATGATAAGGTAATATTTCTATATCACGGTAATCCAAGCCTATGCCCCAACCAGTAATGCTGAAGAAGCTAAAGTTGAATGGCTCTATGAAGACCTATAAGACCTTTTCAAAATTAACACACAAAAAAGATGTCCTTTTCAATATAGGGGACTGGAATGCAAAAGTAGGAAGTCAAGATACACCTGGAGTAACAGGCAAATTTGGCCTTGGAGTACGGAATGAAGCAGGACAAACGTTAATAAAGTTTTGCCAAGAGAATGCATTGGTCATAGCAAACACCTTCTTCCAACAACACAAGAGAAAACTCTATACATGGACATCATCAGATGAAAAACACCAAAATCATATTGATTATATTCTTTGCAGCCAAAGATGGAGAAGCTCTATACATTAAGCAAAAAGAACACTGGGAGCTGACTGTGGCTCAGATCAAAAATTCCTTATTGCCAATTTAAGATTTAAATTTAAGAATGTAGAGAAAACCAATAGACCATTCAGGTATGACATAAATCAAACCCCTTATGATTGTACAGTGGAAATGAGAAATAGATTTAAGGGACTAGATCTGACAGACATAGTGCCTGATGAACTATGGATGGGGATTCATGACATTTTACAGGAGACAGGGATCAAGACCGCTCCCATAGAAAGAAATGCGAAAAAGCAAAATAGCTGTCTGAGAAGGCCTTAAATATCTGTGAAAAGAAGAGAAGTGAAAAGCAAAGGATAAAAGGAAAGATATAAGCATCTGAATGCAGAGTTCCAAAGAATTGCAAGGAGAGATAAGAAAGCCTTCCTCAGTGATCAATGCAAAGAAATAGAAGAAAACAACAGAATAGGAAAGACTAGAGATCTCTTCAAGAAAACTGGAGATACCAAGGGAACATTTCATGCAAAGATGGGCTAGAAAAAGGACGGAAATGGTATGAACCTAACAGAAGCAGAAGATATTAAGAAAAGGTGGCAGGAATACACAGAAGAACTGTACAAAAAAGATCTCCATGACCCAGATAATCACAATGGTATGATCACTCACCTACAGCCAGACATCCTGGAATGTGAAGTCAAGTGGATGTTAGGAAGATTTGCTATGAACAAAGCGAGTGGAGGTGATGAAATTCCAGTTGAGCTATTTCAAATCCTGAAAGATGATGCTGTGAAAGTGCTGCACTCAATATGCCAGCAAATTTGGAAAAGTCAGCAGTGGCCACAGGAATGGTAAAGGTCAGTTTTCATTCCAATCCCAAAGAAACGCACTGCCAAAGAATACTCAAACTAGCACACAATTACACTCATCTCACATGCTAGTAAAGTAATGCTCAAAATTCTCCAAGCCATGCTTTAGCAGTATGTGAATTATGAACTTCCAGATGTTCAAGATGGTTTTAGAAAAGGCAGAGGAACCAGAGATCAAATTGCCAACATCTGCTGGATCATGGAAAAAGCAAGAGAATTCCAGGAAAAACATCTATTTCTGCTTTATTGACTATGCCAAAGCCTTGGACTGTGTGGATCACAATAAACTGTGGAAAATTCTGAAAAAAAAGGGAATACCAGACCACCTGACATGCCTCTTGAGAAACCTACATCCAGGTCAGGAAGCAATAGTTAGAACTGGACATGGAACAGCAGACTGGTTCCAAATAGGAAACATAGTACGTCACGGCTGTATATTGTCACCCTGCTTATTTAACTTCTATGCAGAGTACATCATGAGAAACGCTGGGCTGGAAGAAGAACAAGCTGGAATCAAGATTGCTGGGAGAAATATCAATAACCTCAGATATGCAGATGACACCACCCTTATGGTAGAAAGTGAAGAGGAACTAAAGAGCCTCTTGATGAAAGTGAAAGTGGAGAGTGAAAAAGTTGGCTTAAATCTCAACATTCAGAAAATGAAGATCATGGCATCTGGTCCCATCACTTCATGAGTAATAGATGGGGAAACAGTAGAAACAGTGTCAGACTGTATTTTCCTTTGGGCTCCAAAATCATTGCAGATGGTGACTGCATCCATGAAATTAAAAGATACTCCTTCGAAGGAATGTTATGACCAACCTAGATAGCATACCAAAAGCAGAGACATTACTTTGTCAACAAAGGTCCATCTAGTCAAGGCTATGGTTTTTCCAGTGGTCATGTATAGATGTGAGAATTGGACTATAAAGAAAGTTCAGCACCAAAGAATTGATGCTTTTGAACTGTAGTGTTGGAGAAGACTCTTGAGATTCCCTTGGACTGCATTGAGATCCAACCAGTCCATCCTAAAGGAGATCAGTCCTGGGTGTTCATTGGAGGGACTGATGCTGAAGCTGAAACTCCAATACTTTGGCCATGTCATGTGAAGTGTTGACTCATTGGAAAAGACCCTGATGCTGGGAGGGATTGGGGCCAGAGGAGAAGGAGATGACAGAGGATGAGATGGCTGGATGGCATCACTGACTCGATGGATGTGAGTCTGAGTGAACTCTGGGAGTTGGTGATGGACAGGGAGGCCTGGCGTGCTGCGATTCATGGGGTCGCAAACAGTCGGACATGACTGAGCAACTGAACTGAATATTTCTGTTAGTCATCCAAGAGAAAGAGCTATGGCTCACTGAAATAATAGCTTTAAATATCTTATTAGTTTATTATTATTATTTATATTTATTGGGGAAATGTCATACATAGCTCTATTTGAATGCACTTTTTAAAACTGCTTTTATGAATTCTAAAGTCAAAATGATGATATATGAGAGAAAATCATGGAAATGGCACAATGGAAGCTTCATTTTGAAGTAAATAAACAAATTGTTAAAAGGTTGGTGGGGGCCAAAAAAATAAAAAAGGAGAAGAAAATGACTATTTCTTTAATTCATGCTGTGAGCAGGAGCACAGGTTAGACATTTGCATATGTTAATTAAACTCATAACAAATTTATAGAATAATTCTGGAACTCTTATTTTACAGGAGAGAAAACAGAGGCTCTGAGAGATTATTTAAAAGGTCCCTGGTTGACATATCTAGTGCTAGAGAAACTTATTAGCTTTCCCCCTCCTTCCAGACATAGAGAGGGGTTAGTTTTTCCATTCAGTCTAGGATTATGGTCAAGTGATGTGAGCCACTTCCTGAGTGATGCACTTAAATGTAGATGGGAGACGTTCAACATTCCTGTCCTTGTTACACTGACCTAGGAGACAACACATTCCACCTGGTATGACTGTAAAACTATGTGACTACCATCAGCCTGGAACAATAAGTTTCCAAATGAAGGATAACATTGGACTTTGTGTGAAAAAGAAATAAATCTTTGATATGTTCAGCATGATTAGAACCCAGATTGTCCTGATGGCAATCATTTTACTCTTTGCCTATATTTTTCTCTTTTCAAAAACTTTAGTTTCAGCCCTTAACTTGTACTAAGATTTGCTGTTGCTGTTCAGTCGCTAAGTCATGTCCAACCTTTCATGACCCTACAGACTAGCCCAAAAGGCTCTTCTGTTCATAGGATTTCCCAGGCAAAAATACTGAAGTGCTTTGCCACTTCCTCTCCAGGGGATTTTTCTGACCCATCAAACCTATGGCTCACACATTGGCAGGTATATTCTTTATCACTGAGCCACCAGGGAAGCTCTATATTAAGATTAGAGAGGTGGATACCATGACTTTTCTTTTATGAGGGGTGTGAAGGCAAGACCTTACAGACTGCATTTATTTTTCAGGCTTTTTACCATCATTCAGTTCAGAAAGAGATATAGTATTATTTTTCTACAGGGGAAAGACTTGTCATCTTCCTATATTATCGTGTAGAAAATTACTTAAAAATGTGCATATGTTTTGAACCTGTTTGCTCAAATCTTGATGCTCATCTAAATGAAAGTTTTGTTAGTTCAAGACTAAGTCCTTTGTCTGTCAATCAGTGAGTGGTTAGTAGCAAAAGGTTTGTTGTAGTTCTGAATATATAACAACAGCTTATGAAGTGATTTTTTTTTAAACAAAATTCCTGGTTCCATACAGCGAAACTATGATACATAATTCAGTTTCTAAATGCAGATTGAATCCCTTAAAGGCAAAGAATGAATATACTCAGCATATTAACGCGTTTCAGATTTTGCTTTGTGGAATGTTTAGTAATTTCAGATGAATTCATAAAGTACTTTTATTTGAGAACTTTGGGCATTACATTTGTAAGCATATTGAATGAAATAGAGAAAGTGAATACAGATGTTGATTCTTGAGCACAAATATCCTATATTTTAATAATGCCTTCAGGGTTCAAGAAATACCCTTGGGCCTAAAAGCCTGGATCAAATTCCTCTTATGGTTTTCAGTTGGAATTTGTTAAAAGTCACACATTATCCTGGAATTCAGATTCCTGATTTATCAAATGAGGCTGAAACACAGCAAAATATGGTGATTTAGGTAAATAACATAGAGTGAAAACAAAACAGCAATCATACTAAATAGTTTATATACAGTGCTGTGGGTTATTATTATCATTATTACACTGACATTATTTCTCAGTGCTTGCTATGGCTGAGGATAATAATGCTGATATCTTTTTCTTATTACATTTGTACTTTTACACTGAAATATAATTAACCATATGTCAATCAACCTATATTAGTTTTAGGCATCCAACATAATGATTCAATATTATATCCGGTGAGGTGATCACCACAGTAGGTCTATATGTCATCTGTAACCATAATTCTATTTTTTTCTTGTGATGAGTACTTTTAAGATTTACTGGCCTAGCGAGTTTCAAATACGCAATACAATACTGTTAACTATAGTCACTATTCTGTATGTTACATCCCCATGACTTATTTTATAACTAGAACTTTGTACCTGTTGAGTCCCTTCAACTGTTTTAACCACCTTCACTCCCTGCCTATAGCAACCATAAATCTGTTCTTTTATACTTATGCTTCTTAAACAAGATAAAATATTCAAGTCTATAATAATTGAAAAATCCACTCATCTTCTCTGATTGTATCATAGAGTTGTTCTCATGAAGTATAAACAGATGATGTTGGTAAACAATCTTGGGGAAAGGATTCAGTGAGAAACAGACTCTGTATTGATGCTATGGTACTACCTTCATGGCAATTCTATCAAAATTCTTGGCAGAGGGCCACAGCAGTTGAAACATGACCTAGGTAGATCTTTCTTTTTCATATTATTCAGTAAAGTTTATTTATTTAAAAAAATTTTCTATTGGAGAAGAGTTGATTTACAAAGTTGTATTAATTTCAGGTGTATAGCAAAGTGAACCAGTTATACATATACACATATCTACTCTTCTTTTAAGATTCTTTCCCATAGAAGCCATTACTGAGTATTGAGTAGACTTGCCTGTGTTATACATCAGGCTCTTATTAGTTATCTATTTTATATATGGGTATATGTCAGCTCCAATCTCCCAATTTACCCCCTTTCCTCTTATCCTTTGGTAACCATAATTTAGCTTTATACATCCATGATGCTACTTCTGTTTTGTAAATAAGTTCATCGGTACTACTTTTTTTTAGATTTCACATATAAACCATATCATCATGCAATAGAAAAAGAAGATGCAATGGAATATTACTCAGCCATAAAAATAATGAAATAATGCTGTCTGCAGCAACTTGGATGAACCTGGAGATTGTCAGACTGCGAGAAGTCAGACACAGGTAGAATCATTTTTAACTCACCATCTATCTTAACTTCAGAGGTAGACAGCCAAAATGAAGAGTTCCTCTATCTTTGGACTGTGAGTGGAAACAAGAGGAAAAGCAACTTTCGCTTTGTAGCATTGAATAACACATGCTCAATTATGTGGTTTACATAAATGTGTGAGTTTCTATTCTTTTTTCTAGTTTATAAGTGATCCAAAGTGCTCAGATAGTCTAGAGCTAGGGATTGAATCACTAGGGCTAGAGTAGCTAACATATTCTATATAGAGAAAGCTATTAGGCCAAATTCAAGCCTGAGCTGATAAGTACAAAGACAGAAGTAGACAAGATACAAACAAAGATACATGAAGGTAGAAATTAGACAGTTTCATATTTATTCATAGCCCAGTTTAAGTCTTACATCTCCCATAAATTTCCCCAGATACCTTTTTCAGAAGAAATGACCTTTTATATAATCCTTTTGTATTTTGTTTGCTGATTATAATTGAAAGATGAATCCAGAATTGTACAAATAAAGGAAAAGGGAAGATATGTGAGAGCATGCATATGGCAAAGAATGGTGAATTTTGATGGCTCATTTCCAATACTAGACGGTCGCTGTATCAGTAAATCAACCTGGCTTAGAGATACAGGGATGATACGGACTTAACCTTTGTATAGTAGTTTGTTTCCCATAGTAAATTCAGGCAGGCTCTTTGATGAAGCTTTGGCTGTATAATAAGTGAGTGAAGCGATGATCCATTGAACCAGATAATGAATCAGTGTTGGGCCTGATTACATCTTAAATGCATATTAGCATTTAACCTCAGTTGGAAGTAGTATTGGAAAAGAGTCTAAAATGATTTACAAGTTTGATTTAAATAAGCAGAAATCATTAAAAGCTAAGCAAAAGAGGATCACTCATGCAAAGTATCAAGCCAATGAACACAAAGTAGATGTCTAATAGATACTTTTTCCCTTTATTAATTCTTGGCTAAATCTGAGTTCCCAACAACAAATAATGGTTGTGTATTCAAGATTGTTGACTGGATTTTGCTTATAAATAATCCAAATTTAGCACCTTGAAAGACCCAAACTGATTTTCTTTTTCAAAAAATTTCTATTAATATACAATGGATATATAAAGATCTGTACATATTGATTGAGGACAATTTGATCAACTTAGTTATATGCAAACACCTATGTTATGCTTGTGACTGCAGCCATAAAATCAGAAGTTGATTGCCTCTTGGTAGGAAAGCGATGACAAACCTAGACAGTGTGTTGAAAAGCAGAGACGTTACTCTGTGAACAAAGGTCATACAGTCAAGCCTATGGTCTTCCCAGTGGTCAAGTACTATTGTGAGAGCTGGACCATAAAGAAGGCAAAACTCAAAGAATTGATGTCTTTGAACTGTGGTGCTAGAGAAGACTCCTGAAAGTTCCTTGGACAGCAAGGAGATCAAATCAGTCAATCTTAAGGGAGATCAATCCTGAATATTCACTAGAAGGACTGATGCTGAAGCTGAAGCTCCACTATCTTTGTCATCTGATGCACACAAAAAATTCATTGGGAAAGTCCTGATGCTGGGAAAGATCAGGGCAGAAGGAATGGAAAAAGATTTTTTTTTTTTTTTTTGCCTTTGGTGGAAACAATAAGGAAAACATTTTGAGGAAATTTTTTTAAATTTTCAGTTACAAAATACCTGTTGATGAGTATTTCAGTAAGTTCCTATAAGGAACAATTAAGCCATTTGCTTGGATATGAGATTCTCAGAAAAATAGCCATACTAATAATGACAGTGTAATAGTGAAGTCAGGCATACTAGCTACTGATGTAGCTAGTAAGGCATAGTTCTGGTTTTCAGTGTATGGGTTGTGTGTGGAAACTGATAATTTCATTTTTAGTATGACTCCTATGTGTGTGCCTCTATGCACAATAAACAGAATAGCTACTACCCTCAAGGATCTCATATATTTTGGAAAACTTGAAAGATAAAGCATTAATTATACCACTATGATGTTGATGTTGTAGCTAGAGATCAAGATGCCAGTGAAGTTCAGACAGATACTCAACTCTACTAGGAGATAATGCTGTAAGTTTTCTTTGAAGATTTAATATCTCAGCTAGGCAATGAAGGACAAGTAGGAGTTCTAGGTAAGTACAGGAGGACTAACAGGTAATATCCCAGAGAGGAAAAAAAAAAAAAATTGCAAACTCAGTCAGTCATGTGATAACTCAATGATTTCAGAGAATCAGTTTGGCTTGACTGAAAATTAAAAGTGACAGCCGCTCAATCATGTCCAACTCTTTGCAACTCTATTGACTATAAAGACCATGAAATTCTCCAGGCCAGAATACTGGAGTGAGTAGCTACTCCCTTCTCCAGGGAATCTTCCCAAACCAGGGACCGAACCCAGGTCTCCTGTATTATAGGTAGATTCTTCACCAGCTGAGCTACCAGGGAAGTCCCTTGGCTTGAATGATCTATGGTATTTAAATGAGAGAGAAGTTGGATTATTGAAGAACAATGAATACCATACCCATATTCTGGCTTTAAATATAGGTAATAGGGGATAATTGTAGAAAAAAATGAATAATATAGATAATTGAAAAATTAATGCCTAGATTCTCCACTTTAGTCCTAGAAGAAGAACACTTGGAATTTAGAAGGCTTTACCTTCCCTCTAGGACACATGCAGCCATGAAATTAAAAGACGCTTGCTCCTTGGGAAACAAAAGCTATTACAAACCTAGACAGTGTATTTAAAAGCAGAGACATTACTTTGCCAACAAAGGTCTCCATAGTCAAAGCTATGGTTTTTCCAATAGTCATGTATAGATGTGAGAGTTGAACCATAAAGAAAGTAGAGTACCAAAGAATTGATGATTTTGAACTGTGGTGTTGGAGAAGACTCCTTTTGGACTGCAAGGAGATCCAACCAGTCCACCCTAAAGGAGATCAGACCTGGGTGTTCATTGAAAGAACTGATGTTGAGGCTGAAACTCCAATGCTTTGGCCACCTGATGTGAAGAGCTGACTCATTTGAAAAGACCCTGATGCTGGGAAAGATTGAGGGCAGCAGAAGAAGGGGATGACAGAGTATGATATGGTTGGATGGCATCACCGACTCAATGGATATGGGTTTGGGTGGACTCTGGGAGTTGCTGATGGGCAGGGAGGCCTGGAGTGCTGTGCTTCATAGGGTCGCAAAGAGTTGGACACGACTGAGTGACTGAACGGAACTGAACTGAAGACAGTGACTAGAAAGGGTTCAGAAAAAAAAAAAAGAGACCTTTTTAAAAGGTGTAAGGCAGTTGACTATTCTTTAATCTGAAGATACTAGAGAGAACAGAATATAAAGAGGAAGATGAGAAGTAAACTGATCAAGTGTTGAAGTTTTGAGAGGTTAGTGTATCAGGAAGAAAACAAGAAAAAGTAAGTAAACATATCAGTAAGGAATTGGTTGAAAAGATGCACAGTGAATCCTCAAGTGGAGAAAGTATAAAGTAAAAAACAAATAGGCTTAATAAATGAAAGAAAATAGAGAAATTAAGGTAGTACAAACAATGATGATGATGATAGTACTGTACCAAATAAAAGATGGAGTTTGGAATTCTTAATCTAGCAATATGCTATCCAAGATGCTTTGAGATATTGTACATTAGAATTTTTCACAATAGGATAATATGAGGCTATAGTATTCAGATCATTTATTCATTTATCTATATATCTATTTTATATTGAATCATAATAAATTCCTTGATATTTTCAAGATTGCCAGAATCAGATGGGGAAACAGTGGAAACAGTGATAGATTTTATTTGGGGGGGGGGCTCCAAAATCACTGCAGATTGTGACTGCAGCCATGAAATTAAAAGACGCTTGCTCCTTGGAAGAAAGGTTATGACCAGCCTTGACAGTATATTAAAAAGCAGAGTCATTACTTTACAAACAAAGGTCTGTCTAGTCGAAGCTATGGTTTTTCCACTAGTCATGTATGGATGTGACAGATGGATTATAAAGAAAGCTTAGCACCAAAGAATTGATGCTTTTGAACTGTGCTGTTGGAGAAGACTCTTGAGAGTCCCTTGGACAGCAAGGAGATCCAACCAGTCAATCCTAAAGGAAATCAATCCTGAATATTCATTGAAAGAACTGATTCTAAAGCTTGAAACTCCAATCCTTTGGCCACCTGATGCGAAGAACTGACTCATCTGAAAACACCCTAATGCTGGGAAAGACTGAAGGCAGGAGGAGAAGGGGATGACAATTGATGAGATGGTTGGATGGCATCACTGACTCAGTGGACACAAGTTTGAATAAACTCTGGGAGTTGGTGATGGACAGGGAGGCCTGGTGTGCTGCAGTCCATGGTGTTGCAAAGAGTCAGACACGACTGAGTGCCTAAACTGAACTTATAATAAATTCCACTTTCTAGTCTCTGGAGTGTGTAACTGAAGCCAAGAGAAAATAATCATTATTGAAACAGTAACTATATAATCTGTGTTTTTTTTTTTTAATCAAGTAAGTTATGACAATGTTGTCTTGGTACAATTCTGTTGAACAGCACATCTTATCGCAGTTAGAACAGTCCCCAATACAATCATTATTCTTAAGTTACCTATTGGAACTGAAGTGATCAGCAAAGGAGACTAGGTTTTGAAATAAGTCACCATGTTAGCACTGATATCACCATATCTGATGGCAGGACTTGGAATAGGAAGGTCACAAAGTCTTCCAAACTTAGGAAAATGTGATCAAGTTAACAGCAGCTGACAGGAATTAAAATTATTGTCTAAATAAGTAGAAAGAATCTTATAAAAGTAGAATCTCTTCTTTCTTTTTAAAGTATATGCAGGGAATAGTAATAGACCCTGGAGTATACTAATGAGGTATATTCATACCCATGAGCTATAGAAAAATGAAGAGTATCTACTCATCTACTCAAGAGAAATGTAGTGAAAATTAGCATTTTTCAGGAAATTCTATATTTTGCTATTCCAGGAAGTCTGAAGGAGCATAGATAGAGATTCTAGAAATTCTAGAGGTAGAGGTCAGAGAGGAGAGGTCAAGGAAAGGTTAGGTTAGGTACAAAGGAAACCCAATTTGCATATTTTAAAATAGCATTGACTATAGGGGCTTCCTGGTGGCTCAGTCAGTAAAGAACCCACCTGCAGTGCAGGAGACCGGGGTTTGATCCCTGGATCAGGAAGATCCCCTGGAGAAGGAAATGGCAACCTACTCCAGGATTCTTGCCTGGGAAATCCCATGAACTGAGGAGCCTGGCAGGCTACAGTTCATGGGGTTGAAAAGAGTCGGACAAGACTTAATGTCTAAACCACTACCATAATTACTAATATTTTAGGCAATGACCAAGCATAGCAGGACCATGAGGAATTATCATTTTAACTGAATATGTGTTTTCTTCAAAGATTTGATCCCCACTGTCACCTATAAAAGGAAAATAGGTAAGTGTAGTGCTCAGGCCTCTCAGAATGGGTCAACTTCAGCTTAGATGAATTCTTCTTGTATGATTATACCCATGCAGATGTTGGCAAGAGGACATAAGCAATTCTCAAGACTGAATGAAAAAAATGCCTTGATAGATACATGGTCTTTTATAAAAATCTTTCACAAAACAAGAACAAGTATAAATTTTCCACCTTGGTTTGTATGTCCATTGACTTTCTATAAGAAGATAGCATACTGATAACAATTAAAATTCCACAGGCAGCTAACACTGAAAAGATTAATAGTCTGTCCTATATGGAGTGGATATGAAGGCAGCCCTGTTTTTTGTGGACTCTAGCTGCTCAAGTAATATTATCTTTCAGCTTCACCACCTGTCTCATTCTTCGCTTTATTCACTCAACAAATATTTATTGAACTTTTTGTATAGACAAGCTGATTGCTAGTTTCCAGAGAACTATCACATTCTTGAGAGTTGAATGACATGTGGTTTTTGGAGTAGAGGTAACAGAAATGGGATATTTTTGGTTATTTTTGCCTATGACTATTTCTATTACTAAAAGCATTTGAGTATCCATTGTGTAGTGTTTTTTTTTTTTTCCAATTCCCAGCCATCTTATGTTATGAAACATCCTTTATCTATTCGCCGGGATACATCCTAATGCCACAAAAATACCCTCATTTTGCTTATTTTGGACCATGTATGTTTGTATATTTGATGGGGCACAATCATCAACAAATAACAGCTTGTGCTAGATTATCTCAAGGACTCCCAATTCTAACTGCAACTGTTGACTTAAAAGATAGGCTGAACAGTGGGAACAGAAAATGTTTCTGAGTCTTATAAAAAAAATTGAAATAGAACACAAACCAAGTGTCAAACAATAAAAATTGCCTTGTCAAGATGAGTCACTTAGACTAGCATTTCCCAAATTATTCTCTGCAAAGAAGCAAAATATTCACTTATTCAAGTATTCTTGTGCAACCAAGTTTAGACAACGTTTGGTTAAAACAATTTAAACAGGTTTCTCTGTAAGACCTCTGAAAAATGTTAATTTTTTTTATAATTCTCAGTCAAAGTTCAGAACTGGCCAGTTATTTCATCTGGAAAACTTAACTGCTTTAGTGATACTGGTGTTTTATGGAATATATTTTATAAACTATTGCCTTTTACAGAAATGATGAATTATAAAGAATTTGTTTCCCTAAATAATCAAGAAAGAACTAGAATATAGCACAGGGAACTCTACTCAATATTCTGTACAACCTATATGGGAAAATAATCTGAAAAAGAATATATATATTTTATGATTGAATCACCTTTCTGTACACCTGAAACTAATACAACATTGTTAATAAATTAGACTCCAATATAAAATAAAAATTAAGTTAAAAATTTAAAAAGACATGATAATACAATTCAGTTCAGCTGGGAATGTTTACTTGTTTTATTTCTTGGTTCAAACAGAACTCACAAACTGATTTTTCCAACAAAAATAAGCAGGTTAAAATCAGCGGAAAATATGTTACCAATCATAAATATGTTTCAACTTGTTAAAGTAGGATTCTTTAAAATTCAGTGAAAAATAATAAGCAACAGAGGATGCTGGTTAAGGACATGTGCTAAGGAGATAATCCATCTGTGAACAAACTCTGTCTTTGAATGTGTATTAACTGCAAATTGGGATAAGTTTCAAATCTGTCCTATTCCTCAATTTTCTCATCTAGAAAATTCAAATAGGAATGGTAGCTAACCTCGTAACGTGACTTATAAATATGAAGCATACAGTGTCCGCTTAAAAATAAGCACAAAACATGTTCAGTTCTGTTCAGTACAGTTCAATTCAGTTCAGTGGCTCAGTCGTGTTCTACTATACGCGACCCCATGAATTGCAGCACGCCAGGCCTCCCTGTCCATTACCAACTCCCGGAGTTCACCCAAACTCACGTCCATCTAATCGGTGATGTCATTCAGCCATCTCATCCTCTCTCGTCCCCTTCTCCTCTTGCCCCCCATCCTTCCCAGCATCAGAGTCTTTTCAAATGAGTCAACTCTTTGCATGAGCTGGCCAGAGTAATGGAGTTTTAGCTTTAGCATCAGTCCTTACAAAGAAAACCCAGACTGATCTCATTTAGGATGGACTAGCTGGATATTCTTGCAGACTAAGGGACTCTCAAGAGTCTTCTCCAACACCACAGTTCAAAAGCACCAATTCTTCAGCACTAAGCTTTCTTCACAGTCCAACTCTCACATCCATACATGATCACTGCCAAAGGCACAGCCTCGAATAGATGGACCTTTGTTGGCAAAGTAATGTCTCTGCTTTTGAATATGCTATTTAGGTCGGTCGTAACTTTCCTTCCAAGGAGTAACTGTCTTTTAATTTCATGGCTGCAATCACCATCTGCAGTGATTTTGGAGCCCCCTAGAATAAAGACTGACACTGTTTCCACTGTTTCCCCATCTATTTCCCATGAAGTGATGGGACCAGATGCCATGTTCTTCATTTTCTGAATGTTGAGCTTTAAGCCAACTTTGTCACTTTCCTCTTTCACTTTCATCAGGAGGCTTTTTAATTCCTCTCACTAACTGCCATAAGTGTGGTGTCATCTGCATATCTGAGGTTATTGATATTTCTCCCGGCAATCTTGATTCCAGCTTGTGCTTCTTACAGCCCAGCGTTACTCATGATGGACTCTGCATATAAGTTAAATAAGCAGGGTGACAATATACAGCCTTGAAGTACTCCTTTTCCTATTTGGAACCAGTCTCTTGTTCCATGTCCAGTTCTAACTGTTGCTTCCTGACCTGCATATAGGTTTGTCAAGAGGCAGGTCAGGGTGTCTGGTATTCCCATCTCTTTCAGAATTTTCCACAGTTTCTTGTGATCCACACAGTCCAAGGCTTTGGCATAGTCAATAAAGCAAAAATAGATGTTTTCCTAGAACTCTCTTCCTTTTTCCATGATCCAGCAGATGTTGGCAATTTGATCTCTGGTTCCTCTGCGTTTTCTAAAACCAGGTTGAACATCAGGAAGTTCACGGTTCACGTATTGCTGAAGCCTGGCTTGGAGAATTTTGAGCATTACTTTACTAGCGTGTGAGATTAGTGTAATTGTACAGTAGTTTGAGCATTATTTGGCATTGCCTTTCTTTGGACTGGAAGGAAAACTGACCTTTCCCAGTCCTATGGCCACTAATGTGTTTTCCAAATTTGCTGGCATATTTAGTGCAGCACTTTCACAGCATCATCTTCCAGGGTTTGAAATAGCTCACCTGAAATTCCATCACCTCCACAAGCTTTGTTCGTAGAGATGCTTTCCAAGGCCCAGTTGACTTCACATTCCAGGATGTCTGGCTCTAGGTGAGTGATCACACCATCGTGATTATCTGGGTCATAAAGATCTCTTTTGTACAGTTCTTCTGTGTAGTCTTGCCAGATCGTCTTAATATTTTCTGCTTCTGTCAGGTCCACACCATTTCTGTCCTTTATTGGGCCCATCTTTGCATGAAATGTTCCCTTGGTATCTCTAATTTTCTTGAAGAGATCTCTAGTCTTTCCCATTCTGTTGTTTTCCTCTATTTCTTTGCATTGATCACTGAGGATGGCTTTCTTATCTCTCCTTGCTATTCTTTGGAACTCTGCATTCAGATGCTTATATCTTTCATTTTCTCCTTTGCTTTTCACTTCTCTTCTTTTCACAGCTATTTGTAAGCCCTCCCCAGACAGCCATTTTGCTTTTTTCACATTTCTTTCCCATGGGAATGGTCTTGATCCCTGTCTCCTGTACAATGTCGTGAACCTCTGTCTATAGTTCATCAGGCACTCCGTCTATCAGATCTAGTCCCTTAAATCTATTTCTCCCTTCCACTGTAAAATCATAAGGAATTTGATTTAGGTCATACCTGAATGATCTAGTGGTTTTCCCTACTTTCTTCATTTTAAGTCTGAATTTGGCAATAAGGAGTTCATGATCTGGGCTACAGTCAGCTCCTGGTCTTGTTTTTGTTGACTGTATAGAGCTTCTCCATCTTTGGCTGCAAAGAATATAATCAATCTGATTTCAGTGTTGACCATCTGGTGATGTCCATGTGTAGAGTATGCTCCTGTATTGTTGAAAGAGGGTGTTTGCTCTGACCAGTGCATTCTTTTGGCAAAACTCTATTAGCCTTTGCCTTGCTTCATTCCATATTCCAAGGCCAAATTTGCCTGTAACCCTAGGTGTTTCTTGACTTCCTACTTTTGCATTCCAGTCCCCTATAATGAAAAGGACATCTTTTGGGGGTGTTAGTTCTAAAAGGTCTTGTAGGTCTTCATAGAACTGTTCAACTTCAGCTTCTTCAGCATTACTGTTGGGGCACAGACTTGGATTACTGTGACATTGAATGGTTTGCCTTGGAGACGAACAGATCATTCTGTCATTTTTGAGATTTCATCCAAGTACTGCATTTCAGACTTTTGTTGACCATGATGGCTACTCCATTTCTTCGAAGGAATTCCTGCCCATAGTAGTAGATATAATGGTCATCTGAGTTAAATTCACCCATTCCAGTCCATTTTAGTTTGCTGATTCCTAGAATGTTGATGTTCACTCTTGCCATCTCCTGTTTAACTACTTCCAATTTGCCTTGATTCATGGACCTAACATTCCAGGTTCCTATGCAATATTGCTGTTTATAGCATCATATCTTACTTCTATCACCAGTCACATCCACCACTGGTTATTGTTTTTGCTTTGGCTCCATCCCTTCAGTCTTTCTGGAGTTATTTCTCCACTGATCTCCAGTAGCATATTGGGCTCCTACTGACCTGGGGATTTCCTCTCTCAATATCCTATCATTTTGCCTTTTCATACTGTTCATGGGGTTCTCAAGGCAAGAATACTGAAGTGGTTTGACATTCCTTTCTCCAGTGGACCACATTCTCTCAGACCTCTCAACCATGACCCTCCCATCTTGGGTGGCCCCACATGGCATGGCTTAGTTTCATTGAGTTAAACAAGGCTGTGTTCCATGTGATCAGATTTACTAGTTTTCTGTGATTATGGTTTGTGTGTCTGCCCTCTGATGCCTCTCACAACACTACAGTCTTACTTGGGTTTCTCTTACCTTAGACATGGGTTATCTCTTCACGGCTGCTCCAGCAAAGCTTGGCCGCTGCTCCTTACCTTGCACGAGGGGTGTCTCATCACAATCTCCTGACCTTGAACGTGGAGTAGCTCCTCTTGGCCCTCCTGGACCTGTGCAGCCACTGCTCCTTGGACGTGGGGTAGCTCCTCCTTGCTGCCGCACCTGACTTCAGACATGTGGTAGCTTCTCTAACATGTAAAGCATGTTACATATTGTATTATTATATGCAAAGGCATTGTGTTAAACCCAATAAATGGAGACTATTAATAATACCAAAAATTCAAATTCAGAAAGATAGAGTTGTATTCAGATTTGGATATTTCTTCTAAATTGCTGAAACTGTAGGGTTTCATATGTGTACAACTAAAATAATTTATCTAAATATATATACTGTGTATATTGCAGATTACAGGTCAGATAAAACAATTGAATATTATTTCTTAATAGAAATGGATGAATTACTTTATACAAATTTTTAAGTACTTGAACTCAAGAGGATAATTATTTATATGTAATATTGAAAAGAGTGATTTTTTCCTTCAGCTTATTTCACAGTCTCAAGCACAATTTTTAACAACAAGGAAACTGAGGCACAAAGAGGTTAGAATACTTTGACACAGGTTGTGTAAGCAATAATCACAGAACTGATATTTTACCCTAGATCTCAAAGAAACTGAAACATTACAATTTTTTCTATTATATGAAAAGATTTTTATATGGAATTAAAGAACTACTTTGGGTAAATAGAACTTGTAGCCGTGTAACAAAAATCACCAGAAGAATATGTCATTTCAGTAACAATCCATGAACAAGAAATTCTTTCAGATGCTCTCTCACATTTACCAACTTTCAACACAAGGGCATAGCGCTTTAGGTAATTTAAATAACCGATGAAATTCAAAACAATGCACTGCTTGGAAAATGTAGAGGCTAATTGGCTAAGTCTCCAAATGCTACTTTGGAAAATTTAGGAGTTAATGTCCCCTGGGAAAATCTCATACAGCTGCTTTTGATTAGGGAATGAAACAGTCAACTTGCAAGCCTTTGAAACTCACACATGCCTCCTGACTTGTAAATAATTAGTCAATTTATTTTTTGATAGCTGGTGTCCAGTAACTAGAAACAGAGAATAAAGCAAGGACAAAGAACAAAGAGAAAGATAGGCTCCTTCTCTATTAAATACATGATGCGAAACACTATTTATAGTGAACTTGAACATAATTACACAAAAAGTTCCATTGGTCTGCATCTTATTAATATGATTTTTGAATACTTTGAGTAATTTACTACAATGTTTAGAATAGCCTGAAAAGAAGACTTCTATGCACAAATAAGATAGTGATGAACTGAATACTCATGTTAAGGCATAAAGGAGGTATGCTTCTGGGTACATTCATTTCTTCCAGAGTAGTTGTTATTCTGCAAGGGTAGAACCTATTTTCGATACTACTTACAAATATAGGCTATTTTTAGTTTTTTATTAATATCTGAGTTTTGCCAAATTTGTTTTTTGCTTAAAATTATTTATTGTTAGCTAACCTTAATGGAATAAGGTCAATATTTCAGGTATTGGAAATGTATTTTAATTTCCCCAATCTTCCTTTTTGTGTGCTTAATAATTACTTAAAATGTTTACTTAAAGCTCACTTTTATGATCCTCTACGGCATGTAAACATGTCTACATTTAAATGATGCATAACTCATTCTAGAGTATTCAATAGATAATAATATAATTTAACAAAAGTCCTTAAGAGAAGCCAGTATTCAGGGAAGTCTAACCATAAGCAATAATATAATTTCTAGATAAAAGTTGGGTTAGAGATATGAGTTTTATTATAAAATATTGCTTTTCCCTATTTCAACCACTTTCGTGCCCTCAGTCATGTCCAGCTTTCTGTGACCCCATGGGCTATAGCCCTCCAGGCTCCTCTGTCTGTGGGATTTCCCAGGCAAAAATACTGGAGCAGATTGTCTTTTCCTTCTCCAAGGGATCTTCCCAATTCAGGGAGCAAACCCAGGTTTCTTGCATCTCCTGCATTGGCAGGCAGGTTCTTTACCAGCTGAGACACCAGAGAAGAATTTTGATTAATTGCTCTATTTTTAAGTAAAGAAAATAATTAATTGATTATTCAACCTACAAATTA
Organism: Capra hircus; assembly: GCF_001704415.2. Taxonomy (NCBI): domain Eukaryota; kingdom Metazoa; phylum Chordata; class Mammalia; order Artiodactyla; family Bovidae; genus Capra; species Capra hircus. Next base: position 13,176,950 of record NC_030822.1, on the reverse strand, counting down.
ATTATGTGCATATAGTTTGGCAGAACATCCCAATTCTAGCAATGTATTCAACAGAAATTACACACACATACTAAAACAATTAATGAACTGTTTGTAACAGCAAAAAATTAGAAACTACCGAAGAAGTCATTAATGGGTTCAAGTTTAAAATCATACAGTCATTTATGAAACGGAACACTATATAAAAACTATTTGAAAGTAAGGTAACTAAATCAACTGACAAGAAGACAAATAGAAATCTACAGGAAGATAAATACAAATACTACTTGGTGGAAATGGAAAGGACAGTATGTAGCATATAAAAATAAAATCATACATATATAATATACATACATACAAGATATGTAAGTTACAATTTCATATTGTTGAATAAAGCTTGTACATTGTGTTTGTCTCTGTAAAAAAAGTGGGACTTTCTGTACTTTCCATTCTACCTTATACTTCTGTGCTAGATATTTTTGTGAAAATATCTTTTTCTCTGGAATCAGATTATAAAGACAAAAAAGAAGTAATGTAGCAAATACATTTTAAAATATTCACTTAAAAGGACAATCATTTTAGTAACTATGTATAGCAGACTCTTGGTTATGTTTTAAAATATAAGCATTTTTATTCTTCTTTATACAGTAACAATCCAGAGACATATTGACAATTTTTTCTCTTAAGAATGTGTTTCATTTTTAAAAAGAAAAACATATATGCACGCATACATTTCCTGAATATGTATATGCAGATATACCTACACTTATAGAGATATATGGGCTTTGCAGGGGGCACTAGCGGTAAAGAAGTGAAAGTGAAAGTCACTCTGTCATGTTCAACTCTTTGCGACCCCATGGACTATCCAGTCCATGGAGTTCTCCAGGCCAGAATACTGGAGTGGGTAGCCTTTCCCTTTTCCAGGGGATCTTCCCAACCCAGGGATCAAGCCCAGGTCTCCTGCATTACAGGCAGATTCTGTATCAACTGAGCTATGAGAGTAAGCCCCTTAGTGGTAAAGAACCCACTTGCCAGTGAAGGAGATGGAAGAAATTTGGGCTTGATCCCTGGGTCAGGAAGATCCCCTGGAGGAGTGCATGGCAACCCACTCCAGTATTCTGGAGAATCCTATGGACAGAAGAGGCTGGCAGGCTACAGTCCATAGGGTTACACAGAGTCTGACATGACTGAGGTGACTTAGTACTCAGGTACACATATAGATATCTACATATATATGTAGATAACACAGAAATAGATAGGTTAACACAGATATACACATCAGCAGTCATTTCTGAAGGAAAGGAGCACAATTACCTGTATTATCCTCCTAATCCTGCTATTTGGATGGCCCTATCTCCAATAGGCCGGGGATATGCACTTTGCCTGTTCGAACAATGATAAAAGATTCCATGTGGATCTGTCTATGATATCTAGGACATTACACATGCCACGCAACAGAAGCCTATGAGGATTTGCATTCTGATTACTCTTTTGATTTCAAAAACCACGACTCCAATATTGCTAGACAAAAAATACTTCACATCATTTAATCTTTTTGTTGCCGATGTGTTTTGAAAAACTCTACTCATTATGCCTAAAATTGAAATTATTTGCAGAAAAGTGAATACTCTCCATGTTGAAGTATCATTCTGCTCTGCCAGCAGCCATAGCCAGACCTGAGGATTTCAGCAAGTCAAATAAATTAATTAGTGGAACCAACAATTAATTGGCCGCCCATTTATCAGAAAAGCTTAGTGACTCTGACAGAAGCCCATATCTCATTTCACAACCTGCTGTACCGCCCCTGCTCCCTGCAGCTGTGCCTTGTCGTCTAGAACACCAGCATGCTCGCAAAATGCTTGCCGCAATCCATTTCCCGGGGTTCTCCACATCCCTGGGGCGGGAGCCTGGCGCAGATTTGGGCCAAACGCTGTGACCATGATGCCAGTGTTTTTCACTTCTGCCCAGTCCTTTTGGCCTGTTTACATGATAGGAGCAGATGGTTTCCTATCCTCAGATGTTTTGCAAATCTCAAAAAGGCAAAAAAATAAAAAGTTTCATTGCCGCCATTTCATTTTTCATGCCGAAAGAAACTGAGATTCAGAATGAAAGAGAGGTCTGGGGAAATATGTGTGTCTCAGTGAAAAATGGCAAAATGTCATCTCACTTCTATTAAATGGAAAGGAATTATGTCCTAGGCAGTTTCCATGTGTCATTCATTTAAGCTGATTTTAATAGCTTATTTCATTTGATTGCATCGTGCTTATCTTAAAAACATCCAAATAGATGAAATGCAAAAGCATTCTACCTCCTTTGTAAACGTTGGTTTATATTCAAGTTGTTCATTTTCTTTGGGAAAACGATAACTCCCAAAAATTGCAAAAGGGAAAACTTAGAAGCACACCCAAACCCTAGCTCTTTTTCTGAAGATGTTTACTGAACACGTCACCCTTCTGTACTTTCATTCTTGCTGTAACAATATTTCTTCTTCGCTCCTGCTGGCTTTAGCACAAATACAGATTTTAAGTGTAAACTGCAGTTTGTAATCACTAAATTTAAAATCAGTGCTTGTTTTCACTGTTTGACCACATTGAAATGTTTAGGTAACTGCTAAATGTAGGTCAAAACAATAGGAAGCTATTAATCACTGATTATAACTAAAATGATCTGCCAGAAAGAACTGGGTACCAGTGAGTGGGTGATGGGATTCTCTGGTAGCTCACATGGTAAAGAATCTACCTGTAATACAGTGAAGTGAAAGGGTCATTTGATAAGACCTATTCTCAAAAAGACTCTTAAGCCGGGCTTGTATATTGGCTAAGGCTGAGAGGCATGTGTGTGATGGGTTTAAGTTCAAGAACCTGAGAGAAGAAGAGAAGCTTAACTGAAATTTGGTCAGTTCTATGTATCTCAGTAAACCACAGCAGATGGTGACTGCAGCCATGAAATTAAAAGACACTTGTTCCTTGGAAGAAAAGCCATGACCAACCTAGACAGCATATTAAAAAGCAGAGACATTACTTTACCAAGAAAAGTCCATCTAGTCAAAACTATGGTTTTTCCAGTAGTCGTGTATGGATGCAAGAGTTGGACTATAAAGAAAACTGAGTGCAGAAGAATTGATGCTTTTGAAATATGGTGTTGGAGAAGATTTTTGGGAGTCCATTGGACTGCAAGGAGATCCAACCAGTCAATCCTAAAGGAATTCAGTCCTGAATGTTCATGGCAAGCACTGATGCTGAAGCTCCATTATTTGGGCTACTTGATATGAAGAGTTGACTCACTGGAAACACCCTGATGCTGGAAAAGACTAATTAATGGCATCACTGATTCAATGGACATGAGTTTGAGCAAACTCTGGGAGATAGTGAAGGACAGGGAAACCTGTTGTGCTGCAGTCTATGGAGTTGCAAAGAGTCAGACATGACTTAGTGACTGAACAACTACAATAAGAATGATAACTTCATTTGCAAAATAAGTTTGCATTTGCAAATTAGAAGTTGCACTGTCCCACATAGTAAGATATTTTCTTTAAGGACTATTTTATTCTTAGGCATTATGACCAAGGGTCAATAATAGCATCCGACAAGATGTAGTATTTTGTACACCTCAAAGTATTTATTTCATTTGACCTTCATCAAAACCCTGTGAGGCAAGTAAGAAAATTTTTATCATATTAAACTTAACAAGTTTATGTATTAAGCTTCACAAACTGTAGAAATGGGATCTAGTAAGAGAAGCAATATTTTCATGGTTTTACAGGCGTTTAGATGAGAAAACTAGACTATAGCCTAGATCAAAGTTTCTCAAAAAATTTTTTTAATCAGTCCATGTAAAAAGTTTTTATAATGTTATTTTCATAACCACCACCCCCATTAAATCTTAATACCACAGATAAGCTATACACTGATGTTTTATATATGATATATCTATTTGTGCATTATTCATAAAATATGGTTTTACACTCCACAACCAATTCTTACCTACTTGTGGGTAGTGTCATGTTGCTGAGAATGTATGGGTTAAGTTGCCAATCTCTATTGCCCCTTCTTAACCACACAGCATAAGTACCTTCATGGATGTTCACAGGGCTTATGCTGGCTTAGTTAATTTGCACAACAAATTTAATACCATTTTATATATGAGACAATTAAAACCCATAGTTTTAGTAATTTGCACAATGGCACATATCTAGTGCATGCTGAAGAAAAGACATAAACCAAAGTCCTACCAGTCAGTTATTTCAATAAAACATATTTTAAAAGACCATTCTCAGTTTCTTGTTAATCTATCATTAAATGAAAAATAGAAAAAGTCATCAAGACAACAATTGAATTTAAAATGTTATTCACATGAAAATAGCCTTTCAAGTAATAACAATGGCAAGTTTTGTTTTACCATTCTCTCTTGGGTTATGTGTTAATTCATAAATCATACATGCTTTATCTCAGATGCTGAGTACAAGATAATATAAACAATTGTCATAGTTGCCAGTACCTAAATGTCCTTAGTATATTTGGAACTATCTTATTAGGAGACTGTTGATAGGAGGCAAAAACAATCTTCCACTATAAAAGCCCCAGTGCCAGACATCTTTTTCCTGGCCTTTATTGTCCTGAAGAAGTATGCATTCGACTAATTTTTGGCCTACCTCAAACTGAATCACAAGCTATTGAAGCAAGGAATAGGCACAGCTGGCAGCAAATACAGAAACATCCACTTTGTGGGTTATTGGGAGAAACTGGCAATGGCTATTACAGTGGACTAGTTCTGTCTCATTGTCTCTGAGCCTAGCTGGTCTCCAATTTTCTTTTTTCCTGCTTATCTTCTCAGGCTGGTTTTTCAGCCTTCTAAATCTCTTGGCACTAACCAATATTTTAATAATAAACTTTTTCTACTTAAATAATTCAGAATTGATATTTCATAGTTGTAACCTAGAACTCTGCTTGGTACATCAAAAGAACTCAATAATAACTCTTAAGAAATACAATCCTCTAAGGATAAATTTCATATAATGATAAAACCTCTTGGGATTTATTTTGTAGTTCAATGAAAAATAGGATATATTTTATATATAGCTTGTCAGAAATAAAGTTCTGCGTAAAGTATAGCATACCTGGATTTAGTCTTTGTGAATATTATCAAAGTCTCTCTTAGAATGTAAGAAGATATAATGAGATTTACTATAAGGTGATTCTTAATTATACCTTATACATTAATAATTTTTCCAGCAATTGAGGAAACTTTTGGAATCTAGAAATATTTTACTTTCTCTTTCATTGGTAATGTATAACAATATTTATTTACAGATTTAGGTATAACAGAATAAAAGCACCAAAGAAATTATAAGAAATTAATGACATCATGACAAGTGAAGAATTGGAACTCTAATGATAGCAGGATCCAAATAGGTCACATTTAATACAAGATCTGAAATCTAATCAGATTAACAGGTCATAAAACTAGCTTTTCATTCTTGAGTCTTCTAGGAATTGTTTAATGATGCAAGGCTTATACCCTTGATTTTAATATCATATCAAATTGCTGTCCAGAGCCATATTGCTTAACTTCAGACTAATTTTCCAACTAACATTTGCAAAGTCATTCTATTGACTATTTATGCTCAATAGAAATGTTCTACATTTTAGTTAATTCATAGATAGCTCATGATAAATTCATAAGCAATTAGAATTTGTGATTATGTTTTGAATTCATATGTAGATATACTTTATAATAAAAATATATTCTAAAAAGTTTACATAAAAATGTATTTGTTTTAAATAAAATTACATTTTAAATGTTTAAAGAAAGTTTATTATCATTTAAAAAATCAGTCCATGTATTAATATCAATATTTCATTTTTGAGAGTAGTTTTTAATGACATTAAAAGTTTTAATATTTATAGTTCAGTTCAGTTCAGTCGCTTAGTCATGTCCAACTCTTTGCGACCCCATGAATTGCAGCACGCCAGGCCTCCCTGTCCATCACCAACTCCTGGAGTTTACTCAAACTCATGTCCATCAAGTCAGTGATGCCATCCAGCCATCTCATCCTTTGTCATCCCCTTCTCCTCCTGCCCCCAATCCCTCCCAGCATCAAAGTCTTTTCCAATGAGTCGACTCTTCGCATGAGGTGGCCAAAGTATTGGAGTTTCATCTTCAGCATCAGTCCTTCCAATGAACACCCAGGGTTGATCTCCTTCAGAATGGACTGGTTGGATGTCCTTGAAGTCCAAGGGACTCTCAAGAGTCTTCTCCAACACCATAGTTCAAAAGCATCAATTCTTCAGCACTCAGCTTTCTTCATAGTCCAGCTCTCACATCCATACGTGACCATTCGAAAAACCATAGCCTTTACTAGACAGACCTTTGTTGGCAAAATAATGTCTCTGCTTTTTATTTTTTTTTTGTCTCTGCTTTTTAATATGCTATCTAGGTTGGCCATAACTTTCCTTCCAAGGAGTAAGCGTCTTTTAATTTCATGGCTGCAATCACCATCTGCAGTGATTTTATAGTTACAAGCAGTCAAATTAAATTAACTTTAAATGGAATAGATATCTCAATGTACATGTTAATAATATAGGATAAATAGGAAATTAAAGGTATACTCTAATAAAGACAAATATATTCAAAAGGACTGCTATGTAAATTCAAGAGAAGAAATGACAAGTTTTACATAGCCTTGAGAAGGAAACAGGAAACAAATACCTATCTGGAAACTTTGTACACAATTTACATGTTACTTAGTTTAACCTTTAAACAACCCAAGAAAAGGAATTACTATCCCCATTTCTTAAATTCAAAAAACATACTCACAATTTAACTAATAGGTCCATATCACATATCTAGTAATTAGAAGAACTGATTGAGACAACTTTCAATCAGAATTGAATATAACTTAACTCCTCTGAAAACTAATTCTCATAGTGTATAAAATCTAATTTGCCTCCAAAATCACTGCAGATGGTGACTGCAGCCATGAAATTAAAAGACGACGTTTACTCCTTGGAAGAAAAGCTATGACCAACCTAGACAGCATATTAAGAAGCAGAGACATTATTCTGCCAACAAGGTGCATCTAATCAAAGCTATGGCTTTTCCAGTGGTCATGTATGGATGTGAGAGTTGGACTATAAAGAAAGCTGAGGACTGAAGAAGTGATGCTTTTGAACTGTGGTGTTGGAGAAGACTCTCAAGAGTCCCTTGGGCTGCATGGAGATCCAACCAGTCCATCCTAAAGGAAATCAGTCCTGAATATTCATTGGAAGACTGATACTGAAGCTGTAACTCCAATACTTTGGCCACCTGTTGCAAAGAACTGACTCATTGGAAAAGACCCTGATGCTAGGAAAGATTGAAAGCGAGAGGAAAAGGGAAAGGCCAAGGATGAGAGGGTTGGATGGCATCACCGACTCAATGGACATAATTTTGAGCAAGCTCTGGGTGTTGGTGATGGACAAGGAAGCCTGGCATGCTGCAGTCCATGGGGTTGCAAAGAGTAGGACACCGCTGAGTGACCAAACTGAATAAAATCTAATGGGCATTCAGTCCATATTTGATGTATGAATATATAGATGAAGTAATTAAATTTAAAAATCTTGATCTCAATATATGTATCACCAATTTATCTTTAATGCTGCTCAAGCTTTTATATCTTTTTTCAATACATTCAAATCTTTCTCAGAGTTCTCTGGATAGCTTTTGCTTTGTCCTTCTCTCTCTCTTTCTGCCACTGAGAATATAGTGAGAAGGCAACTCTGCAAACTACGGATAGTGCTCTCTATCATCAGATATTGGTGGCACCTTGATCTTTGACTTCCTGTCTCCAGAACTGAGATAAAAAAAGTTTTGATTGCTTATACAACACAGTCTATAGATTCTAAACAGATCAATTCAGGGACTTAAATCAATGCCCTTATTTTTTTCCCCCAATATTTATTTAAAGAAATATGTTTGTGTGCCTCCATGCTCATTTGTTTCAGTCGTGTCTGGCTTTTTATGAACCTATGGATTGTAGCCCACCAGGCTTCTCTGGCCATGGGATACTCCAGGCAAGAATACTAGAGTGGGTTGTCATGTCCTCCTCCAGGGGATCTTCCTGACCCAGGGATTGAACCTGCATCTCCTGAGTTGCATTGCAGGTGGGTTTTTTATCCCTGCATTGCAGGGGGGTTCTTTACCACTGAGCCACTGTGGAAGCCTCCAGAAATATATTTATTTCATACATATATATATGTATATATACATATATACATATATTTATACACATACATAGCACTGCTGCTTCTCATATTTAAGAGAATTGTGTGATTCAAATAGAGTTGCCACTAGTTGCTTCCCCACTTCTAGGTTAGGACTACTTTTGTTAATTGACACTTGTCCTGCCACTTTATAATTTTAAAAATAAAATAGTACTCTTTTCCACTCCATTTTTCCTTTTCCTTTTTTATTGCTTCTAATATTACTTTTTGTTATTGTGGTTGTGGGATTTCAAGAGAATCTGTGCTCAATCTAATATTCTAACCAAAAATTACTCACGTCAATGTTTTTAAAATAGAAATTATACTTGACTCAAGCTTCATTTTATGAGTACAATGAAGAGTAGGATGAATCTACTTTCTTAAGATGCAAACAAAACTTGGGATTACACAATCCAGGGAAATTGCTCTGATCTGGTCTTCAGTCATAAAGACATATGTCTTTTAAAACTACTATTTTATTATTTGAGCAAGACGGTTAAGCGTCTGCATACAATGCAGAAGAGCCGGGTTTGATCCCTGGGTCGGGAAGGTCCTCTGGAGAAGGAAATGATAATCTACTCCAGTACTCTTGCCTGGAAAACCCCATGGATGGAGGAGCACGGTAGGCTACAGTCCATGGGGTCGCAAAGAGTCGGACACGACTGAGCAACTTCACTCACTTATCAAGCATCTATTATATACCAGACAGTAGCTTAATAGTGTTTTTTTTCCAATATTTTGAATGGATATATTTTGGCTTATTCTCTCCTTTTTCCTTCCTTCTCTGATCCCTTTCTCACTTTCTTCTATTTCTTTGTAAGTTATGTAAGTAATGCATGGGCACATTATGCTTAAAAATCAACAATAAAAACTTCACAGATAGGAACAAAGTCCTCTTACAGCATTCTACTCCTCTACAGTTCGACTCATACAACCAGTAGCTGTACCAGCTAGACATCTGGAGGATGGTGTGATATGTCTATTGTGGGGGCTGTTAACATTATTTATAACTGTGTGTGTGTGTGTATATATACATATATATATATAATCAAAAAGTTTACTTTAGAGTTCTATTCATGCTGATGTGCATAGTTCTCCTTTATTCTTTTACTCTTTCTGTATTATTTTCCACAGTATGAAAACATGTGTTCTAAAATTCTCCATTAAATAACAAGTAACACAGAGATCACAGTACTCTAAGTCAATCACACCTAACTAGAAGAAGCAAAGAAGTATGTCCTAAAGGAAGATGGACCAACTTGGGAACTAACAATTAGTGTTTTGAAAAGCATATGGAAAGACACGAAGGAAAATCTATTATCACTTACTTCCTGAATCTTCTTTGCTTAATCTATGAGGATGGGAAAGTCGATGACTTAATTAAAGAGGGAATAAGAGGAGAGAAGAAAAGAAAGATAAAAAAGTCCCTAATATGGTCATGTGCTTATATCTCTATATACTTATGTAATATATAAAAACATTGTGGCCCAAAGTGTTCTCTTTAGAAATAATTATAATATTCTTCAGAGTTGGCATTATGGAAATTACAGATTTCAAGGACTTAATTCTCTATAATTTAGGGCTTAGCTTTCCACCCATAACCCTAATACACTTCTTCTGGAATGTTTCTTCTACATTCTCAAAACCAGAGATAGTATACTGTTTTCTTGAACAGAAGGCACACTATGTGTGGAGAATTTGTATATTTCTTACTCAAAGAAAGTAGATTAATCCTAGACCCTACATTAGAGAGGAAGCATTATCAGGTCACAGCATAATCAATTATCTTATTTAGTTGAAAATTCATTTCACTTTCACCTAACCTAAATAAGAGCTGTTATGAATTCTGAAAATGAAATGAAGAAACAATCATAAATAAGATTTTTCCATTTCTGAAAAAATATTTAGCTACCTTATTTAGATTTTTATCTTTATTATTTCAATTCCTAAGAGTATAAGACAAAATTATAAAAACTAAGTACAGAGATTTAAAAGGAGCATCAGCAAGATTCGCATTGTTTTCATCTTTGTTATCTCTGTAGGAACAAGTATAGTTTTATAATCAGAATTTTCTTTGAAAAAACCCAAAGATTTAATGGCATTGTGCAGTGTTTTGCAAATCATTATTTTAAGTCTCAGCAAGATGGAACTTCTTTAATTTATTCAGCCCTTCTGACGTGGTAATCTGAATAGTATTATCCATAATAATGGGATTTTACTTTCTTAATTTATCTTCCAAGATTTACTCTATCCTTATTCTGTCTCCAAAGCTTTTACCATGGTGATTATCTACTGCAGTAGTAAAGCCACAAGGATTCATGAAGAGAGATTTTTTTGTGTGTGATTTTAGCTGCTTATGTTTTATCAGCCTTTATTTCTTTCCTTTTTTTTTTTTTTTTGGTGATTTGTGTTATAATAACCCTAATACATTACCCAGAGTCCTTTCTCCTCTAATTCTCTTTGTCAAAATGAGAATCATGATCCATGTATGTACCTTTCCCCGTGTAGAATGATTTTTTAAAGTAGAACAGGTTAAAGTAAAAACTGATTTAGTAGGAATTTAGCTATCAGAACTCCGGGAGTTGGTGATGGACAGGGAGGCTTGGCATGCTGCAATTCATGGGGTCGCAAAGAGTTGGACACAACTGAGCGACTGAACTGAACTGAAACATATTTTTATTTTTTTTTTATTTTTACATCCAAATTGAGCAGAAATTGGTTTTAATAATCAAACAACAGTGTTAGTTTTATGAGACAGTAGGAATCAGCATGTATATTGAGGCCTAACCAGGCCTGATCCTATTTCATTATGGATCTGTCTTGATCTCTGTGGGATTCCTGTCTTTCCTAATCGACAGTAAATCTTGCCTTGCTCCAAATGTGTCTTTCTTCCAAACCATTGAAAAGAACCCAAAGAACTGACTATAAATCTGGAAATACAGAAAATTAAAGGCTTGTAGGTTTTGTGTTTCTAGTCAATATTCTTTTTTTTTTTTTTGCATAAAATTATTCAGTTTTACTACATGATCTGATAAAAGTACTAAAAAATCCTTAAATTAACAAAAATGATTACATATGTTTTTCATTTTATTCTGAAAGGGAAATATATATATGTATTTTTTTTTCTTTTTTTTTAAATTTTTTATTTTTTTTTAATTTTAAAATCTTTAATTCTTACATGCGTTCCCAAACATGAACCCCCCTCCCACCTCCCTCCCCACAACATCTCTCTGGGTCATCCCCATGCACCAGCCCCAAGCAAGCTGCACCCTACGTCAGACATGGACTGGCGATTCAATTCTTACATGACAGTATACATGTTATAATTCCCATTCTCCCAAATCATCCCACCCTCTCCCTCTCCCTCTGAGTCCAAAAGTCCATTATACACATCTGTGTCTTTTTTCCTGTCTTGCATACAGGGTCGTCATTGCCATCTTCCTAAATTCCATATATATGTGTTAGTATACTGTATTGGTGTTTTTCTTTCTGGCTTACTTCACTCTGTATAATTGGCTCCGGTTTCACCCATCTCATCAGAACTGATTCAAATGAATTCTTTTTAACGGCTGAGTAATACTCCATTGTGTATATGTACCACAGCTTTCTTATCCATTCATCTGCTGATGGACATCTAGGTTGTTTCCATGTCCTGGCTATTGTAAACAGTGCTGCGATGAACATTGGGGTACATGTGTCTCTTTCAATTCTGGTTTCCTTGGTGTGTATGCCCAGAAGTGGGATTGCTGGGTCATGAAACATAATTTTAAAAGAAAGTAGCATGCATCAAACCTGGATGCCTGGGGCTGGTGCACTGAGACGACCCAGAGGGATGGTACCGGGAGGGAGGAGGGAGGGGGGTTCAGGATGGGGAACACGTGTTTACCTGTGGTGGATTCATGTTGATGTGTGGCAAAACCAATATAGTAAAGTAATTAACCTTCAATTAAATAAATTTATTTTAAAAAATTAAAAAATAAAATCTAAAATAAATAATTAAATAAATAAATAAAAGAAAGTAGCATGCTATTTTTCAACAGAAGTTTTAGTGAATATCTAATATCTAACATGCTTTTATTTAATACAGTACCTGTTTCTGGGGGAAGATTTGCTAACATGTAAATTAATTGTTACTGTGATATAGCAAATTGCTTTATGAAATGGACTTCTATTAAAAATATAAACAAAACTGATTTTTAAGTAAAATAAAACATTTTATAAAGTAAAATAAAACTTTATTTTATTACGTGAATATGTTGAGTTTCATCCTTATAATCTTAATATTTTCAAAAATGAACTCTTCATATTCAGAGTAATATCACATAAATAAATAAATGTACTAAAAAGGACATTATACATTTTCTTAGTATTTTTTGAAGATACTAAAATTATTTCCTTTTTATTTCATTTCCATAATTGAATGCTTTTATTTATATATATATTAGATAAACCTATACATATATATAATTGAATATTTAAAAATTATACATATTTATGTAAGTATACACAAAGAAAATTTAAATCATTAATATTTTCTTTTGCTGTGAAAGGATTCAACTGCTGTTATTTTGAATTCACAGTTTATACTATTTTCATTGCAGTTTGTTACCTAGTTTTACATATTGAAAAAGAAATATTCACTTAACAAGTTTGTTTAAAAACATTGTTTAGTTACACTTATATGCCCCTAGAATCTATTTGAGGCATTGGACAAAAGTCAACACAGTATACATCACTCATCTCTTTAAAGTTTCTTATCATATCCAGGGAAGATAAATATTAAACAAATAGATGTCATAAATCTGACTGGATTAAAAGAAAAAAGTCTATATCTGATTTGGAAAATGTATATTTGAAATTAATAACAAAAGTTTAAAACAAGTTGAAAACTATACATGAGGCAAAGGCCAATTTAAAAATTAATAAAAAGTTTATGTAGCAATATTAGTGTCAGTTCAAACAGATTTCAGGAAAAAATATTAAGTAATGAATTGATTTAGCAAATATTTATTGAATACTTACAATAGGTTGTGTGTGTGTGTGTGTGTTCCAAACAGGAAAAGGAGTGCCTCAAGGCTGTTTCTTGTCACCCTGCTTATTTAACTTATATGCAGAGTACATCATGAGAAACGCTGGGCTGGATGAAGCACAAGCTGGAATCAAGATTGCCATGAGAAATATCAATAACCTCAGATATGCAGATGACACCACCCTTATGGCAGAAAGTGAAGAGGAACTAAAGAGCCTCTTGATGAAAGTGAAAGAGGAGAGTGAAAAAGTTGGCTTAAAGCTTAACATTCAGAAAACTAAGATCATGGCATCTGGTCCCATCACTTCATGGCAAATAGATGGGGAAACAGTGGAAACGGTGGCTCACCTTATTTTTCTGGGCTCCAAAATCACTGTAGATGGTGACTGCAGCCATGAAATTAAAGGACGCTTACTCCTTGGAAGGAAAGTTCTGACCAACCTAGATAGCATATTAAAAAGCAGAGACACTACTTTGCTGACAAAGGTCCCTCTAGTTAAGGCTGCGGTTTTTACAGCAGTCATGTATAGATGTGAGAGTTGGACTATAAAGAAAGCTGAGTGCCGAAGAATTGATGCTTTTGAACTGTGGTGTTGGAGAAGACTCTTGAGAGTCCCTTGGACTGCAAGGAGATCCAACCAGTCCATCCTAAAGGAGATCAGTCTGGGTGTTCATTGAAAGGACTGATGCTGAAGCTGAAACTCCAATATTTTGGCCATCTGATGTGGAGAGCTGACTCATTCGAAGAGACCCTGATGCTGGAAAAGATTGAGGGCAGGAGGAGAAGGGGACGACAGAGGATGAGATGGTTGGATGGCATCACCGACACAATGTACATGGATTTGGGTGGACTCTGGGAGTTGGTGATGGACAGGGAGGCCAGGCTTGTTGCAGTTCATGGGATCACAAAAACTCGGACACGACTGAGACTGAACTGGAACTGTGTGTGTGTGCACACTCAGTTGCTCATTTGTGCCCAACAATGGGCAGGCAATTGTACAAAACAGGCATAAAATAACAAAAAAAAAATCATAATTTATATGTATGGTGGGCCTCCCTGGTGAAGAGTCTGCCTGCAGTGCAGGAGACCTGGGTTCAGTCCCAGTTAGGAAGATCCCCTGGAGAAGGAAGTGTCAATCCACTCCAGTATTCTTTTTTCTTTTTAAGTATTTTTTATTTTATTATATATTTACTATTATTATTTTTTTTTTTTTACTTTACACTATTGTATTGGTTTTGCCATACATCAATGTGAATCCGCCATGGGTGTACACGTGTTCTCAATCCAGTATTCTTGCCTGGAAACTCCCATGGAAAGAGGAGCCTGGCAGGCTGCAGTCTATGGAGTTGCAGAGTCAGACATGACCTAGCGACTTCAATCACATTTATGGTGTGGTAAATGACAGTGAGAAATACATGTCAGGGAAGGAGGATGGGGATAGGAAATTCTAAGTTTCTAGTAGATTTAAATGTTAAATATCTTAACTAAGAAGGCCTCATGAAAGGTGATACTTATGAGAAGATATGAAGGAAGAAAGTTGAATTTTGTGTCTCAAGGCAGAGCATTCAGGAGAAACACCCATTAATTTTGATATTTTAACTATATTACTTGCAAAATACCTCTCAATTGATGGTGACACATTTCACATTCCAAGTTTTTCGCACTGAATCAAAGAGCTAACTTATAATCCTGCCTTGGTTGCTGTTATTAATAAAGGACCTATTTTAAATATAATGAGCACATGACCTGATTGCTTGAATGCCCACTCATCCCCAGAATCTTCACTACAACTGTCAGTTTCATTTCTTTCCTAAATTTTAAAGAAAAGTTGTCTTTTCCTATGACAGTGCATTTCTTACTAAAATAAAATTGATGTTTGCCTCTGGCATCACAATTTACTATTGACAAGTTGCTACCAACCTCTGGGAAATATGGATGCTGTTCCAATAGTGTTCTAACTAGAGCAGCTCTGGGGATAGTTTGAGATTTTTTTTTTTTCCTTTTTGGAGAAGGAAATTGCAACTGACTCCACTATTCTTGCCTGGAAAATCCCGTAGACAGAGGAGCCTGCCAGGTTACAGTACATGGGGTCACTAAGAGTCGGACATGATTGAACGACTGAACATGCATGGATGTATGGGATTTTGTAAATCTGAACAATGAGTGAGTGTTTTTGGCATCTTCTGACTCAAACATTTGATGAATTTGCTTTTATGAACTTCGTTTGACTTTCTTTTTTTAAAATTTTTATTTATTTTATTTTTTATTTTTTTAAATTTTAAAATCTTTAATTCTTACATGCGTTCCCAAACATGAACCCCCCTCCCACCTCCCTCCCCACAACATCTCTCTGGGTCATCCCCATGCACCAGCTCCAAGCATGCTGTATCCTGCATCAGACATAGACTGGCGATTCAATTCTTACATGATAGTATACATGTTAGAATGTCATTCTCCCAAATCATCCCACCCTCTCCCTCTCCCTCTGAGTCCAAAAGTCCATTATACACATCTGTGTCTCTTTCCCTGTCTTGCATACAGGGTCGTCATTGCCATCTTCCTAAATTCCATATATATGTGTTAGTATACTGTATTGGTGTTTTTCTTTCTGGCTTACTTCACTCTGTATAATCGGCTCCAGTTTCATCCATCTCATCAGAACTGTTTCAAATGAATTCTTTTTTATGGCTGAGTAATACTCCATTGTGTATATGTACCACAGCTTTCTTATCCATTCATCTGCTGATGGACATCCAGGTTGTTTCCATGTCCTAGCTATTATAAACAGTGCTGCGATGAACATTGGGGTACATGTGTCTCTTTCAATTCTGGTTTCCTTGGTGTGTATGCCCAGCAGTGGGATTGCTGGGTCATAAGGTAGTTCTATTTGCAATTTTTTAAGGAATCTCCACACTGTTCTCCATAGTGGCTGTACTAGTTTGCATTCCCACCAACAGTGTAGGAGGGTTCCCTTTTCTCCACACCCTCTCCAGCATTTATTGCTTGCAGATTTTTGGATCGCAGCCATTCTGACTGGTGTGAAGTGGTACCTCATTGTGGTTTTGATTTGTATTTCTCTAATAATGAGTGATGTTGAGCATCTTTTCATGTGTTTGTTAGCCATCCGTATGTCTTCTTTGGAGAAATGTCTATTTAGTTCTTTGGCCCATTTTTTGATTGGGTCGTTTATTTTTCTGGAATTGAGCTGCAGAAGTTGTTTGTATATTTTTGAGATTAGTTGTTTGTCAGTTGCTTCATTTGCTATTATTTTCTCCCATTCAGAAGGCTGTCTTTTCACCTTGCTTATATTTTTCTTTGTTGTGCAGAAGCTTTTAATTTTAATTAGATCCCATTTGTTTATTTTTGCTTTTATTTCCAGAATTCTGGGAGGTGGATCATAGAGGATCCTGCTGTGATTTATGTCTGAGAGTGTTTTGCCTATGTTCTCCTCTAGGAGTTTTATAGTTTCTGGTCTTACATTTAGATCTTTAATCCATTTTGAGTTTATTTTTGTGTGGGGTGTTAGAAAGTGATCTAGTTTCATTCTTTTACAAGTGGTTGACCAGTTTTCACAGCACCACTTGTTAAAGAGATTGTCTTTACTCCATTGTATATTCTTGCCTCCTTTGTCAAAGATAAGGTGTCCATATGTGTGTGGATTTATCTCTGGGCTTTCTGTTTTGTTCCATTGATCTATATGTCTGTCTTTGTGCCAGTACCATACTGTCTTGATGACTGTGGCTTTGTAGTAGAGCCTGAAGTCAGGCAAGTTGATTCCTCCAGTTCCATTCTTCTTTCTCAAGATTGCTTTGGCTATTCGAGGTTTTTTGTATTTCCATACAAATCTTGAAATTATTTGTTCTAGTTCTGTGAAAAATGTTGCTGGTAGTTTGATAGGGATTGCATTGAATTTGTAAATTGCTTTGGGTAGTATACTCATTTTCACTATATTGATTCTTCCGATCCATGAACATGGTATATTTCTCCATCTATTAGTGTCCTCTTTGATTTCTTTCATCAGTGTTTTATAGTTTTCTATATATAGGTCTTTAGTTTCTTTAGGTAGATATATTCCTAAGTATTTTATTCTTTTCGTTGCAATGGTGAATGGAATTGTTTCCTTAATTTCTTTTTCTACTTTCTCATTATTCGTGTATAGGAATGCAAGGGATTTCTGTGTGTTGATTTTATATCCTGCATCGTTTGACTTTCTACTCTGGAAACAACTATAGCCCCTAGCATATTGAGGTGTTTGTAATGACACAATATTTTCCATTGGGCTGATATATCACTGAATGGCAATCAGAATTAAAATCCCCTTATAATATGCAGTATTATTATACTTCTTTGCTTAGAGTATACTTCTTTTCTTATAGCTAATGGGCATACATGCAGTAGTTACGGTATAAAATATTACAGTAGAAATCTTAAGATGTGTAAGCAGAATCTTTAGTTCAGTTCAGTCACTCATTTCTGACTCCTTGCTCTCCCATGGAATGTAGTATGCCAAGGTTCCCTGTCCATCACCAACTCCCAGAGTTTAATCAAACTCATGTCCACTGAGTCAGTGATGCCATCTAGCCATCTCATCCACTGTTGTCCCCTTTTCCTCCCACTTTCAATCTTTCCAAGCATCAGGGTCTTTTCAAATGAGTCAGTTCTTCCCATCAGATGGCCAAAGTATTGGAGTTTCAGTTTCAGCATCAGTCCCTCCATTGAATATTCAGGACTGATTTCCTCTACGATGGACTCATTGGATCGCCTTGCTGTCCAAGGGACTCTAAAGAATCTTCTTCAACAGCACTGTTCAAAAGTGTTAATTCTTTGGCGCTCAGCTTTCTTTATAGTCCAACTCTCACATCCATACATGACTATGGCAAAAAACCAAAGCTTTGACTACACAGACCTTTGTTGCCAAGTAATGTTGCTGCTTTTTAACATGCTGTCCAGGTTGGACATAACTTTTCTTCCAAGGACAATTGTCTTAATTTCATGGCTGCAGTCACCATCTGCAGTAATTTTGCAGCCCCAAAATATAAAATCGGTAACTGTTTCCATTGTTCCCCCATCTATTTGTCATGAAGTGATGGGACCGGATGCCATGATCTTAGTTTTCTGAATGTTGAGCTTTAAGCCAACTTTTTCATTGTCTTCTTTCACTTTCATCAAGAGGCTCTTTAGTTCTTCACTTTCTGCCATAAGGGTGGTATCATCTACATATCTGAGTTATTGATATTTCTCCTGGCAATCTTGATTCCAGCTTGTGTTTCTTCCAGTCCAGCGTTTCTCATGATGGACTCTGCATATAAGTTAAATAAGCAGGGTGACAATATACAGCCTTGACGTACTCCTTTTCCTATTTGGAACCAGTCTGTTGTTCCATGTCCAGTTCTAACTATTGCTTCCTGACCTGCATACAGATTTCTCAAGAGGCAACTCAGGCGGTCTGGTATTCCCATCTCTTTCAGAATTTTCCATAGTTTATTGTGATCCACACAGTCAAAGTCTTTAGCATAGTCAATAAAGCAGAAGTAGATGTTTTCTTGGAACTTTCTCACTTTTTTTGATGATCCAATGGATGTTGGCAATTTCATTTTTGGTTCCTCTGCCTTTTCTAAAACCAGCTTGAACATCTGGAAGTTCACATTTCACGTACTGTTGAAGTCTGGCTTGGAGAATTTGAGCATTACTTTCCTCGTGTGTGAGATCAGTGCAAGTGTGTGGTAGTTTCAGCATTCTTTGGCATTGCTTTTCTTTGGGATTAGAATGAATACTGACCTTTTCCAGTCCTGTGACCACTGCTGAGTTTTCCAAATTTGTTGGCATATTGAGCGCAGCACTTTCACAGCATCATCTTTTAGGATTTGAAATAGCTCAACTGGAATTCCATCACCTCCACTAACTTTGTTCATATTGATGCTTCCTAAGGCCGGCTTGACTTCCTAATCCTGTATGTCTGGCTCTAGGTGAATGATCACACCATCGTGGCTATCTGGGTCATGAAGATCTTTTTTGTATAGTTATTCTGTGTATTCTTGCCACTTCTTCTTAATATCTTCTGCCTCTGTTAGGTCCATACCATCTCTGTCCTTGATTGTGCCCATCTTTGCATGAAATGTTCCCTTGGTATCTCTAATATTCTTGAGATCTTGTTGTTTCCCTCTATTTCTTTGTACTGATCACTGAGCAAGGCTTCCTTATCTCTCCTTGTTATTCTTTATCTCTGCATGCAAATGGGTATATCTTTCCTTTTCTCCTTTGCTTTTTGCTTCTCTTTTCACAGCTATTTGTAAGGCCTCCTCAGCTCTGGTATAGGCTGCCCATGACATAAACTTTATGTATAATGTGTATTAATCCAAAGTTTCTGATATGGAAAACTTTCTTTGAGATACTGAAAGATGATAGAAATGAGAAGTCATTTTATTTATACAAATATATTGCATGACACCATTTGTTGATGAATATTCTTGTTTTATATAGGATCCTCATTCTGTGTAGGTAAAGATTATCCATATCTTTTAGATTTTTATCTCTCTTGATCCATATTGTGGCTGAGTTTTTTTGATGTGAGAGTCAAGTTTAAATTTCCTAGTAAAAAGTCAAATTTATCATTTATGAATAAATGATCTCTTCTTCTATGTTAATGTACTGAACTTACCTGAGAGTAAAATATTAAGTAGATAGATTTGGTATTTACTGTTTACTGCCATGCAAAGCAAATAAATATTTTTAAATTACATGTATGTACCTTTTTTCTCCATCCTTTTAGTAGTTAGTCTTCAGTCACATAGCATAGTGCCATAAAAAGATCTCTGATATTATTTACAAATTGATATACCTTGGAGTACAGTGGGGACCATTAATTGGCAAAATTAACTGGGGATTACTTTATTTGGATATCCTTTGTCTGGATCCCCTTCTGCAATGCCAATATACTAATCTGTAATTTCACTAACAAGTAAGACTATAAAGAGTGCGCAATATTGAGGTTAAAGTGATGTGAGCTTGAGTTATAGCTCTCCTAACAACTCTGTCCTTTATCATGTCACTTCTTTGAATTTCAAATATACCATCTCCAAAATGAGGGGATTGAAACAGATAAGCTGCACAGACTTGTCTTATTCTTAAGTTTAATGCTTGTAAGATGCAGCTATAGTGCCTGATAGAAATTACTCAGACAACTTAGCTCTGTGTACTCTGATGAATAGCCACCTCAAAACGTGAATACAGATTAGATTATAGTAGAATGGAAGAAAATGTAAGCATGCATAACCCTTGAAACCTTGGAATAGCTCAATGTAGATCCCCTAGATAAACAAAATGGTGGACAAAGCCTCACTTTTATTTCTTCTCATTCAGTATGGAACTTCTATATTTACCTGACCATATTGTCTATACCTGTAGAAACCTTACATGCACAAAGATAAAAACAACTTCACGTATTTGAAACAACACTATTTTCTGTCTTATTCAAAAGAAAATCCATAGTCCATCATTCCAATTTTATACTTGCCAGTAACACAATTTACCACACCTGTTTCTCTTATTATATTCTATATCCAGCAAAATTCCCAAACTTGATAAATCCATCTATTATGTTCTCCATCTATTATAGTCAGAACCAAAATAACTGCGCTGCATTGCAAAAAGTCATACAAAAATGCAGATTGGTTCCACTTTAGATTTATGATTACCAAGCACAAATGCAATATCAACATGACCCAGCAATTCTTTTTTATTTCACTGGTCTGTTTGCTCTATCACAGTCCACAAGTATTTCAGACACTTACTTCTTTAAAAATCCCAATTTCTCAAATTCTCTGCTTTATTTCAACAGATTATCTTTTCCTATCTGAAGTCCATATTTGTGACTGGAATTCTACTTTCCTCTTCTTCCACTAACCTCTACAGGATTGATTATTTAGACTTCCTTATATATTCCACTTCTCTCTCAATTTGACCCCTTCTTTGTAAAGGAATTCCACTTTTCTCTTCTTACCCTGACCTCTACAGAACTGATTATTGTGACTTCCTTACATATTCCAATTCTCTTTGACCTCTTCCTTGTAAAGTAGAAAAAAAAAAAAAAAAAAAGGCATTTCCTTCAATCACTGCCGTGTTTCTCCTGTCATTCATAGCTAAACTTTAAGAAACATTGTTTTTCCTGGCTGTTATCTCACCTCTCTCAGGTAAGAGACCAAACTCTGAACTTGCTTCATCTGTAAAATGGATTCTTTCTAGAATTAGTGAATGGTTTTTTCAATTGGTAATTTGCTGCTCTTTCCTTCCATAAAGATTGAGATTTTGCAGTCTCCCCTCTGCCCCCACTATTTCTCTGGTTACATTCTTTATGGCTTAATACCAGACTCTCTACTCTTGATATATTAAATTATTTTAAGCAATCTCATTCTTGATTGGTTTCAAATTCATTTGTTATGACTATGGTAAACAAAATCTAGGCTTCCCAGGTGGCTCAGTGGTAAAGGATCTGCCTGCCAATTCAGGCGATGCAGGACTTGAGTTCGACTCCTGAGTCGGGGTCATCACTTGGAGAAGGAAATGTCAATGGACTCCAGCATTCTCGCCTGGGAAATCCCATGGACAGAGAAGCCTGGTAAGCTACAGTCCCTGGGGCTGTGAAGAGTTTGTCGTGTCTGAGCACACACACAAATAAAATCTATTCTCTATTTTATTTTTATGTAGATGTTTCAAAGCATATTGATATCATTTTTCCCAAATATAAGTCATGAATTTCTATAATAAATCTGATAATATTCCAGGATCATCAGCTCTTGGATGGCTCAGACATTTATTCAAAGACAAACATGCCAGAAAGCTATGAGTTATTCAACCTCTTTCTAACTCAACTCATGGGACACAGTATTACAACTTTATTATCTTTGTTTCTCTAAAACTTACCTATTTTCATCCATACACATATCTGCACTGCAGAACAACACTGTCATCATCTCTCATCTGGACTGCCTCAATAGCCTTGCAAAACAGTTGTTCAATCCATTTTGTTAGTAAATTTTCTAAAACTGAAACATTATTATGCCATCTCATGTTTAAATACTTCAGTGGTTTCTCATGACATTTAGAGTAAAGAAATTAGAGTAGGACACACATGCACACACACACCACTTTATTTTCTGATTATTTGAGAGATTTTAATAGTCCATCTGCTTTTCCCATTTTTCCCTTAATTACCTCCAGTCTAGAAATTTCTAAATTAACTCTTTCATTCTCTAATTAAACAGACAATGAGATATAGTAAATAAGTAAAAAAAAAAAAAAAAAACAGTGGAGACAAAGACTAAAAGAGTATTGCTACAGTGATAAGGCTTACAAATATACTATTATAGTAGTATATTTGTACAGATATGCCAGATAAAGCTATAAATTTCCCTCACTATTATTTAACTGATAAATTTTTCCCTGTTATCTCTTTGGGCAATTTATAGTATTATTTACAAAAGCTTTGAAGGCTTCTGTTAGTGTGAGACTTATATATAGTATATGATATAAATCAAAAAGAGATATATTCTTTTGTAGACATTATAACAGACTGAGTATCTCAACAAGTTAGTTACTGCTTACCTATAGCTATTCCTCAATCACTGATGCCCTCTGAGAAACAGCTTATTGATTCAATATCCATTCATTCAAAAAAGGCTTTTTCACTATTACTCATTTAAAACCAACTGGAAAAAATCCATTTTTAAGATAAGCCTGTTGTCAGTTAATTACAGAGTGTGGCAAAACTGGCAACTTATTAACCTGTAGAGGAAAGAATAATCTCTCATCCAACAGAAGTAAAGTACTTCAGAAATGCTTGCAAAATGATTTTTCTATTAACCTGCTTCTTTTAAAACGTGTTTTTAAAAGTAAGGTACAAACCTTAAAAGAATTGTCTCATACTTTGTTTCTCTTGTAGCTTTAAGAGCAGTTTACTTTAAAGTTTTGATTCCCAGTATGAATAGGGACATTCTTGGTATTGCCTTTCTTTGAGATTGTAATGAAAACTGATCTTTTCCAGTCCTGTGGTCACTACTGAGTTTTCCAAATTTGCTGACATATTGAATGCAGCACTTTAACAGTGCCATCTTTTAGGATTTTAAATAGCTCATTTGGAATTTTGTCACCTCCACAAGCTTTGCTCATAGTAATGATTCTTAAAGCCACCAAGACCACACAGAATGTTCCAGCTAATGTACGGTTTTGCTCATTTCACATGCTAGAAGGTTATGTGAAAAATTCTTGAGCTAGGCTTTAGTATACATGAACCAAGAAATTATAGATGTACAAGCTGGGTTTTAAAGAGGCAGAGGAACCAGTGATCAAATGGCCAATATTTGCTGGATCATGGAGAAAGCAAAGGAGTTCCAGAAAAACATCTACTTCTGCTTCATTGACTAGGCTAAAATCTTTGATTGTGTGGATCACAACAAACTGTGGAAAATTCTTAAAGCAATGGGAGTACAGACCACCTTATCTGTCTCCTGATAAACCTGTATGTGAGTCCAACAGCAACAGTTAGAACTGGACATGGAACAGTTTACTGGTTCAAACCTGGGAAAGGAGTATGACAAAGCTGTATATTGTCAGCCTGCTTATTTAACTTCTGTTCAGAGTACATCATGCAAAATGTCAGGTTGAATGAATCAAAAGCTGAAATCAAGAGCTGGGAGAATACCAGCAACCTCAGATATGCAGATGATGCCACTCTAAAGCGGCAAGTGAAGAGGAACTAAAGAGCCTCTTGATGAAGGTGAAAGAGAAGAGTGAAAAAGCGGACTTGAAACTCAATATTCAAAAGATCATAGCCTCTGGTCCCATCGCTTCATGGCAAATAGTTGGGGAAACAATGGAAACAGTGGCATTTTATATTCTTGGGCTCCAAAATCACTATGAATGGTAACTGCAGTCATGAAATTAAAAGACCCTTGCTTCTTGAAAGGAACGTTATGACAAAACTAGACAGCATATTAAAAAGCAGAGACATCACTTTGCTGACCAAGGTCTGTACAGTCAAAGCTATGATGTTTCTGGTAGTGGTGTACAGATGTGATATGAACCACAAAGAAGGATGATGTGAGTTGGACCATAAAGAAGGATGAGTGCCAAATAATTGATGCTTTTGGATTGCGGTGCTGGAGAAGACTCTTGAGAATTCCTTTGCTTATAAGAAGATCAAATCAGTCAATCCTAAAGAAATCAACCCTGAATATTCATTGGAAGGACGGTTGCTAAGCTGCAGCTGCAATGATTTGGCCACCTGATTTGAAAAGCAAGTTCATTGGAAAAGACCCTGGTGCTGGGAAAGATCGAAAGTAAAAGGAGAAGACAGTGATGGAGGATGAGGTGGTTAGATAGCGTCATGGAGTCAACGGACATGAATCTGAGCAAACTCTGGGAGAGAGTGGAGGACAGAGAAGCCTGGCATGAACAGTCCATGGGGTCACAAAGAATCAGACATGTCTTAGCAACTGAAAAAAAACAAGATGTAAAAAGACACTAACTCGCCAACAGCATGAGGGGTAGGGGGTGCAAAAAAGGCCACCAAACCAAAACATGATTAAAAGGAGAGGAAAAGGAAATCCTAAGAGATATAATTCTTTCAGTTCAGTTAATTTGCTCAGTCGTGTCCAACTCTTTGTTACCCCATGCACTGCAGCATTCCAGGCTTCCTTGTCCATCACCCCAGAGCTTCCTCAGACTCATGACCATCAAGGCAGTGACACCATCAAAGCATTTCATCCTCTGTCATCCTCTCCTCCTCCTGCCTTCAATCTTTCCCAACATCAGGGTCTTTTCCAAGGAATCAGGAATCTTCGCATCAGGTGGCCAAAGTATTAGAGCTTTCACTTCAGCATCAGTCCTTCCAATGAACATTCAGGACATTCAGGACTGATGTCCTTTAGGACTGACTGGTTTGATGTCCATGCAGTCCAAGGGACTCTCAAGTGTCTTCTCCAACACCACAGTTCAAAAACATCAGTTCTTCAGTGTACAGCTTTCTTTAAGGTCCAACTCTCACATCCAAACATGACAGCTGGAAAAACCATAGGTAATTCTTTACCTTGCCTTTTTTTTTTTTTTTTTTTATTAATTAATTTTTTTTTTTTTTTTAAATTTTAAAATCTTAAATTCTTACATGCGTTCCCAAACATGAACCCCCCTCCCACCTCCCTCCCCACAACATCTCTCTGGGTCATCCCCATGCACCTGCCCCAAGCAAGCTGCACCCTACGTCAGACATGGACTGGCGATTCAATTCTTACATGACAGTATACATGTTAGAATTCCCATTCTCCCAAATCGTCCCACCCTCTCCCTCTCCCTCTGAGTCCAAAAGTCCGTTATACACATCTGTGTCTTTTTTCCTGTCTTGCATACAGGGTCGTCATTGCCATCTTCCTAAATTCCATATATATGTGTTAGTATACTGTATTGGTGTTTTTCTTTCTGGCTTACTTCACTCTGTATAATTGGCTCCAGTTTCATCCATCTCATCAGAACTGATTCAAATGAATTCTTTTTAACGGCTGAGTAATACTCCATTGTGTATACATTTACCTTGCCTTTTAATATTTCTTCAGAAAATCTACTAAGACACACTGTATACAAAAATTCAATGCAGAAATGAAAATTAAAGAAACTCAATTAAGAAATAATCAGATCTATCTCCAAACCATCAAAGAAATATTTATTTAAATCATTCCACCTGGAAAACACACTTCATATTTTTAGTAACTCACTTAATTCTTTCCCCATATAGTCTACTACAGAGAATTGAGTAGAGTTCCCTGTGTATAAAGTAGTTTCTTATTGATTATCTATTTAATATACAGTAGTGTGTTTACATCACTTAAGTCTGGGAAATCTCAAAAAGTTCAATGGTTAGGCCTCCGTGGTTCTACTTCAAGGGGAACAGGTTCGATCTCTGGCCAGGGAACTAAGATCATCTATGCCATGTTCTGCAGCTAAAAGAAAAAAGAAGAGGAATTAAAAATATATATATCTAGCTAGTTTTGCCAGCTAAAAGTTTCCTTTTGTATCCTAAATAGCCCAGGATGCAAGGGAAGACTCAGTATACAAGACAACCATCCCACAATTTCTCATTGTGAAAGAATTGAATTTTGCAAAGTCTTAAGATAGGTTTCCCAGGTGGAACAAGTGATAAAGAATCTGTCTGCCAATGCAACAGGTGGAAGAGTTGTAAGTTCAGTCCCTGGGTTGGGAAGATCCCCTGGAAGAGGAAATGTCACCCCACTCCAGTATTCTTGCCTGGAATATTTTATAGTCAGAGGAGCCTGATAAGCTACTGCCCATGGGGCAACAAAGAGATGGACATGGTTGAGAAACTGAGCAAGATGACTTCTCAAGTTAGTAGGGGGCAGTAAAGCAGAGGTATGAGGAGGTAAGCTGAGGGGTTCGGAAGAGGTTGCCATGGTAACTCAACATTCCATCTAGAACTCTCTTTGATGTGATGGGAGGAATAGTGTATTAGTTTCTTATGGCTGCTCTAACATATAATAACATGCTTGGTGGCTTAAAGCAGCACACAGACATTCTCTCACAGAATTGTCAAATAAGTTTCACTAGCATAGATGCAGGTGTCAGCAGGGCTGTGTGTTCCCTGAGTCCTCTAGGGGAGAATCTGGTCCTGGCCTCTTTTAGCTTCTGGCAGCTACCATCTTGGCTGGTGGCTGAGTTGTTTCAATCTCCACCTCTGTGATCATATGATGTTCTCTTTGGTCTGCCTAAATCTCCCTTGGCCTCTCTCATAAACACTCTGGGATTACATTCGTTTTTGTTGTTGTTTAGTCACTAAATCAGGCCTTACTCTTTGCAGCCCTGAGGACTATAGCCTGCCAGGCTCCTCTGTCTATGGAATTTCCCAGACAAGAATACTGGAGTGGGTTGCCATTTCCTTCTCCAGGTGATCTTCCTGACTGAGGGATTGAACCCTAAGCTCCTGCATTGGCAGGCAGATACTTCACTGCTGAGCCACCAGGGAAGCCCATGCTGCTGCTGCTAAGTCGCTTCAATCGTGTCCAACTCTGTGCGACCCCATAGACCAGAGCCCACCAGGCTCCGCCATCCCTGGGATTCTCCAGGCAAGAACACTGGAGTGGGTTGCCATTTCCTTCTCCAATGCATGAAAGTGAAAAGTGAAAGTGAAGTCACTCAGTCGTGTCTGACTCTTTGCGGACCCCATGGACTGCAGCCTACCAGGCTCCTCCGTCCATGGGATTTTCCAGGCAAGAGTACTGGAGTGGGGTGCCATTGCCTTCTCCAAGGGAAGCCCATAGACCACCTTTATAATCTAGGGTAATCACACCATCTGGAGATCCTTAGTATAATTATATCTGCAAAGACATTTGTTCCAGATATAAGATAATATTTAGCATTTCCAAACCTTTGGACCCAATCTCTTTTGAGAGATGTTATTTAAATTATCTTAGATGGAAATTAGGTAAGAGGCTGAAAAGATAAAGGTTTCAAGAGTGACCTCTGAGCTAAAGAATATTTATACAGAATACAAAATATTTATACAAAATACAGAATATGTTTAGAATATAAAAAGTCACTTTTACAGGGAATTTGAGAATAAAATATGAAATGCTGCTTTGATCTCTGTTTTGCTAATAAAAAAAAGAAAAATTTTGCCACTGGAAAATAGAAGATGGTGGAATTAACAGTATTTCACTCTCACATTCTATTAAAATTACAGTTGTGATGGACATTCATTTTTTAAAAAGTCAGCTGGCCTTATTATAAATTTTTTGAGGTATGCAGGGAAAAAAAATCCATTTTGTAAATGGAAACACCAAGACTCAGAAAACAAAACGTGATGTACTCAAAACTAATTGGTAAAATATTACCAAGTCTCTTAACTCAAAGTTCAGTGTAACCCTGTAGCATGTACATTATATCTCAGATGTTTTTGCCTTCTCACACATCTGTGTCTCTCAGAAATAAAGTATCACAAATAATGCATCTAAAGTCTAGGCTGCGACCCAGTGATTTCGAGACATAAAACCAATGTTGCTTTTCAGCATCTGTAAGATCCAGAGTTAAAACTGATCAAAGCTTTCAGAAATGATGAGACTGACTCTGCTTCCTTGCAGTTCAGAAAGTCAGGCTCTTCTGAGAACAGAGAAAGAAAATCAGCATCTATGGGGGCGGATGGAGTTTGGCAGTGGATCTTCTGGCCTACTCAAGTAAGAAGGCATGTCACTCTTTACATGCTCTGGATCCTTTCAGGGAAGCATAAACATGTACCTGCTAAAATACTCTGCTTTCTGAAAAGCAAGGATGATTTCAGAGATGAGAGTTCTGAATTTTCTTTCTCATTTGAGTAAAATACTACTCCCAAATACATCATCTTTTAAAGAAATTTATTTATTTATTTTTTTTCAGATTTTATTTTATTTTTTTTACTTTACAACATTGTATGTATAATATTTATTTTAAATTAGCGGATAATCGCTTTACAATATTGTGTTGGTTCATGCCATGCAACAGCATGAATCAGCCATAGGTATACACATGTCTGGGCTTCACTGGTGGCTCAGCAGCAAGGACTCCATCTACAATTCAGGAGCCACAGGAGAGGC
The DNA here is from genome assembly GCF_001704415.2 of Capra hircus. Lineage (NCBI taxonomy): Eukaryota > Metazoa > Chordata > Mammalia > Artiodactyla > Bovidae > Capra > Capra hircus. Next base: position 13,148,075 of record NC_030822.1, on the reverse strand, counting down.
TCCCTGGAGGAAAGCATAGCAATCTACTCCAGTATTCTTGCCTGGAGAATCCCACAGACAGAGGAGCCTGGCAGACTACAGTCCAAAGGGTCCCACAGAGTTGGACATGACTGAAGTGACTCAGCATTCAGGCATGCATGTATATGTCTCCTCCCTCTTGAACCTCCCTCCCACCTCCCACCCCACTCCACCCTTCTAGGTTGTCACGGAGCTCCCTGTGTCATATAGCAAATTCCCACTGGCTATCTATTTTACATATGATAATGTGTGTGTTTCCATGCTATGCTCTCAATTTGCCTGTCCTACCCTCTCCTTCACACACTGTGTTTAAAGGCATATGAAAGACATAAGTATGCCCTTCTATATGGGCAAAATGCCATTTCTTCTTAACACATTCAGACTCTTGCTCTGAGCATTTTGTTCCTTTTAAGCAACTTAGACATGAAAAGCACAATAATATAGTAGATACGGTTGCTAATGTATTATCCTTCCGTCACTTTTTATAACTGATTAACAAGAGAAAAGTAAAAGGTTAATTTTCTAATTACATACTCCCCAGAGGTAAATTATGCATGTTATCACATTCATTGACACACTATAATGGGCACTTTAATGAAAAAGTGATTTTCTCTGAAGCTATGAACAATCAACAGTGTATTTTTAGGAATCAAGTAGGCAGCAGGCAAACCAGTGAAAAGACCTGCCTCTACCAAAAATGTATTTAGAAGCAGCTTTTGCCTTCCAAGCAAGCTGTGCTTGTCCAATTCAATCCGTTTAACCAAGCTGAATGTGACTTAAGACGAGGCTGTTGAGTCTAACCTCGGTTTGACTCCCGGCTCCTTCAGTACTAGCTACATGACCTAAGCACATTCTTACATTATCTAGGCATTGATTTCTTCAGTGATCCATGGAAATAATCTGATGATGTAATTCAGTGTACAAAAGAAGTGATATAGGTATAGCAGCTAATGCAGAGTCTGTCGCATATCAGACTCTCAACACAGTCTGAGTCATGAGAGAAATTGAGATTAGGGATGGAATATATGGATTAAAAATATCCGTACTTAAAAATATCTATATAAACAACATTTTCTGAGAGCATGCTTTCATTTGGTTTATCTTTTATGAGGAAAAGCATCTAAGTCTTGGAGATAGCGATATAGAGTTTCCTGTGATATCTTTATTTTTGAGCTCAGAGCATTTCTATGAAAAACAGAAGAATTAGGGATGAGAAAACATTTTCACCTTCAGTCCAGTTAGTATATTAACCTCAGGGAGGCTCCCACGTCTCGTCGACATTTGAATCTTTCACCTAAACTTGCTAGAGGCCAGTCATACCCGAAAGAATATAAATGGGGATAATTTGAGCAAGGGAGTTGTAGAGCTGCTCAAGAAGTTCAGTGAAAAATAAGAAAATTCAAGACCAAAAGAGATGTGCCAGTGATTTAAATCAGATTTGCATCCCTATTTCTAGGACAAAAGGCTCAAAGTAGCAGATCATATTGTAAATATTGTAGCAGCTTCCATCTATGATCATCAGTAACATTAAAATGTATTTCTGTGAGTTTTTAATCTAGCATTATCAGTGAACAGCAGAATATAGAGATAAGAGGTGCTTGTTCATTTTAAAAGTTTTTTTTTTCTTTTTTTCCTGTTTCATGGCAAACTTGTTACCCTATACTTCCTTGCATTTTTAGATAAATAAGCTTACCTTTATCAGAGACAGTATAAGGTAATGAAAAGAGCATTGAGTTGAGAGGAGAACCTGGGCTCAAACTTACTTTCTCTGTAACTTTAGGCAAATTAATTAACCTCTCTGAGTTTTGCTACTTGTTAAATGGAAATAATGGCAGCCCTCTTGAAGGGCTGTCAAGAGGATTAAATGCCAGCACAAAGTACTTGGCTTAATGCCTAAACAACCTGAGTCACTAAATAGGTTTCTGAGTAAATGAACAAAGCAATTGTTTTAATCATCTCTGCACTCTTTTGGTGACAGAGAACTTCCTACCCTACAGTTATGGGGAGGGGCAAACACACAGCATTTGACTAGATGAATACAAATCCACAACGGCATATTAGTCACAAATACATCCTGGAAGAAGAGGACACAGCGAAACACACTTGGAGGGTACTTAGGAACAGAGTGGACAGTCAGGTCCTGTGGGAATCAGGCTTCGGCATAGTAAGAGAGTAAAGTATCCTTGGTTCTTGGAGAGGCTACAATGGTTTGTCTGATTCATTCTGCAGGTTGTAAGGGAGCTGAAAATTGATTTTCAGGGATGAGCAGGAAGTGTAACTGATCCATTTGATAATAAGGGTTATTTAGCTGGGATATTTTATCCATGGGAACAGAATGAAAAGGAGATCTTAAAGTTAGTCAATTGCAGATCCTCCCAACTTCCCCAGATGTCAAAGTCACACATAATATTGCGTCTCAACTGTAGTTCTAACAGCAGAATAGTAAAGCTTAATCTTCTTGTGGTCATCTTTATCCTATATTTTCCTCCAAAAAAAAAAAAAAAAGAGCAAGATATTTATATTTTTCAGAATAACTAACAATCCCATAGTCTGATGATCAATTTATGTGGAAAAGAAGGAGGAAGAGTAAGAAGAGTGGAGGAGGAGGACAGTTATTTAAGCCAGAAACTTCTTGCAAGCAATCTAGGAAGCTGTACCAAGTGGTGATGCTGCCCCAAACAATTTGGATCTTAAATTAATGTTACAAGTTTTGGTAGTAAAAGGTGAGAAGAGAATAAATAGTAATGTTGACACAAATTAATTATATGCTGGTTAAATTGAATTTTTTTTAATTCTAATTCTTAAAGAAAAGTAATAAATTCTTTTTTCAAGGAACAGCTAAGAATAATAGAGCAATGAAACATGATTCGCTGATGTCCAACCAAGTTCACTTTATCTTTCTATTATAGATAGAAGCTGCCACCTGTCCCTTATGACTGACAGTAACTTCATTATTGTTTACTTCAACTCTGATTGAAAATGTCACCAAAATCTCACTTTTCCTAGTTCAGCTTCCTATAGTATCTCTAAACTTATCCTCTGCCTAATATTTTGCTTATTATGTATGAAATTTTGAGATCTTAAGTAGACTTTGTTAAACTGATATGAAGAAAAAAGTGTCTTAAAATCTACATTTAAGAAAATTCTTCTAAGAGCTAGGGACTTGAAAGAGAAATGCTATTTTATTCTTCTGAATTCCAAATGGCTTGACTTGGAAAGATCAGGAGTCAGAACCTAAAGAAAGGCAAAATTAAATTTATCAACTAAACAGAAAGAGAATGAGAAAACAAGGCTAAACATTATAAAGTTAATTCAAACTCAAAGGGACTATAGAGTGAGACGTAGTAGAATGTGACTAGATTGGAAACTGTCTGGAGTCCTGAGAACGAACCCTGTGCCAATTAATATTCACAAACTTTACCCTAGACTTGAGGCTAATTTAACTGAAGTTCATATGCGATGAGTTTATGCATCTGAAGAGTGAAGAGATGCTTGGACCATGGACATCACTAGAGGACAACATTGGACAATGAGGAAGGCCTTCTGCTTTATGATCTAACAGAGGCCGGGATGAACAAGGAACAGCAGGCAGTGCAGGATGTCCCCTCTGAATAACAGGGCAGCATAAGCCTCAGCTCCTGTTCTATGGAGAGGGAGAAGGAGAACATTAAATTGACTCAGTTCAAATCAAGAGACAAACATTAAAACTCAGGAATGACATGGGTGTGCACACTGAGTCACTTCAGTCGTGTCTGACTCTATGACCCTATGCACTGGAGCTCAGCAGGCTCCTCTGTACATGGGATTCTTCAGGCAAAAATACTGGAGTGAATTGCCATGCCCTCCTGTAGGGAATCTTCCCAACCCAGGGATCAAACTCACATCTCCTATGTCTCCTGCATTGGCAGATGGGTTCTTTACTGCTAACGCCACCTTGGAAGCCCCCAGGAATGGCACAAATGACATCAGATTTGCACAATTAAGCTTCTTTTACTGAATGAAAACAACAATTTAATTTTACTAACTTCTTTAAAATTATTTTTAATTTAATATTTATTTCACATTGAATTATCATTGATTTATAACACTGTGTTAGTTTCAAGTATACAGCAAAGTGATTCAGTTATACATATATCCATTTCTTTCCGATTCTTTTCCCATATAGATTATACGGAATGTTGGGTAAAGTTCCCTGTACTATACAGTAGGTTCTTGATTATCTATTTTATATATGGTATTAACCCCAAACTTTTTTGTACTTCTTATTAATGGCTATCAGTTGGAATTCCTGTACAGAGATAATGCCATTTAAAAATAATGTATGTTATCTTAATTTTTTTTAAAGCACAAAGCAAAAAGATACCCCACTCCTGAAATATTTTCCCTTAAATATGTCTACATAATCTGTATTTGATGCTTTCTCCCTAAGTAGTCCATCACTGTCTGAATAAACAAGTTAGAAGCAAAATATGAAAATGCAAATTTCAAACTGGTTAGAGGTATTTATGAATCTAAAGATATAAGGACAAATATTGTTCTTTTAAGAAGTAGTTAGCATATAATATAGTATCATATCAGAGTAAAACTCACTTTCTCTGGTGCCTCAGACAGTAAACAGTCCACCTGCAATGCAGAAGACCCTGATTCAGGAGAGATCCCCTGGAGAAGGGAATGGCTACCCACTCCAGTATTCTTGCCTGGAGAATTCCATGGACAGAGGAGACTGGTGGGCTTCAGTCCATGGGGTCGCAAAGAGTCTGACACAACTTAGCAATTAACAGCAACTAGTATTCCCATGTGGCTCAGCTGGTAAAGAATCCTCCTGCAATGTGGGAGATTTGGGTTTGATCTCTGGATGGGGAAGATCCCCTGAAGAAGGGAATTGCTACCCACTCCAGTATCCTGGCCTGGAGTATTCCTGTCTGTATAGTCCATGGGGTGGCAAAGAGTGGGACACAACTGAGTGACTTTCACATTCACTTTCAGCTTTCAGCAAAGTAAAATAGTAGGGGAGAAAATGGTAGATGAAATAGACCTATGCCAGAGCATTCCCAAGGCATGGTGAATTGGAGCTCTGTAAGGCAGCAATTGGAGAGTGAAAAAGTTGGCTTAAAGCTCAACATTCAGAAAACAGAAGATCATGACGTCCAGTCCCATCACTTCATGGGAAATAGATGGGGAAACAGTGGAAACAGTGTCAGACTTTATTTTGAGGGGCTCCAAAATCACTGCAGATGGTGATTGCAGCCATTAAATTAAAAGACGCTTACTCCTTGGAAGAAAAGTTATGACCAACCTAGATAGCATATCAAAAGCAGAGACATTACTTTGTCGACTAAAGTCCGTCTAGTCAAGGCTATGGTTTTTCCAGTTGTCATGTATGGATGTGAGAGTTGGACTGTGGAGAGGCTGAGTACTGAAGAATTGATGCTTTTGAACTGTGGTGTTGGAGAAGACTCCTAAGAGTCCCTTGGACTGCAAGGAGATCCAACCAATCCATTCTGAAGGAGATCAGCCCTGGGATTTCTTTGGAAGGAATGATGCTAAAGCTGAAACTCCAGTACTTTGGCCACCTCATGTGAAGAGTTGACTCATTGGAAAAGACTCTGATGCTGGGAGGGATTGGGGGCAGGAGGAGAAGGGGACGACAGAGGATGAGATGGCTGGATGGCATCACGGACTCGATGGACGTGAGTCTGAGTGAACTCAGGGAGTTGGTGATGCACAGGGAGGCCTGGCGTGCTGTGATTCATGAGGTCGCAAAGAGTTGGACACGACTGAGTGACTGAATTGAACTGAAGGCAGCAATTAAAAGATGTGATATCATCAACTTAAGCTATAACACCAAACGGGATGGAACAATTCCTCCTTCAGCTCTCCCACTGTAAATTGTGTACTACTTACCCCATTTAGAATGCATGCTGGGAGTTTCATGTTGTCTAAAAAACATATCCTCATGCTTCTGCTCAGTTGCTTAGTTGTGTCTGACTCTTCATGACACCACGGGCTGCAGTCCACCAGGCCCCTCTCTCCATGGGATTTTCCAGACAATACTGGAGTGAGTTGCCATTCCCTTCTCCAGAGGATCTTCTCCACCCAGGGATCTAACCCACACCTCCTGCATTGGAAGTTAGGTTCTTTACCCCTGAGCCACCAGGGAAGCCCCCCAAGTATCCTAGACTTTTAGAACTACAAGAACTCTTAGAAGCCATTTAGACCAATCTTGCAACAATGCCAGAATGTCTTTTATGGTTTAACTGTTAGCCAATAGGCAACTTATTTATGAAATCTTCCAAAGATGGAAAGCATGTTACTTTGTGAGTCTGCTCAAGAAAATGGAAGCTTATAATTCTTCAAGGTGATCTGATACATAAAAACTTGCCCCAGCAAATATCCAAAACTCTGTTCAAATTAAAATAACATGCAATGAAATACTATGTAATGAGGCTTTTCAATATATCAGGTGCATGTGAAATACTTTATTTATATCTTTCTATTTAATTTTCACTAAAAATAATATTATTATTTTATCCGTTATAGATTAGAGAAGTGAGGCAAAATGATATTTGTTAACTTGCCAAAACTAGTAAGTGGTAGAACCAAGATTTGAATCCAGTCAGTCTCTTGAGCAGAGTTTATTAAGAATCAGTTTCTTAATGTTCAAATTATAGTATCTGCCCTGCACAACATGTGTTATTTATTGTTAATGAAGAATGTTTAGTTACAAATAGCAGATTCTAATGGAAAACTGGGCACATTTAAGGTTATATTATATAATTTAATTCATCAGTTAAATCATCAGAACATTTTTCATAATACATTTTTACTATTACTAAAAATCATTATAAAATAATTATACCAAAATTTCCATTTTTATATCAGGATGTGAGAACCAGGGAAAAATAATGACTATCTATATTCACACAAGTTAGCAGGGACAAAATAAGATAGCAAATGTAATCTCTTAGTTTTTACTACAGAAATTAGCATATAACAGGAATTGTTATATGCTACAATATCAGGGTTTAATAAGATGCCTTTATGGAAATTAAAATACAGTTGGAGAGAGGAACATATACACAACAATTTCAGTAAACTATTACATGTAATGAATTACTTCAAAGTGACATAAATACATGACAGAAAGAGCTGTCAGATTTAAGTTGATATAATCCAAAACAATATTCTTGAATATGGCAGAAACAGTTAGGTTAATTGTCAACTCACTCTTCCTGAATGAGCCCTAGTCAAATCAGTTGCAAAATAATTGGAAAACTTCTTTAAGGTGACATTCTACAGTTTCTACTGGCCAGTTGTCGAGTACTGCTGTTGCCTTAGTTACTATTTCCACCAGCATGTTTTATTTTAAGAAAGCCTCCATCTTCACATATTTTTGTTTGCTTAAACTCACCCACAGGCAGTGCTCACTTTAGATACAACAGGTTCTTGAAGACTGAATCTTGAAGTGGATCAGCCAGGCAAAATACGGAGTACACAGGCGCAGACTGTGCAAGTGCCGTTAGTCGCATCTGCTCAAAAACTGACAACAGTGACTGAAAGATGTAGGAGAAGCAGCAAGAAATGAGGTGCAGGATGTTACTAGAAACTTTTTTCTAAAAACCTGAGGTGACATCGGTTTATAGCATTATATGTTCCATGTGTTGCAACATTATATTTTGACCTCTGTGTACACTATAGAAATTACCACCAAAAATATAGCTTTCATCCATCACCATACAGTTGACTCTCTTTACCCTTTTTATCCTCTCTGTCCAGTAATCACTACTCTGTTCTCCAGATATATCTGCTTGTTTTTGTCTGATTTGATCTTTTTTTGTCATTGTTTAATAATCTACATATAAGTAAAACCACATAATGTTTGGCTTTGTGTGACATAATTCACTTAGGATAATACTCTCAAGTTTCATGTACATTGTCACAACTGGTAAGATTACATCTTTGTTTTTTAGAATTGGGTAGTATTTAATTTTACATTATATATGTATATAAAAGTAATAAACAGATACATCAAACTAAAAAGCTCTGCGCAGCAAAGAAAGCCATCAACGAGTTGAAAAGACAACCTACCAAGTGGGAAAAGATATTTGAAAATCGTGTATCCAATAAGCAGTAATATTCATAATATGTAAAGGACTCATGCAACTCAAGAATGAAAAAAACAACTCAATTGAAAAATAAGCAGAAGACCTAAATATATATTTTCCTAAGAAGACACATAGACAGCCAAAAAAGCACACTAAAAGATGAACAGAGTTCCATGTTCTGTACAGGATGTACCTGTTGGTTGTCTATTTTAAATGTATCAGTGTGTACATGTTGATCCCAAACTCCCTAAGTATCCCTTACCACACCCTCCCATCTTTCCCCTCTGACAACCATAAGTTTGTTCTCTAAGTCTCTGAATCTTTTTCTGTTTTGTAAATAAGTTCATTAAGTTCACTTGTATCATTTCTTTTTAGACTCCACACAAAAGAGATGTCAACAATATTTTTTCTTCTCTGTCTGATTTACTTCACTCAATGTGACAATGGAATATTACGCAGCCACTGAAAAGAATGAAATACTGCCATTTGTAGCATCATGGATGAACCTAGAAGGTTGAGTTTGGAATGGACATTTTTTAAAAAATTAAGCAATAATGGAACCCTACTAAATATAACAGCACGAATTTCCTCAGTAACATTCAGTGCCTAAGGTCAGGGAGTAAAGAACTGCATTACCAGTGCTCGGGAGTAGAGAGAGGAAAGCAACAGGAAAATCAAGAAAGCATCAAGAAAATTGAGAATTTAAAGGAAGGGGTAAGATTTGTCAAATTTCAAATTTCTTGAATCATTGATCCAGATTGGATAGAAACATAAGTGAAAGGGGAGCAAAGCTAATGATTTGAAATAACTGGAGCAGATTTATTAACTGAAGCTTTATTGAGAATGAAGAATGGTCCAAGTGAAGGGACAGGACAAGAGTAGTACAGTATAGAATGATGATAAGAGATTAATATTTATGATTTTGAACTTTTGTAGAAAATAATAATACCTATTTTTTTATGAGGTAGTCTGAAGAACAATGTGTCACTTAGAAAGTACAGTAGAGATGGCCATCATGGAGTTGGAGAATTCCTTCCTCAAACTTTCTCCAAAAAGAAAAAGGAGAGGGTTGGAGAGGCAAGAGACTGGAAGGGGAGGGAAGAGAAGAGGAAAGGAAGGAAGAAGAGGGGAGAAAATGAGAATAAAATGAAGAAACAGAGAGCCTTTGGGCCTCTAAATCAGCACCTAGGCAGTAGCTCTGATTTAGTTTCCTGGGATAAGTCGTAAAATACAAGTACTAGTTTTTTCACCCAGGTGGCCCTTGTTGTTACTGGAGTGGGCCATAAACCATGCAGATACAACTCTAGCTCTTTGTAGCCAGGATATTCTCGAGTGTACTCATATCTCTGGAGGATTTGGACATTTTAAGACTTCTCTTGGGATAAGTTGGGGATATGGCTCTTATTAGCAGATCTAGTATTTTTACAGTCCCATTTGGAACATACTTTATAGTCTCGTTTGGAACACAATTTAATCGATATCAGTTATTAACATAACATCTTTATTTTTGTTTTGTTTTTACTAATTTACTTAAATTATTTCATTGAATTTTGTTACAAAGCTGACAGCCTTACACTCATGACATGAAAAGCTCAGGGCAGATTAATTGCTCACTCAAGGTAATACACAGTGACAGAGACCTTTTTGAATTGAAGAATTTGTCTATATTTATTTTCCCAACTACTACCCTGTAGTTGCAAGCAACTGTAAGTACAGGGTAAGATCTTTTAAAGAAAACCTGTGCTCTCTGAATTATACTCCAGATTGGATCCGAATTCTAATTCTACTTTATTCTATGTGAGTCACTATGAACAAGGTTATATATTCATCATTGTTCATTATTTGCTCATTTCTTCACTCATTAACATATCTATTACTTCATTCACATATTTAATATATAAAATAATAATTATTGAGCAACTATTATTATTTAAACATTTAAACATCAGTTAATCATTCCAGTCAAAGAAATGGGGATGTTAGGATGCACTTCACAATGATTTCTTTTAAGAATTAAACAATTCAGTGTAAAATACATCTAATATTGTATTTTGCCCATAGTATACACCCAATAAATAATAGATATTTATACATATTTTTGTTACACTCTGAACCTCTTTGTAATATGACATGTATCTGATGAAGTGGCTGGAAATAACAGTTTTAAATCTAGTTGGTCAATTTCTTCATTCAGATAAATTAGAAAGGATGCAAGAAGCTATGTATGAAAATTGCAAGAAGAAAATACTAAATGGGGGATGAAAATGTAAATGTCTGCCTACTTTGCACAAACATAAAGTAAATACTAGGTATCAATAAAAATATTTTTCTCAGATTCAAAATTATCTTCAAAACCAAAGATCAAACTTCCAGAAAATTCTCTGTGAGAGAAAACTCAATAGTTTAGAAACCGCTTTTTATGAAAAAATAAATGTTAGAAAATAATTTTGCTGTAGAATATTTGAAAAAGTTCACTATATATATATGTTTTTCCAAGGAATAAATATTAATAAATAGCATGCACATGAAAATTTGTACATCTTACATTAAAACTAGTGGGTCTGTTAAAATATGTGGTCAGCTCTCAGTGTTCATGGGATCTGCCTTCACTGTGCTATGTTTAATCACTCAGTCACATCCGACTCTTTGAGACCCCATGGACTGTAATCCACCAGGCTCCTCTGACCATGGGGATTTTCCAGGTGAGAATACTGGAGTGTGTTGCCATGCCCTCCTTCAGTAGATCTTCCTAATCTGTAGATCGAACACAGGTCTCCCGCATTGCGGGTGGAGTTTAGGGATCAGTTTGAGTTATTCTATTGTTTACTACAAAGACTATCTTATTTTATTTACACTTCACTACAAATACTACCATATACTCTCTAATCCTCCTCCTCTTCTCATGAAAAGTACTGTGATAAAATTTTAAAAGGTTTTTAGATGTAAACATTTATGATTTATTATTAGTTTTTTTTTAATTATAAAGGATCATGTAAGAATAAGGTTTTCTTATCTTCAAAGAGAAGTTTTTTACACCCTAAACAGAGGGTTTATGTCACTTATTAATATTATCAAATACTGAAATTTCCATGTGTATTTTCTATTTTAGGATATATTTTCTGTAATAAAAACTTCCCTCCAAATATTCTAAATAACAACGTACTACCACCATTGTGAAAAGGACATCTTTTGGGGATGTTAGTTATAAAAGGTCTTGTAGGTCTTCATAGAACCATTCAACTTCAGCTTCTTCAGTGTTACTGGTTGGGGCATTGGCTTGGATTACTGTGATATTGAATGGTTTGCCTTGGAGATGAACAGAGATCATTCTGTCGCTTTTGAGATTGCATCCAAGTACTGTATTACAGAATCTTTTGTTGACCATGATGGCTACTTCATTTCTTCTAATGTACTCCTGCCCACAGCAGTAGATATAATGGTCATCTGAGTTAAATTCACACATTCCAGTCCATTTTAGTTCGCTGATTCCTAGAATGTTGACATTCACTCTTTCCATCTCCTGTTTGACCACTTCCAATTTGCCTTGAAACATGGACCTGACATTTCAGGTTCCTATGCAATATTGCTCTTTACAGCATTGGACCTTGATTCTATCACCAGTCACATCCACAACTGGGTATTGTTTTTGCTTTGGCTCCATCCCTTCATTCTTTCTGGAGTTATTTCTCCACTGATCTCCAGTAGCGTATTGGATACCTACCAACTCGGGGAGTTCCCCGTTCAGTATCCTCTCATTATGCCTTTTCATACTGTTCATGGGGTTCTCAAGGCAAGAAAACTGAAGTGGTTTCCATTCTCTTCTCCAGTGGACTACATTCTCTCATACCTCTCCACCATGACCCTTCCATCTTGGGTGGCCACACACAGTATGGCTTAGATTCATTGAGTTAGACAAGGCTGTGGTCCAAACTGGACATGAAACAACAGAATGGTTCCAAATAGGAAAAGGAGTACGTCAAGGCTGTATATTGTCACCTTGCTTATTTAACTTATATGCAGAGTACATCGTGAGAGATGCTGGACTGGAAGAAGCACAAGCTGGAATCAAGGTTGCTGGGAGAGATATCAATAACCTCAGATATGCAGAAGGCACGACCCTTATGGCAGAAAGTGAAGAGGAACTAAAAAGCCTCTTGATGAAAGTGAAAGAGGAGAGTGAAAAAGTTGGCTTAAAGCTCAACATTCAGAAAACGAAGATCATGGCATCTGATCCCATCACTTCATGGCAGATAGATGGGGAAATTGTGGAAACAGTGTCAGAGTTTATTTTTTGGCTCCAAAATCAATGCAGATGTTGACTGCAGCCATGAAATTAAAAGATGCTTACTCCTTGGAAGGAAAGTTATGACCGACATAGATAGCATATTGGAAAGCAGAGACATTACTTTGCCAACAAAGGTCCGTCTAGTCAAGGCTATGGTTTTTCCAGTAGTCATGTGTGGATGTGAGAGTTGGATTGTGAAGAAAGCTGAGCGCCGAAGAACTGATGCTTTTGAAGTGTGGTGTTGGAGAAAACTCTTGAGAGTCCCTTGGACTGCAAGGAGATCCAACCAGTCCATCCTAAAGGAGATCAGCCCTGAGTGTTCATTGGAAGGACTGATGTAGAATCTGAAACTCCAATACTTTGGCCACCTTATGAGAAGAGTTGACTCATTGGAAAAGACCCTGATGCTGGGAAGGACTGGGGGCAGCAGGAGAAGGGGATGACAGAGGATACGATGGCTAGATGACATCACCGACTCGATGGACATGAGGTTGAATGAACTCCAGGAGTTGGTGATGGACAGGGAGGCCTGGCGTGCTGCGATTCATGGGGTCGCAAAGAGTCGGACATGACTGAGCGACTGAACTGAACTGAACTGCCAACTGTTGTGATTCCTTTTCAGAATATTCAACATTCAATGATCTGAAAAGTGATTTCAGGAATACTTGCACACAAACCTTAGAGACTACAATGTATATGCTGAAAATAATGGTTCAAATAATTAAAATTAATTTGTCTATTTCAGCCTCTTGCACATGGATAACTTTGACAATAACTGGCACTTTTCTTGCTACCAATCCCCTTTGCTATTAGATGAATAGTTGTTGATTGTCTATAACAACGAAAAAAAAAAAAGGTTGAATTCTTATGAGAATTTTTTTTTCCAAAAAGCAACATATAAATGCAATCTGAAATCTAAAGCAATATTTGACTCCAACATCAGTGCTTGGAAAAGAAGGATAACATATTTTATGCAAAGCTTTACATATTTCAGGGAAAGAAGCACTTAGATAGAGTGAGCTTGATTGGAAATGTTACATTTCCAACCATGTCCCAGAGAAGTGTTTTACAAGAGAAATTTTTATTGTAGTAAGACTCTAGAGTGTTGAACTTTAACAGTGAAATCGAATCACTAACAAAGCCATGCCAGATGTTATTCATATCAGATGCTGATTAATGCATATGCTTCATTTAGAGGAACTTACTATTGTGTTATTAAAATGGGAGGCTGTCAGTTTCAGAAATGATTGACGGCTAGAATTAGAAAGATTTATGAGTTGGGTTTGAAGCAGTATCTAGAACATTTCTAGTGTGGATTTTTTAAATTAACTAATTAGTTTTAACTGGAGGCTAATTACTTTACAATATTGTAGTGGTTTTTGCTATACATTCTCAATACTCAGCCATGGGTGTACATGTGTCCCCCATCCTGAACCTCCCTCCCCATCCCACCCCTCAGGGTCATCCCAGTGCACCATGCCTGAGCACCCTGTCTCATGCATTGAACCTGGACTGGCAATCTATTTCACATATGTTAATATGCATGTTTCAATGCTATTCTCTCAAATCATCCCACCCTTGCCTTCTCCCACAGAGTCCAAAAGTCTGTTCTTTACATCTGTGTCTCTTTTGCTGTCTCGCATATAGGGTCATTGTTACCATCTTTCTAAATTCCGCATATATGTGTTCATATACTGTACTGGTGTTTTTCTTTCTGACTTACTTCATTCTGTATAATAGGCTCCAGTTTCATCCACCTCATTAGAACTGATTCAAATGCATGCTAATAGGTGAGCAACATTCCATTGTGTATATGTACCACAGCTTTCTTATCCATTTGTCTGCCAATGGACATCTAGGTAGCTTCCATGTCCTGGCTATTATAAACAGTGCTGCAATGAACATTGAGGTACACGTGTCTCTTTCAATTCTGGCTTCCTCAGGGTGTATGCCCAGCAGTGGAATTGCTGGATCATATGGGAGTTCTATATCCAGTTTGTAAAGGAATCTCCACTCTGTTCTCCATAGTGGCTGTACTAGTTTGCATTCCCACCAACAGTGTAAGAGGGTCCCCTTTTCTCCACACCCTCTCCAACATTTATTGTTTGTAGACTTTTTGATAGCAACCATTCTGACCAGCATGAGATGGCACCTCATTGTGGTTTCGATTTGCATTTCTCTGATAATGAGTGATGTTGAACAACTTTTCATGTGTTTGTTAGCCATCTGTATGTCTTCTTTGGAGAAATGTATGTTTATTCTCTGGCCCATTTTTTGATTGGGTCTTTTACTTTTCTGGTATTGAACTGCATGAGCTGCTTGTAAATTTTTGAGATTAATTCTTTGTCAGTTGCTTCATTTGCTATTATTTTATTCCATTCTGAAGGCTGTCTTTTCACCTTGTTTATAGTTTCCTTCATTCTGCAAAAGCTTTTAAGTTTAATTAGGTCCCATTTGTTTATTTTTGTTTTTACTCCCATTACTCTGGGAGGTGGGTCATAGAGAATCCTGTTGTGATTTATGTCAGAGAGTGTTTTGCCTATGTTCTCCTCTAGGAGTTTTATAGTTTCTGGTCTTACATTTAGATCTTTAATCCATTTTGACTTTATTATTGTGTGTGGTGTTAGAAAGTGTTCTAGTTTCATTCTTTTACAAGTGGTTGACCAGTTTTCCTGGCACCACTTGTTAAAGAGATTGTCTTTACTCCATTGTATATTCTTGCCTCCTTTGTCAAAGATAAGGTGTCCACAGGTGCATGGATTTATCTCTGGGCTTTCTATTTTGCTCCATTGATCTACTTCTGTCTTTGTGCCAGTACCATACTGCTTGATGACTGTAGCTTTGTAGTATAGCCTGAAGTCAGGCAGTTTGATTCCTCCAGTTCCATTCTTCATTCTCAAGATTGCTTTGGCTATTCAAGGTTTTTTGTATTTCCATACAAATTGTGAAATTATTTGTTCTAGTACTGTGAAAAATACTGTTGGTAGCTTGATAGGGATTGCAAACTATAGGCAATCTATAGGAAATCTATAGATTGTTTTGGATAGTATACTCATTTTCACTATATTGATTCTTTCAATCTATAAACATGGTATATTTCTCTTATATATATAGTTATATATATATATATAACTATAAAACACTGATGAAAGAAATCAAAGATGACACAAATAGATGGACAAATATACCATGTTTATAGATTGAAAGAATCAATATAGTGAAAATGAGTATACTACCCCAAGTATTTTATTCTTTTCATTGGAATGGTGAATGGAATTGTTTCCTTAATTTCTCTTTCAATTTTCTTCTAGTGTGGATTTTTCAAGTTCGAAAGTTACTAATTTTTTCTTTATTATGCCAGACTTGCAGTAGGTACCTACTGATAGCTTATGGTGAATGATGTCAGATTCATAATCTCTGAAGAAGATTTAACTTCTGGACCAGGGACCAGTCTTGATCACTCAAGAACTGTAGTGTAGCAGAGTTTTATTGAAGTGAAAAAGGGACATAGAAAGCTTCCAACATAGACATCAGAAGGGGGTTGGAGAATGTCCCCTCGCTAGTCTAAGCAAAGGAGTTATATACTTTTTTAATTGGTTATTACAGTAAATCAACAGAATGTCTCATGGTTGTAAAGATCTTATTAGACCCACTCTCACAATTTCCATTTAAAAATGACAGGATTAGAACTAATAACAGAAAGATCTTACCAGACCCACTTCCATAATATACATTCTAAGATAACAGGATTAATCAGGTTTTCAAGAAGAAGAAACTGCCCTCAAGCAGGATACATTGTTGTTATATAATCCTTCAGTTCAGTTCAGTTCAGTTCAGTCGCTCAGTCGTGTCTGACTCTTTGTGACCCCATGAGTCGCAGCACGCCAGGCCTCCCTGTCCATCACCAACTCCTGGAGTTTACTCAGACTCACGTCCATTGAGTCGGTGATGCCATCTAGCCATCTCATCCTCTGTCGTCCCTTTCTCCTCCTGCCCCCAATCCCTCCCATAATCGGAGTTTTTTCTAATGAGTCAACTCTTCACATGAGGTGGCCAAAGTACTGGAGTTTCAGCTTTAGCATCATTCCTTCCAAAGAAATCCCAGGGCTGATCTCCTTCAGAATGGACTGGTTGGATCTCCTTGTAGTCCAAGGGACTCTGAAGAGTCTTCTCCAACACCACAGTTCAAAAGCATCAATTCTTCCTTATTACAGAGTTTAAACTGAGTTGTTTGTTGTGTAATCATCAGTTCTAGGCTTAAAGGGGGGAAAAAAGGCCTTTTATGAGACTAAGGAATGTAGAGGAAAAAACAGTCCTTTTTTTTTTTTTTTTTTGTCCTTTCCTCCTCCTTGAGAATTTTAGACCCCTATCTCCTCTTTGAGAACCCTAGACCCCTCTTCTCCTCCTTGAGGACTCCCCAGACTTCTTATCAACCTGCCTAGGAATTGACTCTTTCACTACTATAACCAAGACCCTAATATAGGTATTGTGATCTGAGATAGATTTATAACTGAGTTATGGATCATGCTTTCAAGAAATTCAGATAAAAATGACATACATTTAAAATAATGCTTTCTATATCATATGAATTTTACCACAATAAAAAAAAATTACAAATAAATAAAAATAAGACCACACACTAACAAAGTGAAAAAAAAAAGTTATAAGTTGAAATAGTTATTTTATATATGTTAAGTAAAATGAAATATACCATTAAAATTTTAAAATTACATATATATCCACATGAAAATGCTAAGGCTGAATAAAATAAGTACTATAAAAAAGTGAACTACTGAGATAGGTCACTTGCTATGGAAAGTAATGAATTTAATAATTTTCAAGTCAGTATCCATTTGAGATTAGTCTTATACCATTTAGTGTTTAGGGCTTCCCTTGTGGCTCACATGGTAAAGAATCCTCCTGTAATGCAGGAGGCCTGGGTTCAGTCCCTGGGTTGGGAAGATTCTCTGGAGAAGAGAATGGCAAACTACTCAAATATTCTTGCCTGGAGAATTCCCATGGACAGAGGAGCCTAGTAGGCTACAGTCCATGGGGTCACAAAGAGTCGGACAGGACTGAACGACTAAGCACATCTGGTGTTTTAAAATTTAGTCACACAAATCCAATGTAAGAAAAGTATTACAAGACATAGAATGATAATGAAATGAATTGGCTTGCAATAGAATCCCAGGGCGTTGTTTAAGGTTTGTAGTATGTACAAAATGTAAAGCTCGGACTTGGAGAATAAGATGGTTAGATGAGATGGTGAAGCAGGATCATAAAGGGATCTAGGTGACAAGCTCAGATTTTACTTCATTGAAAGTGTGGAACATTTAAGCTTTCTAAATAGAAGAGGATACTTAAGGATCTAACTTTCTCCGAGAGCACTGGAAAATCCACTGTAGAAAAACACATACTGCTCCATTACAATTGTAAAGATGGCCTTGAGATTTGTGACAGCCACTAAGGGTATGTATTCCAATTTATTTTGAAACTAATGATCTTGGCTTCTTTAATACTAGGCTGCTACAGTACTAAAATGTTAGAATATGCAAATTTTCAACAGAATCATTAGGACTTTACTAATACTTTTGGACAAAATTACAATTGAGTTGACCTAGAACTGCATAACTCTTCTTTAGGAATTAAAAAGAAAAAAGAAATACTTGAATAAGACTTTGATACCAAGGTAATGCCTCTAGATATAATAGATATTATTTTCATTTGCATTCAAATGAGAAATTTATACCATGCATATACAACTTTTGAAATATCAGCTTTTAAAAATTTAAAAAAGACAAAATATCAGATGACAATTCAGTTTACATTTCTATATGTAAGCTCTAAGTGGCTTAAGTATCTCAGTTGAGCAAGCAAAGCTGATATAAAATGTTAAAACATTTCCTTATTCTCCCCATCTGAGTTAATTCATATCTTCAAACTAAGGAGGAAATGCCCAGTTTTTATTTGACCATAACTAAAGTGCTCCTAGCTTCAGCTCTGTCAAATGCCTTCTTCCTGGCACTGGAAATAAGGGCCAGATGGCAATCCAGCATTATCAGCACCCCATTATGATGAACAAGTGACAGATTTGCTGGGTGATCAAACATAATTTAAAGTCTTTTAACCATTAAAATCCAGGAGATCATGGTGACAGACTCTATATATATATATATATATTTTTTAATGCTAATAATTACCTGGTTTGACCCCAGCCTCCTGTCCACTGGGACAAAACTTCTGTTGCTTAGGTATAAAACCTCTTTGCAGGTCTCAGGTGTAAATTCTTCAGCATGTATCCAAATTTTAAAAAAGGTGCCATAGGCAGGCAGATAAGATAGAGACTTGTGCCTCTTGCTGGAAGAGGCTAGATATCCCCACATGGAGAAGTTTCAAAAAATTGTGCATTTCTTACATAGGTCAGTTGAGTTTTGCAAAAAATGTCAAGATACTTCAATGAGGAAAATGTAATCTTTTCCAAAAGTAGTGTTAAAATAACTGGATATCCATATGCAAAAAAATGTCTTAAACTTTTCTCTGTCTCACTCTCTCCATACATATATTTAAGTATTCAACATTTTATTAATATTTAATTAAAAAAAATTACACCTGTGAAACACTAAGATATTGGAGTGCTACTTCTTAAAGAAGTTATCTTTTAGGGGTTGTTCTTTGGTTTAGAAGTTGAAGAGTTTTGCGATTTTTTGTTAAATACTATAAGAATTCTTGTATTATACAAATGAAATAGATCATAAACCTAAAATTAAAAGCTAAATTATAGGACTTCTAGAAGAGAATATAAGAGAAAATGCTTGTGATGTTTTTGGCAAAAATTTCTTAGATAAGACGTAAAAAGCAGTAACCATAAAACAATAAAAAACAACTGTGGGTCAGTTGCCGACAGGTTTATTTTTCTTTCTGGGAAACTTCTTTAGAGACTCATTATAGTCCATTTTATTATATGTTATAGTTTTGATAAAACTTTCTATTTTGCTAAACTATGGTATCCCTAGGGCAGAAATCCTTTTTAGACATCTTGTTTTTTCTTAGCATTAATACAATGTCCATCATTTAAAAAATATCAATAGTATCTATACTGGAAAAATACACAGTAGACTAAGATTTTCTCCATTTATTTCATTGTTGTTACTATAAAACAGTAAGTATTTATACATATTCATATAAATTATGCATATGTGTATTTATTTATATACCTAGAACCATATATCTTGCCATTGGAGTTCCACAGAATGAAGTCAAGGCATCGGTTTCTTTTTATGGGAAATAGATCTCTTCTCAAACATAGGTTTGAACTTTCATGGTTTTACATTAATATACCCAAATCTTTAGTATACAGCCTTTTATCCATGTGGTATTCATTTTGCCTATTTTTCCTTCATGAGCAAATACACATATTCATAGAGACTACTGTGGCAAGAAACACATACCTTTCAGCAGAAAGATTATCAGGTCTAATGAATTCTAGATGGGTCGAAGCTGTAAGATTGTGATACTGTGACAAAATCTGCTTTATTTTAGGAGTTATTGATAATACCCTTTTTTAATTTGATCTATGTATTCATAACAATAAACTTTATTGTTAATTTATTGTGCTGACCTCAAAGGCAGCCAGAAATGTACATATCCCTGGGAAAAGAAAGGTTACCATAAACCCCACACTTCTGTTCCCTTATGAGAAGTCTCTCCACAGCCGAGAATAAGAGCAAACACCCTTACTACTCCCTGCATAGAATCATTCTTGGAACATATTTTAACTTTAAAATAAGCATACCCTTTCTGAAAAGTCCCATAGGAGATGTCAGGAAAAGAGAAAGATAGAACTCTGGAGATAAGTAAATTCTTTCTTTACAAAGTTATTAAATTATTAAAGTTTCACGGTGTGCTATTGCAAGAACAAACTTGTCTCTGTAAACTGGATTAAAAGGATGTCACCTTCAAACTTCCTCTCATTATTATTTGATGTGTGTTGAGCACCAACAGAGAGCTTTGATAGCTTGAGGATGACCCTGAATCATCAACATTACAGTTGAAGAGGGGGGTGGGGGGATAGCAGTTCTTCTGATTCCAAATGGAGCTGGATTGGTTCTATAGAGGATTTAAAGCAATTTTGACTTGGTTGTATGCATATAAAAGGCTTTTTGACTGCTTTAATCTTGAACTAACTCATGATACTAACAATCTAAGTGCTTATTCAGAGTTAATGTTCCTCTTTGTATAACTACATGCTGATGATATTGTCTTCTTCTCATTCCAAGTCAGCATCATATTTCTCCGAATAGCTAAATCTGTGGACTCTCAATAGCTAAATCCATGGACTCCCAAATCAAGGCTACTCCTTAAGTTTATCCTACAGTGGCTCAGTGGTAAAGAATCTGCCTGCACTGCAGGAACCACAGGAGATGCAGATTCGATCCTTGGTCTGGAGGAGGAAGAGAAACACACTCCAGTATTCTTGCCTGGTGAATCTCTTGGCCAGAGGAGCCTGGTGGGCTACAGTACATAGGGTCACAAAGAGTCGGACATGACTGAAGCAACTTAGCACTCACATGTGCATGCACGTACATACATATGTGTATATATACATATATCTCATCTTCACATACTCTAGTCTCTAGTTCTCAAACATATGTTTATTTTCATCTGATTCCTTTTTTTAGAATCCTCCTTTTTCAAAACGTTGAGTATCTCATTCCTCCTTACTTACCAGGTCTTAGCTCAGTTGTCATTTCCTCAGATAAGATACCCACAGAGTAGTTAACAGTAGATACCCACCCAGTCACTATCTATAGCCTAACATCAATTTTTTTCTCATTATAATACATATAACTGCTTGATACTATGTATATATGTACAATTTTCCCTTCCACAGCAAGACTCAGTTACCCCACCTTCTTTGGAGGTAGAGACCTCATCAGTCTGTTCATACATATTAAATCTAATGTCAAGAAAAATGCCCAATATATATTTTTTAAATGTTGATTAAGTGAAAAAAAGAATAAGGAGAGACTCTATAGAAATAGACTTTCATTTTTATAATTCTACTATTGGTGGGAAAGGCAACCACAGTGCTGATATCATTTATCTCAGAGCAAACTTTATTTTCTTCCCTCATAAAATAAGTAGTTAGGAAGTCCTTAATCCTCACAAGATACTGTGGAGCTTAAATCTTTTCCTTCTTAGGATCACACAGTCTAGTTGAAGAAACAATATATGTTAATTCTACCCCATAATGTGTTAAAAGAGAAATAAAAGTAGTCCATGAGATTTCAGAAGAGGATGACTCTACCTCTGGTTTGGTGAATCAAGGAGAAAGAATCCAAGGTTTACTTAAAAAAAAATAAAATAAAATAAAGTGAAAAGGTGATTATGACAATGATTCAGACAGAGAAAAGAGATGACCTAAAGATCAAATAGGCAAACTAGGATTGAAAAGAAAGTATTAAGAAGATTGTAGGAAGAACATGAATGTTATTGAAAGACAAAAAGTCAAGCTGTAGTATAGACCAGTGTTTCTTAAAATGGAGTATCTATATTCCTGAATTTACTGAATATAAAAGACCCAAATGTTATATATTTCATATAAGCTTGTATCATCAATTGTTCTATATCACATTAATTTTAAATACCTATTGGAAAGAAATTTAATATGCATTTAAACATGCATTAAATATGAAAATTAAACATGAAATTTCAAAAACAAAAGTCTAGATCATGGCATTTTACTTCAGAATATTCTAGTGGAAAAAATTTTAAAGTAATGCCAAATAGCAATCAGCAAAATTGTTCACAGATAAAAATCTTTCTTAATTTTGTAAAGACAGTTTACTGGAATATATGCATTAATTTTATATATTGCCAGGTGGCACGGTGGTAGAGTCCATCCGCCAATGCAGGAGACTCAGGAGACTCGGTTTCCAACTTTGGTTCAGGAAAATCCCCTGGAGTAGAAAATGGCACTCCAGTATTCTTGCTTGGAAAATTCCATGAACAGAGGAGTCTGGCGGCTACAGTTCATGCAGTCACAAAGAGTCAGACACCACTGAGCACACACCTCGAGGATGACTGCCTTTGCACCAGATGGTAAAAAGCCCACTTACCAATGCAGGAGAAAAAGAGATGTCTATCCCTGGGTGGGAAAGATCCCCTGGAGGAGGACATGGCAACCCACTCCAGTATTCTTGCCTGGAGAATCCCACAGGCAGAGGAGCCTGGCGGGCTACAGTCCATAGACTCACAAAGAGTCAGACATGCCTGAAGCAACAAAGTATGCAAGCATGCTTTTGCACCACAATGGCAGATTGGAGCAGATGTAACAGAGATCAGATCCATAATGCAAAACTTTAAGTTTTTACTATCTGGCACTTTAAAGAAAATTTTTGCTGTCCTTTGCTATAAGCCCTGGAGAAGGAAATGGCAACCCACTCCAGTGTTCTTGCCTGGAGAATCCCAGGGATGGGGGAGCCTGGTGGGCTGCCATCTATGGGGTCACACAGAGTTGGACAGGACTGAAGCGACTTAGCAGCAGCAGCAGCAGCTATAAGCACTTTATTTATTTATTTTTTAGAAAGAGCAAAATGTAACCATAATAGTGCTTTGGAACTTAACTGCATAGAAGCATGCCATATGAAGTGAAAATAAATACATTCCAGAAGCAAGGCAATAGATTAGGGGAAAATCAGAGTACAAAATCTGTTACAAGGATCTGGGAAAAAGTGGCAAAAAAAAGTGGAAAGGAGGGAATAGATATGAGAGCAAAGTTTAGAAATAGAACCTCAAACCAAATAAGTAATGTCACAGAGAAAATAAAAAATTGATTGAGTTCTAGAGTCTAGGTTGTGTTCTTGTTGCTGTTTAGTTGCTAAGTTGTATCTGACTCTTTTGTGACCCCGTGAACTGTAACCCACCAGGCTTCTCTGTCCATGGAATTTACTAGGCAAGAAAACTGGAGTGGATTGCCATTTCCTTCTCTAGTGGATCTTCCTGAACCAGGAATCAAACTCATGGCTCCTGCACTGCAGGTGGATTCTTTACTGTCTGAGCCACCAGGGAAGCCCAAAGTCTAGGTTACTTAGATGCTAACTGTTGGAAGGCAAAGTAGGAAACCCAGAATGATATGCATGGGGAAAAAAAAAATCATGCAATAAAAAAATCTTCGTTTGGAAATATGGGAAGGGTGTTATTGTGGACATATCCAACAGACTTCTGCTTGATTGAAAAAAAAGAATCAGAAACAGAGAAACTGTAGGTTACTTTGTTGCATGAATTATAACTCTGAGAGTTGCTAGAAACAATTTGTAGAAAAAGATAGAGCTAAAGGTAGAAATCAAATCTTAAATTAAGAGTAGGGGAAAGAAGGAAATGTTGAGGTAGATGATTATATTTGTCTTTGACTCTCTATTTTACCATCTGAAGAGTGGGTCTTTCTTTTTCATGCTTCCAGGAAGTGATGTACCTCACATTATGGTGGGAATAAACTACTAAGTTGAACACCAATCCAGTACATTTTGCCACCAAAAACTACTGCTTTGGTGCTAAAAATACATTGGACAATTTTTCATGTTAGAATCAAATGAGGGGGTAACTCATTCAACATGAAGACCTGAATATATTGTATCTCAACATAGCACAGAAATGGAAAGAAGAGGCTGCATAAAGCTCTTGAAAGAAAAGAAAAATCTCTTTCCAGATTTAGCAAACCACCAGTAGACATTTTACAGAGCATATTGAAGAGAGATCTTCATAGAAATTCACAATAAATAAAAGAGTGAGTGCCTTCCTTAAATAGAGTAAGGGCCCTGAGGAAGAGAACAATCTATTCCGGGGTGGACTGAATAGTACAAGAACAATCTGCAACAGAAGTAAGTGGAATCTGGAAGAAACAAAAGCTGAAACAGGGAAGTAACATGTAACCAAAACAATCTCCCTTTAAAAACTCTGATAAAGATGAAAAGAGACTAAAATTTTATATAAGAAGTTGGTAGTATTCATAATTTTCTAAATATATTTTGAGTCAATTCTAGAATTATGTATGTGGTTCTCATTCCTTGGTATGGGCTTAGTTGCCATCAGTTAAATTTTTAATTATCTTGTAGAGTTATAATTAAAGAAACCCTCTATTCAGTGATATATAGCTAACTGAATTGAATCCAAACTGACAATTTGAGTGAAGGCTATAATTCTGAGGCTGGGAACCACATACATACCATCCTCTGAGAACATGGATGGTCTTCACAGGGATCATTACTTGCTCTGTATATTAGAGGCTGTGTTGGCATAATCTTTTTTTCTCACCTATTTAACTACACAAAAAGTGTTTAGGGATTGGAGTGTTCAGAAACTGCAAAAAAAGATAGCTCTGTGCAATACAACAATCACTTGCAATCACAAGAAAATTCATTTGCTGAATTTGTTACCTTTTGTAAACATGTTTCAGTTAATCCATAAACCAGCATTACAAAGCATATCTAGAATGATTACTTTTATTTTTGAGAAAGAAAGAATGTTGAAAGGGAAAGACCATGTCAAAAACTACACACAGCTAGTAACCTAAATTTTTGTTTCTATATCCTTTAAAGTGTGTTTGGATGATCACTTGGTTTCCTCATGCTTTCATAGATGCCATAACCATCTGTGGCACATTTCTCTAATACACATGATAATACACACACACATATATGTATATAAACATATATCTGTATATGTGTTTCCCAGTGGCTCAGACATTTAAGAATCTTTCTGCAATGCATATATGTAGAAATATATATATGAAATAAATATTTATATATCTATCAGTTTACATATATATTCACATATCAGTTTATAAATATATTTATATATATCAGCATAACCAATGGGCACACACATATATATATATATATATATATACATATATATATATATATATATATATATAAACTGAAACAGAGAAGCAACATGTAACCAAAGCAATTTCTTTTTAACAACTCTGGTAATGATGAAAAGAGACTAAAATTTTATATAAGAAGTCAGCAGTATGCATAACTTACTAAATATATTTAGAATCAATATATGTATATAACATATACACATCAGTTATGCTGATTCTCTGGAATAAAACTGAAAGCAATATTCACTTTAAGGATTGGTGTCAAATTGTGAATCTAAATGCTTTAGCTGGAAAAGATCAGGTGATAATTTTAATTCTGACATGAAAGAGAGACCCTTATATAGATTAATTGACCATAATTAACTAAAAGTAGAAAGATGTTGACAACCTACTAGATGCGGCCCATGAAAAATTGGTGTTCAGAAATTTAACCCTTCAGTAGAATATTCTGACCTGCTATTATTCTTGATGTGAAGGCATTTAAATGGATACATCCACCAGAATTATTACATGAGTTGTGAAACTGTTGTGAAAATAGTAGCTTCTGGAGAAAGAAAAAAAAAAAAAAGGGAGAGTGAAAGGAAGGAGAGAAATATGTACACTTCTAGTTGTGGATATTTTCGAAGCAAGTAAAATCATCAGTCTTTCTTTTCCATTTCGTAACCCAGCACAAACGCCATCAAGCTAAGTTGAGTGGGAATTGCATACAGGAATGGAATTACCATGGTAACCAGCTTAAAAATTTGTTCCCCTGCTGAGAATTTAGCTCAGTGGATAATACTTTGTTTTTACCTTTCTGGAAAACTAAATGGAAGATAATTATGGAACCATTCACAAGCCATCTCTGTTGTGTGGGGTGCTAAGCCACTTCAGTCATGTCCGACTCTTTGTGACTCTGTGCATTAACCCATGAGGTTTCTCTGTCCTTGGGATTGTCTGGGCAATATTACTGGAGTAGATTGCTATGCCTTCCTCCAGGGGATCTTTCCAATGCAGGGATCAAACCTGTGTCTCAGTCTGCTGCGTTTGCAGGCAGGTTCTTTACCACTAGTGCCACATGGGAAGCTCTAAGCCATCTCTAGGTTCAATTTATTACTCAAGTTAGTTTTCCTAGGGGTAATATATTAATAATTTGATGTTGCTGATGAAATAATATATAGAATTTGGGAAATTCAATCAATTAGAATCTTTAAGTCACCAGGACTCAGAAACTATCCCAAGTGCTGCTTGCTCAAAGTTTTCAAGGGTCAGGGAACAAGGCAGAGAGAAAGAGCACAACTAATCATGATATCAGAGAGAATAGGCCTTCTGTTTCTAGTGATGCAGTGAAATAGACACCCCATCCCAGCTTCTAACTATAACCATCTAAAACATTGGGAAAATGTTAAAAATAACACATTTAAAAATGCATTGGTGCATACTTAAATGTTAATCCCACTGTTACAACGGACAAAAACCCAAAAATATGTAAGTAAAATGTTTATATTTTAAAGATTTCAGAGAGCTATGGACATAATGGCATGTAAGAAACTAAATTGCAGAGAACAATGATGATCCCTTCCTGGAGGGAACAAAGATCTGTCACCATGGCAGCAGAAAGTAGGGAGTGAATTGGGGATGGGACACATTCGTTAAGTCTATACATCATATGAGGAGTGAGCCAGCTATATATAGGCAGAGGGATTCTGCTAGCCAAAAAAAAAGGGGGCTTTTAATAGTGCTGGAATAACTAGATGTATATATGGAAAGAAATTAAATAAATACTTTCTCATATTGTACACAAGAACAAAAATCTATGAGATGAATCATGGACTCAAAGGTAAAAGTTAAATTGATAAAACTTCTGTGCATGAGTTCAGTTGTGTCTGACTCTGTGCCACCCCATGGATTATAGCCCACCAGGCCCATCTGCCCATATTTTCCAGGCAAGAAAACTGGAATGGGTCCTACTCCAGGGTATCTTCCCTGTCCCAAGGATCCAACCCACGTCTCTTGCATCTCCTATGTTGGCAGGCAGATTCTTTACCACTAGGGCCGTCTAGGAAGCCCCAAATAAAGCTTCTAGATGAAAGCTAATTTTATGATCTATAGATAAACAAAGACTTCTAAGGATGCAAGAGGACAAGCCATAAAAGAAGAAAAAAAACAGCAATTAACTGAGTCCAACAACATTAAGAATTTAACAACAACAAAAAAATTAAAAGATAAGAATAGACTGAAAGAAGCACACATGTACTACATATGTTTGACTCAAGAAAGAGGGAAAAAAATTATACTTGTCTTCAGAAACCATTGTATGTGGGCATGCATAAAATCCACAAATCAGTAAAAAATGCATAAACAACTCAACAAAAATGGGTGCACCACCCATAGGCAGAAACCTTACAAAAAAAGATAGGCAAAATGCCAATGAGGATATGATAACTTCTTGGTATCATTATAGACCAGGGAAGTGTAAGTATAGTATTAATGTTATTGAGAAACTGTGTTTCATTTGTCTTGAGCCAAATAATTTAAAATGTGTGATGTATTTATACATATGACTTTTCTCATTGGAGACTTTTTCCTATTTTATAAAATGATAAACTTTTAAGAACATCCCTGAAATCATAGCATATATAAGGCAAACTATTTTGTCTTCTTCTAGACTATACTGAGTCAATTTCTCTTACCACTTTGTATGTGAAGACAGAGCTAAGTGGTCATAGAATAAGTTCTACTTGATGGCTTATATCAAGTAATTTATAGGTTTATGAAGATTCTTCATACTTCATTTTATTTAATAATACTTTTAAGTACTATCTTTTAAGGTGAGCATTATTTTTATATAGTAGATGTAGAAATTGCAGCTTCAGAATACCGAGAAATTTGCCCAAAGCAGTACTGTTAGTAAATATTAAAAGTATAAACCTTGAGCTTCTGTTTTTAAATTTGTATAATTTTTACAAAAAATGCATAAAATACTAGAAATTTAGATTCATCAAGAGTGAATCTCATTCTGTAATCTAAGATCTTTATATTAGTTGAAGTGAGTTGTACTTGGAACTGAGAGGGAGAAGGAACTGTTCCTTTGTGAAAAAAAGAAAGCATAATAGGGTGTTTTAGAGCAAGAAGCCTGAAGCTATTTGTATCTGGATCTGAATTCTATTTCTGCAACTAAAACTACTAGGGGGCTGAGGACAAGGTACATTTGAAGTTTCAGTTTTCTCATCTAAAAACTAAACTTATATGTATAATACAGTGTTTTGAATGAATTTAAGTGATGTATGAAAGTACTGACTTTCACACATTTCATTGACTTCCATGCATTTCATACACTGACTACGCTAAAGCTGTAGACTGTGTGGATCACAAAAAACTGCGGAAAATTCTTCAAGAGATGGGAATAGCAGCCCACCTTACCTGCCTCCTGAGAAATTTGTATGCAGATCAGGAGGCAACAGTCAGAATCGAACATGGACCAAAGAACTGGTTCCAATTTGGGAAAGGAATGCATCAAGGCTGTATATTGTCACCTTGCTTATTTCACTTATACACAGAGTACATCATGCGAAATGCCAAACTGGATGAAGCACAAGCTGGAATCAAGATTGCCAGGAGAAATATCAATGACCTCAGATATGCAGATGACACCACCTTTATAGCAGAAAGCAAAGAGGAAATAAAGAGCTTCTTGATGATGGTAAGAGAGGAGAGTGAAAATGCTGGCTTAAAACTCAACCTTCAAAAAACCAGGATCATGGCATCCGGTCCATGGTAAATAGATGGGGAAACAATGGAAACAGTGACAGATTTTATTTTCTTGGGTCTCCAAAATCACTGCAGATGGTGATTGCAGCCATGAAATTGAAAGACGCTTGCCCTTGGAAGAAAAGCTATGACCAAGCTAGGCAGCATATAAAAAGGCAGAGACATTACTTTGCTGACAAAGGTCCATCTAGTCAAAGCTTTGATATTTCCAGTAGTCATGTATGGATGTGAGAGCTGGACTATAAAGAAAGCTGAGACTGAAGAATTGATGTTTTTGAATGTGGTGTTGGAGAAGACTCTTCAGAGTCCCTTGGACTGCAAGGAGATCCAACCAGTCCATGCTAAAGGAAATCAGCCCTGAATATTCATTGGAAGAACTAATACTGAAGCTGAAGCTCCAATACTTTAACCACCTGATGCGAACAACGAATTCGTTTGAAAAGACCCTGATGCTGGGAAAGATTGAAGGCAGGAGGAGAAGGGGATGACAGACGATGAAATGGTTTGATGGCATCATGGACTCAATGGGCATGAGTTTGTGTAGCCTCCGGGAGTTGGTGATGGAGAGGGAAGCCTGGCATGCTACAGTCCATGGGGTTGCAAGAGTTGGACATGACTGAGCGACTGAACTGAACTGAATGAAAGTACTGGCTTTTCATAGATAAAAATGCTTGCTCTTATTTATCTTGTTAATAAGAATTGGTATGAGGAGTGAAAGGGTCATGGGAAGAAAAATTCTTGGAGCTACAGTTTCATAGAAATCTGAGTTCACATAAACTATCACTTTGAGAAGCTTCTTCAGCCAAGCCCTGAGAAACTTGTTCTTTAGCATTTGGCAAGATCTTCCCACTGCTTACTGTTATCACCTTGATTCATGCTCTTGTGTTTGTTTGTTTTCTTTTCCTGACATTTTGGCATTCCTCACGTTTGACGCATCTCATACTGGTGGTGCTCTTGACTGCTCTTATTCAACAGGGAAGGATTATTTATTATAACTGCTCATTTTTGGTTTGGCAAATCTGAAGTCAGAAATCTCATGTGTGCCAGCACACTGATAGATATATAAAGATTCTTTCGTATTTTACCAGGATAATTATATAAATTGAAGTTGGACAGCATTTTCCCTAAATGTTATCAAGATAATAGGTTCCCTAGGCTGTAGTATTTTGACTTTGCAGAAGTAACCTAGGTACCTAATTCTATTTCCCTTTGCCTAAGAAGAAACTGTTCTGAAGGAGATGGGAATACCAGACAACCTGACCTGCCTCTTGAGAAACCAGTAAGCAAGTCAGGAAGCAACAGTTAGAACTGGACATGGAACAACAGACTGGTTCCAAATAGGAAAAGGAGTACATCAAGGCTGTTTCTTGTCACCCTGCTTATTTAACTTATATGCAGAGTACATCATGAGAAACGCTGGGCTGGATGAAGCACAAGCTGGAATCAAGATTGCCATGAGAAATATCAATAACCTCAGATATGCAGATGACACCACCCTTATGGCAGAAAGTGAAGAGGAGCTAAAAAGCCTCTTGATGAAAGTGAAAGTGGAGAGTGAAAAAGTTGGCTTAAAGCTCAACATTCAGACAATGAAGATCATGGCATCCGGTCCTGTTACTTCAAGGGAAATAGATGGGGAAACAGTGGAAACAGTGTCAGACTTTATTTTTGGGGGCACCAAAATCACTGTAAATGGTGACTGCAGCCATGAAATTAAAAGATGCTTACTCCTTGGAAGGAAAGTTATGACCAACCTAGACAGCATATTCAAAAGCAGAGACATTACTTTGCCAACAAAGGTCTGTCTAGTCAAGGCTATGGTTTTTCCAGTGGTCATGTATGAATGTGAGAATTGGACTGTGAAGAAAGCTGAGCGCCAAAGAATTGATGCTTTTGAACTGTGGTGTTGGAGAAGACTCTTGAGATCCCCTTGAACTGCAAGGAGATCCAACCAGTCCATTCTGAAGGAGTTCAGCCCTGGGATTTCTTTTAAAGGAATGATGCTAAAGCTGAAACTCCAGTATTTTGACCACCTCATGAGAAGATTTGACTCATTGGAAAAGATTCTGATGCTGGGAGGGATTGAGGGCAGGAGGAGAAGGGGATGACAGAGGATGAGATGGCTGGATGGCATCACTGACTCAATGGACGTAAGTCTGAGTGAACTCCGGGAGTTGGTGATGGACAGGGAGGCCTGCTGTCCTTCGATTCATGGGGTCGCAAAGAGTCGGACATAACTGAGCGACTGAACTGAACTGAAGAAGAAACTTGAGAATTTACTTTGTTTCTCTGATAAAGGCTAATATCCAAAAGTAACCCTAAAATTGTTGTATTTCAACTACAAAATGAATTATTTTCTAAGTAAACAAAACAATATACATAATTTATTTTATATTGTTATAGCTTTATCTTCAAAATACAGAATATCTCATTCAGTTTTATAGAATAGCAAATAATTAGATGCAAATGTCTGTGCACATAGTATTTAATAAATGCTAAGAATTACTTGTTAACTAGTAGACTGATTGTGTGGTTAGACTGATTTTTCTCTGAGCTAAGAATACTAACTTAAATTGATTTATCACAATATCATTTAAAACTAATATGAATGAGAAAAAATAAATAAGATATGTCACACTTTTAGACTTTCAGTTATTTGTAGAATTTAGATTACAACAAACCAGTAAATACAACAACAATAAAAGCAGATTCACAGATAACAGAGAACAAACTAGTGGTTATCAGTGGAGAGAGGGGGCAGGGGCAATATAAGGGTGAGGAGGTAGGAGCTTCAAGCTATTGGGTGTAAGATAAGCTACAAGGATGCATTGTACAACACAAGAAATACGGCCAATATTTTGCAATAGGTATAAATATCATATAACTATTATAAATTGTATTTTAAGTTTTTTAAAAAGAGAATACTAGCATCAGGCAATATTTACAACAGATATAAAAGACTAATAGCTTTTTACCAAAACAGAAACTGTTTTACTATTTTTTTCATTAGTAGTTTACACCACAGTTACATGTAATGAATAATAAAAATTTCAAAGCCTAAGATTCCATGTTAAATTTGAAAATTTCTACTTCAGATATGATCTATTTTCTTACATAAGTAAAACCTTGAAAGAAAAAAATATTATGGAAATTAAAAGTCTTAAAACCTGGGTATCAATCAGTCAGTTCTGTCGCTCAGTCATTTCCGACTCTTTGAGACCCCACGGACTGTAGCACTGCGTGGCTTCCCTGTCTATTACCAACTTCCCAAACTTATGTCCGTCGAGTCAGTGATGCCATCCAACCATCTCTTCCTCTGTCATCCCCTTCTCCTCCTGCCTACAATCTTCCTCAGCATCAGGGTCTTTTCCAGTGACTCAGTTCTTCACATCAGGTGAACAAAGTATTGGATCTTCAGCTTCAGCCATCAGTCCTTCCAATGAATATTCAGGACTGATTTCTGTTAGGGATGACTGGATGGATCTCTTTGCAGTCTAAGGGACTCTCAAGAGTCTTCTCCAAAAGTTCAAAAGCATCAATTCTTCAGGGCTTAGTTTTCTTTATAGTCCAGCTCTCATATCCACACATGACTACTGGAAAAACCATGGCTTTCACAAGATGGACTTTTGTTGGGAAAGTAATGTCTCTGCTTTTTCATATGCTATGTAGGTTTGTCATAGCTTTTCTTGCAAGGAACAATAGAGGATAATAAAGTTTAATTTCTTGCTCTCTTCTGTAACAGTACTTAATCAGTATTTGATCTTTTACCAACCACATGAATGGCAAAGTTTCCTTGTGTATGTATATGTGTGTGTGTGTGTGTGTGTGTGTGTATATATATATATAAAATTAGATATATAATATATGTAATTATGTATATAATTACATCTTTAAGATTATATATAAATAAAATATATAAAATGAATTTATATAATAGAAATAATATTTATATATAATATATATAATCTTAAAGATGTAATTATAATCAACTGAATATATAAATACATAACCAAACTGAGCATTAGAGAAAAGAAACGATAGCGAGGTATGTTACACAAAAGAAGTATTATTTCAAAAAGATATGGTTTCTTTAGGGGGCAGTCCTAAGATGGAGGAGGAATAGGACAGGGAAACCACTTTCTCCCCACAAATTCATCAAAAGAACATTTGAACGCTGAGTAAATTCCACAAAACAACTTCTGAATGCTGGCAGAGGACATCAGATACCCAGAAAAGCAGCCCATTGTCTCTGAAAGGAGGTAGGAAAAAATATAAAAGATAAAAAGAGAGACAAAAGAGGTAGGGGCAGAGACCCATCCTGGGAAGGGAGTTTTGAAAAAGAGAGAAGTTTCCAAACACCAGGAAACACTCTCACTGGTGAGTCTGTGGTGAGCCTTGGAACCTCAGAGGCAACATAACTGGGAGGAAAAATAAATTAAATAATTAAAACCCACAGATTATGTGCCCAACGGTAACTCCCAGTAGAGAAGCAGCACAGACTCCCGCATCCACCACTAGCAAGAGGGGGCTGGGCAGGGAGGCGCGGGCTGCATTGCTTAGAGTAAGGACCCGGCCTGAGTGCCCCGAGGGCAATCTGAGGGAACTAACTTGAGATAGCAAACCAGACTGTGGAATAGCTATCCCGTGAAAAGTGCCAACCTAAGACACTGCCAGGCCCGCTCACAGAACAAAGGACTGAGTAGAGATAGCCAGCTGTGGACCAGCCCACCCCCTGCTGGAGACAGGCAGGTGAGGGCAGCCAGAGCTGGAAGGGGGCAATCGCAGCCCCAGAGAGTCATCATCTACCAAACTGCAAGCAGGTTTCCTTACTAACCAAGACTTCTTGGGATTCTGGACAGTTGACATCCACCGGGAGGGTCGCAGCCCGAGATCAGCTCCCCAGAAGACACACCTGGGAAGGTGTGCTGGTTATACACCCAGAAAACCAAACGGCAGGGATGGGGGAGGCGATAAGTTGCAGCAACCATGCTCACCAAGCACCTGGTCACCTAAGCTGCTCAAACCTGGGAAGGGTACTAAACACAGGCCCAACCAAGTCTGCGCTCTTGTGGGATACCCATGTACCTGAACCTGAGCAGCTTAGACCTGGGAAGTGCATACAACCCAGGGCCAGCCTCAGACAGTTCCTGGCAGAGCAAACTAGAGCCTAAGCAGTGTAGACAGGGAAAGCACAAGCGCCGTGAGCAGAGGCAAACCCAGTGTGGCCGAGACACTGCGAGCACACGCCAGTGTTATTTGTTTGTAGTGTTCCTCCCTCCCCACAGCACAACTGAACAAGTGAGACTAAAAAAGTGTCCACCACCGCCCCCTTGTGTCAGGGTGGAAATTAGACACTGAAGAGACCAGCACACAGAAGAAGCTAAAACAGAGGGAACTGTCTTGGAAGTGGCAGGTGCAATCGATTAAAATCTTGCAGTTAGCACCGCCTACATAGGAAGTGGCCTATAGATCTTGAGAAGTATAAGCCGGATCAAGGAACTATCTGAAAATGAACTGACCCCACACTGTCCACAACACCAGAGAAAGTCCTAGGTATATTTTTACCATTATCATTTTTTAATTAATTTTTTTAAAAAATTCAAGTCCTCTATTATTCCTCTAATTTTCATTTTTAATAACCTATTACTTTGCAAAAAAGACCCTATTTTTTCAAGCAAACTTCATATACATATATATAAAATAAGTTTTTTGACTTTGTTTTTTTTCTTTAATATTGTATTTTTGAGAATCGAACCTCTACTCTAGATTTTTAATCTTTGTTGTTTGGTATTTGTTATCAATTTTGTATCTTTAAGAACCCAATCTTCAGTACCCATTTTTACTTGGGAGCGAGATTACTGGCTTGATTGCTCTCTCCCCCTTTGGACTCTCCTTTTTCTCTACCAGGTCGCCTCTATCTCCTCCCTTCCACTTCTATTCTCTACCCAACTCTGTGAATCTCTTTGTGTGTTCCAGACGGTGGAGAACACTTAGGGAACTGATTACTGGCTGGATCTGTCTCTCTCCTTCTGATTCCCCCCTTTATCCTCCCGGCCACCTCTGTCTCCTTCCTCCCTCTTCTCTTCTCTGTAACTCCATGAACATCTCTGAGGGATCTGGACTGTAGAGAGCACATAAGGAAGTGATTACTGTCTAGCTTGCTCTCTCCTCTTTTGATTCCACCTCATTTCCTCCTGGTCACCTCTATCTCCCACCTCCCTCTTCTCTTCTCCATGTAACTCTGTGTACCTCTCTGGGTGTCCCTCACTGTGGAGAAACTTTCCATCATTAACCTAGATGTTTTATCATTGGTGCTGTATATATGGAGAAGTCTTGAGGCTACTGTAAGAATAAGACTGAAAACCAGAGGCAGGAGGCTTAAGTTCAAATCCTGAGAACACCAGAGAACTTCTGACTCCAGGGAACATTAATCGATAGGAGCTCATCAAATGCCTCCATACCTGCACTGAAACCAAGCACCATCAAAGGGCCAACAAGTTCCATAGCAAGACATACCAGGCAAATTCTCTAGCAACAAAGGAATATAGCCCTGAGCTTCAATATACAGGATGCCCAAAGAAACACCAAACCCACTGACATCTCATAACTCATTACTGGACACTTCATTACATTCCAGAGAGAAGAAATCCAGTTCCACCCATCAGAACACTGACACAAGCTTCCATAACCAGGAAACCTTGACAAGCCACCTGTTCAACCCCACCCACAGTGAAGAAACCACAATAGAGAGAACTCCAAAAATTGCCAGAATATGGAAAGGCCACCCCAAACACAGCAATATTAACAAGATGAAAAGGCAGAGCAATACTCAGCAGGTAAAGGAACAGGATAAATGCCCACCAAACCAAAAAAAAGAGGAAGAGATAGGGAATCTACCTGATAAAGAATTTCAAATAATGATAATGAAAATGATCCAAAATCTTGAAAACAAAGTGGAGTTACAGATAAATAGCCTGGAGACAAGGATTGAGAAGATGCAAGAAAGGTTTAACAAAGACCTAGAAGAAATTAATAAAAAAGAGTAATATATAGTGAATAATGCAATAAATGAGATCAAAAAACACTCTGGAGGGAACCAACAGTAGAATAATGGAGGCAGAAGATAGGATAAGTGAGGTAGAAGATAGAATGGTAGAAATAAATGAAACAGAGAGTAAAAAAGAAAAATGAATTATAAGAAATGAGGACAATCTCAGAGACCTCTGGGACAATGTTAAACTCCCCGACATTCGAATCAGGACTCTCAGAAGAAGAAGACATAAAGAAAGACCATGAGAAAATACTTGAGGAGATAATAGTTGAAAACTTCCCTAAAATGGGGATGGAAATAATCACCCAAGTCCAAGAAACCCAGAGAGTCCCAAACAGGATAAACCCATGGCGAAACACCCCAAGACACATATTAATCAAATTAACAAAGATCGAACACAAAGAACAAATATTAAAAGCAGCAAGGGAAAAACAACAAATAATACACAAGGGGATTCCCATAAGGATAACAGCTGATCTTTCAATAGAGACTCTTTAGGTCAGGAGGGAATGGCAAGACATACTTAAAATGATGAAAGAAAATAACTTACAGCCCAGATTACTGTACCCAGTAAGGATCTCATTCAAATATGAAGGGGAAATCAAAAGTTTTACAGACAAGCAAAAGCTGAGAGAATTTGAAGACCATGAAACCAGGTCTTCAACAAATGCTAAAGGATCTTCTCTAGACAGGAAACACAGAAAGGTGTATAAACTCAAACCCAAAACAATAAAGTAAATGGCAACGGGCTCATACTTATCAATAAATACCTTAAATGTAAATGGGTTGGATGCCCCCGCCAAAAGTCAAAGACTGGCTGAATGGATACAAAAACAAGACCCCTATATATGTTGTCTACAAGAGACCCACCTCGAAACAAGGGACACATACAGACTTAAAATGAAGGGCTGGAAAATGATATTCTACACAAATAGAAACCAAAAGAAAGCAGGAGTAGCAATACTCATATCAGATAAAATATACTTTAAAACAAAGGCTATGAAAAGAGACAAAGAAGGGCACTACATAATGATCAAAGGAGCAATCCAAGAAGAAGATATAACAATCATAAATATATATGCACCCAACATAGGAGCACTGCAATATGTAAGACAAATGCTAACAAGTATGAAAGGGGAAATTAACAATAACACAATAATAGTGGGAGACTTTAATACCCCACTCACATCTATGGATAGATCAACTAAACAGAAAATTAACAAAGAAACGCAAACTTTAAATGACACAATAGACCACTTAGACCTAATTGATATCTATAGGACATTTCACCCCCAAACAATGAATTTCAGCTTTTTTGCAAGTGCACATGGAACCTTCTCCAGGATAGATCACATCCTGAGCCACAAATCTAGCCTTGGTAAATTATAAAAAAATTGAAATAATTCCAAGTATCTTTTCTGACCACAATGAAGTAAGATTAGATCTCAATTATAAGGAGAAAAACTATTAAAAATTCCAACATATGGAGGCTGAACTACACGCTGCTGAATAACCAACAAATCACAGAAGAAATCAAAAAAGAAATAAAAATATGCATAGAAATGAATGAAAATGACAACGTAACAACCCCAAACCTGTGGACACTGTAAAAGCAGTGCTAAGGGGAAGGTTCATAGCAATACAGGCATATCTCAAGAAACAAGAAAAAAGTCAAATAAATAACCTAACTCTACACCTAAAGCAACTAGAAAAGGAAGAAATGAAGAACCCCAGGATTAGTAGAAGGAAAGGAATCTTAAAAATTAGGGCAGAAATAAGTGCAAAAGAAACAAAAGAGACCACAGCAAAAATCAACAAAGCCAAAAACTGGCTCTTTGAGAAGATAAATAAAATTGACAAACAATTAGACAGACTCATCAAGAAACAAAAGGAGAAAAATCAAATCAACAAAATTAGAAATGAAAATGGAGAGATCACAACACACAACAAAGAAATACAAAGGATCATAAGAGACTACTATCAGCAACTATATGCCAATAAAATGGACAACTTGGAAGAAATGGACAAATTTTTAGAAAGGACAACTTTCCAAAACTGAACCGGGAAGAAATAGAAAATCTCAACAGACCCATCACAAGCACGGAAATTGAAACTGTAATCAGAAATCTTCTAGCAAACAAAAGCCCAGGACCTGAGGGCTTCACAGCTGAATTCTACCAAAAATTTAGAGAACCAACACCTATCCTACTCAAACGTCCAGAAAATTGCAGAGGAAAGTAAACCTCCAAACTCACTCTATGAGGCCCACATCACCCTAATACCAAAACCTGAGAAAGATGCCACACACACAAATAGAAAACTCCAGGCCAATATCACTGATGAACATAGATGCAAAAATCCTTAACAAAATTTTAGCAAACAGAATCCAACAACACATTAAAAAGATCATACATCATGCCCAAGTGGGCTTTATCCCAGAGATGCAAGGATTCATCAATATCTGCAGATAAATCAATGTAATAAAGTTATGACCAACCTAGATTGCATATTCAAAATCAGAGACATTACTTTGCCGACTAAGGTCTGTCTAGTCAAGGCTATGGTTTTTCCAGTAGTCATGTATGGATGTGAGAGTTGGACTGTGAAGAAGGCTGAGCACTGAAGAATTGATGCTTTTGAACTGTGGTGTTGGAGAAGACTCTTGAGAATCCCTTGGACTCCAAGGAGATCCAACATGGTATTCTGAAGGAGATCAGCCCTGGGATTTCTTTGGAAGGAATGATGCTAAAGCTGAAACTCCAGTACTTTGGCCACCTCATGCGAGGGGTTGACTCATTGGAAAAGACTCTGATGCTGGGAGGGACTGGGGACAGGAGGAGAAGGGGATGACAGAGGATGAGATGGCTGGATGGCATCACTGACTCAATGGATGTGAGTCTGAGTGAACTCCGGGAGTTGGTGGTGGACAGGGAGGCCTGGCGTGCTGCGATTTATGGGGTCGCAAAGAGTCGAACACGACTGAGCAACTGAACTGAACCGAAACCACATTTACAAATTGAAAAATGA
The DNA here is from genome assembly GCF_001704415.2 of Capra hircus. Classification (NCBI taxonomy): domain Eukaryota; kingdom Metazoa; phylum Chordata; class Mammalia; order Artiodactyla; family Bovidae; genus Capra; species Capra hircus. The sequence continues at coordinate 13,108,953 of NC_030822.1, read as the reverse complement.
AAACCATATAATTATCTCAATTGATGCAGAGAAAGCGTTTGACAAAATTAAACATCCATTTATGATAAAAAACACTCTAGAAAGCAAGTATAGAAGGAACATACATCAACATAATAAAAGTTATACATGACAAACCCACAACAAACATTATCCTCAATGGTGAAAAATTGAAAGCATTTTCCCTAAAGTCAGGAACAACACAAGGGTGCCCACTCTCACCACTATAATTTAAAATATTTTTGGAAGATTTGGCCACAGCAATCAGAGCAGAAAGAGAAATAAAAGGAATCTAAATTGGAAGAGAAGAAGTAAAACTCTCACTGTTTGCAGATGACATGACCATATACATAGAAAACCCTAAAGACTCCACCAGAAAATTACTAGATTACTAGAGTTAATCAATGAACTCCAGAAAGAATGAAGGGATGGAGTCAAAGCAAAAATGATACCCAGTTGTGGATGTGACTGGTGATAGAAGCAAGGTCCGACGCTGTAAAGAGCACTATTGTGCAGGAACCTAGAATATCAGGTCCATGAATCAAGGCAAATTGGAAGTGGTCAAACAGGAGATGGAAAGAGTAAACATCTATATTCTAGGAATCAGCGAACTAAAATGGACTGGAATGGCTGAATTTAACTCAGATGACCATTACATCTACTACTGCAGGCAGGAATCCCTTAGAGGAAATGGAGTAGCCATCATGGTCAACAACAGAGTCCATAATGCAGTACTTGGATGCAATCTCAAAAATGATAGAATGATCTCTGTTCGTCTCCAAGGCAAACCATTCAATATCACGGTAATCCAAGCCAATGCCCCAACCAGTAATGCTGAAGAAGCTGAAGTTGAACGGTTCTATGAAGACCTACAAGACCTTTTAGAACTAACACCCCAAAAAGATGTCCTTTTCATTATAGGACTGGAATGCAAAAGTAGAAAGTCAAGAAACACCTGGGGTAATAGTCAAATTTGGCCTTGGAGTATGGAATGAAGCAGGGCAAAGGTTAATAGAGTTTTGCCAAGAGAACACACTGATCATAACAAACACTATCTTCCCACAAAACAGGAGAATACACTGCACATGGACATCAACCGATGGTCAACACCAAAATCATACTGATTACATTCTTTGCAGCCAAAGATGGAGAAGCTCTACACAGTCAGCAAAAATAAGACTGGGAGCTGACTGTGGCTTAGATCATGATCTCCATATTGCCAAATTCAGACTGAAATTGAAGAAAGTAGGGAAAACCACTAGACCATTCAGGTAAGACCTAAATCAAATCCCTTATGATTATACAGTGGAAGGGAGAAATAGATTTAAGGGACTAGATCTGATAGAGTGATGAACTGTGGATGGAGGTTCATGACATTGTACAGGAGACAGGGATCAAGACCATCCCCGTGGAAAATAAATGCAAAAAAGCAAAATGGCTGTCTGAGGAGGCCTTACAAATAGCTGTGAAAAGAAGAGAAGTGAAAAGCAAAGGAGAAAGGGAAAAATATAAGCATCTGAATGCAGAGTTCCAAAGAACAGCAAGGAGAGATAAGAAAGCCTTCCTCATTGATCAATGCAAAGAAATAGAGGAAAACAACAGAATGGGAAAGACTAGAGATCTCTTCAAGAAAATTAAAGAAACCAAGGGAACATTTAATACAAATATGGGATCCATAAAAGACAAAAATGGTAGGGACCTAAGAGAAGCAGAAGATATTAAAAAGAGGTGGCAAGTATACAAAAAAGAACTGTACAAAAAAGAGCTTCACAAAACAGATAATCGTAATGGTGTAATCATTCACCTAGAGCCACACATCCTGGAATGCGAAGTCAAGTACGCCTTAGAAAGCATCACTACGAACAAAGCTAGTGGAGGTGATGGCATTCCAGTTGAGCTATTTCATTCCTGGAAGATGATGCTTTGAAAGGGCTGCACTCAATATGCCAGCAAATTTGGAAAACTCAGCAGTGGCCACAGGACTGGAAAAGGTCAGTGTTCATTCCAATCCCAAAGAAAGGCAATGCCAAAGAATGCTCAAAGTACCGCACAATTGCACTCATCTCCCACGATAGTAACATAATGCTCAAAATTCTCCAAGCCAGGCTTCAGAAGTACATGAACCATGAACTTCCAGCTGTTCAAGCTGGTTTTAGAAAATACAGAGGAACCAGAGATCAAATTGCCAACACCTGCTGGATATTGGAAAAAGGAAGAGAGTTCCAGAAAAACATCTATTTCTGCTTTATTGACTATCCCAAAGCCTTGGACTATATGGATCACAGTAAACTGTGGAAAATTCTGAAAGAGATGGGAATACCAGATCATCTGACCTGCCTCTTGAGAAACCTATATGCAGGTCAGGAAGCAACAGTTAGAACTGGACATGGACCAACAGACTGGTTCCAAATATGAAAAGGAGTACGTCAAGGCTGTATATTGTCACCTTGCTTATTGAACTTATATACAGAGTCCATCATGAGAAACGCTGGGCTGGAGGAAGCACAAGCTGGAATCAAGATTGCCAGGAGAAATATCAATAGCCTCAGATATGCAGATGACACCACCCTTATGGCAGAAAGTGAAGAGGAACTAAAAAGCCTCTTGATGAAAGGGAAAGAGGAGAGTGAAAAAGTTGGCTTAAAGCTCAACATTCAGACAATGAAGATCATGGCATCTAGTCCCATCACTTCATGGGAAATAGATGGGGAGACAGTTGAAACAGTGTCAGACTTTATTTTTGGGGGCTCCAAAATCACTGCAGATGGTGACTGCAGCCATGAAATTAAAGGACGCTTACTCCTTGGAAGGAAAGTTATGACCAACCTAGATAGCATATTCAAAAGCAGAGACATTACTTTGCCAACAAAGGTCCGTCTAGTCAAGGCTATGGTTTTCCCAGTGGTCATGTATGGATGCGAGAGTTGGACTGTGAAGAAAGCTGAGCAGCAAAGAATTGATGCTTTTGAACTGTGGTGTTGGAGAGGACTCTTGCGAATTCCCTGGACTACAAGGAGATCCAACCAGTCCATCCTAAAGGAGACCAGTCCTAGCTTTTCTCTGGAAGGACTGATGCTGAAGCTGAAACTCCAATACTTTGGCTACCCCACGTGAAGAGTTGACTCATTGGAAAAGACTCTGATGCTGGAAGGGATTGGGGGCAGGAAGAGAAGGGGATAACAGAGGATGAGATTCCTGGATGGCATCACTGACTCAATGGACATGAGTTTGAGTGAACTCCAGGAGTTGGTGATGGACAGGGAGACCTAGCGTGCTGCAATTCATGGGGTTGCAGAGTCAGACACTACTGAGCGACTGAAGTTAACTGAATTGAACTGATGGACACCTTCTTTGACAAAGGAGGCAAGAATATACAATGGAGAAAAGACAATCTCTTTAATAAACGGTGCTGGGAAAACAGGTTAACCACTTGTAAAAGAATGAGACTAGAACACTTTCTAATACCATAGACAAAAATAAACTCAAAGTGGATTAAAAATCTAAACATAAGACCAGAAACTATAAAACTCTTAGAGGAGAACATAGGCAAAACACTTTCCAACATACATCACAGCAGGATCCTCTATGACCCACTTCCCAGAATATTTGAAATGAAAGAAAAAATAAACAAATTGGGCCTAATTAAAATTAAAAGGTTCTGCACAACAAAGGGAATTATAAGCAAGGTGAAAATACAGCCTTCAGAATGGGAGAAAATAATCACAAATGAAGCAATTGACAAAGAATTAATCTCAAAAATAGAGAAGCAACTCCTAGAGCTCAATCCCAGAAAAATAAACGACCCAATCTAAAAATGGGCCAAAGAACTAAGCAGACATTTCTTCGAGGAAGACGTACAGATACTAACAAGAACATGAAAAGATGCTCAACATCACTCATTATCAGAGAAATGCAAATCAAAACCACAATGAGGTGCCATTTCACGCCAGTCAGAATGGCTGCTATCCAAATTCTACAAGCAATAAATGCTGGAGAGGGTATGGAGAAAAGGGAATCCTCTTACACTGCTGGTGGGGATGCAAACTAGTACAACCACTATGGAGAACAATGTGGTGACTCCTTAAAAAACTGGAAATAAAACTGCCATATGACCCAGCAATGCCACTGCTGGGCATACACACCGAGGAAACCAGAGTTGAAAGAGACATGTGTACCCAATGTTCATCACAACACTGTTTATAATAACCAGGACATGAAAGCAACCTAGATGTCCATCAACAGATGAATGGATAAGAAAGTTGTGGTACATATACATAATGGAGTATTACTCAGCCATTAAAAAGAATATATTTGAATCAATTCTAATGAGGTGGATGAAACTGGAGTCTATTATACAGAGTGAAGTAAGCCAGAAAGAAATACACCAATACAATATAATAACACATATACATGGAATTTAGAAAGATGGTAACGATAACCCTGTATGTGAGACAGCAAAAGAGATACACATGTATAGAACAATCTTCTGGACTCTGTGGGAGAGGGCGAAGGTGGGATGATTTGGGAGCATGGTATTGAAATATGTATATTATTATACATGAAATGAATCGCCAGTCCAGGTTTGATGCATGAGACAGGGTGCTCAGGGCTGGTGCACTGGGATTACCAAGAGGGATGGGGAACACGTGTACACCCGTGGCGGATTCATGTCAATGTACGGCAAAACCAATACAATATTGTAATTAGCCTCCAATTAAAATAAATAAATTTATATTAAATAAACAAAAAAATAAACAAAAAGATATTGTTTCCTTAACTCACAAAGTATCTTCCAAAATATAGAGTACAAATTAGTGTTATAAAATACATAGATTCATCCATCAATCCAAATGCTTATGTTTTTATATTTTTATTTAATTATGTTTATTTATAATGCTATGTTAATTTATGCTATTCAGCAAAGTTACTAATATATATATATATATATATATATATATATATATAATGATTCATCCTAGGCATCAATCCAAAGACTTATATATAACTTCACTAACATTTGTTAGAATTGGCAATAAACTTCCTTAAATAATAGTTATTTTTTTCTATTCTTTCCTCCACCCAAAATCAAAATTAAGTTTGAATTCAGGAAGATCTAACCTTGTGTGCCATACTAAAGCTTAAATGTATCAGTTGTAAAGACAGTTAGAAGCTTCAAGAATCTACTTTTCTTCTATACCTCAAACTACAAAGCTAATTACTTGTTTAGGTGAATCACTGTGCCTTAGTTACTCATCTCTGTAGTTACAAGTAAAAGAGTAGGCTTAAGGTTTTGAGATAGAAGTGCATTTTGTGTGTTGTTTGAACTCAGGATTAATAAGCATCAGCATTTTTCACATGTTGCCATTAATTAACTCGTAAGTTAAAGCAAAGGGAGCCTCTGGAATCATTTAGAAATTGAATCTAAAAGATACATCATGATTTCTCTTCTTCATAATTTAATCAATATTGAGCTAATTATATACAACTCAAGAAGACATTTCTTAAAGTTTTTATTCAATTTTATTTTTTTCTTTTTTCCTCAACAGATTCAAACATTTACTTTTCTATTTAACTTATTAAGAACATTCTAAAAACTTATATGCAGAGTACATCATGAGAAACGTTGGACTGAAAGAAGAACAACCTGGAATCAAGATTGCTGGGAGAAATATCCATAACCTCAGATATGCAGATGACACCACCCTTATGGCAGAAAGTGAAGAGGAACTAAAAAGCCTCTTGATGAAAGGGAAAGAGGAGAGTGAAAAAGTTGGCTTAAAGCTCAACATTCAGAAAACTAAGATCATGGCATCTGGTCCCATCACTTCATGGGAAATAGATGGGTAGACAGTGGAAACCGTGTTAGACTTTATTTTGGGGGCTCCAAAATCACTGCAGATAGTGACTGCAGCCATGAAATTAAAAGACGCTTACTCCTTGGAAGGAAAGTTATGACCAACATAGACAGTATATTCAAAATCAGAGACATTACTTTGCCGACTAAGGTCCGTCTAGTCAAGGCTATGGCTTTTCCATTGGTCATGTATGGATGTGAGGGTTGGACTGTGAAGAAAGCTGAGCACCGAAGAATTGATGCTTTTGAACTGTGGTGCTGGAGAAGGCTCTTTGAGTCCCTTGGACTGCACTGAAATCCAACCAGTACATCCTAAAGGAGACCAGTCCTGGGTGTTCATTGGAAGGACTGATGCTGAAGCTGAAACTCCAATACTTTGGCCACCTCATGCGAAGAGTTGACTCATTGGAAAAGACCCTGATGCTCGGAGGGATTGTGGTCAGGAAGAGATGGGAATGACAGAGGATGAGATGGCTGGATGGCATCACCAACTTGATGCACATGAGTTTGGGTGAACTCTGGGAGTTGGTGATGGACAGAGAGGCCTGGCGTGCTGCAATTCATGTGGCTGCAAAGAGTCGGACATGACTGAGCAACTGAATTGAATTGAAGATAAATTATGCCCCTGGATAATTATTCTCAGCTAAATTATTTGCCAGTTTCATAGCTACACAACCTCTACTGAATTTTGAAATCACCATCATTTGGTTCTATTTCAATTGATGCTACAAGAGCAAAAGTACAGGAGAGAGAAGGAATATTAACAAGAATTCTAAACTAAATGTTAGCTCCACTCTTATCAATACAAATGACTTTTGACATGTCCCACAATTATGACATTATTCAACAGTTTTCATGGATTTCCATTATGCTGTAATCTAGAAGATGATTTAGAAAATTACTAATAGAAGATTTTAGGACACATATAACTAATGAGTGACAAAATAAGCATATAAAAGAGTAATCTTTAAACAGAACATATTTTCAACATTTTATTTTCAGATTAGAATAAAATAAAGATTTCCCGTGTAAGTTTTTTGAGATTTACTCTGAGGTTTTTCAGTTAGATATCTGATTAAAAAAAAAAGTCTCTGAACATCTTACTATATACTACCCCCCATTGTAGCAATTTTTTAAAATGCTAACATATTATTGTTGAAAGGACTACTTCTTTAAGAATTCTTTAGAGAAAGTTTGCAAGTTTCTTGCCTGCCATATTTGTAAACTGAATTAAATTAACTTTACAACTTTTCAGCACTGGATGACATTTATTCCTTCTTGAGATTTGAAATGAGCTCAAGGAATGACTTCAGATCAAGCTCTGACCATATAAATATAAGCTCTGAGATAAACAAGCAGATTTCCTTTCTGTGTCACAGGATTATATATTTTACCTTTGTCAAGCAAAAAGACTTCATGTATGCCAATAGAATCTCTTTTTGTAATGGTGACCTTATATGCTTTTCACATTCCTTTTCCATTTGATGAAGGGAGGCACTTGAGTTAGCTGTGGGAGAAAAAAACCTCATGAATAAGTAGCTTGACAGAAGAACTTCAGATTTAGCATATTATTCTGTGATAATCAAATTTCCCTGGATCTGCATCATTCTTTGATTTAAAGCAGAGCCTATACACCAGAGAGACCGAACTCTATCATTTTTTTTTCATATATTCCTTGCATAAAGTGACTATTCGCTATCAAATTTAAAATTCTCTCCATTTGTCCTTTAATCGATACAGACTCGAGCATATTATACATCATATTCTGCACTTGGTGTGTTTTCTTTCACCATTATTGGTAATGCTCTTAGCTAACCTGATTTTATAGACGATGACACTCAATCCCAAGATGCGTTCTTCCTGGGATGCATTCTCTCATTTCCCTTTTGGGGAACTCCCATTTTCCATAACCTCATTGGAAAACTGAAATTCTTTCCTCTCATGCTGTATGTAGGCAAACCGTATGAAATCTCTAGGAAATTTCGTGCAAGAACATGGGGAGAATTGATGATCAATTACTGCAATTGTGTGCCAGTGTGCAGACTAGATTATCTGACTTTGTTATGATACATGCTACACGAGACTCCCCCATCTCCCTTTTCAGTTCAGTTCAGTTGTTCAGTTGTGCCAGACTCTTTGCAAAGCCATGGACTGCAGCATCTCCCTTTTACCTTTCTCCTATTTATATTGTAACTTCTTGGTCTCTTGATTGCTAAAAGAAATTTAATTTCTTAACTTGGAACCAAGTTCCATGGATGAAGCTAAGACTCTGAGAAAGGTATAATTGTTCCTGACATGCACGGCTGGTAAGGGGGGAACAAAACTATGCCGTCAGAATTGTTCTAATACCAAGTCTAGTTCTCTTTCCTCTGTACCAAAATTTCATTCCTGAGATACCTAGATTTTGTGTAAACATGTTTTCTAATTCAATGACTGCTTAACAGAGAAGAATATATCTCCTTACAAGAATAGTGAAGCCATAACTTTTTTTTTTAATTTTATTTTTTATTTTTTATTTTTTTTAAATTTTAAAATCTTTAATTCTTACGTGCGTTCCCAAACATGAACCCTACTCCCATAACTTTTTATTCTGATATTTTCAGAAAGAAAACAAATGAAATTGATTAATATGTCAAGTTTTATTAGTTACTGATTTTTATTTATTAGTCTGAGGACCACAATGGATGATCTTAAGGTCATTAATATATATAAAGCTGAAAGAATGTTTATCACAAAATTAAGTAAAATATTGGTAATGAATAAATAAATTTTAACCATGTAGAGACCAGCTAGTTGATAGCACAGATTAAATTAGATAGTTCTTCTTAACTTGGAGCATTTAACACATACAAAGTGGAACAATATTTTTATTATTTTATGAAAGAAAATCTGGACACATTTTTTGTATCCTTGAATTTTGCTTATATCTTTAAAAGACATAAACCAAAATTCCTGAAGGAAATAGTTTGACTTGAACACTTTTACCTTAGAAAACAGAAAGCTTTTGTTTGTTTAAATAGATACATAAATAGAAAAACTTGCAAAGTATACAATTTTAAGGGTATAAAATTATATGCAAAATGGCTTTTATTTAGAGTCTTTTTTTTTTTTTCTTTCTAGCTGAAGTCAACTTAGTTTGAAATACTTAAATGGCAAACTTCAATAGTTCTAATACTTTAGGTACATACAAATTTTAGCATTATAAATGTATTCCATTTCCTTTCCACTTAATATTAATTTGATCATATCACAAACTCATGCTTCATTAAAGAACTTTGAACTCATTCAAATTCAGCTACATTGTTCATTCACACCGTATTTTTTGATTTAAGTAAATTCCTTTAAGGTAGGGATTTTCAAGTCTTTGATCTTTCACAAAAAGAAACACGGAGGCTTAATCTAGTACACACTTTCTAAGATTTTTGAATGAATAAATGAATGAAAAAAAGTATATATCAGAGGCTCAAAGATCTGTGAGAATAAATCAGAATTAATCTTTTTAAATGACAATATTCATGATTCCAGCTTCTTTTGGAAGTCTAGGCTATATGACTGCAAAGGAAACTCTGCCCTAAATATAGAAGATTTAGAAGTTAATTAAATCTAAGCTGAACACTTAATCTATACACTGAGACAAAGGGTAGGTACTGCTGAATTACTGTAAAAAAAAAAAAAATCCTAAGAGCAAAGTTTATAAATAACTGAATAAAACAAATAAATTGAATAAATAAATCAACTTTTCATTAAAAGGTTACATATTTGTCAACCAACATAGTAACTAGTTCGAGTTTTCAGAAACTACTTATATAGTGCTATTATCAGTGAATGTTAGTGACTCATTGAGTCCAACTCTTTGAGATTCCATGGACTGCAGCCCACCAGGCTCCTCTGACTATGGGATTCTCTAGGCAAGAATAGCGGAGTGGGTAGCCATTCTCATCTCCAGGGTATCTTTCCCACCCGGGGACTAAACCTGGGTCTCCCTCATTATAGGCAGATTCTTTACTATCTGAGCCACTAGCAAAGCCCATTACTAGTAAATATCTTACTTTAATTCCAACAACTTCCAAAAAATTACTTACAGGTTTTATTTATGTCTGAAGTCTACCTTTCTCTGAAGTTTTAATGCCATAAAAAATGACACATTTTCTCAAACATAAATCCATAAATATTTATTGGAACCAATCTGTGCTGAGGATGATTCAGATCATATATCAGTCTAGTCCCTGACCTTGTGGTCAAGAGTAGTTCAATGAGACTTTTTGTGAAGAATTTAAGAATTCTAAACAATTATGAATCTCTTCAGAATTTATATTTAATATGTCAAAGTTGGTTTTCACCCCAAGTTAAAGATTATAAAAAAAATTATAACTTGTTAGTCAATGACACATTTTAAATAATCTTTGTTTTATAGTGTGATATTCACTTAGTCATGTCAGATTCTTTGCAAACCCATGGACTACAATGCTCCAGACTCCTCTGTCTACGGGATTCTACAGGCAAGAATACTGGAGTAAGTCACCATTTCCTTCTCCAGGGTGGTCTTCTTGACCCAAGGACTGAACCCAAGTCTCCTGCATTGCAGGCAGATTCCTTACTACCTGAGCCACCAGGAAAGCCTACAGGTTCAGATTAAAGTTCAACTGTGCTTCTCCATGCTAAGTCACTTCACTAGTGTCTAATTCCTCATATTTATCTAAATCATCTGAATTTCTCTAAAGTTGACTTGCCTTTAACATGTAACTCACTTGATCACCATTAAATAGGTCAATGCAGAATAAAATACCAGATCTTCATAAGTTTCACAAAGTTCTCCAAGTCAGTACAAATTATTAGTGCCCATTAATTGTTCTAAAACATGTTGCTTTTCCCAGGAGGCTGTTTATTTGTAGGTTCAAGAAGTGGCATAGAATGATGTAAGCTGTGAAGCAAAATAGTTCAAAGATGAATATTTGCATAAAGATGGCAACTTCTTCTGGAGGAGTGAACCAGCAATAACCTCTAGTTTGTAAACTGAATCAAGAAACTTCCTTGAATGACAAGGGGCAAGAATTTGCAAACCATTCTAAAATGTTTAATCAAAACATTTGATTCAAGTTGGTCATGCTTATCCTTACATATCTAAACTTCTTCAATGTAGTACAATTCATATGAATGATATGTCCTGTACCCAAACATGTGCAAAAACTTCTGTCTCCTTCCAAAGACCTAGCTAAGACCTCGGGATTAACTATGTGTTGGCTATGTACCACCCATCAACATGTGCCCATCCGTACAACTGATTTTTTTCTTTTAAATCCGAAGAAACACATTCCTCCACAAGATTGAAATTTCTTACTGAACAGACAAGGCAAAGTCCACAATCTGCATCCATTCTTCAAGAAATAAGCAATCAGTCGTAATGCTTATCACTTCATGACAAACAGGGAAAAAAATGGAAACAGTAACAGACTTTATTTTCTTGGGTTCCAAAATCACTGCAGATGGTGACTGCAGCCAAGAAATTAAAAGATGCTTGGTCCTTGGAAGAAAAGCTAAGACAAACCTAGACAGCATATTAAAAAACAGAGACATCACTTTGCTGACAAAGGTACTTATAGTCAAGGCTATGGTTTTTCCAGTAGTCATGTATAGTTAGGAGAGATGGACCATAAGGAAGGTGGAGTGCCTAAGAATTGATGTTTTTAAATTGTGGTGCTGGATGAGACTCTTGAGAGTCCTTTGGAGAGCAAGGAGATCAAACCAGTCCTAAAGGAAATCCTAAAGGAAATCAACACTGAATATTCACGGGAAAGAATGATGCTGAAGCTGAAGCTGGAATACTTTGGCCACCTGATACGAAGGGCTGACTCACTGGAAGAGACCCTGATGCTGGGAAAGATTGAGAGCAGAAGGAGAAGAGGGCAACAGATGGTGGGATGGTTGGATGGCGTCATCAACTCAACGGACATGAGTTTGAGCAAACTCCAGGAGATAGTGAAGGAAAGAGAAGCCCTGGCGTGTTGCAGTCCATGGAGTTGCAAAGAGTCAGACACAACTGAGTAACTGAACAACAACATAATGCTTATATAATCACTGGTTTTAAATTCCAGTTTCAAGTATTAGCTGAAGATTAAATCCCCAAAATTGAAATGGATAGAGATGTGCTCAGCGGCACACAGGAAAGACAGAGAACAAACATGAACTCTTAAACAGGCATTTTAGCTTATGGAGTTTGGAGCAATGATAATCAGTTTAAATGTTCTTACCTTTTCTTTTTTTTTTTTCTTTTCTATTACTTGTCTTCCAAGTATTCTAGATTCTTTGTGAAGTTTGTCATAGCCACATAACCTTTTGTAACATATTTTGAAGAAATGAGCATGGAAGATATATTGCTGCTTCAGAGCAAAGCATATGGAAATCACTGAAGGCATATGTGGCAAGATGTTGAGGAGGAGAGAGAGAATTAGAGAAAGGACCTATAAAAGCTATTCAGAATAAAATGGGTAATGGCAAATAAAATATATTGACACTTTTCATGAAGGGTTTGAAAATTTTGAGAGAGACTAGATTTAAGTTGCATGAGTATTTAAGCACACATGGTTCTTATAATAACATTTGACTCATAGGCAATACCAATGTATGTGTTGACAGTTATTATTAATATTATCATTGCTATTATAATTTTTATTCCTGTATTCACCTAGAATGGTGAATGTGAGCTTTTGCTTTTTTTTTTTTGATATTTAGAAAGAGGTATCCCACAAAATCAGAAAACTTAAAAACACATAGATTGCACATATTATACAGTATCACAGCTTCCCCCTAGCTGCCAAATTCTCCATTTAAACATATTAAAAATATGTATCTCAATTGGAAATACAACTATTTAAGAAAAATCATCAAGGTTAGAGTTGTAATCATAGCTTTAACCATCATGAGGTCCGTGACCTGTTGAAATAAATTCATAAATAAATAAGTAAGTTCTCAGAACCTTCGTTTCTGTCTCATAGGCCTATTATGAAAGTTAATTATATTAAATTCATAAAATCATTTCTATCCTTTTATTCATTGAAAAGTAATTATTATATGGAGGTGTTATTCTAGGTACAGGAGATAAAGTTATGAAAAAGATAGACATTGTCTGCCCCTGTGGAGTTTTCATTCTTATGTTTAGAAGATAGAGAATAAATAACTAAGCATAAAATAAATAATGCAATTACAAACTGTAGCAATGCTAAGAAGAAAATAAACAAATTTAGCTAATAAAGACTGTCACCGAAGGCATCTCTGAGGAGGTGCCATTTGAGCTGGGAATTAAATCAGGAGTAAATGCTATTCAGGGAGGAAAATAGGAAGTGCAAAGTCTCTGAGTGTGGGACACATTTGACATATCGAAAATCAACAGAGAAATAAATATGGCTGAAGGGAAGTGAGTAGCAAAAGAGATTAGATGGGAGATGTAGGCAGAAGTTAGAGCATATATGAGTCTTGTATAGAGTTTGGCATTTATTCTAAGTTTAAAGGGAGCCATTGAGGACTTTCTGTGACAGTGGTGAGTGACATATTTTATTTTCTTTTTAAAACTCACTGGCTACTATGAGGAGAATGCATTGTCAAGAAGCACAGAAGCAAGAAGGTTTCTGCTTAGGAGCCTAGTACTAACCTATGGTGGGCTAGCACTAGAGACAGAGAAATGTAAGGGGATCTGTTGGAAGTAAACCCAGCAGGGATATATGGGTTGTCAGTGAAAGATGAGAAAAAGGAAATAAAGGGGCTCTATTTTTTTTTAATGTAACAGTCTCAGTGGGTAATGATGTCATTTACAAAGGTGGATAAACCTATAGAAGGAACATGCTTTATTTTATGTATTTCCTTTTAATGGGGATTTGTGGTTTTGAAGACATAGATTATATTTGTGACACTATACTTCAGAGAGAAGATGCCCATGACACTTTGGACGATCTCCATAAATAATCCGCCTGCCAATGCAGGAGACACAAGTTGGATCCCTGGGTCTGGACGATCCCCTGGAGGAGGAAATGGCCACCTACTCCAGAGTTCTTGATGAAAAATCCCATGAATGGAGGACACTACTGAACACACACAGTAAACTGCTAATATTCTAAATGTACAACTAGATGAGATTGACTGAGGGAACTATATAGAGGGGAGTGATTCAAACTGAGCTCCAGAACATTCCAAAATTTAGACAAGAACCACAGAAAGGGAGAGGAACAAAGAAATACAGAAGGAATATCTGGCAAAATAAATAAATAAATAATAAAGTTGTCTCATATCAAAAACCAGAAGACAAAAGTGTATTTAGAAAGTTAGTACAAGATAAATAAAAAGAAAATGCAATGTAGAGATTAAAAGGATAGACTGCAAACCAAATTACTGGACTCTAATCCAATCTCCACCAATCAAATTGATGGTCATGAGAAAGCTACCCATTCTCTTTGTGACACTCAATTTCTTCTTTACTAAAAGGTGATTACAATCTCATTATCCTCAATGTGTTTTGTATTAAATTAACTAATATATTTAGAGCTGTTAGAACATGTTTGGTACATAGGAAATTCTATATAAGAGTATGCTCCTAAGGGGGAGGGGGCGGGAAACTATTTTAAATATTCCTGAAAAGTTAAGTAAAAGGAAAATCTATGAAATTGATTATTGGTTTGTCAATAAAGTAGCTGTTGTTGCATAAATGAGGTGATATTCATTGAATAGTAAGAATGCACATCAAATGGGAGTGGGCTAAACACTGATTAAGAGATTATCAATTGAAGAAGCTACACACAGACAATTCTGTTGAGAAGGTGTGTGAGTATGTATATGTAGAAATAAACAACTGGAGGATGGCTGGAAAAGGGTTTAGAGATAGGATTAAAGGAGAATTTTTGTTAGGTGGTAGACATGAAAACAAGTTATGAATTCTGGAGAAAGTCTTGAAGAAGAAAACAAAATGCCCATTATAAATAGCAGACCACTGGTAAAGGAGCTAGTTTTCTCATCAATATATTTTATTATCATTAATCACCAAAACATCATTGACAAAGTCAGTATACTTCTCAGTGTGAACAGAGGAACTGAATGCATGCCATCTCAAGTTGAATTGGAAGCAATAAATCTGCACCTATAACTGAATTCTTTGAGTAGGTCTAGCTGGTATACACCCACTCCAGTACTCGCTGCTAAGTCGCTTCAGTCGTGTCTGACTCTTTGCAAGCCTATGGACTGTAGCCCGCCAGGCTCCTCTGTCCATGGGGATTCTCCAGGCAAGAATACTGGAGTGGGTTGCGATGTCCTCCTCCAGGGGTCTTCCTGACCAGGGGACAGAACCTGCATGTCTGCATGTCCTGCATTGACAGGAAGGTAATTTACCACTAGGTCTAGTTTAGGCCTAACTAATAGATCAACAATAATGGTGCCTGACCTCTGTCTTGTTTTCCACTGATCATTTACATAGTCTCCAATGGCTAATGTTAGGTTGACCAATAGTCTAACATGCTCCTACCATAGAGAACCTGGAGAGAAAAAAATATAAAACAATAGTTGCTTTGCTAATAGTTAAGGAAAAGACCTTTGCACACTTCTGACTTCCCATGTATGACCTAAATCAAATCTCTTATGATTATACAGTGGAGGTGAGAGATAGATTTAAGTGACTAGATCTGATAGACAGAGTGCCTGAAGAACTATGGACTGAGGTTCATGACATTGCACAGGAGACAGGGACTAAGACCATCCCCAAGTAAAATAAATGCAAAAAAGAAAAATGGCTGTCTAAGGAGTTACAAATAGCTGTGAAAAGGAGAGAAGACTCTTGAGATTCTCTTGGACTGCAAGGATATCCAACCAGTCCATCCTAAAGGAAATCAGTCCTGAATATTCATTGGAAGGACTGATGCTGAAGCTGAAACTCCAATACTTTGGCCATCTGATGCAAAGAGCTGACTCATTTGAAAAGACCCTGATGCTGGGAAAGATTGAAGGCAGGAGGAGAAGGGGACAAGAAAGGGTGAGATGATTAGATGACATCACCAACTCAGTGGGCATGAATTTGGGTAAACTCTGGGAGTTGGTGATGGCCAGGGAGGCCTGGCGTGCTGTGATCCATGGGGTAGCAAAGAGTCAGACACAACTGAGCCACTGAACTGAACTGAACTGAACTGAATTCCCTGGCTTCAGTCCTGCATCAGTCTTTGAATGCAGCCTAGGATGTATAAGGTTTAAACTGGACAGGACTGAATCCATTTGGGGGACTTAGAAGAGATACTAAGTCAAAGGAGTTTACATGAAAGTGAAAGTTGCTCATCATGTCCAACTCTTTGGAACCCCTTGGATTAAACAGCCCATGGAATTTTCCTGTCCAGAATACTGGAGTGGGTAGCCTTTCTCTTCTTCAGGGGATCTTCCCAACTCAGGGATTGCACCCAGGTCTCCCACATGGCAGGCAGATTCTTTACCAGCTGAACCCCAAGGGAAGCCCAGGTTAGGCATGACTGCTGCTGCTGCTGCTAAGTCACTTCAGTTGTGTCCGACTCTGGGCAACCCCATAGATGGCAGGCCAGCAGGCTCCTCCATCCGTGGGATTCTCTAGGCAAAAACAATGGAGTGGGTTGCCATTTCCTTCTCCAATGCATGAAAGTGAAAAGTGAAAGTGAAGTTGCTCAGTCATGTCCTACCCTCAGCAACCCCATGTAGTCTACCAGGCTCCTCCGTCCATGGGATTTTTCAGGCAAGAGTACTGGAGTGGGGTGCCATTGCCTTCTCCGTTAGGCATGACTAATAGATCACAAATAATGGTGCCAGATCCCTGTCTTGTTTTCCATTGCTCATACACATAGTCTCCAATAATTAATATTATTCTTACTGATAGTAACATGCTTCTACCTTAGAGAACCTGGAGAGAAAAAAAAAAAAAAACAAGACAAAACAATAGTTGTCTTTGTTAATATTTCAGGGAAAGACCTTTGTACACGTCTGATTTCCCTGGCTTGTGTCATGCATCAATCATTAAATGCAGCCTAGGATGTAGACCTAGATAGCATATTCAAAAGCAGAGACATTACTTCGCCAACAAAGGTCCGTCTAGTCAAGGCTATAGTTCTTCCTGTGGTCTTGTATGGATGTGAGAGTTGGATTGTGAAGAAGGCTGAGCGCCGAAGAATTGATGCTTTTGAACTGTGGTGTTGGAGAAGACTCTTGAGAGCCCCTTGGACTGCAAGGAGATCCAACATGGCATTCTGAAGGAGATCAGCCCTGGGTTTTCTTTGGAAGGAATGATGCTAAAGCTGAAACTCCAATACTTTGGCCATCTCATGCGAAGAGTTGACTCATTGGAAAAGACTCTGATGCTGGGAGGGATTGGGGGCAGGAGGAGAAGGGGACGACAGAGGATGAGATGGCTAGATGGCATCACGGACTCGATGGATGTGAGTCTGAGTGAACTCCGGGGTTGGTGATGGACGGGGGGCCTGGCATGCTGCGATTCATGGGGTCGCAAAGAGTCGGACACGACTGAGTGACTGAACTGAACTGAACTGAGGATGTAGAGGGTTTAAACTGCACAGGACTGAATCCATCTGGGGGACTTAGGAGAGAGATTAAGTCAACCCCAAACAAAAGTAATAGGAATAAAAAAAAAAAAAACAACTTTTATTTTACAAGGGAGAAGAGTACTTTTCCAGGAAGTTACTGGCAGATAAAATAAAGCAAAACAAATGAAAATGTATCTATTTTAATCATCCATTAAAGGGGTGTTAGTTCATTTTCTCAGTTGTACTATCATGTCCTCTTTAACTTGTTCTATAACTTTTTAAAAAGCAGAGACATTCCTTTGCCAACAAAAGTCCATCTAGTCAAAGCTATGGTTTTTCCAGTAGTCATGCATGGATGTGAGATTTGGACCATAAAGAAAGCTGAGCACCAAAGAACTGATGCTTTTGAACTGCGGTGTTGGAGAAGACTCTTGAGAGTCCCTTGGACTGCAAGGAGATCCAACCAGTCCATCCTAAAGGAAATCAGTCCTGAACATTCATTGGAAGGACTGATGCTGAAGCTGAAACTCCAATACTTTGGCCACCTGATGCAAAGAGCTGACTCATTTGAAAAGACCCTGATGCTGGGAAAGATTGAAGGCAGGAGGAGAAGGGGACAACAGAGGATGAGATGGTTGGATGGCATCACTGACTCAATGGACATGAGTTTGAGTAAGCTCCGGGAGTTGGTGATGGACAGGGAAGTCTGGTGTGCAGCAGTCCATGGAGTCGCAAAGAGTCAGACACAACTGTGTAACTGAACTGAACTGAACTGACTGCTAACCTTTTCAGTCCTTTCTTACAGCGGTTATAGGTCATATCAGCATACTCTGCATTTACTCTATTCCAGTTATAGTTCACTAGGAATTTTGTCCCTTAACTGCAAATCATCACACATTTGAATTTTGTTTGTTTTTCTTGAACAGTATTTTTTTTAATTTCCTTTATTATTCTCTTTAATTTTGTTACACTATCTTGCTTGTTGCTTCAGTGTCCACTCAGTAATTACTTTCTTTTGCACTCCATCCTAATGAGGTTATATTTATTATGCTTTCCTTGAGCATACTTTTTCTATGGACTTCCAAGAAGAGGTACCAAATCATATCTTATGGTTTTGTGGTCAGTAAACTTCCTGTATCAGAGAAGATGTCTCTCTCCTCAAGATTATGTTTGCATTTGTGCTCCCAAAGGAATTATGCATTGACTATGAAGATCCTGGCTTCTCTGTCAAATGGAAGAAAAACTGCACATCCAGTTTTAAGGAAATCTTTTACAGTAGGAAAACAATTGTCCTTTAATAACGCTTCCTATTTTTCTCATTTTCATATGTTCTGCTGGAACTATAAGGCTTCCCAGGTGGTGCTAGTGGTAAAGAACTTGCCTGCCAATGCAGGTGATTTAAGAGACATGAGTTTGATCCCTGGGTTGGTAGATCCCCTGGAAAGGGCATGGCGACTCACTCCGGTAATTTTGCCTGGAAAATCCCCCAGACAGAGAAGCCTGGTGGGTTATGGTCTATAGGGTTGCACAGAGTTGGACATTTCTGAAGTGACTTTGCATGCACACATAGATATAGATATACATTAGATATAGATATAGATATGGATATCGATGATATATATATATAAGGGAATCTGGTGTGCTTTCAAGGCCCAGCCAAAAAATGCTTATCATCTTTTTACTGCATATGCAATGGATTGTTTTATCTCCTGTTTCTTCTGCCATGTTCTGGTTTATCCTTCTTGTAAAAGGAATAACGGTGACTGGAGATGGACATAGCCTTAACATTAAACTTTCAAATTCAAGTCTCTGCCTAGTGATTCAGATCTGTTCCATCGAAAGGTCAAAGCACAATCACTGTAAAATGAAATGCTCAAAAATATATTAAATACATATTTCAAAAAGTACACAAATTGTGTGAAAGATACTCAACCTATTTCTGGGTCATATTTATACTCTTTCAAAGGCAACTGAAGTCTTATGTTTTTTATATTTATATATTGTGATAATTTCTAACTTGTAATGCAATGATCTTCCCAGGGAACACCTGTCAGAATTATTGAACAGGTCTTTACTGGTTTCTCAATGGAGGGCTTTTTTAAATACGTAAGGCTGGCTGTGATACAATCCCAAGACCGGAAGTTTATTCAAGTAATGAAATACTATACCTCAAAAAGCTCTTTAGACACTTAATGAAAGGAAAGGAAAATAGTATTTTAAATCATTTCTCTGGAAAGGAGGGGAGAGAGAAAGATGAAAAATCACCTGATGATTCCATTTTCTATGGATCCTGCCAAAGGTACTTTGTCTTATCTTCTAAATGTTCCTGCAAAGTTTCTTCTTATTATCACAAGACAATGATTTACATGAAAAAAAAAATCATTCAAGCACACTTATTCATTACTTCTTCTTCCTGCCCTCTCTTAGTTCTTGTTAAAGGAACTGTGAGTTTAGAGGATAGCACAGTTTTATTTTAGCTCTCAGGAATTAACAGAATAAGGGCAGGATGATGGGGTAGATCAGCCTCCCAATTCTGAGAACTCAACAACTCAATTCTTCCTTGAAAGACTTTAGACAACATGAGCCCCTCATCAGGAATTCTTCAGACAAGACCTCCCTGTCCCAGATACAAAGCTCTGTCCATGTGATGGAGTCCTTTTGATTGAAGCAAAGCAGTTCTCTTTAGGGGGTTTTTAAAATGAATGTCTTACCACTAAGAGACAGATTGGCAACTGGGAGATTCAGGGAGACTTTTATTCAAATCTAAGAGGCACATTATTTATATTTTTCCATATGTAAAAATCCAACGTACCAATATAAAGGGATTTAAGAATACACTAATCTATTTAACTCAGTTACCTTTGCTACATTATGTGTAAGCATGATAAATCTATATCTAGGTAAATCTGAAATAGCTGATTTTATAGCAATAAAATAGAAATTCTAAGTGATAAAAATTTCTTCTACAGTGTACTTATTGGCCAATTTCTCATTATCATTTATAATCAAAATAATAATGTCAGGTGTTTTGAATTGTCAAATGTTGACTTTATGGAACAACCACAAAAACAAAATGTTGATAAAGCAAAGCTGTGAGCCTACTGGCAATCTTAGTATTGTCTTGAACTAAGAGGGGAGAAGCAGAGACATTACTTTGTCAACAAAGCTCCATCTAGTCAAGGCTATGGTTTTTCTAGTAGTCACATATGGATATGAGAGTTGGACTATAAAGAAAGTTGAACACTGAAGAATTGATGCTTTTGAACTGTGGTGTTGGAGAACACTCTTGAGAGTCCTTTGGACTGCAAGGAAATCCAAGCAGTCCATCCTAAAAGAGATCAGTCCTGGGTGTTCATTGGAAGGACTGATGTTGAAGCTGAAACTCCAATACTTTGGCCACCTCATGCAAAGACCTGACTCATTTGAAAAGACCCTGATGCTGGGAAAGATTGAGGGCCGGAGGAGAAGGGGATGACAGAGGATGAGATGGTTGGATGGCATCACCAACTCAATGCACATGAGTTTGGGTAGACTCCAGCAGTTGATGATGGACAGGGAGGCCTGGCATGCTGCGGTTTATGGGGTGCAAAGAGTCGGACATGATTGAGCAACTGAAGTGAACTGAACTGAAGAGGGGAGAGGGAGCAGGCAATATTGGTTTTAGGGTCTGGTTTTAGGTTGAGGTTAGATCAGAATTGAGAAGCTTAGAGAATAAGAGTAAGGCTTAGTGGACAGGATAAGGCAGGATTTGTAAGTGGGTCTTGAAGAATAAATGAATTTTAGTACTAGTTACTGTTCTGGGAAGGGGATATTTACTGTAATAAGAGTAAATTGATTTGTGTGGTGTTCAAATAAATGGATTTTTGAAAAGTTCCTGAAACAAGCAATGCATTTTATTCCCATTAGTAGAACTATCCCATAATTTCTATACAGATCAGTATTATAATGTTCTGAGTGGTGTCTTCTCAAATTCTACATATGTGTATAGGTAGAATAATTCTACATAATTGTATAAGTATACTGTTAAAAAAATACAAACAAGCACAAAAATAAATAAATATGTGATCAACAGTGATAATATATATTTTATATTTTAGAGCCTAACTAAACAATCTTGCTAATGAACAGTCAAAAGTAGAAGGAAAGTGCAATTTTTTATTACAATTTAGGCTTACCTAATATTGAGGGAAATAATTTAAAAAGTGTATTATATTATTTCCCACACCTCTACAAATGCAAATTTATCATTAGAAAAATGTAGATAATATATTTGTTAATGGTTCAATCTTTTGAGGTCATATATATTCCAATTACACTCATTTGGTGATAAAGGACAGAAATGGTATGGACCTAACAGAAGCAGAAGATACTAAGAAGAGGTGGCAAGAATACACAGAAGAACTGTACAAAAAAGATCTTCATGACCTAGATAATCACGATGGTGTGATCACTCACCTACAGCCAGACATCCTGGAATGGGAAGTCAAGTGGGGATTAGGAAGCATCACTACGAACAAAGCTAGTGGAGGTAATGGAATCCCAGTTGAGCTATTTCAAACCCTAAAAGATGATGCTCTGAAAGGGCTGCACTCAATATGCCAGCAAATTTGGAAAACTCAGCAGTGGCCACAGGAATGGAAAAGGTCAGTTTTCATTCCAATCCCAAAGAAAAGCAACGGCAAAGAATGCTCAAACTACCACACAATTGCACTCATCTCACACGCTAGTAAAGTAATGCTCAAAATTCTCCAAGCCAGGCTTCAACAATACATGAACCGTGAACTTCCAGATGTTCAAGCTGGTTTTAGAAAAGACAGAAGAACCAGAGATCAAATTGCCAACATCCACCGGATCATCGAAAAAGCAAGAGAGTTCCAGAGAAACATCTATTTCTGCTTTATTGACTATGCCAAAGCCTTTGACTGTGTGGTTCACAATAAACTGTGGGAAATTCTGAAAGAGATGGGAATACCAGACCATCTGACCTGCCTCTTGAGAAACCTATATGCAGGTCAGGAAGCAACACTTAGAACTGGACATGGACCAACAGACTGGTTCCAAATAGGAAAAGGAGTGCTTCAAGGCTGTATATTGTCATCCTGCTTATTTAACCTATATGCAGAGTACATTATGAAAAACACTGGGCTGGAAGAAGTGCAAGCTGGAATCAAGACTGCGGGAGAAATATCAGCAACCTCAGATATACTGGTGACACCACCCTTATGGCAGAAAGTGAAGAGGAACTGAAAAGCCTCTTGATGCAAGTGAAAGAGGAGAGTTAAAAAAGTGGCTTAAAGCTCAACATTCAGAAAACGAAGATCATGGCATCTGTTCCCATCTCTTCATGGGGAACAGATGGGAACACAGTGGAAACAGTGTCAGACTTTATTTGTGGAGCTCCAAAATCACTGAGGATGGTGATTGCAGCCATGAAATTAAAAGATGCTTACTCCTTGGAAGGAAAGCTATGACCAACCTAGACAGCATATTCAAAAGCAGAGACATTACTTTGCCAACAAAGGTCCGTCTAGTCAAGGCTACGGTTTTTCCAGTAGTCGTGTATGAATGTGAGAGTTCAACTGTAAAGAAAGCTGAGCACCAAAGAATTGATGCTTTTGAACTGTGGTGTTGGAGAAGACTCTTGAGAATCCCTTGGACTGCACGGAGATTCAACCAGTCCATCCTAAAGGAGACCAGTCCTGGGTATTCATTGGAAGGACTGATACTGAGGCTGAAAATCCAATACTTTGGCCACCTCATGCAAATAGTTGCCTCACTGGGAAAGACCCTGATTCTGGGAGGGATTGGGGGCAGGAGGAGAAGTGGATGACAGAGGATGAGATGGCTGGATGACATCACTGACTCGATGCACATGAGTTTGGGTGAACTCTGGGAGTTGGTGACGGACAGGGAGGCCTGGCGTGCTGCAATTAATGGAATCACAGAGTCGGACATGACTGAGTGACTGATCTGAACTGAACTGAACTGCGTGATGTTTTGTCTTACTATACCAAAAGATAGTAAGCAAGACTCTGATAATTTAAGAAAATATTTTAATGGCATTAGAAGTTGTGTAATTCTTTCCCATTATTGCACTCTAAGTGCTGAAGCAAGGTAGATTCTGCTATCCCAAATTTGCCTCTTTGGCATAAGGTTTATCTTGATCTAATTATTTATAAGAAACAGCAGACACAGGAGAAGCTTTGAAAATCAAGTAGAAGTTACTGTTTTGTAAGAGAAAATCACATTGATGATGGAAATTTTCCTTTCTAGTATTTCTCCCTGGTACCAGGAAGAGGAGGATGACTAAGTCTCTAGAAACTCTTATTAATGGAGTCAGTAAAAACCTAAATCTGCACAACAACCTTATCCTTTTTACTAAGATTTTCCTGAAAGCCTTTCATAATTATCTAACCTATCATCCAGGATTTTCTTTTGCTTTTACCTGGTAATGACCTTTAAGCGGATGACTTGGGCCATTGTTGGAGGCCATACTCAATTTTCCTGGGTATCACACATGTTATTAAACTTTGTTTGTTTTTCTCTTGTTAATCTGTCTTTTTTATTACAGGGAGCTTCTCACCAAGAACTTAGAAAGGTAGAGGGTATTTCTTTGTTTTAATTACACAGTATCATAAAATATTAACAAGTGTTTACTCTTGGAAAGTTATTAAAATTCTCAATCTGGGGCTAAGGATTTAGATATTGAAAAAGTAGCAAAGGGTGTAAAGCACAACTTTTGAAAGAATGACATGGGCATGTGACATGACAAAAAATGTTTAGAAACAATTAGGTCCAAGATGATGGAAGATTCAACTTTTAGCAGAGTTGAGCCTCATTAAAAGTGGCACACCGATCAGTGCCATAATACCTCTGAGGCTGTTCATCATGGACAAAAAGTGGGTTGTGGCCCAATTCCTAGAAATCTCCACCCCTTCCTTGAAATAATTGGAATAATCCTCTTACTCATTACCTTATGAAAATACCAGTGCATTAATCTAACCATGCCCTATCTGGGGGCTCTATCACATTCTGTCAGTGGAGTGTGTTTCTCTTAAAATAAATCTACTTCTTACCTATCACTTTGTCTCTCACTGAATTCTTCCTGCAATGAGACATCACGGACCCCAAATTCACTAGGAAAAATATTTCTTTGATTTCCCCTTCTAAGACATAGTTGAAGACTGGGCACCCATGGAAATCATGTGATCCTCAGAACAAGCATGTCAATATCTTTAATTTAAAATATTAGTTCAGTTCAGTTCAATCGCTCAGTCATGTCTGACTCTGTGACCCCATGAATCGCAGCGCGCCAGGCCTCCCTGCCCATCACCAACTCCCAGAGTTCACCCAAATTCATGTGCATCGAGTCGGTGATACCATCCAGCCATCTCATCCTCTATTGCCCCCTTCTCCTCCTGCCTCCAATCCCTCCCAGCATCAGGGTCTTTCCCAATGAGTCAACGTTTTGCATGAGGTGGGCAAAGTATTGGAATCTCAGCCTAGGTATCAGTCCTTTCAATGAACACCTACGACTGATCTCCATTAGGATGAACTGGTTGGATCTCTTTGCAGTCGAAGGGATTCGCAACAGTCCTCTCCAACACCACAGTTCAAAAGCATCAATTCTTTGGCGCTCAGCTTTCTTCACAGTCGAACTCTCACATCCATACATGACTACTGGAAAAACCATAGCCTTGACTAGATGGAACTTTGATGGCAAAGTAATGTCTCTGCTTTTGAATATGCTATCTAGGTTGCTCATAACTTTCCTTCCAAGGAGTAAGCATCTTTTAATTTCATGGCTGCAATCACCATCCACAGTGATTTTGGAGCCCCCCCAAATAAAGTCTGACACTGTTTCCACTGTTTCCCCATCTATTTCCCAAAAGTGATGGGACTGGATACCATGATCTTAGTTTTCTGAATGTTGAGTTTTCAGCCAACTTTTAAACTCTCCTCTTTCACTTGCATCAAGAGGCTTTTCAGTTCCTCTTCACTTTCTGCCATAAGGGTGGTGTCACCTGCATATCTGAGATTATTGATATTTCTCCCAGTAATCTTGATTCCAGCTTGTGCTTCTTCCAGCCCAGTGTTTCTCATGATGTACTCTGCATAGAACTTAAATAAGCAAGGTGACAATATACAGCCTTGTCATATTCCATTTCCTATTTGGAACCAGTCTTTTGTCCCATGTCCAGTTCTAGGTGTTGCTTCCTTACCTGCATATGGTCTGGTATTCCTATCTCTTTCAGAATTTTCCACAGTTTATTGTGATCTACACAGTCCAAAGCTTTGGCATAGTCAATAAAGCAGAAGTAAATATTTTTCTAGAACTCTCTTGCTTTTTCAATGATCCAGAGGATGTTAGCAATTTGATCTCTGGTTCCTCTGCCTTTTCTAAAATCAGTTTGAACATCCAGAAGTTCAGGGTTCACATATTATTGAAGCCTGGCTTGGAGAATTTTGAGCATCAGTTTAGTAGCGTGTGAGATGAGTGCAATTGTGCGGTAGTTTGAGCATTCTTTGGCATTGCCTTTCTTTGGGATTGGAATGAAAACTGACCTTTTCCAGTCTTGTGGCCACTGCTGAGTTTTCCAAATTTGCTGGCATATTGAGTGCAGCACTTTCACAGCATCACCTTTCAGAATTTGAAATAGCTCAACTGGAATTCCATCACCTCCACTAGCTTTGTTCCTAGTGATGCTTTCTAAGGCCCACTTGACTTCACATTCTAGGATTTCTGGCTCTAGGTGAGTGATCACACCATCATGATTATCCGGGTCATGAAGCTCTTTTTTGTACATTTCTTCTGTGTATTCTTGCCACCTCTTCTTAATGTCTTCTGCTTCTGTTAGGTCCCTATCATTTCTGTCTTTTATTGAGCCCATCTTTGCATTAAATATTCCCTTGGTATCTCTGATTTTCTTGAAGAGCTCTCTAGTCTTTCCCATTCTGTTGTTTCCCTCTATTTTTGTGTATTGATCGCTGAGGAAGGCTTTCTTATCTCTCCTTGCTATTCTTTGGAACTCTGCATTCAGATGCTTGTATCTTTCCTTTTCTCCTTTGATTTTCACTTCTCTTCTTTTCACAGCTATTTGCAATGCCTCCCCAGGCCGCCATGTTGCCTTCTTGCATTTCTTTTCCATGGGAATGGTCTTCATCCCTGTCTCTTATAGAATGTCATGAACCTCAGTCCATAGTTCATCAGGCACTCTATATATCAGATCTAGTCCCTTAAATCTATTTCTCACTTCCACTGTATAATTATAAGGCATTTGATTTAGGTCATACCAACTGAATGGTCTAGTGGTTTTCACTACTTTCTTTAATTTCAGTCTGAATTTTGCAATAAGGAGTTCATGATCTGAGCCACAGTCAGCTCCCAGTCTTCTTTTTGCTGACTGTATAGAGCTTCTCCATCTTTGGCTGCAAAGAGTGCAATCAATGTGATTTTGGTTTTGACCATCTGGTGATGTCTATGTGTAGAGTCTTCTGTTGTATTGTTGGAAGAGGGTGTTTGGTATGACCAGTGTGTTCCCTTGGCAAAACTCTATTAGCCTTTGCCCTGCTTCATTCCATATTCCAAGGCCAAATTTCCCTGTTAATCCAGGTGTTTCTTGACTTCCTACTTTTGCATTCCAGTCCCCTACAATGAAAAGGACATCTTTTTGCGGTGTTAGTTCTAATATATATGGAGTCTATTAAATATTAAGTATAGCAGCATGCAATCTCAAGACTTAAAGGCAAAGCCAAATGTTAACTTCATAATAATAGGAATTAACCCGGTCAACTTCATAATAGGATTGTCGATTTTCTAGGATGAAGGTGGGGTAATTTAAAAGCAGAAAGGAGATGGAGATTGTCTTTTTTTC
The DNA here is from genome assembly GCF_001704415.2 of Capra hircus. Lineage (NCBI taxonomy): Eukaryota > Metazoa > Chordata > Mammalia > Artiodactyla > Bovidae > Capra > Capra hircus. Next base: position 13,081,699 of record NC_030822.1, on the reverse strand, counting down.
AGCAGATATACACTATTATGCAAAATTGAAAAATTCTTTAACAGATATATATTGAGCATCTATTATATGATAAACATCATTCTATGTGAAAACTTACAGTAGGCTGCAAAATAAGCTAACTCTTTGTCCCTGGTGCTTACATCATGATTGAGTCATAGAAAAAAAAATCAGATTAATACATAAAATCACAGATGACAATTAATACTATCAAACAAATAAAAATGAAAGCAAGATTGAAGGCAAGAAGAGGAATAGAATGAAACCAAAGGAAATTTCTTGTATTGTTCTGTATATGTTATATCTGTATTTCTTCTCCTATAAGTTCTAATTAGATGGATTATTCCTCCTGAATTAACTCACTAGTTTTCTAAGTCTGTGGATCTTGTTTTCCTTAGTTGTGTCAGTTTACTTTATGATTTGGGAAATTTCTTAACCTGTTTTTCCAATTTTCCTTTTATCATTGTCAGATTTTTAATTATTAATGGCATCATTTCAATTTGTGATCACTTCTTTTTCTTTTCAGTCTTCTACTCTTTTAAGACTGTAATATCTTCTCAAATATTTTCTGAGAATGTAAATTATATGCATTAATCATAACATATTTTAAGTTGTGCTTTCTGAATTGTTACATTTCGTTTGGCACCAAAATCTTCATTTGTTTATTTTAATCCTGATTTTTTTTCTCTTTTGTCCAAAAGACTCATAATTGTTCATTCATATTTATGGACAAAATAGTCAGTTGATTGAAACATTTGGATTTTGAATTAGGTAGAATAATCTTTTCAGGTACTAGTCCATGGAACCTTGAATAAGTGATATCACATAGCAAAGGGAAACTAAAATAAATAGAATTAAGATTGCAAATCAACTGAGTTTCTAACAGAGTTAATCCTGGATTATCTGGTTGGTCAAATGTAATTACAAGGATCCTTTTAAGTAGAAAAGGGAGTCTGAAAAGTGTATTAGAGTGTTGCAGTGTGAGAAGAACTCCATTGACCACTGATGACTTTAAAAATGGAAGGCCTTCATAAGCCCTGGAATTCAGGTGACCTCTAAAAGCCAGATAAACAACAATAAAATAAGAATCAAATTCTCCCCTAGAGCCTCCAGAAGAAATGCAGCCTGTTAACATCTTGATTTTAGATCATCAAGATTCACTTTGGACTTCAGACCTCTAGAATTGTGGTGTGGTTTAGTCGCTAAGTCGTGTCTGACTCTTGTGATCCCATGAACTGCAACCTGCCAGGCGCCTCTTTCCATGGATTCTCTGGGCAAGAATACTGGAGTGGGTTGCCATTTCCTTCTCCAGGGGATACTCCCGACCCAGGGATCCAGGGATTCCTGACCCAGGGACCCAGAATTATATGATAATAATAAAGTTGTGTTATTTTAATCCACCAGGCAATACAACACTCCACTGGATTTTCTTTCTGTGTTTTCTGTACTGATCTGTACATCTTTTATTTAAAGAGTATTATATAATTGTCAGTATTAATTTTCAGATCTATGTAGGAAGAAGGTAGATCAAAATGTGAGTGATTTTATTCTCAGAAGCTTAAATCTTTACTAGAAATTGCTGCCTGCTCAAGATAAATCATTAAATTTTTAGAGTATATTGCTCATTTTAAACTGATGGTGAAAGCTGCTATTGCAGTTACAGAAGTGAAAATAGGGTAGTCAAAGGCCATTTGGTATTAATATTCTACAGATGCTGGCTCACAGAAACTTTTGTTTAATCTTTGATATAGTTTATCTGTTTGTTGTTTTCAGGAGTCACAAAAATTTCCAATATTCTGATCTCCCAACATCCAATTTATATCTTTAAGGTTTTGTTCCTGTGTTTACATTTTTACTATTATCCAATGGGATTTACAAGTGGAGAGGTCATATCTAAACTCGTATGCCTAACCATACAACTTGAAGTAGAAACGAAATTTAGTTCTTATATGCTTTTCCTAGAAGTCACCATCACTAGAATGAAAACTAATAGTTGGTTGCAAGAGCTCAAAAGGTGTTAGAGCCTTTTGGATCAGATATTATTCAATGCTCGGAAAAGAAGATGAAATAGTTCTCTAGGTTATTCAATCTAAAGAAATTTCATTTATTACAGAATGTTAGCGTCAGAGAAACAGTTGCGTCAAAGAAGCTGATCACAAAATGCATGGCTGACGAAGCTGGTTTTGCTTCTCTTTCTCTAGAAACCCAGAATGACACAACGTCTCTGCAATTATGATCTATCTACATGTGCAGTACCTAGGGACCATGGATTTCTCTGCGTTGACAACTTTGCAGTCCTGATTCCTTCCATATTCTTGTAGATTTTATAGCATTTATCTCACAACAGGATCTAGACATCTTTAAATTACAAATGCCACACCATCAGACTTCCCAATGACTGAACTAGTTTGTCTTCTATTACTCTGTTTTTTTTTTTGTTGTTGTTATGATACTTAACCCTTCACAAAGAGAAGTTTAATTCTTTTAAAGCATTACTAGTTAGCTGACTTCATCATATCACCAATAACTAATCAACAGGTTTGGGGTACATATATATAAACATTCCTAAAAGTCACCAATAAAATCTTGGCTTCTCCTGATAGAGGAGACTAATCCTTATGTTTGTGAATAATATATTTCAATTTTAATGATGACAGAAAAAGAATATTTCTCTTGAAAGGAGGCCCACTCTTGGAGAACTGATCCAGATTTTGTGTAGGCAAGCAAAATCTTATTTGGATTTGGTTAATCATTGCACTAACTGACATTCAGATTTAAAACTTTATTTTTCTTGTTTCCACCATTTTTGTGGACTCTGATTAATATATACACTTGCCTTATGAAAGTATTTTCGAAAGGCAAGTTTATCTCCCTGAAGTCCATAAAATCAAATTATAGAATGAATTCATCTAATTGCCTTGGGACTTCTAAAATCAATCATTCCCATGAACACATCTACTTGACCTGATCAAACTTTAAAAAAAAAAAAAATCTCATCTACTCAAATGAGTACAAATAATTATAAACAGCTAAGATTTACCCTCAAAATTAACCATCAGCTTTGGCCAATTCAAGCATTCAAGAAGCCCAATTCTAGATTTTCAACCATGTAAGAACCTGACAGATTATGTCTGTCTGCCTGTCAGAGATGTACCTGAAATGTCAGAACAATACTTAAGAGATATGCCTTACATGGTGGGAAGGGAATGCATTGCTATTCAAACCAGTTGATGTTAATAAAATAACAGATATGCTAATTTCTACAAAAGGTGACATTACTAATTAGCCTTTTAAATCAGAAGACTTTAAACATGAAAATATACGTGCATATTTCCTACAAAAGTTTTGCTGAATGGAATATCATTATTTAATGACTCTAACATCTGCTGAAGGTACAAACAATATGTTGGAAGCTAACTTTTGGAATGGTGAAGAGTGAGAGATCATTGTATACAAAATAAGTCTAATCTCTAAAGGAATACTAATTGGTTAAGAAGCTAATGAAGGGTACCTGACTGGCAGCAGCAAGGAAAGGTGTCCCTGCTGATCAGACTTAAAGTCTAGTAACAGAGTTATCTCTTCCATCAAGAACCTGTAAAAAGAAGAAAAAAAGAAAATCCTCTGACAAGACAGGCCAATGCCATTTGCTTATTTAGGTGGTTCTACTAGGTCCCTTAGGCTCAGACTGTGAGCACAGATGCTAGGTGACAGGCAAGAATCTTTGCATGTTGGTGTTTGTTAGTTGATCAGTGGTATCTGACTCTTTATGGTCCCATGAGCTGTAGTCTGCCAGGCTCCTCTGTCCATGGATTCTCTACACAAGAATACTGGCGTGGGTAGTCATTCTCTTCTCCACAGGATCTTCCTGACCCAGGGATTGAACCTGGGCCTCCTGGATTGGAGGCAGAGTCTTTACTATCTGAGCCATGAGGGAAGCCTAAAGAACTACAAATAGTTGGTGTTTTAATGTATCCAGCAATAATGTTATTGGGACCATTGTTTCTGATTTGGAGTAGGTAATTCTAAGAAGTTGGAGATAGAAAATAGAGAGTATGTGTGATATATAAATAGGATGGAGAGAGAGAGAGAGAGAATGTTGAATAAAAGAAGATCCTGAAAAATGGAAGGCCAAGAGAACTTTGAAATATATTCAAGGATATAAAGATTTCCAAGACATGCTGTTTCTTGGAGACAAACCAATCAACTCCATGACATAGGCAAAACACTCTTTGATGTAAATCATAGCAAGATCCTCTATGACCCACCTCCCAGAGTAATGGAAATAAAAGCAAAAACAAACAAATGGTACCTAATTAAACTTAAAAGCTTTTGCACAACGGAGGAAACTATAAGCAAGGTGAAAAGATACCCTTCAGAATGGGAGAAAATAATAGCAAATGAAGCAACTGACAAAGAATTAATCTCAAAAATATATAAGCAACCCCTGCAGCTCAATTCCAGAAAAATAAGCAACCCAATCAAAAAATGGGCTAAAGAACTAAACAGACATTTCTCCAAAGAAGACATACAGATGGCTAACAAACACAAGAAAAGATGCTCAACATCACTCATTATCAGAGAAATGCAAATAAAAACCACAATGAGGTTCTATCTCACGCCCGTCACAATGGCTGCTATCAAAAAGTATAAACTATAAATGCTGGAGAGGGAGCAGAGAAAAAGGAACCCTCTTACACTGTTGGTGGAATGCAAACTAGTGCAATCACTATGGAAAACAGTGTGAAGATTCCTTAAAAACTGGAAATAGAACTGCCATATGACCCAGAAATCTTACTGCTGGGCATACACACCAAGGAAACCAGAATTGAAAGAGACACATGTACCCCAAGGTTCATCACAGCACTGTTTATCATAGCCAGGGCATGGAAGCAACCTAGTTGTCCATCGGCAGACAAATGGATAAGAAAGCTGCGGTACATATACACATGGAATATTAGTCAGCCATTAAAAAGAATGCATTTCAATCAGTTCTAATGAGTTGGATGAAACTGGAGCCTATTATACAGAGCGAAGTAAGTCAGAAAGAAAAACACCAATATAGTATATTAATGCATATATATGCAATTTAGAAAGATGGTAACAATGACCCTATGTGCAAGACAGAAAGAGACACAGATGCAAATAACAGACTTTTGCACTCTGTGGGAGAAGGCAAGGGTGGGATGATTTGAAAGAATAGCATTGAGACATGTATATTATCATATGTGAAATAGATCACCAGTCCAGGTTCAATGCATGAGACAGGGTGCTCAGGGCTGGTGCACTAGGATGACCCTGAGGGATGGAATGGGGAGGGAGGTGGGAGTGGGGTTCAGGATGGGGAAAACATGTACACTCATGGCTGAGTCATGTGAATGTATGGTAAAACTCACCACAATATTGTAAAGTAATTAGCCTCCAATTAAAATAAACAAAAATAAATTTGGTTCTTATTAAATATCTGCAGAGAACTACCTTATGACCCAGAAATCCCACTGCTGGGCATACACACCAAGGAAACCAGAATTGAAAGAGACACATGTATCCCAATGTTCATTGCAGCACTGTTTATAATAGCCAGGACATGGAAACAACCTAGATGTCCATCAGCAGATGAATGGATAAGAAAGCTGTGGTACATATACACAATGGAGTATTACTCAGCCGTTAAAAAGAATTCATTTGAATCAGTTCTGATGAGACGGATGAAACTGGAGCCAATTATACAGAGTGAAGTAAGCCAGAAAGAAAAACACCAATACAGTATACTAACACATATATATGGAATTTAGGAAGATGGCAATGACGACCCTGTATGCAAGACAGCGAAAAAGACACAGATGTGTATAACAGACTTTTGGACTCAGAGGGAGAGGGAGAGGGTGTGATGATTTGGGAGAATGGGAATTCTAACATGTATACTATCATGTAAGAATTGAATCGCCAGTCCACGTCTGACGTAGGGTGCAGCATGCTTGGGGCTGGTGCATGGGGATGTCCCAGAGAGATGTTGTGGGGAGGGAGGTGGGAGGGGGGTTCATGTTTGGGAACGCATGTAAGAATTAAAGATTTTAAAATTTAAAAAATAAAAAAAAATTATTAAAAAAAAAAAAGAAACAAATGTTGGAATCTTACAAAAACAAAGGAGATTGCTCTCCTAAAGACAAGAAGCCATTTTCCATCAATAGTGTACAGAAAGAAAAGAATATCATTTCTCTGCAATAGGAAGCTGATTTCACTAGTCCATAAAGACTTATCAGTTGCACCATTCATGCTTGCAAAATACTGACCAGTAATGTGTGAGCAAGCATGTGACATTTGTGTGATTGTAACATCTGAATAGGCACTTATTGTTATGTGGAGTCAATGAACTTTTAAATGAGTAGTCCCAAGTGGCACTAGTGGTAAAGAATCTGCTTGCCTCTGTAGGCGATGCAGTTGACATGGTTTAGATACCTGAGTCAGGAAGATCCTTGGAGTAGGAAATGACAATTTGCTCCTATGTTCTTGCCTGGAAAATTCCATGGGCAGAGGAGCTCCAGAGAGTTGGACACGACTGAGCTCCGAAAGCTAACTTAACTGTGCAACAATAGTTTAAACCAACTCTTCTTTTCATTGCAGATTAGTTAGTTTCAAGTAACAGTATTCTTTCTCTTGGAACTGATTTCCTGAAGGAAAACCAGGATTACTGTGATCTCCTTAAGTGAATACACTTAACATTGAGGATGTTTCTAGAAATGTGGTCAACTTCAGAAAACTCTATTTAAGAGTTAATGTTCACTTTCATTGATGATTAGATAGTAATGATTGACTTCATTTTGAAGGCAAACTCGATTTGATTAAATTGACAAGAAGAACTACCGCGAGAGTAGCTTTGGTTACTGTATCATTTTAATAACTTTTATTCCCCTTTTCCACTTTTCTAAGAAAATGAGTTCTTTCTTTACCAATGAAGACTTGTTCTTATCCATAATATTACCTTTGTCTCCAAAATGGTCTGTGACTTTTAGAGCATGACAGCTTCATCAAAGTTTCTCATATTGTATTCCTCCCCCCCCCCTTGATTTCAAGAGCAGGAGATTCTTACTAACTTCTAATTGGAATTGAAGCTCTATGCTACCAAACTCTTATCTGACAAAATGGACACAGGGATCCCACTGGCATTAGAAACCTGTCCTTAATTTTTTTTTCTTTCCTTGCTAGATCCAGATACTAGAATTAGATGCCTTATTTTTTTTGAAAATAAAGAAAAATATTAAAATATGAATTCAGGAACAGATGTGAGAGGGAATGAGGTACTTCATAACATGATTGATCTATTGCAAGGCTTTTTAAATTTGAGTGTAAATGTTCAAGTCTTTTCCCAACAGAACAAAGCTGGACCCTGTGGGGATTCAAACACAGTAAGCCGGTCTAGCTTTTCTTTTCTTCTGTGCCTCCTGAGATCTTTGCTCTAAGCACCTTCTTGTCAGGGTCCAGATTCCCTTTTTCTTCATGGCAACTTTCTTTTTTTTTTCTTTCTTTTTTTTTTTTTTTAGCTTTTTGTTCTCCTTTTCTTTTTTTTTTTTTAATTTTTTTTTTTTAAATTTTAAAATCTTTAATTCTTACATGCGTTCCCAAACATGAACCCCCCTCCCACCTCCCTCCCCACAACATCTCTCTGGGTCATCCCCATGCACCAGCCCCAAGCAAGCTGCACCCTATGTCAGACATGGACTGGCGATTCAATTCTTACATGACAGTATACATGTTATAATTCCCATTCTCCCAAATCATCCCACCCTCTCCCTCTCCCTCTGAGTCCAAAAGTCTGGTATACATGGCAACTTTCAAAAGGATAGTTCAGTAAAGAGTTAATGAATAGATCTGAGTTGCCCCAAATTCTACAGATTCTAAAAGTCTTCTGGACTAGACACTGACTAACTCCTGGGAGACAACTTCTGAGCTCTTGAGATATCCTGACTGTTAAGAGGATCTTTGTATACTCAAGCGTTTGAGTCATGGCAGAAAAATTATACTAATAATGTGATTGATGGTTAATGCCTGTTTTTGTTCACTTGGAGTTCTAGGCCAGTTATCTTAGTTTGACTCTGGAGACCTGGAAGTTAAATATCAAATATAAAATACACAGACATTCCACGTAATTCCATTTGGAAAGACAGTTTAAGACTTACGCCTGCTTTGTCTTGGTTTTGCTTAACTCATCTTTTTTTCCATTGCTGATTTCAATCAGTATTGATTTGTTGTTATAAACCATACCCTCAAGCATAACAGCTTTTGTGAGTTCTTGGAGTCTTTCAGAAAATCATCAAGCCTGAAGGTGGTCTTGAGGACCTCCAATGATGATATTTTTTCTAAAGGAAAGATCTTGGTCATGGACCCCACAGTTCACTCCTGAGGGTTTCCCTAATCTCTGAAGCTCACAGAAGAACAGAGTTGGATTTCAACCTTCTTTTCAATGCTTGAACTCCTTAATTGGGCTACCTCCTTCTCTAGATGGCTACATACCAAGGGTAAGGATACAGAGGAAACAAACCAAAAGATACAGAAATGCCATTTTATGCCCTCTTCTAAAGGCAAGGTTTACCTATGGGTTTTATGTTAATATATATAATGAAAGATTCTCAAAGAAGTTTTCCTATAATAAAAAACATGTGCCCCAACATGCCTTCCTTTTCCAATCTATAAAAGGGGTTAGTAATTTTTTTTTCAAATCATGAAATGCTATTCTATGTTCAAATTGCATCAAGAACATTAAAGTGGAGTCAATATAACCTATCATAATCTCTTTCTTTGCTCCCAAATTTGCTCTAAATAGGTAACTACATACATAATAAAAATTAAGCAGGTAATAACTTACAAAGTTTTGTAACATGGGTTCCCAGCTTGGTGACCCTAAGTCACTTTAGTTTTGTCCAGCTTTTTGCAACCCTATGAACCATAGCCCATCAGGCTTCTTTGTCCATGGGATTCTCCAGACAAGAATACTGAAGTGGGTTGCCATGCCCTCCTCCAAGGGATCTTCCCCACCCAGGATTCAAACCCAAATCTCTTAAGTCTCCTGCACTGGCAGGCAAGTTCCTTACCACTATTGCCACCTGGGAAGCCCTCTGGATTGATATTTGTTCCCTAATACAGGGCTCCAATCAATTACTGATAATAAAAAGGATTTTTTAAAAATTACTGAACATATATGGAAATAGCAATAAAATTATGGTTAATAGTTCTTGCTACAGTTTCCTTACCATTAACACTAAAGTTTTATTTTTGAGTAGAGAGTGGGCTATACGTATCATCCTTTTAAAGCCATATCCAAGGACATAGCAGTGTCATTCACTACGGCCAAAAAAGTGAAAACAATCCAAATGTCAATCAACAAATAAATGGAAAAAAACAATTGTGGTATATATACACAATAGAATATTATTTCACAGTACTGAAGAATGGAGTATTGTTGTATGCTACAGTGTGAATGAACCTCAATAATATGATTATTATTAAAAAGAGTCAGACAGAGAAGATCATATATTGTATGACTTCTTTGTATTGAGTTGTCCAAAAAGATCATTCATTTCCATAAGATGCTATGGAAAGCTAACCCAGTACATGAACTATCCAGAACAGGTAAATCCATAGACACAGAAAAGAGATCAATAGTTGCAACGGGCTGGAGAAATGGGAGAATGTGGAGTAACTGCTTCATTACTGTGGGGTTTCATTTTGCAGGGATTAAAACATTTTTTAATTAAACATAGGTTTTATTTGCACAACATTGTGTATGTACTAAATGTCACTGAATTGTGTACATTAAAATGCTTAACTTTTGTTATGTGCATTTTGCATCAATTTTTAAAATGAAGACCAAGAAGAAGAAAAAGAAAGCACACTCACATAAGATATTTCTTTTTCAAGGTGCCTGATTCTCAAAAAACAGATAACTTAAAACGGCAAGAAAAACTGAGTGTTTTACGTTTCCTTTTCTTCAACTGGGACAATTACAAGTCTGAGTCCTTTACCCAGGAAGATATATCTTGATCCTCACAATGGATCCCATAAATTAAAAAAAAAAAAAAACTCTATTCTAACAAATCCAGGTGTTTTAAAATTACTTATCAAATGTTCTTCAGTTTCATGTCGTACGGACCATGACCTCCTATCTCTAATTCTATTTCACCTATTGTTTTCTGGAAAACTCAAATTGTTATTTTTTTTTATTTTTTTTTAATTTTTATTTTTACTTTATTTTACTTTACAATACTGTATTGGTTTTGCCATACATTGACATGAATCCACCACGGGTGTACATGCATTCCCAAACATGAACCTCCTTCCCACCTCCCTCCCCATAACATCTCTCTGGGTCATAGCCGTGCACCAGCCCCAAGCATGCTGTATCCTGCATCGGACATAGACTGGCGATTCGTTTCTTATGTGATAGTATACATGTTTCAATGCCATTCTCCCAAATCATCCCACCCTCTCCCACTCCCTCTGAGTCCAAAATTAATAATCATTATATATCAATGAAATTATTTACTAGATTTTAAATAAATGTCCTATGAGCTGGTTCTGAAATAGTTAACAAAACAGAGGTCATGCTCTTCCAGTTTTCATGTTACAAGAGAGGAACCAGAAAATAAACAACATAGAAGTAAATCAGTTATTTTCAGAAAATGATCTGTGTTATGAAGGTATTAAAACTTGATAATAGGAGAGAGAATGTGTGGCAGGAAACATTAACTAGGGGGTGTAGCCAAGTTTCTCTGTGGGGATCATATCTGAACAGTGATTCAGATAGCTCAAAGAATCATATATCTAGGCTCAAAGATCCAGGGGAAGAGCATTTCTAACTGTTGTGATTCAAGAATGAACTTTGATGCCATTCTCCCAAATCAGGATGACCCAGAGAGGTGGTATGGGGAGGGAGGTGGGAGGGGGGTTCAGGATTGGGAACACATGTACACCCATGGCAGATTCATGTTGATGTATGGCGAAACCAATACGCTATTGCAAAGTAAAATAAAAAATAAGACAATAACCACAATAACAACAACAACAACAACAAAGAATGAACTTTGAAAATCTCAGGAATAAAAGCAGGGCCAGAATCACTTGAAGTTAATGAAAGAAAAAATACTATAGAAGACAAGGAGAGAGAGTAAAAGGAGCCTAGTCTTACAGGACAGGGTTAGAAGAGTTGAACTAAAGCTGAAGTGGCGACTGGAAATTCTTTTCATGGAAATTGGGGATAGGGCTGGGAAATAATCACTAAACCTCACTCTCGAGAGTCCCTTGGATTGCAAAGAGATCAAACTAGTCAAGCCATCTTAAAGGAAATCAACCCTGAATACTCATTGGAAGGACTGATGCTGAAGCTGAAGCTCCAATACTTTGGCCACCTGAAGCGAACAGCCAATTCACTGGAAAAGATCCTGATACTGGGAAAGATTGAAGGGAGAAAAAAAAGAGGGTGACAGAGGATGAAATGGTTGGATGGCATCACTGATTCAATGGACAAAAACTTGGGCAAACTATGGGATATGGTGAGGGACAGAGAAGCCTGGCAGGCTACAATCCATGGCGTCACAAAGATTTGGACATGACTTGGTGACTAACAACAACAAATTCATGAAAATTAGCAACAAACTGCTATACATTTGTTTCATACCAATTGTGTAAAAAGGAATATGATTATCTACAAATGAATACAAATATTTTTATGTGGAAACAGAAAAAATGTTCTTGAATACAATCAAACTCATACTAATACCTCCATCTGAAAATGTGAAGAGGTAAGCTTTGGCAAAAAGATATTAGTTTTATTGCACACCATTTTATTTTTTAGTAAAAATATAGGTGAGAAACCAATCTACTAAAATATTATTAATATTGCTTCTTGATGATAAAATTTGAGTAACTTTTCTTGTTTGCAATTTTCCAAAGTTTAATAAAAATGACATCTTATTCAACTTATCAGTTTAGATTTTGTCAGGAAAATGGAAAACTAAATTTCAGACAGGAAGAAGTTTAATTCAGGGTTTCATGGCTTACACTTTCACAGGTACTTTGGAGATGCTGGGGAACATATGTCTGGTAAACCCACTGATCTATGGAAATCTTGAAGTTGTACAAATCACATGAAATCACTTCTCGCATCACTAAAGTAAGTGAACCATGGGAGAATTTTCCAGATCCTCTGGAAAACCAGGCATCAGCCATTTACAGCGTCACCTGCCAGACAATGACAGAGTAGCTACAGTGGTTTCTATTTCATCACTATTGTCCAGATCTCACAGGAGATTGTCTCCCTGACAGAATCTACAACTGACCTCTATTAGCAAGAGATTTTGAGAAACGTAGTTTCCAGACTTCTATTCCCCACAAAACAGGAAGAAAAACAGAGGAGGAATTTTCATGTCCAAACACAAGCCACCAAGTACAAAAAAATAAAAACAAACCAAAACAAACGAATGAAACAGTAACCATCATGAGACACCATCCTTCTGATTTTTACAGAGAGAAAAGAGTAAAAGCACATATACAGTGCCTTCAGAAAAGAGTTTGAGGCCACTTTGAAGCATGTGTTTCAGCTAGAATGAACACAATTCTGATATTATATATTCTGATTATGATTCATAAAAACCAAAATCCTGGAGAAATGTATACATGGACGCTAAGAATAATAACATCTTAATTTATTGATTATTTATCATGTTGTAGGAACCTGAATGTCATTTTCACTAATCCTCAGGCAACCCTGAGGGATGCTATTACGCTCATTTCTTAGATGAGAAATGAGTTAGAAAATGAATACGATACTTGCTCCAAAAACCTGTCTAGCCAAAGGAAATATTGAAATGAGACTTCAATTCAGTCTGATTCCTAATCAAACTCTCACATCCACTCCACTAAACCAAAATGCTACTTGGCTTAAAAGTCTTAGTTTGCAGTATACCATTACAATTGAGAACTAAACTGAAAAACCATCTGATGGTCAACAGATGGTAAACACCAAAATCAGATTGATTATATTCTTTGCAGCCAAAGGTGGAGAAGCTCTATAGAGTCAGCAAAAACAAGACTAGGGGCTGACTGTGGTTCAGATCATGAAATCCTTATTGCAAAATTCAGACTTAAATTGAAGAAAGTGGAGAAAACCACTAGATTATTCAGGTATGACCTAAATAAAATCCCTTATGATTATACAGTGGAAGTGGCAAATAGATTTAAGGGACTAGATCTGATAGAGAGCCTGATGAACTATAACGGAGGTTCGTGACATTGTACAGGAGACAGGGAAAATCTCCAAGAAAAATAAATGTAAAAAAAGCAAAATGACTGTCTGAGGAGGGCATACAAATAGCTTTGAAAAGAAGATAAGCAAAAAATAAAGGAGAAAAGGAAATATAGACCCATCTGAATGCAGAGTTCCAAAGAATACCAAGGAGAGATAAGAAAGCTTGCCTCAGAGATCAGTGCAAAGAAATATAGGAAAACAACAGAATGGGAAAGACTAGAGATGTCTTCAAGAAAATTAGAGATACCAAGGGAACATTTCACGCAAAGACAGGCTCAATAAATGACCGAAATGGTATAGACCTAACAGAAGCAGAAGATACTTAGAAGAGGTGGCAAAAATATACAGAAGAACTGTACAAAAAAGATCTTCAAGACCCGGATAATCATGATGATGTGATCAGTCACCTAGAGCTAGACGTCCTGAAATGTGAAGTTAAGTGGGCCTTAGGAAGCATTGCTATGAACAAAACTGGTGGAGATGATGGACTTCCAGTTGAGCTATTTCAAATCCTGGATATGATGCTGTGAAAGTGCTGCACTCAATATGCCAGCAAATTTGGAAAACTCAGCAATGGCCACAGGACTGGAAAAGGTCAGTTTTCATTCCAATCCCAAAGAAAGGCAATGCCAAAGAATGCTCAAACTACTGTACAGTTGCACTCATCTCACATGCTAGCAACGTAATACTCAATATTCTCCCAGCTAGGCTTCAACAATACATGAACCATCAACTTCCAGATGTTCAAGCTGGTTTTAGAAAAGGCAGAGGAACCAGAGATGAAATTGCCAACACCTGTTGGATCATCAAAAAAGCAAGTGAGTTCCAGAAAAATATCTACTTCTGCTTTATTGACTATGCTAAAGCCTTTGACTGTGTAGTATAGAAAGTGGAGTTGCTCAGTCATGTCCAACTCTTTGTGACCCCATGGACCGTAACATACAAGGCTCCTTTGTCCATGGAATTCTCCAGGCAAGAATACTGGAGTGGGTTGCCATTTCCTTCTCCAGGAGATCTTCCTGACCCAAGGATCGAATCCGGGTCTCCTGCATTGTAGGCAGATGCTTTACTGTCTGGGCCACCAGGGAAGTCTATGTTGACTGTGTAGATCACTATAAACTGTGGAAAATTCTGAAAGGGATGAGATTACCAGACTGCCTGACTTACCTCTTGAGAAATCTTGATGCAGGTCAGGATTCAACAGTTAGAACTGGACATGGAACAACAGACTGGTTCCAAATAGGAAAAGGAGTATGTCAAGGCTGTGTATTGTCACCCTGCTTATTTAACTTATATGCAGAGTACATCATGAGAAATGCTGGGCTGGAAGAAGCACAAGCTGGAATGAAGATTGCTGGGAGAAATATCAGCAACCTTAGATATGCAGATGACACCAGCCTTATGGTAGAAAGTAAAGAGGAACTAAAAAGCCTCTTGATTAAAGTGAAAAAGAAGAGTGAAAAAGTTGGCTTAAAGATCAACATTCAGAAAACGAAGATCATGGCATCACTTCATGGTCTCATCACTTCATGGGAAATAGATGGGGAAACAGTGGAAACAGTGTCAGACTTTATTTTGGAGGGCTCCAAAATCATTGCAGATGGTGATTGCAACCATGAAATTAAAAGATGCTTACTCCTTGGAAGGAAAGTTATGATCAACATAGATAGCATATTGAAAAGCAGAGACAGTACTTTACCAACAATGGTCTATGTAGTCAAGGCTATGGTTTTTCAAGTAGTCAGGTATGGATGTGAGAGTTGGACTGTGAAGAAAGCTGAGAGCCAAAAAACTGATGCTTCTGAACTGTGATGTTGGAGAAGATTCTTGAGACTCCTTTGGACTGCAAGGAGATCCAACCAATCCATTCTAAAGGAGATCAGTCCTGGGTGTTCTTTGGAAGGAATGATGCTAAAGCTGAAACTCCAGTACTTTGGCCACCTCATGTGAAGAGTCGACTCATTGGAAAAGACTCTGATTCTGGGAGGGATTAGGGCCAGGAGGAGAAGGGGACGACAGAGGATGAGATGGCTGGATGGCATCACCGACTCAATGGACATGAGTTTGAGTGAACTCCTGGAGTTGGTGATGGCAGGGAGGCCTGGCGTGCTGTAATTCATGGGGTTACAAAGAGTCGAACACGACTGAGCAACTGAACTGAACTGAACTGAGCAACTGAACTGAACTGAAAAACAAAAACAGCAGAAAATCAAATAAACAAAAGAAAACAAATTTCCATCAGTAGATGAATGGATAGAGAAGAAGTAATACATATATACAATGGAATATCACCCAGCCATAAAAAGAATGAATTTGAGTCAGCTGTATTGAGGTGGATGAATCTAGAGCCTCTCATATAGAGTGAAGTAAGTCAAAAAGAGAAAAACAATCATTATATATTAATACATATTTATATATAGATATAGATATGGAATCTAGGTGCTTCTTTGGCATCTTAGACTGAGAAGAATCTGCAATGCAGGAGACCTGGGTTCAATCCCTGGATCAGGAATATCCCCTGAGAAGGAAATTGCTGTCCACTCCAGGATTCTTGGCTAGAGAATTCCAAGGACAGAGGAGGAGCCTGTTGGGCTACAGTCACAGAGTCAGACATGACTGAGTAACTAACACTTTCAGTTTCATGGAATCCAGAAAGTGGTGCTGATAAACCTAGTAGAGAATGGGCTTATGGACACAGCAGGGGAAGGTTATGGTGGGATGAATTGAGAAAGCAGCCCTGACATATTTACAATATCATGTGTAAAATTGACAGCTAGTAGGAAGTTGCTATGCAACACAGGGACCCCAGCCTGGTACTCTGTGATGACCCGAGTGGTGGGATTGGGGGAGAGAAGGGAGGCTCAAAAGGAATGGGATAAATAGATAGAATTATGACATACATGATATATATACAAGACACATATATAATTCATATTGTTATAGGCAGAAACCAACACAAGTTGGAAAGCAATTTTCTACCAATTAAATTTTTTTAAAAAGCTGCAAAGCAAGCAGTAGCAGACTGATAGATGAAAATAAACTGGGTGAAACATAGAAATAAACCTTTTAGTCATGGTAGTGTAAATAAAACCAATGAAAAACTATTGGAATTGTTTTTGTATATATGTGCCTGCTCAGTTAAGCAGCTGTGTCTACTCCTTGTAGCCCACGAGTCTCCTCTGTCCCTGGTATTTCCCAGGCAAGAATACTGGAGCAGGTTGCCATTTCCTACTGCATGGGATCTTCCCAGGCCAGGGACTAAACCTGTGTCTTTTGCATCTCCTGCATTGGCAGGTGGGTTCTTTACCACTGCACCACCAGGGGAGCTCTTTGTATCTATGTGTATGTGTGTATATGTTAGTCATTCAGTCATGCCCTACTCTTTGTGATGGCATGGACTATAGCCCACCTTCTCTGTCCTTGGAATTCTCCAGGCAAGAATACTGGAGGGGTTGCCATTTCCTTCTCCAGAGGATCTTCCCGACCCAAGGATCGAATCCGGGTCTCCTGAATGGCAGAAAGTCTCTAGCCTTGCAGGCAGGTTCTTTAGCAATTGAGCCATCAGGGAATTATATATGTGTCCTGTATGTATATCATTGCTAAGACTTGCTTTTCCAAGCACTCTCCATTGTCTCATTCAATCCTCACAGCAACTCTGTGTATTAGTTTCACAGGGCTGCTATAACAGAGTACCACAGAGTGGCTTAAAGCAGCAGAATTTTACTTTCACAGTTCTATAGACCACCCTTATGGCAGAAAGTGAAGAGGAACTAAAAGGCCTCTTGATGAAAGTGAAAGAGGAGAGTGAAAAAGTTGGCTTAAAGCTCAACATTCAGGAAACTAAGATCATGGCATCTGGTCCCATCACTTCATGGCAAATAGATGGGGAAACAGTGGAAACAGTGTCAGACTTTATATTTTTTTTGTGGGCTCCAAAATCACTGCAGATGGTGAGTGCAGCCATGAAATTAAAAGACGCTTACTCGTTGAAAGGAAAGTTATGACCAACCTAGATAGCATATTCAAAAGCAAAGACATTACTTTGCCAACAAAGGCCCATCTAGTCAAGGCTATGTTTTTTCCAGTGGTCATGCATGGATGTGAAAGTTGGACTGTGAAGAAAGCTGAGTGCCAAAGAATTGATGCTTTTGAACTGTGGTGTCAGAGAAGACTCTTGAGAGTCCCTTGGACTGCAAGGAGATCCAATCAGTCCATTCTAAAGGAGATCAGTCCTGGGTGTTCTTTGGAAGGACTGATGCTAAAGCTGAAACTCTAATACTTTGGCCACCTCATGTGAAGAGTCGACTCATTGGAAAAGACTCTGATGCTGGGAGGGATTGGAGGCAGGAGGAGAAGGGGATGACAGAGGATGAGATGGCTAGATGGCATCAGCGACTCGATGGACATGAGTTTGGGTGAACTCCAGGAGTTGGTGATGGCAGGGAGGCCTGGTGTGCTGCAATTCATGGGGTTGCAAAGAGTCAGACATGACTGAGTGACTGAACTGAATTGATAGACTAAGTCTCAAGTTTTCAGCAGGGTCTTACACCCTTCTGAGGCTACAGAGAAGAATACACTCTTTGCCTCTTAAGCTCTCGTAGTTGCCCTCATTCCTTGGTTCATGGTCCCATCACTGCAATCTCTGCTTCTGTAGTCATACTGCCACTTCCTCTTTTAAGTGTATCAAATCTCTCTTTTCCACACTCTTATAGAGACACTAGAAATTAGATCGTGGACATATATATTGAAAGACATCCATTTGAGTTTCTGGAAGGTGGGTATCATTTTCACTATTTTATCAAGGATGAAACTGAAGCATTTTGTGGTTGACTTAATAAAATATTTCACAACTCTTCTGTGTCAAAATCGGTTTTAAAGTATACCTTTGTCAAATGTCATGAAATACTTATATTGGTTGTTTCTCCAGTATCTTTATTTCAAAGTAATCAATATTCCAAAGTAGCATATTTTGGGATGATACATTATAAACCCCTAAGCCACAATATAAAATTATTATTTTACTAAACAGAAGAAAGCTTAGAAGGTATTGTTTACCTTATTCACTTGAGTAAATAAGAATTTTAGTATTATTTTGTATGTTTCTTATTTGACTATGTAGCCTCTGAAATTTTACAATCCTGAGTGATTCTTTTCTGGTGTAATCCACCTTTAAGTCTATGTGCTTATTTCCAAAACACTGATATTCAAAGGAGCCATTCTGGAAGAATGATTCTGTCTTTGTTTAAAAGTCTTTCATCAACAATTTTGGTTTAATGGATAGACAAATATATGAACTGGAAAAAAAGCAAAAAGGAAGCAGGGAAAGAAACCCAGGGTTAACAGTGGTCAGAAAATTAATGCTTGCCATGTGATGAGTATATGAAATGCAATCAGCACAGTCAAACTGAATGATGGGCACAAAAATATTATACTGCATAATGAACAAAGCAAAGCATTCCTCTTGCCACTTTAAAAATATTCCACCTTTCCCCCAGGACTTTAGGATATAAAAAAGCTTCCCAGAGTTGAGAGAAACCTACCCTATTCTTGCCCCTACCCTCTCCTTTCCTAGAAACATGTTTCCATTTACAAATAATATATTAGGTATAATATATTAGGTATAATAAATCTACAAATACAATTAATTCCCCCTATAATAAAACGTTGGAGAAAGAAATGCCAACCCACCCCAGTAATCTTGCCTGGAGAATTCCATGGATAGAAGAGCCTGGCAGGCATTGCAGAGTCAGGCATGACTGAGCAACTATCACTCACTCATAATAAAACCTAATTTCTATTTTAAGGCCTAATTCCAACAGGATTTGAAAATTTAGGTTTGACCAATTCAAGAACACAATGATTTGGGAGTTGTTCCTCTTGACTCATCCTGTCTTTCATTCTAAAGCTTGTTTGGGAGCTATTTGATTGCTAGAGCATTAGATAGGAAGATATCTACCTGGCCCTCAGTCACTGCCACCTCTCCATGCTGAAATAAGTACTGTCTCTTTAATATGCATTTGTCCATCCTCTGAGACAACCTAAGTTCCATCTGCCTTTTAATCACTGATAAACAACTACATCTTTGACCACAAGCCTCTCAGCTCTGGCTCTCTCTCAAGTACAGGTTTTCTTGACCATTCAGATAACACATCAATGGTTTTACACTCCACTGGAGTTCAGGGAATGCTGACATGTCACAGACCCATTGCCTGTGTATCTAATGTGGCCATCTCTCTTTTCCTGCTCCTATACCATGCTGTGAATGCAGACACTCTGTGAGGCTGGCTATCTTCCTGGTTCTCCCTGGTGCCCCCTGCTCTTACATCCTCCAAACCCACACAGAGTTTTTACCATCTCTCTCTTTTTTTTTTAAGTAATTAATTTATTTTAATTGGAGGCTAATTACTTTACAATATTGTAGTTGTGTTTGCCAGACATCGACATGAATCAGCCACGGGCGCACATGTGTTACCATCTCTCTTAATGTCTCACTCGTATCTTGGTTGTAAGGCAGGGCCCAGGGTGCATCCTCCAATTCTTCTTACTCCTCCAGTTAGCCTAGAAAATGCTTATCTAACATGGATCAGACAGTTTTTGATAACTGTTATGAAGGGCAAAAATAAAATGTTCCAAATCCTGTAAGATTTGAGAAAGTGAATTCCAGTGGTTCAAATTTGTGTATCTCAAGTTATTTTTCTGCTAAAAATGATTGTCCTGCCATTACTTTCAAAATTTTACTTAAAAACTCCCACATCTATGGTGATAGTTCCAAAGATACATACATTTGTCAAATTTGTGCATTTGTGGAACATCATCAAATGATGCATTTACACCTCAATAAAATTAATTTTAAAATACAATAAAAACTAAAAATTTAGTTAAAATTAATCTCTATTTGTTTGTTATCTTCTCTCAGTCAATTAGGAGAGAATACCTTTACTACTGCCTTATTTGTGGAATGCACTATTTGAGATAAGAGGATGTAAGAGAAGGGAAAATATTCAAATAATATTCTATGTAATCATATTAATAGCAATAATAATAATGAGATGAAAAATAACACTCTTAGGTTCCCACTGTGTGTAAGAAAATAGTTAAGTCGCTCAGTCGTGTCCGACTCTTTGCTACCCCATGGACTATAGCCCACCAGGCTCCTCTGTCCATGGGATTCTCCAGGCAAGAAATCTGGAGTGGGTTGCCATTTCCTTCTCCAGGGGATCTTCCCGACCCAGGGATCGAACCCAGGTCTCCCGTATTAGAGGCAGACACTTTAACCTCTGAGCCACCAGGGAAGAAAATAGTTTCTATCAAACTTTACTATAAGTCTACCAAATGGGTATATGATTAGTTAGATTTAGAAGATTAAGAGAAGTATATAAGGTCATTAAACTTTTTGGTGCTGAGGAGTGATTTAAAAGCAGACAGTCTAGGGACTTCTCAGGCGATCCACTGGTTAAGATTTTGACCTCCAGTGTAGGGGGTGCTGGTTCGATCCCTGATTGGGGAAATAAGATCCTACATGGCTTGTGGCCAAAAAGCCAACACATAAAACAAGCAATATTGTAACAAATTCAATAAAGACTTTAAAATAATTCATGTCAAAAATATTTAAGAGAAAATTAAAGCAGTCTAACTTATGAGTCCTCACTCTAAACCACTACCCTATGCAATATTTGAAGCTATTTTTTCTGGTCAAAGCTACAATGATAATGCAAATAATAATAACAATGATAAAAAATATGATGATACTGTCAATTTTTAATGTTGATGCCCTCATTTTTGGTGTCTAAAGTGTATTTTATCCTTATACTGCTCACAGAAGTCTTCTGATAATTTATTTAAATGTTAAAAATGAGAAAAGTGAGGCTCAGAGAAGATAAAATAAGATGCCAGAAATCATAAAGCTGAAAAGTATTATGAGTTAGACAGGAATCTAACTTGTAATCTAAACTCTGATGTTAAGGTTTGATTGACATCAGAGTTCACTCAACCACTTTGATTTAATTCTCTCAATAGCTTGTTTTTCTCTATCTTTTTAAAATAAGCACATTATATCTATTGTTACCTTGCTTGAGTCCCCATACTGAGTAATTTAACAATATTCCATTATTGTTATTCATTTGCCATCATTAACTAAATAATAAATGTCACTGCTTTTTCCAGAAAAGTACATGCTGTCATCTTGCACAAAGATGGGAACTGAGAAAATAGGGGAAAAAAATAGAACTCACCTCTTTTTGAACTTTGGTTTGTATCAATGTATTCAACTCTATGTGCATGTTCAGCTATCCATCTCTTTTATTCGTATCTCTATCAATAGAGCTGTTCAACGTGTGTATTACTGAGTGTGTTGTATTAAGATGATACGTGAAGATGGAAGGGGAAGTAAGTAGAGAAAAGTGATCACTTTTATAGCTCCCTTTTGTTCCTTCTTACTACCAGTTGAAGAGTGATGTTTTATAACTACTCCCTGAATCCACAAATGCACATAAACTCACAAGCATTTGTTTACCAGTCTCCCATGGGTTCCTAGTACTTAGTGTGAAAATACATTGCTCTACAAATTCATGAGTCTTAGGGAAAAAGGGAAATGTGAAGCTTATGAAAAAACTGCAATCATGCTATTTAGACCCTTGCAGGGAATCCATGCTGATAGTAAAAGTGTGTTGGTCAGTAATTGAGGGTCATAAAGATGTTAGGTGAACAGGAATCAACAACTGGATCTTTAGGTTGACGTATATATTTGGGACTAAAATTATGAAGCCCTTGAAGGCAGAATAAAGAAAAAAAAGGAAAGCTTGAGAAACCCAAGTTCAGCCCGAGTGATCTTCAGGCAGGCATGAAGCTAGAGGCAGTGGCAAAGCTTCATTTAAAGGTTTTATTTTCAGAGTTATTTTCTTCAATACTGCTTAACACTGTCATTTTAGTAGCCACTGGACTGAGGCAAAGATGATTTCAGCAGCTCAGTGTAAACTGAACATGTTTTAGCAACTCCCATGAAAAGTCACTGCATTCTAAATGACATGTAGCCACATACGGCATCAGAGAAGAAAATAATTGTTCTTTAGGAAGAGAAACATGCTCACACAATAATTTAGTATTTACATATTATTGGAAAGATCTCTATAGCCTCAAGATTAAGCTTATTTTATCCCTGCAATTGTTTTCTAAAAATTTGTAACCCTGAAAATGTTAGAACAATTTAACTTTGCTTCAAAATGTGAAAGCCTACAGGGATAAGTGGTTTTTCCAAGTGTTGCTATTAGTATAAAAATATGTCAAGTATGTGAAGGACATATGTTCACATGTTTAAATTATTTATTTTGTGAAAGTTTAATATACGGAAAGCAAATTCTATTCCAGAACTCAAGTGAAGTAGTGATTTGAAAAGGTGAATTTATTGATAAATATATAAAATAATTATCTAAAGTAAAGCCTTATTAGAGTTGATATACTTTTTTTTTTAACTTTAACAGGCTGTAGCATTTGTAATGAAACTATTAGGACACAGTAGATGTAAAAGTAATCAGGAGAAGTGGTTGGAGGAGTCTGAGAAATAGTGAGAAGTGGTAACTTCCTATTTCCATTACTAAGTCAACCTTTGACTATCCAGTAGGTCCATGGAGCAGCTAGGATATATGGTTGGAAATTTAGGTGAAACAGTATAAGTTCAGTATTTTTGCAACTACCATCCAAACCATCAGATTCAACAGGGCATACTATACGCCATTGCACAGGTGTATGTCAGTGATAAAAAAATACAGGCAACATGACTCACCTAGGATATGGAACATTAAACTTATGGATGCCTAGAGGCCATGGAGACAACTTTATTGCTGTCTTTCAAGGTTTTCCTTACTTATACTTTTTTTTCAGAATGTGAAAAAATAGTGAAAGTTGACAGTCAATCACAATGGTCTCAGGTCTATGGAAATCCCATATCTCCTTTAAGTCTTTATAAATAACAATATGGATAGTTCTCAAATAAAAACAGCATTTCAACAATATGCAAGTGATGGAATAGAAATATATGGCTCCATCAAATTGCTATCTGAAATTTAAGTGGTATTGTCTTCTCCATGGAATCATCTTGAGTCATCTGATGAAGAAACTATAGCAAATGGCATCTGGTTACCACAGCAACATGTTTTATCTTACATACAGTTAGACAACTATTTTTCCCTTTCTTTTTCATCTCCTTTGCTTTGCTTTAATAGGATAAGAGCCTCTCTAATAAGTGCAGTTTTGCAATTTCACTATCCCAGTTTATCATTTTGCTTCATTATAATGAATACATTTGAAATAGGATATACATACCAATAATGGAATATGTTCATACTTAACTACTTGGTGACATTATGTTTGAAGACATAATGCTGCTAAGAAATACAGTGGTTTCCTGTTTCATGAGGTAATTAATAATGTTGTTTATTTTTCTATAAGTTTTCTCTTTTCTCAGATATAATTCGTTAAGTAAATTAGATGTTAAAATGCATTTGGACTTAACAGATACCAAATAATAAAATATTATCAAGGATTTAATGATACAGAAATAGCTCTAGGAGAAAATAGTACTCTGATGCAAATAGTTGCTATGGTGATAGCTTGAAATCACTGTGTGATTTTTCAAAAAATATATTTGAAGAACATGTGACTTTACTAAGATTAAAAAATCTAGACTACACTAGATTAAAAAAAATTATTTTTCCAAATTTTCATATTTGTGTTTCATATCAACCATTTGGATATTGACTTGTGGAAATGTTTACTTACAAATATGAATACCATATCAAAGATACAAATGATTCATATATTGCTTAGGGGACTGGACTAAATTAACTTCATATTATTACTGAAACCAAGGCTCTATGATATATAAAAATATAATTATATTGACATAATTACATAATTTAATAAATCAAAAGCAGGAAAGTTAGCAGTGTCAAAATCAAGATTAATCATTAGAGAAATTATAAAACATAGTTAAAAGCTTATCAAAAGATTTAGTGTCAAAAATACAGTAGACACTCAAATTAGTTACATGAGAAATGCTCTAATCACACCATTTACTAATCATTATTCCATAATATATTTTGAATCCTTGCAATATGTAAGTTTTTAGTAATATTTCTCTTCACTATATAACATTTAAAGCAGTAGAAGATTTATTATCTAAACCTAATGGATTAGTTATACCTGAGTGGATACAAATCCTAGTGTTAAGAAGCAAGCATTACTAATAAAGAATAATAATAGACAACGGATGGATTTCAAAATGCAAGGCACTGCTTCCTAAATCAAACAGAACCTGTTGGAAAAGGTCATCTAAGAATACTGCTTTAAATAGAGGAATGATTCATTGACTATGTCAAATGGGTTAAGTTAAAATAAGGCCATGGATGTGTTCTCATATTCTGGCACTTAGAAGGTCCTGTTTATTAGTAATTTTAAAGAATCAACAGATGAAACAAGACTCTACCGCCACACGCTTTGACATTTATTTATAAACTAGTCTGTTTTTTTTGTTTTCACTAACAGATTGCTCTCAAATAATCTTGAATTACTGGTGATTGGTTCATGTACAGACGCACAGTTTAGCTAATTGTTTAACTAATAATTTTATTTGGTTAACATTTTCTTACTCTTTAAAATTTACCTATCACATTCTTGTTGACTAATCATTTGATATTTATTGCAATTCTATAAAGTATCCTAATTTCAATTTTACAGAATGAGATGAAGAAGCAAAACAGTTAAATGTCTGAACCAAGGTAACCAAGGACTCAAACTCAACTCTTTTGATTAGACACTCCACATGCTTTTTTTTTTCTTCACATCATATAGGTTCATATACTGTATTTTACAACTTGAACTCTAAAATGGGGAGGAGGTTTGCTTTAAATTTACATATAAAATCCAGTGACCACACAAATTGATCTGAAGGAATTGGTGAACAGGTCTTTCAGGAACCTGGGAATATACATTTTCTAAGTAAAAGAACTAGCAAATGCAAAAACTTTGGGAAACCAAGAAAAACACAGCACTATGAAATAAAATACTCCGGAGTATTTGGAGAATTAAATAGACAGGTAATTGTGGGGGAGGCAGGTTTTGGAGAAGCCCAGAGGTCATGTATTCAAGTTTAATCTAAGTGAGGTGAAAAAACAATAGGGTGTTTTGAGCAGAAATACGTCATCTGACACATTTTAAAAGACTCACTCTGGCTGCTATGTTCAAGAAATTAAACAAATGATTCAACTGAGTGATGGTAAAGGTTTGAACCTTGATGCTACTGGTGGAGGTTGTGAAAAGGGTCTGGAATCTAAATACGTCATAAAGGTAGAGATGGCAACATTCGTTGATTCATAAAATGTAAGATACATGAGTAAAAGAAGCATCAAGAAAAAGTCCAAGATATCTGGCCTGAGAAAATATAAACATATATTGGCTATTTACTGAGACAAAAAAGAGGCCAGGAGAAGCAGATTGTGATGGAATTGAGGGCAGATTGAGGGCTTAGTTTTAAACATGTTAAGTGTGAAACACAGATTATATATCAAAGTGGACAGTTGAGCGGGCAGCCAGATATATGGATATGAAGTTCAGGGAACAAGTCAGAATTGGAAAAATAAATTTGAATTTGTCAGCATATTGATGGCATATAAAACTATGAGACTAGATGTAATTGCCAAGGAAATAAATTTTATTAAAAAATGAGAAAAAGTTCAAGAATTCAGCCTTATAGACATTTGGGAGATGATAATGTACAAGCAGAGGATGGAGGAGTCTGAAGTGTTACAATCCATGGGGTCGCAAAGAGTCAGACATGACTTAGCAACTGAACAATAACAGCAGAGAACAAGCAAAGGTTAGTGACAAGGAGATGTCATTAAGAGAGAATCTTGGGTAATGTATTGCCTTGGAAATAGAGTGAAAACTGTTTCATGTGGGGAATGACTGACTACATCAAAAACTAGTGATAGATCAAGGAGGGAAAGAGCTGACAACTGACCATTGGACTGATCTTCACAGCCATCACTGGAGACCTAGAAAACAGCAGTTTGGTTGGAGAGTGGGGATTAAAATCTGACTGAGTGGCTTCAAAAGAGTGAGAGGACAAAAATTTTGAGACAGCATATGTAGACAATGTTTCTGAGTTTTTCTCTAAAAGGAAGGAGATAAATGGAATTGATGGTGATGATAGAAGTAAAAAAAAAAATGAAGAGGACTTATAGATATGATAATACAGTTGACTGTATTTGTATGGCCATCAAAAAGTACATTGAGTGAGAAAATTGATGATGCAGAACAGAGAGAGGAATTAGTAATGCAACACTTTCTCCCATAAGGGTTTCACTATGATCCAACTTTACCAAATTACTACTCAGTTTCCAAATATACAGCTTTTTTCACATTTTCACATTTCTTTTTCACAAGGCATTTCTCCCATTTATTTTTGCTCACCTGGTAAACACATATCCATCTTTCAAGACTGAAGAAAATGGCAACCCACTCCAGTGTTCTTGCCTGGAAAATCCCATGGACTGAGGAGCCTGGTAGGCTACAGTCCAAAAGGTCGCAGAGTCAGACACGACTGAGCGACTTCACTTTACTTCACTTCACTAATAAACATACTCTTGTTTTTGTGAGTCAATGGTATCTTCAATATGTTCAATAATTCTCTCTTGTGTATACCTGCCAAAAGTACTTAAAACACTTTATTGCATTGTTGAAGTATTTGTCTCCCTCTCTCAGACATATAAGCTCTTGAGAGAGAATCTTAGCCCTCTGAGTTTACTCCCTGATCCAGCAACTAACATTTAAGCATAATATTTATAGAATAAATATACTTTGATTAGATGAATTGAGATATGAAATTATGCATTGATTATAGATAAAATTCTCAAACCTCATAAACCTGTAATCATGATAAATAAATATTTAGCCACTAAATTGTTACAAGATAGAGACATCTTTTGGTATAATAGAGGTAAGTTTTTAGTTACATATATTTAAACAAGACATACAAATTTAATGTCTGTGATTTTATCAGCACACAGATAAATAAATTTGTACTATTTACTGGTATTTCAAGTCCAAGTTTACCTTAGCTTCCTATTTATGCTTTTCTAATCCATCCTTAGACTACAGTGATCTTTTTCTCCTCTAAACTTGGCAAGTACTTATTGTCTGTATTACTCACTTGACAATTAGTCATGTACTGCCCTGTGATCTTTCTTATAATGTTATATTAAATAAATTGAATTAGCTGTTTCATTTAGCATTTTGCATGGTTGTTCTATGTACCCTAAACCAATTATGGTATCATAGAGAATTTAAATTTGCAAATCCTGTTAGCATATACTTATTGAATGCCTAGGCTGTGCCAAGAACCCCTCCAGGTATTGAGATAAATGTTATTAAAACAAACAAACAAGCTTTTCTAAGAGTTACATCCAACAGGGGAAATGAATGCAATAATTCATTAATATATATATAGCAAATACTAAGAAAATCGAGGGAGCTCATCCAAGGAAACCTCACAGAAAAGGTGGGATATGATTTTTGTCTTAAAGGGAAAAATTTTTTTTTTCCAGTTGAAGAATGGAAAAAGAACCATTCTTGGCCAAGAGAACAGAATATACATTTGTGGATATTTGAGTAACTAGAAATATATTAATATGACTACAGCAATGTAACATGAAGCTGGTTTTGTTTTAACTCTCCATTTAAATTAGGTTCAATTTATCAGTCCTCTACCACCACCACTCCCCTACCTTCACTGTGACACACACACAAAACAGAAAAATGCAGAGTTAGTTGAACTAGTTTGAGAGAAATACTTTACCTGTTATGTAATTCCTGAAAGACTTTCTCTCACTCATCAGCTAAAATCATCTTACTAGCATATTAAAAATCTGATATTAAAGGATTTAACTAATATATGTCTCCTTAGTCTTGAGAAGAGAGCACCTATTCTTAGCTGGAATAAAGAAAAAATAATATATGAAATAGAGGAAAAGAATCAGAAAACCCCACTCCATTTTCCGACCTCAGCAATTGATTGAAAATAAACAGAATAGATAGAAGTCGTCAAAATTTAACTGTTGATTTCTTCTCTCTGAGCATCTATTTGGAGGATACGGATAATTACACTGACTACTTAAGCACTTTCAGGCAAGACATGGTAGAAGTTAATTATAAGGGTTTGAGGATAGAGGTGGTTAGCTTATGTGACTTAGGAATGAATTATGAGACCACTAGACTGCACAGCTAACTTGGCCAGGATCTGGAAGCCTGGAGACCCTCAATGGTCCAGATGACATAGGCAGAGTGAGCTAGTGAGACCTAACTAGCCAAGAGAAATTAGATGACAAGTCAGCCCAGCCAACAGGACAGGGAACACAGAGGTGGACATGGGATCAAGCTTCAGAGAGCCCCAGGATATGAAGGCACTATGCCAAGAGTGCTGACTCTTCAATGATTGAGAGAAAATACAAGACTTTTCCTCCATGCACTTCACAGACATACCCTCTAACTGGGGAAGGGAATGGATGTGTGACTCTGATTGAGGCTGAAAATGTGTATCACAAAGACTGAAGACTCTTGAGTTCAGACAAAGGTTTAAATAGGATTAGGTGTGAGGCTGGATTCTGTAGATGGTTTTCTTGCTAATCAAACTGTTGAAACTTGGTGGAAAGATAAAATTAATATTTATATATGTATACACAAACACACACATATCTGTTTAACTTATAGTGGAAATTAATGTATCCTCTTACTCTAATTGGAATCTGCACTCTTAGATCATTTAAATTCAAGGGTTGAATAGAGCCTGAGAAAGTAAAGTAGTGACTACAGAGCAACACTTTATTAAATGATGAAAAGGAAGAAATAGGGTAACTTAAAGGGGAAAGAAGACAAAGGACAATATTAGTTATCTGCTCATTTGACTGTTTATTTGGGAGGCTGAGAATATTTGTAGATTGAAAGGAAAAGAGTGAAGAGAGACTGGTAATATAAGAGAATCACTTGAAAATTTTACCAGAACATAGTAGCTAATACCTAACATTTGTTGAGTGGTTACTAAATGCCAGGAAGTGAAGAGTTTACATATAGTAACTCACGTAACTGCAGCCATGAAATTAAAAGACAGTTACTCCTTGGAAGAAAAGTTATGACCAATCTAGATAGTATATTCAAAAGCAGAGACATTACTTTGCCGACTAAGGTCCGTCTAGTCAAGGCTATGGTTTTTCTGCGGTCATGTATGGATGTGAGAGTTGGACTGTGAAGAAGGCTGGAGCACTGAAGAATTGATGCTTTTGAACTGTGGTGTTGGAGAAGACTCTTGAGAGTCCCTTGGACTGCAAGGAGATCCAACCAGTCCATTCTGAAGGAGATCAACTCTGGGATTTCTTTGGAAGGAATGATGCTGAAGCTGAAACTCCAGTACTTTGGCCCCCTCATGCGAAGAGTTGACTCATTGGAAAAGACTCTGATGCTGGGAGGGATTGGGGGCAGGAGGAGAAGGGGATGACAAAGGATCAGATGGCTGGATGGCATCACAGACCGATGGACCTGAGTCTGAGTGAACTCCGGGGGTTGGTGATGGACAGGGAGGCCTGGCGTGCTGCGATTCATGGGGTTGCAAAGGATCGGACACAACTGAGCGACTGAACTGAACTGAACTCATGTAACCTTTACATCATCACAATCAGAGATTGAGGTGGCACCCACAATACCTACATTTTACAGAACAGAAAACTACTGAGGTACAAAGAGAAAAAGGATGGAAAGATTGGACATTTCTGACATAATTTTTATTATCACTCCTAAAACACAGCCAGTTCTGGCACAATATATATATCCCTACTATATGACCAATTGATAGTTTCATGTGTCATGGGCACGTGGGAACAATACTGACCAGCAGAGGTTGATCCCTGATGGCAATTTCCCAGCTGTTCTATGACATCATTACTGTGGATATAATACTGGGCTTTGATGTATTAAGAAATTTTGTGTTATTACATTAAGTGGGATTGTTGTGGGTTGAGTTCTCTTGGAAATAAGAATGTCAGATGTTTATTAGATTGTGTCCTTAGGATCTTGTAGAGGACAGGAAAAGGAAGAGATAAAAGTCAAGCTGTGGTATAAATCTGATGACAGCATTGACTCAATTGCCAGGAAGTTCCACATTTAGAATGACCTGTGAGTTGCCCCAATTGGGTCAAGAGGGGAAAGGCGTTACTCCTGCATCATTCAGTCACTGGATCCAGGTGATATGTGAACTTGTATAAGAGGCTAACAGTCGAGTGCTTACAGTATGCATTGCAACAGGGGAAACAAATCCTTCACGGAAGGGACAACTGGGCAGCATTTTACAGTGTCCACCACAGGCATTTGGGGCTTCCCTGGTGGATCAGACAGTAAAGAATCTGCCTGTGATACAGGAGACTCAGGTTCAATCCTGGGTCAAGAAGATCCCCAGAAGAGGGAATGGCTACCCACTCCAGTATTCTTGCCTGGAGAATTCCATGGACAGAGGAGCTGGGCAAGCAACAGTCCATGGGATCACAAACAGTTGGATATGACCAAGCAACTAACACACAGGCATTTATGGGATTGAACCGTATGAATTTCCCTTTTCTGTATTTCAAAAGATATCAGAATATTGACAACTTCATATGGCTCAGGTTAACATATTTCATTTCTGTCAACTTTATGTTATAGTAAAAATAGAAAGGTACTCTGTAGTTATTTGTAGTATGGAAAGTGCATTTGAGTAGATCAAGTGTATTTTTAAATGGTCACATAAGGATTCTCAGTGAGAGGCTAACTGCCTATTAAAAATATCAAACTAGTACAGACTCTACAGAAGAGAGAATTTTATATTATTTTATTAAATGCTATTACTGCAGGTAGGATTGTTAATATTTATTAATATGTTAATATGTTCCATTTTCATATTTGTTCTTGTCCAGCACCTAGTCCTAGAAATTCACAGGGCAAGGGCTCCATACATACTAATTAACAAACCCATCACCTCAAGATAATATTTTTTATGCTTTATTCTCTTAGCAAATTTAATGTATACAATACAACATTATCAGCTGTAGCTACCATGTTTTTCATTAGATTCTCAGACGTTATTCATCTTAAAGTTGAAAGTTTGTACCATTTAATCAACTGGTCCCTGTTTCTCCCACCCTCAGTCCCTGAAAGCTCTTTTCTACTTTGTTTTTATGAGATTTTCTTTTGTTCTTTCTTTTTTAAGATTTCACATATATCATGCAATATTTGCCTTACTCTGACTTCTTTCACTTAGCATAATTCCCTCAAGGTCCATCCATGTTGATGAAAATGGCAGAATTTCCTCCTATCTCTTGGCTGGAAATATTTTATAATATACCAGTGACATGAACTATTGAGGAACACATGTCTGGAAACAAACAAGAAACCTTACCACTTTTCATGGAAGTGCTTTTCTATCCGTGAGTTTGCTAACAGGAGCAGAACTACTAGTTGTTGCTGTTTTAATATGTTTGTTTTTATTAACTGTTCTTTGTCATTCTCGTGGTGATTTCATCTTCCACATGGTTTGTTCCACAAAGATGGTTCTTGAAGGTGAATTGTACCTGGTATTTTTTTGTATGGAGCATAATGTTAATTTCCCCTTCAAATGGAAAAGAAAAAAAAAAAAAAAAGAAAGAAAAACTCCCCTTTGACTGGAAAAAAAAAAAAATTTGTACCTGAAAAAGGAGTGAAATATTTTCATTCATGTCTTACTCAATTTAGAGTGCTATACCAAAAAATACCATAGGCTGGGGGGCTTAAACAACAAAAATTAATTCTCACAGCTCTAGAGATCAGAAAGTCCAAAATCAAGGTTCTGGCAAATTTGTGTCTGTGAAGACCAGATTCCTGACCCACTGACGGCCGTCTCACTGTGCCCCTACATGAAGGAAACACTGAGACAATTCTTTAAGGTCTTTTTTATAAAAAGCGTTAACCTCTTTAGTGAGGGCTGCCCTCTTGACCTGATCCTGTCCCGAGAGTTTCACCTCTGAATTCCATCACACTGAGGAAAAGGTTTAAGGTGCACAAAAATTTGATATATGGTAATTTTAAAATCCAGATATCCTGAAAAAACAATATCTTATTAGCATGGCCCAAACACTCCCTATTCCCCTGCTGTACTCCAATGCTGTAGTATGTGGGCTTTTCCAGAAATAAGAAGTGCATTTTTGACTTGTTGACCAAGAAATTAAAAATGTCTTAACATGTCTGACGCAGGATACAGCATGCTCGGGGCTGGTGCATGGGGATGACCCGGAGAGATGTTATGGGGAGGGGAGTGGGAGGGGGGTTCATGTTTGGGAACGCATGTAAGAATTAAAGATTTTAAAATAAAAAAAAATAAAAAATAAAAAATAAAAATAAAAAAATAAATAAAAATAAAAATGTCTTAACAAAAGCATTCATTTCTTGAAATACCGTCCACAACCTACTCCTTGCCACTCGTTATTCTTACCAACCATTTTTTTGTTGTTGTTTTTCCTTTGGGTTAACAGAAATCACCTCATAGCATTTGTTTTAAAACAGAATTACAGTAAGCCAACACATATACGTGCCATATTCAGGTACAAAATATGAAATATGCTATACTGTCTGTAATCTAAAGTATTAGGTAAAAATTAATAAATATAAATGTATTCATGATTGTAATTGTAGTTGTCATTTTCAGTTGTCAGATGCAATGGAGTTCTGCAATGGTATAATGCCCTACTCCAACATCCCAGCATAAGATGTATACTACACCAAGAAACTGACGCTCATTGGAATGAGGGAGAAATAAATATAATTGTAAGATTCAAGCTGGATGATGAATATGCTTAAACAATTTTGCTTTGTTTGAATTTAATTGATTTTAATTATACTCTGCTTTATTGATCAGTGGTTCTTTGAAGTCATACTTGAAAAGAGAATTCTGAATTATTCTTTCAAGAGTATCCTGATGCATATATCAAGCTCAGTGAATTTGGACTCTTCTCTTTCTTAGAATAATAGATGTCCCACTACATTGGAAATTCCATTAAATTACATATTAAATGTATACTATAACTAACTGAATTCATCATGGTGTCTGAGTTTTGTGAGTATCAAATAGCAAAATGAATCAAAGGTTATTGAACAAAAGTGACATTTTTCAGTCTTTCCAGATAGTTTCTGATTTCTTTTTGTGCCCAATTTTCACTTCAAGTTCTGATATAAGTGCTTTGTAGTTAGTCGCCTTGTTGAAAGTTGCTTGTCTTGGGACCTATTGTTCTTAAGTTCGTCCTTTGTTTTTAAAGATACACAATTTTATACTGTCAGTAGCCAGAGAGTTAGAGCCTTTGTGATGACTTTGAACTAAGACATTGTCAGCCTTGCAATCTCTGACAAGGCATCTCCATTGTCTAAGCCTCCACAGTGAAGGAAGCCATCTCTTACTTATTAGTTCTAAGAGCTATTACATGACAGTCCATTTAATGAAACATCACATTCCCTTCTACAACCTAATTAGATCACAGGTATTAAAGCTCTACAAAATAAAATAGGAAAACTAAATTATCCTTTTAGTTAGTCCATTGATAGTGTCTAAATCATTGTTATATAACATACTTTTTGTAAGTTTGGGAAGGATACAAAAAACATGTTCATGACAGAATATTTAGGAAATACAGAAAACTAAAATTGAAATTTTTTCTTTATAAAACATAAATCCTTTTAGTGATAGCATCTATAAAATATTTGCATATGTCTTATTAATAAGCAAAATTTTAAACAAAAATAATATCACATTATAATAATATATTTTGATTCTTTTATTTTTACCTAGTACATAAAGAATATTTTCCTATGTCATTGAACAGTCTCATACAACATAATATTTAATAGCTACATAGTATTAAATGGCATGGTTTTATGATAACTTTTTAAATCTTCTATAGGCATACATTGCTTTGTTCCAAATTTTTCAATATATTAAAAACTCTGTAGTCAACATTCCTATGGAGAAATCTTTCTAATTGTTTCTTTAGAATGAATTCCAAACAGATGGTTTCCTGAGACAATGTATAGTGAATCCTTTTAAGAACTCCAATGTATTTTACTAAACTGTCTCAAAAAGTGTATTTCTCCAAGGTTTAAAGCGTCTGCCTGCAATGCGGGAGACCTGGGTTCGATCCCTGGGTTGGGAAGATCCCCTGGAGAAGGAAATGGCAACCCACTCCAGTATTCTTGCCTGGAGAATCCCATGGATGGAGGAGCCTGGTGGGCTATAGTCCACGGGGTTGCAACGAGTCAGACACGACTGAGCGAATTCACTTTCACTTTCATACTCCCATTAGAAAAAACTGAGGGTACCAAGTACTCAAAACCCTCACAGTGCTATATGAAATTTTAAAATTCACAGATTCTTAATGGAAAATGTTACCTAGATTTTTAAGGGCTGTTTCTGAGAGAGGAAGTACTGGAAACTCCTATATCATTGCCTTGCTGATGTCACTGCAGAGAATTCTTAAGTGTTTCAACCGTTTAAGTTTCAGGAAACTTATAGTTAGACTCCAGATTGTAGCAGTCCAAGTAACACTGTATAAGAAAAAATGACTTAGCTGCTTAATTTTCAGATTCTATGTATTTGGTTATTATTATTATTATTGTTATCATTATCACTTTACTTCTCTAAAATGACATGCTTGCCACAGGGTGATTTAGGTGTTTCCTTAATATGTACTTGTTGATATTACACGCTGCACATAGCAGAATGCCTAGGGAAACATTGTATTTTATTGATTGACTCAGCTACATCAGTGCAGAAAATAAATCTTTCACCATAAGGGATGTTTATTTGTCCCATCCACAGAGAGTAGAACCAAAAGGATAAACATTAGAATCACTTTCATGGACATCCTAGAAAAGTGGGCAATACATTGAATAAGTCCTTATAAAAGCTTTTTGAAATTCATTTCTTTATGACAAATATGTTTTCAAACTGCGTACTATATCTGATAGATATACAGTACTGTATCTGATGATAGACAATCCTACAGGAAATCAGTCTGAATATTCATTGGAAGGACTGATGCTGAAGCTGAAGCTCCAATACCTCGGCCACCTAAGGCGAAGAACTGATTCACTGGAAAAGACCCTGATGCTGGGAAAGATTGAAGGCAGGAGGAGAAGGGGACAACAGAGGATGAGATGGTTTTATGGCATCACCGATTCGTAGGACAAGAGTTTGAGTAAGCTCCGGGAGCTGGTCATGGTCAGGGAAGCCTGGCGTGCTGCAGTTCATGGGTCACAAAGAGTCAGACATGACTGAGTATCAGACTGAACTGATACCAATAGAACTATATCCTCATAAAGGATAGTATTAGATTAGAAGAATACCAGATTTATTTACTAGATGAGGCATGTTTTATGAAAAATATCTAGAATGAATAAATGTATAATTTGTCAAAGCACATAGATCTCTATGAATTTCTGAATAGTAAACTCCCTAAATCAAATATGTAGATAAATAATATATATTGATACAAATAATTTCTATTATTAATTTCTTTATTTATATTAATGGAATTGCATTGGTCAAAAGTACACAGAAAAGATAGGATATTACTAGGACAATAAAAATGAATAAAATATGTTCTTTTTTTATGTAGAGCCATAATGTGGTCATATGAAGAATGCTGAAAGCATCTTCAGCATGGTAATTCATAAAATCATTATGATGTGTGCACAGATTTATGAGGACAGAAAACAATGATGAAAAGGATATAAAGATGATTTGTGACTTTCAAAGAGAAAACACCAAGAAACAACAACAACAAAACCTTAAAAAGTAATCAAATAGAGTCATGGAGAGCAGCAAGATCTAGAGAAAAGAGACAAAAAGAAATTTTAAAAAGAGAGAAAGAAAAAAGCTGGATCTTCGTCTGTTTAGAATGATAATGACAGATAAATGATGACAGAGATTTCAAAGACCATGAAAATCTTATCATGGGTAAAAATGACATTGCACCTAATCTTAAAACTAGAGCCCATGACATGTTTAAGTCCAATAAATTATTTCCTCACTGTTAATAAAATATTCATAAAGATATTTATTCTAAAAGAAACCCAGACATTGAAATGAGAATGCTAGATACCTCTTCAATATATCAGTAAAGTTCAGATTAAAACCATTGCATGGGTTGCTATGAGAAATGAATAGGTTTTGGTAACATTCTAATCCATGATATTGTTGGATATGTATTTTTCCATGTGTCACTCTGTATTTTTGTCAGAGAAGAACACAGAAGTAAATTTCGTGCCCAACCCAGAACTCAGGATGTTCTCACAGAAGCAAATCATTCATTTGTTGTCACTTGATTGTTATTTTGACCAATATTATGAATGAAAAAATAGATAAGGCCAAGTATTTTTTTCTGTGCAAATTAAATTATCTCTCTATCATGACTGTGAAAAGAAATAAGGTTTTATTAAATCTTAATTAAAAAGTCTAACCCAGGTATTTTCAAAACCTGTATGTGTGTTTGTGAGAGAGAGAGAGAGAGAGAGAGAGCGAGAATTAGGATTATACAGAACAGAAAATTATACTCTTGCTCTTAGATTTGTTCATTCATTCCAGACTTTGCATTACAAAAATAAACATTTATCAGTCAGGGTTCAATCAAAGAAAGAGAACTACTATAATTATTATGGAATGAGAGATTTATTGTAGGACTAAGAAGATCCATAATTTTTTTTTTTTAAATTTTAAATTTTTTTATTTTTTTTTTAATTTTAAAATCTTTAATTCTTACATGCGTTCCCAAACATGAATCCCCCTCCCACCTCCCTCCCCACAACATCTCTCTGGGTCATCCCCATGCACCTGCCCCAAGCAAGCTGCACCCTACGTCAGACATGGACTGGCGATTCAATTCTTACATGACAGTATACAAGTTAGAATTCCCATTCTCCCAAATCATCCCACCCTCTCCCTCTCCCTCTGAGTCCAAAAGTCCGTTATACACATCTGTGTCTTTTTTCCTGTCTTGCATACAGGGTCGTCATTGCCATCTTCCTAAATTCCATATATATGTGTTAGTATACTGTATTGGTGTTTTTCTTTCTGGCTTACTTCACTCTGTATAATTGGCTCCAGTTTCATCCATCTCATCAGAACTGATTCAAATGAATTCTTTTTAACGGCTGAGTAATACTCCATTGTGTATATGTAGGAGGAAACTAGAATTGAAAGAGACACATGTACCCCAATGTTCATCGCAGCACTGTTTATAATAGCCAGGACATGGAAACAACCTAGATGTCCATCAGCAGATGAATGGATAAGAAAGATCCATAATTATTGAAGGGGGTTAGAAGCTGGAGGCAGCAGAGAAAAGTCTTTAAATATCCTTCCTTGAGCACCACTGCAAGCAAGCAAGAGTGTCTCAGCAACAGTTTGTAATCAGTTGCCATAGTGGGCCTCAGGAGAGAGCTGGTAGGGATGTCTGTGGACCATTTTCCCTCTTTGCCTGATAGTAGTCCTGGGGTTGCAAATGTCCAGCAGAATACTAGTTGTCCATACTCTGGACACAGACTAAAGGGGAGTGAGAATAAGCTGGAATTAGCCAAACTTCTTCACCAATCTCCCATTCATTGTAGTAATCTGATATGCCTGATGGCTCTGCTGCTCTTCTACTTTAGTCAAATATCCCAACAATTTCTCATTTGGACAACTCTATCTGAAACCATTCAGAACAGATGGTTCTAGAAAACTTATTTCCAGCTCATCCAAGTGGACACAATGCAAACTGTCATAGAACATCATATGACAATTTGCATCCTCATCTGCTCTCTAGTTTTATCTTTTTCTTTTCACTTTTCCTTAAAAATTAAAAAAACTATTTATTCATAAATTTCTAAATATGTCCCTCTGCTGGGTTCTTGAGCTTCCCTGGTGGCTCAGACAGTAAAGTATCTGCCTGTAATGCAGGAGACCTGGGTTCATTCCCTGGGTTGGGAAGATCCTGTGAAGAAGGGAACGGCTACCCACTCCAGTATTCTTGCCAGGAGAATTCCATGGACAGAGAGGACCCTGGCAGGCTACAGTCCATGCAGTCACAAAGAGTCGGACATGACTTAGCAACTTTCATTTTCATGCTGGGTGCTAAGGTACAATGAATTGTAAGTCTTATATAAAGATAGTCTCTGACATTGTGTAACAATGTATGATTTCATAGTTTGCTCATTTGTATCAAATCGCCAGAATGGTTTGCACTACATGTAACAAACATACTAAGAGAATGGAATCAAGATTCAGCTGTTTAAATACCTTCAGGGCCCAAGAGTGTAACAAAAACTCAGTCTTGGCATAATGCACAAAGGAGTAGAAGGGTTGGTACAAACTCTAGTCTCCTAAGTCTTCCAAGTATAAAACATCACTTCTAAAATCTGCAAAGGTATAGAATGAATTGTTTGTGTGTGTGTGTGTGTGTGTGTGTGCTAAAGAAAAAGAGGCAAAAATCAGCAAAATCAGCAAATAAAACATGGCTTCTTTGGATAGCATGTCTAAAATTATCCACAAAGGGAATTAAAAAGTGCTGCAAAGTACATATTGTCTTGCTAGAACCATGATGGCTACAAACCCATCGTGAAAGTATTTCTACAGTGCTGTAGGAAACCTTCCTTATGTACTTCAAAGATATCTGATCATAAGTTAAATCAAATTAGCAAACAGGGTGGGAAAGTACAACACAATTAAGTATCCTCGCTTGACTGAGAAAAATCATTAACTTTGCCCATTACCAAAAGTGATATTTCCTTTGTCATATGTTGACACATCAAACTAGAATACAGATCTCTCTGTTTTTTCTTGTACATTTACTTTCTTTCTGCCAAGTGACCAGGCCCTCCCCAGTCTAAACAAAGAGCTATACCATAGCTTTTAAATCTGCAGAACAATTGATGGAAACAAAAATAATATCAAAATCTGCAACCTTCAGAATAATAACTAAGGAGGAAAAAAAATGATTCTAGTTTTTCTGCTAACTATGAAAGGTTACTGAGTTAGGAAAACCTACTGGGATCCAAATAGGGAAGCCTGGTGCCTCTTACTTATTTCATGGGGCCTTGACAAGATCTGATTCATATTCTATTGGATTGGCCTTTTGAGGCCTGCTGAAAAACCATGAAACCTTTGACAGCAAGAATGACTGCATCACAAATGGTCTTTCTCTCATTCCCATCTCTGTTCTCCCCTGAGACGGTCTTCATTATGAGAACGTCAAATGCACCAGCCCCGGGTTTTTGCTTCTTCTTGATTTCACGGTACTTACTTTGACTACTTCATCCCCTCTACCTGGAGTCTCAAAGAGCATTTTCTAGAGAACAGTCTGTTCCTTTTCTCACATTGATATGACTTAAGAAATTTATTGGTTTCACCAAGTGCCAGTGAAGAAAATCTTGATACTGATGTCATTTGTCCATCAGAATCCAAAACAATCTTCAAACAACTGAAATAGACACATACAACATATACATATATATATACATATATATATATATATGAGGGTTTCTGAAGTGCCGTAGTCAATTAATATTTACAAATGAAATTAAGTTTGGACTCCTAACTGGACTATCTCCCCTGTTTTGAAAAAAATATCCTTAAAAATTAACTTGATTTGAGATAAATGCTATTTTTTTAATTTTAGGGGGTAATGAATTTTGTTACTGTTAAAAATTATGTATATCCATTAAAAAAATCAAATTATGCATAAACACAAAAATGAAAATTTACAAAATCCCATCATGAACCATTATTGCCATTTGCTTAAAAATGTCCCAAACACTGGTTTATGCCTGTCTGCTGCTGCTGCTGCTGCTGCTAAGTCGCTTCAGTCGTGTCTGACTCTGTGCGACCCCATAGACGGCAGCCCAGCAGGCTCCTCCGTCCCTGGGATTCTCCAGGCAAGAACACTGGAGTGGGTTGCCATTGCCTTCTCCAACGCATGCAAGTGAAAAGTGAAAGTGAAGTCACTCAGTTGTGTCCGACTCCTAGTGACCCCATGGACTGCAGCCTACCAGGCTCCTCCATCCATGGGATTTTCCAGGCAAGACTACTAGAGTGGGGTGCAATCACTTTCTCTGCTATGCCTGTGTATATGTACACAAGCAGTATAGTGAGGTATCTATATTTTTAAAAAATTAGCACTCAGAATTTAGTTTTACTTAAATTCAACCAAATGCAAAGAAATCAAATTAGCTTTTCTGGAATAGAAGATATATGCCTTACTGAATCCAGAAAAATATCTTTCTTCACAAGGCACATAGTTTTTTTAGAAAGCTCTCCAAAAGATAAGGAAAAATATCTTGACTTCTTCATGAGGTTGGATACCTTACAGTAGAACTTTACAGTGTATATTGACTATGTACTATTGAAAGATGACACCCATATTGTTCCTATTGATTTATTATATTTTATTATATCATTTTGTATTGACTATATGATTGTTACAGCTCATTAGACCAACATTGTTTGAGAATTTAACTTGTTACATAAATCACATGTGTCTTTCTCTGGCTTTTTACCACAATTTCCATTTCCTAATCTCATCATGTTTAATATATTTTCATCATTGGCTATATTTCACCACCAGGTAATTTTTCAGAAGAAAAACACATGAGTGCGTTAATCCCCAAGAGCTTACAAACTTTAAAGTATTTTCTATTACACTTAAAGTTTAAGGCCAAATTGGCTGTACACAAGCCCTTTGAATCACACTTTCTTTAGAAATTCCATCTTTTATTTTATCTTCTGACCTCAGAGAAACATGAAGAACATCCAAATCCATGCTATCAATCCAAAACAATTTACAATTTTTTTCTGCATGCACAGTTAAATAATATTTTCCTTCAAATTTTATTAATTTTACCAGTATATATCTTGATATAATTGTTTTCACAAATTTCTCCTAGAATACAATTGCTGCTTTTAAGTTAACATATAAGTTTTTATGTTAGAAAAGTCTTATTTTATATTTAACAGTTTCTCTCTCATTTTGATATTATTTTCTCTTTCCTAGCCACAATGTTTATGTGGATGGAAAATCTCCTTTGTCCCCATGTAGCATCCTCCTGATCTTATCAGTTGTATATTACTGTTCTTTTCAATTTTATGTAATATATTGTCTTTAGGCTGCATATATCATACACATATCTATACATATTCAATTGTTTCTGAGTTTGCTTTTTCACTTCCCATCTCCTTTCATTGGCTTCTAGTCTCTTCCCAAACTTTTATAAACATTTAGCTCTTTTGGAACACAGCTCATGCTGTGTATAATTTTTGAGACTATGGATAACATTAGGGGATGTGTGCTTCTCACTCATTTCTTGCTTGTGCTTCTTCTCACTTAACTGATGCTCCAGATTTTATTTGTACAGATTTATATTTCACTCACGGGATTCACATTGGTTCCTTTATATTTGTTAATATTCTTATAAAGGACCAGCTGCCTCCTAAGGAATAATACAGGGAGTGGCAAGCCTGAGTGCAAAGTCTTTACTACTTGGATTCATTGTCTCAAACACCCTCTCATTCAATATATTACTTTCTTCACCCCAGGGAAAAGAGCTTATTTCCCTTAGTTTTTCCTGTTCAAGAGTTCAGTTCCATTATTGCAAAGCCTTTCATGTTTCCAAATCTATGGATTTTGATGTGGTACAGCCTCCTCTTCCTTTGCACTTCACTTCAGCTCCTATAGTCACCCTCAGCTAAGACACTTGGCCATCTATAACAAAAATATCTTGTTTATATATCTTCTCTCTCATCTTACTCCTTACCTGACATTCTGCGGTATTGAACAGTGTCTCTACGGGGACAATTTCCTACTTTCATAGTGGCTTCTCCACACCTTTAGATCACCTGCTTTAAATCAAAGCATTATTGACTATGCCTTTAAGGGTGGTGACACTTACTTTGCAGGAAATCCGTATGTTGCCGGCCATCCGAGGTGCCCTGTGTAAGCTCTCAGCATGCCCCCTTGTTACAGGCATCACAGTATTTGGCAGACGCACTTCAAGGTTACTGGCTTAGGGCTATGGCATTTCCATTGCTTTGTCAATTTCTCTCTGTCTTTCAATCTTTTCCTTATTTATTATTTATTGTGATATTCAAAGACAACAGGGGAGTTAAAAAGTCCCTCCTTGATCATTAATAAAATTACCCTAAATATTTTCAAATGGAAGACTGTAACTTAATACATATAAACTTACGAAACAAAAACTTCTAATTCAATTTAATTCAGTCGGTCTTTACTGGAACCCACTGTGTTTCAGCCACCAGAGAGAGAAAGCTACATTAAGGAATGAAATAAAAGGAAGGGCAGGTTTTACAAGTGACAGGGACAGTGGCCCTGGAAAAAGCAGAAAAGTTTCAGAAAAGATATTAACATTATAGCACATACTGGCAAAACCAGTAGTGTCTACTTTTTGTTATATTAAAGGATTTATTGCCATGTATATCTCCAGGGAACACTTTGCTTGATAGGACCCAGCTAACATAAGGCATTGTTATGAGGTTAGAGGAAAACAGCCTGGGAAATGTGAAGAGGAGAGATGATAACCTTCTGAGACTGCCATATAGGATAATTACCAGCTATTTCCAAACTTGGAGGCTCATCATGAACAATTCCTTCTCATAAGTATGAAGCCATATATACATCATCACAGAATGGAGTAAGTCATCAAGCGTTGCAAATAATAAAAAATAACCAATGCTGATCAAGTACTTTTAATATATAAGGCTCCGTTCAAAGAACTTAACTTATGTAATTCTCACACCAGCCTTGTGAGAGGGCAACACTTCTGCAGTCATGAGTTTACAAATGAGGGAACTGAGACAGAGAGTACAATCAACTGCAAAAGGACACTGAGTGAGAAAAGAGCAAAGCAGAAATTTAAACCCAACGCTAACTAACCCTAAAGCCTTTCAATTCAGTAACCACATTAAGCAATTTCATCACAGTTTTCCATGGTTGAGAGAAACTATCCCTTAAGTTCAGCAAGCTCCCTTTATTGTGGGCACATTTACTTTGCAGGAAATGTAAAGTAATATGTAAATAACTTTCATTCTTAACTGGACCCTAAAATATACAGTCATGTCTGATTCTTTGTGACCCTCTGGACAGTAGCTCTTCTGTCCATGGGATTCTCCAGGCAAGAATACTGGAGTGGGTTGCCATGCTCTCCTCCAGGGGATCTTCCCAACGCAGGGATCAAACCAGCATCTCTTATGTCTCCTGCATTGGCAGGTGGGTTCTTAACCACTAATGCCATATGGAAGCCCAAAATGTCAATGCAAAGAGTTAAAAAAAAAAAAAAGTAGACGTTCAAACACTTCGTGAAGAGTAAGTGAACATTCAATTAGTTAGCAGAACTATATGTGCACCAGACCAGTAGGGATGGTAGTGTTTGAGTTTTATATGTAGGAGAATCACAAGAATAACAAGAGGTAGAAGCTCTGTTTTTTTAAATTGAGGACAGTTGGCAGGTTCATATCCCCTCTGTGTTTCCCTGAATGTTATTCTTGTCTTTCCAATAAGACTTTGAACACACTTCAGTATTACTTTTTTAGATCAGCTTCTAGGTTGGAGATTGTGTCTTCTTGTAGAATCTAACACAATGTCCTGAATATAATAGAAATTCAATAAATATTGTTGAAAAATAGTGAGTGAATAAATGAATGAACGAAATAAATGCTTCCTGATAGAAACATTTAAAAAAATAAAACTTCAAAAGATGAAGATGCCCCCTCCCACGTGTATCTCTCATGGCCTGTAACCATTGAAAGCAATGTTTTTGCAGTTTATATAATGCAGTTTTTAATCTGTGTTTAAAAACGGAGTTCCTATGGGCTTAACACATGAAATGGGTGGCACAGATCCCCTTGCAGAACCCAAAGATACACAATCAATTTTGAAATGCAACTTAAGCCATTAATTGTTGGTGTGAATTTAAAATTTTCTAGTATTTGTATGGTAGTATGCTGCCTCCGAGAAAAGCATTCTCTGCACAAAAGGAAATTACTGTAGTGGCTTCAATTTTAATTAGAATTTTCTACCTGGTGTTTCTTTATAGACTAAAATGAAACCTTTTAAGTTTCTTACTACAGGTAAAAGCTATGTGCAAGAACCTCAAAATGCTAAAATCTAGCATAATGCCTTAGATCTGTTTTTAAGTCTTGTATATTCCTACATCGCTGTCTGATGTATTATATTTGTATAGTGAACTGTGTACAATTTTTTGAATAAGTGCATCATCACTTAAACTTTATGTTGTTGAATGGTGATGATGATATATTTCTTCAAACATTTAACTGTCTTTTTTTTTCTTATGCCATTTGTGGTTTTATTTGTACAGTTCCTCATGAAGTTGCATCTGAGATGTGTGTATATGAAAAGATTATACAAGGGTAAAATTAAGCAATATATTAACTATGGTTCTTCAGGAGAAAGCTTACAGTGTTTCAGGTTGTGATTTATTTTCAAAATGGAGTTGACTCCAAACATCACTTTGTTCATCTGCATTGATGTTTGTATTTCTAGTGTGAGCAGTTTATGCAAA
Source organism: Capra hircus (assembly GCF_001704415.2). Taxonomy (NCBI): domain Eukaryota; kingdom Metazoa; phylum Chordata; class Mammalia; order Artiodactyla; family Bovidae; genus Capra; species Capra hircus. The sequence goes on along the minus strand of NC_030822.1, from coordinate 13,036,746 downwards.
AGGTAGATATATTCAAGAGAAATTTTAAATACATTTATGCAAGTTAATATTGCTTTGCTGATGCTATTTGCTTATTTGATGTTAAATAATGCTATTGTAAATAAAGAATTATGTTGTTATTGCATCATTTAATAAATTTTAATGCCTTCGGGTTTAAAAAATAAATAAAATAAATAAATAAATAAATAAAACTTCTACGGCAGATTGTGTTTATCAATAAAGCAACTGAAATCCAGTCTCACAAGTTCTTCTATAACCATGCCATGCCTTTCACAAGACACAGGGTTTGGGTAATTTCCCCTTGGACAAGGGTGGGTCTTTATGACTGCCTTGACAAAGAGATTATGGTGAACATAATGAATGTGACTTCCGAAGTTATTTCATAAAAGGAGTTACAGTATCTACCTTTCTCAATGCACTCTCATCTTTGAAATCTAGCCACCATACTGTAAGGATCTTTAGGCTACTTGAAAAGATTATATGTAAACGTTCAACACCTGCTTAGGTCCCAAAGAACAATGACCATTAGCTGCCAGATATTAGAATAAGAAAGCCTTCAAGAGAACACCAACAATAGATGTTTTTTGACAGACACTGCATAAGAGGTCCTGAGAGAAAACTACTTAATCGAACACAAATCGCCCAGTTCTTGAGAAATAATGAATTAAGAAAGCTGATATAATCACATCACCTGATGGATTTTTTCCCTTTTTTGCATACACTTACCTCTACATTAGGGATTTGAAGAATTCTTGCTATTATTCTATTTTATGAGTATCTAGTTTGTGTCTTATTCTTCTATGAAGCTAACATAACATCTGTATCATAGCAGAAGTTAATAAGTATTGATGACTATAAATAAGGAATAAATATATGAATTAATAAAAATGAAAGTTTCTTTACATTAAAATAAAAAAGTCTTTGGCAGGTTGTGTTTTATAAAAATTTACTGTAGCAATTTTGGGGTTCAGTTCAGTTTCAGTTCAGCCGCTCAATCATGTACAACTCTTTGCAACCCCATGAATTGCAGCATGCCAGGCCACCCTGTCCATCACTAACTCCCAGAGTTCACCCAAACTCTAGTCCTTCGAGTCGGTGACGCCATCCAGCCATCTCATCCTCTGTCGTCCCCTTCTCCTCCTGCCCCCAATCCCTCCCAGCATCAGGGTCTTTTCCAATGAGTCAACTTTTCACATGAGGTGGCCAAAGTATTGGAGTTTCAGCCTCAGCATCAGTCCTTCCAATGAACACCCAGGACTGGTCTCCTTTAGGATAGACTGGTTGGATCTCCTTGCAGTCCAAGGGACTCACAAGAGTCTTCTCCAGCAACACAGTTCAAAAACACAAATTCATCGGCGCTCAGCTTTCTTTACAGTTCAACTCTCACATTCATACATGACCACTGGAAAAACTATAGCCTTGACTAGATGGAATTTTGTTGCTAAAGTAATGTGTCTGCTTTTTAATATGCTATCTAGGTTGGTCATAACTTTCTTTCCAAGGAGTAAGCATCTTTTAATTTCATGGCTGCAGTCACCATCTGCAGTAATTTTGGAGCCCCCCCCCCAAAATAAAGTCTGACACCGTTTCCACTGTTTCCCCATCTATTTCCCATGAAGTGATGGGACCGGATGCCATGATCTTAGTTTTCAGTTTTCTGAATGTTGAGCTTTAAGCCAACTTTTTCACTCTCCTCTTTCACTTTCATCAAGAGGCTTTTTAGTAGCTAGGCAGAAATAAGTAACTGGTACCTCCTCTTATTAGTCCCAATTTGTAGTAGACCTTGAATCCTTTTGTAAGAATCTTTTTTTTTTTTCTGGTTTTATCAAAAGGATTATTAAGAAAAAGCAAACAGAAATCAACCTCAAAGTAATGGAGTTTACTTCTCAACTTGTCACTTCTTAGTTATGAAAATTTGGAATTTACTTTACCTCTGAAAACAATAATTTCATGACTTATAAAACCTAAAAAATTACCTGAACTACTGTTTACCCGCAAATATTACTGTATACCCCAAGTCAAGTTTATTAGATAAATAGATACATGATACAAAGATATATAATTACTTGCCGAGGGGCAGGAGGTAAAGGGGATGATAGAGGATGAGATGGCTGGATGGCATCACCAACTCAATGGACGTGAGTCTGAGTGAACTCCAGGAGTTCATGATGGACAGGGAGGCCTGGAATGCTGCAATTCATGGGGTCACAAAGAGTTGGACACAACTGAGCAACTGAACTGAACTGAACATTTAAATTTAGATTTCACATAGATATCTAGTTGTCTGGTTTCATTTTTAGTAAATGAGAAGAATTTTTTCCTTTGGCACACACTTGCTATTTCTTAAAAGTTCTTATATCCAGCCCCTTAAATCTATACTTATCTGTCTATGTGGGCATTTGAGTTTATGACCACAGTTCAACATCATTAAAGCCATATTAGGCATTATTTTTATTCCACTGGGAAAGTTTTCCTCCACAGCTGCTATAAGAAAAAGTTACTTTTCTTTAGGTTTGTTTCCTCAGATTTGATTAAAATTACCAAATGTGGCTTTCAGTTAATTAATTCATTTAGTAAAAACTTTTAAAAATATTATGTTAGGTACTCTACAGAGTATTAGGACATCACTCTGCAAATATTAGTTGCTCCCCAAATGCAAAGTCACCTTTTGGTAATTCAAACAGGACAAAACTCTCATACATAACACTGTTGTTCCTTTTTGCTTAGGACTGAGAAAGGTAGAAATGAGAATAGAGCGATGGTCAATAGAATGCTCGGTAATGATGGAAATAATCTATATTCGTGTAATTCAATATGGCAGCTTTCAATGACATGTGGCTACTGCAGTTAAGGACATAAATTTTAACTTAAGCTCAATTAAGTTCAATTTAATTTCTTACAGTCACATGTGGCCAGAGGCTGTAGAGTTGCACAGCCCGTCTACACTTTATTGACTTTTCTATGAACTTACATGGAAAAAGTAAATCCACAATGATGCCATTGCCAGTCTCAGGGTTCTTTTAGGATCTGAACAAAATATCAGGGACAGAACATTGATTAAAACAGATAATACAATCATAGACAAAATAGTATCGGGCACTGGATGATCATCCAGTGCAAAATAGGACAACAAAATTAACAATTCATTGAGTAAAACAGTCTTGCCTGCCTCATACAGAGAATGGGAGAATGCTAAAAGACATTCATAAAGAAAGGACTCACTGCCTGATGTATACAGAAGCCAATAGTAAAGCAGAGGCTTTTGGAAAAGAAAGAGCTTGTTAGCAATGTCCACCACCAAGGAGACAGGGGTCAGGGCTCAAATCTGTCTCTTTGATTTAGGATTCGGTCAAATTTGTCTGAATTAGAGGAATACAAGTTGGTATGTGGAAGTCCTGGCAGGACAGACTTGTATTGGAAGGACTTAAAACCAGGCCACTCATGGTAAAGGATAAAAATGGGTTTTAACACTGGATCTTTCTGGATAACGTACCCCTCACTTTGGCCGAAGTTTTGAATTCCAATCATGTCTTTAGTTTCGCTGTGGGACAGACAATTTGATTCTGGAATTACTTCAAGTCAAAATTTCCTCTTCTGTGGATGCTCTAGTCAACCGCTTTGTAGTTCTTGCTCATTGCCCCTGCAAGGTAACTCGGACATTCTGTTGTTGATAAGATAGGACCAGTTTGAGCTAGTCTATGATGGAACTAGTCTAAGCCTGTTTTGACCTCATCTCCTCTAGTCTTATTTCCTAGGTGAGAAAACTTAGCCCTGGCAGACACGACTTGACCAAGATTACAACACTAAAGCTAAAATTTATCTTCTATTAAAGTATTCAAAGTGTGTACATAGCACTTTTAAGTAGCATAATGATATTTTGCGTATCATAATCATTTGGGCTACTTCACAAACATTTTAAAAAATATGGGTGTCTAATCATTAATAAGCAAACGCTATCCTATACGTCTTTTTTTTTTTAATTAGAAAAATAATCTAAGAGATCGAGAGATATGGACAACTCTGTCAAAGGCTAGCTTCTCAGGTAAAGGCAGCTTTCAAAACACACTTCAACAGAATCCCAGTGATGCCGTTACCATGGAGACAGCAAGCACTGGGAGAAGGCTTTAAGAGGAGGGTGCAGAAGAGACTCTCAGAGCCCTGATTTACATGCAGAACCATCATTTGGCTCTATTTTATGCAGCACTGCCGCAATTTCTGATCATACAAGTGCAAAATGGTAACAGTCTCGACAACAGCTCTGTACAAAAAGGTCAGGCAGCTTTTGACTATGCTTCTTGTCTTTTTCTTTTTCTCAATCAGAGGCTACAGAAGAGTAGAAGAGGTTTCCCCTTGGGTAGCCACAGAAAATACTTTCGGCACAAAGGTGTGTTGATTTTAATCAGTTCCGATACAGGTAGCTCCAGTGTTAACCCCAAGACCCTATTATAATTGTGAATGGCATAATAAAACCATGGACATGTTTTTGTATTTGTTAATTTCCTCAAATCAAAGAAATTGGGAAAGAAGGAATACAGATAACAGACCCTTTGGTGTTTGTAATGAACATTATCTGTAAACACAATTCACTCAATAAATATTTGTTAAGAATTTTTTAAAAATAGAGGCAGAACACCATTAGAGGAACTATGGAAGATATAAAGACATTTCCCACTTTGCTCTGAATTTTATTCTGAAAATACCAATTTATGGATCTGACTACTCCAGACTATGAGTCCTATTTGGAAATGATGACACTGATGACTTCATCTTTGTAAGTGAGGGCCTGGCACAACATCTGACACAGGGGAGTCACTCAGCAAGCCTTTCTCAAATGGAATATCACTGAGATACAGATCACTGAGATACCTATTTTCAAGGTATTTACTATCTTGGTAAGTAATCTCTAACTGTGACTTTATCCCACTTGATGATTTTTAAGTGAGCTGCCTTTGAAAAACTTATGAGTGAATGAATGAGTAAAATCATCATTCAACTTATTCATGGATCCATTCATTTATTTACTGCCTAAACTTGAAAGCTATGTGTTCAAAAAACTCATTTTGGTTTCCTTGATGTTCAACCAAAGTTGGCAACATAAAACCTCTCTTGTAAAGAAAATGCAAATAAATGGTAGCTCTAACAGAAGAAGTGAGACAAAGCCTAGGTTTTGAAATGCACAGCACTAAGAAAATGGCACTTGACTCATTTTTTTATTTCTTGCCCTGGGAAAGAATAGGCAGCTTAAATTTAGGTCTCCCAGGGCAACCAGGATATGAATTAACTCAGTACCACCTACTCAAGCTAATCTCTGCCATCAGAATCACGATGGCTTCTATGTAAGGATAGTGCAATAAAAAGAAGATGGCTCTGAGGCATGGTTATAATCTGCTTTATAATTTGAAAGCCTCATTTTAAAAAGTAAATTTAACTCCTGACTTGACTATTGCAGAAACTGACATCTTCTGGGGATAAGGGGGGTGGGGTGGGGGAAACACCCTCATCCTTACATAGTAGTATTTCTTCATCTTGATTCTAAAAGAAACACACCTGCAAAGGAGACACTAGTATATTTTGGTTACAAAAGATCTTTAAACTTCTAATCTGATTTGTTGGTACACATCAAGCATTTGGAAATAACTGCATTTTGAGACCCTGTAGATAATCTCCTTTCAAACTCTTTCAAAAGTTCCTATCAGGCAGTGTGAATTTTGGTTATGGAAGATGCTGTTTTGAATCAAACAAAATACATTTCCATATAATTGTAGCTCATTATGGTACTTCAATTAAAATGCCAATGCTGGAAATATTATTGATTTATGTGTGTTTGTTTGTAATAAATTTTATTTATTTTTATTATAACTCTTTGAAGAATTTCATAGACACTGGTGTTTAAATTTATCTTTTAGATAGACCAAGAGACATATTCTTTGAGTGATTCTAGTATAAACTCTGACTGTTGTTTTTTTTTTTTTTTTCTGTTTTCTCTTTTTGGAAAGCAAGTGCCTGACTTCAGCTTTGTTTGCAGAGGTATCCTTTTCAAAGAGGTAACCCCTTCAAAGACTGATATCTAAGATAAACAGGTAGCAGCTTCTCTTGGTGGCTCAGTTGGTAAAGAACCTGCCTGCTAATGATGGAGACACAAGAGATGCACGATTGATCCTGCTAGTGCAGGAGATGGAAAACAGGCAGGTTTGATCCCTGGGAGGAGAAGATCCCCTGGAAGAGGAAATAGCAACTCACTCAATATTCTTTCCTGAAAAATTCCATGCACAGATGAGCCTTGTGGCACACAGTAGCAACAAAGACAAATAAGGAACCAGGCCACCTTCCCCTAATGAGGCTGCTTTGTTTTAGAGATCTAGTTTGATTGGTTGATTTCAATAAGTGATCATTTGGGCTACTTGTTTACTTTTTTTTCCCCCTCTTGCTCTGCTTAAATTCCTGCTCTTCTGTTTTAAATTCACCAATAAAGAGTGAGCCCCCAAAACCCTGGCCACCCAATAAAAGCAAGAACTCCAGGTCTTGGTTCTCTTGCTCCCTCTACCTGTTACCTTGCTGTGTGGCCTCAGGTGTGCTGTGTAATTTTCCAGGCCTGTTAAGCAGTGTAACTTTTTTTTTTTTTTTCAGTTTCCTGATGTTTATTGTGACAGAGTGTCCTGCAATCATAATAACATAATAAAACCATAATGAAACCAGCCACAAGGGCTGATTCAACCACAACATTGGTTATGGAGATTCTGAGACCAGCATGAAAAAGTGAAACATTATGAAGGAAGCTAGAGTTTCAATTTCCTATTATCCACTTTTATTTTCTCCTCTACCTCCCTGCTTCCACTTGGATTTGAAATGATATAGATAGATATGTATTTAAGTAAAAATGAAGGGCACATGTTGTTATTGTTTAGTCGCTAAGTTGGGTCCAACTTTTTGCAGCCCCAGGGACTGTAGCCCACCAGGCTCCTCTGTCCATGGTATTTTCCAGGCAAGAATACTGGAGTGTGTTGCCATTTCCTTCTCCAGGGGATCTTCCTGACCCATGGATGGAACCCAGGTCTCCTGCACTGCAGGCAGACTCTTTACTGTATGACACTAGGAAGTCCTTTTGCCAATAGTGATGAAAAAAAAACAGTTATTATTATTATTTTTCTAATTTTAGTTAAAATTTGAGGCATTATTTTGTATATTTACAAGGCAATTATATATCTTTTTCTTGGATATTCCTGCCTATAGTTTTTACCCATTTTTTTAAATAATAGTTTTCATTTGTTTTGTACTTAATGGCAAGTATTCTTTATACAGTCTGGATATAATTTTGTTATCAGTTATATATGTTGTAATCAGTTTCTCATGTGATATTGTCTGATTTAACTGTTTATAATGGCTTTTGTTATACATAAAAGCCTGACGTTAAATTTATGAGCTCTTTAATAACTTTAATTTTTGTGATTTTTTTAAATGTCTTATTTAATCAAAATGATACAATGATTCTGATATTTTTATCTAATAATTTTAAAAAGTTGTTTTGGTTTACATATTTGTGTTTTATTCAACTGGAATTAATGTTCTTATTAATGTGAAGTAAGAAAATGAATTTAACTTTTCCATGTGATTAACCATTTGTCCTAACATAATATCATTAAATACTTCATCTTTTCCTAGCTGATTGGAAATGTCCACAGTTACTCCTTTTTATTTTTCTCTTAGATTTTCCTGAAAATCACTAGAGGGTCCTTCCACCTTTTTCTATCGCCCAGTTTAGCAATCCCTCAGGTTTCAACATGAACTGTACCTCTTTCAGAAAAAATCCTTAAATATCCAGCAAACTGCTCTTTTCCACCTTTAAACTGTTTTAGAGTTTGACCCAATATTGATTACTTCAATATTACAATCAATATTGATTATTGGTTTTGTATCCTATGGGAATATAAACACAAAGCATTTAACATAGAAGAGGATGCGTAGTAAGCCTTCTTGGAGAAGGTATCTTTGAGGTGAAAATACAAGGGCATGTAAAACATGCTTCAGACAAAAGGAACAGCATCTTCTGACACTATGTTTTTATATTTAATGATATGCAAAAGTGCTTGAGTGAAAGGGAAAAAATTTAAAATTTCATATACCCTCATAACATTATCCTTAACAACTATTTAACGGATGCTTGCTAACTGATGTTCTAATTAAAGCCGTCATTTCACATAACATTGTTAAGGTCACAATTCATCAAAGTACAACATCCAAAATTTATATATATATACTTAATCCTTTTATATCAACTGGGTAATTGGACTCTGGCTAAACACAAAGCAGAACTGACTTTATTAACAAAAAAATTTAAAAAAAGTGTTTTGTATGTTTGTTATTGAGAGGCTTTTAAATGGCTGCATCCTCAGATTAAAAGCAGTATACACATGTCTCTACTACATGGTACTTAATATTTACTAAGCTTTCTTTCCTTTCAACTCATAAAAGTACTAGTTAAAATCATCTTCTCAGGAAACATCACAATGCAGGATGCTGCAGAAGTAGAACAGTTTAAATCATTTACATCTCATGTTCTTTACCCTGTGTACCAGTCTTGACAAGAGATGCCAAACAGACATTTCAGTAAATCTTACCTGTTTCAACTGCAGAATGTATTTATATGAAAGTTGTACCAGTAATTGGATGGGAAGAAAGTAAGACAGTGTCTGGTGAGAGAAACAGAAAAAAAAATTAAATGGAGAATTCAAAAGTAGAACTATTTAAATTTATGCTTCTAATTGAAGACATAGCTATAGTAAAATTTGGAAATAACGATAAATAATAAATAATGTTCATTTCCTGAGTCTCTAAGAAACGTTACTTTTTTTCTTATTATTTAATGTTACAAAAAGTATATTTATCTGGGAAAACATAATGATTAACTTAAATGATAAAATTGCGCTCCATTGCCAAGAAGAAAGAACATGTATCCTCACAACCAATATAACTCATTCATTAGCCAGGTGAATGGGTGTGCAGGTACCTAAAGTCTACCTTATGTCTGCTTTACCTAAACGGACACTGTGACAAAATCATATTCCTTACTCTGAAAATATTAGAAGTCTGATTTTCACACACAATTTTTTTCCTTAAAAAAATAAAAAAACTATAGATATTTACACCTAGATATGTTCTCAAGACATGTACAATTTTGGAACTCAAAATTCTGAATCCATTGCAAAAATATAACAAAACACTATTAGTCATTTTAAAGATACATAAATGTGTCTGTGATTTCGGGTGTTTGCATGGTGGTTATTAAAATGGTCATTATTCCTTAAAATTTGTCCTTGGGGAAACGACCTCCAGAAATGCAACAGCTCATTTTCATAAGAGAATGAAGGGACAGAGAGCACACAACTACTTTTACTGCAAACCATCACCATTAGAACAAAAGAACATGGACTAACATCATAAATCAAAAACCAGTAACGGAACAGGGATGCACAGCCGGGAAGGTTAAAAGCAATTAGTAAATAACACAGGTGGCTTTGAGGCTACGGAGCTCACTTTTTGGCTCAGCTGGGTAATATCTGTCACAGAGTCCTAGCCACGCTTTCAGCTAGAGATATTTATAGGCTGTAACACTGGCTGTAATGCTGAGAATTCTCTTTTGTGGTACACTAGCATGTGCACTGATTAAAGAAAAGAAATGTCTCCAAACAAAGACAAACCGTAAGCATTGTTATATTTCAGTAATTCAAGAGCAAAAACTGCCTTATGCATTGATATATTCTCCATGTCTATTACAATATCTGGACAGAGTATATCCTCAAAAACTATCAGCTAAATTAATAGACCAGTGAGACAATAGGAAGCAAGTGAACAAATAATCACGTAGCATTCCATGGTCATTAGTCAAAAATTTAATAACATTCCCTCAACAATTTTAGATTTGCTCATTGGTTTATCTCATCACTCTTCATTTATCTACTCAATTAACTGAGTAGCAATTCCTGGAGTACCTCAGTTCAGTTCAGCTCAGAACTCGGTCATATCCAACTCTTTGCGACACCATGGACTGCAGCATGCCAGGCTTCCCTGTCCATCACACTGTTGCTATTCTGTACATAAGTTCATTTGCATCTTATTTTTAGATTCCACATATAAATAATATCATATGATATTTATCTTTCTCTGTCTGACTACACTTAGTATGGTAATCTCCAGGTCTATCTATGTTACTGCAAATGGAATTACCTCTTTTTTTTTATTGAGTAATATACATTTTGTTGAGTAACATACTTTTTGTTGAGTAATATTCCATTTTGGAGTATATTATATATTTTTTTATCTTTTTTTTTTTCCACATCTTCTTTATCCAATCATCTGTTGATGGACATTCAGATTGTTTCCATCTTTTGGCAATGGTAAATAATGCTGCTATAAATATAAGGTTATATGTATCTTTTCCAATTTTAATTTTGTGTCAATATGTGCTCAGAAATGGGATCACTGGATCTATGATAACTCTATTTTTAATTTTTTACGGAACCTGCATACTGTTCTCCATAGTGACTACACCAGTTTACATTTCCACCAAGTGTAGAAAGGTTCCCTTTTCTTCACACCCCCTCCAGCATTTGATACTTGTATTTTTCTAGAAGTGAAGTCAAGTGGGCCTTAGGAAGCATCACTATGAACAAAGCTAGAGGAGGTGAAGATATTTCAGTTGAGCTATTTCAAATCCTTAAAGATGATGCTGTTAAAGTGCTGTACTCAACATGCCAGCAAATTTGAAAACCTCAGCAGTGGCCATGGGACTGGAAAAGGGCAATTTTCATTCAAATTCCAAAGAAAGGCAATGTCAACAGACGCTCAAACTACTGGACAATTGCACTCATCTCACACACTAGTGAAGTAATGCTCAAAATTCTCAAAGGTAGGCTTCAACAATATGTGAACTGTGAACTTCCAGATGTTCAAGCTGGTTTTAGAAAAGGCAGAGGAATCAGAGACCAAATTGCCAACATCTGTTGGATCATCAAAAAAGCAAGAGAATTCCACAAAAACATCTATTTCTGCTTTATTGACTATGCCAAAGCCTTTGACTATGTGGATCACAGTAAGCTGTGGGAAATTCTAAAAGAGATATACCAGAAAGAGATATTCCCTCTGAAAGAGGGAATACCAGACTACCTGACCTGCCTCTTGAGAAATTTGTATGCAAGTCAGGAAGCAATAGTTAGAACTGGACATGGAACCAACAACAGACTGGTTCCAAATAGGAAAAGGAGGATGTAAAGGCTGAATATTCTCTCTCTGCTTATTTAACTTACATGCAGAGTACATCACGAGAAACGCTGGGCTGGATGAAGCACAAGCTGGAATCAAGATTTCTGGGAGAAATATCAATAACCTCAGAAGGTCAGATGACACCACCCTTATGGCAGAAAGTGAAGAAGAACTAAAGAGCCTCTTTTTGAAAGTGAAAGAGGAGAGTGAAAAAGTTGGCTTGAAACTCAACATTTATGAAAACTAAGATCATGGCATCTGGTCCAATCACTTCATGGCAAATATATATGGGGAAACAGTGGAAACAGTGACAGATTTTATTTTGGGGAGCTCCAAAATCACTGCAGGTGGTGACTGCAACCATGAAATTAAAAGGCACTTACTCCTTGGAAAGAAAATTATGACCAACTTAGACAGCATATTAAACAGCAGAGACATCACTTTGCCAACAAAAGTCCATCTAGTCAAAACTATGGTTTTTCAAGTAGTCATGTATGGATGTGAGAGTTGGACTATAAAGAAAGCTGAGCACAGAAGAATGGATGCTTTCGAACTGTGGTGTTGGAGAAGACTCTTGAGAGTCCCTTGGACAGCTAGGAGATCCAACCAGTCCATCCTAAAGGAAATCAGTCCTGAATATTCATTGGAAGGACTGATGCTGAAGCTGAAACTCCAATACTTTGACCACCTGATGTGAAGCACTGACTCATTTGAAAAGACCCTAACGCTGGGAAAGTTGAAGGCAGGAAGAAAAGGGGATGACAGGATAAGATGGTTACATGGCATCACCGTCTCAATGGACATGAGTTTCAGTAAACTCCAGGAGTTAGTGATGGGCAGGGAGACCTGGTGTGCTGCGGTCCATAGGGTCGCAAATAGTCGGACACAGCTGAGCAACTGAACTGAACTGAGAAATCAGTTTTGAGAATAGGTAAGTTTACCACATTGATAAGCATGTGCTACAAAATGGTAGATTATTCTGAGAAATGCATGTTAAGTGCCCAGGGATCCTCAGAGACCGTGGTGTTTTGCGGAGTACAAAATACTAGGAACAAAGAAGTTTAGAAGGTAATTGAAATTTTGAAACATTTACAGCATACCTATTTCCTTCATAACTATTCACAACTCCCACAACACACACATAAAACATTAGTGCAGAACCAATGAGAAACAACAAAAGTATAAATTTCAGTGGCTACTGGACAGAGCTACGCTGGAGGAGTTTACTAGATTGCTGAGATGTTTGTAAAGCTCACAGAGGTGTGTCATAATGTTGGACAACCTTATCTGAGTCAAAAGAAAAGGTATCAAACTGAGTTCCCTGCCAGGCCACTCTGTTTCAGTGTGGATTCTTCATCTGTCAACATTTGGTTTCATTCAAGTACAACCTTTATTTTTCCTGTTATGAGAAAGGGTTTCATGATTTCTTTAAACACAGTTAAGTATTCATTTCATGCCACAAGGAAGACTTTGTACTCTTTCTCTCCCAGGGGTGATAAAAACCTCATGCCATAGATTGTGTTGCCTGAGATGCCAATTTCAAAACTTTCACATCCTCCTATGTCCTGTTGTGCCTATTTTTTTAAGAAATAAATGTGAAAGTAGAACTCCAGTTCCTACATATTTCCTATTGGATGATGAATTTAATCCTCATGGAAATGAGAATTAACAGCCCTGAACCAACAGACTCAAAGGCTCACTATACTGGCTTCAAAAAGAATGCAGACTCAGAAGAGACCCAGGGCCTGATGTGTATGAGAAGAAGCACAGCAGGGAGGCAGGAAGGTGACCACAAGAACATTACAGTGTTCTTTCTGACAGAGCCTGCAGTATCTTCTTTTGGCACACGTTTAATTAATTTCACTATGACACATGGCTTCCAAGACTTTGTAGCTCTTGGAGAATCTGCTGACTAGTTAATGGAAGATGCACTTTTCTGATCAGTAGTGTGTTCCCTTAGGATTTGTTGTTCCATTGTCAAAATACAGGACTGTGTACAGCAATAGGGCATATATATGTCTGACATAATTGTCTTGTTCCATCTGATCAAACATTTTGAAAAGAAGATAAAATAAACCATAATGGGCCAATTCTCTGAGGCCCTGATGCTGAATCTCCAATACACCGGCCACCTGGAAAAACTCACTGAAAAACACCCTGATGCTGGGAGGCAGACTGAGGACAGGAGAAGGGGACAAGAGAGGATGAGATGGTTGGCTGGTATCACCAACTCAACAGATAAGAGTTTGAGCAAACTCCGGGAGATAGTGAAGGACAGGGAAGCCTAGCGTGCTGCAGTCCATGGAGTCACAAAGAATCATACATGACTGAGTGACTGAAAAACAACCCTGAGGGCCATATAAGTTTATCACCTTGCAGAGAACTGATCTCTTTGCTGGTCCCACTACTTCTATATGTTCCATGGACAAGAAGGAAAGAATGTGATTGGAGGAACTGGTATCTATACCATGGTGATTAATAAGCTGATTCATTTACATTTTGTAAAATAAAGATCTATCCATAATGATAAGACATAGCAGTAGGAGTTTCTCAGATCAAAATTCTTTCCATTAGTGAGAGTTCTTTATGCTTTAAAAAAGATTATTTTCCATTGTAGTTTATTATAGGGTATTGAACATATTTCCCAATAGGGTCTTGTTATTTATCCATTTTATACATAATATTTTACATCTGCTAGTCAGTTCAGTTCAGTCACTCAGTGGTGTCTGACTCTTTACAACACCATGGACTGTAGCATGTCAGGCCTCCCTGTCTGTCACCAACTCCCAGAGTTTACTCAAACTCATGTCCATTGAGTTGGTGATGCCATACAATCAACTCATCCTCTGTCACCCCCTTCTCCTCCTGCCTTCAATCTTCCCCAGCATCAGGGTCTCTTACAATGAGTCAGTTCTTTGCATCAGGTGGTCAAAATATTGGAGTTTCAGCTTCGAAATCAGTACTTCCAATGAATTTTCAGGACTGACTTCCTTTAGGATGGACTGGTTGCATTCTTGCAGTCCAGTGGACTCTTAAGAGTTTTCTCCAACACCACAGTTCAAAGCATCAATTCCTTGGTGCTCAGCTTTCTTTATAGTCCAACTCTCACATTCATACATGACTACTGGAAAAAACAGAGCTTTGCAAGTCAGACCTTTGCTGGCAAACTAATGTCTCTTCTTTTTAATATGCTGTCTAGGTTGATCATAACTTTTCTTCCAAGGTGCAAGTGTCTTTTAATTTCATGGCTTGCAGTCACCATCTGCAGTGATTTTGGAGCCCCAAAAATAAAAAGGTGGCAAGAACTGAAGAACTGTACAAAAAAGATCTTCACGACCCAGATAATCATGATGGTCTGATCACTCAGCTAGAGCCAGACATCCTGGAATGTGAAGTCAAGTGGGCCTTAGGAAGCATCACTACAAATAAAGCTAGAGGTGGTGATGGAATTCCAGTTGAGCTATTTCAAATCCTAAAAGATAATGCTCTATACATCTGTATTTGGGAGAATGGCATTGAAACATGTATACTATCAGGTAAGAAACGAATCACCAGTCTAGGTTCGATACAGCATACGGGGTGCTTGGGGCTGGTGCACTGGGATGACCCAGAGAGACGATATGGAGAGAGGTGGGAGGGGGGTTCAGCATTGGGAACTCATGTACACCCGTGGCAGATTCACATCAATGTATGGCAAAACCAATACAGTATTGTAAAGTAAAATAAAAAAAAATGAATAAAAGATAATGCTGTAAAAGTGCTGCACTCCATAATTCACCAAATTTGGAAAACTCAACAGTAGCCACAGGACTGGAAAAGGTCAGTTTTCATTCTAATCCCAAAGAAAAGCAATGCCAAAGAATGCTCAAACTAATGCACAATTTTGCACTCATTTCACACCCTAGCAAATAATGCTCAAAATTATCCAAGGCAGGCTTCAGCAGTACGTGAACCATGAAATTCCAGATGTTCAAGCTGGATTTAGAAAAGACAGAGGAACCAGAGATCAAATTGCCAACATATGTTGGATCATCAAAAAAGTAAGAGAATTTCACAAAAACATCTATTTCTGCTTTGTTGACTATGCGAAAGCATTTGACTTGTGGCTCATCACAAACTGTGAAAAATTCCAAAAGAGATGGGAATACAACACCACCTGACCTGCCTCTTAGAAATCTCTATTCAGGCCAGGAAACATCAGTTAGAACTGGACATGAAACAACAGACTGGTTCCAAATAGGGAAAGGATACATCAAGGCTATATATTGTCACTCTGCCTATTTAACTTATATGCAGAGAAGATCATGAGAAATGTTGGGCTGGAGGAAGCACAAGCTGGAATCAAGATTGCAGGGAGAAATATCAATAACTTCAGATATGCAAATGACACCACCCTTATGGCAGAAAATGAAGAAGACCTAAAGAGCCTCTTGATGAAAGTGAAAGAGGAAAGTGAAATAGTTGACTTAAAACACAACATTCAGGAAACTAAGATCATGGTATCTGGTCCCATCACTTCATGGAAAATAGATGGGGAAACAGTGACAGGCTTTATCTTTTGGGGCTCCAAAATCACTGCATCTGCTAGTCCCGAACTCCTAATCCAACCCTCCCCTGCCACCTTCCCCTTGGTAACCACAAGTCTTCTCTTTATGTCTGTGAGTCCATTTCTGTTTCATAGTTAAGTTCATTTATATCTTATTTTAGAATCCATATATGTAATATCATATTCTATTTGTGTTTCTCTTTCTGACTTACTTCACTTAGTATGATAATCTCTAGGTCCATCCATCTAGCTACAAATGGAATTGTTTAATTCCTTTTTATGTCTGAGTCATATTCCATAAGTATTACAGAAAAAGCTGAATGAACTTTTTGGCCATCCATATGTGTGTATATATATTTCACATCTTTATACATTCATCTGACAATGGACATTTAGGTTGCCTCTTATCTTGGCTACCATGAATAACGCTGCTATGAACACAGGATGCATGTATCTTTTTGAATTATAACCTTTGCAGATACATGCCCAGGAGTGGAATTACTAGATCATATGACAACTCTATTTTTAGTTTTTTGAGGTACCTCCAAACTGTTCTCCATAGTGGCTGTACCAAATTACATTCCTACCAACAGTAAAGGAGGGTTCCCTTTTCTTCAGAGCCCTTTAGCATTTGTTACAGACTTTTTAAAGAAGGCTACTCTGGCCAGTGTGAGATGGTACCTCACTGTAGTTTTGATTTGCATTTCTCTAGTTATTAACTGGTGGTTCAGTGGTAAAGAATCTGCCTGCCAATGCAGGAATGAGGGTTCAGTCCCTGGGTCAGGAAGACCCCTTAGAGAAGGAAATGGCTACCAACTGCAGTATTCTTGCCTGGAAAATCCATAGACAGAGGAGTCTGGCAGGCTACAGTCCAGGGGGTTGCAAAAGAATTAGACATGACTTAATGACTAAACAACAACAAGAGTAATTAAAGACATTGAGCATCTTTTCATGTGCCCATTGGTTATCTTATGTCTTCCTTGGAGAAATATCTATTTAGATCTTCTACCCATTTTTTGATTGGGTTGATTTTGTTATTGAATTGCTTTTAAAAACAAATACATTTCCCCTAAAGTCAGGAACAAGACAAGGGTGCCCAGTTTCACCACTACTATTCAACATAGTTCTGGAAGTTTTGGCCACAGCAATCAGAGCAGAAAAAGAAATAAAAGGAATCCAAATTGGAAAAGAAGAAGTAAAACTCTCACTGTTTGCAGATGACATGATCCTCTACATAGAAAATCCTAAAGACGCCACCAGAAAATTACTAGAGCTAATCAATGAATATAGTAAAGTTGCAGGATATAAAATCAACACACAGAAATCCCTTGCATTCCTATACACTAATAATGAGAAAGTAGAAAAAGAAATTAAGGAACAATTCCATTCACCATTGCAACGAAAAGAATAAAATACTTAGGAATATATCTACTTAAAGAAACTAAAGACCTATATATCGAAAGCTATAAAACACTGATGAAAGAAATCAAAGAGGACATTAATAGATGGAGAAATATACCATGTTCATGGATTGGAAGAATCAATATAGTGAAAATGAGTATTCTACCCAAAGCAATCTACAGATTCAATGCAATCCCTATCAAGCTACCAGCAGTATTTTTCACAGAACTAGAACAAATAATTTCAAGATTTGTATGGAAATACAAAAAACCTCAAATAGCCAAAGCAATCTTGAGAAAGAAGAATGGAACTGGAGGAATCAACTTGCCTGACTTCAGGCTCTACTACAAAGCCACAGTCATCAAGACAGTATGGTACTGGCACAAAGACAGAAATATAGATCAATGGAACAAAATAGAAAGCCCAGAGATAAATCCACACACCTATGGACACCTTATCTTCGACAAAGGAGGCAAGAATATACAATGGAGTAAAGACAATCTCTTTAACAACTGGTGCTGGGAAAACTGGTCAACCACTTGTAAAAGAATGAAACTAGATCACTTTCTAACACCACACACAAAAATAAACTCAAAATGGATTAAAGATCTAAATGTAAGACCAGAAACTACAAAACTCCTAGAGGAGAACTTAGGCAAAACACTCTCCAACATAAATCACAGCAGGATCCTCTGTGATCCACCTCCCAGAATACTGGAAATAAAAGCAAAAATAAACAAATGGGATCTAATTAAAATTAAAAGCTTCTGCACAACAAAAGAAACTATAAGTAAGGTGAAAACACAGCCCTCTGAATGGGAGAAAACAACAGCAAATGAAGTAACTGACAAACAGCTAATCTCAAAAATATACAAGCAACTTATGCAGCTCAACTCCAGAAAAATAAACGACCCATTCAAAAAATGGGCCAAAGAACTAAATAGGCCTTTCTCCAAAGAAGACATATGGATGGCTAACAAACACATGAAAAGATGCTCAACATCACTCATTATCAGAGAAATGCAAATCAAGACCACAATGAGGTACAATTCCACACTAGTCAGAAAGGCTGCGATCCAAAAGTCTACAAGCAATAAATGCTGGAGAGGGTGTGGAGAAAAGGGAACCCTCTTACACTGTTGGTGGGAATGCCAACTAATACAGCCACTATGGAGAACAGTGTGGAGAATCCTTAAAAAATTGCAAATAGAGCTGCCTTATGACCCAGCAATCCCACTGCTGGGCATACACACTGAGGAAACCAGAACTGAAAGAGACACATGTACCCCAATGTTCATTGCAGCACTGTTTATAATAGCCAGAACATGGAAACAACCTAGATGTCCATCAGCAGATGAATGGATAAGAAAGCTGTGGTACATATACACAATGGAGTATTACTCAGCCATTAAAAAGAATACATTTGAATCAGTTCTAATGAGATGGATGAAACTGGAGCCGATTATACAGAGTGAAGTAAGCCAGGAAGAAAAACACCAATACAGTATACTGACACATATATACGGAATTTAGAAAGATGGTAATGATGACCCTGTATGTGAGACAGCAAAAGAGACACAGATGTATAGATAGGACTTTTGGACTCTGAGGGAGAGGGAGAGGGTGGGATATTTGGGAGAATGGCATTGAAACATGTATACTATCATGTAAGAAATGAAGTGCCAGTCTATGTTCGATACAGGATACAGGATGCTTGGGGCTGGTGCATGGGGATGATCCAGAGAGATGATATGGGGTGGGAGGTGGGAGGGGGATTCAGGATTGGGAGCTTGTATACACCCGTGCTGGATTCATGTCAATGTATGGCAAAACCAATACAGTATTGTAAAGTAAAATAAAGTAAAAATTTAAAAAAAAATACATTTGGGGTTTTAAAAATAACATACAACTTTACGAAAACATTCTTACCAGACACACACTTGTTTAAGACAATATTTCTACTGTCCAGTTAATTAATCATAATACATCTGTGAAGTACAATTTTATTTTCTTTGGTCTTTCAGATGCATGACTTTCAGGGAGTTACATAGGAACCAAGAAAAAACACTAAATAAATAAATGAAGAGTAAAACCAGGGTCATAATGCCATTTAAGAAGTAAATTAATGTGAAAATGGAAATTCATCAGCACCCATTCAGCATAACAGGAACTCCCTTTTGGCTCCTCTGGTGAAGAACCTGTCTGCCAATGCAGGAGATGCAGGAGATGTGGGTTCCATCTCTGGATCAGGAAGATCCCATGCAGAAGGGAATGGTAACCCAGTCTAGTATTCTTGCCTGGAAAATTCCATGGACAAAGGAGCCTGATGGGCTACAGTCCATGGGGCTGCAAAGAGTCGGACATGACTTAGTGACTAACACTTTCACTGCCCTAATGTCCTGTATATCAGGAACTAAAAAATTGCCCTTAGGAAAAAATGTTGATTAAATGTATTTATTCTTAGGATATTAAAAAAAAAAAAACACACACAAGAAAACAAAAACACTGCCAAACACTGTTCAAAGCATTATTCTGTCAAGAGATATTTGAATTGTAATAAACACAAAAAATTCATTCAAACAGAATATTTCTAGCAGAGGTTTCTGGCAATCAGTAAAGAGAACTTGGGTGGGAAGATGGGATTTGACTCATTTCAATTCGTCTGCAGGTGGTTTTGTTTTCCAGGAAAGTCAGCCATGAGCCAGTCCTGTGGCCAACACTGCCTGTGGTCACCATTTAAAGCCCAATGCTTTCTCAAAGAACCGACCTTAAACTCTTAGAGACAATGTGTGCTAGTGGGGTGATTTGTGTCTGTCAAAAAGATACGTTCAAGTCCTACTCCCCACCCAGAAACTCAGAATGTGACCTTATTTTGAAATAATATCATTACAAATAAGAGTTAAGCTTAGCTAAGTACATACTGGAGTAAGGTGGGTCTTTATTTCAATGTGACTGCTGTCCTTATAAGAAGACATATGATGCTGTAAAGGCAGATACACCAGGAGAAGGCCTTGTGGAGACAGAGTTTGCAATGGAGCATCTATAAGCCAGGGGACATCTGGGGCTCCCAGAAGCTGGCAGAGGCAGAGGAAGCATCCTCTCTGGAGGGATCCCTATGCTGCCAAAACCTTGGTTGCAGATGACTAGCTTACAGAATTCTATGAAAATAAATTTCTGTTGTTTTAAATCACCTAGTTTGTAGTCTTTGTTATGGTAGAAATCACAACTAGTGATTTCTTTTTGCTTTCCCTCTGTATTTTTTCTCTATTTATTTATTTATTTGTATATTTAGCCAGCATATATTTAGGCTGTTCATTCACAAGGACAATGTTAGGAACCATGAGAAAACAAAGTCTCTTTTTCTTTTTACATTAAAATATTGAAAAAACTGTTCCAAGGCATATCCCCTCATTGGTCTTCAACTATATGTAATACTAAAGTTTTACAGGGTTGTAGCTTTAAAATTCTTTAAAGGAGTATACAATTTTTTAGTCAAATGAATTATTACATGGCTTCTCAAAATGTGAAAGAGATCTTAAAACTGCACTTGTCTGTTTTAAGTCAAGAGAGTGTGTGTGTGTGTGTGTGTGCGCACGTGTGTGGTCAGTCATGTCCAACTCTTTATGACCCCATGGACTGTAGCCCGCCAAGCTCCTCTATCCGTGGGATTATCTGGGCAAGAATGCTACAGTAGGTTGCCATTTCCTTCTCTAGGGGATCTTCCCAGCCCCAGGAACCAAACTTGCTTCTCTTGCATCTCCTGCATTGGCAGGCAGATTCTTCACCATTTGTGCCATCTACAAAGGGACCCTGAGCCATACAGTGCAGCCTCTCATGATCAATCCCTACCCTAGATGGCACCCGTGTAACACCACTGTCGCAAGTATTTTGTTAAAATAATAATTTTCAATCAATATGTAGGTAAGAATATCGCAAGAAAACTTTAGCAAGGAAGAGAAAAATCAAAACAATACAGTGGTTATTACTAGTCAGTGAATATATCTACAGATCAAAACATTATGAATAACGTGGCTTTTCCAACTTGTATAACCTGACAAGGAGGGAAAAATGGCTAAATATTTAAGACTGAGAAAAATTTTTCCCTCCTTGTCAGGTTATACAAGTTGGAAAAGCCAGTTAATCTTTCTTCTGTGTAAACAGGACAAGTCCAAGTCATACATTTACCACTAAACAGAGAGGCTGATATTGGTGGAATACTGAAAATATTAGCAGATCACAAGTTAAAACTCAGTCCTTCAGCAGTAACACATTATTCTCCCATTTGACTGAATAAATCACTGAGGCTGTGACTCAGAATATGTAACACGACCACGATCAATAGTGAGATACCAAGATTTAGAGCTGAGTTCGAAGTACACACATTGCCAGGAACTGAACTCTCACCATGCATGAAGAATAGGAATATTTGTCTTGTTCTTTGCTTCCATGTCTCCTTTAATTAACATCTTGTCAGCGTTAAATCTCTCTTAACTGTGCTGGGTATGATGGTGAGATAAGAGAGGAATGATGGCTCCTGTGAGCTATCAACAGGAAATGCTGAGTGGGTGTAGATGTAAATGTCACAACAGGTGGTGGGTACAATTTCTGTGTTGACAGGTGTGCCTGAACAGATGACCAACTGTATGGTCTCCTCACAGCACAGAGCTTGGTTTCACCTTTAATCTCTGAGGACGGGCATCATGTTCAGAGCGTTTAGCCTCTGTGGTGCTATATAGCAGCCAGCACTTCCTCCCCTCGCCCCATACTTTCACATTCTATATAAAGTTATGCTCACATGGCACTGAAACAGACATTTTTATGTTCTACAAAAATACCACTGCAAAATGGCAAAAATGCTATAACTTGAAATAGATTATCTTCTAAGATTAACTCTGCCTAAAGAACAGATTTTCCCCACATATTCATTCTGAAATCTTTGAGTCCTAGAAAAACTGCCACTAACTCCCCACTCTTCTGGGATCTCTGCTGTACCCTCAATTGTCTTCTTTAGGAAGATGCTGACCACAGGAATGCAAAGAAAATCACTTCCTACCTATGTGAACCTGGGCTAATGACCTAACCTCCCTAAATTGTGATTCCTTACGTTTAAAATAGGAAAAAATTCTTTTTTTTTTTTTTTTTACTAGAAGAGCTAAAATTTATTTATTTATTTTTTTTTTTTATTTTTTTTTTAATTTTATTTATTTATTTATTTATTTATTTTTTAATTTTAAAATCTTAAATTCTTACATGCGTTCCCAAACATGAACCCCCCTCCCACCTCCCTCCCCACAACATCTCTCTGGGTCATCCCCATGCACCTGCCCCAAGCAAGCTGCACCCTACGTCAGACATGGACTGGCGATTCAATTCTTACATGACAGTATACATGTTAGAATTCCCATTCTCCCAAATCGTCCCACCCTCTCCCTCTCCCTCTGAGTCCAAAAGTCCGTTATACACATCTGTGTCTTTTTTAAAATAGGAAAAAATTCTTTAAAGTTATTTTCACATTTATTTTGCTTTCTAAGTTTTTCCCTCTAAGATAAATTTCATGACAACAGGAACTTTAAAAATGACAATCATCTTGTACATACTATTATGTCACTTGATTTTACATACACACAGAGTTTTTCGTGTCAGAGAAATTGATCTATCAATAACAAAAAAAATTTTAACACATTTCTGTCTGATTTTCTTTTGGTGCATTCCATAACTTTTAGTATGCTGTTTATATTTTCATCCTTCCCAAATTATTTGCTAATTTCCCTTGATTCTTTGCACTCATTTATTATTTATGAATATGTTGCTTGATTTCCACATATTTTAATATCTCATTATATATTTTTTCTGTTATTGATTTCTAATTTCATGCCATTGTGGTTAGATGGCATAATACAGAAAGCAAAAACTACCAGAACTGACTGGAGAAATAGACAATTCTACAGTAATCACTGAACATCAGTGCCTCAGTTTCAATAAAAATGGAACAATTAGACAGAAGATCAGCAAGAAAATAGAAAACCTGAACAATATTATAAAAAGAACTACTCTTTTTTTACTGAAGTATAGTTGATTTACAATGTTATGTTAGTTTCAGGTATATAGCAAAGTGATTCAGTTTTATACGTATTCCTTTTCAGATTCATTTCCATTATGGGTTATTACAAATATTGAATATATTTCCCTGTGTTATACAGTAGGTCTTTCATGGTTATCTATTTTATATATAGTAGTGTGTATAAACAAAGTAGTTTTTACAGATAGTTGTAGACTATTCCATCCCAGAACAGTAGACAGTAGAATATACACTCTTAGTGTACAGAAAACTTTCTACAGATTAGACTATAATTTTGACCATAAAACAAGTCACAATACATTTGAAACAACTGAAATCAAGTGAAAGAATAATTCTTAAGTGGCAGGGTCACTGGAAGAGTGAAGTGCTTTTGTTGCTACTTCAAGTTCACATTAATTGAACACTTACTATACATTATCACTGCATGTGACACTGGAAAAAAGATGATTAAGACATTTGCAAACCAAAGGGACCTAACATCCTAGTGGGAAGGATCAACAGAGAAACAATGAACTGTAATACCTCCTGCTAATTCTATGAAAAACATCACTGCTCTGGAAGCTTACAGTCAAAACTCGCCAACTTCTAGGTAAGGCAGACCAAACTGGCAAGCAGTGAGATAAAAAGGATCAGACATGATTGACAGAGAAAGTGAAACTTGTGGAGTCTTGAAGATCTCAAGAAGAATGTGTTTTCTACCAGGAGAAAAGAGAAAGGGGCACAGAAAATAAAATCTCAAAGAGTTTTGAGGGATGGGGGGTGAATAAACCTGCAAAGTAGTTTGAAAGGTCTTTTATAGCATTCTCTAGATTCCAGCCTTGATTTATTCATAAAGGTTTCTAATAAAGAAAAGAAAATGATAAGGCCTAAGTGGCACACATAGTAAACTAGTTGAAAAGGCAAAATATGCTTACACATTTATTAATCTGATGTTGTTAGGGTCTGACAATCACCAGAAACACTAAGCAG
This sequence comes from Capra hircus, assembly GCF_001704415.2. Lineage (NCBI taxonomy): Eukaryota > Metazoa > Chordata > Mammalia > Artiodactyla > Bovidae > Capra > Capra hircus. Next base: position 13,012,495 of record NC_030822.1, on the reverse strand, counting down.
CTTGAATTCCAGAGCATATATCATGCATTCAATTTGACGGAGCATGGTGTAATTCTAAGTCATGAATAATTAAACTATGTCCTCAGCCTATGGAAATGAGTAACAGTGAGCATTTCAAGGGGATTCTTTGCCATTTTCAGCAACTAAAGATACACTGATGATGATTATCAAGTGAGTTGTCACATTTCAAAATTACTCATGGACGTGTTCCTAATTACCTGTCTTAGTGGGCAGCAAATAACAGCTTTACCAAATTAGTAATGCTCAGCATGATTTAACAACTAGTCTTGACATCTAATTCCCTTAAAACATGTGGATGAGATTTTTTTTTTTTTTGTCTTAAAACCAATGGCAGTCCACAACCCAAGCACTTAGTTCACCAGCAACAGTCTTCTATATGAGCCTATTGGCGATAAAGTGATAAAGTTGACTCCCTTGTGAAAGTTTATTCTAAAATGTCTTGGGAAACATGTGGCATGCCATTTTTTCTTGTAATTCTGAGTAGAGGCTTCAGCTATGGAAATGTTAGCAAAAGAGATGTCCCTTTCATTCAATGAAGAATTGCAATTACTATCTTTATATTAGCTGATAAATCAGCATCCCAAATGCTCAATTTTCAGATAAAAAGTAAAACACAAAGTAAAAACTAGTTTCCTTTAGTAGGAAGGAAAAACTAGGTGGACCTTAGAGGAAAAAAAAAAAAAAGATCTCTAGTTTGGGTTAGTTTTCTGGACAAAATGGGCTATAGTAGAAAAAGACTGACTTTCTGGTCTTCTGAGCAAGCATGGTCTCCCCTTTAGAATTTAGCCTCTGACCCCAGTCCTATAACATGCCTTTTGTATTCTAGATTCCTCATCTTTAAAACAGGGGACAATATTATATAATGGACTACTTTACTGTCAGAATTAAATAATATTATATGAAAAGGTTGTAAATGCTCAAGTACTCTAATATTAATATTAGCAATTAAGTTAACAATTCAGAAATATCAAATAAGACTATTTCATAGATTCAATGTATATGGAATGTTTCTGAGTAAAAGCAGTCTTGGTTCCACAAAATCGAGCACTACACGATATAAAATACAACATAGACAAGATATAGACAAATAGATAACAGATAAGTTACAGTATGAGATTATTCTAAGATTACATATGGCTTTATAAATGTGTCTATGTCTCTTTATCACTTTCTGTACTATATATCAATACATACATATTTACTTGAATATATTGAACATTTAGCTCTAGCTTTGGTTCTATTACTAATTATCTCACCCCAAGGGAAAAACACATACATATGTGCACATTAACATACACACACAAATTATGTTTTCCAAACCTCATTGTTACATTTACAAAATATAAGATTTTGACTAAATGTTCTCTAAGACTTTTGGACACAGTAGCTTTCTTTGGTTTTATTTTTATCACCATCTCTTACCCTACCTCTTTTCAAAACCTCTGTTAAAATACCTAAGTACATGTTTAAATATCAATCAAGAAAAGGGGAAAAAATAAAAATGGAAAAAAGGATCTCTGGAAGAAGTGGCTACAGTGAGAGAACTAGAATTAAAGTTGTGAAAAAGAATTGAAGTTGAAAAAGACACACTGATCTTGGTTTTACCTCACCAAACATCTAATCAAACTTCCTTATATTAGATTAAGGAGACATTTTCTTTTTATGCAGGTACTTATAGGACATTATATTTTGTTATAGTTCAAGTACTTATGGGACATTACTTACAAATGAACTCAATAACTACAGCAAAATTTTCTGAAAAACATCAAAATTAATAGGAGAATTAAGATTGTAAAGGTAGAACATATCCGCATTTTTTTCATGTATTTTCTATTTTCAAAGTCCCCAGTTATTTATTTAAACTCTGCAAATATAGGAGCTGTCTTGAAAATGAGGCACTGCAATGAGTTAAGCTGAAAACACAGAATTTAAAAATTTCCTGGAAGACACCTTTTTTGGCAAAGCAGATCCTGCTTGTGAATCTTGCTTATGACTCTTCTGGCAGTGTTTATCGTGATATTTGTCAGTGGGGCTACACTGGAGATACTATGAACAGAGATACAGCAAAGCACTGTGTTTTTGCCAATCTTAAATTTTAAACGGCGCTGAGTGTAACACAGTGGTGCTATGATGGAGAGATGCCAAATCAGTATTGCTCTATGGAGGATGCTGAGCTCAGGAAGTCTGTGACACATATGATGAACGTGTCTCAGCATTTATCCTGCTATGACATGGGTCGTTCAGGCAGTCTGTTATGTGCATGGTCAGGTATCACCTATTTCATCATCAGAATTAGTTCCTTTCTTTACTCTCTCAACATAGATATTGAGCGCAAGAATATTGCTGAATTTCATATGCCCCTCATAATGTGAGGGGAAGAGAAACATAAGTTTGTGTAATTTCTTCTTTCTCCTCTTCAAGGCTGTAATGCAGGGAAAGAAAAGACACCTAGAGCAGCTGTCCTGAATAGGATACAGGAAGTTCTGGATGGTGTTCAGGATCTATCATAGTTTGAGGGAAAACATTAAATATATGTAAAGGTTTTATTTTATTTTGAATATTTTAATAATATATTAGTACATAATATATTTATTAAGTATTAAAATAGACATCAAATATATAAAAAGGTACTTGGCATCACTAATCATCAGGCAATGCAAATTAAAACCATAATAAAATATTACCTCACACTTGTCAGAATGACTTTCATCAAAAAGACAAACAGCAAGTGTTTGTGAGGATGTAGAAAAGGGAACTTTCATGCCCTGTTGGTAGGAATGTAAATTAGTACAGTCACGATCGAAAACAATACGGAATTTCCTCAGAAAAGAGTGTATAATGCCAGAGATTGGGAAGTAAGGTAAATGGGCAGATGTTGGTCAAAGAGCTCAAATTTTCATTTATAAGATGATCGAGCTTTGGTGATTTAATGTACAGCATGGTGACTATAATTAATAATACTACATTGCATACTTAAAAATTGCTAATAGAGTACATCATATTTGTTCTCTCTACACACTCATATGTGTCAATTTGATTGCTAAAGTCATATAATAGATATTAAAACATATATCAAATCATCATGTTGTACCCTTTAGATACATAAAATTTTATGCATTGAGAGTCCCTTGGACTACAAGGAGATCCAACCAGTCAATCTTAAAGGAAATCAGTCCTGAATATTCATTAGAAGGACTGATGCTGAAGTTGAAGCTCCAAAACTTTGGCCACCTGATGCAAAGAACTGACTCATTGGAAAAGACCCTGATGCTGGGAAAGATTGAAGGCAGGAGGAGAAGGGGACAACAGAGGATGAGATGGTTGGATGTCATCACCAACTCGAGGACATGAGTTTGAGAAAGATCCAGGAGTTGGGGATGGACAGGAAAGAATGGCGTGCTGCAGTCCATGGGGTCGCAAAGAGTCAGACATGTCTGAGCAACTAAACTGAAACTGACTCCCATGATACTTGGCAGACAGGATTAATGTAGAGGTCATTTAACAGTTCTTTCCATCTTCTAGTGGCAAATACAGTGTGGGAGAATTGGGTTTTTTTTGTGTGTGTGTGGCAGCAGCTGAGGACCAATCACTAGCTTCACTGATGTCAAGTCCCATAACATCCTCTTTGACAGAACAATTCTTCCAGTGTGGCAAAGCTCTGGGTCCATGTATCCAGTGCCAGAGCTTCCTGATACCTGCATCACAACTCAGCAGAATTTTCCTGGGACCAGCAGTTGAGATGGCAGCAGCCCCATTTTGACTCTGGAGACAATAGCTGTTCTTCTATTCCTCAGCAAAAGTTTCATGCTCTGTGCGTCATAAGTAAGGCAATATGCCCTTGGAATTGAGAGTTCCAAAGACTGCTTCCTGATGGCCAGCCTTCCAGATAGTGGGGAAAAAATAGCCATTCTCCTGGTGGCCACGTTCCATGGAACTGTGATGGAAATCATTCCTGCAAGCCAAGTCTAGAACTCACTCTTCCAGTCATGTTACCAATTTTATAAAAGCTCAAAATTTTCTTATTTATGCAATTAAACTCTGATTATACGGCTACTCTAGGATATAAACTGGGTTTGATTTTATATTTAATAATTGAAAACAATTTAAAACAGTGTAACAGAGAATTGTATATATGACTATATGATACATCTACACATTGAATTACAATGCATAATTAAAACTAAAATCTCCATCTATATTTATTTACTGACATGAAGCACATTATTTATAACATAGTATTGAGTAAAAAAGAAGGCTATACAGTAGCATGCCCTGTGTGTATGTGTGTGTTTATAAAATTGTGTCTGGATATAAAACAAAAGGTGAATAAGAATTGCAAAATTATTCAATGCTTGATAATCTTTTAACATTACAATTTTCGATAACTCTCTCTTCCTTAGAGCATTTTATATTGCAGAGAATTTAAAAGATGACAGGTATAAGGTCAGTATTGCTATGAATGACATATATCTGGCATATACACACACATCTGGCCTTCCTAAGTGGTAAAGGATTCTTCCCAGGTGGTAAAGAATCCATCTCTGCCAAGGCAAGAGATGCAAGAGATGTGGGTTCGATCCCTGAGTCCAGGGAATATCCCCTGGAGAAGAAGGGCATGGTAACCCACTCCAGTATTCTTGCCTGGAGAATCCCATGGACAGAGGAGTCTGGTGGGCTTCAGTCAATAGAGTTCCAAAGAATCGGACACAACTGAGTGACTGAGTGTGCACACAGAAAAGAAAAGAAATTGAAACGTAGCTAGTACTGATCATCTGGATTTTAAAGCCAACACACATTTGAATACAATTAAACTTTTCATCTTTTCTCATTTTATTCTTATACTTCATCTATTTGATTTCTTTTTTCCTCCCATGACCCAATTTTGTGATTCTTTTTGTAATCATCTCTGAGGTTTCCAGACTTCTCCAGTCTACTTGTAATGTTAATGGTAATATGCCAAACTACTCTGATGAAATTAAGAGTGTGCTCATTATCCGCTGCCATTTACTTAAACTTTGTCTTACAGTGAAAGATGATCTGTGTAATAGAAAAACAGGATTGTTTCCCTTTAACGTTGTCTTTTTTGCCTCTGCATAAAACAGACATCTTATTCCTGTAGAGATGTTCCTGCAAAGGCCCAGAATACAGTACAAATATTAAGACCACATTGAAAACTTCAACTCACCAATCCACTAATCGATGAATGGAATTGTTAAGGGATTTGCCCAGGATTCTAAAAGAGCCTCAACTCCCAGCTCTATGCTCATACACAGGCACCAGCCAGGCTTACAATTTCACATTCTCTCTCAATGCTAAAAGCTTTGTTTCCACCAGTCACTTCCGTGCTAGTTTTTAACTCTTCATTTTGAAAACCACTTTGATAAGCAGATACCTTGAGCACTGAGGGAACTACAAAAAAAAAAAGCCTAAATTTCTGTTTCAGCTTTTTAAAATTCAGTTACAGAACAGTTACTAAAATGGAAAACCTACCAATTGCTTATACTGGAATTTTCTTAGAGAAATAGGAGAATAAAATTATACTTCTCATTTAAATTACTCAGACAAATACATGGTTATCTATGTTCCTCTTTAGGAAAGTCAGAAAGCAAGCCAGTATTGTGGCTATCTGAGAACTCATTGCTCCTTAATTCTTTATCAAGTGTCCAATATAAATCTCAGTAAGAGATTATGTACATGTCAGATCCATTTATATAACAGCTGAGTCGATTTGAAGACATAAAGCTAAAATTGGAACATTGCAGGAAGCTGTCTGTATATATTCACAGGAAATGTGCATTCTCTTTATACACAACAGGTCACGTGCCGAAACAAAGGTCCATCAAAGAGATGCGGCTATTTTTTTCTATTTAAACCCTTATTACTTCAAATTAACTCAATCTTTATCTCCCTTGCCCCAGTTTTTCAGTCACTCTGCTATATTTACAAAGTAGAAATAAAAGAATCTCCATCTTCTTTCATGTATGGTCTGTTAGCAAACACACCTGGTTGGCTCATTGATGAAGAAACCAAAACCAAGTTTACGTCTTTATCTAAATTCCTATAGCAATGTGACAGAAGAGTCTGGGTTAAGATATATAGCTTGAAACTCTTACCCCTTGGTTTTGTTGTTGTTGTGTAGTCGCTAAGTCATGTCTGACTCTTTTGCCACTCCAAGGACTCTAGTCTGCCAGGCTCCTCTGTTCATGAGATTTCCCAGGCAGGGATACTGGAGTGGGTTGCCATTTTCTTCTCCAGGGGATCTTTCTGACCCAGGGATAAAACCTGTGCCTCCTGCATTGGCAGGTGGATTCTTTACCATTGAGCCACCAGGAAAGCCCACCTCTTGATTTCACTTAAGCCCAAATATCATTTTCTTCTCTTTTATAAATGTCTAAATCATAATCATGAATATCAAGGATCTTCTCATGGTGATCATGGATGGGAAGATGGTCTTTTATTAAGCTGGTGTGACAACACTGCCTGTACTGTTTATTCCAATGATGTGGATACAGTATTATATGATTTTCAGGATTCCCTGGTGGTTCAGATGGTCGAGTCTGCCTGCAATGAGAGAGACTGAGGTTCAATCACTGGGTCGGGAAGATCCCCTGGAGAACAAAATGGCAACCAACTCCAATTATTCTTGTCTGGAAAATCCCATGATGGAGGAGCCTGGCAGGCTACAATCCATGGGGTTGCAAAGTGTTGGAAATGACTGAGCGACTAATATTTTCATTTTCATTATAAGATTTTATCTACTCAAAATACTTTTTTGGAGAAGAGAAAAACAATCTACTACTTCCCAGTAGCTGATATTACCAGTTCTTGACATTGTCCCTAATAGCATCAATCCATCTATTCATTCTTTCAGCAGGTGAATTTTGAAGATCTTTTATTTCCCAGATACCATTCAAAGCTCTGAAGATACCATCATGCAAAATATGTCCTCTAAGTTCAACATTTTAGGGAATTTCTCCTAGCTTAAAAAATTTTATTACCACAATTATTTTACCTCAAATATTGATCATGGAACATGCATTAGCAGAAGTTTGTTTCTTTCTAAAAAGAGTTAGATGTTAGGAGGTTTCAAATGTACAGAAAATTTGCCAGAAGTGTAAAAGGAATGTCTACATGTTCTTCATCCAGGTACACCTCTAACAATATTTCCCCCCTTTTCTTTGTTTCTATATATATGATGGTTCTGATGGTAAAAAATCTGCCTACAATGCTGGAGATCCAGATTAGATCCCTGGGTCAGGAGGGCAACACACTCCAGTATTTTTGCCAAGAGAATTCCATGGACAGAGGGGCCTGGTGGGCTATAGAGCATGGGGTCACTAAGAGTAAAACATGACTGAAGTGACTTAGCGTACATTAGTTACTTACTTTAGTCGCTCAGTCGTGTCCAACTCTTTGCGACCCCATGAATCACAGCACGCCAGGCCTCCCTGTCCATCACCATCTCCTGAAGCTTTTGAAATTGATATGTATACATAATGTGCTTTTGTCTCTAAATACTTCAGTGTGTATTTCTTAGAATAGGATATTTTCTTCCGTAAATACACCAGTTGTCATCTTATTTAAATTTAAACATGATACAATCTATTTTCCTAGTCTATCATCCATATTTCAATTTTATCAATTGAACCACTAATACCTTTCTAGAACTGTTTTCCTTCCCATACAGAATCCAGTATAAGAGCACATATTGTATCTCATTGCTATGCCTTTTAATCTCCTTTAATCTGGAGATTAAACCAGAATTTCTTTGTCTTTTATGAAATGACAGTTTTGAATCTGTCAGACAGCTCTGAATAATGCACTATCTTTTGCTTTAATAAATGGCCCTGAGTTTTGTGTTTGTCTGCTGTGTCTTTCTGGCTAGTTCAGGGTATGCATTCCCTTCTGGAATGGTATGTAAGTGATATGGTACCCTTCTCAGGCTGTCACCTGAAGACTCACAATGACTTTGCTCTCTTCCTCCCCCATTCCTAATAAATTTTAATTTGAAATAATTCTAGATGTACAGAAAGGTTTCAAAGACAGTACAAAGAGTTCCCATATACTTTTCTCCTAGGACTAAGAAGTTAATGTTGGTTTTTAACTGTTAGACAAACCACAGATTTCTTTTGGATTTCACCAAGTTTGCCATGAATATCTTTTCTGTTCCAGGAGCTCATCATGGACAAGGCATTTAGCTATCAGGTCACCGAAACCTACACTGATGTGTTTTAGTCTTTCCTGGACTTTCATGACTTGGACTGTTTAGAAGAAGGACCATTAAGTATGTTTCATAACATATCTCATTTGAGTTTTCTTCATGGGGTTTGCCTTTTATTTTATATTAATTTTAATCACTCAAAGTGTCTGATGTTCCCACTATATTGTTACTAATTTTTCTTTCTACTTAACAAAAGTTTATAGGAAAACATTCCAAAACTTTGAAAATATTCTGCTTCTTATCAAACACCTTCTCTCCGAAACTGATGATTCTTGACTGAACCAACCTTTACATCATGGTTGGAAATGAAATCTGCTATCCTCTCCAATACAAAAACAGATCTTCATGACCAAGATAATAACAATGGTGTGATCACTCACCTAGAACCAGACATCCTGGAATGTGAAGTCAAGTGGGCCTTAGAAAGCAACACTACGAACAAGCTAGTGGAGGTGATGGAATTCCAGTCGAGCTATTTCAAATCCTGGAAGATGATGCTCTGAAAGGGCTGCACTCAGTATGCCAGCAAGTTTGGAAAACTCAGCAGTGGCCACAGGACTGGAAAAGGTCAGTTTTCATTCCAATCCCAAAGAAAGGCAATGCCAAAGAATGCTCAAACTACCATACAATTGCACTCATCTCAGACGCTAGTAAAGTAATGCTCAAAATTCTCCAAGCCAGGCTTCAGCAATACGAGAACCATGAACTCCCAGATGTTCAAGCTGGTTTTAGAAAAGGCAGAGGAACTAGAGATCAAATTGCCAACATCCGCTGGATCATCGAAAAAGCAAGAGTATTCCACAAAAACATCTATTTCTGCTTTATTAACTATGCCAAAGCCTTTGACTGTGTGGATCACAATAAACTGTGGAAAATTCTGAAAGACCACCTGACCTGCCTCTTGAGAAACCTATATGCAGGTCAGGAAGCAACAGTTAGAACTGGACATGGAACAACAGACTGGTTCCAAATAGGAAAGGGAGTACGTCAAAGCTGTATATTGTCACCCTGCTTATTTAACTTATATGCACAGTACATCATGAGAAACGCTGGGCTGGAAGAAACATAAGCTGGAGTCAGTATTGCCGGGAGAAATATCAATAACCTCAGATATGCAGATGATACCGCCCTTATGGCAGAAAGTGAAGAGGAACTAAAAAGCCTCTTGATGAAAGTGAAAGAGGAGAGTGGAAAAGTTGGCTTAAAGCTCAACATTCAGAAAATGAAGATCATGGCATCTGGTCCCATCACTTCATGGGAAATAGATGGGGAAACAGTGGAAACAGTGTCAGACTTTATTTTGGGGGGCTCCAAAATCACTGCAGATGGTGACTGCAGCCATAAAATTAAAAGACGCTTACTGATTGGAAGAAAAGTTATGACCAACCTAGACAGCATATTCAAAAGCAGAGACATTACTTTGCTGACTAAGGTCCGTCTAGTCAAGGTTATGGTTTTTCCAGTGGTCATGTATGGATGTGAGAGTTGGACTGTGAAGAAAGCTGAGCGCCAATGAATTGATGCTTTTGAACTGTGGTGTTGAAGAAGACTCTTGAGAGTCCCTTGGACTGCAAGGAGATCCAACCAGTCCATTCTGAAGGAGATCAGCCCTGGGATTTCTTTGGAAGGAATGATGCTAAAGCTGAAACTCTAATACTTCGGCCACCTCATGTGAAGAGTTGACTCATTGGAAAAGACTCTGATGCTGGGAGGGATTGGGGGCAGGAGGAGAAGGGGACGACAGAGGATGAGATGGCTGGATGGCATCACTGACTTGATGGACATGAGTCTGAGTGAACTCTGGGAGTTGGTGATGGATAAGGAGGCCTGGTGTGCTGTGATTCACGGGGTTGCAATGAGTTGGACACAACTGAGCAAATGAACTGAACTGAACTGAACTTATCCTCTGCGAATTTACCAGGTAGCAGTTGGCGTTTTTCTGTAAGCAAGAGCCCTCCTTCCACTTCCATTTTTTTTCTTTATTATGTTATGAACTAATGGATTCACATTTTATTATGATTTGTAGTACATTATTGTCCTTAATTATTCTGAAGCTCAAAGAATTTAAGATTTGTCCAAAAGAAACCCTTTCATGCTACCTCCAGGATCTTGTGGTCCACTCCCATTCACTTTAAGTATACTTCCTAATTATACGGCATATCAAAACAATTCAAGCTCCTTTTATCCCATTCCTTTCCTAGCCCTGTTGTCAGTCATTCTCCAAGGAAAAGTCATTTCTTAAATCTTTCTCATAACCAACAAAGCCATGCTTCATATTAGAGACTAATTTAGTGATGTCAAATACATTTTAGTGGTAATTCTGTTAAGTTTAACTCAGCCTACTAAATATGAATTACTAATTACATGAACATTTCAAATTCAGATAGTAGTCAGGATCTTCACTTATTTCCACTGCATTAAAACAACTTTATGCCCAATGAACATTTAGACCCGGGTTCAATCCCTGGGTTGGGAAGATCCCCTGGAGAAGGGAATGGCAACCCACTCCAATATTCTTGCCTGGAGAATGCCATGGTCATAGGAGCCTGCTGGGCTCCAGTCCAAGGGGTTGCAAAGTGTCGGATATGACTGAGTGACTAATACTTTCTACTGCTTTCTTTCTAACATTTAAAAACTTGAGAATAATTATGCATATTCCTATATTCTTTCAACAACAAAATCCACTGAATTTACAGATCGCCCAGGTCAACTGTGTTCTTTCTTTTACAATCATTCCTGTAACTTCTCCATTTCACTACCCTGGCCTTCTCATTATTCAGTCAGACCCTGCCCCAAACCTTTAGCTTATTATGTCTAATTGTTCTTTAATTCTTCATAGCATGTCTGGCATCCAGCTACCTTAAGAGAAACCATCTATTTTCTTTCCAGTTTACTCCAATTCCCCAACAACTTTCTTCAAATAAGGGGCATAGTAATATCATGACTTCCCATTTCTACATCCTAACAATAACTCTTCCTCCTTTGTATATGAATTATTCTCCTTTAAGACCAATTTGAATCCATTTTTTACATCACATTGCCATTGTCTCCTGTTATTTACTGGTGAATGTCAATTCACATTTATTGAGTTACTCTGACACCTGAATTTTGCTTTACTTTCATCCCCAATTCAGTCACTAATCTAACAGGATTTAGTGTCCATTAGGAATCATTCCAAGTTTAAAGTATAGTATTGCTTGTATACTCAAGTACAATTATCAATTCTGCTTCAATATACAAATTCTTAAAACATAAGCCTATGATCTTTTTTATATTCATATTGTTTCACCTATGAAATGAAATCATGCATAATTTTTCACTACTATTTATCCTTCCAGACTCTTCCCCTTCTCTCTATCTCTCTCTACTCTCCCTGCCTTCCCTTTTAAACTGTACTTCATTATTTGACTCTTCCTTTTTTTCTTTCTCTCCCTTAGCACTCTACCATCTTGCTTCTTCATCCGTTAGCGCTATTTTTGTTTTATCTCTTCATCTATCAGATTGATCTGAATTTCTATCATCTCATTACTTTCTTACCAACATAATGTCCCTGCATGCCCCTGCCTTTTCACCATACCTCACTGAACATCTCAAACTCTGGCTTAAACCCAACCATCTTCATCATCCTTTCTCGTGTACAGAAGCATTAAAATGGCAAAATTATGTAGATTGATGCCACAAGTACACTACTAATCTCAGATGTGACTCAGTCACACCTGGTCGCCACCGTCACATGTTGGCATTCTACTCCTTCTTGTAGTCCTTCTAAGACCTATCCCAAATTTTTATTAAATTACCTTTGTCCACTATATTGGAACACATAAATTGCCCTCACAATTCACAATGAAAATAAACATTGTGAACCATTAATATAATTAACTTTCCCTTAAACCTACAAATTTATCTACGTCTTTGCAAATTTTTGTCCCTTTGTCCCACATTAGAAAAGGTCTTCATCCTCTTATCTCATACCCTTCCTCTTCTTGTGTTTTTGGTCATTCCCAGGAACCGTATATCATCTCTTTTCTGTCTGTATTTTCAGTTTCTTTCACTTGATTGGTTCCAACCTTTCAGCTTCTAAAATTGTCCAAGTCTATTCTAAAAAAGCTTCAAGAAACTTCTGTTCTTTTAAAAGTAGTATTCTCAGGGTTTCAGCTCTTTCTAATCAAATTTTATATATATATATATTATAATAACATATATTATGTATATATAGATTATATATAATATATAGATTATAATTATAATATATATAATGTATTTTTTTGAACTCTAATTATAGTCAAGGCTCTGGTCTTCCCAGGCTTCCCTCATCTCACAGTCACTAAAGAATCTGCCTGCAACGCAAGAGACCTGGGTTCAATCCCTGGGTTGAGAAGATCCCCTGGAGAAGAAAATGGCAACTCACTCCAATATTCTTACCTGGAGAATCCCATGGACAGAGAAACCTGGCAGGCTTCAGTCAATGGGGTGACTGAAGCAAGAGTTGGGCGTGACTTAGTGACTAAACCACCATCACCACTGCCTTCACAGTGATCACACACAGTTGTGAGAGCTGGACCCTAAAGAAGGCAGAACACCAAAGAATTGATGCCTTTGAACTTCAGTGCTGGAGAAGATTCCTGAAAGTCCCTTGGACAGCAAGGAGATCAAACCAGTCAATCTTAATGGAGATCAACTCTGAATATTCACTGGAAGGACTGATGCTAAAGCTGAAGATCCAGTATTTTGGTCATCTGATGTGAACCGATGACTCATTGGAAAAGTCCCTGATGCTGGGAAAGATTGAAGGCAGAAGGAGAAGAGGGCCTCAGAGGGTGAGATGGCTGGACAGCATCACCGATGCAAGGAACTTCGGCAAACTCTGGGAGATGGTGTGGGACAGGTAGGCCTGGTGCGCTGCAGTCCATGCAGTCCCAGTCGGACGCGACTGGGCGACGGAACAATTCATGAACTTGGTCACTGCTTTATGGAATGGAATCTGTACCTACTTCTGTGCTGCAACAGCTCCATATAGGTCACTGTTGATCACCTGAGTTGAATGTATTGATTCCTGTCCTTTTTTTTAACGTTTGACCTCCCTGTGACATTTGCTGCTGTTGACTGCAGTCTCTCTTTTCCCTTGGTTTTTACTGCCCTTCTATTTTGTGGGTGTTCTCTACTTTCTGACTCCTTTTTTTCCCACTAAATTGTCAACTTAAGTATGTAAAACTTACTGTTCCACACTGATCAGATATTAGCCTTCACTTCACTTCTTAATCTATCATCTTGAGTATTTTATCCAAACACTTCTATAATTTTAATTACAACACTATATTTTTGACCACAAGGTACTTATTTTTAGCCTTAATCTGTGATCTGATATTCAAAAAATTGCACCTTCTGTTTAAAAGCTATAATTGCTTAACTAACCTGATAGTACATTAACTCAATAGTCCCAAACCAAATTGTCTTCCCCTCCCTTATTTCCTCTATTACTACTCTTCTGAATACACTGTTCTTGATAATAGAAACTTCATGGTGGCAAAGGAGAATCTTCTCATTCCCCAAACTCAGTACCAAATATCTCATCTACTCTCTACTTCAATATACTTAGTATAGCTTCCATGCCTTATAGTCTTGCCTCTTATCAATCTTTGAAACTTGTTATTGTAAACCAAAAAGGTGATCATTTTTTTCTCCTTTTACTACACTTATTAACACTATCACATATTGATACACATTACTATAACTTGGGCTGACTACCTTGCCTACTGAAACCAATGTAGGTATGACTAGGTGTCATCGCCTTGATCCATGCTCTTACATATGTCATGGAACCAGCAAAGTACCACAGTCTTGTAATGGATGCTCCATGTATGCAGATCACCTCTAGTCAATCAAGTACTCACTTAACCAATAAGCCAGGATACCCCCAGATAATTACCAATCATAAGAGACTTTGCTTCTGTATAATGGGGGAGAGAAAGGGTTTCAGTCCTCTCTGCCTTATAGTTCAATGCCTATCTAGACTGTTTGCATGATTGAGTTAAACATTCAGCAATAAAACCTTTCCATGCTGGGCTTAATCATTATCCTATTATTTGATAGATTCCCCAAACTCCTATTGAAAAATATTAAAGACTAAACTCTGTAGTAGGATATTTAAGGTTTGGCCTTTATTTCTCCCTTCAGATATATTTTCTGCAATCACTTTTTACCACAACACCCCCATATATTCTTCTCCTTTCAAAGACTAGGACTAATACTAGCATTATAACATTACTAGTACTAATATTTCCTCTAAATTGTTCCCCACCTTAACCATGCAGGGACCCTCCATTTCCTTAATTGGACCATAAAGAAGGTGGAGCACCAAGGAATTGATGTTTTCAAACCATGGTGCTGGAGAAGACTCTTGAGAGTCCCTTGGACTGAAAGGAGATCAAACCTTGTCAATTCTAAAGGAAATCAACCTTGAATATTCATTGGGAGGATGATGCTGAAGATGAAGCTCCAATACTCTGGTCATCTGATGTGAAGAGCCAACTCATTGGAAAAGACTCTTTGATGCTGAGAAAGACTGAGAACAGAAGGAGAAGGGGTGACAGAGGATGAGAAGGTTGGAAAGCATCATCAGCTCAATGCAATTTGAACAAACTCTAGGAGATAGTGAAGGACAGGGAAGCCGGTGTGCTACAGTCTACGGGTTACAAAGTTGGACATGACTGAGCGGCCGAACAGCAACTCATTTTTTAAAACCTAACACACTATCTTCTTTCCTCTATATATCCTTCTTTCCTTCTATAGCCTCTTTGTTGCCCCAGGCAAAGCAAACTACTACACCCTCTGTTCTACTATCTTCTCTTATAAAAACAAACATTACTTAGCTCATTGCTTTATTCTGTAATTTACTCATTTATAAGTCTGCTGATCTGTGAGGATATGAATTCTCTCAAAGCAGGACATATTTCTTATGCAAATGTGAATCCCCATCCCTAGTGGGTGTGCATGCTAAGTCTCTGACTCTTTGTGACCCTATGGGCTGTAGCCTGCCAGGCTCCTCTGTCCATGGGATTCTCCAGGCACAAATACCAGGGTGGGTTTGCTATGCCCTTCTCTAGGAGATCTTCCCTACCTAAGGATCTAACCCATGTCTCTTATATCTCCTGCACTGGCAGCTGGGTTCTTTATCACTGGTGCCACCTGGAAGGCCCCTATCCCTAGCAGATGTTGCCTATTCAATAAATGCATGTTTGATGCTTTTGAATAATACAAAACAACCAGTCAAGATATATACTAGGAAGAGCATATTTTGGCTAGAGTGGAACATTCAGAGGCTAGAAGAAAACAAAGTGAAACTGATACATTTGCTCTTTAATTTTCTATTAGCATTTAGCACAATGTATTATTTAACCACAGATAGATCTATCATTTCATTTGTTTAATTTGACTCCATACAGCTTGAAAACTTAACGCATTCAATAGTTCCTCACTCAGTTCAGTTCAGTTCAGTCACTCAGTCATGTCCGACTCTTTGCAACCCCATGAATCACAGCACGCCAGGCCTCCCTGTCCATCACCATCTCCCGGAGTTCACTCAGACTCACGTCCATCAAGTCAGTGATGCCATCCAGCCATCTCATCCTCTGTTGTCCCCTTCTCCTCCTTCCCCTAATCCCTCCCAGCGTCAGAGTCTTTTCCAATGAGTCAACTCTTCGCATGAAGTGGCCAAAGTACTGGAGTTTCAGCTTTAGCATCATTCCTTCCAAAGAAATCCCAGGGCTGATCTCCTTCAGAATGGACTGCCTGGATCTCCTTGGAGTCCAGGGGACTCTCAAGAGTCTTCTCCAACACCACAGTTCAAATGCAGCAATTCTTTGGCGCTCAGCCTTCTTCACAGTCCAACTCTCACATCCATACATGACTACTGGAAAAATCATAGCCTTGACTAGACAGACTTAGTCAGCAAAGTTATATCTCTGCTTTTGAATATGCTATCTAGGTAGGTCATAACTTTTCTTCCAAGGAGTAAGCGTCTTTTAATTTCATAGCTCCTCATTACTGAGTGAAAAATTCCCAAACCCCTTGGCAGACACTGTTGCCTCCATGTTTTCATTGTTACATAATCTTCCAAACCCAATTTCTTCAGCTCTCCTGCACATACCCAGATAATTTTATTGGGGCTTCACACTTCTCTTGACAAATATAATATTTCCTGCTGTATCTGTAAACAAAAGATGTCATGGTCAGAGTTTGGAGCCACTGCCAATGGTGTGCTGATGAGCACTGAGGGGACTCAGGAAATAAAGAATACCTGCCATCTAGCAGGCATCAGACTGCAGCCATTCCCTACTATGAGCCCTGAGGAAATTCAGGATGTGAAAACGACACTGACCCCAGATAGCTGAGGTGCATATCAAAGGAAAGATTTCAGTGACCCCAGACTCTTGCATCTGCCCATACCTAGAAAAGCACTAAATTCTTTAAGTTGGCATATCTGATTTCTTTAATTAATATCAATCTTTTGCTGTTCCCTACTACCTACACTTTATTGAAAAACTCTTATATATTCTAGCTTCCTCTCTCGCCTCCTCAGAGCAGTTCCTCAGCACTATCTGAAATGCCGTGTCCTGAGCTGCAATCCTCATTTTGCCCCCAGTAAAACTTAATTCATAACTCATGACCTGCATTTTGTCCAAGTCAACACATGCCTTAGTACAACTGCTGACTCTTTCTAAAAAGACATGTGGCTAAGGAGTTTGCCCTCTTTAGTCTTAGAAGCAGTTCAGTGCAGTGGGATGAGGGTGGAGAAACTGGCTTTAAAGAGAGATTCTTAAGTTAAAACTCTGGCTTTATATCCAATCAGCTATGAGCTTCAGCAAATTTCTTCACTTCTTTGCTTTTGTTTCCTTACCAAGAATATCAGGATAATGCCAACCATGATAATATCAAATATTGTAATAGAAAAAGTTTATTGTTTTAAAAATACAACTGTATTAGAAATAATTTATATAAAGCATCTGTCACCTAGAAGACATTCAATGACTAGTAGTTTCTAAATAGCATTATATTGCTAAAGTGTTATTTACTTTTAAAAGCTGTGCCCTGCCCATATTGATTGTTCCCTACTTTTAGTACTTAGTCATTTTCCCACTTATCACTCATTAATTACTATAATATCTTATTAAACTTTTATTTGCTCTTTTATACTGATGGAAGACATCTGCCTTATTCAACACTGCATTTCCTAAGCATACCAGAAACTCAATAAACATCTGTTAAAATGAGGGAAATTTGTCCTATAAAACTATTCAACTCCAAAATACAGGGAAGAAAAATGAGGAGAAAAATGAGGAAAAAAATTATGAAATGTATGTCATGTGTAGTGCACCAAAAATGTAAACATAATTTATCATGATTTAATTTATCAATATTTCATCATATAAAGGTAAATTAATATTTAAAATATCTAGGAAGCCCATAGGATTATAGTGTTGGTGATAATAGTTAACTCTCATTCAGGTCAATACCACTCTCACATTCAAGAAAATGTTCTTCTGAATCAGGTAAAATTGCTAATGGCAAAGACATTACTTCAAGACCATTCTCTAAGCACAAGGCTGATATCAGAAGCTCACTTGGATCAATTATGTTCTAATTGCTCATTGCCCTTTGAATGCATGAACAATAATTTGCTTTCAGTGAAAATCACATAGGGTTAATTAAACAGAAAGAGGGCCAACATACAGAGGCACAAACAGTATATACTGGGATTCAGTAGAAAATATATTTATCTATTTACAAAATTCAGTGTATTTCCTAGCAAATCAAACATTCTAGATTAAAGAAAGTTATTGTTGAATCAAAATCTAAGGGCCTGAAGTTGAATAGAATAACATATGCTTAATTATTTGGCAATAGCTTTGGTGGTAAGAACAAGGGCAGATTTGTGAAACATTCTCACAGTATTCATAATTTTTGTTCCTATTTTTTCATTTCATTTCCACTTTTCAATAATATTAAAGCCCTTTATCTTATATTAGGCTTTCTACTCAACACTGAGGCAGTACATTTATGAATAAAACTTTTTTTTCCCCTTCCAAAATGAGAATATTATTGATTGGCTTCAGTCATGCTTGTTTTTACAAATTCAGAAAAAATGAAAACAATGTGGCCATTTACATAATTGTTCATTAAAGTGATAATTAATCTTGCCAGCAAGGAAAAAAAAATTGTTAACATACTACTCTACAAAATTGCTTTCTGTAGCATCTTCACATGTCAGTACATTTTCCCAAGCCAAGACATATGCTCTATTTAATACAACTCAATAGTTGCATCCATTTTTATGGATATACTAACACTTACTGATATTCATTTAGGTTTATTTGGCTTTTTACTCTTTCATTTGTTCTAAAATTACACTATGATAAATAATCCTATTGCTACAATGACATACTTTGCATACCTCACTTCTTGCTTCCATAAATTTGTAAAGTAAGAGTTGTTTAAACAGATCATTTTGCAGAAAATTTCTGTTGCGTTTATATTATACTATTTAAGACAATGCCTATGTGTCTACAGGGCTTTCCCAGATGTTCAATAGTAAATAATTCACCTGAAATTCAGGACACAGAGACATGAGTTCAATACCTGGGTCTGGAAGATACCATGGAGGAGGGCATGGCAACCCACTCCAGTACTCCTGCCTGGAGAAGCCCCTGGACAGAGGAGCCTGGTGGGCTACAGTACATAGAGTCGCAAAGAGTGGGACACGACTGAAGCAACCTACCACAGCACATGTGTCTACAACCTTTTAAACAATGAGTATTTTCAATTATTTTTAGCTGTAATCACTAATCTGAGAGATGAAATTATTATATCTTAATATTAACTAATATGAACATATTTTTACATCTAGAGATTAATTTACCTTTTATTCATATATCTGTCAACTTTTGCTTGATATATTAATACTTCTTTTAGAAATTTTTACTCAATTATTTGTTAAGCTGTATTTTTTTTTTTTCTGTCAGCTTTTTAGGTTTTGTGCTATTCAGGCTTAGAAAGATCTTTCAAACCCATCACTATGATTATAAAACTATTCTTCTTAACTTTTTCCATAGTTATTCGTGTAACTCTCTCTCTAACTCATAACTTAAACTAATAATGCAAACTTCATTAGAAGAATCATGCATTTCACCTGGATTTTCAAATTTATTAGTATGAATGGAATTCAGGTAGAAATATATATATATATATATATAATACATATATTATTTAGTCTGGAATATTTAACTATATTTCTGGTTGTTTCCATAATAGTTTAATATTCCAGAAGAAATTCAGAAATTCTTTGAGAAATAGACAATTGATATTGGGCACATTGAGAATTTGAATTACTCTTCATTGATATGTGACCCACTGAGACTTTGGATTAACTTCCATAACAGCACAACCTAGCCTATATTGTCACACTGAAGTTGGTACTAGAGACGAGGAGCTGTCACAACACACACACACACACACACACACACACACACACACACACAAAACAGATGGTACCAACTTAAGGGGCAGATAAAAGACACTGAGGAAAGAGCTATTGGAGACTAAAAGGATGATTCTCCAGGTTATCTAATGGATAGTATTAAAACATGATTTGTGATAATTTGAAAGGAATTATGAACTATAGCCCATAGGTAAAATGGTGCGAAAGAGAACTTTGATAACTTGGTGATGACTACTGGTACTGCAGTTTAATTGCTATGGTTCGGTCTCTAAGTCACATCCAACTTATTCTGACTCCGTGAACTGCAGCAGGTCAGGCTTTCCTGTCTTTCACCATCTTCTAGAGATTTCTCAAACTCACGTCCATTGAGATGGTGAGGCCATCCAACCATCTCATCCTCTGTGACCCCCTTCTCCTGCCTTCAATCTCAGCATGAGGGTCTTTTCCAGTAGGTCGGCACTTCACATTAGATGGCTGAAGTATTGGAGCTTCAGCATCAGTCCTTCCAATGAATATTCAGGATTGACTTCCTTTAGGATTGACTGGTTTGATCTCCTTGATGTCCAAGAGACTCTCAAGTGTATTAACCAGCACCACAATTCGAAAACATCAATTCTTTGGCACTCAATAATTCTTTATGGTCCAACTCTCACATCCATACATAACTACTGGAAAAACCATAGCTTTGACTAGATGGACCTTTGTCAGCAAAGTGAAGTCTCTGCTTTTTATTTTTATTTTTTTTAATTTATTTTTATTTTTTTTTTTTTTAGTTTTTCATTTTTTAAATTTTAAAATCTTTAATTCTTACATGCATTCCCAGACATGAACCCCCCTCCCACCTGCTTTTTAAAATGTTGTCTAGGTTGGTCATAGTTTTCCATCCAAGGAGCAAGCCCGTTTTAGTTTCATGGCTTTAGTCACTATCCACAGTGAATTTGGAGCCCAAGAATATAAAATTTGTCACTGCTTTCACTTTTTCCCCATCTATTTGCCGTGAAATGATGGGGCTGGATGCCATGATCTCAGTTTTTTGAATGTTCAGTTTCAAGCCAGCTTTTTCACTCTTATTCACTCCTCTTTCACCCTTAGTAAGAGGCTCTTTAGTTCCTCTTCACTTGCTTCCATTAAAGTGGTATCATCTGGATATCTGGGGTTACTGATACTTCTGGCAATATTGATTCCAGCTTGTGAGTCATCCAGCCTGGCTTTTCACTTGATGTACTCTGCATATAAGTTAAATAAGCAGGGTGACAATATACAACCTTAAAATACTCCCTTCCCACTTTTGAACCAATCCATTGTTTCATGTCTGGTTATAACTGTTGCTTCTTGTCCTGCATATAGGTTTCTCAGGAGACAGATAAGGTGGTCTGGTAGTCCCATCTCTTCAAGAATTTTCCACACTTTGTTGTGTTTCACACACTCAAAGGATTTCATGTAATCAATGAAGCAGAAATAGATGTTCTTTTGGAATTATCTTGCTTTTCCTATCCTCCAATTAATGTTATCAATATGATCTCAGGTTCCTCTGCCTTTTCTAAATTCAGCCTGAACATCTGGAAGATCTTGGTTCATGTATTGTTGAAGCCTAGCTTAAAAGAATTTGAGCATTACCATGTGAAATGAGTGCAACTCTATGGTATTTTTTAACATTCTGTGGCATTCCCTTTTTTAGGGGATTGGAATGAAAACTGCATTCTCTTGTCCTGTGGTCACTGCTGAGTCTTCCAAATTTGTTGACATAATGGGTGCAGCACTTTAATAGCATCTCATTTAGGATTTTAAATAGCTCAGCTCGAATCCTAACATCTCCACGAGCTTTATTCATAGTGATGGTTCCTAAGGCCCACTTGACTTAACACTCCAGGATGTTGGTAAATTACTAAATGAATGAGATGAACTCAGAAAAGTATGGGTCAATTTTCAAAAAAGAGATAAAAGAGAGAAAATTCAAGCACCAAGGAACTTTAGAGAGTTGAAGAAGTAATTTCTGAATTCCAAATGACAAAAGCTGATAAAAATACAACTTTGATCAAAAGGATCCAAATCTAGGACATAGACTTCACACCAAGTGTTGTAACCACTGAATGAATTAAAATTCTTCACCTGAACAATACAGCTCAAGAAAAAAGAACTAAGAATGGCTCTTCCACTAAACCCAAAAGAATATTAATAAATTGGGAAAGAAAGAAAAAACTATAGGTAGAAAATTCTGCACTGAGCACATATACACTCAAGAGTCTAAAATATTTCTCCCTAAAAGAACTGTTGGCATGGCTATAGACACATGGAGATAATTAACCTCTGCTGAGAGATTTATGCTGCTAAAAGCCTTGACAACCTGGATTAAAAGAAAGAGTGATTGTCTGATTACAATTACAGATTACAGATTGGTCACAGACCAATTAAAATTACAACCACAGATTGGTCAACAAACATTCATGGCAGAGGTAAGCTAAGGAATTGCTTAACCCTCAAAGAGGTCATCTTCTCTGATGTGGTTTAGATGCAGGCGATAGAAAACAGAAACAGGAAAAGAAGAAATTCTCTGAGACTGGAAGGAGCCAAAAGCCACAAAGAATGGAGGAGTGAACCTCTTCCAGGGAAGAATTTGACTCAAATAAATTATTCTCTACACTAGGATATGCCACTCTGGAAACATCTGCCCAGGATTAAAGATCTAACAAAGATCAATGAGTGCTATGTCACCCTATACTCTTCTTTATAAATGCTAGCTGTTATCACTTCCACCGTATATTTTGGTTGTATGGGTTTCAATTAACTTTCCTTTTTAGTCTACCAATTTCTGCAGCAAGATGATTCACACATAAAAGTACCACACATTATCTTCTATTATTTTGATGACTGTGCACTATCTAGGGATACTGAATTAACTGGTTCTAACACTGGATGGAGATGGATGTGAGTCTGAGTGAACCCCGGGAGATGGTGATGGACAGGGAGGCCTGGCGTGCTGCAATTCATGCGGTCGCAAAGAGTCGGACACAGCTGAGTGACTGAAATGAACTGAACTGAACTGAACACAGGATGAGGTTTTGTTTTGCATCCCTTGGCAAGTGGGAGGGTAGATTATTTCATGGGATGAAGACCAATCAAAGACTTTGATGTTTAGAATGGTGAATTCTGGTAGCTGTGAATTGTGTTCAACAAATATTTTTCATTTTCCTCCCTCAAAGTAATCTTGGAAATTAAGTGGGGTCCTCTGCTTTGCTTTTTTTAATGCAACATGAACAGCAATAACATGTAGCACTGTTGGTTGAAGCTTTTAAGAATCAATATGCATATCCATCTATCTTGTTTATTGCTTTGGTGATTGAGAAAGTATATATTCAGGTGAAGCTTCTATATCCTGATTCCCTTTGAGACAATGATAGGCAAATGCTTCCTACCACCTTCCACTGACCCAAATTAGATAGGTATTATGAGCAAGAAAAAGATATCTTTCATTACTTTAATCCACTGAGATGTGGGTGATTGGGTTGATTTTTTTTTTTTTTTTTTGGCTACAACATAAATTTACACTCTAAATGGGACTGCCTATGATACACAGCATTTAATATAAATTTATTTATTTTCATTGGAGGCTAATTATTTTACAATATTGTATTGGTTTTGCCATACATTGACATGAATCAGCCACGGATATACATGTGTTCCCCATCCTGAACCCCCCTCCTAGCTTCCCCCATACCATCCTTCTGGGTCATCCCAGTGCACCAACCCCAAGCAACCTGTATCATGCATCAAACCTGGACTGGTGACTCATTTCACATATGATAATATACATGTTTCAATGCCATACTCCCAAACCATCACACCCTTGCCCTCTCCCACAGAGTCCAAAAGACTGTTCTATACATCTGGGTCTCTTTTGCTGTCTCTCATACAGGGTTATCATTACCATCTTTCTAAATTCCATATATATGTTATACTGTATTGGTGTTTTTCTTTCTGGCTTACTTCACTCTGTATAATTGGCTCCAGTTTCATCCATCTCATTAGAACTGATTCAAATGTATTCTTTTTAATGGCTGAGTAATACTCCATTATGTATATGAATCACAGCTTTCTTATCCATTCATCTGCTGATGGACATTTAGGTTGCTTCCATGTCCCAGCTATTATAAACAGTGCTGCAATGAACATTGGGGTACACGTGTCTCTTTCAATTCTGGTTTCCTCAGTGTGTATGCCCAGAAGTGGGATTGCTGGGTCTTACGGCAGTTCTATTTCCAGTTTTTTAAGGAATCTCCACACTGTTCTCCATAGTGGTTGTATGAGTTTGCATGCCCACCAACAATGTAAGAGGGTTCCCTTTTCTCCACACTCTCTCCAGCATTTATTGCTTGTAGACTTTTGGATAGCAGCCATTCTGACTGGCGTGAAACGGTACCTCATTGTGGTTTTGATTTGTATTTATCTGATAATGAGTGATGTTGAGCATCTTTTCATGTGTTTGTTAGCCATTTGTATGTCTTCTTTGGAGAAATGTCTGTTTAGTTCTTTGGCCCATTTTTTGATTGGGTCGTTTATTTTTCTGGAATTGAGCTGCAAGAGTTGCTTGTGTATTTTTGAGATTAATACTTTGTCAGTTGCTTCATTTGCTATTATTTTCTCCCATTCTGAAGGCTGTCTTTTCACCTTGCTTATAGTTTCCTTCATTTTGCAAAAGCTTTTAAGTTTAATTAGGTCCCATTTGTTTATTTTTGCTTTTATTTCCAATATATTGGGAGGTGGGTCATAAAGGATCCTGCTGTGATTTATGTCGGAGAGTGTTTTGCCTGTCTTATCTTCTACTTTTATAATTTCTGGTCTTGTTTAGCTCTTTAATCCATTTTGAGTTTATTTTTGTGAATGGTGTTAGAAAGTGTTCTAGTTTCATTCTCTTACAAGTGGTTGACCAGTTTTCCCAGCACCACTTGTTAAAGAGATTGTCTTTAATCCATTGTATATTCTTGCCTCCTTTGTCAAAGATAAGGTGTCCATAGGTGCGTGGATTTATTTCCAGCCTTTCTATTTTGTTCCATTGATCTATATTTCTCCCTTTGTGCCAGTACCATACTGTCTTGATGACTGTGGTTTTGTAGTAGAGGCTGAAGTCAGGCAGGTTGATTCCCCGAGTTCAGTTCTTCTTTTTCAAGTTTGCTTTGGCTATTCAAGGTTTTTTATATTTCCATACAAATTGTGAAATTATTTGGTCTAGCTCTGTGAAAAATACTGTTGGTAGCTTGATAGGAATTGCATTGAATCTATAGATTGCTTTGGGTAGTATACTCATTTTCACTATATCGATTCTTCTGATCCATGAACACAGTATATTTCTCCATCTATTAGTGTCCTCTTTGATTTCCTTCACCAGTGTTTTATAGTTTTCTATATATAGGTCTTTTGTTCTTTAGGTAGATATATTCCTAAGTATTTTATTCTTTTCGTTGCAATGGTGAATGGAATTGTTCCTTAATTTCACTTTCTATTTTCTCATTATTAGTGTATAGGAATGTGAGGATTTCTGTGTGTTGATTTTATATCCTGCAACTTTACTACATTCATTGATTAGCTCTAGTAATTTTCTGGTGGAGTCATTAGGGTTTTCTATGTAGAGGATCATGTCATCTGCAAACATCAGAGTTTTACTTCTTCTTTTCCAATTTGGATTCCTTTTATTTCTTTTTCTGCTCTGATTGCTGTGGCCAAAACTTCCAAAACTATGTTGAACAGTAGTGGTGAGAGTGGGCACCCTTGTCTTGTTCCTGATTTTAGAGGAAATGCTTTCAATTTTTCACCATTGAGGATAATGTTTGCTGGATACACAGCATTTAAAAATATAGATTTTAATGTCCTTTTACCCTGTGGTTACATCTAACTATTGGGGTATTCAAAAATTGCACCCAATTATTCACATTTCTATATGTGAATGTCCAAGAATAGTGTCTGGAAAAAATAATATTGATTGTATATAGATTGATTTAAATTGGGAAATAAATAATAATTAATCCTTCCACACAATATATCCATATCACTCAGACCCTCAGTTCATACATCTTTCTTTCCTCTGACTATACCTTAGAGAATTTTACAAACTTATTAACAAGACAGAAACATTTTCTTAATTATTCTAATAAACCTGGGGCAATATATATTTATATTGGCCTTGTTTTTTATATATTACACCATAAATGTTTGTTATGACCCAAATTATTTGCTTTGGTAGCCTGCAACTCAAGTATACAGAAAAGAATTAAATTTATATATCTGTTGGTATCAATATTTCTATCATCCCATCCCACAATGATTCTTGCTGCCACTCTCCTCTTCATTTTATACTAATTTCCTTTTTACTTTTACTACTTTCTTTTTCAACTAACTTTTAAATTTACCAATGCTTTTAGTTGAATTGTTTCCAAGTTCATCAATTCAATAACTGATTAGTATTTTATGTTATTTAAGACATTGACATATTATTATCAAGAGGTTTAAACATATGATTGTCTTAAACAATACAAAATATTCCTCACTGAGGATAGAAAATATAATAAAAAACTGGGCTGGTGTGACTGACATAACATTCTACCATCAGTCTGGAGCAAGAGAAACTTGAAAAAAGGTGGTGTATTTTGCTGTTCCTAAATTTTAAATTATTTTCACATATATATAAAACAAACCAGGATTTTTCAACCAACAAAATATATTACATTACCATAAGTTTTAAGTGTCAAAATGTATTACCATTCATACTCAGTTTGAATCAATTGAGCTTATCAAGATCAGGGTGTTTTAAGTTACAAGCAACCAAAACCCAATTCATACTGGCTTTAGCTGAAAAGATATTTTTTTACTCATATCACTGAACAGAGTCAAGGGTCCAAAATACACTGACAGGAATCAGTCTCTATGTCTTGCTATGCATTACTCTGGCTTGGCATCATTTGCAGGTAAGCTCTTTAGATATGGTGACAAAAATAGCTATCAGTAACTCTAAGCTTACATTCTAACTGCTCAGCAGACACTACAGAAGACAAAGTCCGAGCAACTGCCAGGTCTGCTCCTCTTTTTTTCACTACTTTGCTGTGTCTGACCCTTTGTGACCAACGGATAGAAGCACGCCAAGCTTTTCTGTCCTTCACTATCTCCTGGAATTTGCTCAAACTCTTGTCTATTTTCCATTGGTGATATCATCCAACCATCTCACTCTCTGTCACCCACTTTTCTTCTTGCCTCCAATCTTTCCCAGCATCAGGGTTTTTTCTAAGGAGTGATTTGTGATTTTTTTTTTTTTTTCTCTACTTAAGCTTTCCTAAACTCAATCTTGTACCTAATCTAACTTCATTGTCCCTGGATAACTACATGTAAAACAAATGAAATCAGATCATTCCTTAACTCCATACACAGAAACAAATTCAAAATGGATTAAAGACCTAAATGTGAGACAAAAAGACAGTATAAAACTCCTAGAGAAAAACACTCTCTGACATAAATTGCAACAATATCTCTTTCAATCTGTTTCTCAGAATAATGGAAATAAAAGCAAAAATAAATTGGATCCACTTAAAATCAAAAGCATTTGCACAGCAATGGAAACAATAAATAAAACAGAAAGACAACCTACAGATTGGGAGAAAATATTTGCAAATCTCCTTTGGAGACAAGGGATTAGTCTCCAAAATTTACAAAGAGCTCATGATGCTTAACAGCATCAGGATAAACAACTCAATCAACAGATGGGCTGAAGACCTAAACAGACATTTCTCCAAAGAAGACATACAGATGGCCAAGAGGTACATGAAAAGATGTTTAACATCACTAATTATAAAAGAAATGCAAATAATAACTACAATGAGATATCACCTCACACCAGCCAGAATGGCTATCATCGAAACATCCACAAACAATAAATGCTGGCAAGGATGAGGAGAAGGGAACCCTTCTACACAGTGGTAATATAAATTGCTACAGCCACTATGGAGAACAGTATGGAGGTTCCTTAAAAAACTAAAAATAGAGCTACCATTGTTGTTTTGTTGTTGTTGTTCAGTCGCCCAGTCATGTCTGATTCCGCGACCCCATGGAGAGCAGCACGCCAGGCCTCCCTGTCCCTCACCATCTCCCAGAGTTTCCCCAAGTTCACATTTATTGCATCGGTGATGCCATCCAGCCAACTAATTCTCTGATGCCCTCTTCTCCTTCTGCCTTCAATCTTTCCCAGCATCAGGGACTTTTCCAATGAGTCAGCTCTTCATGTCAGATTACCAAAATACTGGAGCTTCAGCTTCAGCATCGGTCCTTCTTCGTGAATTATTTAGGGTTGATCTCCCTTAAGATTTGCTGGTTTGATCTCCTTGCTGTGCAAAGGACTTTCAAGTGTCTTCTCCAGCACCACAGTTTGAAGGCATCAATTCTTTGGCTTCTACTTTCTATATAGTCCAGATCTCACAACCATACATGAACACTGGGAAGACCATAGCCTTGACTATATGGACCTTTGATGGTAGAGTACTGTCTCTGCTTTTCAACACACTATCTAGGCTTGTCATTGCTTTCCTGCCAAGAAGCAATCATCTTCTGATTTTGTCGGTGCAGTCACCATCCACAGTGATTTTGAGGCCCACGAAGAGGAAATCTGTCACTACTTCCACCTTTTCCTTTCTATTTCTGATGCAGTAATGGGACCAGATGCCATGATCTTAGTTATTTTAATATTTAGTTTTAAGCTGGCTCTTTCTCTTCACTCTCAACAACAGGTTATTTTGTTTCTCTTTGGCTTCTGCTGTTAAAGTGGTATCCACATATCTGAGGTTGTTGATGTTTCTCCTGCCTATCTTGATTCCAGCTTGTAACTCATCCAGTCTGGCATTTCTCATGATATGCTCAGTGTATAGGCTAACAAACAGGGTGACACCAGACAACCCTGTCATATTCCTTTCTCAATCTTGAACCAATCTAATTGTTTCTTCATAACCTGCATACAGGTTTCTCAGGAGATAGGTAAGATGGTTTGGTATTCCCATCCCTCTAAGAGCTCTCCACAATTTGCCATGATCTACACAAAGGCTTTAGCAAAGCTGATGAAACAGAGAAACATGTTTTACTGAAATTCCCTTACTTCTCTATAATGCAGCAAATGCTGGCAATTTGACCTCTAGTTCCTCTTCTTTTTGAATCCTAGCTTGACTATCTGGGATTTCTTGGTTCACATAGTGTTGAAACTTAGCATGCAAGATGCTAAGCATGACTTTACTAGCATGGGAGATGAGTGCAATTGTTTGATAGTTAGCACATCCTTTGGTACTACCCTTCTTGGGAATTGAGATTAGGATTGACCTTTTGCAGTCCTGTGGCCTCTGCTCGGTCTTCCAGGTTTGCTGGCATAATGAATATAATACCTTGATGGCATCATCCTTTAGGGATCTGAATAGTTCTGGAATTTCATCACATCCACTATCTTTATTAACAGCAGTGCTTCTTAAGACCCACTTGACTTCGCACTCCAGAATGTCTGGCTCTGGGTGACTAACCACACCATCATAATAATCCAGTTCATTAAAGTGTTTTTTATACAGTTCTTTTTGTATCCTTTCCATCTCTTCTTGACCCCATCAGAGTCTAACTGGTATCTACAATTTTTATCCTTTATTGTGCCTATCTTGGGGCAAAATTCTCACTTAATGTTTCCAATTTTCCTGAATAGATCTCTAGTCTTTCTTCTTTTGTTGTTTTCTTTTATTATTAAGCTCTGTTCATTGAAGAAGGCCTTCTTATCTCTTCTAGCTATCCTTTGGAACTCTGCATTTAGTTGAATATACCTTTCCCTCTCTCCCTTGCTTTTTTTTTTTTCCTACTTCTTTTCATTCTTACGCTATTTGTAAAGCCTCCTTAGATGTCATTTCAATGTCTTGCTTTTATTTTGGGGGGGTATGGTTTTCCTCAATGCCTCCTGTACAATATTAAGGACTTCTGTCCTCAGTTCTTCTGGCACACTGTTAACTAGATCTAGTCTCTTGAATCTATTTGTCACCTCTACTGTAACTCATATGGGATTTGATTTAAGCCATATCTGGCTGGTCTTGTCTTTTTCCTGGTTTTCTTTAGTTTAAGCTTGAATTTTGCTATGAGAAGCTTATGATCTGAGCCACAGTCAGCTCCAAGTCTTGTTTTCTGCTGACTGTATACAGCTTCTCCATCTTTAGCTACAAAGAATGTAATCAATTTGATTTCGGTATTGACCATTTGATGATGTCCATGTGTAAAGTCATCTCTTGTGTTGTTGAAAAAAGGTGCTTGCTATGAGTAATGCATTCTCTTGGCAGAATTCAGTTAGACTTTGCCCTGCTTCATTTTGTTCTCCAAGGCCAAACTTGCCTATTACTCCAGGTATATCTTGACTTCCTACTTTTGCATTCCAATCTCCAGTGATGAAAAGAACATCTTTTTTAGGTGTTAGTTATAGGAGGTTTTCTAGGTCTGCATAGAACTGATCAACTTTAACTTCTTTGGCATCAGTAGTAGGGACATAGACGGATTACTGTGATGCTGATTGGCTTACCTTGGAAATTAACTGAGATCATTCTGTCATTTTTGAGGTTGTACCCAAGTACTGTATTTCAGATTCTTTTGTTATGAGGGCTGTTCCATTTCTTTCATGGGATTCTTGCCCACAGTAGTAGATAACAATGGTCATTTGAATTAAATTCACCCATTTCTGTCCATTTTAGTTAGCTGATTCCCAGGATGTTGATGTTTATTCTTACTATCTCCTGCTTGACCACATCCAATTTTCCTTGATTCATGGACCTAACATTCCAAATTCCTATACAATACTGTTCTTTGCAGCATCAGATTTTACTTTTGACACCAGACACATCCACAACTTAGCATCATATCCACTTTGGCCCAGTTGATTCATTCATTCTGGGACTATTGGTAATTCTTGCCCACTCTTCCCCAGTAGTATACTGGGCACCTTCAAACCTGGAGGACTCATCTTTTGGTATTATATCTTTTGGCCTTTTATACAGTTCATGAGGTTCTCATCGCACATATATTGGCATGGTCTTCCATTCCCTCCTCCAGTGTATCACATTTTGTCAGAACTCCCTGTTATGACCTGTCCATCTTGGGTGGTCCTGCATGGCATGGCTCATAGCTTCACTGAGTTACACAAGCCCCTTTGCCATGACAGGGCAGTGATCCATGAAGGGGAGAACTACCATATGACCCTGAAAATTCTACTCCTAGGCATATATCCAAAGAAAAGCATGATCTAAAACAATACATGCACCCCAGTGTTGGCTGAAGCATTGTTTATAATAGCAACCTAAATGTCCATTGACAGGGGAATGGATAAGGAAGATTCGGTACCTATATACCATTAAGTATTACTCAACCATTAAAAAGAATGAAATAATGTCATTTGCAGCAACATGGATGGACCTAGAGATTGTCATACTGAGTGAAGTAAGTCAGATATAGAAGAATAAATATCAGTATGACATTTCTCATATGTGGAATCTAAAGAAATGATACAAATGAACTTATTTCCAAAATAGAAACTCAGACTTACAGAACAAAATTATAGTTGCCAGGGGAGGGATGTGGAGAAGATAGAGTTAGGGAGTTTGGAATGGACATGTATATACTGCTATATTTAAAACAAATACTCGAAAAGTATCTACTATATATCACAGGGAAACTCTGCTCAATTTTATGTGGCAGCTTGCATAGGAAGGGAGTTTGGGGAAGAATAGATACATGCATATGAATAGCTGAGTCCTTTTGTTGTCTACCTGAAACTATCACAACATTATTAATCAGCTATATCCCAATACAAAATAAAAAGTTTAAAAACAAAACAACTTAATGGAGGGAAAACTGCTTCTACACCTTTATGGTAAACTTCCTACAGGCATCATCCCTGGTATCCATGAAGGGACAAGAGCATTTCAACTTCTGCCCAGAGTTAATTAAGCTGTACCATTTTCTGTCTCCCTAAATGGTGGAAATATATATATATATATATGTATGTATTTTCCCTAAGCTAAAGTACAGTGGTTTGCAAATCAAGACCCACAGTTTTTCTTTTTCATTCATCCATTTATTCAGTGAATTCTTATTGATTACCAGCTAAGGACTGTCAGCAGTGTTCCAGGTTCTGGGAATATAAAACTAGCAAGGGTCTGAATGACCATGCTCATATTATTCATAAATCTTGTGCCAACAGAATAAAGAAATATGTTCAGTGCTATGATGAGAAGAAATGCCATAATGAGTGCTTAAACTCGGGTTGGGGGGGTGCGTACATTCTCTAGGATATTCAGAGAAAGTCTATCTGAGGAATTATCTTCTGGGTTGAAACCTGAATAGAAATAAAAGATCCAGCTGTGCATTAGATTATTATTCAAGAAGCTTCATATTTCATCTGCAAGTATTCAAATTTATTTCTCAAGCCCCTGACCCTTTCATCCAGATGAAGTCACTCAACTTACCAGTGAGAACAGTCAGTTTTTCTCCTTGCAGTTTTTCCATTATTATTCTTCACACACAGAGTTATATTTGCAACTCATTGTCTATTGGACAGACTTTATACTGCAGAAAGAACAATAAAATTATGACTTGGTGACAGATCTACTTTATTGCCAAGGTATCTTGTAGCTCTCCATTAATTTCATTGTTTCTCTTCTTTCTGCCTGTCATTTTTCAGGAAGCAAACAAAACTGATGCTTTCAATGACAAGCGGACACAATGAAAAGATACCAATTTAAAAACAAAAACACAACAGCTTCTCAAAGATACTTCAGATGCTGGCAGTTCAAATTTCAAAAATGCTTAAAAACTTACCACTCATTATCAAATGAAGGATGGGGGAATGTTAATAATGATTTCCCTTGTTTTTGAAATCAAAAATCTGTCCCTCTGGTCTTTTTTCTTATAGCATACAAACTAATGACAGGACAAATTGTGTCCATATACATCTCTGAATGAATAAATGGAAAAATTGTGCATGAAGAAAAACAAGTATAGTTTTTGTTTGTGATATCTGTATGGAATGTTTGAAGGACATGGGATAAAATAATTCCATTGTGATGGTTATTAAATAGCTTTAACAAAACAAAATTTTTGCTCCTACACAGTATGCATTACACCTTATAATGAGCAACCTGATATGCTCTTGAGACGTCCTAAACACAGAAGGAAAACAGAAAAAGCTCAAACTAATTTCAAAAAAAGAAATAATTACAAGAAGAAAAACTGAAATGAGAGAAGCTACAACACACTGGAGAAAGGTGAAAGAAAAGACATGCTTGAAAGGCTGAAGCATCTAAAACCTCTAGAAGAGCAATAAAATAATCAAAACCAATAATGAAAAGAAATATGGGATATTTGAAGTCTGTGCAATCAAAATGGGAACTAAGATTCATTGTATGTATATGCACCATGCGGACTGAAACTCTTATTAATAAATACTGCATGCCACGGAAGATGCTAAGAACACCCAAATGCATATTTTTTAATCCTTACAAATCTTTTGTATGTGAATTACAACTGTGTCTCAGAGAACTGAGGTGACCTTCTCAAGTACTCACAGGTGTGCGTATGTGCATGCGTGCCCAGTCGTGTCCAACTTTCTGTGACTCCACTGACTGTAGCCCTCCAGGCGCCTTTGTCCATGGAATTTTCCAGGCAAGGATACTGGTGTGGGTTGCCATTTCCTTCTCCAGGGAATTTTCCCAACCCAGGGATCAAACTTGTGTCCCTTGTATCTCCTGCATTGGAAGGGGAATTTTTACCAGCTGAGCCACCAGGTAATCCCAAGTCATAGTAGCAAGAGGTAAAAGAAAACTATGAGAGCACGGTCTTTCCCTTTAGAATTAAAACATTTTCTTGTTATACACTGTTATATCTCAGTGAAAAATTTCTTGAACCCAGGTCTCCCACATTGCAGGCAGACGCTTTTACCTCTGCACCACCAGGGAATCCCCAAGACATGCCTAGAACAACCCAATCCCTTTTAATCCTATCACTATTTTAGAGTTAGTCAATCACTAAGCTTCTTCTGACAGACTTTGTGGCCTCCAGGAAAGCAGTGACTGTACAATCAGTAACCCTCCTTGAGCTTGTAATCTAGCAGATTCACCTAGAGGTCCTATCACATTCCATTTTCAAACAAAATGTCAGAGCAGGAATTAATACACAAAATAAGTAAAGAATTCATTCAACTCAACATCAAAAAAAAAAAAAAAAAGCCAACAACCCAATGGAAAAGTGTCAGAGTAGACATTTTCACAAAGACAACATACTGCTGGCTAACAGACAATAGAGAAATGCAAATTAAGGCACAATGAAATGCTACCAATTTACACCAACGATGGTAATGATGATCCTACGTGCAAAGCAGCGAAAGAGACACAGATGTAAAGAACAGACTTTTGGACTCTGTGGGAGAAGGAGAGAATGGGTTGATTTGAGAGAATAGCATTGAAATATGTATATTACTAAATGTAAAACAGATGACCAGTGCAAGTTCCATGCATGAAGCAGGGCACCCAAAGCCAGCGCTCTGGGACAACCCAGAGTGATAAGGTGGGGAGGGCGGTGGGAGGCAGTTTCAGGATTGGGGGACACATGAAAAGTGTAGCTGATTTGTGTTGATGTATGGCAAAAACCATCACAGTATTGTAAAGTAATTATCCTGCAATTAAAATAAAATAATTTAATAATAATAAAAAAGAAATACAAGGGTTGGCCCAGATGTGGAAAAAGGGCACCCTGCTGCAATAACTAGACATGGGTTCTATCCCTGGGTCACGAAGATTCCCTGGGGAAGGAAACGGCAAACCACTCAGTATTCTTGCCTGGGAAACCCCATGGACAGAGGACCCTTGCAGGCTACAGTTCATGGGTTGCCAAGAGTTGGACACAACTGAGCAGACACACACACCTGAACTGTTAATGGAGATATAAACTGGTTCAGTCACTATGGAAAACAGTATGGAGATTCCTAAAAAAAATAAAGATAGAACTACCATATTAACCAGCAATTCCACTCCTGGGTATTTATCCAAAGAAGATAAAAAAGCTTAGTCAAAAAGATATACGTACTCAAACAGTTAGAGCAGCATTATTTACAATAGCTAAGATTCAGTTCAGTTAGTCACTTAGTCGTGTCTCTTTGTGACCCCGTGAACCGCAGCAAGCCAGGCCTCCATGTCCATCATCAACTCCCAGAGTTTACCCAAACTCATGTCCATTGAGTCGGTGATGCCATCCAACCATCTCATCCTCTGTCGTCCCCTTCTCCTCCTGCCTTCAATCTTTCCCAACATCAGGGTCTTTTCAAATGAGTCAGCTTTTTGCATCAGGTGGCCAAAATATTGGAGTTTCAGCTGCAACATCAGTCTTTCCAAAGAATATGGGCTATTATTCAGGCACAAAAGAATAAAATTTTGCCATTTATGGCAACGTGGATAGACCTGAAGGGTATAAAACTTAGTGAAATAAGTTAGAGAAAGACAAATACTTTATGTTTTAATTTATATGTAGAATCTGAATAATAAAACAAATAAATGAATATAACAAAGACAGAAGGATTCACAGATGCAGAGAACAAGCTAGTGGTTTCCAGAGGGCAGAAGGGTGAAGGGAGGGGTAAAACTGTTGAAGAGGATTAAGATGCACAAACTACGAGGTATAAAATATATGTCACAAGGGTATAATATACAGCACAAAGATTATAGTCAATATTTTGTAACTTTGTATGAAGCATAATCTACAAAAACATCAAATGGCTATGTTGTATACCTGAAACTAAAATAATATTGTAAGTCATCTATACTTCAATAAAAAATTTAAAATAGCTATTCAGATCAAGATTGCATATGTGTGAACATGTATGTATGGCAGTAGCAAGTGGTGCTTGTAATCAGGCCAATAAATAAGCACATAATCATCATTTAATTAGTGTTGACTTAAAAAGAATCATTTTTCTTTAAATTTCTTTAAATTCAATTCTCATTTTGTTTTAAGTCCACAGAAATCTGCTTTCATTTACATTTTTATAATATATTCCATTTAAGTATTTTCACATGGAAGATGTCATTTAAGGAAGAAAATGCAGCAGTATGTAAAGATCTTTTGCATATCATTGCTAATGATATGTGATAAATATTAATACCTAATAACTACAGTAGTTAGAAAAATATTAAAATATAGTACTTTCAGGCATGATAGGAGTGAAAATAAAACCTTCACAGCATAACAGTATTTCCTGATAATTATACTGTAACAATTAGACTAAATTCTTGGAGAGAGCAATAAAATAGGTTAACCATTCAATTTGGGTTACATAATCCTACCATGTAGTTATTCAGGCTTATTATGTAATCAAATGAAACAGTGAATTGATTCATCATTCAATTTCCCAGGGAACTTCATCTTTATTTAGTTATTTATTTAGCTTGACAATAAAGGAATTTTTTTTTAAATTAAAACTCCTGGGGTAAATGCATTATGTTCAAGGCAATAGAGAATTTTAAAAATCTACATATTCTCACCCTACAAGAAATAAAAATGAGTTTCTTACTCATTTATGAGTTCAATTGCAAGGTGAACTTCTGATTGGAAGATAATAATTGGAAAAATATTGAGGTTTGTGAGAATCCTGGCCACAGACTGATGCCTACACTTAGGTCTGCATTGAATTTGCATGTTAGTCAAAGTGAAGTTTCTGCCTCACAGGGCTACAAACACACTGTTAATTTTACCACAAACTGTAAATGGTGGCCAAATGGTGTGTTAAATAAAGGAAATGTTATTGAAAACAGCAAGAGAACTTTGGGATACAGTTCATTTTAGTTTACAACAAATGTCTGAATTAAATATATTTATTCTTCAAGAGCTGAGTGGTTAAATCTGGCTATAAATCTGATTGTCTAATTACCTTTTCAAACATCTCCAGTTGCTTGAACAATGACATTCTTGCTGGATAAAAGAGAATGTAAATTTTAATTTGCATCTCTATGTTGTTTGTTTAAGGGAGATGGAGTTACAAAATGTTTTGTGGGCTGATATAAGCATTTGTGAAATTTCTGAATATATATATATATATATATATAAAATGTTTTATCTGGGAAATACATGATCTTCAAACTCAGGTAGGAGCCAGATACTTCTCTCAATATTCTCACTTTGTCTCAGGTCCTGAGGAGGATGATAACAATGTCCTATAGACCTTGGATGTAGGAAACAATTTATCAGTACATGCTCAGAAATACACTGAGACATAAAACCTTGCATAATCATAGAAGAGAAACTTGCAGTAACCAAAGGGGAGAGGAAGTGGGGGTTGGACAAATTAGATATATGGACTTAACAGAAAAATACGACAACATGTAAAATAGATAAGCAACAAGGATTTACTGTATAGTACAGGGAATTATTAGAGAGGGAAATGGCAACCCACTCCAGTATTCTTGCCTGGAGAATCCCAGGGACAGGGGAACCTGTTGAGTTCTACATGGTTAATAATATTTGGTGCCCCTTACATACCCAGACTCAGCACTGTGTATAAGATGCAAACAATTGCTTTTAAAACTGAATTTATTTTGTACACTGGTGTATTTTTATTAAAAAGATTTGAGATTTTGTAGATCACACAACAGTGTTTTTCAACAGAGTAGGTGTTTTAAAAATATGTATGTGCAATAAATGAATATAAAGAAACAATTAAATGCTTAAAAGGCTTGTGTCATTTTCATGACAGTCTTGTCCTTCTCGAGCATTGGCTGTCAGTTTCCTCCTTTCAGTGGTTAGTTTTGCCAGTTTGGGTGCATTTAGCTGCAAGGAATACAATGCTCAAATAATAATGAGCTAATTAATGAAAACATAGGCTTTATGCAACACTCAAACATATATTTAAATATTTGCAATCTTTCTTTACTCTCTGCCATTATCAATCTATTAGCAAGTATTGTTGATAACACTTATCACTGCTTAATTAGAATATAACTGAGGAAGCTCCATCCATTGTTAAACTTACTGAATCATGCTGAATAGAGGAAGAAGAACATTGAACTTTTTCTATTTTTAATATCTAGATTTACAATCCATTCCAGAAGTTTGCATCTCCCACTGGATGCCAAAGCTTCACCTACCTATCACTTGACTAAGGGGGTTGAAATCACTATTCAAGTGAAGACCAACTACTGTTATTCTATGGCTGATAGAAGAGATTATTTTCTCTGAACTATTATTCTGCCAGAACAAAAGTAGGGCAGAAAAGATGAATAACTTTTGATAGTCAGTCATTACTGTTCATTTCATTCAAAGTCAACTTGTGGTTACATTTTCATCACTCTTTTTTTTTTTTTTTTTTTTTAAGAGGAGTCACTATTCTGTTAAGCTCATTCAGGTAGTACCCACTTTAAATTCCTTTTAAGAATTTGCATTTTATAGGAAAGCTACAGACTACAACTATGTCAGTCATACTATATTAATTCATCATCTGTCCTTAACATAATTGTGTGTGTGTGTATTCAGTTGAGTCTGACTCTTTGCAACCCCATGGACTGTAGCCCATCAAGCTCTTCTGTCCAAGGGATTTCCCAGGCAAAGTACTGGAGTGGGTTGCCATTTCCTTCTCCAGGGGATCTTTTCGACCCAGGGACTGAACTAGCATCTCCTGAGTCTCCTGCATTGGCAGGCAGATTCTCTACCACTGTTTCACCTGGAAAACCCAACATAATTTACGGAAACTACTTTAAAAAGAAAAGTTAAATTGTAGATAAGGCATCTACACTGAATGAAATAACAAAAAATAACTCGTTAAGGAAAATAGACATCCATTAGCTTGAAAGTTCTAGATGTCTTTTCTATAACACTATCCTTACTCCACAAGACAGTTGACAAGAAGAAAAATTATCTAAAATTTTTATTTGAGAAGCTTTAGAAAGTTTAGCTAAGTAAAGATCATTTAACTGGTTAGGGTTCATCAGTTATCCATTTACCCTCCAACTGAATCTAAAGCCCATCTTTCCTGATTCTTCCACTCAGCTTGCACAGAGAACATCACTCACATTGCTAGCAACCACAGATAGCTCACTGGAGTCTCTTTTTTAGCAAACTTTCTAATTGCACCTGCTTCTGAAATAGTTATAACTAAAGTTGGCTTATCCATGGTGCTGTGAGAGATGTCAAAGATTTCTCAACTTCTGCCAAGGACAGGGGTATAGTAGGATGGAAGGGTGTGGAGAATTAATCATTTTCATCGGCACAAGAGTGAGATGCCTAATTGCTGGCCACACAAAACAATTGTATTTCCACCGACAGACTTCGAGCAGGATCTCCCAAACAGTTTCTTGTCACAGCAGTTGCTCAGAGTATTCAAATATGTCTATTTTTCCCTTAGGCTTGCACGCAATCTTTTTCCTAGGTTGTTCTTTACTCACCTTTGTTATCTCTGAGGGAGAAGAGGAAGAATCATTTAAGAGGCTACACTCAAGCTAAGCTGGACAAAATCACTCCGTTTGGGTACATGGTGAAGACATGATTCATTAGGAGGTCATTTTCTTTAATCAAAAATATCATACTTGCACTCTGGTTTTGTAATCCTTATTAAAAATGTTGATATTTTCTATGATTTAGGCAACACAATTGCTGATTCACTTTCATAAATCTCTTCAACTAAAACTATATAAAAGGCAATGAGGGACAATAAATGCATATATAAACAAGGTGAGATTAATCATCTCCACACAAGAAAGAACTTTAGAATTTTTATCTGATTTTCCCCATTCTGAGTTCCTCTTGCCTCAGAGGAAGAAAAAATAGGTCAATGGACAAAACTCATCATTGAAACTGACTCAAGGTGGTACTCTTTCTTTCCTTCTTTTTTTATAGAGGTCACTTTGAAAAGTATGCTGATGATGAAATGTGATGTTTAAGATGTTATCATGTTCTCCCTGCCATAAAGGCTGTTGTACTAATGACTATGTGCAGCTTCAAAAAAAAAGGACAAATTCTTGAAAAAGACACACACACAAAGACACAAAAATCTCTTGGTGATCTAGATTCTGCTTCATATATGTTCAATGTAGTCTGGTTTTAACCAGACTAAACTAATCTCCTGGGAAAGAAGCAGAATTTATATGGTCCCAAGCTTCTGTATATGCCCTTTTTAATGAGTCCCATTCCATAATTAACTTCATTTCACATGGTAAATCTGCTCAAAGATAATCCCAGCCAGAAAACTTTCCTCAATGCCCTTCAGCGGTGAGTGGACATACCACATGTGTATAGCACCCACTATATGGGTGCTATATAAAATATGGACTTATATTCTGTTACTATACTTTTTAAATATAATTTGTGTTTATCTTCCTCACCAGATTTCTGATTATTTTGAAAATAAAAATTATTTATTGCTTTTTGTGTGTACTCATAGTTTTTAAGAGTCTAGAAGAATGCAGGGCCCAAATTTTGTCAGACAAACACTTGCATTCCCTTATTTGAGAGAAGCAATTTGGGGAAGAAATACTTATTCCCATCAATGTCCATTTTTCTGTTCTTGCAAAGAAGTCCCTGTATGATATGATTTTGTGGAGCCATTAGACCAAGTTCAAGCAATAGAACTTCTAGGCTGACCTATATAACCTCTAGCATGATTCTTCTGTTCGCTCTATACTCATCAGCCAGATGGAGGCAATGATCCAGAATCAGAAAATGACATCAACACAATGGAAGGGTCCTGGTTCCCAGAGTGAGTCAGAGGAGAATCTGGATCCCCAAGTGAATTCATAGAAGGAGCCTGTGTTTCTTAATGACCCAGTAGAACAGATCCCCACTGATCTGGGTTATGATACGATGAAAACAAACATTCACTGTGTGTTAAGGTATTAAAACTTGAAGGTTGTTTCAGAAATTCAACCAGCCTGATAAATTAAAAGATACTGGGGACACTGCAAAGGAGAGGCAAATAAATTTCATACTAGACAGAAAATAATATTTTTTTGCACTTCAAATTTATCTACATTACTTTCCTTGATCATTTATTCTCACTCTAAATTTTTATCTCAGGTTCATTTGTTAAACCAATGACCTGTATGTGAAAAGTCTGGCATATTGAATGAAAGGAAATCTGCTGAGCAGCTCAGATACATTATTCTGTTTTAACATTCTTTAACCTCACATACACTTTCAAGTGGGCTAGGGAGGCAGCAATGGGGGCTTGTAGATCGTTACTTAATGGCAGTGTTAGGTTTTTTCTACGCTGGGATAGAAGACTCACTAGATCAAAGGAAAGAAATTGGGGTTCCCCTGGTGGTCCAACGTCTAGGAATCTGCCTGCCAATGCAGGGGACATGGTTTTAATCCCTTGTCTGAAAGGATCCCACATGCCATGGAGCAACTAAGCCCATGCACCACAACTATTGAGCCTGCACTCATACTCTAAAGCCCAAGAGGCACAGCTACTGAAGTCCACATGCCTAGAGCCTACGCTCCACAGCAAGAAAGGCCAACGCGATGAGAAATCCACATGCCGCAACTAGAGAAAGCACGCACATACCAGCAGAGACCCAGTGCAGCCAAAAATAAACAAATAAATTATTATTTTTTTAAAGAAAAGGAAGACAAACAAATCTGATATTCTTGCTTCATGTCAGTGGTTCAATCGTGTCCGACTCTTTGAGACCCCAGGGACTGTAGCCTGCTAGGCTTCTCTGTCTATGGGCTCTCCCAGGCTAGAATTCTGGAGTGGGTTGCCATTTCTTTCTCCAAGGATCTTCCCAACTCAGGGATGGAACCCACATATCCTGTGTCTGCTGTACTGGCAGGCAGCTTCTTTACTGTCTGAGCCTGTAAAATATCCATTTGCAGTACTGCATCAGAATCACACTGTCCTTCAATTGGCAATTATTCCCCTAGTTTCCTGTTTACATGTTCCTCAAGTGGTTTTCCTCCATTATGTAAGAGGCACAAAGATAAGTCTACTTTTTAAACACTCAGCAACCTAATCATGTGAGATCCTTTCAGACATCTCTGCTCACTTCCTTACAGAGAAACATGTACTTAGTT
Source organism: Capra hircus (assembly GCF_001704415.2). Classification (NCBI taxonomy): domain Eukaryota; kingdom Metazoa; phylum Chordata; class Mammalia; order Artiodactyla; family Bovidae; genus Capra; species Capra hircus. The sequence continues at coordinate 12,970,673 of NC_030822.1, read as the reverse complement.
TAAAAAAAAAAAATCTGAGTATTAGATTCACACTCTCTATATAATCTTATCCTCATCCTGGCAGAGTAGGATATATCCCTCTATGAAAGGAGCTCTCTCCTCAAACCTCATCATTACCCACTCACCTCATCTTTCTCACAATAGGTGAGAATGATTTGAAGAGATGCTACTATTAGGATTATGTGGTTGAAAAAAAAAAATAGCATCAAGGTAATAAACACTGAGAATGAATCAACTAGCCGGGGATGTTTCAACACCATATGTGAGTGGGAAGGAACTTGGGTGGGTCACCCAATGAACCCAGTGCCCTACAAATACTGTTAATGGAGACTTGCTTACTCAATCTACACACTGTTGCCTTATTTCAGACTAGAATACAAGCTCTCCTAGAAACAGATTTTAAGAAGCTACTTAGCTAAGCAGTCTGTATCCAAAGTACTTAGTAAAATCTGTTTTAAAAGTCCAGATTGCTAAACTAGAATTAGTTGCTAAGGGAAACAGCAAAATGGTACTTAAATAGATGATATATGATTGATAGATAGATAGGTAGATAGATAGATAGGAGAGAGAGAAGAAACAGAAGGAAGAAAAGGAGGGAGGGAGGGAGGGAGGAAGGAGGAAGAAAAAGAAAGATGATGGGAGGAGAACTTCTGAGTTTAAATGAAGTACATCAAGTTAGACAATTACAAGTTGCTTAATCCAAACTCTTAGAGTTAATTTTGAATTTATTTTCCTCACAGATCACTTCTAATCTATCCAAAGCGCTGAGAGCACTGTCTTTAGAGTATCAGTTCAGTTCAGTCACTCATTCTTATCTGACTCTTTGCCACTCCAGGGACTATAACACGCCAGGCTTCTCTGTCCATCAGCAACACCCAGAAGTTACGCAAACTCATGTCCACTGAGTCAGTGATGCCATCCAACCATCTCATCCTCTGTCGTCCCCTTCTCCTCTCACCTTAAATCTTTCACAGCTTCAGGGTCTTTTCAAATGAGTCAGCTCTTCACATCAGGTGGCCAAAGTATTGGAGTTTCAGATTCAGCATCAGTCCTTCCAATGAACACACAGTCCTTCCAGTGAACACACAGGACTAATCTCCTTGAGGATGGACTGGTTGAATCTCCTTGCAGTCCAAGGGACTGTCAAGAGTCTTCTCCAACACCACAGTTCAAAAAAGTCAATTCTTCGATGCTCAGCTTTCTTTATAGTCCAACACTCACATCCATACATGACTGCTGGAAAAGCCATGGCCTTGAATAGATGGAAATTTGTTGCCAAAGTAATGTCTCTGCTTTTTAATATGCTGTCTAGGTTGGTCATGACTTTTCTTCCAAGGAGTAAGTGTCTTTTAAATTCATGGCTGCAAAAAAAATAAATAAAATAAAATAAAAAATAAATTCATGGCTGCAGTCACCATCTGCAGTGATTTTGGAGCCCCCCAAAATAAAGTCTGACACTGTTTCCACTGTTTCCCCATCTATTTCCCATGAAGTGATGGGACCAGATGCCATGATCTTTGTTTTCTGAATGTTGAGCTTTAAGCCATCTTTTTCACTCTCCTCTTTCACTTTCATCAAGAGGCTCTTTAGTTCTTCTTCACTTTCTGCCATAAGGGTGGTATCATCTGCATATCTGAGGTTATTGATATTTCTCCATGAAATCTTGACTCCAGTTTGTGCTCCTTCCAGCCCAGCATTTCTCATGATGTACTCTGCAGATAAGTTAAATAACCAGGGTGACACTATACAGCCTTGACATACTCCTTTCCCAGTTTGGAACCAGTCTGTTGTTCCATGTCCAGTTCTAACTGTTGCTTCCTGACCTTCATACAGATTTCTCAAGAGGCAGGTCAGGTGGTCTGGTATTCCCATCTCTTTTGGAATTTTCCACAATTTATTATGACCCACGCAGTCAAAGGCTTTGGCATAGTCAATAAAGCGGAAGTAAATATTTTTCTGGAACTCTCTTGCTTTTTCAATGATCCAGAGGATGTTAGCCATTTGATCTCTGGTTCCTCTGCCTTTTCTAAAACCAGCTTGAACATCCAGAAGTTAAGAGTTCACATATTATTGAAGCCTGGCTTGGAGAATTTTGAGCATCAGTTAAGTAGCGTGTGAGATGAGTGCAATTGTGCAGTAGTTTGAGCATTCTTTGGCATTGCCTTTCTTTGGGATTGGAATGAAAACTGACCTTTTCCAATCCTGTGGACACTGCTGAGTTTTCCAAATTTGCTGGCATATTGAGGGCAGCACTTTCACAGCATCAACTGTTGGGTTTTGAGATAGCTTAACTGGAATTCCATCACCTCCACTAGCTTTGTTCATAGTGATGCTTCCTAAGGCCCACTTGACTTCACATTCCAGGATGTCTGACTCTAGGTGAGTGATCACACCATCATGATTATCTGGGTCATGAAGATCTTTTTTTTTTCTACAGTTCTTCTGTGTATTCTTGCCACCTCTTCCTAATGTCTTCTGCTTCTGTTAGGTCCACACCATTTCTGTCCTTTATTGAGCCCATCTTCACATGAAATTTTCCCTTTGTATCTCTAATTTTCTTGAAGAGATCTCTAGTCTTTCCCATTCTATTGTTTTCCTCTATTTCTTTGCACCAATCACTGAGGAAGGCTATCTTATCTCTCCTTGTTATTCTTTGGAACTCTGCATTCAAATGGGTATATCTTTCCTTTTCTCTTTTGCTTTTCACTTCTCTTCTTTTCCCAGCTATTTGTAAGGCCTCCTCAGACAGCCATTTTAGTTTTTTTACATTAATTTTTCTAAGGAATGGTTTTGATCCCTGTCTCCTGTACAATGTCACGAACCTCTGTCCATAGTTCATCAGGCACTTTGTCTATCAGATCTGATCCCTTGAATCTGTTTATCACTTCCACTGTATAATCCTAAGGGATTTGATTTAGGTCCTATCTGAATGGTCGAGTTGTTTTCCCTTCTTCAGTTTAAACCTAGATTTGGCATAAGGAGTTCATGATCTGAGCCACAGTCAGCTCCTGGTCTTGTTTTGCTGACTGTATAGACTTCTCCATCTTTGGCTGCAAAGAATATAATCAGTCTGATTTCAGTGTTGACCATCTGGTGATGTCCATGCCTTTAAAGTATAGCCACTTTCAAATAAAGCCCCGACCATCTATATCATTTTGGCCTCATCTAATGCACCCTGTAGCTTTCTTCTATTGGCATAATAATTCCTAGCATGTTTTATCTACCTCTCCACTAGCCCTGTGCATTCTGTTTCTACTTAGTAATCAGAGTGCTCTTCTTAAAATGTATGTTAATCACATAATTCCTCTGTGCAAAACTCTCCAATGAACCCCCTTTATCAGTTTCTTTTTACTATTTTAACAAATTACCACAAACATAATGACTCAAAGCAATACAGATTTATCTTACAGTTCTGGATGTCAGAAGACTGACATGAGTTTTACAGAGGCTAAAATCAACATTTCCACTGCATTCCTCTTGGAGGCTCCAGAGAGAATCAATGTCCTTGCCTTTTCCAGTTTGTAGAGGCTGCCTGCATTCCTTAATTCATGTTCCCTTCTTTCATGTCCACATCATGTAACATCTGCCTCCTTAGTCAAATCTTCTTTTACTGACTTTGACTCTCTTGCCCCCTTATTATAGCTCTTGTAACTATATTAGGATAATTACATCTGGATAACCTGGGATAATCTCCTCATCTCCAAATACTTAACTTAATCACATGTGCACATTTCCTTTTGTCTTATAAGGTGATATATTCACAGGTTCCAGGGATTGGGTGTGGTAATCTTTGGGGACCATTATTCTGTTTATGGTATGTCCCTATTTCAGGCAGATTAAAAAATTGAAATCCTTACTGTACCTCGGTGGATTGAGCACACAATAGTTCTGACCTATGTATGGGTTGAAATATAGCTCAGGTGACATTGAAAATAAAAAAGCTTAAACTACCCAATGCATAGTGCTAGGTAAAATATGAAATCAGCATTATCTCATGTCAGTCAAAGACAATGATTTCAAATGTTATAAAATTATCTTGGGAATTTCCTGGCAGTCAGTGGTTATGACTCTGCACTTCCAGTGCAGAGGGTACAGGTTCAGTCCCTGGTCAGGGAACTAAGAGCCAACATGGTATGACACGTGGCCAAAAATTTGAAAACAAACAAACAAGCAAAAGGTTCTCTTTATAATCTCAGGAGAAGAAATTATTTATTTTAAAGACACAGTGAGTAATAATTGCTGCAATAAGAAATAAGGATAAATACAACCATTTTAAGTTTAAAAAGTTGTGTTGTGGTTCTTTCAAAGCACACAAAGGAAAATGAGGATAAACAACAGGATAGACAAATATATCTGCAACACACACATCTGATAATTTCTGAATGTTGAGCTTTAAGCCAACTTAATTTTTTTTTTTTTTTGGCAGGGGGACGGGGGGGCTCCAAAATCACTGCAGATCATGACTAAAGTCATGAAATAAAAAGACACTTACTCCTTGGAAGGAAAGTTATGACCAACCTAGATAGCATATTAAAAAGCAGAGACATTACTTTGCCAATAAAGGTTCATCAAGCCAAGGCTATGGTTTTTCCAGTAGTCATGTACGGATGTGAGAGTTGGACTATAAAGAAAGCTGAGTGCCAAAGAATTGATGCTTTTGAACTGTGGTGTTGGAGAAGACTCTGGAGAGACCCTTCAACTGCAAGGAGATCCAACCAGTCCATCCTAAAGGAAATCAGTCCTGAATATTCATTGGAATGACTGATGTTGAAGCTGAAACTCCAATACTTTGGCCACCTGATGTGAAGAGCTGACTCATTTGAAATGACCTTGATGCTGGGAAAGATTTAAGGTGGGAGGAGAAGGGGACGATAGAGGATAAGATGGTTGGATGGCATCACCAGATCAATGGACATGAGCTTGAGCAAGCAATGGTAGTTGGTGACGGACAGGGAGGCCTGGCATGCTGCAACCCATGGGGTTGCAAAGAGTAGGACACGACTGAATGACTGAACTGAACTAACTGATAACTGCTTCCCTAGTGGCTCAGACAGTAAAGAATCTGCCTACAATACAGGAGACCCAAGTTCAATCCCTGGGTCAGAAAGATTCTCTGGAGAAGAAAATGACAACCCACTCCAGTATCCTTACCTGAGAGAATTTAAGATGTAGGGATTCTGTGTTGGTCATCTTTCTTTGGGCTTCCCTGGTGGCTCAGGCATTAAAGAATTTGCCTGTGATGCAGGAGACCAGGGTTCAGTCCCTCATTGAGGAAGATTCCCTGGAGAGGTAAACGGCAACCAACTCCAGCATTCCTTTCTGGGAAATATCATGGACAGAGGAGCCCGGTAGGCTACAGTTCATGATGTGGCAAGGAGTTGGACATGACTTAGTGACTAAACTACCAACAACTGATAATTGCTATCTAGAATAAATAGAAATTTCCCTATAAAACAATAGGAAAATGGGCAAAAGACATGAACAGGCATCTCAGAGAGAAAAATACCTGTGTGGAGACTCACCATAGATTCATAAATTTCAGGTGAAGCATTTAGTATGAACATCTTCTCCATATGGAGAAGGCACAATCTGTTTAAATAATTCCACAGATAAGGACTCTCCCGGCAAATACTGTGTTTTCCAGGACATCTGTCATTATTATCTGTACTAACAACACATTTTTTTTCTTGCCAGGAGTAGGTCCAAAAATCACAAAACTGTTCTTTGTTTGTTTTAATTGGAGTATTATTTCTTTACAATGTTGTGTTAGTTTCTGCCATACAACTTGAATCAGCTGTATGTATACATATAGTCCCTCCTTCTTGAGCCTCTCCCAACACCCCAGTTCCACCCCTGTAGGTCATCATAGAGCACCGAGTTGAGCTCCCTGGGCTATACAGTAGCCTCCCATTAGCTATTTTATACATGATAGTTTATTTTATATGTATATATAACATATATATATATGTCAATGCATATATATCTCTCAATTCATCCCACCCTCCCCTGCAACTGTGTCCACAAGTTTATTCTCATCTGCATCTCTGTTGCTGCCCTACAAATAGGTTCATCAGTACCAACAGAATTGCATTTTAACTACTTCCTTCCCAACACATCCTCTGACCTTGGTCAATCCCTGTGCTTAGTCGCTCAGTCATGTCCAAATCTTTGCAACCCCATGGACTGTAGCCCACCCAGCTTGGCTCCTCTGTCCAAGGGGATTCTCCAGACAAGAATATTGGAGTGGGCTGCCATTCCCTTTTCCTGGGGAATCTTCCCAACCCAAGGATCGAACTCAGGTCTCTCCCATTGCAGGCGATTCTTTACCAGATGAGCCACCAGAGAAGCCCCAGAATATTGGAGTGGGTAGCCTATCCCTTCTCCAGAGGAACTTCCCAACCCAGGAATTGAACCAGGGTCTCCTGCATTGTAGGCAGATTCTTGCAGCTGAGCTACCAGGGAAGCCCTGGTCAATTCCTACTTGCCACATATTTGTCTCATGTCTTCTCATTGTTCAACATTATATTATGCAAAAGACAAAAGTTCCCTAAAACCCTAAACTGACCAGAATTTGAATCATTCAAACGGGATTAGGGATTCATTTTTATAAAATTTTAAGTAGAAACACATTTTTTTCACAAGTTTTTTTGTTGTTGTTGTTTTTGTTTTTTAATTATTATTCTCTTACTAGACCAGCTAGGTATTTTCTTCTCTATTATCCACATATACATGATTTTTTTTTATACTTGAATCTTTTTATATGTGTTGATGGAGGAATTCTTCTGTATCATTTTTCTAAAGCCAAACTCACTTCTTATTTTGCCCATCTGATTTTCATAGGTATTATTTTAATTGTGAGCAAGGATATCAGACTCTCACAAGCTTTACTAACCTGAAGGTGGAAATGTACCAATTTGCTTCTATAGTGCATCACTGTGGTGGAGAGATTAAAGCAATCTTCGTAGTACCTTCCCAACAAGAAAGGCTTTCCCCCCATGGATCACACATGCTGTGTTACTGGGTCATGATGAGAAAATTTTTGCATATGAAATTTGGTGTTCAGTAGTAAAATTCCAGATACAGCTTCCAGATCTTACATAGCAGCACTTTTTTGCACCCTAGAGCAATGATAAGGTTTTTTTTTTTTTTTTCCCCTCCCTTGTGAAAGTGCAAGCAGTTGTACCACAGGGAAAGCAATTCCCCTTTTTATCTGTATCACCAGGTCTTTAGAGAACAGGGACAAAGCCACACAGCTCAGTGATCCTGCCACAACCAGGCTTTGCATTATGCTCCCTCTGGGCACCCAATACCCTTGCTCTTTAGCTTTGTACTGATATACAAAGACATTAGATCCCACAGTGATTACAATATCTAATAGTCCTCCCTCAAAGCGATTACAAGATTTCTTTCAGGTCATTGATGATTATGATATTATTATATTCATTATTTTATGAGTCCTTTCACCTGTAAATTGCATTTGAATGATAGCTGAATTCATCTATGTGCCTATCATATTTTTTTTCCTCCAAAGTATCCAGATAAAGTTTCTATGTATAGTTAAGAAGTCAGTGGGGCCTCAGTTTCCTTTGTCCAGAACAAACAAGTCTGAATATTTCTCCCTGCATTAACTGTTATTCAGTGCTAGATCTGAGAGGTATAATTCAGAGTATTATGATTCTAGAGATCAGACTTGTGGTTGCCAAGAGGGAAGGGCTGGGGAAGGGATGGATTCGGGGTTTGGGATTAGCAGACGCAAATTATTATATATAGAATGGATAAGCAACAGGATCCTATTTTATATCACAGGGAACTCTATTCAATATCCTGTAATAAACCAGAATGGAAAATAACATGAAAAATGAAAGTGTTAGTCACTTAGTCATGTTTGACTCTGCGATCCCATGGACTGTAGCCTGCCAGGCTCCTCTGTCCATGGAATTCTCCAAGCAAGAATACTGGAGTGGGTTGCCATTCCCTTCTCCAGGGGATCTTCTTGACCCAGGAATTGAACCAGGGTCTCTTGCATTATAGGCAGATTCCTTACCATTTGAACCACCAGGGAAGCCCTCTGTGGTATATATACACATAAATTATACTTCAATAAAATAATTTTTTATGAAGTGTGATTACCTTACTCTGTGGTGTTTTTCCTAGACCTAGTATAGCTCTATTCCTCATTGGGATCATGACCCACTTATGAGTATTCCTTCTATTTACTATGATCCCTTCCGCTTTCAATCTATTTTTGGTTTGGACCCAAACCACCCTCCAGGCTGACAATAACAGCAAGTATACTAAAACATCTCAGTTCCAGCCCTAGGCTGATGTTCTAGAATTTTACAAAGCCGAGTGGGTTGCCTGTGACACAGCCTTCGGTAAATCCTATATTAATTGTTTTTGCTCAGAGTCCCGTTTCAATTAAAGCTTCTTTTTGGAGATTATTAAGGGGAGTCAATAGGGTACTTCGGATAGAAATATGATTATTGCCAAAACTCAAATAGCCCTCTCTGTCTCTGCGTTTCTTGTCTGTGAGCAGGTTCTGCAAGAGATTTTTAACTTATTTTTTACAGTGATGAGTAGTGTATTTTGTTTTGTCCAGATCCTGTAAATCTCAGGAATGTTGTGAACTGGCTAGCTCTAAAACTTTAGCCAGATATACCACCTATTCTCCATTAGTCATACAGGTAACTATAGTCCCTGAGATCCTTGGAAAAGATGATAATCACGACTGCATTAATGTAAACCATGAACTTGCACTCAATAAGCAACAGGTCCAAATCCCAACCCACTGCGCTGTTACGCGCTACGTAGCTTCAGATGCATCTGACTATTTGTGACTTTGGACTGTAGCCTGCCAGGATCCTCTGTCCATGGGATTCTCCAGACAAGAATACTGGAGTGGGTTGCCATGCCCTCCTCCAGGGGGTCTTCACAACCCAGGGATCAAATCTGTGTCTCTTGTCCTGCATTTGCAGGAGGCTTCTTTCCACTAGTGCTACCTGGGAAGCCTCCCAACTCATTCAACAAGGCAATTTTCTTGACAAAGTAGCAGCCTGGTAAACTGATATATGTCTATTATATTTTATCCCTTAGGAATGTAATCTCTACCTGGTCAAAATTCAAATTGAACAGAAGGCATCCATTAGCCTACCACCTGGGAGCTCAGACAGTGCAGAATCCACCTGCAGTGCAGGAGACCAGGATTCAGTCCCTAGGTTGGGAAGATCCCCTGAAGAAGGAAAGGGCTACCCACTTCAGTATTCTTGCCTGGAGTCAGACACGACTGAGCAACTTTCACTTTTTTTTTTTTTTTTTAAACCTCCTTGGCCTGTTGTACTGTGTGTATTCTCCAGTATACCAGAGGCAGCTAAGATATTTAGAGAAACCATATAGCCTAATCCTTGATCATCCCTTACTGAATCCATAAAACATCTGCCTTATGCATTAGCTAGACAGGACTATTAAATAAGGGGGTCAATGAGATTCAAAACTCCTGACACAACTATTTTCCTGACCAGAGTAATGACCTAATCATCCTAAGGGCTCCACCTAGTAAATACCATCAGATAGGGCATTAGGATTTCAACATTCAGATCATAGCAGGAAACACTTATTTCACAAAACTTTCTTTTCATCTTCAGTTATATTGTTTAAGGAACATTGTCCAGGAACCATGTCTCATGAATTCAGATCCCCAATTTATTCCCCAGATGGCTTGGTGGTAAAGAATTTGACTGAAATGCAGGAGATGAAGGAGACATGGGTTTGATCTCTGGGTCAGGAAGATCCCCTGGAGGAGCAAACAACAACTCACTCGAGTATTCTTGCCTAGAGAATCCCATGGACAGAGGAGCCTCGCAGACTAAAGTCCATGGGGTCGCAAAGAGTCAGACACAACTGAGCGACTAAGCATGCATTTATTTCCTGTAAGCAAAGCTAGACAGAGCAGGTGCATCCTGTGACAATATCCCAAGAACAGGATATTTCAGGTACCACTTACCATTAAGCATGTCTGCCAGCAGTTCTGTCCCTGGTCTATTTACAAGGATATTTCTTGGGTCACCTACTATATAATCATTTCCTTACAAAGGAATCCCCAATGTCATTCATCTTGTGAGAGTCAGTGCCTCAAAATGTTATTTCTCTTTTATACCAACAGCACACCAATAAAATAACAAATGATGCCTAAAATATCAACCTAGGCATGATTAATTAGAGCTGGTTTAAAACCATTTATTTACCAGCACTTACCTCTGCCCATTACTGTCTGTATCTAGGCTCCACAGAGACATCTGTGACTACTGGACTCCAGGTTACTATCTTCTGTGGAGGGCAAGCTGAGATGGTTTCAGAGCTCATGAATGATGAGACTTGTAGGTAGCCAATGAAAACAGGTGCTAGTGAAGGAGACTCAGCTTCACCTGCCCTTAAGGATGTTTGCCTAACATGTCACCAAAGATGTCTAGGAGCTCCAAGAACAGTTTCCCTATATTGACAAATTTCATGTGTCTTCATGGAATGGAGATGCTTGGTTTGTAGGCATAAACATAACAGAAGGTTGGGTTAGAGATAGAACTCCAGATAAAATAAGCAGGATTCTATACAAAGCCCAGGTAAAACATCTGATGAGTTCTCCTTTTAGACTTAGTGATTTGGACTGTGTAGATTGGATATTTAACTATATCTTACTTGATTATTTAATCATATCTTACTGCTCTGTAAAATATATTGTATTTAAAGACAGTCATAAAATGACTTTGGAGAAGGAAATGGCAACTCACTCTAGCATTCTTGCTGAAAAGTCCCATGGACAGGGAAGCCTGGCAGGCCACAAGAGTTGGACACAGTTTTGTGACTAAACCACCACCACCAGCACCACAGAGTGATTTAGGAGCCTGCTCTAGCATGAGATCAGAGTATTTATCACATGTGTAAAATTCAGACAAATGTTTGCACATCAGCATTTTTATTATTCTCTTTTATCACATTATAAACAGATTTGAAATTCCTTTTTGGTGCCTTGTTAGGACACAAACTTAATATTTACTAGGAAAAGGGAACGGTTTAATTGGGAAATGAAGGTTTTATACTTTATGGTGACATCGTAAGTAAATAAATATTAATGAAACTTGTCTCTGGGATCATATCCTAGCTTAGACCATTTAAGTTTCACTTATCTTTTGCTTTTTGTACACATTCTCTGGAGGATTAAATGACATTTGGGCAAGTAAATGTCTAATTTACTTGGAATTATTAGTGGTTGGTGGAGAACTTCTACCTTTTTATGAAGGTATATTTATTTTGGATTTAAAATGCATTCTTGAGAATGTAAGCTTTGTGAGGACTGTCTGCCCCATTCACTCTGTTATCCTCAGAACAGTGGTTGGCATATAGTGTCTAAAAATTGCTCTGTATAAATGAATAACATGATAGAATTAGGAGAGCATTGCTCACAAGATATTAGGGAATATTCATAGGATATATGATTAATTTTTAAAAATTATGCCAAGATATATTGGATAGTCAGAGTGAGAGCGATTGTGTAGTGCTGATTCAGTGATATTATTTATCACTCTCTGTATGAATTACATTAGCAAGCAGGAGAGTGTGATGTCCCAAGGTGACAGATTGATTTTTTTAATGTTTGATCTATTAGTGTCAGAGTTGGCCTCCTTTCATACAAACACAGTTGGCCTTATACACTCACCAAACATTCCAGTCACGTGTAAAGACCTACAACCAGATAGACAAATGGCTGCCTTTCTCTTGAAATTTGGTGAAAAAGACCTTGTTGTTCCTGGTTAGCAGTGTTATTTGAAGCATTCAAAGACATGTGACATAGATTTCAGAGACCATCCAATCCAATGCCTTTGTTTTTCAGATAAAACAGATGCCACAAGATAGCTGATTGATTGTGAAAATGACAAAAATCTCTGCATAAAAGAATTGGAAGAAAAACAAACTGACCTAAAGATAAATGTCACTGTCTTAGATCTCCAGAATTTTTTTGTCCTGAAAACTTTCTATTAATTTTAATACTGAACAATCCTTTAAAAATATAGCTTTAAATGAAATTCTGTCTTAGAAATTATTTGTAGAGATTGGTACAATTTCAGGTGATGGATTCTTTGGATTAATAATGGTAAGTAAAATAAGCACACTATCCTGGTAGTGACACATCAAAATGTACCCAAAACCATTTCTGCTGCTGTTTATAACAAAGTAACTTGCTTATTTACTTATTTACTAATTTGCTTATTTTTACTTTATTCATTTTAGGGGTGTTTCTTTGGGTAATTTCTAAGAATAAATTAAAACTGATGCTTCTTTGGTCCAGCAAGTAGTATGAGTTGTGAATTTTGCAGAGATATTACTTTCTTGTTAAAGGTCTGTATAGTCAAAGCTATGGTTTTTCCAGTAGTCATCATATATGAATGTGAGAGTTGGACCATAAAGAAGGCTGAGTGCCAAAGAATTGGTCCCTTTGAACTTTGGGGTTAGAGAAGATTCTCTAGAGTCCCTTGGACTGGAAGGAGATCAAACCAGTCAACCCTAAAGGAAATGAATCCTGAATATTCACTGGAGAGACTAATGCTGAAGCTGAAGCTCCAATACTTTGGCCATCTGATGTGAAGAGAAAACTCACTAGAAAAGACCCTGATGTTGGGAAAGATTGAGGGCAGGAGGAGAAGGTGAGGACAGAGGACAAGATGGTTTGATGGCATCATCAACTCAATGGACATGAGTGTGAGGAAGCTCTGGAAAATGGTGAACAACAGAGAAGCCTGGTGTGCTGTGGTCCATGGGGTCACAAAGAGTCAGACACAGCTGAGCAACTGAATAATAACAACACTTTATTCTACTTCTTCTACCACCACTAAATCTATGTTGCCAACATGTTTGACTGACGTATTTTTAATCTTCTAATTCACTCCCCACTGCCATTATTCCACATTACAATTTGTTTTTCTCCAAATAGTAAGCATGATTTAGGAAAAAACAAATTTGAGGTTATATTATATCCTTACTTAAAATTCCACAATGGCTTTCTTTTGCATTCCTAATTAAGATAGTAATAATAATAATTCCACTCATCATATGAGATCCTACTAATCTAACTCTTATTTACAGTTGCAATCTTGTCTATGACACTCTTGGTACCACTCATGTTCCAATCACACAGACCTTTTCTTAGTTGCTACACATTCCGATCTCTGGGTTTGCTGTCTATGCTGTTCCTTCCTTTCAGAAATTGCTCCCTTTGCACCTGTACACGTGAGTAACCCCTATTCACCCATTTTGCTTCATGTATTTGTTTACTGTATTGTTCAGTCACTAAGTCGTGTCCGACTCTTTGCAACCCCATGGACTGCAGCATGCCAGGTTTCCCTGTCCTTCATCATCTCCCAGAGTTTGCTCAAACTCATGTCCACTGAGTTGATGATGTCATCCAACCATCTCATCTTCTGTTGTCCCCTTCTCATCCTTCCTTCAATCTTTCCCAGTGACGGTCTTTTCCAATGAGTTGGTTCTTTGTGTCATTTATTTATATGTCATCTCAATTGAGAAGCCCTCAACTCCATCTGATGTAAACTGGTTCTCCTTAAAAATCTACATGTTCTTTAACTCAGTCCCACATTTATTTCCTTCATAACACTTATAATATATTGTGGTTGGTGTAGCTCTTCCTGTCTCTATAGTGATTATTTATATTTCCCTCTATACCATAGACTACTTGAAGACAAGGTCCATGTCTGTCCATATTCATGATTTAATATGAGCTGGGCCATAATAGTTAGTTACTAAATGTTTGATGAATTAATAATTAAATGTTTCATTATCATGATGTAGCTATTCAGAGAAAAATGAATGGGTTCCTAAGCAGACATTTTTTATGCTGTAGTTCAAGAAATGTATGGTTTTAAGTTGAAGGTCCCCTTAGATATTTTAGCTAGCCTTTTGCCATAGCTTCTTGAGCTGTGTTGCCATATATGGTAGCTACAATCAACACACATGTAGCCTTTTCAATTTCAATTAGTTAAAATCCAATAAATCTGATAATTAAATTCCTTGGTTGCACTAGCTACATTTTAAACATTCAATAGCTAGGCTAATGTCTATCTAACATAAGTCTAATGGCTGCTGTATTGTACCGTATAAATGATCTATCATCAAAGAAAACTCTATTGTAAAGTTATGTTTAAAGACTCATCCTCATAACAGTGCTTGAGTACACTCATTTAAAATGAGAAATAGAATTATCAAGGATCTTAGGCACTGTAGTATCAGGATCAAATCCTGAGTTCAAAGCCTCTTACCTGAAGTCCAGCTGGTATTGCTTGTTCTCTATATTGATATGAAGAGAAACAGATGCTCTAGAGGAAAAAGAAAATTGTCAACATGAATATGCTCTTAATCTGGAGTTGATAAGTATGCAAGATGATCTATTTTGCTACTATTTACCTGTTGTGTTATTTTATGGTAAAAGCATCAATATGCCATTTTAAGATCTCCCCTATCCATTCAATATCAAGTTCTGATAAGCCAGAAAAAGAAATATTGAAATCATTTAGAATGTGGTTAAAAAGAGTAATATAATACTGATATAAAATAATAAGTATGACATTTGCAAAGTGGATAAAATACTCTGATCTCATTGCAGATTATACTCCTAAAATCACTCTAGGATGACAGTCTTAAATATTACAGATTCTAAAGTATAAATAAGATATAAGTCCAATAAGATATATTAAATAACTGATGTTTGCATGCTTGCGTGCTAAGACACTTCAGTTGTGTCAGACTCTTTGTGACCCTATGGACTGTAGCCTACCAGGTTCCTCTATTCATGGGATTCTCCAGGCAAGGATACTGGAGTGGGCTGCTGAGTCCTCCTCCAGGGGATATTCCAGACCCAGGGATCAAACCCGCATCTTTTATGTCTCCTGAAATGGCAGGCAGGTTCTTTACCACTAACACCACCTGGGAAGCCCAACTCATGCTTAGATGTTTCAAAATCTTTGCTCTAAATGAAACATTTTCAGACATTTTACTGAATTCTGTTCACTTTATCTGCAGTGTCATCTCTAACTTGATCACCTTTTACACTGATGTCTACAAACTAACCCCATCTGCTAAAGACATGAGAGTTGTCAGCATGAGGGTACTGTTCTGGGAGCACCTGTAAATCCCAGTGACATATTACACAGGTGTCTTTAAGAGCAGGTGAAGCTCAATCTGTTTCACTATCACCTGCTTTTGTTGGCCGCCCACAAGTGGTTCCTTATTCACGTGCTCTCAAATGGTCTCAGCTTGCTCTCCAGAGAAGAATCTAACTTTGAGTTGAATAGTTCAAATTTCTCTATGGCTACTGGCTGGATGGGGATCAGAGGAGCAGGCAAGGCCACAGGTATTTGTTGGTCAGCAAGAGACTTGTTATCTCATTATAACCTTTTCAACATCCCACTGAGGTGTGCTTGCCTTCACTTTTCAGATGAGAATAATGAAACTCAGAGTTTACATTTGATGCCCAAGGTCAACGGGCAATACCAACTAGCCTGGTGAGTTGTTCTAAGAATTATAATGTGTTACCAAATGAATAACTATGAACTGCAGGACCTTGTATATTGAATCATTTTTTTTCTGAAAAAACTACATAGACTGCCAACAGTCTATAGCTACCTTATTGTGTGTGTGTGTGTGTGCACCTGAGCGTACACCCTTAGCCATATCTCTCTCCGTAACCTCACAGACAGGCAGATTTCTCTGTCTATGGGATTTTCCAGGCAAGAATACTGGAGTAGGTTGCCATTTCCTTCTCCAGGGGATCTTCCTGACCAGGGATCAAAACTGGGTTTCCCACACTGCGGGCAGATTCGTTACCATGTGAGCCACTAGCTGCCATTTTCTCCTCCAGGATATCTTCCTGACCCAGAGATTGAATCCAAGTCTCCTGGGTCTCCTGTATTGGCAGGTAGATTATTTAACAATGAGCCACTTTGGAAGTCCCCCCTTATTAAACTTCACTGAAAACTGAAATATCTTCAACACTCTATCTATCAAATTTACTTGTCAACCTGAAAATATGATGGCTCACCCTCACATAAAAGATAGCAGTGATAAACATTAAAAACAAGTACAGTTGTAAATACAGTCATTTACCTTGGGAGAATAAATGGTGACTATCTTTTTGATTTCTGCATTCCTACTGAATTTTGCATATTGATAACATCATTTTTAAAGAACTGCATAGAAACTGATTATCAAGTCAAAAAAAAGAGAGAGAGAGAGAGATTTATGTTTGAATATTTCAATCAGTTTCAGCCCAGGTATAAGACAAGGTTCTTTAGGCCAATATGGTTGGAGAGAAAACAATTTAATCCATGTTAAAATGAGCTGCATTAATACTTCTGGGCTGTCAGAAAATTCTGTACTTAAAATTTCTCTTTATGTTCCTACTTCTTTGCAGCAGAACTTCTAATATTTTCACAGTGATGGTATGAAGGAAAAATCAACAGAAGATATCTTTTCTTTAATTAGGACCATTTAATGCAGGGCAAAAGCCAGTCTTGAGAATCACAGATTATACTTGAAAGGTACCTATTTTGAGTTCTTATTCATCCCATAGGGTTTGCATGTGGAAGGCCCATGAACAGGCTTCAAAGAGTTCACGGCTCCCTGAAACTTTATAAAAATATATATGCATATCTCTCAGTGTGGGTTTATAGCTTTCATTAGATTCCAGCATGACTGGAAAATAACCAGGCACTTGCTTTTCCCAGCACCTGTGCTAATTTAAAACCTCAATTAGCATTTGTAAGATGCTAAATCCAAGATGCAATATCCAAATGTTGGAGCCATAAATGGATATAGCAGAGATAACGGTTGGAAGAAATCCGTCTACAACAAAGAAACTCAGAATTCAAAGAAACCTTAAGAATAATCTACTATCCTTTCATAGTCTTCATTTTAATTTATTCTTCAACCTGAATCTCCTTTACTCATCTCCAATAGATATTTCTTTTTTTTTTTTTCTCTATTTATAGAAAGTCTACACTGTGTAAATGTTGGTTGCTTCAAATAGCCATTCGTTAAAATGTTACTAATCTTAATATGGTGACTCAGTGTTGAAGAATCCACCTGCCAATGCAGGAGACCCAAGTTTAAGCCTTGGGTTGGGAAGATCCCCCAGAGAAGGAAATGGCAATCCACTCCCATATTCTTGCCTGGGAAATCCCATGGACAGAGGACTCTGGCAGGCCAAGGTCCATGCAGTAACAAAAGAGTCATATACAATTTAGCAAATAAACAATAACAACAACAAAAAGTTATTATAAATAATGAACACCACTTAGAGTAACAGAGCAGCCCTAAGAAATGACTTCTCTAGTCTTTCAAAAGAGGTTAATTTCATCAGGAGAGTAAATTACTGATCAACTTCACCATATTCCCCTGTCACAAGAAATTAGTTATTATCATCCAATGAAGCCCCTCACTTTAAATGAAGAAAATCAGTATTATCCTATTTGAATGCCTCAATCTTTCAACTGAATCCAGAATTTGCAGACAGAAATCTCCAATCCCAAGTCATTTGGTGTTTTTCTTGTGCTAAAAATCTTTAACAACTAACCCTAATTTGTACCCAGTAACTTCTATCTGTAAAACCCTTCCATGTCATCCTGGCCCACTTCAAATAAAATAATCATAATATATATTTAAAAAACCGTATACTTAGAAACTGCCCTGGTGGTCCAGTGGTTAAAACTTCACCTTCAATGTAGGGGGTGTGGATTTTATCCCTGATCAAGAAACTGAGATCCCACATGGCTCATGGCCAAAAAACCAAAACATAAAAGCAATATTGTAACAAATTCAATAAAGACTTTGAAAGTGGTCCACATTTAAAAAAAAAAAAAAAAAAAACTATACTGCCTAGAAGACACTGTAGAATTGTTAGGTAGTTAGAATAGGAAAAAGGAGTCCAAAATGGCAGTGGCTGAAAGACAAAGAAGGGAAAAGCCAGCAAAAAGAGAACAAAGGAAGGTCCAGAGTGAGGGCCTCAGGTAAAACAAACAGCCATCCTGTCTAGCCCAATTTACATAGGGCGGGCCCAGGGGGAGGATACAAATGTATAAAAGAAGGAAGCCTAGAAGGATTAAGGCCTCTCCTCTCTTTATCTTTTGAGTTGGCCCACCTTCACGCCTCAAGAGTGTACTATCCTTTGTTTTTCCTAATAAAACTGAGCTATAACACTGGTCTGTCCATAACTCCAAATTTTTGCTGTGGCGAGACAGAACCGAGAAAATTATACACTCTCTCAACATCTTAATTGGGCTAACCAGGAGAGCTGTTTGTTTTACCTGAGGTCCTCACTCCTATCCTTGGATGTTTCTTTGTTCTATTTTCAAGGGCTTTTCTCCCTTTGTCTTTTAGCCACCACCATTTTGGACTCCTTTTTCCTATTCTAACTACCTAACAGAATCATATATTTTTTTGCCTTCCCTATGCTCATAACATGCCTCTCTACCCTACTGTTGCCATACTCCAACTACATTAGCCTTTTTCTGGTTCCTCAAATACAAAACTCTTTTTTTTTTCTTTGAATATATGGTTCCTTTTCCTGGAATATGTTTCTCCTTGTTGTCTCAATGCTGGTTCCCTTTCATCATTCCAGTCATAGTTTGAAAGTTACCTCTTCAGAGGAACCATCTCAGACCATGAAACCTCAGTGAAACCTCACAATAGCCCCTGTCCCCTGCCTCCATTTTATTCTATTATTTTATTGCTTTTGTATTTTTCACCATCTTTGTCACAATTTTAACACATATTCAAACAGAATAAGTGGAATATTTCCACCTTGCCATTCTTCCTCTATGAAAACAGACTCTACAATGAGCAGAGTGGTTGGTAAAGTTTTAGCCATCAGAGAATCTTTCTTCATAGTGGATCCATACTGAAGTTGAGACTGCAATACTTTGGCCGCCTGATGTGAACAGCGGACTCTTTGTAAAAACCCTGATGCTGGGAAAGATTGAGGGCAGGAGGAGAAGGAGAAGACAGAGGATGAGATGGTTGGATGGCATCACTGACTCAGTTGACGTGAGTTTGAGAAAACTATGGGAGATGGTAGACAGGGAAGCCTTGCATGCTGCAGTTCATGGGGTTGAAAGAGTCAGACACAACTTAGCATCTGAACAACAACAGGTTATTATCTATCTATGAGAAAATTATTCTCAGGTAATCTCAAATAAAAATCAGAAATATCAGTTTTAATATTTTTTAGTTTTAGTTGCATCATTAGGAGCCAGTATAATTATGAGCAAGAAATGATTAAACAAGAATATTGTAAGCTACCATAGCAATAAGGAATGTTTAAAAATATAACCACAAATAATATCCAGGGCTCTGGTGGCTACTGACTTCAAAGTACATTTCAAACTCAGTTCACAGTGAAAAAATAAATCAATAGTAAGTCCATAATTATTTGTATTATGTGGAAAATTCTGAAAGAGATGGGAATACCAGACCACCTGACCTGCTTCTTGAGAAATCTGTATGCATGTCAGAAAACAACAGTTAGAACTGGACATGGAACAACAGACTGGTTTCAAATAGGAAAAGGAATATGTCAAGGCTGAATATTGTCACTGTGCTTATTTAACTTATATGCAGAGTACATCATGAGAAACGCTGGGCTGGATGAAGCACAAGCTGGAATCAAGATTGCTGGGAGAAATATCAATAATCTCAGGTATGCAGATGACAACACCCTTATGGCAGAAGGTGAAGAAGAACTAAAGAGCCTTTTGATGAAAGTGAAAGAGGAGAGTGAAAAAGTTGGGTTAAAGCTCAACATTCAGAAAACTAAGATCATGGCATCCAGTCCCATCACTTCATGGCAAATAGATGGGGAAACAGTGGGAACAGAAATAAAGACATTATTTTTATTTTGTATTTTTGTGGGGTCCATAGAAATATTTTTTTGGCTCCAAAATCACTTCAGATGGTGACTGCAGCCATGAAATAAAAAGATGCTTACTCCTTGGAAGAAAAGTTATGACCAACCTAGACAGCATATTAAAAAGTAGAGGCATTAGTTTACCAACAAAGGTCCATCTAGTCAAGGCTATGGTTTTTTCACTAGTCATGTACGGATGTGAGAGTTGGACTATAAATGCGTCAAAGAATTGATGCTTTTGAACTATGGTGTTGGAGAAGACCCTTGAGAGTCCCTTGGACTGCAAGGATATCCAATCAGTCCATGCTAAAGGAAATCAGTCCTATTGTTCATTGGAAGGACTGATGTTGAAGCTGAAACTCCAATACTTTGGCCATCTGATGCAAAGAGCTAACTCATTTGTAAAGACCCTGATGCTGGGAAAGGTTGAAGGCAAGAGAAGAAGGGGATGACAGAGGATGAGATGGTCAGATGGCATCACTGACTCAATGGACATGAGTTTGAGTAAACTCTGGGAGTTGGTGATGGACAGGGGGCCTGAAGTGCTGCAGTCCACGGAGTTGCAAAGAGTCAGACATGACTGAGCGACTGAACTGAACTAAATGAATTCCATTATTATTTGCATTTTAAATAATTAATTGGGATTTGATTTATAATCTTTAGCAAACACTTCTAAATCTTTACCCCTTTTTTTCCCCAATTCTCTTGGGACCATCTCATAAACCAAACTCCTAAAATTCCCTTCCACAATAACCCTTGAGATTTTTGGTGTTCTTTCCCTAGCTTCTTCTCTATGCACAACCTTAACTTCTCCATAAAATTTTTTCTCCCTTCACTAGTGCTTTCTTCTCATTCTTTATCCAACTCACAATTTTATCATCACATTTCTCCTAAACCTATATTTAAGCATCATGAATGTTCAGTAATAGCTTGAAAATGGACCATAAAGGGACCATTCTCCTTAGTAAGATGGGGATCAAGATGGAGGAGGATAAATCTGATTGTGAGAGTACTGATAATAAAGGCCTTCTCCAGGTGCTTTATTTTATCCTGCACAGAACTCACACTCAAACATTATAATGACATTTGTTTATCTACAAAGGATCTTCATTTTTATTCCATTGCCAATCAGATATGCCTTCTTTTTAAAGCACTATTAAAGATTGTTGCTGCTGCTGCT
Source organism: Capra hircus (assembly GCF_001704415.2). Classification (NCBI taxonomy): domain Eukaryota; kingdom Metazoa; phylum Chordata; class Mammalia; order Artiodactyla; family Bovidae; genus Capra; species Capra hircus. The sequence goes on along the minus strand of NC_030822.1, from coordinate 12,949,536 downwards.
GCTAAGTCTCCTCGGTCATGTCCGACTCTGTGCGACCCCACAGATGGCAGCCTGCCAGGCTCCTCTGTCCCTGAGGGATGGGCAAAAGTACTGGGGTGGGCTGCCGTTTCCTTCTCCAATGCATGAAAGCGAAAAGTGAAAGTGAAGTCGCTGAGATCCCATGGACTGCAGCCTACCAGGCACCTCCATCCATGGGAGTTTCTAGGCAAGAGTACTGGACTGGGTTGCCATTGCCTTCTCCAATTAAAGATTGTTACTATATTATTATCCTTTATAGGCAGCTGGGGAAAACCACAAACAATTGTGAAAACAAAATATGTATAATTATTCAAGAAAGTAAAGAGAAAATAAAAGAAATTTTGGAGGTAAAAATATAATCATTAGAATTTAAAAATGAGATAGAATAAAAACTGCACAGGTTGATATTAATGAGAAATATAGTGAAATTGCATGTACTGTCAATTTACTCAGGATGCACTATGGAGAAAAAAAAAATATCAGAAATACGGAAGAGGATTAGACATCAATGGAAGATAGACTAATACCACCATATATATGGATTTTTTAAATGGATAAAATTTTGTAAAGATATCTTGAGGATATATCATCCAAGAATTGTTCACGAACCTTGAAATTGACAGTGAACACTGAATACTGAACATGAAAATTATTAACACTCAGATGTCTCATGGGCAGATTTCAGAACATCAATGATTAAATAAAACTTTAAGTGACCTGCCACTAGGGTATTTTTAGAGCGACAATATATTTCAGAAGTTACTAGAGTATATATTCCAAGTGCCTATAAACATTTCTGAATTTAGAATTTCACCAAGTGAAATTATCATCCAAGAGTGACAGCCGAAAGAAGACATTTTCAGATACACAAAGACGCTTAGCTCACAATTCACACACTAAATAACAATGGGAACCTCATCTTCAAACAGACACTTCACAAGGTAACAGCTTTCATTTATGGTCCCATCCCAGGGCTCTGTGCCATTGTTGGGTGACACCGTCTTTACTCTTTCACCTCAGAAACCGGGTCAGTTCAATGCCAAAGGCAAGGACCCCAAGGGCAGCAATGACTCCTCTTTCTCAGGCCCCAGTGACCAAACTCGTATACCTGAGTGGGACACGCACAGCTAGGCTGTTGGTAACAGCCAGGAGGCTGAAGACGGAGTTCTGCTTGAGCACCAACACGAAGCAGGCGTGGAAGAGGGAGCCATGAAGTCGGTGCAGAAGCCTGGACTAATGGTACTGATGAAAGAGCTGGCAAACAGCCGCGTGGCCACAATGTCACCTTGGCTGCTGCCAGGAACACCCGGAAGTAGTTAGGCAGCGTCCACACGGTGCTTAAGGGGCCCGCCTCCAGCGGTATCCCCGCCCAGTCAAGGCATCAGGCTCCGCCCCGCCGTGCTGTCCGGAACCACCCTGGAAAAGTCTCTGCTGGCTCATCTTAAACATTATATAAAGCTGAAACTCCATTAGTTTGGCCACCTCATGCGAAGAGTTGACTCATTGGAAAAGACTCTGATGCTGGGAGGGATTGAGGGCAGGAGAAGAAGGGGACGACAGAGGATGAGATGGCTGGATGGCATCACTGACTCGATGGACGTGAGTCTGAGTGAACTCCGGAGTTGGTGATGAACAGGGAGGCCTCGGCGTGCTGCGATTCATGGGGTCGCAAAGAGTCGGACACGACTGAGCGACTGAACTGAACTGATAGTGTTCTAACGTAAGAATGTACCCCCATTTATTTCCTTATTTTTCTCTTCATGGACATAGCAAGTGTTTCTTTCTTGTGCGTATCTCCTTTTGTATTATCTTCAGGGCTTTCTAGGTTTTCTAGAGAATGCCAAATTGCTTTCAAAAAGTAAGTTTTACCTTTTCATACTCCCATCAGTTGTGTTGGCATCTGACACTTGGTGTTGCTGTTTTTAACTCTGTCAATTTGAAATGATTTGAAATGATGCTACTTCAGTTTGCTGATCACTCCTCTGGTTGAGTTTTTAGATCTTTAGAACTTTAAGGGTTCCTCTGATGAATGTTTTGTTCAATCCTACAAAACTTTTTAAAGTAACTATTTGGGATTGTATTTTATCGAAATGAAAGAGTCAGCCTAAAAAAGATGAACTGATAGTTTCCAGAAAGTACTGAGTCCTGCAAAAGAGAGCTGTAAAAAGGGAGGCCAGACTAACAGCTGTGGAAAGCAGGAGAATAGCTGTAGAACAATTACCTAAAAAGCTAAAAACATAGGGAAAAAGATAACTATCAGATTAAGTGTGCCTTTGCATTTCTAAAAATTATTAGGAGACATTTGAGATTTCTAAAGGAAATTTGTTTTTAAAAAGTTAGCAAGAGGTACATAGAACATTAAGCATAATTTTACAAATATGAAATAATATTAACTCAAGGGAAATAAAAATGTTGCAAGAGAAAAGAAAATCTCTAAAAAGGTTTGGTAAAAGTTCAGTTCAGTTCAGTTGCTCAGTTGTGTCCGACTCTGCGACCCCATGAATCACAGCACATGAGGCCTCCTTGTCCGTCACCAACTCCCGAAGTTCACTCAGACTCACGTCCATCGAGTCCGTGATGCCATCCAGCCATCTCATCCTCGGTCGTCCCCTTCTCCTCCTGCCCCCAATCCCTCCCAGCATCAGAGTCTTTTCCAATGAGTCAACTCTTCGCATGAGGTGGCCAAAGTACTGGAGTTTCAGCTTTAGCATCATTCCTTCCAAAGAAATCCCAGGGTTGATCTCCTTCAGAATGGACTGGTTGGATCTCCTTGAAGTCCAAGGGACTCTTAAGAGTCTTCTCCAACACCACAGTTCAAAAGCATCAATTCTTGAGCGCTCTGCCTTCTTCACAGTCCAACTCTCACATCCATACATGACCACAGGAGAAACCATAGCCTTGACTAGATGGACCTTAGTCGGCAAAGTAATGTCTCTGCTTTTGAATATACTATCGAGGTTGGTCATAACTTTTCTTCCAAGGAGTAAGCGTCTTTTAATTTCATGGCTGCAATCACCAGAAGCAAATGTGGTTTGACTTCGTTGCTGTCCAGACCCCAACCTGACTAGCAATAAAACTGTGTTGTTCCTCAAACAAAAACCTTAAGACCTTAACAATAGTTCAGACCTGCTGCCCCTAAACCATATATCCCTATTGCCCTGCCTTCTCCGTCAGACATCTCAGGGATACAGTCTGTTCTAGGTGGGAGTCACTCTGCCCTGGGTACAGGATGAAGGCCAAGGTGGCCTGCAAGTGAGGGCCACTAGAGGCATCTGAAGCCCTCACGCTGAGCTTACTATCCGCTGATTCTTCAGAAATAAAGATATGGTTACAGCTCTAAGTGATACTGGGGCTGAATTTTCTCTAATACATAATAACCCTCAGAAGTTTTCTGGCCCTCTCATTACCATCAATGAGTATGGAGGGCAAATGGTTACAGGCTAAAATATACATTTGACACTGCAATTGGGTATTTTCCTTCATGAGAAGACAAGGCTTTTATTACTTCAATACTAAAGAACATATATTAATATATTAGGTATTTTTGCAAACCTCTATGTAAGAATTCTGCCTCTGGTTTAGAGGCAAAGCCCAGTGCTGAGTGGAAATGTCCACTGGGAATCAATAAGTCTACCACTCCCTTAAAGACTGGTGTCAACTGAAAATATAGTCACAACCTCAAAGCAGAGAGATATTTTATTTGGTGGGAATGTTTAGGACTCTGAGCCCAGGAGATAGTATCTCAGTAGCACTAAGAAAACTGCTCCAAGGAGGAAGGAGGGAAAGTCAAGCTACGTACAAGTTTGCAACAATAGAAGCAGGCGTTCTGAACACCAAAGACCAGGTATCAAATAAAGGAACTTAGTGTTCTGTGTGTGGGAAGATGCACGCCTCTGGGCTCACTGAAATTCACTCCTGTCACATGCTCCTCAGCTGTCTGGGGCCAATCCTGTTTTCTTGTTCACCTTGCTTCCTGCATTCCACCAGCTCCTCAGCAATCACTGTAGAGGGGATGGCATCATTTGCTGAATCACAGTTTGGGGAGCCCTTAACCCATTTGGAGGCCAGAAGTTGCTGATGGCTGTGACATTTTTTGTTTATTAATATGGAGGGTGATATTTTCATTTTGAATTAGTAATGAAGTCGACTCCAGCTTCTATATCCTCACACCTGAGAGGTAGAGTTTTGGGTAAAGTAGAAAAGAATAGCTTTGTTGTTTTTCCAGGCAAAGGGGACTGCAGTTGGACAGTACCCTCAAAACTGTGTGTCTCAACCTGGACAGGGTACTGAGAAGTTGTATAGTAACAGTTCAAAGCGAGTATGATCAGCTCATGGACATTCTTCTGATTGGTTGGTGGTGAGGTAAGTAGGAGTCAGCATCACCCACTTTCTGGTTCCAACAGGTCTCGGGTCTACATGCTTATGTGCAGCATACATTCTTTAACTTTTAACTTCTCCACATGGTGGTGTTTCAATATCTGAAAACAGCTCAGAGATATTGTTGTATGTATCCCTTGATGGGAACCAGAACCTTGCCCCAGGGGCTATATTTTTATAGTTTAATATCCATAAATCTTTTCTTACAGACACATCGTATACAAAAAATGTGTTCTCTATCTCAAATAATTTATAGAAACAAACACAATCCTTTTGAAAAATTGCTAGACTATTTAGAAATTTACTGATAACAATAGCATTGATGTCAAGGAAGTTTATGCACATTTGAATAAAATTATTTTCATTAAAGTGACTAAGTTATTTCTAAATTAAATACATTTTATATACTATATATTAATAAATATGTAGGAATAATCTGATACAATAATATATTTGTTTTATCTCTTCTATTGATTCTTTATTAAGCATCCAAATTTACCAGTTAGTAAAAATAGAAGTCTCTTATTTGCAACTTTCTTTTTGAAAAATGTGGAGCCACTTGCTATTTCAGTTCATTTATATTGATGCATTTAAGACATTTTTTACTATTTGTCTTTATTATAAATTAGATCACTTAAGGGAAAGTTACTTTGCCTTGTTTTTAACTTTTATCTTTTTGATCACTGTTGATTTTGTTCCTGACATTAAAGACTAAAAAGTGACTGATGGTAATGGGAAAAGTTTTCCTTAATAATTTGATGGTGTCATCAAATTCACCAAAGTATCTGCTTCTCAGTGAAATAAAAAGGCCAAGAGAGATAGAGGGATCTTAGTGAAAAGATTTTAATACATCTTTTCAAGGATTTCTTACCTACTAATTTCACTGTAAAATAAATCCCTCAATTATGAATCCAAATATATCAGTTAGCATTCTCTCTTTTCTCTTTTCTGTGCGCTCCAGAATAGCTGTTTTAAACAAGGTTGTCTTTAAGAAATTCAGGGTAATATATAGGAAATGAAATCAGACCATGATTGGTATTCTGTATTAGTCATTATTTTTGCTGCATTTTCTTCCATTGGGGAAAAAAAATCATTATAGTAGGATTGCTAGAATTGGCAAGTTAGAATTTGGACAGTTAATTTGAATTTCAGGTAAAGGATGAATGAAACTAAATATATAGTTGTTATTTTTTTCTGAAATTTAAATTTAACAGTGCATTTTATTTTACCTGTCAAATGTAATTATAAATTCTTGCCAACATAAGCATACCTCTTTTCTCAAGAAATTTACTCACATGGTCATTATACTTTTTCAGGTAGATATGTCATTAGTCTCATGAAAACACACACACACACACACATACACAAAAACTAATAAAACAAATCCTTAAGATTTGAGAGTGATCCAAGCTCTAAATGATTTGGAAATAAATAAACAATAAGGATTATATGTTACTACATTTACTGATAGAACCAATACTGGAGAATGTGACTTAGTTGAACAGTAATAATAATATAGCATTTCTAGTAGTGAACCCTAAACTTACAAAAAATTATAAGCAGCCTTGATCAATCCATCTTTTCCATATGGAGATCTCAAAGCTTATGTAAAAAACAATGATTTTTGTCCAGTACTACATCCATCAAGTTAGAATTATTTTGTAGCTGTTTAAGGTGGTATAAGCAACCTGATTCAGGAAATGCATAAAAGATGGTGAACATTGATATCCAGTTAGTATACACCTTCTATGTGAGACTAAGTAAGATTCTCAGGGGCTTGGAGTATTCGAAGTAAATACCACTTTGGGAGGACTAGCAGAGTAGGGAGAATCCTCCTCAAAAAATGACAATATGGTAACACTGAAGGTAAGAACCTGCCTACCAGTGCAGGAGATGTAAGAGACATGAGTTCAATCCCTGGGTCGGGAAGATCCCCTGGGAACGAGCATGGCAACCCACTCCAGTATTCTTGCCTGGAGAATCCCATGGACAGAGGGGCCTGTGGACTGCAGTCCATAGGGTAGCAAAGAGTCAGACACAACCGAAGTGATTTAGCATGGATACATGCTTACCGTGTTGACTTGATAGAAATAGACTGCCAGATAGTTCACCAGCAAAGACTGGTTTATTAAAAATCAGCAGAGTTGCAGTTTGGAGTCTGCAACCATGGCAAGCCAAATGCAAGTCCCCATTCAAGGGGAGGACACTTTTATAGAGAGGGGAAAGGACGTTGGGCGGGCCATAGTAAACAGAGTCTGTAGTTTTTCATTGACTGGGTCCTCACCAGAAAGAAGAGCACTCTTTTTTCTTCTGTTGGGCTCTGCTATCATTGCAGGGTATGAGAGCTCCTCCTCTGCTCTCTCAACTCTATTCAGTGAGATTTCTGTTTATTAATCTTTTTACAATTGCAATGTATTTATCTAAAAAATCTATTTATTAATTTTTACAACTGCAATATATTTATCTAGAAAATGAGCATGCTGTATTTCCCACATTCCTTTCTCAGTCTGAGATTTGATGACTCTAACACTGTCTCTCTTTACCAAGTAACCCTTGTCATCCTCAATGTCAACTTGTCATGTATTTCAATAGGGTGAAACATACCAAACATGCAAAGCCTATTTGTATGTGAGAACTATAGTTTAAAGCTCTCTCTAAAAATATATGAAATAAAAAATTGATTTATGTTAGATTTATAAGAAATAGCCTCTAGTATTAATTCATTATTCATCCTTATATCCTCTACTAGAATTCAGTAGAAGTCCGACAGATGTTTGCTGACTGAATAAAAAATTAATTAAGATAGAAAGCATTTGGTTTTAGCTGTCACATGATAGTCATTGAAAAAAAAAAAAAATCCTAGGGCAGATGCACCAAACTTGAAAATCCATAAAAATAAAGAGCTGAAAGTATAATGTAATTGCTGTATTCCAACATATTACCTCTAAAGATTCCTCTGCAAATCATCATAATTTGAGTTATGCTCATACATGAATTCCTTTCAGTGGTAAGCCAATACAATGTGGAAAAGGCAAAATAGAATAAAACAAGACACCTACCAAGTCACCAAAAGAAGCTGTTATTAAATATTTCTTATCTTTTCATTGTCCCCATTTTGGTGATTGAAAAATTACTGTGCATTTTTCAACTTAGCTATAAAGACAAAGTTGACAATTAATAACTATATTTCTGAGTGTGGAGACCAAAATTAAAGGCGTTTTTTTTTTCTTTTGAATTGATTATGAGTCTATAAGTGACATATAATTTTTACCATTGTTAAATCCATCTGGCAAAGTAATGTTATTGTTTAAGCAGTACTTACATGAGTATGAAAAAATTATTCATAGCCCATGTGAAGTCATACATTGAAAATATATTAGTTGTGATATGTGAGTGACAAACAACTCTTACCTAAAAAGTTTAGCATTTATCAATATATGTATAGTCAGGCAAATGGCAAATTTAAAATAATGTCAAGAGTTAAATTCATGCCAATCAATCTTTCAGCATTCAAAGGATACTGTTTTGAACTAAATAATTATAAAATCAAAATAATCCTGCCAATATAAGATTTCATTTAAAAAGAGGTAAATCTTGGACCCGCATGCTTTATCAAAATTTCTCTATTTCTCCCTAAAACCACATGCATGGAATCTGGTTCTCTCTCCCCATCGAGAGTATTTGACTTTGCCTTAACACTTTTTTATCTCTGTATCATTCATACTGGTCTCTTTCTCCATTTCTCCATATATTTTTAAAACTTCTATAGTTTTGCTCCCTCTCACAAGGTCCCTTTGAATAAAAGACTCTTTCCTAAAAAGTTAGTGCATTGCCCTCTTTCAAAAAAATTCAGTTTCTTTCCTAGAACTCCATCTGCTCAAACTGGAGGGAAAAGGAACGTCCCTGGTAGTCCATAGGCTAAGATTCAGCCCTCCCAATGCAGGGGGCCAGGGTTCAATCCCTGGTCAGGGAATTAGATCTCACGTTCCATGACTAAGAGTTTGCAAGTTACAACTAAAAACCCCACATGCCACCACAAAGACTGAAGATCCCCTGTGACTAAGACCTGGTGCAGCCAAATAAACACATAAAAAAAAAAAAAAAGTTGGAGAAAAGAACATCTTGTCCTCCTGCTCAAGAGACCCCACAGTAGTTTGCTTTACCCCCCTCTCTGATACAAACAGGCTTAATTCTATCTAGACACAATGAAAAGAAAATTAAAAAGAAGGTATTATTTCTCTCATTTACAGTCTAAATATTAGAAATTTCAACTTTCTGTAAAAGTTATATCTTAATTTGTGCACAAATTATTTAAAATATCATTATTATTTTACAGCTAGTAGGTGAGAAGAGGGTGGAAAATAGAAAGAAGTCAATTAACTGCCTCATGTTCACTACAACTACTGTGTTTTCTACTGTGTTTTCTGTTTAATTTGGATGACTTCCACTGTTAAAACATCACCATCAGATATTTCTCTTGTCCCCTATAAATGCATTTTGGATAGTAGATTTTGCTTTGCCTGCTTTATTTGTATTACTTAAAGCAAATGACTTTTCAGAAAGAAAGCAACTTCTTTCATTGGCTGAACCTCCTGAATCTCCTGAAAATGTATGCCATTACAGAGGAAATTATGGTAACAAAATAAAGTCAATAAAGAAATGACTTTAGAAAAAGTAGCATGATTCTCTTCACCTGCCAACAGCATGGAACAATATAACAATGCTTGATTTCAGAAAACATGTTTATTACTTTTAATTTCTTACAGTTACTACAATTTTTGTATTATTCATTGAAAGACTTTAATTGTACAAGGTGATGTTTCTGAGCATAGCATATGCATCTTGCTTATATACCGATCTCAAATACATAAACCACTAAGAAGTTATACTGAGGTGCCTCTATTTTTTGAGGGGGGGAATTCAAGGAATACCTAGCATATTGTCCTATTATTAATACCCACTCAATGAATATCTCTTAAATAGATAACTAAATTAATGAAGGCTGCAAGAAGTACTTAGTATATCTAATTTAAAACATAACCCTAGGCTATTGTTGAAAAACTAGAGTGAATTTATGGCTTAGATCTTGATCAGGTACAAGTACTTAGAGTTGACCCCTGAGCACATAGAGGTTAGGAGCACCAATCCCCAGCACAATCAAAAACCTGAGTATAAGTTTACAGTGGCCCTCCATACCTAAGTTTTAAGGCCCTCCAACCTAAGTTCTACATCAGTGGATTCAACCACCTGTGGATGGTGTCCTAGTGTATTAATGAAAAAATATCTTGTATAACGAGACTCATTAATTTCAAATTTATGTTATTCAAAGGTGACTGGACTTAAAAATTCAAAGGAATCTTACGAGATTTTGTAAAACCATCTGATAGTACACACCAAGAAATTCTGTTGAGATGCTTAAAAATAAAGATAATTAAAAAAACTAAAAAGAATAAAAATCAATGGGAGGTGAACTCAAATAATTACAGGTCAACAAGAAGTGCAAGCCATATTCATGTAGTACTTTCTCCAAATTTCTGTGAATGTGCCTGTGTTCAAAAATAAATGGCAATCTTTTAAAAATTCCTCATGTTCATTGAAACTGTTCGTTCTTTTTCTTAGGTTGTGCAAAATGTCATGTATAGATTCATAGAAAATATTGACCATAAAAAAAAAGATGACCCTGCCGTTGAAATACATTGCTGTGATGTCCAAGACTGAGAAGAATTTTGACCCTAGGAACTTCCCAAAGTCTTAGAACAAAGATTAAGAAATATCCATTCTGGTCAAAATTTATGACATGCAGAATACTAGAAATATCTGTATTGAATTTTCTCATGTATTTCTGAGATTTTCTTGACTTGTATTTTTTTCTTAATTAAAAAAAAATCAAGCAATGCACAGGTCACCCATTCTGAGACCTCAGAGGATTGCCATATAATCTCCTTCATTGTAGGGAAGTTCTGGGGCATATCTTAATTTAGGAGAAACTTTGAAGAGGTTCCACTTTTTTATTGTTTTAAATCAAGTTATAATTTTTTTTTAATTTTAAAGATGTTTAATATACTGTTGCCTGATCATTCATTGAAAAGCAAAAAATTTTAAATGATAAGACAGTGTTAATTGTTTAGTTACTGTTAGGGTTGGGTGCAATCAGTTCATAATATAATGCCTCTCTCAGAAATAATGTCTCCAAAGAAAATAATTCAGGAGAGGGAAAATAAAATCTTTTTTTGCTCTAAATTATGGAGAAAATTGTAACATGTCTTATATGATATATTCCCTGTCACTGTGTGCTTACAAATAAAATAGTCTAAATACTTGATGAAATAATTAATAAATGCTAAAATGGAGCTGTGTTTTGGAAAGTCATTCCAGAAAAGAATGTGTATAAAACAGTATTTGGACACAGAACTTCTAGAACTGAAATTACAAAGGACAGCAAAGAAGATTGGGCTACACACTAAAGGTTTTTTTATAACATATCTATAACAAATTATGTCAACCCTCTTTTCAGAGACATAATTAAAGGATTTAAACAGGAAGTATCCCAATCAAATTTTCATTTTAGAAAGATTTAAATAGTATGAAAGAGAGTTACATTTAATTGAAGGTAGAAGTACTGATGATAGTTCAGGCAAAATAATATTAGGGACTGAACTAAAAAATGTTCAGAGTTGAGATAGAGAACACTGAATTTTGAACATCAGTAGAATGTAGCATTAACAGAAATTGTTAAAAATTTATAAGTTGGAAGTTAAGGAAAGGGAAAGAAAAACACATGTTTTGGACCTGTGGAATTACATAAATTTTCATGCTATTCATTCACAAAAATAAAAAACACAGAAAAAATTTTCAAATTTACACAATCTGGGGGATCAAACAAGTGAGAGATCATTTCAAATTTAGAAAAAAGTAAATTTAAGGAGCTATATAGTATCTGCAAAATGTTTCCACAATAATATTACGACTAAAGTTCTAACAATAAAAAGCTAATGTTAGGCTAAATCCAACTATCACTGATTTTTTTCTCACACAAAAATAGCTAATTTGGCCAAGGTTTGTCTCATTTCAGAAAGATGTGCTCATGCAGTCAGCTGGGGACTTGACTGGGCAATAACTGAATAAAAAGATTTAAAAATTACAAATCACTCATTTTTGCATACTCTTTACCTTTGATGGAACCTGTACCACCTCCAGCATCAGGTGTATGGTGAAAGTGAAAGCCACCGGTGTTGAATAGGTGAGGAAATCTCTTGTGTTTTGTTACATGACATACCCACAGGTCAGTACGTGCCCAATATGCTACTGGAAATCAGAGGAAAAGTAACTCCAGAAAGAATGAAAGGATGGAGCCAAAGCAAAAACAATACCCAGTTGTGGATGTGACCGGTGACAGAAGCAAGGTCCGATGCTGTAAAGAGCAATATTGCATAGGAACTTGGAATATTAGGTCCATGAATCAAGCCAATTTGGAAGTGGTCAAGCAGGAGATGGCAAGAGTGAACATCAACATTCTAGGAATCAGGAAACTAAAATGGACTGGAATGTGTGAATTTAACTCAGATGACTGTTATATTTACTACTATGGGCAGGAATCCTTTAGAAGAAATGGATTAGCCATCATAGTCAACAAAAGAGTCCAAAATGCAGTACTTGGATGCAATCTCAAAAACGACAGAATGATCTCCGTTCGTTTCCAAGACAAACCATTCAATATCACAGTAATCCAAGGCTATGCCCTGACCAGTAACACTGAAGAAGCTGAAGTTGAATGGTTCTATGAAGACATACAAGACCTTCTAGAACTAACACCCCAAAAAGATGTCCTTTCATTATAGGGGACCAAAATGCAAAAGTAGGAGGTCAAGAAACGCATGGAGTAACAGACCAATTTGGCCTTGGAGTACAGAATGAAGCAGGGCAAAGGATAAAAGAGTTTCGCCAAGAGAACACACTGGGCATAGTATACTCCCTCTTCCAACAACACAAGAGAAGACTTTACACATGGACATCAACAGATGGCCAACACCAAAATTAAATTCATTATATTCTTTGCAGCCAATGATGGAGAAACTCTATACAGTCAGCAAAAAACAACACCAGGAGCTGACTGTGGCTCAGATCATAAATTCCTTATTGCCAAATTCAGACTTAATTGAAGAAAGTGGGGAAAACCACTAGATCACTCAGGTATAACCTAAATCAAACCTCTTATGATTACACAGTGGAAGTGAGAAATAGATTTAAAGGATTAGTTCTGATAAACAGAATGCCTGATGAACTATGGATGGAGGTTCACAACATTGTACAGGAAGCAAGGAACAAGAACATTCCCAAGAAAAAGAAATGCAAAAAAGCAAAATGGCTGTTTGAGGAGGCCTTACAAATAGCTGTGAAAAGAAGAGAAACAAAAAGCAAAAGAGAAAAGGAATGATATACCCATCTGAATGCAGAGTTCCAAAAAATAGCAAGGAGAGATAAGAAAGCCTTCCTCAGTGATAAGTGCAAAGAAATATAAGGAAATAATTGAATGGGAGAGACTAGAGTTGTTCTCAAGAAAATGAGAGATATCAAGGGAACATTTCATGCAAAGATGGGCTTGATAAAGGACACAAATGGTATGGATCTAAAAGAAGCAGAAGATATTAAGAAGATCTGGCAAGAATACACAGAAAAACTATACAAAAAAAGATCTTCACAACCCAGATAATCACGATGGTGTGATCACTCACCTAGAGCGAGACATCCTGGAATGTGAAGTCAAGTGGGCCTTAGGAAGCATCACTGCAAACAAAGCTAGTGGAGGTGATGGACTTCCAGTTTATTTATTTCCAATCCTAAAAGATGATGCTGTGAAAGTGCTGCACTCAATATGCCAGCAAATTTGGAAAACTCAGCAGTGGCAATGGTGGAAAAGGTCAGTTTCATTCAATTCCTAAGAAAGGCAATGCCAAAGAATGCTCAGGTTACCACACAATTGCACTCATCTCACACTCTAGCAAAGTAATGCTCAAAATTCTCCAAGCAAGGCTTCAGCAATACGTGAACTGTGAACTTCCAGGTGTTCAAGTTGGTTTTAGAAAAGGCAGAGGAACAAAAGATCAAGTTGCCAACATCCACCGGATCATCAAAAAAGCAAGAGAGTTCCAGAAAAACATCTATTTCTGCTTTATTGAATATGGCAAAGCCTTTGCTGTGTGGATCACAATAAACTGTGGAAAAGTCTGAAAGAGATGGCACTACCAGACCACCTGACCTGCTTCTTGAGAAATCTGTATGCAGGTCAGGAAGCAACAGTTAGAACTGGACATGGAACAACACACTGGTTCCAAATAGGCAAAAGGGTATATCAAGGCTGTATATTGCCACTGTGCTTATTTAACTTATATGCAGATTTCATCATAAAAATGCTGGGCTGGATGAAGCACAAGTTGGAATCAAGATTGATGGAAAAAATATCAGTAACCTCAGATATGCAGATGACACACCCTTACGGCAGAAAGTGAAGAAGAACTAAAGAGCCTCTTGATGAAAGTGAAAAAGGAGAATGAAAATTTGGCTTAAATCTCAACATTTAGAAAACGAAGATCATGGCATCCAGTCCCATCACTTCATGGGAAAAAGATGGAGAAACAGTGGAAACAGTGGCTGACTCTATTTTGGGGGGGCCCAAAATCACTGCAGATGGTGACTGTAGCCATGAAATTAAAAGATGCTTACTGCTTTGAAGTAAACTTATGACCAACCTAGACGGCATATTCGGAGAAGGCAATGGCACCCCACTCCATTACTCTTGCCTGGAAAATCCCATGGATGGAGGAGCCTGGTAGATGGCAGTCCATAGGATTGCTAAGAGTTGGGCATGACTGAGCGACTTCACTTTCTCTTTTCACTTTCATGCACTGGAGAAGCAAATGGCAACCCACTCCAGTATTCCCTGGAGAATCCCAGAGACAGAGGAGCCTAGTGTGCTGCTGTCTGTGGGGTCGCACAGAGTCGGACACGACTGAAGTGACTTAGCAGCAGGAGCAGCAGCAGCAGCAGCAGACAGCATATTATAAAGCAGAGATATTACTTTTCCAACAAAGATCCATCTAGTCAAAGCTATGGTTTTTCAAGTAGTCATGTATGGGTTGAGAGTTGGACTGTAAAGAAAGCTGAGCATCGAAGAATTGATGCTTTTGAATTATGGAATTGGAGAAGACTCTTGAGAGTCCCTTGGACTGCAAGGAGATCCAACCCATCTGTCCTAAAGGAGATCAGCCCTGGGTGTTCATTGGAAGGATTGATGTTGAAGCTGAAACCCCAGTACTTTGGCCCCTTGATTCAAATATCTGACTCATTTGAAAAGACCCTGATGCTGGGAAAGTTTGAGGGCAGGAGGAGAAGGGGATGACAGAGGTTGAGATGGTTGGATGGCAGCACTGACTCAATGGATGTGAGTTTGGGTAAACTCCAGGAGTTGATGATGGACCGGTAGGCCTGGTGTGCTGCAGTCCATGGGGTCGCACAGAGTCGGACATGACTGATCGACTGAACTGCAACTGAATACCCAGTGGTTAACAGAAATCATTTAGGATGATGGCAGACAATGGATGTGTAGGGCCACTGGGAGACAGATGTTGAAGTCTTCACTTGTTATGAATTTATTTTATACTATAAAGCAAACAAAAAAATTATTAAAAACTAGAAAATCAAAAGTGCTATTATCAAAATCATGTAAATCACTCTGTATACCTAAAACTGGACAAAGATGTTGAAAAATGAAAGTAACTTTTTATTGAAGTAAAGATAGAAATATTATGTGGCAAAGTGTTCAATTATTTTAATTAGCTACAAATTAAATATATTTTAAAACAATGTTGTATTTAATCTTATTAAAAGTAAAAATGTAAACTTGGCATGGTTATTTAATATCACTGAAAAGAAATATTTTGTCAGATGCAAATTTAGTTGTTTTATACTTAAGAAATAACTAATGGAAATTTCCATTTCTTAGAGAAAAAATTTTCTGACCTTTTTATCTGAGAAAATAAACTTAGATTAATAAAATTAGTTGTTAGTGCAAAGGACCTAAAAGAAAACAGTAGAAATTACTGGCTTTTATCTCAAGTTATATCTCAAACTGAACTATATACCCATTTTTATAAAATTATTCAGCCTGGCTACATATCTTTTTGGGAACTATAGTGACTTCCTCAAAACAAAAATGTGTACTAGGCTTTTAAAAAAATGTCTAAATAGACATATTCATACAGGATTCTTTACTCATAAAAAATGAAACTTGAAATTAGTTTTCAATACAATTAAATACCTAACAGTAAATGTTCCAAGATCCATTTATCAGCGATAGAAACTGGGATGACAGAATGTCTTCTATGGCTTTATGTAGGCAATAGAGAGGACGAGAAAGAAATATTTAAAATAAAAAAACACACTGTCATTGCTGTTGCTGCTGCTGCTGTTAAGTCGCTTCCGTCGTGTCCGACTCTGTGCGACCCCATAGATGGCAGCCCACCGGGCTCCCCCATCCCTGGGATTCTCTAGACGAGAATACTGGAGTGGGTTGCCATCTCCTTCTCCAATGCATGAAAGTGAAAAGTCAAAGTGAAGTCGCTCAGTCATGTATGACTCTTAGCAACCCATGGACTGCAGCCCTCCAGGCTCCTCCGTCCATGGGATTTTCCAGGCAAGAGTACTGGAGTGGGATGCTATTGCCTTCTCCAACACTGTCATTAGTAAGGACTTATTCTTACTGACTTTAATAACATAGCATGTTTGGCCAAGTTAAACTGACTTTAAAACTTTACTAATACTCTGAACTTTGATATATTTTTTGCTGTTGTGAAACTAAGCATAAAACGGGAACTTAAAAATCTACCTCTACAGTATTTCTGTGAAAATTCAAGAAAGTATACATCCTACATGGTAACAGCTGTGTGTGTGCTAAGTCCCTTGTCTTGTCCAACTCTTTGCGACACTGTGCACTGTAGCCCACCAGGCTGCTCTGCTCATTGGATTCTCCAGGCAAGAGTACTGGTGTGGATTGCCATGCCCTCTTCCAGCGATCTTCCTGATCCAGAGATCAAACTTACATCTCTTACCTCTTCTTCACTGGCAGGCAGGTTTTTTACCACTTTGTTAGCATACAAAGGACATTCATTCAGTGTGGGCCTGGCCACCACAGGAATCCAACATGATTGAAACAGGTCTGATAGTTGTGGTATTATTATCTCCCTACATATAAAAGATAAATGAGATCTTTCAAATTCTCATTTGTCAATTCAAACGTATGTTAGAAATTCCTTTAGCTTGATGCCAGACCCAGAGATGTCTTTATATCCATGGAGGACAAACATGTTTGCCCACATAATAATTATCAGATCAGATGGGAAAGAAAAAAAAAAACTTACTTCATGGCTTCAAAAAATCAAATCAATATATATAAACATTTGGGGTATTAAATTACTATGTTTTTTAAAATTAGTTTATTAAAGCATTCTTTCAAGTTATTCAGGGCTTCCCTGGTATCTCAGCTTGTAAAGAATGCACCTGCAATGCGGGAGACCTGAGTTTGATCCCCGGGTTGGGAAGATCCCCTGGAGAAGAGAATGACTACCCACTCCAGTATTCTGGCCTGGAAAATTCCATGGATGGGTATAGTCCATGTGGTTGCAAAGAATCAGACACAACTGAATGACTTTCACTTCACTTCACTTCACTCAGGTTTTTCAAGAGGAGACCAAAATTGATTCCATTTCTTAACTACTCTTAAGGATGGGATAGGAAAAATTTTTGATGAATTTAAATGTGAAGTCATAATTTATTGAGTGCTAAATGACCCATTTTAGAAGTAATTTTCTCATCTTAAACTAAAAAGTCAAACTTTTTCTGTAATATTTATACTCAAAATTCACTGAAGCCTGAGAAGATCTGGTCAATTCTAAATTAAAGCTACTTTTATTTAAAGATGAACTGGTTATGATACTTTCAGCTTCAGTTTTAGAGAAATTGTGTTAAGAAAGAAGATTATGGTTGTTTGAGAATGGAAAGTATTTGGGAATAAAATATAATCTGCATAGGTGTAGACGTGAAACCAATAATTCTACACAGAAACTTAATATTATTATTAGTTTTAGCAAATTCTCTTGCTGAGTCCAAATAACAAGACCGTAGATGTAAAAAGCAAGAACATAGATGCATTATTCTGCTTTGATATAATAGTTGAGACCTATTTTCCATCTTTTCAATAGATTCTTTGAATATATGCCTCCATAAAGTATGAGAAATCATTAATTCTATATATTTCCTTTTAAGCATTCAGCATTTGACTTACTGTTTCCTTCAAGAAACTCTAATCATAAATAGAAATAAATTACTATAAATTAAAATGTCTTTTACTTTTATCTACTTTTGCTTTTGTCTTTTACTTTTATCTACTTTTACTTTTGTATTTTACTTTAAATCTAATTCTGCTTTATTGACTATGCCAAAGCCTTTGATTGCGTGGATCACAACAAACTGTGGAAAATTCTGAAAGAGATGGGAATACCACATCACTTTACCTGCCTCCTGAGAAGTCTGTATGCAGGTCAAGAAGCAACAGTTTAGAACTGGACATGGAACAACAGACTGGTTCCAAATAGGGAAAGGAGTACGTCAAGGCTGTATATTGTCATTCTGCTTATTTAACTTTTATGCAGATTACATCATGAGAAATGCTGGGCTGGATGAAGCACAAGCTGGAACTAAGATTGCTGGGAGAAATATCAATAACCTCAGATATGCAGATGATAACACCCTTATGGCAGAAAGCGAAAAATTAAAAAACCCTTGATGAAAGTGAAAGAGGAGAGTGAAAAAGGTGGCTTAAACTCAACATTTAGAAAACAAATCGCCAGACCAGTTTTGATGCATGATACAGGATGCTCGGGGCTGGTGCACTGGGATGACCCAGAGGGATGGCATGGGGAGGGAGGTAGGAGCAAGGGTTCAGGATGGGGAACACGTGTACACCCATGGGAGATTTATGTTGATGTATTGCAAAACCGATACAATATTGTAAAGTAATTAGCCTCCAATTAAAATAAATACATTTATATTAAAAAATAAATAAAAAATAAATAGTGACCTATAAAAAGTAAGAAATGAAGATCATCACATCTGGCCCCATTCCTTCATGGCAAATAGATGAGGAAGTAATGGAAACAGTGACAGACTTTATTTTTATGGACTCCAAAATCACTGCACATGGTGACTGCAGCCATGAAATTAAAAGATGCTTACTCTTTGGAAGAAAAGCTATGACCAACCTAGACAGCATATTAAAATGCAGAGACATTACTTTGCCATAAAAGGTGCATCTAGTCAAAGCTATGGATTTTCCAGTAGTCATGTATGAATGTGAGAGTTGGACTATAAAGAAAGATGAACACCAAATAACTGATGCTTTTGAACTGTCTCTGTGGTGTTGGAGAAGACTCTTGAGAGTCCCATGGACTGCAGGGAGATCCAATCAGTCCATCCTAAAGAAAATCAGTCCTGAATATTCATTGGAAGGACTGATGCTGAAGCTGAAACTCCAATACTTTGGCCACCTGATCCAAAGAACTGACTCACTGCAAAAGACCCTGCTGTGGGAGAGATTGCAGGTGGGAGGAAAAGGGGATGACAGAAGATGAGCTGGCTGGATGGTATCACCACCTCGATGGACATGAGTCTGAGCAAGCTCCAAGAGTTGATGATCAACAGGGAAGCCTGGCATGCTGCAGTCCTGGGATCGCAGAGTCAGGCATGACAGAGGGACTGAACTGACTGACTGAAATGTCTTTTATATGCCAGAAATTGTCCTAGATAAATAATTGTGACTTCATTCCCGAGAAGGAAGTTTTGTTAACCACCTACACACTGCTAATTGACAAGTGTAAACTTGATCAAGTGATTTCATAATACAAAACTCATATCTTCTTCCATATGAATACATAAATAACGTTAGTTGAGTCTTCTAAGATTGTAAAGATGGTAAATACTAATTAGATCTTTTTTCAGCTTTGTAGCCATATGTTTACATACTAAGATTCACGGATTGTTTCCTATATTGAATCACTGATAAACATTTAGTATCATTTGCACCTTGTTATACACAAAAAGTAAATTGATGTCAGAGGAGAAACCACATTTTTATTATGTGCTTAAACAAAAGACTAAAAAGCAACTCAAGTTATAATAAGAATTATTTAGATGAAACAGAATCTATGATGAGTATAATGTGTGAAATCCTGAAACTAACTCAGGTTTTAACAGAATTGTGAGTATCGTTTAGTTGTCTTTTCTTACTTTATGCAATAACAGGTTGAAACTATTTTTAAGCATGCAAATATTAAACAGAGACCATGATTCTTAGAGTCTGTTTTGATCATAATTGTTTAAATTATTTTTTCTCAATTATGCCTCACATTGTTTATCTTACTCTGTTAGGTTTTGAAAGACTTCTCCTTCCTCAATTCTACAGAGGATAGAATATTGAAGTTATCATCTTATATTTTACTCAATAAAATGTCCACATAAAGTACAAAAAATGAAAGCTCATTATTATGAAATAAATCATTTGCCGGCTATGTATCATTCTTAGAGTCAACTTTGAACATCACAGGAACACAGCAAACAAGAGTGAACTTATAAATTTGAGTCAAGACACTAGGAGAGTAAGAATTTTGTTTTTGTTTTTTGTTTGATTAATGAGACTGTCCAGAAGAATCCTAAAGGAAGGTGATATTTAAAATATTTGAGTGCCTCTTACATGGCAATTGGAAGAACTCTTTAGCTGTCAGTTTATGTCTACATACCCCTGCTTTATAAATAAATTAGAAAAATAGTTTAATTTTATTTTAAATCAGTTTGGTAGCCTTTATGAGTATACAGCTGGTTTGTTATGATAGAGATACTCTAATTACTGACAAGACACAGTGGAGTAAAAAGCATCATCAAAGCTTTTTCCATTGAAAATATCATAGAAAATGTGTTCCTTTGCTTACATAACTTGCATGGAATTCTGCAATTCAGTAAATAAAAGAACATGCATGTATTGTCTTGCTGAATAATGTTCACAGTTCTTTTATTCTTATAGTTGATAGATTATAAAGGGAAAGGAGTTCTCAATATTTTGAGACTGTATCTTGTGCCAATAAATGGGAGATGTAAAACTAGGTTTTCTTTTGATAGTCAATATTTATGCATTATTTCATTTATCCATTATGAATCTATTTATTAGTCAAATATGTATATCTTATTGTGGGTTACAACCTTCTCTAAGACTCTTCTTAATATTTGACTTAGAATCAAATGTCATGTGATATAAATTAAAAATAATGACAAATATGAGAAATTTACTTGATAATTAAAAATTATTGGATGTTTATCATATACTTTTTGCTATAGTTTCACACACATTATTTTATCTTCATAGCATTGAAATTATAAATATTTTTATTATTATCAATATTTATCATGCAATTAAACATTATCAAAGAATATGGTTTGCAAAGTTGAAGTAAGTTTTTATTCTGTGTATACAACATAAAAATATTGTCGGAAAGGTACCATTCAGATTTGTCTATTATGTTTAAGTCTCTGTCTCTTAAGATTGATTCTTAGAAACACTATCTAATCAGAGTCACTGGGAATTTAAAATTTCATAGAGTTTGACAAATGACTTATGAAATTATTATAAAAGATCTAACTCAAATGCTAGCAACATAACATACTGAGCATTTACTATGATATTCATCTGATAGTATTATTTTCATATAATAATATTTTTAAATATGATAAATATATAATAGTATTGGACAATACAGACTCAATATTGAAAAAAGCTTCTCAAAGAAGAATCACATTCACAGTAAAAAATATATATATATTGAATAAGCATAGCCTAAATTAACTTGCATGAAGGTGGCAGAGAGATGATGGCAAAACTCTCATTTTAGCATTAATTAATAATGATTTAACGAGCTGCAAAGGTCCCTGCAGTCAATATTAGAATGATAACTTGGAAAATTGCACTGGAAATAAATGAAATTATATTCTGCTTGACTTCAATACTAGACAAAAGAGATCTTTATATCCTTTAATAGAATGAGAGAAAGGGCAGCAGCCCTAGCAAAATTCCATCAGAATAGTTGTGGTTCCATATTCAGAAGACAAAGGATGGGCACGCTCTACCTGCCTTGACCTTGCCTCTATGTAAAAAAACCAAGTTTCAGTTATCTATACCTATGACAAAAGATAGTAATGCATGGATATTAATTTTCAGTGGTTAGCAGACAGCCAAGAATCATCAAGCTTTGAAGGAAGCAAAGAACTGGACTTGACTGAATTCCTTTCACTTTCAAAAATTTTAAAGAGGAGAATCAATTTAACAGAAGAAATAGCATAGGGAGAAACAAGTTTAATACACAAGAAGAGTACATGAATCTGAATTAGTGATATAAAATTTCAAGGTCAGGGTTATGCTAGATTGCCAAATGCAAGTTACTCTAGAATATATGCTGCTCACTAGAATGCAAGTTCCATAAGAGCAGTTACTTTTCCCGTTTTTTAATTGATAAAATTCTAATGACACTTGGTAAGTTTTCAATAAATATTTATTGACTGTAGTACAGTTCAAACAGATGGAATATAAAATGGGAATTTTGTCTTTTTTAAAAAAGGCAAAAATTTCCAACGTCTTTTTTCTGTATACTATGTGCTTGTGTTTAGTCATTCAATCGTGTCGGACTCTTTGTGACCCTTTGTGACCCTTTGGATTGTAGCCCATTAAACTGGTCTTCCATGGGATTTTTTTCAGGCAAGAATACTGGAGAGGGTTGCCATTTTCCTCCACCACAGGATCTTCCTGATCCAGGGATCAAACCTGGGTCTCCTCCTGCATTATACGCAGATTCTTTACTGTCTGAGCCACCAGGGAAGCCTCTGTATACCATAGGAAGGAAAAATATTCCATGAATCACAGAAAGAGACTTCTCAGAGCAAAGATATAAACCTTTTCAGAAATATTAATAAACTTAATAGAAACATGACTTTTGAATATTCCAATGAACATGGATTATTAGGTATTAAATTTGTAGTCAAAAAATAGAGAATACGTTTTTTCGAGTACTTGTGGCTTATTTTCCAAATCTCACAATTTTACTATTTTTTTAAAACCAGCAAATATCACAACATGAGTCATACATTCACTAAAATGCAGTTGACTTAGAAATTAACAGTGAAAAGAGAGCTCAACAAATCTATCCACTTAGAAATTTAAATGTGTCTACATAAATTACTATCTTTATTAAAGAGGAAAGCAAAACCGTGACTAGAGACTACTTAAAAGTAACGTAAAGTAAAAATGCTGCACATCAAGTCCTGTGAAAAGTGTCCAAATCAGAGCACCTAGGAAAATATTATGACTTTAATGTTTATATTAGAATATAGCAAGATTTGAAGCAAATTATGTAAAGGAACAACAATCTAGAAATAAGAGCTAGAATATGTGGAGGGGCTAAGTTAATTGAGATATTCCTTTACCAGTCATTAATGTACCATATATGCCAGTCACTTAAAAAAAAAAAAAAACTGGCTAAAAATGCACTTAAAAAACAGGCTAAAAAAACAGATACTGTTTCTGACTTTAATCAGCTTAGCATCTACTAAGAAAGATAGATACCAAAGAAGCAGGCCAAAATTATACAAACAAAAGGTTAGATAGGTGTCACAAAGAAGAACATTTGATGAGAGAGTTTCACTTAGTTAAGGAATTCAGAAAAGATGTTCTTTAGGAAGGGTAGGCCAGTCTGAGGTATGAAAGGTGAGTATGTGGTAACCAGGTGAAGTTGATGGGGCGGGTGTGCCGAAAGACCGGAGCCAGTCCGAAGCATTGCGGTCTGAAGGGCACAATGAAGGAACTAAACAGCATGCGTCAGGAGAAGCTTTGGAGAAAGTTGACAAGTTCATATAAGGTCTTTAGTCCATGTTTACGACACTGGTTTTGATGTGAAAGCAATGTGAAACCACAGAAATGGTTTAAGCTAAGGAAGCCGTGTGCTGTGGTCAGATTTTGCTACATGTATTGATTGAAGGATGGTTTTGGCCAGAGTGAACCCAGAGACACCAGTTAGGAAACTGCAGTAATCCATGTGAGAAAACACAGGTGCCTCCCGAAAATGGCAATGAGGGTGGTAAAGTGATACAGCTAACACTGAAGAATATTTAAGTTTTAAGATCAATAAAAGCACAAAGCAATTAAATAAAAATCAATGCAACCAATGGATTTGATCAAATACTCAAAATAATTGGAAATCAGAACAAGGTACATTGAAATGATGAGAAACCCTTTTCACATATAAGATTGGAAGCAATGAAATGGCAATTTTTTAACACTCTGAGACTGTAAATCAATTAAACTCCAGAAGTTGGTGATGGACATGGAGGCCTGGCATGCTGCAGTCCATGGGGTCGCAAAGAGTCGGACATGACTGAGTGACTGAACTGAACTGAAACTCCTTGAGAATGATGTGATGGAATGAGTTACAATTTGAAATGTTCATATTCTTACATCCAGCAACTCAATACCATAACCTACCGAAGGGGTGTGATTGTGGATAGGGCAGAAAGTCATGTATAGCATGTACATGCCAATACTTATAGCATGTACATGCCAATACTTGTAGCATGTACAATTATTATTTGGTAATAGAAAAATAATTTGATAATAGAAAAAATTTTGGAAAGAGCTTAAAGATTCATTAAGAGAGGCTTCCCTGGTTGCTCCATGGTGAAGAATCTGCCTGACAATACAGGAATCACAAGTTCAATCCCTGGTCCCAGAAGATCCCACGTGAGGTGGGACAACTTAAGCCTGTGCTCCACAACTACTGAGCCCATGTGCTGCAACTACTGATGCCTGCATGCCCTAAAGCTTGCGCTCTGCCAGCAAGGAAAGCCATCACAATGAGAAGCTCATGCACCACAGCTAGAGATTAGCCCCACTCACTGCAACTGGAGAAAAAGCCTGCGCAGCAGTGAAGACCCAGCACAGATAAAAATAAACAAATAAAAACTTAAAAAAAAGATTCTTTAAAGGAGATTGACGGAAAAGAGATGGTAGACACGCATAAATGAGATTAGGTTTGAGAAATATTTTTACCAGATTAAAACTCAGGTTGGAAATTATAAAAATGAGTTACACAGTATACTGATCACACACTATACTGAGTATAGTAGAATAACCATAGGACAGAATAATCATGCTAAGAGCCAATCCTCTCTCTTTCACTCTCTGTCTTTGTAACTCAATATTCTTTATTTTTCCTCTGCTATGATTTCTTTTCTAGCAGATTGTGACAATTAAATTGCCAGAAATTATGTGTCTTCTTCATAATTGCATCTTCAACACCTACATATGTACCAGGCATGTTATGAATAGTCAATACATATTCATTATTAAGTATGTGTGAATGTTCACATAAATGAATGAAAAAATTACAAATGAATAATCTCACTTTTGCTACTAATTTTGTATAACTGAGGCATACAAAAATTCTTGTTTCTCCTAAGTTCCCATGTATAATGGTAAATGCACTGGCGTTAGATTCAGTTCAGTTCAGTTGCTCAGTCGTGTCCGACTCTGAGACCCCATGAATCACAGCGCGCCAGGCCTCCCTGTCCATCACCAACTCCCCGAGTTCACTCAAACTCACGACCATTGAGTTGATGATGCCACCCAGCCATCTCATCCTCTGTCATCCCCTTCTCCTCCTGCCCTCAATCCCTCCCAGCATCAAAGTCTTTTCCAATGAGTCAACTCTTCTCATGAGGTGGTCAAAGTACTGGAGTTTCAGATTTAGTATCATACCTTCCAAAGAACACCCAGGACCATCTCCTTTAGAATGGGCTGGTTGGATCTCCTTGCAGTCCAAGGAATTCTCAAGAGTCTTCTCCAACACCACAGTTCAAAAGCATCAATTCTTCTGTGCTCAGCTTTCTTCACAGTCCAACTCTCACATCCATACATGACTACTGGAAAAATCGTAGCCTTGACTAGACAGACCTTTGTTGGCAAAGTAATGTCACTGCTTTTCGACATGCCATCTAGGTTGGTCATAACTTTCCTTCCAAGGAGTAAGCG
This sequence comes from Capra hircus, assembly GCF_001704415.2. Lineage (NCBI taxonomy): Eukaryota > Metazoa > Chordata > Mammalia > Artiodactyla > Bovidae > Capra > Capra hircus. Next base: position 12,923,969 of record NC_030822.1, on the reverse strand, counting down.
TCTTTTAAACTCATGGCTGCAATCACCATCTGCAATGATTTTGGAGCCCCCAAACATAAAGTCTGACACTGTTTCCACTGTTTCCCCATTTATTTCCCATGAAGTGATGGGATCGGATGCCATGATCTTCATTTTCTGAAAGTTTAGCTTTAAGTCAACTTTTTCGCTCTCCTCTTTCACTTTCATCAAGAGGCTTTGTAGTTCCTCTTCACTTTCTGCCATAAGGGTGGTGTCATCTGAGTATCTGAGGTGATTGATATTTCTCCCGGCAATCTTGATTCCAGTTTGTACTTCCTCCAGCCCAGCGTTTCTCATGATGTACTCTGCATATAAGTTAAATAATCAAGGTGACAATATACAGCCTTGACGTACTCCTTTTCCTGTTTGGAACCAGTCTGTTGTTCCATGTCCAGTTCTAACTGTTGTTTCCTGACCTGCATATAGGTTTCTCAAGAGGCAGGTCAGGTGGTCTGGTATCCCCATCTCTTTCAGAATTTTCCACAGTTTATTGTGATCCACACAGTCAAAGGCTTTGGCATAGTCAATAAAGCAGAAATAGATGTTTTTCTGGAACTCTCTTGCTTTTTCTATGACCAGCAGATGTTGGCAATTTGATCTCTGGTTCCTCTGCCTTTTCTAAATCCAGCTTGAATATCTGGAAGTTCATGGTTCAGGTACTGCTGAAGCCTGGCTCGGAGAATTTTGAGCATCACTTTACTAGCATGTGAGATGAGTGCAACTGTGCGGTAGTTTGAGCATTCTTTGGCATTGCTTTTCTTTGGGATTGGAATGAAAACGGACCTTTTCCAGTCTTGTGGCCACTGTTGAATTTTCCAAATTTGCTGGCATATTGAGTGCAGCACTTTCACAGCATCATCTTTCAGGATATGAAATAGCTCAACTGGAATTCCATCACCTCCACTAGCTTTGTTTGTAGTGACGCTTTCTAAGGCCCACTTGACTTCACATTCCAGGATGTCTGGCTCTAGATGAGTGATCACACCATTGTGATTATCCTGGTTGTGAAGATCTTTTTTGTACATTTCTGTGGTGTTAGATTACTTAGTGCTTTTTCTACTTTAAAATTTTATGATTCCATGGTTGTCTCAAATTACTTCATAGATTCTGCATATCACAATATGTTTTGACCTCTTTTGTAGTTGTACAGACCACAAATGTGTGCATGCTAAGTTGCTTCAGTCATGTTTGACTCTTGGCAACCCTATGAACTGTAGCCCACCAGGCACCTCTGTCCATGGGATTCTCTAGGCAAGAATACTAGAGTCGGTTGCTGTACTCTCCTCCAGGGTATCTTCCCAACCCAGGGATCCAACTAGAATCTGTTATGTCTCTTCCATTGACAGGTGGGTTCTTTATCACTAGCGCCACCAGGGAAGCCCACAGACCACATAAAACTTAATAGAATTTGCTAATTTAAAGTTATGTCTATTAATCTGATATATGCTTAAATAATGCAAACTCAAATGTTTCTATATCACTTGCCTGGGATAATATGAGAACATTCCCTAACAGCGTATAAACTAAAAATGAATTAAAGATATAAATGTAAAACCAAATGTTTTAGAGGAAATAATAGAGGAAAGGAAATATAGTTTGAAAACTTTTTGACATAATTACAGCAATAATTTTTGAATCTACCTCTTAAAGTAAAATAAATAAAAGCAAGAATAAACAAAGGAGACCTATCAAATTAAAAAGTCTTGCACAGCAAAGCAACCCATCAGTGAAATGAGCAATAGAACAAAGGAATGGGAGAACATATCTGCAAATGGCATGACAGACAATATATTAATAGCCAACATATATAAGTAGCTCATACAACTCAACGTCAAAAACAAACAACCTGACTTCAAATAGGGGCAGAATAGTCATTTTTCCAAAGAGGAAATACAGATGGCCAACAAATACATTACAAATAAATGCTCAACATAGCTAATCATCAGGGAAATGCAAATCAAAACCACCATGAGATATATCACCTCACACCTAACAGCGTGGCTATCATCGAAAAGAACACAAATAACAAGAGTTGGTGAGGATGTGGAAAAGGGAACCCTGACACACTGTTGGTGGGAATGTAACTGGCGCAGCCGCTATAGAAACTGTGTGGAGGTTTCTCAAGAAACTAAAAACAGAGCTACATTATGACCCCAAATTTCACTCCGAAGTATACATCTGAAGAAGACAAAGCCACTAATTAAAAACTTTACATGCACCTCAGTGTTCATAGCAGCAATATTTACAGTTGCCAAAGTATGGAAATAACCAAAGTGTCATCAACAGATGAATAGCAACAGATGAATGGATAATGAAGATGTTGCATATATATGCGGGATACTACTCAACCATAAAAAAGAATAATTTTTTTTTCATTTTTTCCATTTGCAACAACATTGGTGAACTTAGAAGATATTATGCTAAGTGAAAGAAGTCAGGCAGTAAAAGACAAATACAATATAATATCACTTATAGGTGGAACTTAGGAAAAGTAAGAAACTAGTGAATATAACAAAAAAGAGGCAGGTTCACAGATACAGAAAACAAATTAGTGGTTATCAGTGGAGGGAAGGAGTGATATGGGGGTGGAAGAGTAGGAGATGCAAAAAAAAAAAAAAAAGAGTGGGTGTAAGACAGACTCAAGAAAGTACTGTACAATGGGAAATACAGCCAATATTTTGTAATAACTGTAAGTGGATAGTAATCTTTAGAATTGTATTAAAATTTTTAAATATTTTAAATGAAAATAAATTGTCCAAATGCATTCACAGGCCAAAAGAAATCTTATCATATGTTTAATGCAAATGAGCAGTGGAGCATATTTTAGTGCAGCTCAGAAAGGTCAGAGAGGATCTGCGTCAGGATATGAAACAGACAACGTTGGTAAATGTGAATTGAATAGATGTTTAAGTACTTCAGTTTCTCTGTTCCTTTGGGCTAATAGCACCATAACATAAAACTGGGGATGTGCTGTGCTGTGCTTAGTAGCTCAGCCATGTCTGATTCTTTGTGACCCCTTGGACTATAGCCTACCAGGCTGCTCTGTCCATAGGGATTCTCCAGGCAAGAACGCTGGAGTGGGCATGTCCTCCAGAGGATCTTCCCAGCCCAGGGATGGATTCCAGGTCTTCTGCATTGCAGGTGGATTCTTAACTGTCTGAGTCACAAGGGAATCCCCTAAATTGGAGATATGCTCCCCCAAAATCTGCTTTATATTGTAGAAATGACGAAGTTTATACTAGACTGTACCCTAGATTACAATCCTATAATCTTGTAATCCAGTGACCCCACCACAGCCCTTCATATGTGACATGGCTGAGTAGAAACACATCAAACCAATTATATAGTATCATTTAGCTACTTGGCTTATTATCACAGTCAGGTTCACTTTGCACTTCATTACACAGAGACAGACTGGAGCCTGAGGGGACCAGTAATTAATATACTCTGTGATTCTCAAACTCTTGAAGCCTATTGGTATATTCCTTTCTCTATATATACAGAAAATAAAGTTGTCCTTCTGACAATATAGTTTCCATGTCACATTATACTACCATGACACTTCATCTCTCCAACCTTTTCACTGAAGTATTTAAATGTTTAGCTCCTCTCTGAGCAGCACAAAATAAAAATGCATTGTCCCTGGAAGTGGAAATCAAGTAAATGAAAGCATTTAACTTCTGACAAATGCTCGTGATAAATCATAATATTTGAAATATATTCACTTTATCTCTTTATGGTATCTCCGAATCCCCACATCAAAAGGGTTTTTAAGTCTCTCCATTTTATTTCCAGGTTGGTCATATGACTTGCTTCATTTAGTGGAAAGTGAAAGAATGTGAAATGTGCCATTTTCAAGTAGAATACTTAATAGCTACTGAGTGGACTACCACCTTCCCTTTTCCATCTATTGTTTCCCCAGCTACAAACTTAGAAAAAGAAATAAAGAAAAGCCTGCAGCCAAAATGTAAGGTGAGAAAATAAAAACGGTGTGGTTATAAGACAGTGAGATTTTGATGGGTTTTGTTATACAGCTTTTTGTCACAGAAGCTAGCTAATACAATGTTTAAATGTGGCACATTATAATTCTCATCAGGAAATTAGCAAATATTTTAATGAAAATAAAACATACTTAAAGTTTAAAATCTAAACTAGCATGCATTAATTTCTAGTAGAACTAGGGAAAGAATCCTCCAGCATGATTTTATTTTATTTTATTTTTTCTGTAAAGTAGAAGACGGTTAGTATTAGATTTGTAATCAAAATCTTAGTCATATTTGCCTAATAATTACTAATTATTTATCAATTTTTAAAATAAATGATATTGTACTTTGGAGATAAATTTTTTTCCTATGGGTGAATTACAAAGGTTTTTTTGGTTATTTTTCTGTAACTGAGCAACTCCACCTCTGAAAGGGATTGACCATGAGTTTTCTGAGATCTTAAAAATATATGTAAGCTTAATTTAAGGAAAAAGTAAAAAAGTCTTATTTTTGAACTGCAATAAAAAAAGTTTGAAATTCAGTTTAGAATGTAAACATTCAATTTAGAAAACAACAACAACAATTAATCTTAAAGTAAGAATAATTGCATATACCATGATTTCACTCTAAGCAAGATCCAACATTTAAAATATTTTTTCCAAGGGTTCTTTTCCAATTTTGACATTACTTTTGACAGTGTTTTGAGAATTTCGTTAACTCTATGAGATCTTTAAGGTACATTTAAGAATAAGATAAGAAATGCCACAGCATTCAAATTAATTTCGTATCTTCCTCCAGAACCTATTCATATATAAGTAAATTTTTCTTAAACCTTATGTTGTTGTTGTTCAGTTTCTAAGTCATGTCTGACTCTTGACAATCCCATGGACTGCAGCATGCCAGGCTTCTCCATCCTTCACTATCTCCCAGAGTCTGCTAAAATTCATATTCATCGAGTGATGCTGTCTAACCATCTCATCCTCTTTGCTTTTTTTCCTAATATTTTTATTGTAAAGGCTGTAGATTGTGTTATATTATTTGTTTATTATTTGTTCTTTTCATACTGGTGCCATTGTTACTTGCCATGTTAATTTTGAACATTATCATATAACAATATTTTTTAGGATCTATCATTTCTAAGCAGAAATATAAGCATAATTGGCTGGTTTGGCTGGAATTTTTTTTTCTCCAGACCATTCTTATGAAAAGAGTAGTTCACAACAGATGATATTCTATTAACCTATGTGCCAGAATGAGAAGACATGAGGAGTTAATAAGAGCCTGGATGATCCCAGCAGAAACCTGCAGTTCCTGGCTGAGCAGGGAGAACCATGGTTGATCCACAACTCTTATGTAACGCATCTTAGAAATAAATATGTTTTTGTAACCAACTGAGATTTTGAGGTAGACTCTTACCCAAATAGCCTAGTAGAAGTTAACCAGTACATTAATTGGAATTGAAAAGTAGAAGTGTGATAAGTTAAAATAAACAAACAAACAAACACACAAAAACATATGGCAGTGGTTTTTAAGGGTGGGTAACCAGTGACAAGCTATTATAAGAGGATGAAAAATGCTACCCAGAACTTACAATGATGAAATATTAGATATAACTGTCATTATTGATAACTGGTTGGAAGATAAAATATATTTACAGAATCTAGGGCTTTAGGTAATGAATTGTGGGTTATTAGGTATATGCGTGTGCTTAGTAACTCACTCAGTCATGTCCAACCAGGCTTCTCTGTTCATGGAATTTTCTAGGCAGAATACTGGAGCGGGTTGCCATTCCTTCTTCAGGGGATCTTTCTGACCTGGGAATCGACCCACATCTCTTACATCTCCTGCATTGGCAGGAAGATTCTTTACCACTGAGCCACCTGGGAAGTCCATGGATTATTAGGTGCACTTGATTAAATGAAATGTTTAGAAAAAAATTGGTCTTTTCATAATCAGATGAAAGAGAAAATAAAGAAACCAGAAATTCCATGGGCTTCAGTGTTGAAAAAGGCAAATTTTCCTATCCTCATTTTGTAAAAGATTCTCAATTAAGACCCAGATGCTGGACAATGGCAAGATTAAGATCTGGTTGCATGATGTCGGCCCCCAATAAATCCTTTCAGATAGAATAACTTGGAAAAAGAGATCAAGTGTATCGTTCTGTGGAAGTCTAGTAAAGTTCAGAGTACCCTTTATTAGTTCTGGATAGAGCAATATCACACACACACAGACACAGAATCATTGAGGTTGCTATTGATGCACAAAACTTACTGGAATAAAAGTTTATTTTTTAGTAAGGAAGCTCTATTTGGGGGAAGGAAAGTTCCATGTAATGAGAGTAAAGAGACATTACAACATTTGCCTGAATGATTTTTAAAAAATGATTAGAACCAGTGATTAATCTGCCTTCCCTTTCCTCCCTTTTTTCTGAATGCAAGTGTTCGTAGGGAGTTTCACTCCTTTTTTGCCCTGTGTTTTCGTGTGTTGGGTATTTTTAGCTCACGTATCTCTAGATGAATTGTAGATTTAGTACATAGATTCCATGATCAAAAGGAACTGGAAACCCACTTCAGATAGATCACGACATCTCTTATTTTGAGTCAAATATGTGGTTGAACTTCCTGGGTGGCTTGAAGAAGATATGAATATATTTTTCTCACAGAAGAGAATCAAATATTTGTAATAATAATAAAAAGGAGCAAGTAGAGGACTCACAATAATCTATTTGTCCTTCTCCCTTCCCCTAAATAAATGGAGCATATTTTCTTACCATGAGAACAGAGGCTAGGGACCAAACTGGGAAGCCATATAGAGCCAAGCTAATCCCAGACTGATTCCAGAGGAGCCCATGAGAGGTGAGAGGGACCCAGTAAAAGTACAGCCACCATGTAGCACTCATGACACAATAAGAAGTAAATAGATGTTTCTGTAAGAGACTGAAATTTAGAGGTGGCCTTGGCCATAAGGGAAGTCTTAGTTATAGCTTCTCTTTCCAACCCCTGTTCATTTCACTAGAACCTGGCGTTTTGTTCTTTTCATTTTTCAGACCCTGTAAATTTGTTTTTCCACTGCTTGTATAATTTTCTTGTAGGCACTTTCTGTAAAGAGTCTTCACCTCTCAGTTTTTTTTTTTTTTTTAAGGTAAGTTCTTCCCCTAATAAATCTTTCAAATTGTACATTGCCTATTATATGCCATCATCAAGCTTTACTTTTTTCTTAACATTAAAGAAATTTTATCTGCATATTTTTGGTCATACATCTATTTGAAAAATATTGGTCTCTACAACTAGAGTGCATATTCCATGAGGTCAAGAACTCAGTCAATTTCTTTCTCTGCTACATACCAGCATCTGAAACAGTGCTTAACATCTAAAACAAGTTCAACAAATATGTGTTGTATCAGTCAATATACCCAAATAGCTACTAATGAATTCAAGCCACAAAATCTATATAACCACCTATGCTTGCATCAGGGACTTTTCCAATGCTGGGAAAGATTGAAGGTGGGAGAAGAAGGATGACAGAGGATGAGATGGTTGGATGGCAACACCGACTCGATGGATATGAGTTTGATCAAGCTCCAGGAGTTGGTGATGGACAGGGAGGCCTGGCAGGCTGCAGTCCATGGGGTCTCAGGGTCAGACATGACTGAGTGACTGAACTGAACTGATGCCTGCATGTTTTTCTTGTGAATTTTTGCTAACTTGTACCCAGTCATTGCATGAGTTTCCAATTAGAAAAGTGGCTTATTGATAATTTCCTTCAAATACTTCTCCCATTCCAGGCAGTGCATCTGCCTATTTGCTGTAAAACATGCTTTTGTCTCTCCACACACTTTATCTCATGATTCCTGATGCTTCAACTACTCTGAATAAAGCCTTTGGGATACAAGAATGAACAATGAGTGAGGGAAATTCGCTCAGTCGTGTCTGACTCTTCGTGACCCCATGCCCTACTCAGTCCATGGAATTCTCTAGGCCAGAATACTGAGGTGGATAGCTTTTCCTTTCTCCAGGGGATCTTCGCAATCCAGGGATAGAACCCAGGTCTCCCACATTGCAGGTGAACTCTTTAACAGCTGAGCCACAAGGGAAGCCCAATGAGATGTACCATGAACAGACCTTGTAGAATTCTGTTCAGTGAGAAGTATTATTTGGAGGTTTGAGGGAACAATACTTAAAGTTTACTCTCAAATGATTTTTTTTCCTTTATAAAATCAGACTTTTCTATTAAAAACACACTCAAAATGTTCAATTTAATTTATTCTGTGGTAAAGTAATGGCCCAAGGCATCTTTTAAGCAGATATTAAAGAATCTACTATGGTTTTGCTCCAAAGAATATATTACAGTGATTCACAAATTGTTCTCCCCTCCTCTTTTACCATGACACACCACATCTAAATTGTTGCTCTGTTATGAACTTCTATTTTCTCTTTGGCAAAATGGTGCTGAGAGGCTTAAACACAAGCTTAATTATCAGAGTGGGGCTTCCCTGGTGGCTCAGTAGTAAAGAATTCACAGGTTCTATCAGCAGGTTGGGAAGATCCCTTGGAGGTGAAAATAGCAAACTATTCCAGTATTCTTGCCTGGGAAATCCCATGGACAGAGGAGTCTGGTGGGCTACAGTCCATGAGATTACACAGAGTCAGACATGACTTGACTAAAACAACAACAATTATCAGAGAGCCATATGTTTGTTTATGTTTTCATTCCTGGTCACCTTTCTTTAGTTATTTTATCTTAAGAAATAAAATTTAAAAATTTCATTCATTGTTTTGAATATTAAAATTTATACCAATATGCAGAAGATACAATCTCTCTAATACATGGTTTAATTTAAGTAACTAGTTTTCCTCTGTCATTTCCTAGAATCATTAGAATAACTAGGTAAGACCATTTAAATTGTGTGTACATCAGAATGAGTACTCAATACCCATTTTTTCCCTCTTTTTCTGTCAACCTAGTATTATTGTACATAAAGGAAATTTACCGTACAGTAAATTCTTTCAATTCTTTTTTTTTAAATAACTTTTATTTTTATTTGTGTAGGTCTTAGAGAACATGATTTGGGATATCCTATTTGCCCCACAGGTTCAATTTAGATATTTGATCTCTAGATTTTCTGGGAGCTCTGGGATCAATCCTGTACATCAATCCTCCCTCTTCCTTGCTTGCACACTGAAACATAAATTCCACAGAAGATCAAAATATCACACATTTATCTTTCCAGACAATCAACATATCAATATGCCTAGAAGCAGAAGATAAATTTTCCCTTTGTTTGATCAATAGACTAATAACTACAAGTGCTATGGATGAAGATAAAGCTGTCTCTTCTATTTTCATATCCAACCACATTATTTGACTTGATCTCATCTGCCTCAGAGTTCTATTGTCTGACTACATACAATGCAATGAATGTGTTTCCTTTTATTGATTCTCAGTTTCCCCATCATTAATTTCATTGACTTGGTTGCAGGCTTTCAAATTAGAGAAAAGTAAAGCTCAAACAATAAAGTTCCATCAGTTTAGTATTAATGATATTCTTTATCCTTTTCTGGGTGTAGGGTAGAGGAGTAGGTGGCAGGGCTCTGACTGCTGAAGCAATTTATTTTTTTTCATGCTACCTAAGAGAAGAGAAGGTAATGGCAAAATCATGCATAATAGTGAAATACTATTGCCTAGAATAGTTCTTGAGGATTACAAAATAAGCATTAAATATCGATTGATTACATACATCAAGAGTCATGACCAAAGCAATCAATTGTTGTTGCTATTTAGTCACTAAGTCATATCTGATTATTTTGGCAACCCATGGACTATAGGCTGCCAGGCTCTTCTGTCCATGGGATTTCCCAGGCAAGAATACTGGAGTGGGTCACCATTTCCTTCTCCAGGGGATCTTCATGTTGCAGGGAGAGACTTCATCTCCAGTGTTGACAGGCAAATTCTTTACTGCTGAGTCACCAGAAAAGCCCTCAGTACACAAATCCCATTCATTCATCAGATAGTCAATAGAGAAACATTTATTGGCGAGGTTTCCCGGGTGCCTCAGTGGTAAAGAATCCACACACCAAGCAGGAGACCCAGGTTTGATCCCTGGCTCAGGAAGATCCCCTGGAGAAGTAAATGGCAATCCACTCCAGTATTTTAGCAAGGGAAGTCACATGGACAGAGAAGTCTGGTGGGCTCCCAGCGAAAGAGTTGGACACAACTTAGCAACTAAATAGCAATGGCAAATTACACCAAGACTGTGAAAAATACTGCCAAGAACTGAATGCAATTCATGGTTCTGCCCTCAAGAATCATAACCAGTGGGAGACTTCATGTTAATAACTGTAGCAGAGATATAGTAATGCAACAGAAAGAGAAAGGATAGACTACCTACTACCACCTGAAGAAGTTCAGGAGCTTTTAATTTATGTGTTCTCATTCCCTTCGTTCTTTTTCATTCATTTGTTATCTTTCCATTCATTATCACATCATATACATGGATAGTATTAAACCTATCTTATTGGAGACGGGAATTAAAATTTTTTAATGACTCTTATCTTTGATACAGCTTTATAGAACTTGAACATATTTCTTATATTTATTGTAATCTAGTCCAGTCCAGATCTGATTAAATGAGTAAATTCTACTTAATTTTTATAGCTTGTGTGTTTATTGAGACGTTTTTGACATTATAATACTATATTCCTCATATATAGAATATTGTTTAGGTTAAATAAAAAGAGTGTAAAAACCCAAACTGTCTATTATGGAACTTATATTCCAGTAGAAGAGGAATTAAAATTAACATGCACCCTAAGATACAGTAATAAGTCTTGTGAAAGATATAAAACAAGGTGATACCCTACAAGGGACTAAGTGACTAATTTAAATATGGTAGAAAAGCAGTACAAATTGAGTGTTAGTCACTCAGTAGTGTCTGACTCTTTGCTACCCCCATAGTCTGTCCATGGAATTCTCCAGGCAAAAATACTGGAATGGGTTACCATTCCTTTCTCCAGGGGATCTTCCCAACTCAGGGATCAAATCCAGGTCAATGTGAATATGGTAGAAAAGCAGTCCAAATTGAGAGAACAACTTATTTAAGGGCTTTTGAAAATAAATCAACAGAAAACGCAATTAAGTAGAGTCAAGAGATCAGAACAGGAAGCTCTTTAGACTTCTGACAAAAGGAGAGCTGAAGAGGAAGAAAGAGTCCTCTTCTTCATGGGCAAAAACACAACCAATGAGAAGTCATATTCTCTTCTTTTAAGACAGCCCTCCCAACTTCCTTTCCTCCTTTATAGAAGCACTCTCCTCTTGCCATGGGAAGCCTTTCATGTGGTGTAGGTAATACAGACAGATCATTTTGGGAATTGGAAAACACAGCAGTGGCCATAGGAATGGAAAAGGTCAGTTTTCATTCCAATCCCAAAGAATGCTCAAACTACTGCACAATTGCACTCATCTCACACGGCAATAAAGTAATGCTCAAAATTCTCCAAGACAGGCTTCAGCAGTACATGAACCATGAACTTCCAGATGTTCAAGCTGGTTATAGAAAAGGCAGAGGAACCAGAGATCAAATTGCCAACGTCTGCTGGATCATGGAAAAAGCATGAGAGTTTGAGAAAAACATCTATTTCTGCTTTATTGACTATGCCAAAGCCTTTGACTGTGTGGATCACAATAAACTGTGGAAAATTCTGAAAGAGATGGAATACCAGACTGCCTGACCTGCCTCTTATGATAACCTATATGCAGGTTAGGAAGCAACAGTTAGAACTGGACATGGAAAAACAGACTGGTTCCAAATAGGAAAAGGAGTACGTCAAGGCTGTATATTGTCACCCTGCTTATTTAACTTATATGCAGAGTACATCATGAAAAACGCTGGGCTGGAAGAAGCACAAGCTGGAATCAAGATTGCCGGGAGAAATATCAATAACCTCAGATATGCAGATGACACCACCCTTATGGCAGAAAGTGAAGAGGAACTCAAAAGCCTCTTGATGAAAGTGAAAGAGGAGAGTGACGAAGTTGGCTTAAAGCTCAACATTCAGAAAATGAAGATCATGGTATCTGGTCCTATCACTTCATGGGAAATAGATGGGGAAACAGTGGAAACAGTGTCAGACTTTATTTTTTGGGGCTCCAAAATCACTGCAGATGGTGACTGCAGCCATGAAATTAAAAGATGCTTACTCCTTGGAAGAAAAGTTATGACCAACCTAGATAGTATATTCAAAAGCAGAGACATTACATTGCCAACAAAAGTCCGTCTAGTCAAGGCTATGGTTTTTCCTGTGGTCATATATAGATGTGAGAGTTGGACTGTGAAGAAAGCTGAGCACCGAAGAATTGATGCTTTTGAACTGTGGTGTTGGAGAAGACTCTTGAGAGTCCTTTGGACTGCAAGGAGATCCAGCCAGACCATTCTGAAGGAGACCAGTCCTGGGATTTCTTTGGAGGGAATGATACTGAAGCTGAAACTCCCGTACTTTGGCCACCTCATGCGAAGAGCTGACTCATTGGAAAAGATTCTGATTATGGGAGGGATTGGGGGCAGGAGGAGAAGGGGACGACAGAGGATGAGATGGCTGGAAGGCATCACTGACTCAATGTATGTGAGTCTGAGTGAACTCTGGGAGTTGGTGATGGACAGGGAGGCCTGGTGTGCTGTGATTTATGGGATCACAAAGAGTCAGAGATGACTGAGCGACTGAACTGACTGAACTGAGTGAAGCCAGGATAATTCTCCAAGTCAGGCTTCAATAGTACGTGATCTGTGAACTTCCAGATATTCAAGCTGGTTTTAGAAAATGCAGAGGAACCAGAGATCAAATTGCCAACATCTGCTGGATCATCAAAAAAGCAAGAGAGTTCCTGAAAAACATCTATTTCTGCTTTATTAACTATGACAAAGACTTTGATTGTATGGATCACAACAAACACTGGAAAATTCTGAAAGAGATGGGAATACCAGACCACCTGACCTGCCTCTTGAGAAATCTGTATACAGATCAGGAAGCAACAGTTAGGACTGTACATGGAACAACAGACTGGTTCCAAATCAGGAAAGAAGTACATCAAGGCTGTATATTGTCACCTTGTTTATTTAACTTATATGCAGAATACATCATGAGGAACTCTGGGCTGGATGAAGCACAAACTGAAATCAAGTTGCTGGGAGAAATATGAATAACCTCAGATATGCAGATGACACAACTCTTATGGCAGAAAGTGAAGAAGAACTAAACAGTCTCTTGATGAAAGTGAAAGAAGGGAGTGAAAAAGTTGGCTTAAAGCTCAACATTCAGAAAATGAAGATCATGGCATCTGGTCCCATCACTTCATGGCACATTATGGGGAAATGACAGGCTTTATTTTGGGGCGCTCCAAAAGAACTGCAGATGGTAACTTCAGCCATGAAATTAAAAGACACTTGCTCCTTGGAAGAAAAGCTATGCCCAACCTAGATAGCATATTAAAAAGCAGAGACATTACTTTGCCAACAAATTTCCTTCTAGCCAAAGTTTTGGTTTTTCTAGTAGTGGATGTGAGAGTTAGACTATAAAGAAAGCTGAGTGCCAAATAATTGATACTTTTGAATTGCGGTGTTGAAGACTGTTGAAAGTCCCATGGACTGCAAGGAAGTCCAACCAGTCCATCCTAAAGGAAATCAGTGCTGAATATTCTTTGGAAGGACTGATGCTGAAGCTGAAACTCCAGTACTTTGGCCACCTGATGCGAAGAACTGACTCATTGGAAAGGACCCTGGTTCTGGGAAAGATTGAAGGTGGGAAGAAAAGGGGAGAACAGAAGATGAAATGAGTTTGAGTAAACTGTGGGAGTTGGTAATGGACAGGGTGGCCTGGCATGCTGTGGTCCATGGGGTTGCAAAGAGTCGGATATGACTGAATGACTGAACTGAAAGCCAGGATAATGAGTATGATAGTTATTTTGAGCTGTACATAAAGTCTTTGGCACAATGAATCTCAACAGGGCGACAGTTCTGTTCCCTAGGGGACCCTTGGCAATGTGGACACATTTTTGGTTGGCACAAATGGGGTGGGAGTGCTACTGGCATTCAGTGAGCTGAGTTGAAGGCTGATACTAAACCTCATACAATACACAGGACAGTTTCTCACTACAAGGAATTACTTTACCTGAAATGCTATAGTGTCCAGGTTTAAAAAAAACTGTTTTAGGAGACTGGAAAAAGGGAAGTATACAGTGATAAAATCTTTTTTTTTTTTTTTTTTTTTTGCCACTCCTTCTGCATTAGAAGTGTGGCATCTTAACCACTGGACTACCAGGGAAGTCTTTAAAGTGATACAGTTTTACACCCTTGTTGGAAATTAGAATAGATCCCAGAAAATAGCAAAAGGCATTTGTAGTGCCCCCCAAAATAATGCACAATACACGTTTGTATTGATCATATATCTTCTCCATGTTAGTTTTGTTTCTAAAAATATGATTTCATCCGTGTCATACATAAACATATAATAAGTCAAACTTCTAACTGTGTTCTAGTGTATTTGTCTTGCCTGAAAGGCTTTCAGCTTTAACAACCTCGACATTAGGGAAGACAAGGGATCAATCTATCATAAACAGAATATTTAACATTTCAGTGAAATCTCATATTGATCTCACCCTCAGACCCACATCCTATTTTTTATTTGTTTTGCTCTCTTCAGGGTCCTAACAAATAAAATATAGCATTTCTTACTGTGACGATTTATATCACTGGAAGGAAGATGAAATGTGAAAGTTGAACATTCTCCATTAACTATTATTTATATACTATTTCTAGTTGTCAAATATTATTCACTGAAGATCAAATATGACAGTGTTTTTTTTTTCTTCTTCAATTCTAGGCAATTTGATTAAGTTGCTACACATTCATACATCATTCAGTGAAAAACAGTGTTTGAACTACAGCAAGAAAAAAAGGGGGATATAATTTTGATATTTCAGAAAACAATTCAAGCATCTAGGAATTGGGAATTTTTAAAATTTTTCAAATCTGTCATGTGCTTTGTAGCTAAAGCTAACAAAAACTACGAGGATCATGGTCCCCATTTTTCCCTGTTGACCACTTATTTCAAATACAGATTTCCTAGACAGCTATTTATTCAAATCTCACCTCTGCGATTGATAACTTTTAGACAAAACCCAGTCAAATCTCTCTAAGCCAGATATATTTATAAATTGAGGATGATATTAGATCTAAAATGACAAAATACCACACAAGACATATAGTACATGCTGTTAATTTAGCAGCAAGATGAATTTGAATGATTATGTTGTTCAGATTTCTCTCCAAATTGTGTGGTCATTGTTGAATAGCCATATTTTAATAAAGCAGGCTCATTTTATTTGTCTTATCAAAATTGGAGATAAGAATTACGTTGAAAGATACCAGTCTTCTTGCTCTTGAATGTCCAATAACACACACATTTACGCATACTCATCAGCCATACCCTGGCCCTCAGCTGCATTGGCTGACATTGCAGGGATCAGTCAAGTGGTAAATCCCTACTGGCTCCGTTCATAATTGCAGGAAAGAACAAAACTCCTTATTATTTGAGGATGGCAAAAACCAAAGAGAGACTGGACCTCCTTTTGTATATATGTCTTTGTTGTTCAGTCACTTTGCAACCCCATGGAATGTAGCCTGACAGGCTCCTCTGTCCATGGGATTTCCCAGGCAAGAATACTGGAGTGGATTGCCATTATATGTCTCTAAGAAACAAACAAACAAAAAAGAACTGTCTTTATAAAACTTGAATTCACAAACTCAAAAAGATTTGAATAGTGAATGGGAGTCTTATCCTGGAAGACTGAAGGGAAGGAAATAGATGGAAAGGAAAAGTCACACTTTCTATTACTTACTTTATGACAAAGTGTGTGGAGCACAAATTTCACATATGGTGTTTCATTTAATATTCATAACTAGAGTGAAGAAAACATTCCATTCGTATTTACAGGTGAGACAACTGAGATTATAGAAAGAGGTTAAATAAATTGCCTACATATTTACAGCTAGAAAATGGTAGAGCATGGATTTGTATGTTGTTTTATCTCCATACAAAGCCAATCATCTCTCTAATCCAGTGTATTTTTTGTTTGAATAGTTGTTGGTGCAGTCGCTAAGTCATGTCTGGTCTTTGTGAACCCATGGACTGTAGCATGCCAGACTCCTCTGTCCTCCAATATCTCCCAGAGTTTGTTCAAATTTAACGTCCATTTTGTAAAATAGTGTGCCATTTTAGCATCATCTTTGACAGCATAAAATACCTTTGGATCATGTTTAGATTCAAGAAAATGATTGAAATTAAAACTGGGGAAAAGATGGTGTATCTGTGACAAAAAGTATGATCATGGAAGTTACATATCAGCAATCATGAGTTATCATATATGGAAGATGATTTGTTAAGATTCAAGTAACTCTAAAGTTTTATTAATAAGAAGGGGAATAAAGCAAAGTTATCCTTAATGCACCTATTAATTATTAAAAGCAATGTCAAAACTGTATCTTTCACTATATATTGAGAAGTGACAATAGCTGCCTCAGTTCAGAAAAGTTTCATTGTCCCAATTAAACGCAATATGCTTACTTAGAAGTTGCTTTCAAATATTTTTTTTTCCTTTTGAGAAAAGAATCATGTCTTTATGAAAAGGAGTAATAAAAATACTTGAAAATATAATGAGATTGAACATAATAACCATAGGAAAGAATTAACAAGGAGGAAATATCCAAGTAAAATTTATAATCTTTCAATTGAGCACTACTACGCTTTTCTCTGCTCAGAATTTGAGTTAAATGTTTCTATACTATTTTTAAATACAGACTTTCAGTTTTATATCTTTTGTAGCTGATATGTGGTTTGCATAATTAAACATCAAATAATTTCTAGAAGTTGATCATCAACTTTAGGGTATTGAACTAAAAATGGATACATACATACATATACATGTATATACATATATGAAGAGAGAAACTTTTCTTATCACTATATGTATAGGTAACCTGGGATATGTCAAAAGAATAAAATCAAAATTAGCAGGCATGAGTCATTGGGAAATCAAGGAAGTGATTCAAAATCTCTAAGATTTTTTGCTCATCTGTTCATTGTGCAGCTTTGACAAAGGTGATCCCTTGTGGCTCAACCATATGACTTTTGGTCTAGTTCATTCTGCTAATTTACTAATTTACTTTAATTCAACCATCCTAGAATCTCTCTGTTTCCTACAGCTCTAAAAAATATAATGATAAAGAGGTTAAAAAAAATAAAGATTTGGAGTAAATCTCTATCCTTTAAAGACTACACAGTAGCTAATGACTATTCTCTTAATTTTCAAAAGAGAATCAAACAAACCTCTTTCCCTGCATCCCATGGAGAATTTCACTAGTAGTATTTGACAATAAAATCTCCCCAGATAAGCTGCAACTTTAAAAACCTGCTTCAGGAAAAGAATATTCCCAAACTATTTTATGAATATAAATTTTAATCAAACTATTTCTAGAACAAGGGAAAATGCAAAAACAAAATTCTAAATTTGTGAAGAATACAAAATACTTTGGGGGATTTTTGAACTGTATTGAGATTATAACATGTAGCAAGGGAAAGTTGTCAGATTCAGCTCTGTAACTCAAATTCGTTATTGGCATTTAACTTTTAAAAAGTTGACCTTTGGTGCTATCCAGTAGATTCTCATTAGTTACCTATCTTATACAGAGAACTCAACTTAACAGTCGGTGATGACATAAATGGGAGGGAAATTCAAATCAGGGGGCTATATGTGTATTTATAACTGATTCACTTTGCTGTACAGTACTAACACAACATTGTAAAGAAACTGCCCCCCCCCCAAAAAAAAATAGAAACAATAAAAAATGTTTGATGTCTGAGAAGTCTCAATTTTCTCATTTGTGAAACAGATTAAGTAAGCATGAAAGTGAAAGTGAAGTCGTTCAGTAATGTCCGACTCTTTGCAACCTACCAGGCTCCTTTGTCCATGGGATTTTCCTGGCAATAGTACTGGAGTGGATTGCCATTTCCTTCTCCAGGGGATCTTCCCGACCCAGGGATCGAACCTGGGTCTCCTGCATTGTAAACAGACGCTTTACTGTCTGAGCCACCAGGGAAGTTCAAGTAAGCATGGATGGGTATTATATTCGACAGTTTTTGCAAACTGTAATACCAATGTCAATATGGATTAGGAGAGTATTATATATATGTAGACAGCTGCATGTCTCTGAGGCAAATTTTTAATGACTTCTGAAAATTGCTTATCTGCCAGTTTTGTGACAGATGTATTTATATTTACCATAGACATTACTTCTCTTGAGTAAAAATACATTTAGTCTGTTTGCCACTTCCTTTTCCAAAATTCACTTTTATGTTTTGGTAAAGTCTTATGGTTTCTCAAACAGAAGTAAGAAAGAAAGCCAAAGCAAGAAAAAAGAATCTTCAAGGCTTATTTTGGGTTACATGAAAAAAACAATTTCTACTTCCAATGTTAAATTTTCTTAAAGTGCATCAGCATCTTAATGTTAATCCTAATGAACCAGAAAAAAACATAGTGAAAAAGAAAACACTGAGGGGATATTTGAAAGTCTTACATACTGAGAAATTTTGGTAAAGAATGTTATTTCCTTTTTTTTTTCTTAATTATTTTTTTCTAAAGTATTTCTTTGGTACCTTGTCCTTTGCTTACATGCAAAGCATAGAATAGTGATTACAGGAAAGGAAAACTCCATTAGCTTGAGTGGCACCCTTTGGCTGATAGGCAGAGTGTTTTCAAGCTGGAGTACTTCACATTGCCAAACTCTACTAATGGAGAATCATTACATTTATGTCTATGGCTATTCTAAACTATTTTTCTTTTTATAAAGAATTGGACAGAAAAAGGTAGAACATGGAAATCATTTATTCAGTGCAGCAAGAAAGCCATTAGGATCATAATTCCCAAGCATTAAAAAAGAGATAATGAAACTTGAAGGAGAATAATCTTACATATGTACCTATGTCATCAGCTTACTCCCAATAGGGAACAAGAAAGAAAGAAATAAAAGAAAGTGAAGTTGCTCAGTTGTGTCCGACTCTGAGGTCCCATGGACTGTAGCCCACTAGGTTCCTCTCCATGGAATTTTCCAGACAAGAATACTGGAGTGGGTTGCCATTTCCTTCTCCAGGATATCTTCCCAACCCAGGGATTGAACCCGGGTCTCCTGCATTGTAGGCAGACACTTTACCATCTGAGCCACCAGGGGAACAAGAGAGAGGTTAAAATCCTCCAACTGATATATAAAGAATTTCTTCTGAGAGAAATACTACCTTCATAAATATCTCAATAAAATGCTCACAAAAGTCTCTCAATCTAACTTAACATAAAGTATTAAATGATACACTTTTACCTCTGGTAAAAATATATTTTGTAAATTTGGATTTCAAAAATTGGGTTCCATCTTAAAAGCTAATGCAATAAAAGAGGAAAAATAAATAAAAGTAGCAAAAGAATAAATAAATAAATAAGAGTTATCTCTGTGTTTCTCTATACAATCCTCTCCACATTTAGGGCATCAGCGGAATTGAAAGGTCCCTGAGCACCAATTATTGCATTAACTACCAGCAATGTTTTAGTTATAAAAGTCAGCCTAAGCTTTTTACTGTGACACAAGACTGATTCAATTTTGAGGACAGGAAGCAGTCATTCCTATTCAAAACTTACATTTAAGGGAATAGGATAAAAGAAACAATGTGACTTGAATTGTGAATCCAGTAAGTGAATCTAACTGCAGCCAGGGTTGTGTATACCAAGTGAGGAGTTCCATAGGTCCACATTGCTTCTCTACTATAGTCAAAAACAGTAATCCCACTATTACTGGGTTTTGATTCTGCAAGCACTGAAGTCACCCCTCTGCTCTAACAACAAATAAAATGCTGAACAAAATAAAGGGTTAACTTTCAGGAGCTTGACCAGTTTCTCAAGGTGAGTAATGACAAATAATCCTCTCCTGTTTCTAGCATGGGGACAGAAACAGAAACCATTTTAAATATACCAAAGTATTCATTCTTGATGAAGTCTGCCATTAGAGGAAAACTAATTAAACTGAGCCTGACATGCTGGAGTATTATCACAGTCTAACTAACCTGGGAGAAGAGAAATACTCCTCACCCTAACTCATTCTAGCCAACTTGTCCCCACCAAACTGGGAGAAAATGTTTGAGAAAGTATTATGACTTTTATAATCCAGACCAATATGTTCACTAAAAGTCTGAGACTTAATGATAGTACTATAGAATGCTTCCTCTTCCCCATATCTCACCACATCTTACTAAAACCTATTAACATCAGTTCCTTTTATTCTGTACAGCTTGTCCACCCATCAGGGAAAAATTACAAGGTCAACTAAAAGGCAAAATATACAAATTGACAAGAGATAGTGTGTATCTGATCAGAAAAAAGTGATGTTGGAATGAATGGATCAAGAATTTAAAACAACCATGATTTTTACGCTAAGGGCTCTAGTAGATAAAGTAGATGACGTGCCAAGACTGATAAACCATATAAGCAGAGAGATAGAAATCCTAACGAACCCAAAAAGAAATGCTGGAGATAAAAAAAAAATAATAATAAAAATGAAGGATAGCCTTGATACTAAACAGCACAGGAAAAAATCTCTGAGCTAGAGGGTACTCAAAAACCAAAAGGCAAGGAGAACAATGACTGTAAAAACAGAGCAGAATATTCAAGAACCGTGTAACAAGTACAAAAGGCAGCAGTAGTAATGTAATTGGGAAAATCAAAAGGAGAAGAGAGAGGAGAAGAAATATTTGAAAAACTAATGACTAAGAACTTCCCTCAAGTTAATGGAAAGGCATTAAACCACAAATCCAGGAAGCTGAGAACAACAAACAGGATAAATGCCAACAAAACAAAAACAACAGCAGCCACAATGACAAACTACTCTTAGGTATATAGTTTTCAAACTACAGAACATCTAATTTAATGAAAAAATCTGAAAGAAACCAGAGGAAGCAAACAACTTTCACACAGAGGAACGAAGACAAGAATTATGTCTGACTTTTTCTCAGTAACCATGTAGGTAAGGAAAACATGAATTATATATATAAAGTGTTTAAAGAAAAGACCAACTAACCCAGGATTCTTTACTTTGTGATATTATCCTTCAAAGTTAAAGAAGAAATAAAGATTTTCTTAGACAAACAAAATTTGAGGGACTTTGTTATCAGGAGACCTATATTGCAAAAATTGTTAAAAGAGGTTCATTTGAGAGAAGGAAAAAAATAATATAGGTCAGAAACTCATATCTACATAAAGTAAAGAACATTGAAGAAGGAAAAGAGAAAGCTAAATTTAAAAATTAGCTTTTTTATTCTTAATTAACATAGCAGATAACAGTTTGTTCAAAATAACAATATGAGCAATATATTCAACTACCTATACTTGTATATATATCTAACAATTATACATACACACACACACACACACACACACACACACACACATACATAGGTGCCACTGTGCTTGGTCATATCTGACTCTTTGCAATGTTATAGACTGTAGCCCATCAGGCTCCTCTATCCTTGGGATTTTTCAGGCAGGAACACTGGAGTAGACTGCCATTTCTTTCTCCAGGGAATTTTCCTGATCCAGGCAAAGAACCTGTCTCTTGTCTCAGGCACTTGCATGTGGATTCTATATCACTATTGCCACAATAAACAAATAAGTGAAATGCTTATAAACAAGTGAAATCAGTTCAGTTCAGTCGCTTAGTCATGTTCCACTCTTTGTGACCCCATGAATCGCAGCACGCCAGGCCTCCCTGTCCATCACCATCTCCCGGAGTTCACTCAGACTCACGTCCATCGAGTCCGTGATGCCATCCAGCCATCTCATCCTCTATCATCCCCTTCTCCTCCTGCCCCCAATCCCTCCCAGCATCAGAGTCTTTTCCAATGAGTCAACTCTTCACATGAAGTGTCCAAAGTACTGGAGCTTCAGCTTTAGCATCATTCCTTCCAAAGAAATCCCAGGGCTGATCTCCTTCAGAATGGACTGGTTGGATCTCCTTGCAGTCCAAGGGACTCTCAAGAGTCTTCTCCAACACCACAGTTCAAAAGCATCAATTCTTCGGCACTCAGCTTTCTTCACAGTCCAACTCTCACATCCATACATGACCACAGGGAAAACCATAGCCTTGACTAGACAGACCTTAGTCGGCAAAGTAATGTCTCTGCTTTTGAATATACTATCTAGGCTGGTCATAACTTTTCTTCCAAGGAGTAAGCATCTTTTAATTTCATGGCTGCAGTCACCATCTGCAGTGATTTTGGAGCCCAAAAAAGTAAAGTCTGACACTGTTTCTACTGTTTCCCCATCTATTTCCCATGAAGTGATGGGACCAGATGCCATGATCTTCATTTTCTGAATGTTGAGCTTTAAGCCAACTTCGTCACTCTCCTCTTTCACTTTCATCAAGAGGCTTTTGAGTTCCTCTTCACTTTCTGCCATAAGGGTGGTGTCATCTGCATATCTGAGTTTATTGATATTTCTCCCGGCAATCTTGATTCCAGCTTATGTTTCTTCCAGTCCAGCGTTTCTCATGATGTACTCTGCATATAAGTTAAATAAGCAGGGTGACAATATACAGCCTTGATGTACTCCTTTTCCTATTTGGAACAAGTGAAGTAAATTACAACAAAAAGATACAAAGGACAGAAAGAATTATTTTATTACTATAAAATACTCACAATGCCTATGAAGTAATATAGTGTTATATGAAAATGGGCTTGGTTTAGCTGTAAATATATATTGCCCTAAAAAAATAAAGAAGGGATAATTTGGGAGAATGGCATTGAAACATGTATGCTATCATGTAAGAATCGAATTGCCAGTCTACGTCCAATGCAGGATACAGCATGCTTGGGGCTGGTGCACGGTGATGACCCAGAGAGATGTTATGGGGAGGGAGGTGGGAGGGGGGGTTCACTTTGGGAATGCATGTACACCCGTGGTGGATTCATGTCAATGTATGGCAAAACCAATACAGTATTGTAAAGTAAAATAAAGTAAAAATAAAAATTAAAAAAAATAAAAATGAAGAAAGAATTATAACGAATATGCTAAGAATGACAGGAAAGTAAGATCATATAAATGTTCAATTAAAACCACAAAAGATGCAAAAATAATAGAAGACAGAAATAGAAAAAAATAACAAGTGCAACAAAGAGAAAACAGTAAAAAAATATGGTAGATATTAGTCTACCAATAATCACTTTGAACATCAGGAGTATAAATCCATTAAATAACAGAGCTTGTCAGAGTGAGTTTTAAAAAAAGATCCAACTATACACAGTTTACAAGAATCTCTGTAGATATAAAGACATGCATGTGTGCATGCGCAGTTATGTCTGACTCTTTTCAACTCCATGGACTGTGGCCCACCAGGCTTCTCTGTCCTCATGATTTTCTAGGCAAGAATACTGGAGTGGGTTGTCATATCCTCTTCAAGGGACTCTTCCTGACCTAAGGATTGAATTCACGTCTCCTGCATTTCTTGCATTGGCAAACAGATTCTTTAGATTAAAATTAAATGGATGGAGAAAAAATGTACCATGCCAACATCAATTAAAAGAAAGCAGGAATAGCTATGTTAATTCCAGACAGAGAAGACATCAAAGCAAGGAAAGTTATCAGGGATAAAGAAGGGCATCACATAATTATAGAGAGGTTTAATTCTCCAAGAAAACATAGCATTTTAAAATATGTAAGCACCTGACAATGGAGTATCAAATTCTGTGGATAAGTACTAAGAGACTTACAAGGGTAAAATAATAAATTCACCATCATAGTTGAGACTTCATACCATCTGTCAGAAATAGATAGATTCAGCCAGCAGAAATAGGTAAACACGATTGCACAGGGAGAAATGGCCATGTAAAAACCAAAGAGATAGACCTCAGAAGAAACCAATCCTATGACACATTGATCTCAGACTTCTAGCCTCCAGAATTAGGAGAAAATTAATTCCTAGTCTTTAAGTCACCCAATCAGCAGTACTTCATGATGGTAATCATTGTACACTAAAACAGTTGCCTAGATAGAGAACAGAGGGAAAAAAAGCCAAGTAAAGGGGCTGCCTTGAGCATAAAACCAAACCATAAGGTGTTAGAGAAAAGAGCACATATTAGCCTTGTTCTTTGCATAATGACATTAATAGTAGTGCTTGGACAGAGAGAGTGGAGGAAATGAATGAGGAAAGCAAAAGATAGAAAGTCTAGGAAAGCTGGGAGAATGAAAGAACTTACATTGTAAGGGAATTCTTTCAGAATGAAGTGCTGGGTTGCAGACCAGATGACAAGATGAAATCCCTCACAAACTCTGGATTTGTGTACAAGAAACAATTGTTTCATATGAAATGTAAAGTGAATGCTAACAACATACTAACATTATTTTTAAACTCTTAGTATTGCAGACATTTCAAAGCAACTGAAAAGTAAGAGAGATTGTTTTAAGACATTTATTTATTTATTTATTTATTTATCAAACACATCTTCCATACTTGGGTTGTAAATTTCCCAGAGTCTAAATCACAATAAATATAAAACATCAAACGCTAGGGAATTTTAACTATCTCATTTAACAATGTAAACACAACACTTACAGAGCTTTGTGAAAGAGAGAAGTGTTCTCTTTTTAAATCTGCAACCAGATGTTAGATTACTGGCCTTTGTTTCAACCACAATGATAATGGAGGGAATGGGAGGAAGAAATTAATTGCAATTTTGATGAATGGAAAGCCTGACAAAATAATAGTTTTTAGCAGATCATTGTTTTCACTCTTTAATTTCTCTCCAACAAAGTTTTATTTCAATGGTACATCATAATAATTGCCATTTTTATAAACATCAAACTCTGCAGGTGCATTTGTAAACCCAGCCTCTGTGAGAAATACAATGTACCAAGAAACAGTAGAATAGATTATGAAATTGCAGAATTTCTTTGAGCATATGGTGACATGCAGAATGTTTGCCTTAAAGAAAACAGAAAACTAGCTGGCCTTTTCAACTGGGTAGCTAGCCATAAGCAAAAAATAAAAAAACTCCTACAGTTAAATATTTAATGATTTAATAATTCACTTTCACTGCATTTCCAAGATTTTGGTTCTTTCTGCCATTAACCTTTAACATTAGGTTTAATGTGTTTATATCCTTCAAATCAACACATTGGATATAAGCACTGATAAAAAATAATTATGGGTTAAAGACAGGTTGGTCCATAAACGAACTATTTTGAGAGTAGCTTGGATGCCATGGGAACATTGGTACACTTAGTGGGATATGTTATTTTTCCAAAACTCATTAATTATAATTTGAGATTAAACATAAAAGCAATTTAAAAAAACCTTTTTATTTTATATTGATGTATAGCTAATTAATGATGTTGTCATAGTTTCAGGTAAGCAGGAAAGGGCCTCTGCCATACATATACACAGTATCCATTCTCCCCTAAACACCCCTTCCATCGAGGTTGCCACATAATATTAAGCAGAGTTCCTTATCCTTCAAGCATTTGCATTAATTTATTTATTTCAGGTACTACCCAATGGAAAATATAGAAATGTGTATTTAAGTCATTAAAGTGAAAGTGAAGTCGTTCAGTCGTGTCCAACTCTTTGCGACGCCATGGACTGCAGCCTTACCAGGATCCTCAGTCCATAGGATTTTCCAGACAAGAATACTGGAGTGGGTTGCTATTTTTAAGTCATTAGGATTCAATTTTTAGCCATTCTTCAAGAACTCATATAAATTTCAAAACCCCAGTTAAAGTCTAACATGCTTATAGTTGGTATGACTTACCTATCTGGAAAAAAAAAGAAGACTAATAGCAAATGCAAACAGCTTCATTTTTAACAGCTGTATCAGATTAGTGCATGATTCACACAACTTGGTATCACTGAAAACAATAAGCAGAGAAAAGATTGCAAATATAGTATTATTTTCTGGTGACCCGAAATATTTACTACCCAAAATACTTTCCCATTCAGCTGTTTAATTACTAAAATTCATCTAGGCTAATACTCAATTTCTTCTTTCTTTTAAAAGAATGGTTATATCAACATTTACCATTAGAATTCTTTTTCATAGCTTTATATGATCTAAGCTTTAGAAATATACTTACTAGAATTTATTTCATGAAACTAAATTTATTTATGTACTTCCTCTCCAATCTCTTCATCAGTTTGAGATTCAATTCATTTTCCCTTTGAAAATACTCTTTAGTTAAAAAGACACTTCCATTTTTAGATGGTTTTTTTATTCTTCTAGCTTAAAAAAAAATAGAAAAAACAGTTTCTAATTTTGGGGAACAAAAATTGAATTTTGCTGTCCTGACTGGCCTCTAGAATTACATAAAATAAATCTAATTTTTTAAGTAGTTACATCTGAAATATTTGAAAGTCTATATCATCTTTCTGTTTAACTTTCTCTGTTCCAAACTAAATATTCTTACTTCTTCAACGTAGAAATTTCTTGACGGCCTAGTTAATGGACTCAACAGACAAATGATAAAAAGGGGATATGTGGCAGATACTCTTCCAAGTGCTGGCTGTATGGTGTGACTAAACACAGTTCCCACATGCATGGCTTTTACAGTTGAGTGAGGGGAGAGAAAAAAGTGCAAAAAAAAAACAAGCGGAGTTTGCTGATAAATGCAGTGAAAGAAACTCTGAGGATGCTATGAAGAAAGAAATGCAATAACCAGTTTCAAAACAGCAAGGCATATGCAAGCGAAGTGAAGTGAATGATAGATGCAGGTTCCATTGAGTGGGAACAGAGACAAATGACAAGTCTGAAAATACATTGAAAGTTTGTATCACAGAGAAAACAAATCTCTTACATATATGAACAGTTCTCAAACTGAAACAGATCTATATAGGATCTTAGCATAGGAAAAAGACATCAGTGGAAAAACATGAAATTTGAATACAGTGTGTAGCTGAAAAAAGTGTTAATTTGCTAATTTCATTAGGTGTACTATGAATACATGTGAAATTAGCATTGAAGGAAATAGAGTGAGAACTACACTGAGATTTACTCTGCATTATCTTTGCAACTTACCTGCAATGCCAAATTAGTTCAAAATAAAAGGGTAAAAATATTAAAGGGTATAAAGCACCAAAAACATTCCTCAAGGAAAGCATTTTGTAAATAAATGTAGACAAAAGGCCCTTCAATATGTGAATAGACACTCAAATTTACTTGCAGTAGAAGAAATAGAAAATAAAACCTCAGTAAGATATTTTTCTGCAGAAGGCAATGGCACCCCACTCCAGCACTCTTGCCTGGAAAATCCCATGGACAGAGGAGCCTGGTAGGCTGCAGTCCATGGGGTCTCAAAGAGTCGGATGCGACTAAGCGACTTCACTTTCACTTTTCACTTTCATGCATTGGAGAAGGAAATGGCAACCCACTCCAATGTTCTCGCCTGGAGAATCCCAGGGACGGGGGAGCCTGGTGGGCTGCCGTCCATGGGGTCGCACAGAGTCGGACACGACTGAAGTGACTTAGGAGAAGCAGCAGCAGCAGCAAGATATTTTTCATCATGGCAACAGCTTGACAAAAAAATATTAAATGACAACAGCCCTTCTTAAGTCAGTCTCTGAAAAAACAGTCACTATCTGACTTTGCTTGTTCCAGAGATAAGTGATATAACCACTATGGAGAGGAATAAATTTCCATGGAAACCACATACACATTTACCTTATGAGAACTCTTCTTATGAGAATTAATAATGTACTGCACTAATGAGAATTGATTGTGAAGTTATAGGTCCACCTCATGTTTGAGACACTATAAACTTATGCATCATGGAGTCAGCTGGATAAGTAAAATATCAGAAACTGCCTATCTGTCATTCATAAGAGACAGGGCTGAGTAAACTATTGTACACTCTCATAAGGCAGTATATTGAAGCTTGATCAAAATGTAGAAGGCCTCTACAAACTGATGTTAGTATTTTTTTGACATGAATTGCCTATCAAGAAATGAAAGGAATGAAAGAATATATATAGTTAGGCTACTTTTGCAGGAGATTGAAAGGGAAGTAAGAATACAAGTCTGGTGTGAGGTAGGCTGATATTTGCAAAATATATATATAGAAAAGGTAAATCAGAAACTAAGGGAAAATGTAGCTTCTAAAGGGCAGATGACATATGATAAGGAATAAGGATAAGAGTGTGACTTTTCTGGGTATACATTTTTAAATGGCTTGAATTTTAAACCATGTTAATGTTTTGCATATTCAAAACAAAATATATAAACAAAATAGAAAAATCAAACCCTAAAATTGTATGAATAGAAATTATTACATTTAACTTTTTATCAAATTGAAATCATGAGAACACAGAACAAGTAATTATTTCATATAATTTTCAAATACTCTTCTCCTCAAAGAATATTTTATAAAAGTAAAAAAAAAAACCTAAAATAAAGAAAGACAAACAAAAACATGCCTTTAAGACTAATTTATAGGTTTGATTTTTAAAACCAAAATTATTGTTGTTCAAATTATTGTTTGTATATTGTATGGGGTCTCCCTAGTCAGTTCAGTTCAGTCATTCAGTCGTGTCTGGCTGTGAGACTCCATTGATTGCAGCAAGCCAGGATTCCCTAACCATCACCAACTCCCAGTGCTTACTCAGACTCATGTCCACTGAATTGATGAAGCCATCCACCGTCTAATCCTCTGTCGTCCCCTTCTCCTTCCACTTTCAATCTTTCCCAGCCACAGACCCTTTTCCAATGAGTCAGTTCTTCGCATCAGGTGGCCAAAGTATTGGAGTTTCAGCTTTAGCATCAGTCCTTCTAATGAATATTCAAGACTGATTTCCTTTAGGATGGACTGGTTGGATCTCCTTGCAGTCCAAGGGACTCTCAAGAGTCTTCTCCAACACCACAGTTCAAAGCAGCAATTCCTCAACGCTCAGTTTTCTTTATGGTCCAACTAACACATTCATACATGACTACTGGAAAAACCAAAGCTTTGACTAGATGCCTTTTTTGGTCCATTAAATGTCATTAAAATCACATTAACATCATTGAAGTGTCTCAGATTTTAATATGCTGTCTAGGTTGGTCATAACTTTTCTTCCAAGGAGTATCTTTTGATTTCATGGCTGCAGTCACCATCTGCAGTGATTTTGGAGCCCCACCCCCAAATTAAGTTTGTCATTATTTCCACTGTTTTTCCATCTATTTGCCATGAAGTGGTAGATGGGACCAGATGCCATGAACTTGGTTTTCTGAATGTTGAGTTTTAAGCCAACATTTTCGCTCTCCTCTTTCACTTTCATTAAGAGGCTCTTTAATTCTCCTCCACTTTCTACCATAATGGTGGTGTCATCTACATATCTGAGGTTATTGATATTTCTCCTGGCAATTTTTATTCCAGCTTGTGTTTCATCCAGTCCAGTGTTTCTCATGATGTACTCTGCATATAAGTTAAATAACCAAGGTGACAATATACAGCCTTGACGTATTCCTTTCACAATTTGGAACCAGTCTGTTGTTCCTTGTCCAGTTCTAAGTGTTGCTTCCTGATCTACATACAGGTTTCTCAAGAGGCAGGTCAGGTGGTCTGGTATTCCCATCTCTTTAAGAATTTTCCACAGTTTGTTGTGATCCTGACAGTCAAAGGCTTTGGCATAGTCAGTAAGGCAGAAGTAGATGTTTTTCTGAAACTCTCTCGCTTTTTCGATGATCTAGTGGATGTTGGCAATTTGACCTCTGGTTCCTCTGCTTTATCTAAGTCCAGTGTAAACATCTGGAAGTTCACAGTTCACATAATGTTGAAGCCTGGCTTGGAGAATTTTGAGCATTACTTTTCTAGCATATGAGGTGAGTGCAATTGTGCAGCAGTTTGAGCAATCTTTGGTATTGTCTTTCTTTGGGATTTGAATGAAAACTGAGTTTTTCCAGTCCTTTGGCTACTGCTCAGTTTTCCAAATTCGCTGGCATATTGAGTGCAGCATTTTCACAGCATCATCTTTTAGATTTGAAATAGCTCAACTGAAATTCTATCACTTCCACTAGCTTTGTTCATAGTGATGCTTCCTAAGGCCCACCTGACTTCACATTTCAGGATGCCTGGTTCTAGGTGAGTGATCACACCATCATGATTATCTGGGTCATAAAGATCCTTTTTGTATAGTTCTGTGTATTCTTGCCACCTCTTCTTAATATCTTCTGCTTCTGTTAGGTCCATACCATTTCTGTCCTTTATTAGGCCCATCTTTGCATGAAATGTTCCCCTTGATATCTCTAATTTTCTTGAAGAGATCTCTAGTCTTTCCCATTCTATTGTTTTCTTCTATTTGTTTGCATTGATCACTGAGGAAGGCTTTATTATCTCTCCTTGCAATTCTTTAGAATTCTGCATTCAAATTGGTAAATCTTTCCTTTTCCCCTTTGCTTTTCCCTTCTCTTCTTTTTCAGCTATTTGTAAGGCCTCCTCAGACAACCATTTTGCTTTTTTGCATGTCTTTTTCTTAGGGGTGGTCTGGAACCCTGCCTCCTGTACAATGTCATGAACCTCCATCTATATAGTTCTTCAGGCACTCTGTCTAGCAGATCTAGTCCCTTGAATCTATTTGTCACTTCCACTGTATAATCATAAGGGATTTGACTTAGGTCATACCTGAATGGTCTAGTGGTTTTCCCTACTTTTTTCAATTTAAGTGTGAATTTGACAATAATGTATCCCTGGTAGCCGAGTGATAAGAAATCCACCTGCCAATGGAGGAGAAATGGTTTGACACCTGTTTGGGGAAAATTTTACAGCAACTCACCATGTGCACCACACCCACTGAGACTGTGCTCTAGTCTTGGAGCCACAACTACGGTGCTCGTGTGCTGCAACTACTGAAGCCCTTGCTCCTAAAGCACAGGCTTTGCAACAAGAGAAGCCACCACAGTGAGAAGTCCACACACCATAACTAGAGAGTAGCCCCTGCTCACTACAACTAGAGAAAAGCTCATGCAGTCATGAAGACCAAGTACATCCAAAATCTAAAAAAAAGCCTAAATAAATAAAATTATTTTAAAAATTTAATGTATTGTAAGTTATAGAAAGTGAGTATATCTACTAATATTTTTGGAGACCAGTTTTCACTGCTTAAGAAAAGCGGAATGTGAGCTTTGAAGGTGAGAAAGAATCTGATGGGGTTGGATGATAATTGAAGATATTAATATAGGTGGTATCTATAGACATATTTTTCTATCTCTGTTCACTAAGAAGGCTTATAAATAATGAAAATTCAGTATCATCATTTCAGTTCAGTTGCTCAGTTGTGTCTGACTCTGTGGCCCCATGGACTGCAGCAAGCCAGGCTTCTTTGTCCATCACCAACTCCTGGAGCTTATTCAAACTCATGTCCATCGAGTCAGTGACGCCATCCAACCATCTCACCCTCTGTCACCCCCTTCTCCTCCCACCTTCAATCTTTGCCAGCATCAGAGTCTTTCTGGAGCCAGTTCTTTGCATCAGGTGGCCAAAATATTGGAGTTTCAGCTTCAGCATCAGCCCTTCCAATAAATATATGGGACTGGTTTCCTTTAGGATTGACTGGTTAGATCTCCTTACAGTCCAAGGGACTCTCAAGAATCTTGTCCAACACCACAGTTCAAAAGCAACATTTCTTTGGTGCTTAGCTTTCTTTATGGTCCAAATCTGACATCCATACATGACTACTGGAAAAACCATTGCTTTGACTAGACAGACCATTGTTAGCAAAGGAATGTCCAACAAATATTGATTAAGTCCCAAATATTGATTCCAAAATACCATTCCCTAAAAAAGAAACCAGGTTCCTTATAGAAGTAAATGGTTACAACTTTAGGTTGATAGAGTGAGCTTAGAATACTTAATGCCTGAAAACAATAACAAAGAGCTAGTGTGATGGTATTCTCACAAACTAAATTGGGACAATTTGAGTGCTAAAATGAATAGCAAATAATAACATAAATAGATCATAATACATGGAAGTGAGAAATTCACAGACCTAAAAACAATAATGATTTTGGTAATGATGATAATAATAATAATAGAAAATAAGAGAGAGAGAAAAACAAGGAAAATTTTCCTTTACAGAAAAACATTAGTTAATAATCATAGAAGAAGTGTTAGAATGAGAAAAATCACCATTTCATAACCTCCAATGTAACAATTAATTCTGGTGAAGATCACTGAAGGATGTGAAAATCATTTGATAAATGGTTTTAATGAATTTAATATTTCATACTTTTTCCCAAAAAGGGGGAAAAAATACTACCTTTTACAATTTCTATTGGCCATCTTTGTAATCAAGTAATCAAATTCAGCATTATTAATATTATGAAACTGAACTTACATGCTTACAGAATTGTTGCAATAAAATATTCAAACTTCAGCCTTGTAGTATTATTTCCAAAAGCGTTTAATCTAAGTCAGATAATATAAAACAAATGGGTAAATATAGAATGCAAGATGTTCTCCAATATAAATGGCATAAACTCTGGGGAAAAATATACTGTGAAATTTTAAAAAAGAAAGTAAAGAGCTTAAATTTAAAATAACAAATGAAGCACAGGTATCAAATGCATCAACTTTTATTGGATCTTTAGTTTTAAACTAATAATAAATAAAATTTTGATGAAAGCTAAATATGAACTCTGAATTAAATTATTTTATTGAACCAGTGTTACTGTCCAGATGGTGCTGTAGCAAATATCTTAATTTTTTAAAGATGTTTTCTAAAGTATTTTGGGATAAAGAATCATAATTCCTTCAATTTATTTTCAAAATATTGAGAGAGAGAGGATGTTAACAATTGGTGAATCTAGGTAAATATATTTGATTGCTCACTGTAGCTTTCTTTTACATTTGGTATGGCTTTGGGAATTTCAAAAGAAAACAGTAATGTAAAATACATAAACTGAACATAGATTATGACTACCCTTAAGCATGTATCAGAAGCAATTAAGCACATGTCTGAATGAATAAATGGATAAACATATGAAGTACAAAATCACCTCTTCTGTACCTAAGCTGCCACCAAAAGAATTGATTTTGCACACATTCAAATTGACAGCAGTTTAACTCTCTTGATTCACTACAATTTTAAAGATGACTTAATGTTCCCAAATTAGATATTCACTCATCTGACTAGCTGTCTGTAGAGGATGTGCTGTATTTGCGTACACAGCATCCTTTTCACGTACCAATTCCCCTTTAGGATGCTTACTCAATCCTGGGCCTAAGATTTTCAAATTAATTGGAAATCACATGAAGAGTGTACACATTATTGAGAGGAGTAAAATTATTATATTCACTATTCCTGGAGTCCATAATGGTCAGCCAAGAGACAGACATATAAACTAAACATATCCAAGTGCTTCTCTAGGAGTTTCTGTGCAAGCTCACATGAAGGGAATCCATTTTTCCTCCAACTTTTGCTGAATAGGAAGGATCAATGTTTCAGCATGCAGGATATCCAGTATCTTTCACGATATTGTGAAGGGTGTCCATCATGATGGGGCTTCCCTGGTGGCTCAGACAATAAAGAATCTGCCTGAAATACAGGAAACCTGGGTTTGATCCCTGAGTAGGGAAGATTTCCTGGAGAAGGAAATGGCAACCCACTCAAGTATCCTTGACTGAAGAATTCTATGTACAGAGGAGCCTAGAGGGCTACAGTTCATGGGGTCGCAAAGAGTTGGACACGACTGAGCAACTGACACACACACACCCATCATGATACCCACCACAACTCTAAGACTTCCGAGACATAAAAAGTAAACAATGAGAAAGAACCAAGAGGGAAGGGGGACCCAACAACTCAGGTAGACAGAAAGAGAAAGAGAATATGGTTCTAATGATATTTTGTTTGGTTTGGCTTTCAGATGTCCTTGAGGCTACTGCCACTCCTTGATTATAAATTTTTTTGGAAAGTTCTCTTCTTGGGTAAGGCTAGTTGAGTTGGCCTTTAGTTATATACAACTGAAAATATCCTGATACACAGCTGAAGACAGGGAACGTTGCCCATGTAGTTTCAACAGATCACCCTGCTGCTAAGTCGCTTCAGTCACGTCCGACTCTGTGCGACCCCATAAACGGCAGCCCATCAGGCTCCCCTGTCCCTAGGATTCTCCAGGCAAGAACACTGGAGTGGGTTGCCATTTCCTTCTCCAATGCATGAAAGCGAAAAGTGAAAGTGAAGTCGCTCAGTCATGTCTGACTCTTAGCGACCCCATGGACTGTAGCCCACCAGGCTCCTCCATCCATGGGATTTTCCAGGCAAGAGTACTGGAGTGGGGTGCCATCGCCTTCTCTGACAGATCACCCTACATGCTAAATATTTATCTAGTAAACTAACATGTTGTTTAGTCACTAAGTCGTGTCTGACTCCTTTGCAATCCCAGGGACTGTAGCCCACCAGGCTTCTCTCTCCATAAGAATACTGGAGTGGATTGCCATTTCCTTCCCCAGAGGATCTTCCCAACCCAGGAATTGAACCCTTGTTTCCTATATCACAGGTGGATTCTTTACCACTGAGCCACCAGTGAAACCCCAGTAAACCAACATACTCTATTAAAATAGAAAAGGAGTGATACTGAGTCATTGATTTAGATGCCATTAAACTTTTTTCCCTTAATTTTCAGTAGAACTAAGTGATATTATCATTTAATGAAAGCTCCAAATGTAGGCAATACAAATCCACATATGGATACAATTTTTATAATCTTATATACTATATGACACATATTTAATTTAGAGACCAATGGAGTTGTATGGATTTATTTGTAGCTGGTTTATTTTTGCCCTTGTTCTTGTTATGATTTCCTGTGTACACCAGAAAAATAAACAATTTGGTCTGTGTGGTTAGATGGTGGTTTAACTATATCATATTTATCTCTGCATTTCTTAAAAGGAACAGCAGTGGAGAAATGCCATCTAAGTTAAAAGTTCTATATTAAGTATATAATGGAGTAATATAGTTTCAAAGTCTTTGAAAGTACCATTTACATCTACAATAAGGAAATAGAATATAAACAGAGGTTGTCAGAGTTTAAACTGCTTCTTTTGTGTATTTATAACTAATCTCTTCGAATCTGTCATTACCAATACATCCTATGAAGTCGTGAAATTTTTGGTACCCTCAAGTGAGTGAATTGAAAGTCCTTGAAAATCCCACATTATTAAGTCAATCAATGCTTCTTCAGTGCCTATTGTTGAATTTTGTGCTGTATTGGCAATTGAAAAATCAGAATAAATAAAAGCCTCATACCATACTAGTGGTATAAACTGGTATGCGTAAGTAAATATGGACTGGAGAAGCATAAACAAGCAATATTTCAAATGGTAAATGAGATGAAAACCAAAACCATTTAAATTTGTCATGATTTTGCTCTTCTGTGACATTGAACCTTTTTTTTTTCATCTTTTGTTTGAAGATAGAAAGTGATATGAGCACCTGGAAGCAATTTGCAGATAAATTCAATCATTGGAGTTGTATTCTTGCATTATTTGCCCTTTTATAAAGGACAATGAAAGACAAAAAAGGAAAAGGAAGGATGAAGGGAAGGAGCTTTTGAGATGCTGCTGCTGCTGCTTAGTCACTTCAGTCTTGTCTGTCTCTATGCGACCCCATGGACTGTATCCCACCAGGCTCCGCTGTCCATGGGATTCTCCAGGCAAGAATACTGGAGTGGGTTGCCATGCCCTCCTGCAGGGGATCTTCCCAACCAGCATCAAACCCAGGTCTACCGCATTGCAGGCAGATTCTCCACCACTGACCCAGCAGGGAAGCCCAGCTTTTGAGATACTTAGATACTAAAATCATTATCAGTTCAGTTCAGTCGCTGATCATTGCAATTTTGGAAATGCTAAACCTTGTGAATATCCCTATCTATAATTCTGTCTAACATCATGGCAGTTTAGGAAATTGGAAGGGAATATCATCTAAAACTGAATACTAAAAGTAAAATTAAGACTTATTCTTAGGCAACTATTATGGGTTGAAATGTTCTCTCTAAAGTTCTGTTGAAGCCCTTATTCTCAGTACTTTAGAAAGACACATGGTTACAAGGGATTTCTTAGACACATCTATATGCTCAAAACAGTAAATGAAACTGACTTTTAATTGTGGCTTGTCCATAGGCCTCAATCAGTCCTTGGAGAGAATAAAAATCCCATAGAGAATTTCTTCTCCAGATGAAAATTAGGAATAATACTAAAACTAAATAATCAAAACAGTGAACATTTATTGGGCCTTTATTACTACTAGGCACCATGCCGAGTGCTTATCCTTCTTTATGATTTCACTACTTCTCAGAACTATTTTATGAAGTTGATGTGATAGTTCTTGTTATACATGAAACAGACAAAGATGTAACACAGGTAAAAACAAAGTCAGCAAGTTTGAGCAATTTGCTCCAAGGCACAGAGCTGAATTTGCCACAGCAGATATCCTTACCCATATTCTTCTGACATCTATGAACTTGAGCTCCAGGGCTGTGGTTTCAGTAAGAACTGATAAGTTCTCCTGCCCTAAAGTAGTATCAGGCTTCCTTGGTGGCTCAGTGGTAAAGAATCTGCCTGTCAGTACAGGAGATGCGGGTTCAGTACTTGGGTCTTTCGGGAAGATACCCTGGAGAAAGAAATGGCAACCCAGTCTAGTATTGTTGCCTGGGAAATCCCATGGACAGAGGAACCAGTCCATGGGGTTGCAAAAGAGTTGAACATAACTTAGCAACTCAACAACAACAAAGTAGGTATCAGGTGTCTTTACTACTACAGGTTAGGAGTTATTCTGTGACTGAGACAGGTACACTAAGATTAAAAAGGAAGATGGTAGTTTACATACTTGGCAAATTTTACCATGCAATCTCTATCGAGCTTCATTCTGCTTTAAATATAAGAATTCTAGGCACCAAAAACCTGTTCAGTTTGTTTGTATTTTTCTGTTACAGTCCACAGGGCTCATTGTGAGTTTTGGTCCCATTCTCTCTGGAGTATTTGGGTTGCTGTCACTGATGCTATTGATATTGTCTCCCCCAAAATAATTCAGAACACTGTATATTTAATAATAAAAGTAGATCTTCAGCCATTTGTATATAGTCCATTCTTTCATTTGTATAAGCTGAGGAAAGCAAAACAAAAAAGTGCAAGTGGGGGAGCACTTTTGGTGTGGTAAATATAAAATAATATGTGAGAACTATCATATTATTTATATGCCACAGTATTCAATATTGATTGTTAATAGGAAGGAAGTGAGATTAACTGAATGTCCAAAATTTCAAATTAGTGGTTTAAAAGAATGCCTTCATTCAAGGGTGTAAACAATTGGAATGGTTTACCAAGAGAGTTCATAGAATCTTACATTTTCAGTGAGACAAAAACAAACAAACAAAAGCTAAAAATCCCAACAAACGCTGATCTTCCATGTGTCCTTTTTTTGCATTACTTTCTATTTTCTTATAGTTTAATAGAAAAACTCCATTATAAACCTCCCAGCTCGAGTAACTAAAGAAATGGAGAAAATTGAAATGACCCAACACTCAGCCTTTCAGCAGGAAAGCTGGGGCTCTAACAGTGCAAACACAGGTGAGATGGGAGAAGAGAACTACCAACAGTCACAGCCGTGGAGATAAAAGAGAAGGCTTATCACGCATACAGACCGAGACAAGAGGTAATAATGTGAGAGCCAGAAAATCACAATTTCCATGGTTGTGATTCTTCCTGCCTGGAATAGTCCTTATACTCATACTGAGCTTCAGTCTGACATGATGCTTTGCTCATTCCAACCCTGTGCAAGCAGGACTAACTCTCCTTAATTAGAAAAGAAACCACAGTGAGCACAGGCTGTTTTTTTTTTTTTTCTTTCTTTCTTTTTTTTTCCTAAATGGGAAAGGGAATGCCATAGATAATTGTTTTGTCATCAAGGCAAGATCAAATTGCTGACCCTCTAATTATATTGGGCAAAATAACAACGGATCTTACTGATGGCCTTCCTAATTCTGGAGCTCAGAAATCAAATTAAAATGAGAGATATTATGCTTACAGTCTAATTTACCCAGAGTTCATTATATTGGAGCCTTACAAAAGAGCTTTGTGACTAATTACTTTGCATTGTCTACTTCCTCAATATTAGGGCTGATATCATCTAGCTAAGTATAATCGAATCAGATCAATGTCAAATCAATGATCTGACAGAACCAAGAGTGAATTTAATGCACAGTTAAGCCTGAACAAGTTTAAACATGGATTCACTTCAAAGTATATCTGTGATCTGTAACTAAATAGGATTTTGAATTTTTATGGAGTTACAGTTGTACATAGTATACTCAAGTTTGCAGGAAAATTTAGTTCTTTATTCTTTGAAAATGACATATTATCTTCATGGGTACCTCTAGCCATTGCTGGGTAAGAAGAGTAAAAAGGAAAATTAATTTATTTGAGAAAAGAGAGTCAAGTCTGGTTTAATTTTATAACTTGAGATATACTTTGAGGAGATTAGTGTCTTTGAGTGAAAAGAGTCTTTCAGAAATGAGATTCCCCAGGATAAGCCCCACTGTTTTAGATCTCCTTTGTTCTTATTACATTTCACTGTAGTGTCTGCTGGTATGAGGAGGCTGACTATACACATGACATCAAATGAAGAGTCTCACAGTTGACCGGTATTGTGCTGTTCTCTGAAAGGAAGACATCTAAAAATGTGACTGGCCCATCCCTCAGGACTCTGCTGGTGTCAGAGAAACTGACAGAATATATGGTTTCATATTTATCAGCTTGATCAGACTCTTTGGGCTTTACCTCAAATCATACTGCTGCTGCCCCTTGACTCAAGGTCTGGCAGTAATGTCCATAGCCCCTGTCCAGTGGCCTACTTTTCAGCCCTTTCCTATAGGTCCCCATTGTCCTTCTTGGGAGCCCCTTCTTCTGCTAATCTCCTCTGCCAGAGGTTGAGCTAACTACCATGCCACTATCACTCCTAAAAGAAAATGGATACATTCCCACTATGTGGTAATAAAAGGAAGTTACACTCAGGCTCTTTTCCATGGAAAAATGCTGTGCCACTGAGTTTACATTAATGAAAATCCCATATTTCTAGCCACCTTGATGTATCAATACTACCTCCCAGGGTTCCTTATGGGATAACTCCATGCTTTCCTAATGCGAAAACTCCATGCTTTCCGTGATCCCTCATTTAACAAGTACACATCACCTTCTCTGGGATGGCACTCTTATTCCTTGCTCTTTCATCCTACTATTCTACAGTACTAACCTCATGAGCTAGTTATAAGCAGAATAGAATTTTCATCTATATAAGATATTATGATCTAGTTTCTGAATTGGTTCTTTATATGCTGAGAGCTTTTGACTGTGTGGTTCATAATAAACTGTGGAAAGCTCTTATAGAGATGGGAATACCAGGTCATCTTACCCTGAGAAACCTGCATGTGGGTCAAAAAGCAACAGTTAGAACCTTGTATGGAGCAACTGGTTCAAGACTGAGACAGGAGTATGATAAGATTATTTGCTGTCACCAAGTCTGTTTAAACTCTACGCTGAGCACATCATGAGAATTGCCAGACTGGATGAGTTACATGCTGGAATCAATATACGCAGGAGAAACATCAATAACCTCAGCTATGTGGATGATGCCACTCTAATGGTAGAAAGTGAAGATGAACTAAAGAGCCTTTTGATGAGGGTGGAGGAGGGAGTGAAAGAGCTGGCTTAAAACTAAATATTAAGAGTCATGACATCGGACCCCATTGCTTTATGACAAATAGAAGGGGAAAAAGTGGAAGCAGTGACAGATATCTCCTTCTTGGTCTCTAAAATCACTGCAGATGGTGACTGCAGTCACGAAATCAGAAGATGATTGCTTCTTGGCAGGAAAGTTATGACAAACCCAGACAATGTTTGAAAAACAGAGTCATTGCTCTGCTGACAAAGGTCCACGTAGTCAAGGCTATGGTCTTCCCAGTGATCACGTACAGTTGTGGGAGCTAGACCATAAAGAAGGCAGAGCACCAAAGAATTGATGCCTTTGAACTGTGATGCTGGAGATGACTCCTGAAAGTCCCTGGGACAGCAAGGAGATCAAACCAGTGAAACTCAATATTGAGAGCAGAAGAGGGCATCAGAGGATGAGATGGCTGGATGGCATCACCAATGCAGTAGGCATGAACTTGGGCAAACTTCAGGGGATTTAGGGGGACAGGGAGGCTTGGTGTGCTGCAGGCCATGGGGTCACAAAGAGCTGGACACAACTGGGTGACTGGATGACAACAACAAATGCTGAGAGAATTTAGAAAATCTTCCTTTTTTTATTTTCCAAATCCTGTGTTATAAGCTCTTCTGTCTTGTTGTGAGATAATTCTTATGAATTCTAGTAGCTGAAGAGTAATTCTTTATTACTCTTTGCATGTTACCCTAAGCAATTCTGTATATTTTCCACCCATTCTCTAAAGGAGTTTCCCCTGATAGAAGAAGAATACCTCAAGTTTACTAGGGATAAGGTCATGTTGTTGTTGTTCATTTGATAAGTCCTGACCAACACTGTGACTCCATGAACTGCAGCACACCAGGCTTCCCTGTCCTTAACTATTTCCTAGAGTATGATTAAACTCTCATCCATTGAGTCAGTCATGCCACCTAACCATCTTATCCTCTGTTACCCGATTCTCCTCTTGCCCTCAATTTTTCACAGAATCTGGATCTTTTCCAATGAGTCGACTATTCACATCAGATGGCCAAAGTATTGGAGCCTCAGCTTCAGCACCAGTCCTTCCAATGAATATTCAGGGTTGATTTCCTTTAGGATTGACTGGTTTGATCTCCTTGCTGTCCAAGGAGCTCTGAAGAATCTTCTCCAGCACCACAGTTAGAAAGCATCAGTTCTTCAGCATTCAGTCTTTATTATGGTCCAACTCCCACATCTATACATGACTACTAGAAAAATCATAGCTCTGACTATATGGACCTTTGCTGGCAAAGTGATGTCTCTGCTTTGATACGCTGTCTAGGTTTGTCATAGCTATTCTTCCAGAAGATCATGTAGACAAAATGAAAAATGTAAAGATACATTAATAACTTCAAAAATCTTAACTCTGTGCAAATTTCCATTTTCCCTCATGCCTTCTATAAGCAGATCTGTTTGTTTTTTTTTTAATTTCATTGTCCTGATTGGTCTCTCTTAAGAGGCTAACCTGTACACACTGCAACTATGCTCTCTTGCTTTCCAATGTCCAATTCCTCTAGGCCAATGGATGGTACCAAAGGGAGATTAGAGAGGAAAAGAAGAGAGAGATTCTATTTGTTCCCCCTTCACCCTCTTTGTTTCACTACAGCTGGCAAGGCTGACATTCCTTACAGTCAGAGATCCATTAGGCTAGCTATCTTCCTTAATTTATAACTATCTTTTTCTCTCTGATTCTTCTAATCTAAAGAAGGAGATATTTTCCTTCTTTAGAAGGAGATTTTTGCTCTGGCTAGGTCCTTGGTGCCTCACCATCATCTATTAGTTCCTTTAACTCTGCCAGTATATCTCATTCTAAATAATCCCTCCAGTAGTCACACCTCACCTTTATGAATATCCTCATCTACCTCTAACAGAAACACTTCCTGGTATGTATCTTTAATTATCATTTGAAATAGTTCATTTATTGTTTTGACAACCATGTACTGAGAAACTGCTATATGCTGAGCATCAATCCTTGTGCTGAGAATAAAACCACCGGGGAGTGGGGAGGCGGAGAAGAAAGGCTTTTGATCTCATGGAGCCTATCACCTAATGAAGGACAAGAGTGATAAGCAGTAAGTTTATTGTAGTGAAATAATAATAATTGCTATAAAGTAGAACAAAGAGGGAATGGGTGGGGTAAGATGGCAATGATGAGGGGAGAGAGATTTTCAAAGAGAAAGAAGCAGTCAGAGAAACCCTCACTGCCCACTGATAGAGTGAGGGTCAGGAAGATCCCCTGGAGAAGGAAATGGCTATCCACTCCAGTGTTCTTGTCTGGAGATCTCCACAGATTGAGGAGCCTGGCTGGCTACAGTCCATGGGGTCACAAAGAGTCAGACAGGAATGAGTGATGCACACTTTCACTCACAAGGTAAGAGAAGTAACAGAGGTCCAGATTATTAATAGTGAGATAAGCTTTATCTTGTGCACAAGGAAGCTGTGAGAGCTGTTGGGAATAGAGGAGGAAGAGTGGGAGGAAGGTGATCCATGAGGAAGAAACAGCAATTGTTCAAGAGAAACAAGAGGTTTGGATAAGGATGTTAAGGATGGATATGGTAAGAAGTGGCTCAATTTTAGGTTATTTTGAAAATAAACTTAATAAAGATTTTTGTTTATTTGTTTAACTGATTAGATATGTGTTGTAATAGAAAGAAAGTTGTGGTGGTTGAGTACCCAAGTCTTTGTTCTGAGCAACCAACACTGGACTTTTACACATTTACTAAAATGACAAAGCAATGGGAAAAACCTAGAGTTTGGATATGGGCATGGTTAGCTTGAAATGTCTGTAGGCAACCAAATGCAGATTCTAAGTAGACAGTTGGAAATATAAAGCTGAAATTCAGGGGTGTGTGGAGTGAGGTAAACCAGAAAGCGTTTATGTGTGAAGCACTGTGCTGATATACAGTGAATGAAGCAAAGATAAATCAAACCTTGCACCTGCCTCCAGTAAAGCATATGATTTTAGTAAAGAATGCACATTTAGTAAAACATTAATGATTCTATGAAAAATATTGCCATGATGAGGAAGAGTATATTATGACCCCAGGAATTTTCTTGGAATTGTTTGCGTGTCTCATATATTCAGAATCTGAATGTTTTAACAGAATACAATGAATAAAAATGTGGATTATCTGTGCTTTAGTGCTTATTCATTTTTTAATATTATATACCTTGTTTGCTCATCCATTAAGGGTTACAAAAGAACATTTAAAATATAACATCATGTTTGGGAATGCATGTAAGAATTAAAGATTTTAAAATTAAAAAAAAATTTGTTGTAAAAACAATAAATAAAATAAAATAAAATATAACATCAATTAAACTGTTCTATACGGAAATGTTATCTTTTGCTTTTAAGACATAATACACACACACACACACACACACACACACACATATATATAGTAATTACACTTACTGCATGACAATAGCCAATTAAACTAACCCAAGATGATATAATATTCCCTACAGAAATTTGTCTATAAAGTATGGGAGGGAGTCATAAAGTGGGAAGGTTGCCGGTAGAAATGAAAAGAGCAGAATGTAACAGATAATTTCAAACTCTTAAACGTTGGCTAAACAAAAATTATATCTATCTTTGAGTTACATAAAAGAACTCTAGTTTCTCAATTAATTACATTTAGGAAGAGTCAGATAACTGAGATCTAATTTTACATCTAATTTTAATATACTAGTCATCTTTAACTAAGCTTAAACATTTTTATACTGGTTTCTACCCTACTATCTCCCATTACCAAAGAGGTGTGATATTTTCAGACTTTACCAAAAGTTATTTTCAGTTCAGTTCAGTGCCTCAGTCATGTCCCACTGTTTGCAACCCCATGAATTGCAGCATGCCAGGCCTCACTGTCCATCACCAACTTCCAGAGTTCACTCAGACCCACATCCATCAAGTCGGTGATGCCATCCAACCGTCTCATCCTCTTTTGTCCCCTTCTCCTCCTGCCCCCAATCCCTCCCAGCATCAGCATCTTTTCCAATGAGTCAGCTCTTCGCATGAGGTGGCCAAAGTACTGGAGTTTCAGCTTTAGTATCATTCCTTCCAAAGAACACCCAGGACTGCTCTCCTTTAGAATGGACTGGTTGGATCTCCTTGTAGTCGAAGGGACTCCCAAGAGTCTTCTCCAACACCACAGTTCAAAAG
Organism: Capra hircus; assembly: GCF_001704415.2. NCBI lineage: Eukaryota > Metazoa > Chordata > Mammalia > Artiodactyla > Bovidae > Capra > Capra hircus. The sequence continues at coordinate 12,879,985 of NC_030822.1, read as the reverse complement.
CATCAGTTCTTCAGGGCTCAGCTATCTTCACAGTCCAACTATCACATCCATACATGACCACAGGGAAAACCATAGCCTTGACTAGATGGACCTTTATTGGCAAAGTAATATCTCTGCTTTTGAATATGCTGTCTAGGTTGGTCATAACTTTTCTTTCAAGGAGTAAGCATCTTTTAATTTCATGGCTGTAGTCACCATCTGCAGTGATTTTGGAGCCCAAAAAAATAAAGTCTGACACTGTTTCCACTGTTTCCCCATCTATTTCCCACAAAGTGATGGGACCAGATGCCATGATTTTAGTTTTCTGAATGCTGAGCTTTAAGCCAACTTTGTCACTCTCCTCTTTCACTTTCATCAAGAGGCTTTTGAGTTCCTCTTCACTTTCTGCCATAAGGGTGGTGTCATCTGCATATCTGAGGTTACTGATATTTCTCCCGACAATCTTGATTCCAGCTTATGTTTCTTCCGGTCCAGCGTTTCTCATAATGTACTCTGCATATAAATTAAATAAGCAGGGTGGCAATATACAGTCTTGACATACTCCTTTTCCTATTTGGAACCAGTCTGTTTTTCCACGACCAGTTCTAACTGTTGCTTCCAGACCTACATACAGGTTTCTCAAGAGGCAGGTCAGGTGGTCTGGTATTCCCATCTCTCTCAGAATTTTCCACAGTTTATTGTGATCCACACAGTCAAAGGCTTTGGCATAGTCAATAAAGCAGAAATAGATGTTTTTCTGGAACTCTCTTGCTTTTTTGATGATCCAGCGGATGTTGGCAATTTGAGCTCTGGTTCCTCTGTCTTTTCTAAATCCAGCTTAAACATCTGGAAGTTCATGGTTCATGTATTGCTGAAGCCTGGCTTGGAGAATTTTGAGCATCACTTTACTAGCGTGTGAGATGAGTGCTATTGTGCAGTAGTTTGAGCATTCTTTGGCATTGCCTTTCTTTGGGATTGGAATGAAAACTGACCTTTTCCAGTCCTGTGGCCACTGCTGCGTTTTCCAAATTTGCTGGCATATTGAGTGCACCACTTTCACAGCATCATCTTCCAGGATTTGAAACAGCTCAACTGGAATTCCATCACCTCCACTAGCTTTGTTCATAGTGATGCTTTCTAAGGCCCACTTGACTTCACATTCCAGGATGTCTGGCTCTAGGTGAGTGATCACACCATCGTGATTATCTTGGTCGTGAAGATCTTTTTTATACAGTTCTTCTTACAACTGATTAAACTAACCAGGGCTTCCCAGGTGTCTCAGTGATAAAAAATTTGCCTGATGAAACAGAAGATGAAGGTTTGATATCTGGATTGGGAAAATCCCTTGTAGAAGGAAAAGGCAACCCACACCAGTATTCTTGCCTGAGAAATTCCATGGACGGAGGAGCCTGGTGGGCTACCACCCGTAAAGTTGCAAAGAGTCAGACACAATGAGTAGCAACAAGCAACAAGCAGTTTAACAAAGTAAATTAAAGTATTTTTCTAGTTTGAATATATCTTATCATTTTGAAGATTATACATTTCCTAAATTTATGATGCTACACAGTATGTGAAGTGAGATCTTCCAGATGTTCATGCTGGATTTAGAAGAGGCAGAGCAACCAGAGATCAAATTGCCAACATCCATTGGATCACTGAAAAAGCAAGAGAGTTCCAGAAAAACATCTACTGACTATACCAAACATTTATTGACTATACCAAAACCTTTGACTGTGCGGATCACAATAAACTGTGGAAAATTCTTAAAGAGATGGGAATACCAGACTGCCTCCTGAGAAATCTATATGCATGTCAAGAATCTACAGTTAGAATTGTACATGAAACAATGGACTGGGTCCAAATTGGGAAAGGAGTACATCAAGGCTGTATATTGTCACCTTACTTATTTAACTGATATGCTGAGTACATCATGCCAGGCTGGATGAAGCACAAGCTGGAATCAAGATTGCTGGGGGAAATATCAATAACCTCAGATATGCAGATGACACCACCCCTTATGGCAGAGAGTAAAGAAGAACTAAAGGGCCTCTTGATGAAAGTGAAAGAGGAGAGTGAAAAAGCTTAAAACTCAACATTCAAAAAACAAAGATCATGGCATCTAGTTCCATCACTTCATGGCAAATAGATGGGGAAAAATAGAAACAGTGACAGACTTTATTTTTGGGGGCTCCAAAATCACTGCTGATGGTACTGCAGCCATGAAATGAAAAGATGCTTGCTCTTTGGGAGAAAAGTTATGACCAACCAAGACAGCATATTAAAAAGCAGAGACATTATTTTGCTGACAAAGGTCCATCTAGTTAAAGCTATGGTTTTCCCAGTAGTCATGTATGGATGTGAGAGTGGGACCACAAAGAAAGCTGAGATTCGAAGAATTGATGCTTTTGAACTGTGGTGGTGAAGAAGACTCTTGAGAGTCCCTTGGACTGCAAGGAGATCAAAGCAGTCAATCCTAAAGGAGATCAGTGCTTACTATTCATTGGAAGGACTGATGCTAAAGCTGACACTCCAATACTTTGGCCGCCTGATGCAAAGAACTAACTCACTGGAAAAGACTCTTACTGGGAAAGATTGAAGGCAGGAGGAGCAGGGGATGACAGAGGATAAGATGGTTGGGTGACATCACCAACTTGATGGACATGGTTTGAGCAAGCTCCAGGAGTTTGTGATGGGCAGGGAAGCCTGTGTGGTACAGTCCATGGGGTCGCAACTGAGCAACAGGACTGAGCAACTGAACTGAGCCTGATGTATATGACAGGAGGTACATTAGTTGGGGCCTTCCTAAGAGCAAAGCATGATACAAGGACATCAAGATACAGTTGCATTATTTGGAAAGCTCGAAACCAGGAGTAAAGGGTCAGAAAAAGGAAGCCAGGGAAGAAGGATTTAGGATGTGTTTAGGGAACAAATACGGAGGGCTTCTCAGGTGGCACTGGTGGTAAAGAACCTGCCTGCCAATGCAGGAGATGTCAGAGGTGCAGATTCGATCCCTGGGTTGGGAAGATCCTCTGGAGAACACAGAAAACCATTCCACTATTTTTGCCTGGATAATCCCATGAACAGAGGAGCCTGTTGGGCCACTGTCCTTTGGAGGATAGTCATCAATGACAGGTTTAGGTGCTGTAGTTCAAAGACAAAAAGTTCAAGGGCCATTGATGATCTTACAGGTTAACTTTAAAATTGTTCAAACTCCAAATTTTTGTTGGGCAAGACCAGAGGCTTGAAGACACATGTTAAAGAGGATTTATTTTCAAGCTCACTATGAATCCATTGTATTCCTGTAGTTGCAAAGGATAGTTTTATTTTTACTAAAGAATCATGAAACAAATGGTTGAATTCTGACAGCTAGTGTAGGCTTTTGATGACACATGTCACATCCCCTTGCAATGATGTCTCAGCATTTTGCTGTTCTGCGGATAATTTTAGAACAATCCTAACTCCTTTGAGATACTTGGCAGAATCAAGGCATTTCAAGCCACCATCTTTTTCCTGTGCCATTTTCATGGATATTTTGATAGCTGTAAATCCAAATACAGATAATCCTATCTGTCAGATCCCAGATGAAACGTAAAAGCCTCAATACTTAAAGTTTCTTTTACCATTATAAATGGATGTATTCTCTATTTACTATATCTTTCCAAGTCCCATATTAGCTTCCACCAGACATGTATATTTCAAATAAAGCCATACCAAAATACTAGACAGTCATCTGCAGAAAGTATGAGCTAGCTTATTTATGATTCATTTGCCTTTTTAATCTAAGTTCTCCACTGGAAGCCTCTGATACGGACAGTTTGAAGAGATAAATTGGCCAACTGTGGTCATTACACAGAGATATACTCAAACACATAAGAACATTCTTGTCTCCTCTTTGAATATGCATAATTTCTAAATGTGCTAAGAATGGAAAGCATTGTTCATTGATGGTAATTTTTGCTACAGAACAATCAGCAACATAAAACGTATATTGCCTTAACCAGAGTTGAGAAAGTGATTGCTAACAATTGTCGTTGCTTTCATATCTCCCTTGTCAGAAAGCTTTTTTATGGATACTGCTATTTCCATCAAATGTTCTAACACAGGCACATTTAAAAGTGGGCCAAGCAAGCCATTCTCTGAGAATCAGAATTTATGTTTAAGATTCAGGGGATTCATGTACCATTTTAAGTTAATATATTTGCTTTGATAAATACCCAGGGGTGGAACTGCTTGGTCACATGGTAGTTCTATTTTCAGTTTTTTTGAGGACTCTCCATTCTGTTTTCCATAGTGGTTGCATCGATTTCCATTCCCACCAACAGTATTCAAGGGTTCCCTTTTCTCCACCTCCTTGCCAACTTTTGTTTTCTGTGTCATTTTTTATGACCATCAGTCTGAAAGGTGTGATATGATATCTCATTGTGACTTTTGATTTGCATCTCCCTGATGATTAGTGATGTTGAATGTCTTTTTATGTGACTGTTAAGCATCTGCTTGTCTCTTTTGGAAAGGTGTCTATCCAGTTCTGTCCATTTTTAACTGGGTCACTTGTTTTTTTGTTGTTGAGTTGCGTAAGCTATTTACACATGTTGGATATTAATCCCTTTTGTGTCATATCATTTGCAAATATTTTTTCCTACTCAGTAAGTGGTGTTTTCTTTTTGTCCATTGTTTCCTTGGCTGTGCAAAAGTCTTTACATTTGATTAGATCCCATTTGTTTACTTTTGTTTTTATTTCCTTTGTGTTGGGAAGCATAACCACACAAATAGATACATGCCCCTTAATTGTTCATAGCAGCACTATTTACAAAATATGGAATATGTCTGTCAACAGATAAATGGATAAATAATGTGTGGTAATAGATACATACAGCAGAATACTACTCAGGCATAAAGAGAATAAAATTTTACCATTTTCCATGACATAGATGAATTTGGAGGGCATTATGCTGAGTGAAGGGCTTCCCCTGTGGCTCAGTGAATCTGCCTACAATTCAGGAACCACAGGAGACATGGATTTAATCCCTGAGTTGAGAAGATTCCCTGGAGGAGGGCATGTCAATTCACTCCAGTATTATTGCCTGGAAAATCCCCATGGACAGAGGGGTCTGGCGGGCTACAGTCCACAGGGTGGCAAAGAGTCAGACATGATTAAGTGACTAAACAACAAGAGCAAATGGATCCCTTTAAAAATGGTCCACATCCAAAATAATAATAATAACCTTTAAAGAAAGGGAGAGAGAAAATGCTAGCCTAATACAGATTAGAGATTAGAGATACCAAGGGAACATTTCATTCAAAGATGGGCTTGATAAAGGTCAGAAAGGTATGGACCTAAAGAAGCAGAAGATGTTAAGAAGAGGTGGCAAGAATACATGGAAGAACTGGACAAAAAAGATCTTCAAGACCCAGATAATCATGATGATGTGACCACTGATCTGGAGCCAGACACCTTGGAATGTGAAGTCAAGTGGGCCTTAGAAAGCATCACTATGAACAAAGCTAGTGGAGGTGATGGAATTCGAGTTGAGCTGTTTCAAATCCTGAAAGATGATGTTGTGAAAGTGCTACACTCAATATGCCAGCAAATCTGGAAAACTCAGCAGTGGCCACAGGACTGGAAAAGGTCAGTTTTCATTCCAATCCCAAAGAAAGGTAATGCCAAAGAAAGCTCAAACTATTGCACAATTGCACTCATCTCACACGCTAGTAAAGTGATGCTCAAAATTCTCCAAGCCAGGCTTCAATAATATGTGAACTGTGAACTTCCAGATGTTCAAGCTGGTTTTAGAAAAGACAGAGAAACCAGAGCTCAAATTGCCAACATCCGCAGGATCATGGAAAAAGGAAGAGAGTTCCAGAAAAACATCTATTTCTGCTTTATTGACTATGCCAAAGCCTTTGACTGTGTGGATCACAATAAACTGGAAAATTCTGAGAGAGATGGGAATACCAGACCACCTGACCTGCCTCTTGAGAAATCTGTATGCAGGTCAGGAAGCAACATTTAGAACTGGACATGGAACAACAGACTGGTTCCAAATAGGAAAAGGAGTACATCAAGGCTGTATATTGTCACCCTGCTTATTTAACTTCTGTGCACAGTACATCATGAGAAACGATGGACTGGAAGAAACACAAGCTGGAATCAAGATTGCCGGGAGAAATATCAATAACCTCAGATATGCAGATGACACCACCCTTATGGCAGAAAGTGAAAAGGAGCTAAAAAGCCTCTTGATGAAAGTGAAAGAGGAGAGTGAAAATGTTGGCTTAAAGCTCAACATTCAGAAAACGAAGATCATGGCATCTGGTCCCCTCACTTCATGGGAAATAGATGGGGAAACAGTGGAAACAGTGTCAGACTTTATTTTTTGGGGCTCCAAAATCACTGCAGATGATGATTGTAGCCATGAGATTAAAAGATGCTTATTCCTTGGAAGAAAAGTTATGACCAACCTCGATAGTATATTCAAAAGCAGAGATTACTTTGCCGACTAAGGTCTGTCTAGTCAAGGCTATGGTTTTTCCAGTGGTCATGTATGGATGTGAGAGTTGGACTGTGAAGAAGGCTGAGCGCCGAAGAATTGATGCTTTTGAACTGTGGTGTTGGAAAAGACTCTTGAGAATCCCTGGGACTGCAAGGAGATCTAACCAATCCATTCTGAAGGAGATCAGCCCTGGGTGTTCTTGGAGGGAATGATGCTAAAGCTGAAGCTCCAGTACTTTGGCCACCTAATGCGAAGAGTTAACTCATTGGAAAAGACTCCGATGCTAGGAGGGATTGGGGGCAGGAGGAGAAGGGGACGACCGAGGATGAGATGGCTGGATGGCATCACAGACTCGATGAATGTGAGTCTGAGTGAACTCCGGGTGATGGTGATGAACAGGGAGGCCTGGCGTGCTGTGATTCATGAGGTCGCAAAGAGTCGGACACGACTGAGCAACTGAACTGAATTGAATATATATTACTTTCCTTTGAAAAAATTTTATGCAAAGTGGCTTAGAAAAAAAGATTTGTCTCAAATAGGGGAAGCCCTCTAGGTTTTATAGCTCTTCTCTCACTTTTTAAAAATCAGAGGGGTAATAATAAGCCCTCTCTCTTTAAGAGGTTCCTGTGGAGAACTTTATGGATAGGCCTTAAAGAGATGTGCCTGCCAAGTCGCTTCAGTCATTTCTGACTCTGTGATCCTATGGACTGTAGCCCACCAGGCTCCTCTATCCATGGGAATCTCCAGGCAAAAACACTGGATTGAGTTGCCATGTCCTCCTCCAGGGGATCGTCCCCATTCAGGGATCCACTCTTACGTCTCCTGCATTAGCAGTCAGGTTCTTACCACTAGCACCATCTGGGAAGTCCAAAGTGACATTAAGTATGCGTATTACCAGAACTTCTAAAAATATAAGGGAATGACTCCTACACATTTACATAAGAATGTTTGGTAACAATATAGATGAATGGTTTAGTGAAATGAGCATTAACGTTCAAGTCTAAATTTTCTGGGTTCTTGTTTTGGCTTGCTCTCTGGGCGAACTTGAAGAAACAACAAGGCTTTTACACCTCTAATTACTGCATCAGTGAAATAGTTAATACCACTAATTTCAAAGATGTGATGTAAGCTTAGCACATAGGGCAGCCTCCAACTTTGACCCTTCAGGAGCAGATTAGCTCCTGAGTGTGCAGGTTAAATATTGCTCTGTATTTATCTGTTTCAGTTACTAGCTGTTTCAGTTTCGTTCAGTTCAGTTGCTCAGTCGTGTCCGACTCTTTGCGACCCCATGAACCATAGCATGCCAGGCCTCCCAGTCCATCACTAACTCCCGGAGTCCACCCAAACCCATGTCCATTTTGTCGTTGATACCATCCAACCATCTCATCCTCTGTCATCCCCTTCTCCTCCTGCCCTCAATCTTTCCCAGAATCAGGGTCATGTCCAATGAGTCAGCTCTTCACATCAGGTGGCCAAAGTATTGGAGTTTCAGCGTCAACATCAGTCCTTCCAATGAACACCCAGGACTGATCTCCTTTAGGATGGACTAGTTGGATCTCCTTGCAGTCCAAGGGTCTCTCAAAAGTCTTCTCCAACACCACAGCTCAAAAGCATCGATTCTTCAGCACTCAGCATTCCTTATAGTCCAACTCTCACATCCATACATGACTACTGGAAAAACCTTAGCCTTGAATAGACAGACCTTTGTTGGCAAAGTAATGCTTCTGCTTTTTAATAAGCTATCTAGGTTGGTCATAGCTTTCCTTCCAAGGAGTAAGTGTCTTTTAATTTCATGGCTGCAATCACCATCTGCAGTGATTTTGGAGCCCCCCCAAAAAAAATAAAATCAGCCACTGTTTCCGCTGTCTCCCCATCTATTTCTCATGAAGTGATGGGACCAGATGCCATGGTCTTTGTTTTCTGAATGTTGAGCTTTAAGCCAGCTTTTTCACTCTCCTCTTTCACTTTCATCAAGAGGCTTTTTAGTTCCTCTTCAATTTCTGCCATAAGGGTGGTGTCATCTGCATATCTGAGGTTATTGATATTTCTCCCAGCAATCTTGATTCCAGCTTGTGTTTCTTCCAGTCCAGCGTTTCTCATGATGTACTCTGCACAGAAGTTAAATAAGCAGGGTGACAATATACAGCCTTGACGTGCTCCTTTTCATATTTGGAACCAGTCTGTTGTTCCATGACCAGTTCTAACTGTTGCTTCCTGACCTGCATATAGGTTTCTCAAGAGGCAGGTCAGGTGGTCTGGTATTCCCTTCTCTCTCAGAATTATCCACAATTTATTGTGATCCACACAGTCAAAGGCTTTGGCATAGTCAATAAAGCAGAAATAGATGTTTTTCTGGAACTCTCTTTCTTTTTCCATGATCCAGTGGATGTTGGCAATTTGAGCTCTGGTTTCTCTGCCTTTTCTAAAACCAGCTTGAACATCAGGAAGTTCACGGTTCACGTATTGCTGAAGCCTGGCTTGAAGAATTTTGAGCATTACTTTACTAGCATGTGAGATGAGTGCAACTGTGCAGTAGTTTGAGCATTCTTTGGCATTACCTTTCTTTGGGATTGGAATGAAAACTGACCTTTTCCAGTCCTGTGGTCACTGCTGAATTTTCCAAATTTGCTGGCATATTGAGTGCAGCACTTTCACAGTATCACCTTTTAGATTTGAAATAGCTCAAGTGGAATTCTATCACCTCCACTAGCTTTGTTTGTAGTGATGCTTCCTAAGGCCCACTCGCCTTCACATTCCAGGATGTCTGGCTCTAGGTGAGTGATCACACCATCGTGATTATCTGGGCCATGTAGATACTTTTCGTATAGTTCTGTGTATTCTTGCCACCTCTTCTTAATATCTTCTGCTTCTGTTAGGTCCCTACCATTTCTGTCCTTTATTGAGCCCATCTTTGCATGAAATATTCCCTTGTTATCTCTATTGTTCTTGAAGAGATCTCTAGTCTTTCCCATTCTATTGTTTTCCTCTATTTCTTTGCATTGATCATTGAGAAAGAGTTTCTAATGTCTTCTTGCTATTCTTTGGAACTCTGCATTCAAATGGGTATATCTTTCCATTTCTCGTTTGCTTTTCACTTCCCTTGTTTTCGCAGCTATTTGTAAGGCCTCCTCAGACAGCCATTTTGCTTTTTTGCATTTGTTTTTCTTGGGGATGGTCTTGATCTCTGCCTCCTATACAATGTAACAAACCACCATCCATAGTTCATCAGGCACTACCTTTTTGAGTGAATGAGTGAAAGTTGCTCAGTCGTATCCAACTCTTTGTGACTCTGTAGACTCTACAGTCCATGGGATTCTCCAGGCCAGAATACTGGAGTGGGTAGCCTTTCCCTTATCCAGGGGAGCTTCCCAACCCAGGGATCAAACCCCTGTTTCCCATATTGCAGGCAGATTTTTTACCAGCTAAGCTATCAGGGATAGTTCATCAGGCACTACCTGTTTATCACCTTCTAAATTCATATCACAATGCTAGATGCTAGGAAGTGGCCTTTCAGACTTCACTTAGATAAATTAAATAAAAAATATTTTATTTTATGTTTTGTTGTAGGGGATAGCATTCAATAAAAGGTGACTTATTCCTTAGACATTTCTCTGCTCATAGATTTTGTTATCTCTTTTCTTCACTAGGCAAATTATCATGACCTGAATTGTGAAGAGCTATAGTTCAATTCATGCTGAGGTGTGTATACTCAAATACCAGTCTTCTCCTATGAAGTATAAACTTCTTTTGGCTAGGCTTCTATATTACAGTTCATTAGGTTTCCTGCAATACCTCGAATATTATGTTATGTGTAGAGGAACTGTTGATAAAGTGATAAGGAGTTCTCTGACTAATTCCACCTGGAATTAGAAAACCAGAGAATTTATTATTACGTATTTTCCTGGACAGTTATGTCTGAGTTTGGAAATAATCATAAACTAAGTCAAAAAAGTCTTATTTATGGCTTTAGTTCCAATTTATTACTCAAGTGCAATTCACTCTGCCTCCTTGTAATATACCAAATCATAAAGAAAGCATGTATTCCAACTTCATCAAGTTCAATTGCACTTGACAACTGCTTCTTCAGACCATGAAAGAGTTCCGCATAGAGAAATGAAAATTTCTGGAAATACTGAAATACAGATATTTTCTAGAGGATATTACTCTGTCTTACAGAGGAATAAATGTTGGAAATATTAGAAAGCTCGAACAAATGTCAGTCAAAACAAAGCTACAGATACTGTATTAAATACAAAATTATAGGCTTCAAATTGTTCATGAAAGTTTTATAATGATATTTAAACAGTATTTAATAAAAATTGTTAATTAAAATTATTTTCTTTTTCATTAAGATACACAAAATTTTGTAGAATATTTCATATTAATTTTTACTATTAAATAATCTTTTTAAAGAAAAATATTAAATTTGTGGTGTTTAGTATTTTTAACTGATTTAATGATTATTTTCATATAAAATATTTAAAAGTAAACAGAAAATCCTGATTTATGCATTTTGTAATACTTTAATTCATATTTTAATCACTTGTTTCTTACTTTGTATTCTAGACATTTTCTTCCTGTTTCCTGTGATAATTTGCCTGCCATTATGATTTTAAGTGCAATTGTGACATAAATAAGCAATGTAATGAAAACACTAGGAATGGAGTTCAGGAACCTCTGCTTTGAAATCGACTCTGTTAGTGACAGATCAAATAATGTGACCCTGGGAAACCTCTATCCACACTAGCATTGTTTCCTCACCTGCTAGACTTAAATCATTGTCCTGAAGACGAAGGATTTTGCACCGAAAACTTTGCAGAAATCTAGACAGTTCATTTATAAAGACCCACTTACACACAAATATTACAACAAATATATATTTCTTGCTAGAGTTTACTTATCTCTAATATTTTAAAGTTTAAATAGAAAAATGGTAATATATTCATAAACCTGTGGTTATAACTTAACAAGAAGAAACCCTCAAGCTAATGCAACCATCCACTTTTTTCTTCCTCTTGCAAAACTGATACCTCCTGGAAGCATAAAATCTTGGTGAATTTTCTATTCTATTGTGGTTTGTCTTCAATAACCTAAAAATATTTCCATTGAAAGTACTGCATAGTTTCAGGTTTAGAACTTCCAACCATGTAGTTTAAAAAAAAAAATAAGCAAGGCTTTGTCTTAGACTGTTTCAGATGCTACAATAATAATACCATAGACTAGGTAACTCAAATAATATTTACTTGTTACTTTTCTGGAGATGGAGAAGTCTAAGATCAGGGTCCCAGCAGATTCATTGTCTTGTGAGGCTGGCTTCCTATTATATAGACAGTATTTTTCTCTGTATGTCCTCACATGAGAGAGTTCTGTGGGGTCACTTTTATAAAGGTACTAATCCCATTCATGAGGGCTAATTCCTCATGATTTAATCACTTCTCAAAGGCCCCTACCTCCTAATGCCATCACATTAGGCTTTAGATTTTAAAATAAATTTGGAGTAGAGGAGGAAAAACACTCAGTCCACAACAAGATTGAAACTGCTCTATCAAGTAACAACCATGTATATAAATTTTTCCACAAACATATTAGTTGCTGGGCTTCTCCAGTCTGCTGTGTTTTCAAGACTTAGGATCTTAATTATTACCACTCAAACTCTAATCCCATATGTTATGGGACGTGTAGTTGGTCCCAATATTTCTAGAGATTATTTGGGTCTTAGATATTCTTCTAGCTTCTCTTTCTTGCTTCTACTGAATTATTAATAAACATTCTACCTTTGTATCCTTTGAGTCTTGAGCCATTTCTGCACTTGCCCATCTCAGGGACTGATCTAAATTCTATTTTCCCTAAAGTTCCAATACCTCTGTGTATATTTTGACAGGCTTTACCAAAGTTGTGCTTCTAATAGAGTTAGAAGTAATGAGTTTAGAGAAGAGGAAGATGGGGCACCCCTTGTAAATTACTTAAAATCGCATTGTAAGAAAAGCAGACATGAAAACTTTCCATGCTCCAGTCACTGTCAGAAAATTTACAGAAAATACTACACAACAGCCATAAGAGTTGATAAAAGACTATTTAAAAAAATATTGAATATAGTCGATTTAAACTGTTGTGTTAATTTCTGCTGCATGACAAGCTCAGTTTTATATATATATATATATATATATATTCATTTTCATGTTCTTTTCCATTATGGTTTATCATAGAAGACTTCCCTGATGGCTCAGACGGTATAGCATCTGTCTACAATGCGGGAGACCCGGGTTCGAGCCCTGGGTTGGGAAGATCCCCTGGAGAAGGAAATGGCAATCCACTCCAGTACTATTGCCTGGAAAATCCCATGGACAGAGGAGCCTGGTAGGCTACAGTCAAAGGGGTCGCAAAAAGTCGGACACGACTGAGCGACTTCACTTCACTTCACTTTTATCATAGAAACAGACTATTTTTAACCCTATTCTTTACCAGAAAAAAATCATGCTCAAATTTTCAGAGCCAAGATCAAAACCTTAAAAGAAGTCTCTTGGCCTTCCTCTTTGTTTAATTATGGCATTAGGATTTTAATGTGAAATATTGGAATTGGGGTGTGGTGGGTGAACCCAGTTCAAATTCAGTATCACAGAGGGAGACAGTGGGATGAAATGTTCATCATGAAGTGATACAAGGCAGCACACATAGTGTTGCGTGAATTACCCTAGCCTAAACATCAGAACCTGAATCCAGGCAAGTTAAATCCTCTGGGTCTCACTGCAGACTGATAAAATAAAAACTCATGCTTAAAGAAGAAAGAAAAGAAAGTCGCTCAGTTGTGTCTTACTCTTTGCGACCCCATGGTCTCTAGCCTACCAGGCTCCTCCCTCCATAGGATTCTCCAGGCAAGAGTACTGCAGTGGGTTGCCATTTCCTTCTCCAATGCTTAAAGTCAGGGCAAAAGAATTTCAACATAAAATTGCTTTTATGCCCATTTTGACCTGCTCCTTTCCCTCTAGTATGTATTGTGCATCTGCATCATGTGTTGACCAGACCTCCCCAATAACAGAAATAACTGCTGAACCATAAAGGTCAAATTTTCTCCTTCTAGTATCAGCCATGAAACTCCTTCCCTGGTGGCTCAGGCAGTAAAGAATTCAAAGAATTTGCCTGCAATGCAGAAGACTCAGGTTCAATCCCTGGGTCAGGATGATCCCCTGAAGAAGGAAATGGCAAACCACTCCAGTATTCTTGTCTGGGAAATCCCATGGACAGAGGAGCCTGGTCAGCTACAGTTCATGAAGTCACAAGAGTCACGCTTAGTGACTAAATCACTACCACCAAGTGACTCCTTCGAAAATAACATTTCTTTCTCAAATCTGTAAGTAGCCACAGTGACCCAACACTTGCATGTGCGTGTAGACGTTCTCAGAGCTCGCTGAAAGACTGTTTCCTGGGTTATAATCCTCAATTTAGTGTACATAAGATTTTCTATTTCTTTCTTTGATTGAGTACTGATTAGTTTCTTTCCTTTGATAAAAATCTACCTTAACTTGAAGGGATAGAGAAACAGTTAAAAAAAATGCAATATGGAAACAATCAAACACACAATGTGGAAGATTCTATAAGACAAATTTGTTTCTCCAAAAATTAAAAATTGAATTTGAGGAGAAGAGTGCTATTATAGCTAGAATAAAAGAGACTTAAACAACTTAAATAGTCAATATAGTGCTTACACTTTGTTTGAAAATTGATTTGAATCAAGCAAGTGTAAAATAAACTCCATGAGTCAACTGGGACAATTTAAATATGGGCTTGATGTTACATGATAGTAAGTAATGTTAATTATTTAAAAGATTTTTATTATCATGTTGGTTAATGAGTAAAAGAGGAGTCTATATCAGTGTATAAGGCTTTATGTGAAATGGAAATATATAAAATATGAAAAAAATGTCAGAAGGAGGAATACATGAAACACAGTGGCAAAAATTTATACTTATTTTACCAGAATGAAGTATACAGTATTTCATAATAGTTTTAATTCTACTTTTATATTTTGGTAATTTCATTTATAAAAGGTTATTTTTTAACCAAGTGGCCCTGGGGCAATCTCACATACAATTTGCTAATAATACAAATTTAATATAACCTATAGTGAAAATTGTCATTCTGTCAATACGTTAAATGAGTTGGATGTCTCAAGCTAATATTAAACTAAATTAAATAATTTCCATATCAACAACCCAAGCCATAATATTTCTAGAAATTGTCAAAATATGTAAATGTCAAATCATATTCATGATTGCATTCTGAAAAATCTCATATATTTAACCTTGGGTTGCCTTATAATGTGTACCTCAATTATAAATAATCTCTAGTTTTATAAATGGAAAAATTATAGATATCAATAAATATATGGATATGACTAAAATAGAACAAATCATTGATAATACGTATGCAAATCTATCTAAAAGCTTCTTTTTAGTGACTCATGCTTTAGACTAACTACCGTGACAAATTCTTCAACAATGATAATGATTTAAATGGTGTAGCCTCCCAAATTTTTTAATTTATTTGGCAATGAAATTCATTATTTCCATAGCATACATAGGACATATATGTGACTATGTACCTGTAGTTGACATTTGTTCTTCAGAATGTTTACTCAATCAATAAACATGATTTAATTAACATATTAGTATTAAGAAATTATTATATCAATTGTCTCATTAGTTAGACTGGCTTGAATGACTTTACTTGTAAAAACTAAAATAGAAGTCACTGTCTTTTTAAGATTGAATACTCTATCACATCAAATATTTATTACATTCAGTTCAATTCAGTTCAGTCACTCAATCGTGTTCGACTCTTTGTGACCCCATGAATCGCAGCATGCCAGGCCTCCCTGTCCATCACCAGCTCCCAGAGTTCACTCAGACTCACATCCATCAAGTCAGTGATGCCATCCAGCCATCTCATCCTAGGTCATCCCCTTCTCCTCCTGGCCCCAATCCCTCCCATAATCAGAGTCTTTTCCAAAGAGTCAGCTCTTTGCATGAGGTGGCCAAAGTACTGGAGTTTCAGCTTTAGCATCATTCCCTCCAAAGAACACCCAGGGCTGATCTCCTTTAGAATGGACTGGTTGGATCTCCTTGCAGTCCAAGGGACTCTCAAGAGTCTTCTCAAACAACACAGTTCAAAAGCATCAATTCTTCGGTGCTCAGCCTTCTTCACAGTCCAACTCTCACATCCATACATGACCACAGGAAAAACCAAAACCTTGACTACACGGACCTTAGTCTGCAAAGTAATACCTCTGCTTTTGAATATGCTGTCTAGGTTGGTCATAACTTTTCTTTCAAGGAGTAAGCATCTTTTAATTTCATGGCTGTAGTCACCATCTGCAGTGATTTTGGAGCCCCCAAAAATAAAATCTAACACTGTTTCCACTGTTTCCCCATCTATTTCCCATGAAGTGATGGGACCAGATGCCATGATCTTCGTTTTTTGAATGTTGAGCTTTAAGCCAACTGTTTCACTCTCCACTTTCACTTTCATCAAGAGGCTTTTTCCTCTTCACTTTCTGCCATAAGGGTGGTGTCATCTGCATATCTGAGGTTACTGATATTTCTCCCGGCAATCTTGATTCCAGCTTGTGTTTCTTCCAGACCAGTGTTTCTCATGATGTACTCTGCATAGAAGCTAAATAAGCAGGGTGACAATATGCAGCTTTGACGTGCTCCTTTTCCTATTTGGAACCAGTGTGTTGTTCCATGTCCAGTTCTAACTGTTGCTTCCTGACCTGCATACAGATTTCTCAAGAGGCAGGTCAGGTGGTCTGGTATTTCCATGTCTTTCAGAATTTTCCATAGTTTATTGTGATCCACACAGTCAAAGGCTTTGGCATAGTCCATAAAGCAGAAATAGATGTTTTTTTCTGGAACTTTTTCCATGATTCAGCGGTTGTCGGCAATTTGATCTCTAGTTCCTTTGCCTTTTCTAAAACCAGCTTGAACATCAGGAAGTTCACAGTTCACGTATTGCTGAAGTCTGGCTTGGAGAATTTTGAGCATTACTTTACTAGTGTGTGGGATGAGTGCAATTGTGTGGTAGTCTGAGCATTCTGTGGCATTACCTTTCTTTGGGATTGGAATGAAAAGTCACCTTTTCCAGTCCTGTCATTACATTACTACTATATAAATTAAAATAACAAAATTAGAAATATAAAATATAAAGACAAATATATATAATCTCAATTTAGAGTCATGTTTTATATTTGTAATATTATACGAATGGTTCGATATTTGTGTTCAGTTTTATTTAATGGATGAAGAGTTTAAAGAAATCTTCTGAGTTGTCAGTATATTACATAAGAAAATGAGAGAAATCATAAAGATGCATAATTTCATTATAAGTAGAGTAGTAAATGAAAATCTTTTAAATCATTAAAGGGGTAGGAGTCAAGAAAGCAACAATTAAGTAGATAAAAGAAAGGAGAGATAACTGGAAGTCTGTAGAAAGGTATATAAAAGTAATATCATGGGTCCTAGTAATAGGATTAACCTAAGAAAAAGTAACAAAAATTTAAAAATGATTAGTGACATTGATTAATGGAATATATATATATCAGATAAACAGATCCACATATCCCAATAATGTTTCAATCACAATGGAGTGCAATAGAAGAATCCTACAGAGATTAGATCAATATTCAGACATTCATTAAATTTATTAAGTATCTGGCCTCTGAAATACACTCACTTTCTTATCTTAGGTAAGACATTTATCCTCTGGAAAATGTAGTATCTAAATTTAAGACTAGCATCTATGACAGAGTTGTAGTCAAGATTAAAGGGAATAAAGTATGTTCTGCTGCTGTTGCTTAGTCGCTTCACTTGTGTCTGGTTCTGTGTGACCCCAAAGGCGGCAGCCCACCAGGCTCCCCATCCCTGGGATTCTCCAGGCAGGAACACTGGAGTGGGTTGCCATTTCCTTCTCCAATGCATGAAAGTGAAAAGTGAAAGTGAAGTCGCTCAATCGTGTCCGACTCTTTGCGACCCCATGGACTGCAGCCTACCAGGCTCCTCTGTCCATGGGATTTTCCAGGCAAGTGTATTGGAGTGGGGTGCCATCACCTTCTCTGAAAGTATGTTCTATGTATGTCAATAACATACTAACAATGAAAAATGCCATTGGTTAATATGATCATAAACATTATTATTTGTCATGTGTGTTTTATGTTGAAGACCCAGGATTACTGAAGCAGTCTTTAATACCTGGTAGATTTCCAGTGGAGCAAGGGTTTAATTATTTTAAATTACTTCATTGAAAACTTTAAAGCTTGCTCACAAATTCACATATTTTTTTTAAAACAAAATTGAGAAATAAGCTATTTTCTTTTTTTCCCTTCTGTAGTCCCAAAGCAGAATCCTCATGGAAAGTGGGCAGAGTAAATGAATACTTTCTTGAGTTGGGTGTGTTTATTATGAAACAGAATAATTGATGCTCCTGAGTCATAACTGGAATAGTCTGGGCCTCCGTTTTCAATTATTTGAATCATCCTCCCCAGGGAAGTCACAAGGGTACACTAGGTGTGAAAGTTTATAGAGCAAAAAAGATGAAGAATAGACTCATCGTTAATGCATGCCTACTAGAGATAAAGCGGTGTCATTAAAACTGAAGCTTTGTACAGTCATAATTTCTCAAGGCTCACCCATGATAAAAACCAACATTTTCACTTGAGTTTATTTCCTACTTATCTAATTGGAGGCCCCTTGTTAGTATCCATTTCTGGAGCATCTCTGATGCAGGAAAATGATGCTGAGGACATTGGGCTGTATTAGCGTCCATATGAAATTCATTTTAATTTTATTAAAGTAAGCCACTCAGGCAAATCTTTCTTCTTACATTAGCATTTCACTAAAAATATATCAAGATTAAACAGCATACACATATTTGTAAAAAGGATAGTTAACTGAAAATATTTCAATTTGCATGTGTGTGTGTGCTTGGCTCTATGTTACATTATGGAGATTTAGACCAAAAGCATTCGATTTTTGAAATCAAATATGCAATGTATTTTGCACCCAAATTGGACTATCCAGGTTTTCTTTTTATTTCATGACAATATTTCTTATTACTCAGCCTTACTTAATACACAGAGCCCACTTTCAAAAAGAGGTGTTTCTTATAGTTTTATCAGGCATGTTTGTGTTTTGTTGATGGAGTTAACAGCAAGAGTTGCAAAGTGTCATCTTTTCTCCCCACCTCACAATTCTAATCACATTCAACAGAAATATCACACTACTCAGCTGAGATTTGCTGTCATTTAGATGTTGGGAACAGGATTTCAAATTGGTATAAATACTGAGGACCATTCAAGGCATAAAAAATAAAACTATTTTGCCATCTTTATGGTATAAAACTGAAAGTCTCTTGAGACCTATCTTTCCCCTGGTTCCAAACAGAAAGCTTTACAATTGTCTCATCTGACTATCAGAAACTGAGATGACCCAGAGCGACGGTACAGGGAGGGAGGAGGGAGGGAAGTTCAGGAGGGGGAACATGTGTATACCTGTGGCAGATTCATGTTGATGTATAGCAAAACCAATGCAATATTGTAAAGTAATTAACCTCCAATTAAAATAAATAAATTTATATTTTAAAAAAAAGTTTGGGAACGCATGTAAGAATTAAAGATTTAAAAATTTAAAAAAAAATAAAAAAATTTAAAAAAAAATAAAAAAAAAATAAAAATAAAAAAATTCTAAGCAAAAAAAAAAAAAAAAAAGAAAGAAAATGAGGGTGCTGCATATCGACTGTCTCTCACTGTGTTAGTTTCCTATACTGTTTGCAAATTATCTCAGACTTTGCCACTTAGAATAACATCCATTTATCATCACATGGTTTCTCTAGGTCAGGCTCAATAATTACTTTGCTCAAAGTCATACGTGTGTGCTAAGTCACTCCAGTCATGTCCGACTCTTTGTGACCCTATAGAGTGTAGCCCACCAGGCTCCTCTGTCCATAGGTTCTCTAGACAAGAATACTGGAGTGAGTTGCCATGTCCTCCACCAGGGAATCTTCCCAGCACAGGGATTAACCTTCATCTTATCTCTCCTGCATTGCATTGGCAGATGGGTTCTTTACCACTAGAACTACCTGAGAAGATCAGGGTCTTCCTAGGCCAAATACAAAGGGCTAGATGGACTAGTCCTTTTGAGAGCATCTGGAGAATTCTCTTCCACACTCAGTTATATTGTTGGCAGAATGCAGCTCCTTGCATCAGTTGAACTAAGATCTTCGTTTCCTTATTTGCTGTCAGTTGAGGGGAGAAAGGTGGGGACATCACTCTCCCCTGCTCCTTAATGCTAAGTGCATTTCTTCAAACATTGCTCTTTGTATCTTCAAAAGCACCAACGGCACACCAAGTTCTTTTCATATTTCAAATCTCTCCACTTCTCCTTATGCCTCGGAGTTTAAGAAGTTGTGTGATTAAAGTAGATCTAGTGTAATAATCTCCTTTTTGTCATATAAGCAAAGGGAATTCAATGAGCCAAAGATTTTTTTTTTAATCAATCAGGTAATCAAATTCTCTCTACACCTTTTACCCTAGACTTGCCGGAATATACATTTTGCCAGAATTCACTATTGTGAAAGCATATATTTTCTACAAGTAATTGTGCATGTAAAATGTAGGGTTTGGAGTCAATTAAGGCCAGGTTGAAGTTTAAGCTTAATTATTTAATAATTATGTGATTTTTTTGAGCCTTAGTTTTCCTTTTAACTTTCAAAACAAGCTCAATTATTACCTATTTTAAGGGCTGTTGAATTGATTACATGAGAGAAAGCACAGCAGTTAATACAGTGATTAACATAGAAGTGAAGTGAAGTAAAATTGCTCAGTCGTTTCCAACTCTTTGCAACCCCATGGACTGTAGTCTACCATGCTCCTCTGTCCATGTGATTTTCCGAGAGTACTGGAGTGGGTTGCCATTTCCTTCTCCAGAGGATCTTCCCAACCCAGGGATTGAACCTGAGTCTCCCACATTGGAGGCAGACGCTTTACCATCTGAGCCACCAGGGTAGTCCATTGATTAACATAGAGGGAGCCTTCAAAAAGAAGAGGGCATGGCAACCCACTCCAGTATTCTTGCCTGGAGAACCATGGATGGAGGGGTCTAGTGGGCTATAATCCATGAGGTTGCATAGAGTCAGACACAACTGAAGTGTCTTAGCATGCATGCACACATCCCTCAATACATGATTCTCACAAAATGTATACTCTTCTTTATCATTATAGAGTATTTACTTAGTTGGATGGCATTGTCGACTCAATGGACATGAAATTGAGCAAGTTCCTGGAGCTGGTGATGGACAGGGAATCTTGGCATGCTACAGTCCACGGGGTCACAAAGAGTTGGACATGACTGAGTGACTGAACTGATTTGGCAACTCTCCCTAACACAGTCCACCCCGATCCTTGTAGTTCACTTGTTTCTCTCCTGAAATGTCTTCTGCCCCCAAGTATGCATAAAAAGATTGCCTAAAGTAATTCTTTAGAGTGTTCATCTCCAAATGTTTCAAGATTTTTCAAGAAGTCCAGTGCAACCCTACCCACTGTACCATTTGTAATAAGCAGTATGACTGTCTTGCCAACCTAATTCAAAAATCCACATCCCAAATTTTTCTGAATCACAATTAGGGTGTTTTGATTACACTAAGTCTTTAATGTCAGGTATGTGATACTGAAACTGAGTAGGACCCTCTGGGACCTTCCCATGGACAGAACCCTAGACTCCCCTCCTTGCCTCTTGTTTATAAAAAACCTCCTGATTCTTTCCTGAGTCCCAAAGAACACATTTAATCAAAGTGAGAAAATGCAGAAACAAAGGAAAACAGTCAAGCAAGACAAAGTATTAATAGTTGATCCATAAAACAAAAAGTCAAGGACATTTAGTTCTTCCTCAAGTGCTATCTCTGTGCTGTTTTGCAGATAATAAAACCCTCATCAGGTGGAAAAAGTTAACTGCATGCTGACCACCAGCGCATAGACTCCAGATTGATAGGGACCAAGAAGTTGGTGATGCTGACTCCTGAAATACCACACAGTTACCTTACCACCAACCAATCAGAATAATGTCTACAAGCTGATCAGGGACCCTCACCTCTCACTTTGCCTTTAAAAACCTTTTCCTGAAAGCCACGGGGAGTTCAGGTCTTTTGAGCAGGTCTTTTACTTACAAATTTTTTTTTTTTCTTTCCCAAAGAAGGGAAGGAAAACCATCAGCACCTTTCACTCATCTCCTAGTCAATTCACTTCTGCATCTGGAACAAAGTACAAGAAGAAAGTACTACTCAAATAAACACAGTGTAAATCTTGACTTCTGAACACTGACTCCTGAACACATGGGGGTCTTTCATTCAGCCCCAGGGCTCTTTCCTTCTCCATATATATTTGCTTTTCTTCCTGATCTCTGATCACTATTCACTTCACTCCTGAGAGTCACAATTACATTTCCTATTGCAGTCATGATCATATGGCGTATTTTAAGCTTCGATTTAATCCAAATGTTTATTAAGTTCTTTCTAGGGAAAGAAAATGAAATTATTTTAGTAAAACTAAACCTTTATTAGTACACCACTAAGCATGTAATGTTTATTACAGCTCAGAGATTTCAGCAGATGCCTTTTACTGAACTTGTTTAGTAGCTGTCCCCTAGCAAGTGTGTGAAATTCAATGGTAATTAGCAATTAGGCACCTACATGAACTGGGATGAATGTTAGTAAATGACAGGTGCATGAACTGTGTGGAAATAGTGACAATGAGGTAAGGAATTGTGAATGGACTGAAGAAAATGGTGTTTATTTCCAGTGATTTCATACGTACCTATAGGTTTCAATACCATCCATATGACGGCTCAGTTGATGAAGAATCTATCTGCAATGCAGGAGACCCCGATTCGATTCTTGGGTTGGGAAGATCCACTGGAGAAGGGATAGGCTACCCACTCCAGTATTCTGGCCTAGAGAATTCTATGGACTGTACAGTCCATGGGGTTGCAAAGAGTCAGACATGACTGAGTGACTTTCACATAGGCCAATAGCTCTCAAATTCTTATTTCTTGCCAAGCCTTCATTTAGTTTCAAGCTTCTTGAAATCTCCACTTTAATGTCTTACAAGCATTTCAAGTTTTATGTACAAGTAATAACACTTACATACTTTAGCCACAACATACTCACCTCTAGTCTTCCTCATCTCAAAAACAGCAAATAACATATCAACCTAATTGTGTGATTGAAAATCTGTGAAAACTGGAAAATTTTTAAAGAATATGAAAACAGCAACTAAAGTTATTTTCTTTAAATTCTTCTGCTTTTATTGCACATAAATGGATACTAACTAAGCTAGATATCTGATATAGTATATTGCTGTTAATTTTTCCTGCATATCACCCTATTTAAAAAATACTAGAATTTTATTGTTTTGTGAAAATAGACTTGAATGATTTTTTTTAATCACTTGAAAAAATATTTTATTAATTCTAAAGTATAATTCTCTCTAGTAAACCACAGGAAAATATTCTATATATTTATTTATCTTTTTTGGGGGGTAATATGAAGCAAATTCCTAAAAATATATATATTTCATTCTGTGTATTAACAGCAAATATAGATAAAAGGTAAAAACATAAGCCATTTATAGTAGTACAATATTATAAACCTGGAAATAAAATTAGCACATGATGAAGACTTCTACAGAGAAATTAAAAATGTTGTGTTTCATAAAATGCAAGATTTATGAGGTTTATTAGCAGAAGACAATATTTTGAGTTTAATGCTTTTCCCACAAGTTTTTTAGTTCAATTTCAATAAAAATTTATTAAGAATTTGGGGATATTTGTAAATTTGCCCAAGGTAAAGCTAAAATTTATTTTGGAATATAAATGGTCAACAAGAACCAAATATTTTTTAAAAGATGAGAAAACGTGCTTACTGAATGTCAAGACTAATTATAAAGCTGCCATAAATATGAAAATACACATTGATAAAAGAATGAAGAGATCAACAAAAGGTCTACAGAATAAAAGCTCAGATATAAGCTCACATATAAGTGGACCCTTAAATGTATTACTGCAATGTTGTTCCTGTTTAGTTGTTAAGTCATGCCCAACTCTTTTGTGACCCCATATACTGTAGCTTGCCAGCTTTCTCCATCCTTTGGATTTCCCAGTTGAGAAAACTGGAGTGAGTTGCCATTTCCTTCTCCAAAAGATCTTCCCAACCCAGGGATCGAACATGTGTCCCCTGTGTTGTAGGTGGACTTTACTGCTGAGCCACTGCTGAAACCATTGCTGCAGAGTGAGAGATAAATAATTCAGTTCAGTTAGTTCAGTTCAGTCGCTCAGTCGTGTCCGACTCTTTGCGACCCCATGAACTGCAGCACGCTAGGCCTCCCTGTCCATCAGTAACTCCCGGAGTTTACCCAAACTCATGTCCATTGACTCAGTGATGCCATCCAGCCATCTCATCCTCTGTCGCTCCCTTCTCCTCCTGCCCTCAATCTTTCCCAGCATCAGGGTCTTTACCAATGTGTCAGCTCTTCACATCCAGTGGCCAAAGTATTGGGGTTTCAGCTTCAGCATCAGTCCTTCCAATGAACACCCAGGACTGATCTCCTTTAGGATGCACCGGCTGGATCTCCTTGCTGTCCAAGGGGCTCTAAAGAGTCTTCTCCGACACCACAGTTCAAAAGCTTCAGTTCTTCAGAGCTCAGCTTACTTTATAGTCCAACCCTCACATCCATATGTGACTACTGGGAAAAGACAAATAACAGTGTTCTCAATACAGGATGCTGGAAAATTACCTACATGGAAGAAAAGGTGGAACTTAATTCTACTTCAGAGTTTCAAAAAATCAAATTGTAAAAGAAATGTAAAATAATGTTAAGGGGGAAAGTAATATGTATTTTAGGAGATTATTTAGTAAAACATGTTTTTGAGTTCAAGACAGGCAAAGCCTGTTTCTAAAAATAAGCACAAAGAGAATTTTTAAACTTAATGGGAAAAGATGATAAGCTTGGCTACATTAAAATTAAAACTTGAATTCATCAAGAGAATCCTGCTAAGAGAATGAAAATGCAAGCCATAGAGTGGGAGAAATTATTTGCAATAAATATAGCTCAAAAGCTACATACACACATGCACACACACACATACACACACACACATATAAAGCATTTATATATAAATGCACATATATATGTATATATCCCATATATCTCTAATACATGTGTGTATCCCACAAATGAATTTAAAGAAAACTCAGTAGGAAAATGAATAAGATTTAAAGTAGCATTTTATAAAAATATACATTCTTAAATATAGCTATAAAATAAATGTTTGCAACAACATAAACTGGAAACAACACAAAATTTATTAGTAAAGGTAAGAATAAATAGAATATTTACATACAGATATAATACAATCAATGTAATGGAGTGAACCACCACTAGATGCAACAGTAGAGATAACTTTAAGAAGCAAGTTTAGTGAAAAAAGGAAGTACAAAACTATTTTAAATTTTGAACACAAGCAAAACTAAGCAATATAATTTTTTAACCTGCATAAAGTGGTACAAGGGCTTCCCTGTGGCTCAGCTGGTAAAGTATCTGCCTGCAGTGCAGGAGACCTGGGTTCCAGCTCCCTGAGTTGGGAAGATCCCCTGGAGAAGCTAAGGGCTTCCCACTCCAGTATTCTGTACTGGAGAATTCCATGGACTGTATAGTCCGTGGGATCTCAAACAGTCAGAAACAACTGAGTGACTTTCATAAAGTTTTATAAGGTTAAATGGCTCCTCATAAAATAAAAATCATTTTTCAGTTTATACTAAATTTTGTGGTGTAAATATCGCTGCTTTTCTAGTTAGGAACATTGAATATCTGAATGTAAAATTGGGCAAAGATGCTAATGATAGGGTCGTTAGAGCTAACACTCAGTGACTCCCACATACCAGTGCATTCACAAGTGACAAAGCAATTAAACATTCCTACAGAGCAAAATGAAAGCTTTTAAAAAGTGTTCACTTTTTTAGGAAGTTAAAAAATTATTTTCAGACATATATAGCATGAAAACATGAGAAAGATTTTATTCAACTCATTAATGATGAAGAGAGCTGATCGGAGGCTAACCTGGTTCAAAGGAGAATTAGAAGAAAAATGATTATCAGTACACCTTAAAAGACTTTCTAAAATAGTCTACTCCATTAGAAGCAAAAATGACTAATGACTTACAGGACAACACATAACCTTTGGGGTTATTTTTCTACTTGACAGAAATTATTTACAATTCTATTGGATAAGATCTACAAGTTAACACATAATTTATGAATGTGTGAGCCTTTATTTAATAGCAACACGCACAGTCATATTTTTCTAGAGTGTTAAATAATTTGTTGCAGAGGCTTCAATATAAATTTGAAAGAATTACTATCCACACTTTTGCTTTACCTCTAAGTTGTAAATAATTGTTCTTAATGACCCCACCAATAAGATAAAATATAGTCCCCAAAGGTTAGTCTGGATCACCAAAATGATAGCCCCTAGAGGTTTTGGCTTAATTATTTATAAAGGGCTACAAGAAGTGTTAATTAACCATATATAAACCTCCTTGAGTACACAGCACTGAGCAAAAACCACCTTAGGTGTACAGCAATAAACATGTTCTAAAGTAAGAAAACTAATTTCTATCTCAAAATTTCATTAAGGAATCTCAAATTAGAAAATGTAAAAGCCTTTATTCTCTTTCTCATCTTGAGGCTAATGAAACAAAAAAATTCTCTTCACTAGATTTCTCCTATAGTGCTTTTTGAATTTAGTGATTTTTCTCTCTGCTCTTTTTAACTAAAATTATCAAACTCATCTGATTCGTCTAAAGATGATTCTTAATAATACAAATTTGCCATCTTACATTAAAAGGATTTCTGAGCTAGCAGTTTTTGACTTTCTTTCTCTTTCTCTCAAGACTAACGTCATTAGTACTCAAATTTTGGATTCAAAATTGCTCCACAAATCCTCAAAAATTCTGAAGAAATTAAAAGTGTTTTTGGAGAGTTTCTCTCTCAACAGTCACTGTATTAGGCACTTCAAATATTCATTTGTTAATTTGCTTTAAGATAGTAATACTAAATCCATAGCATATTGATGTCTGCAACATGATTTTTTTATTAAACTATATTCCACTCAATGTGAGAAGAATATGATCATTTACACTTTAATGTCTCCTTAATAAAATATATTTCTGCACTCAACTTGTCAATTATTAAAGTTTATGTAGGACATCGGTCCTCACCAGATACATGTTTGGAAAAGCAGAGAGTATTTGAAGAACAATTTTAGATTATTGTGAATATTTTCCAATGATATTACTTCAAAAACATGATATGCTTTTTATAAAGGTTGTCTGCAGTGTGGAATTTTATATCATATCAGTAAATTTTCCATACTCTTTCATACTGTTTCCATTGATTTATTCTATATTTTAAATAGATACGTCATTCATTCTTCCCCTTATATTAATAAGATCTCCCATTGGTCATTTGGAAAATATTAATTCCTGGGTTATACAGGGTTATACAGATCTTCCAAGATTAAACACAATTGATCATACAATATCAAAAATTGTATTAGTTAATATCACCAGTGATTTTTACCAGAAAATTTTCTTACTCTTAGTAAGTTCTTAAGATCATAGTAATAGACATGCATTTTATAAAATTATGTTTTGTCTGAAAACTCAAATCTTATAATGACATCAAAGGCTTTCAGTTTTTCCTTGACTTAATAGTTGTACTTACTCAGTTTAAAGAAAATGTTTGCTAAATATCTAAATTTAAATAAATATGTCTATTTATCATTCTGTCAAGAAAAAAGTGGGCAGTGATGAGATTAAAGAGACAGCAGCAATTACACTAGCAAGAGAATGATAAAAGTACTGAGAAGACACTGAGTCATATCTGAATATGCATGTATTTACACATAATACGTACCACTTTGACAAATTCTAGAAATCATAAAAACACTTTCCTTTAGCTGTTTGAAAAATATTTTCATCAAATACCATACATCCTCTAAACAGATCCTTGTAGTCCCATATAAATGGGAGTTAAAAGTATAATGTTAATCTTATTACGAAAATAGTTTTGATTGCATAGATACTCATGAAAAGAGCCCCTTCATGACAATGAACCACACTTTTTAGAAATACTCAGCGAGCACAATTGAAGTATTAGACATTTAGTTTTATCTCCTGGAAATATTGGCAATATTTAATCTATATACACTTATAAAATAAAGTTTTCTTGAATTAAGAGATACTTTAATCTATTAATAGCTTTAAACATATGAATAAAAAGATTTCACATGCATACAAGGGTTTACAGACAGCAGACCTTCAGAAAGCTTAGAGATTAGCCTAGTCAAAGAAAACCCAGAAGCATAAGAAATCACAATCCCATATCTCAAAGAGTTGTTCTCCTTTCCAGCGGGCAGTAAATTTCTCAAATTGACTAACATAAAATAGTCTAAAAAGACTTGATCCATGGTCATAGGATATCCAACAGAGAATAGATCTTGCCATTCACTCGACTGAGATTGTCATATAGTCACATAATCCAGAATACAATCTTTGCTGCTCCCACATGGAATAAATTACCAACTGTGTACAAATCAACTTGACATGTACCTATAGTGCTCTCTTTGCCAATACATGAGACAACCTAATGTCCGAAGTTAAGACACAGATTCCTAAGTCACTGGACCTTGTGATGGAAAAGGCATGCCCATGACCCCAAGCTAGGCAAGATGAAAAGAAATTAACATAATCTATCAGAAAAAATTCAAAATTACAAGCAAGAACACAAACTCAGAGAAATACAGTCAGCAAAATTAAGATTCTAGTGTCACCTGAGAATCATTTCAGGGGCTGTGGCAAGATTTGCCTGAGCCCATGAAGTGTCTTTCTCAGACAAGATGATTTAATTGTCTCTGGCAGGTGAGTCCTTTAAACTTTTGGTGAATTGTTCAAAGCTGTCAAAATATAATTTATAAACACTTTAAAAAGTGATAAATGTATGTCAAGCAGGTAGTTTACTAATTAATAAGCATGTTCAAATGGTACTTTAGGAAACAAAATACTTATACTTGGAAACTTAGTCTGAAATATGTGTACTAAATCAGAGACAAAACTTGTTATAGTCTACAGGGCAATAAAATTGTAATCTTTAGGGTTCTATTTTCTACCAGGAAGCAATTTTGACTAGCTAGGTCTACAAATTAAATAATAACAAATATTTAAATCAAATAAAGTTAATTATTTTAAAAAGTGATTATTGGGTGCTTTAAACCAGAGGTCCCCAATGCTTTTGGCATCAGGGACTGGTTTCATGGATGACAATTTTTCCACAGACTGGAGTTGGGGGAAGATGGTTTTGGAATAACTCAAGCACATTACATTTATTGTGCTCTTTATTTCTGCTATTATCATATCAGCTCACCTCAGATCACCAGGCATTAGATTCCAGAGGTTCGGGACCCGTGTTTTAAATAATTTTTTAGTAAGATATTTAAAGGTCATGCTCTTCACATTGTCCTTACTTCCAAAATTTAAATACTTTATCATGCTTTATAATTTGCATATATTTGCAATAAATAGTGCATTGCATATTTCTAAAATATTACTTACTTACCCATTTAATCTAGAAAATGTCTTTCTAACCTTTTGGATCCAGGCTACTGAATGCTTAAATGACAATGTATCCAATCTTTGTTTCCTTCAGATTTCACAGAACTGGTTCACTAACAGTTCTCATCTGGGGTTGAAACTTGACTAGGTGAAATACTGAGGACAGACAACAGCAAAAGAAACGATACAACTTAAATATTGGCAAATATAGAAGAATGATAATCTTGTCACTATTGGGTCTCAAATGAGAAAACTTAAAGAATGATTAAAATGTGCTTATAGCTTTCTATTATCTGTTTGTAGTGATGGACAGGGAAGCCTGGCATGCTGCAGTCCTTTGGGGTTGCAGAGTCAGACACGACTGAGTGACTGAACCGAACTAAACTGATGGAAGTTCAGAAATCATCAGCTCCATAACTCTAAGAACCCATAACCCAAGATGCAATTGTGTTAACAATTAAAGCTTCATATAGCTATAGAAAGTAACATAAAACCCTACTTGCTTGATAGAGT
The DNA here is from genome assembly GCF_001704415.2 of Capra hircus. Classification (NCBI taxonomy): domain Eukaryota; kingdom Metazoa; phylum Chordata; class Mammalia; order Artiodactyla; family Bovidae; genus Capra; species Capra hircus. The sequence goes on along the minus strand of NC_030822.1, from coordinate 12,850,296 downwards.
GGTAAATGATTTATTATAAGTGATGAGTATTCTATCTTTCTTTTATGATTGGCTTAACTCTAGGAAGTGAAACTGTTAGTTATTGACATGTGACAAAAATGAAATTAGTATGCTAAATTGATTCCATTCCAGTACTATAAATAACATTTTGTGTGTGTTTGTTTGTATTGGACTCTGCCCGACCCAATGGATTGTATGTAGCCTGCCAGGCTACTTTGTCCATGGAATTTTCCAGGCAAGAATACTGGAGCGGGTTGCCATTTCCATCTCCAGGGAATCTTCCCACTCCAGGGATCAAACCCGTGTCTCTTATGTCTTCTGCATTGGCAGGTGGATTCTTTATCACTGTGTCACCTGGGAAGCCCATAAATGACATTAGCTTTGCTTTAATGTGTTTTGAAGCTAACATTAAATCCACCTTCGACAATTCCATCTATTATCTTAACATGGAATATTGTGTAGGCAAGTTTATAGTGCCCTCCCACTAGTAACAACCAATGAGACATTTGTTAGCAGTTCCCCAAACAATGTCTTGCCTATAATCTTCAAACTTAAAATATACAGATTCCTCAAATTTTGCCATTTTCCTAAAGTTCTTTACTTCATCTTATGCTAAGGTTGAACGAAGAATTGTCTTTAAGTTTCTTTGCAGCTGTGAAAGTTTATTCTAGATACAGAACACCAGGGGAAAAACCCTTCCTTTCACAGTGTTCTCCATAGATTGTCTTCAATTTAGCTTAAATAAAACATTCTATATATGAAACATTATAGATTACTTGGGGGAAGACGAAAGTAAATCATGTCTAGTTGGAGGAAAAAGCTTTAAAATAAAAGAAACTCTTTAGAAGGGACTCCACATATACTTAGCCCACATCCGAACTAGTGTCCCTGATTTTAAATATGTCCTCTTTGATGTTTAAGAGAGCTTCACAGATGGTGTAGTGGTAAAGAACATGCCTGCCAATGCCAGAGACATAAGAGGCGTGGGTTTGATCTTTGGGTCCAGAAGATCCCCTGGAAGAGGAAACAGCAACCCACTCCAGAATTCTTGCCTGGAGAATTCCATGAAGAGAGGAAACTGGTCAGCCCATAGCATCGAAAAGAGGCAGACACAACTGAAGCAGCTTAGCACACACACCTGTTTAAGAGAAATAGGAACAGATTGAAAATTTAAAAAACAAAGCACATATCTTTTCTCAGGGTATGGTTTGGCTCTATAAATTCTGTCAACCTTCTCTCATTCTTTTTTCCGTGACCAACGTCAGCAGGGTAAAGCATGCCAGAATTACTTTATCAAGGTCAAGAAGAGCCGAGGTATTATTCAAGAAGAACAAAGTGAAGCATTTCCCTGTTGGTCCAATGGTGACGACCCCCTGCTTCCAGGGCACGAGTGCAGGTTTGATTCCTGGTCGGGGAACTAAGACCACACTTGCCACGTGGTTCAGCCGAAAAAATAAAAAGAAGAGAAAGAACAAAGTGAGCCAGTACTAGATGGTTATTTCTATTATAGAAATAGAATCTTCAAGAGAGTGTGGCAATTTACCAAGAATACACAAACTATGCAATGAAACACAAAAAGATATGAGCATACATGTTAAACCAATTCATTAAACAGGTGACACCAGAGAATAATGATGAAAGGAGAGTATTTAATTGTATTTGACTTTGTTTTTAATTGGAGGATAATTACTTTACAATATTGAGTTGGTTTCTGCCATACATCAACATGAGTCAGCCATAGGTATGCCTACGTCCTCTCCCTCTTGAATTTCACTCCCACCTTCCACTCCATCCTCCCCCTCTAGGTTGTCATAGAGCACTGGGTTGAGCTCTCTGTGTCACACAGCAAGTTCCCACTGCTGCTGCTGCTGCTGCTAAGTCGAGTCAGTCGTTTCTGACTCTGTGTGACCACATAGACGGCAGCCAACAGGCTCCTCTGTCCCTGGGGTTCTCCAGGCAAAAACACTGGAGTGGGTTGCCATTTCCTTCTCCAATGCATGAAAGTGAAAAGTGAAAGTGAAGTTGCTCAGTCGTGCCCAACTCTTAGCGACCCCATGGACTGCAGCCTACCAGGCTCCTCCATCCATGGGATTTTCAAGGCAAGAGTGGATTGCCATTGCCTTTTCTGATTAGAGTGTTGAAGCAGCACTATTCAGAAGAGACACAAATTGAAGCAATACAAATCCCCATAAAGAGCTAAAGGAATAAAGTATGACCATTCCATGGTTAAACATGGAATACTCTACAGAAATGACAATGAATGATTTATAATTGCCTGCAACAACATGGTTAAATCTCAGATATATTATTTTACGCCAAAGAGCCAAATACCATAATATATGGTTCTATTGATGTATAGTTAAAAAACAGGCAAAATTAATTTATGGTATGAAAATCAAAATAGTAATTACCCAGGGAGAGAAATGAATAGATGACTGCATGTTAGATTTTTCTGGAATGTTCCTAATGTTCTATTCCTACATCCCATTGCTGGTTACAGGTGTAGTCAGTTTATAAATTGATCCCCTCACTTTAAATTTGCACTTTTCTGTAAATGTTATATTTCAACAAAAATGTCAAAAAAGAAGAAAGAATATTTTTAACATTTTCCAAAATCTTCCACCAATACATATTCTCAAATTGCAATATTCAGTTTAAAAATAAAATCATTTTCAATATGTTATATTGAGGGGCAAAGTAATTTCAGCAAAAGAGTTGTTTGGGCTTGACTATACACTTCAAGTTCTGCCCCGATTCTTCCTATCAAATGTGAAAGGATATCACCTTACTCTTCTTAACAGTTCAAGTGTTCCTCTAGAAATCACCAGATAAAACACAAACATACACACACACACATACACACTCCAGAAACACACACTCACATGCAGCTTCTAAGGAAATAAAATTATTCTGAGACTCAATGAGATCTAAATCCATATTAATAAAGACTGATTGTCTTCCTAAAGCAATAATTGGTAGAGATATTACATGCCACAAATGAAGAAACTCTTTTATATTATTATGCAAAGCAATTTCAATCTTATTTATAGCTATATCTGGCTTTCCCAAACTATATCCAGAGATATAATTGTTTATAATAAAGTGCCCTGTTATTGTCATTTCTCCCCCAAGACACCATTTGTTTATCTTTGCTCAGGCTAAATAAGAAACTTCCTAAAGAAGCTAGAGTTTCCAGTGTTCCACTAACTCAAGTTGGAAATAATTAGGCAAAGGCAACACACACTGCACCAAGGTGAGTGCTGACATTTACAGCAAATGTCCCCATGGCACCTCTCGTCTGATTTAAGAGGAACTAAGGCTTCCCAGGAGGCACTAGTGGTAAGGACCCCACGTGCTAACGCAAGAGATGTAAGAGACACTGGTTTGATCACTGGGTCATGCCTGGGAAATCCCATGGACAGAGGAGCCTGACAGTCTACGGTCCATGTGGTCGCAAAAGTCAGACACGACTAAAGCGACTTAGCAGTAGTGAGAGTAAGCCTCCTGTGTTCTCTGAGCCAGGAGAATCCGGCAGATGTTGACTCTTTTTGGCATATAAAGCTTAAATGTATCATTATTTTAAAATGCAGTTTTTAGAAAAATGGTTGGAAAAATTAAGGTTGGATCTTTATTTTATATAATAGAACACCTAATCTATATTCTGCCCAATAAATTTAGAAGTATGTGTAAAAATGAGCAGTCTTACAATACCTAAAGCAGTAAAAATAAATGTAAAAGGATGACTCTCTATGGGAAAATAATCAGAGAGGAATAGGGTGACATATAAAGTGCAAGCTTTATAAATATTTTAAACCCCAGAATAATCACAAATAACATTAAAAGATTAAAAAATAAGCTTGCAAATTTTGCAATAAGTAAGATCAAAGTTAAATTTGAATATGTAAAAATGTCATATACCTTAATTTATTAACATATATAGCTTTAAAAACAGAAATAGATGCAAAAGAATAGGTATATTTTTAAAAGAAATATATTACTCTAGTATTGAAATAATTATTTAATTTAAAATAAAGTAAATTCTATTTGCTGCTAATAAAAATATTTAGGACTAGTATTTTGTGAGAGAGGTTATAATGTGACCAGAAATGATTACTGCTGATGAAACATAAAGTTGTGGTACCGATCTGGAAATGATTTGGGAGTCCACATAGAAAGAATAAAAGTATTTTCTATATCCTTTGTGCCAGAACTAAATTCAGAACTTTATGGAAATTTAGGTGAGCATATACATTATAGAACAGCTTATAGGGGAATAAAGAACTAATTTACAAATTGATAAAGAGATTGTTCAGTAATTTATGTGGCTCATATGTTACAGAATTTTATTAATCAAAAATATTGTTCTTTTGAAGAATACTTAATATAGTCTAATGCCAAAAGCAAATATTGAATTAAAAAAAGATATAATAATGCATTTGCAGGATAATAATTTAATGCCAATTTTACTAACATATATCTTTTCTATCTACATTATTTTTATCCATCTGTTAGCATCCATCTCTTCATTATTCCTCTGATGAGTGAAAACACTGTTAGTATAACAAATATTAATTTTTGGATATTAGAATTATGAAAAATTTAATCTCTTTTTTTGTATTCTTATTCAACATTTCTCAGGTAACACTTTTAAATCAGAATCAAATGTTAAATTATTATAAAGAAAATAAATAGCTTTATACCTATTAAGTGTTTTCATCTTTGCTTTTCTTATCTCATTGTAAGTAGGTAGGTGTTAGTGGCTCAGTTGTGTCCGACTCTTTGCGACCTCACGGACTATAGCCCTCCAGGCTCCTCTGTCCACGCAATTCTCCAGGCAAGAATACTGGTGTGAGATGTCATTTTCCTCTCCAGGGGATCTTCTTAACCCAGGGATCAAACCCAGGTTTCCTGCATTGCAGGTAGGTTCTTTACAATCTGAGCCCCCAGAGAATCCCTATCTCATTGTAGTTGTCAAAAACTACAAACAACTATGAACAAACAAATGGTAAATTGATCCATACATGATAAAAGTACATAACATTGTTTAAGCTGAGTTTGGAGATTTTAAGAAAGTTGCTATACAAATGAAAAATGGCATTTCATTATTTAGTTATAGCATGAGATAAAATAACTAGCATTTTATTTTTATATACAAAAATAAATTTATGGCAAAATTAAAATTTCAAAGTAATTAACTACTGTCTTTTCTATATGTCTTCATTGGAAATGATAGGCACCCAGCGGGAAGAAAACCAGCACTGACTGAATGGAAACGTGTAATAAAATAAAGGAAAAAAAAATGAGCGGATATGAGAAATGATGTAAGAAGATGCAATTAATCATGCTTTAACTGGCCTCAGAGAGACCCATTTTAAAATGCAGGCTTTCACTTGACAGTACCTGTTTTTCTCTATGAAGTGGCCTTTAGAAACCAATTGAAGTTTAAGACATCATCTAGGGTGAGAAAGGCCTTTTGTTCCTTATTATTTATTTTACCTTCACATCTCACCACCCTCACACGTGTATCAGCAGGATGAGGAGGGTATTCTCCTAGTTTTCCAGCAGCTGTGTATCCTTTATTGGCGGCTAGAGTGGGATTATTGAAGGGCACTTGCTAAATTCGCATAGCATTATGAATTATGAGAGCCACACTTTTAAAAACTGCTGACTTAATTTTGCTAAAATTCCTTTTTTTTAGCCACATTGAAAGCAAAGATTTGTTCATAAGCAACACATCTTGAAAAACATGTGCTTCATTTATAACTGAGCCAGATAAACGCACTGGACTTGTATTTAGCATGAACAATGGCACCACAATGTGGTAAGACATAAACATGGGTTCCAGAACTCTGGCCTTGTTAAACATGCATAAAATGTGAACTACACGATACAGATGCATTTCCTTACTTAAAAGAACCTCATTTGGTGGTAAACTAGGGAGTAAAAATGCAATGATTAAAAGTTTATATTATCAACACAGAGAAAGATGAAGACTAGGAGGACAAGGGGTATTTCTTATGCATCTCTTTCTAAGCACTGAGCAAAAGAATCAGGAAAAATGTGGCACTATATAATTCAGTCATGACTTTAATCATTTAACATATATTACATTTCTACTATGGCAAATCTAAATATGGGGGAGAGGAGGGGAAGGCCTATAAAGTAAGGGAACCATATTCTAGTGATAAGGATAGCATTTTTTGAATGAGTGAATATACCAACTTGGGTAAATTCAGCTAAAGATGTGGGGAAAATCAAATAAGCATAAAGAATTTGAATGCATCTTTTTTATTGTATGCATATTATTCATACTTCAGATTTATAGAGAATTTATTTTATCAAAACTTTAGATTTACTGATTATTACTTTACCTCACAGCAACACTCCAAGAAGATATTAACATATATTGTGAGTTTAATTTCAGATAGCATCAATAAATTAAGTATCACAGTAAAGTGAGTCACACAAAATTTTTGGCTTCCCAGTGTTCAAAAAGTGTATTTACACTGTCTTGTAGTCATGATTAAGCAACTGAACAACAATAACAACAAAGCATTTCTTTCAAGAAAACACTTTGTTCATCCATGAAAAGCAGTTCCTCATCCATTCAACATCTATCATGAAATTGCAGCAATTCAGTCACATCTTCAGGCTCCACTTGTTGCTAGTTCTTTCCACCTACTTTATTTCTAGTTCTTTCCATCTATTGTACTTCCACTGAAATCTTGAACCCTTTAAAGTCATCCATGAGGATAGGGATCAACCTCTTCTAAAGTCCTATTAATATTAATTATTTAATCTCTTCCTGGTGAATTCTTTCCATAAGTTGTTCAATTTATTTCTCCAAGAACCATCAAAAGAATCATCATTTATAGGCTATAGCCTTGTGAAAAATATTTCTTAAATAATAAAATTTCAAAGTCAAAATTAACTCCTTGTATCATGGGCTGTGGAATGGATGTTCTGACAGCAGGAATGAAAACAAAATGAATCTCCTTATACATCTCCATCAGAGCTCTTGGGTAATCAGGTGCATTGCTAATGAGCAGCTATATTTGAAAGGAATATTTTATTTTCCTGAGCAGTAGGTCTCCATAGTGGGCAGTAAATCCTTTTGTAAACAAATGTGCCATCATATAGACTTTGCTAGTCTATGGATAAGGAAATGGCAATCCACTCCAGCACTCTTGCCTGGAAAATCCCATGGACGGAGGAGCCTGATAGGCTACAGTCCATGGGATTGCAAAGAGTTGGACACAACTGAGCGACTTCACTTCAGTCCATTTCTAAAGCACAGGCAGAGTAGATTTAGCATCCATATTAAGGGTCCTAGGAGTTTTGGAATGGTAAATGAGTTCTGGCTTCTACTTAAATTCACCAGATGCATTAGCCCCTAACAGAAGTCAGCCTGTCTGTCCTTTGAAACCTTGAAGCCAAGCATTGACTTCTCCTCTCTAGTTATTAAAGTCCTAGATGGCATCTTCTTCCAAATATAAGATTGTTTCATCTATGTTGAAAATCTGTTGTTTGGTATAACCATTTGTATTAATTGAGCTAGATCTGGATAACTTGCTGAAGTTCTATGTGAATACTCATGGCTTCACCTTGCACTGTTATGGTGTAGAAATGGCTTTTTCCCTTTATCCTCATAAATCAAATTCTGCTGTCTTCAAAGGTCTTTTTGCAACTTCCTCACCTCTCTTAGCCTTAGCAGCACTGAAATGAGTTGGGGCTTTTTTTGGGGGGAAGGGGGTGCGGTTAGCCTTTGGTTCTAAGGAATATTATGGCTGGTATGATCTTCTGTTCAAATCACTAATACTTTATCCATACTAGCAATAAATCTGTTTTGCTTTCTTTTCATTTCTTTGTTCACTGAAGCAGCACTTTTAGTTTCCTACAAGAACTTTTCCTTCACATTCACATCTTGGCTAGCTGGTGCAAGAGGTCTAATTTTGGCTTATGTGAGCTTTTAGCATGCCTTCCTCATGAACGTTAATCATTTCTAACTTTTGATTTAAAGTGAGACTTGTGACTCTTCCTTTCAGTTGAACACTTGTAGGGTTATTAATTGGCTTAATTTCAATATTGTAGTGTCTCAGGGAGAGATGCTGTGTCTCATCTCTCTCCCTGAGGAGAGGGAGAGAGATGAGGAAAACAGCTGGCCAGTGGAGCACTCAGAATGTAACAGTATTAAGGTTACCACCTTACATGGCACACAGCTTGCGGTACTTCAGCACAATTACATTGATAACATCAAAGATCAGTGATCACTGTTTACCATAACAAATATAAGACTAATGAAAAAAATTGAAATTTGTGAGAACCACCAAATGTAACACAGAGACATAAAGTGAGCAAAGGCTGCTAGAAAAATGACTAAAGAAGTTGCTAATTGGTTATAATGAGAGTATGGTGAGGCTCTTGGTCTACTGGAAGTCAGTCTTCTACCATCTTCGGCCTGTTTGGTTCCAATCTGTCTGTGTCATGTCTTTGGGCTAGGTCATTCTTTTAAAGGTTATGCACTGCCCCTTTCCGCCTGCAGCATGCCTGTGGTTGCCTATGTTGATGTTCACTTTCTTCATTTCTGAGGAAACTTCTGCAAGCTTCTATCCCACTACAATCAATCGTCAGTCCTCTAGCACAGACAGAAGGAAAAATAGATTTTACTCATTTTTTCTTGAATTGTCTGTTTATCAGTGTTTCTTGGGGGTATTCTGAAGCCAAGCATTGACTTCTCTAGCTATTAAAGTCCTAGATGGCATCTTCTTCCAAATATAAGATTGTGTCATCTATGTTGAAAATCTGTTGTTTTGTATAACCATCTGTATTAATTAAGCTAGATCTGGATAACTTGTCACCTACTTTTTTCAGTCTTAGAAGTTCCTTAGGATCAGGACCTCTTCTAGAACTCCTGGCTTCACTGTTTCCTCAGTAGTACTCAGCATTCTTTCTGACTAGTGCCCTTGGAGAGGTTACTATAGGACAAGTCACCCTTTCTTTATTGCCCCTTATCTTTATTTTCCATGACACTATTATATAAAACATGCATGTGTATCAGACGTAATTAAAGGCTTCAGAAAATGAATGTAATTACAGGGTAGGAGGAGAAAACTTAGAAATGCATGCCACATAATAATTTTCTTAGAGAACAAGGGTAGTTATTCAACAGGTTAAGCTTTAAGGAGGCTGGTGGGGAAGAAGGACACTTTATAGAAAGACTGTTTTTATCCTAATTTCTTTCATTCTGACTTTTTTTCTCTCTTCAAAAATTGATCTAACCTTTGCTATTTTTCTAACCTTCTCTACTCATAAAATTTCATCTCATGCCAAGCTCCATAGTCCTTCCTTTCTAATCAGGTGGGATGAATACACTTATAGGTGTATCAGGACAACTCCAGATGGATAATCAGTGTCTCCATTTGAGAGAAAAGCATATTAATTACATGCTGAGAAGCACTGGGACTATCTAGTCTTCTTGATTGGATGATGAGAATTAAATTTTAGAATGCTTTGATTTCACCCCTTTACACAGTATTATATGTAATTTTAATGTCCCACGGTCATCACCAACCTTGCACTTTGCATGGAAAATTGCTTTTTTAGCTGATGTTGGAGTCCACATGGGCCATTTTACAACTTTTTTTTTTTTTTTGTATTTTAATAGAATTTAGGGTTAGGGTTAGAGTTAGTCTAGGTTCGTTTCTTACATGATAGTATACATGTTTCAATGCCATTCTCCCAAATCATCCCACCCTCCCCCCATCCCACAGAGTCCAAAAGTCTGTTCTATACATCTGTGTCTCTTTTGCTGTCTCGCACACAGGATTATCATGACCATCTTTCTAAATTCCATATATATGTGTTAATATACTGTATTGGTGTTTTTCTTTCTGGCTTACTTCACTCTGTTTAATCGGCTCCAGTTTCAGCCACCTCATTAGAATTGGTTCAAATGTATTCTTTTTAATGGCTGAGTAATATTCCATTGCATATATGTACCACAGCTTTCTTATCCATTTGTCTGCTGTTGGACATCTAGGTTGCTTCCATGTCCTGGCTATTATAAACAATCCTGTGATGAACATTGGGGTACATGTGTCTCTTTCAATTCTGGTTTCCTCGGTGTGTATGCCCAGCAGTGGGATTGCTGGGTCATAAGGCAGTTCTATTTCCAGTTTTTTAAGGAATCTCCACACTGTTCTCCATAGTGGCTGTACTAGTTTGCATTCCCACCAACAATGTAAGAGGGTTCCCTTTTCTCCACACCCTCTCCAGCATTTATTGCTTGTAGACTTTTGGATCACAGCCATTCTGACTGGTGTGAAATGATACCTCATTGTGGTCTTGATTTGCATTTCTCTGATAATGAGTGATATTGAGCATCTTTTCAGGTGTTTGTTAGCCATCGTATGTCTTCTTTGGAGAAATGTCTATTTAGTTCTTTGGTCCATTTTTTGATTGGGTCATTTATTTTTCTGGAATTGAGCTGCAGGTGTTACTTGTATATTTTTGAGATTAGTTGTTTGTCAGTTGCTTCATTTGTTATTGTTTTCTCCCATTAAGAAGGCTGTCTTTTCACATTGCTTATAGTTTCCTTTGTTGTGCAGAAGCTTTTGCTTTTAATTAGATCCCATTTGTTTATTTTTGCTTTTATTTCCAATATTCTGGGAGGTGGATCACAGAGGATCCTGCTGTGATGTATGTTGGAGAGTGTTTTGCCTATGTTTTCCTCTAGGATTTTTTATACTTTCTGGTCTTACGTTTAGCTGTTTAACCCATTTTGAGTTTATTTTTGTGAATGGTGTTAGTAAGTGTTCTAGTTTCATTCTTTTACAAGTGGTTGACAGGTTTTCCCAGCACCACTTGTTAAAAGGATTGTCTTTAATCCATTGTATATTCTTGCCTCCTTTGTCAAAGATAAGGTGTCCATAGGTGTGTGGATTTATCTCTGGGCTTTCTATTTTGTTCCATTGATCTATTTTTCTGTCTTTGTGCCAGTACCATACTGTCTTGATGACTGTGGCTTTGTAGTAGAGACTGAAGTCAGGCAGGTTGATTCCTCCAGTTCCATTCTTCTTTCTCAAGATTGCTTTGGCTATTTGAGGTTTTTTGTATTTCCATACAAATTGTGAAATTATTTGTTCTAGTTCTGTGAAAAATACCACTGGTAGCTTGATAGAGATTGCATTGAATCTGTAGATTGCTTTGGGCAGTATACTCATTTTTACTCTATTGATTCTTCTGATCCATGAACATGGTATATTTCTCCATCTATTAGTGTCCTCTTTAATTTCTTTCATCAGTGTTTTATAATTTTCTATATATAGGTCTTTAGTTTCTTTAGGTAGATATATTCCTAAGTATTTTATTCTTTTCGTTGCAATGGTGAATGGAATTGTTTCCTTAATTTCTTTTTTTTGCTTTCTCATTATTAGTGTATAGGAATGCAAGGGATATCTGTGTGTTGATTTTATATCCTGCAACTTTACTTTTCATTGATTAGTTCTAGTAATTTTCTTGTGGAGTCTTTAGGGTTTTCTGTGTAGAGGATCATGTCATCTGCAAACAGTGAGAGTTTTACTTCTTTTCCAATTTGGATTCCTTCTATTTATTTTTCTGCTCTGATTGCTGTGGCAAAAACAACTTTCAAATAATGAAATGAAACCCTCTTCTGTTATTCTCTTGAGTTTTTCCAAGCCACTTCATCAAAGTACCTCCTTTTCTGCTGTCCTAATGCTCCAGCAGGTGCTCTTCATCTGTATCCACAGATGTTATGGCCATTAGCATTTGAATTGATTCAAGTTCCTGCTAGTCTTCATCATTGCCTAAATTCTTGTCCATTTTTCATAAAAATTATTGTCTGCACTTCTCCTGATTGTCTGTTGCAAGTTCTCCAGCATCTCAGTTGGTGATAATCCACCCACAACGCAATTCAAGGCATGGACTCTTCCAGCATAGAGTATTTGCAGCTGGGTGACTGTCTCATGTCATTTTTCTAGTGTCCCTTTCTTTTTTCCAGGTAGTATGGCAATTTCTCCGTTATTTTCACTTGTACTCACCATATAGTGGTATAGGTCCAAACATCAATACATTTTTTTTTTTTCAAATATCAATACATTTTGAATTTCCACACTTAACTCCTTGGTGGCAGGATGCCCTTACCATATTTATTTGGATTTCTGTTAATAAAGATATTTTCTTTTCACCTTTGGCCATTTCAACCTCTGTTTTAAAATTAAGGAATGGGAACTAAGTTAGTACAATGCACAAGACTTCTTTACTTTGTGCCAGGGGTCAAAACATGGCATGGCTCATGAATACATCATGATAAATGCTGGGCTGAATGAAGTACAGGCTGGAATCAAGATTGTTGGAGAAGTAGCAATAAACTCAGATATGCAGATGACATCATCCTTATGGCAGAAAGAGAAGAGGAACTAAAGAGCCTCTTGATGAAGTTGAAGGAGGAGAGTGAAAACATTAGCTTTTAACTAAGCATTCCAAAAATGAAGATCATGGCATCCAGTCCCATCACTTCATGGCAAATAGATGGAGAAACAATGGAAACAGTGAAAGACTTTATTTTCTTGGGCTCCCAAATCACTGCAGATGGTGACTGTAGCCATGAAATTAAAAGACACTTACTCCTTGGAAGGAAAGTTATGACCAACCTAGATAGCATATTCAAAAGCAGAGACATTACTTTGCCAACAAAAGTCCATCTAGTCAAGGCTATGGTTTTTCCACCAGTCATGTATGAATGTGAGAATTGGACCATAAAAAAAATTGAGTGCCAAAGAATTGATGCTTTTGAACTGTGGTGTTGGAGAACACTTTTGAGAGTCCCTTGGACTGGAAGGAGATCAAAACAGTAAATCCTAAAAGAAATCAGTCCTGGATATTCATTGGGAGGACTGAAGCTGAAGCTCCAATACTCTTGCCACCTGATGCAAAGACCCAACTCATTGGAAAAGACCCTGATGCTGGGAAAGATTGAAAGCAGGAGGAGAAGGGGATGACAGAGGATAAAATGGTCAGATTGTTTCACTGACTCAATGGACGTGAATTTAAGCAAGCTCCAGGAGTTGGAAAAGGACAGGGAAGCCTGGTGTGCTGCAGTTCATGATGTTGTAAATATTTGGACACAACTGAGTTACTGAACTGCAACAACAATAAGGGATCACTATTCTTTTGTGATTACATTGTGAAAATGTAACCAAAATATTTAAATTAATCAAAAAATGAATGGAATGAACTAAAAGCCACAGGGGAAGAACCAAAAGAAATGCTTAAGTTTGATTTGTTTCCAATTGGCTAAAAGCCTCAAACTGAGTAAAGCTGTTGGCTAGCTGTAGATTTTCTTTTAATCTAGAGCACATGGCAAATTTTGTTCAATAAAACAGAAAACCACAAGGTTATGCTTTTTTTAATTTTTATTGTAGTATATTTGATTTACAATGTTGTATTAGTTTCAGTGTACAGCAAAGCGACTCAGTTACACATATATGTATATTTATTCTTTTTAAAATTCTTTTCTCATTTAGGTTATTACAGAATATTGTGTAGAATTCCCTGTGCTATACAGTAGGTCACTGTTAATTATCTATTTTATATATAATAGTGTGCACACAGTTATGTTTTATTTCTCTATGAGATATTAAGAAGCTTTTTATGTAATCAATTAATTTTATTCTAATATTACTTTCATAAATTTACTACAAATACCCTAGTTTCTATGTGTTGTGTGGACATTTTAACATCTTCCTCATTAATTAATGAATTAAATTATTTTTCAATGTGCCTGAAAGTCATGATGTTACTTTTCAGAAAATTTAACTTTAAATATTCTGCTCCCACCAGGGAATTTTCTTTTAGGATGTTCTTCTTCATCCTTGTGTGACTTCTCTTGACTACGCCTTTCTGATTTCTAGTAGTATTAACTCAATGGATGATACTACACTTAATAGGCCTCACAAATTCCTTTTAATTCACATTTTAGAGTCATTTAATTGATGCTATTATACTTCCCAGACCTCTGACCAACCATTTTAGATTTTTTTAATCAGATAAAATATCTTCTGATTTAAAACCTCATGTAAATATATATGAAAGATAATTTAATTCTGTGAAGCTCATATGCCTTTTTACAGTAGAAATTCAATCACATATTTGGAATTCAAAGTTAGTTTCATCCAATTCAAAACATTTTAAGAGAAAAGTTTATTTATCTGAAATATTAGCCTAAAGTTTCCAAAATTAATAAAGATTACTCTTTATGGAGCTATAAGCTTGGAGCCAAAGGACAGACAAAGCAACCATTTGAAGAGATCTGTATTGGGGATACAGTGTATTTAAAATTTCACTTTAGAATCTTACACAGTCACTGGGTTATGTATATATATCAGCATTCTGATCAAGTTTTATATTAGGAAAACCCAAAATAAGTACATACCAGAAACCAATTTCTTCTGATTATTATTACAATAGAATTCTAAAGCCCCTGCTCCAGTAGCACATGGATCTTTGTTATTGTAACTTGTGTCATGTTTAAGAGAGAAAATTTTATATGATGGGCTGATTCTTGTCCACAATACCATGAATTTCTGATGTCTGAAAGGAAAGTAAGTGATGTAATAACATCAAGGCCCTCAAGAAACTGGATGAGGCCCCCAAGAAACTTATCCTAAGGACCACTCTTCTACCTTCAAGAAACCTACTTGCTTCCCAGTCCTGTAGAACCACCACTACCACCCCATCACTCAAAAAGGCACAGTTGATAATGCTTGCCTGAGAGCATTCTAGAAGTTGTATGAAATCCTATATTTAAAAGCTATTTCTTTTTTGTTGTTGTTTGGCTTCTGGTAGACACAACTGATCCACCTTTCATAAAAAATATAATTTTATTTATTTATTTGACTATGCTAGGTGTCAGCTGCAGTATGTGGGATCTAGTTTCCTGACCAGTAGATGAACCCAGGCCCTCTGCATTGGGAGCGCAGCATCTATAGCCCACCGGACCACTAGGAAAGTTCCTGGATTTACCCCTATGATAGCAATATAAAACATCATCTTTAAATAAATTTAAGTAAAAATGAATTCACACTAGAAAATTGTTGAGTAAATAATAGTTCTGGTGACATATGGTTGGAAAAAAAGGTCAAAACTCAAATGAGTGCACAAAATTAATCTTAGGCACTTGTGAAAATCAAACTGATTGCTAGGAAATCTAAAACAGAGATAACTCTTTATTGTACTACTTTAAGTTTTTTTTTTTTTTTCCCAAAAAAATACCAAGGTGAGATTAGTATAGTCAATGGAGAGTATACTCTGGCTTTTTGATTAGGCAAATCACAGCTCAAATACTACCACTGTTTAAGGAAACCTTGGTCCCAGGGTCCTCATTTTATTAAATAGGAATATTACCCCATTAGACTGGTGTATGGATTAAATGACATCGCATATATAAAGTGAATTTTGACTCCTTGAATAATAATATTAGCTGTTTGTATTTATTTATTAATGGCTTATGAACTGGATGCTTTTGAACTGTGGTGTTGGAGAAGACTCTTGAGAGTCCCTTGGACTGCAAGGAGATCCAACCAGTCCATTCTAAAGGAGATCAGTCCTGGGTGTTCTTTGGAAGGAATGATGCTAAAGCTGAAGTTCCAGTACTTTGGCTACCTCATGCAAAGTGTTGGAAAAGACTCTGATGCTGGGAGGGTTTGGGGGCAGGAGGAGAAGGGGACAACAGAGGATGAGATGGCTGGATGGCAACACTGACTGGATGGACATGAGTTTGAGTGAACTCCGGGAGATGATGATGGACAGGGAGGCTTGGCATGCTGCAGTCTATGGAGTCGCAGAGTCGGACACAACTGAGCGAATGAACTGAACTGAACTGAACTGAACTATGAACTGGAAGTAGGTCATCTTTGCATTCCATTATTTTTTTGTAATGCGTCAGCAAACTAAGGCAAAGTCAGATCTTAAAACCCTGTACTACTGTGCCACAGAGAAATAAAAGTCTATATCAATGGCAAAGGAAAAAAGCAAAACAAAAGAAAGGGAGGGAGGAAGGAAGGAAGAAAGAAAAAATTATAGATCATGCACTGAAATACCAAGTGGATGCAAGTGATAGCAGCAAGTAAACAATAATCGCAGAGCAGGGTACCCCACGAGAGATTTAAGAACAGAAATATCTTTTGCTAGTCTCAACACTGAATCCCAAATGACAATAGTACTAACACATTTGTGACTTTTTTTTCCTACTGTTTTTATCATTTTGTTTTTTATTCTAGTTTGTGCACAGACAACTTATTCTACTTCGGTAGTAATAAAAGTCAAATATTTGATTTTACAGCCTAAATATTTCATAGTCTCTGTCAAAAAATTATAGGGACTTATACTATATTGCTTGAGATAGGAAGGAATATATGGCTTGTTAGTCTATTTGTTAGTTTTCTTTTAATATAAATTTATTTATTTTAATTGAAGGCTAATTACTTTATAATACTGTATTGGTTTTGCCATACATCAACATGAATCTGCCACAGGTATACACGTGTTCCCCATCCTGAACCTCCCTCCCACCTCCCTCCCTGTACCATCCCTCTGGGTCATCTTAGTGCACCAGCCCCAAGTGTTTTTTTTAAGACTGCTTTACTTATGAGTGCAAATCCATTAAGAATTGCATACCTACTCAGAAAGAATACAGCTCTTTGAAATATGAAAAGATTATATTTTATTTTGTGATTATTTTTAACTTGGGGTTTAGTTTGTAGGATTGAAGATACAATTTGTCTATGTTGTGTAACTGAAAAAAGCTTTAACCTTTCAAGTGTGAAATATGTTCCTAATTCTGAAAGGTACAAAGTAGATTATAGCATTTCTTAATAAAGTAGACTATCTTCCAATTGTTTTATATATATGTGTGTGCACATATAAAGGGAGATGGCAATGGCACCCCACACCAGTACTCTTGCCTGGAAAATCCTATGGACGGAGGGGCCTGGTAGGCTGCAGTCCATAGGGTCGCTAAGAGTCAGACACGACTGAGCGACTTCACTTTCACTTTTCACTTTCATGCATTGGAGAAGGAAATGGCAACCCACTCAAGCGTTCTTGCCTGGAGAATCCCAGGGACAGGGAAGCCTGGTGGCCTGCCGTCTATGGGGTGGAACAGAGTCAGACATGACTGAAGCAACTTAGCAGCAGCAGCAGCAGCACATATAAAAATTAAAATATTTTTAAATTTCACAGAAAATAAGTAAAATGAATCAATGATCCTTTAAAAGACACTGATATTATAGAAACATTTAAAGAGTCCAAGATCACATATCCAAGATGACTTTTCAAAATTATATTACTGAAATAATTTTAGGTTTAAAAATAAATGATAGCTATACATTTGTTATTTGAGTTTCAATATAGCATAAAATATAAATGCTTTCTAAGATTATAAAATATATATTCTATAAGATTTATAATTTTTTTATAATTTTTACAATATTTGGATTTGTTTTCTCATAAAGGGATAAATTAATCTGAAATTTCTAAACTTCTCATACTAGTTTACTAACACTAAATCTATATAATGTATAGGCTATTAAAATGTAAGTGCAGATATAATTATGTCATAATTCTGACAAGATTTTTATGAAAAGCATAAATATGCTTTATAGTATATCATATTGAAAAAATTTCTTAGCTCTTTAGATAACCAAAATCTTTTGACTAATACTAAAATCAGTTAGTGAATGATCTTTAAGTTCTTAGATAATTTCCAAGGGAGCCTGAGTAATGCCTCACTGGTTACATAGCATAATTTAATTCTGTATTGTTTACCTTTTATTTGCATGTGTATGGAGTGGCTACATCTTTGGCTCATGGTAATAAACCTGTTTATTCTTGCCACATTCAGTTTAGTTCAGTCACTCAGTTGTGTCTGACTCTTTGTGCCCCCATGGACTGCAGCACACCAGGCTTCCCTGTCCACCACCAACTCCAGGAGCTTGCTCAAACTCATGTCCATCCAGGCGGTGGATGGTCCATCCAACCATCTCATCCTCTGTAATCCCCATCTCCTCCTGCCTTCAATCTTTTCCAGCATCAGGGTCTTTTCCAATGAGTCAGTTCTTCACATAAGGTGGCCAAATTATTGGAGCTTCAGTAAGGCAGAAAAGGATGTCTCTGGCTACACTTATATCTATTTATGAGCTGTGATAATTTGTTAAAATTGTGCTTAGATAATATAAGTTTTCAGTATTCTCTCTCCTAGTTTTACTTTTCAATATATTTTCACGTGTTAGTTGCTCAGCCATGCCTGATTCTTTGCTACTCCATGGTTTATCTAGGCAATAATACTGGAGTGGGTTGCCATTCTTTTCTCCAGGGGATCTTCCCAACCCAGGGATAGAACCCGGGTCTCCTGCATTACAGGCAGATTCTTTGCTGTCTGAGCTATAAAAGAACCCCATGGTGAATAGTAATTTTGGTTAATACTTATATCTAATAAGGGTTATTGAGACTATATTATTCTCAATAATCAATGAAAAAAATCACTGTGTTTGTAAAGTTGAGGCATTTGCTTTCAAAGAAAAGAGAGTAACTTTATTTTAAAATATGTTTGATCCAAAATAAGGAGAAACATAGAAGAAAAAAAAAACTTCAGTGTGTACAGCAACTGGTAGAAGATATGAAGGAATTTAATTTTGTTTGGTTTGGTTTATAATACCTGGAATGATACTAAAGTTGAAACTCCAGTACCTTGGCCAGCTCATGCGAAGAGTTGACTTATTGGGAAAGACTTTGATGCTGGAAGGGTTTGGGAGCAGGAGGAAAAGGGGACGACCGAGGATGAGATGGCTGGATGGCATCACTGACTCGATGGATGTGAGTCTGAGTGAACTCCTGGAGTTGGTGATGGACAGCGAGGCCTGGCGTGCTGCGATTCATGGGGTCGCAAAGAGTCGGACACGACTGAGCAACTGAACTGAACTGATAATACCTGGGCTTGAAAGGCTCTCTAAAGAGTTTTAAATTTTGGCAAAGTTAAGTGAGTTTTGATGGGCTTATCAATAATTTCATAAGGCTGCAGGAGACTCATGAAAATTTTGCTGTTAAACATGCATTGATGCAAAATCAAAACTTGTCTTTTTTCTCTGTCAAATGGAAAATTAAGTCTTAGAAACTCTTAATGGATAATAAAATACCATTCTCTGTCTTCCATGTAAACTTTCCACATAGCAGAGATGCCATATCCTGTCATAATAAAATTTTCTGCTTAGGTTTGATTTTATATGCAATTGACTTATTGAAACAGAAGAACAAAATATTTCCTCACTTATGAAAAAAATGAATCTCATTAAAAAACTATTATAATATTTTATGTTTATTTGATCACTTTGATTAATTATATGACCAAATACTTTTTCTCAGCATCAATGGTCCTATCAAATCTGCTTTAACTTTTTGGTTTCCCTCAACTATATCAGATCCCAAATTTAGAAAAAAATAATATATTCAGGGGACCTTTGTAGGTCTTCTGAAAAAAGTGAAAGTCGCTCAGTTGTGTGACTCTTTGCAACTCCATGAACTATAGCCTGTCAGGCTCCTCTGTCCATGGAACTTTCCTGGCACGAATATTGGAGTGGGTAGGCATTCTCTTCTCCAGGGAGTCTTCCCCACCCAGGGAATGAACCTGGGTCTCCCACATTGCAGGGCTTCCCTGATAGCTCAGTTGGTAACGAATCTGCCCACAATGCATGAGACCTGGGTTCAATCCCTAGATTGGGAAGATCCCCTGGAGAAGGGAAAGGCTACCCACTCCAGTATTCTGGCCTGGAGAATTCTACAGACGAGGCCATGGGGTCACAAAGAGTCAGACAAAACTGAGTGACTTTCACTTTCACTTTCTCCCTCATTGCAGGTAGATTCTTTACCATCTGAGTCACGAGAGAAGCCCTATATATCTCCTAGACAAGTACAAAGTTCTGTTGCTTTACCTTATATATAAAGAGATGGTAGTAACAATGTTGTTTACTGTGTTCCATATTTCATAATTAGCTTCACACTAAAATCTGGAGGAAAGAATCATCAAAGTAGAAGAAAGACATACAATCTTTAGTTAAGACTATATATATAGGTCAAATACTATTAAAATAAGTATTTCAGAAATTATCCAGCTTATGACCCTAGGGATCTTTTTAATTCCTTCACTCCTCATAATATTTTGTTACCCTCAGGAGAAAAAAAAGTAGAAAATTTATACTCCCTCTTTCTGATTTTCTTATTCACTCTAACTATTTGCCAGAAGCCTAGCTAAGAACTATAGGTTGGACTTTGTATTACTGATTTAAAACGGCAGTCAAATTCCTACTGAAAGGACTTCACCAGACACTGTAAATTACTGGTGCTTCAAGGAATAGATAATTAGAAGTGTCTTCCAAGCTGACAATGCTTAGAAAATATTCATACAAAGTAGGTGTCTGAGTCAGTAATTCTAGAACTCTTTTCTGTCTGGCAGAAGACTTACTTTACGAAAACAGGCTGCTTACTTCAGATCCATAGTTACAAATGGCATACCTGGAGAAGGCTATGGACAAAGAAGCCCAGATCATAGTAGGCGATGCTTTTCTGAACTGAAATTAACCATTTTAATAATTTTTGTTCTCAATAACTCTTCAGAATAGAGAGAGAAATGCTTTGCCGAATCACCTCGCAATTTCTTGGCAATCACATTATTTACAAAGGCTCATAAAAATCCATCCTCCTTTTTATGAAGATATATAATTGGACAAGTAGACTCATCACTTGCCAAATTGATTGTGTAACCAATATCATGCCCATAGTGTCATACTGGAAAATAAATCTCATTTAATAAGATATGATGAGCATTCTTAAAAAACATGGATACTCTACCCAATATCAAGTAACAGACAGAATTTATGCTCTGGTCTAAAAGAAAAAAATCTCCATGAAATACATGAAACATGAGTTATCAAGATACTAAACATTAGCAATCTGATGTAAATTGACCTTCAGGAAATCATTATCCATTACTGTCTTTCCTTCTCTACTTTTTCATTCAGTTTGCAATTGCTTTTGAAACTAGCTGGTTTCAGTCTAGATCGGATTTCTAGCAATTCAATTCAATACGTTTTCAGCTTATACTTCCAGTACTTCTACTAGATAAAATAGCAGTGGTGTAAATTTGACATTTGACTATGACCCACTAAGGTATATTTAAAATTTTTTAAGTCCAATGGAGGATGCATTTATAATAATAATCAACAGCAGCAATAGCAAAGAATAAAAACAAATTAAGTATGTGGTTTAGATGAACAAAAATGTCCATATAAAAATTATTATGTTACAGGAAGTATTCTAAGGTAGATAGAAAGAGAAAGAGAAATAAATATGGATAATTATTTTACTTTATTATTATTATATAATTATTATACTCCAAAGATTTGGACATGACTGAGCAACTGGACTGAACTGATACTGTATAAAGTATAATTTATACCCACAGAAACCTTAGATTTTACAAATGAAGGAAGTTAGGCAAAGAAATTAGAAAAATGGGAGGTGATAGGACCAGAATCTACATTTAGTTCCAGTATTTCTGGCTGTATTTATCATTTACATTGATAGTTAAGAATGTAAGCTAGATAGCCAGTATCATCTTTTGTGTGTGTATGTCAGCTATTTTTAAGCTAGTCTGCTCCTTAAAAACAAAACAAATATTTTTTATATGTTGTATAAAATTTGACCGTGCTCATTTAAGAAGTAGCTGGCACATAAAAATAATATAATAATCAGCAAAGAACACAAAAAGCCAAAAAAGCCCATTTATTCAAGGAGCCAAGAAAAGCTTGGCATATCAAAGACGTGACATATTTTGACATGTATTAGAATGTTTTCTGATGTTTCTGATCATAAGGGCAAAGCATGAATGAGTCATTGTGTAATGGCCATTTTTCATTCATAGCCATTGGTGCCTTGCAGTTGATCGAGTAGATCTGATTATAAGAAAAGCTGTGGAAAAAAAAAAAAAAAAAAGAAATGCTGTGGCAGGCAAGAAAAAGCCTGTTGCAGAATATTTTTTTTTCTTTTCTCACCAAAAATATCTTGTGTTAATACCAGCTTATGTACTTTCAGTAGTGTTTAATGGATAAAGATTAAATGGTAATTTTTTCATTCTATAATAGGTAAAACTATATTAGAAGTTAAAATTGTTGATGAAATCTAAAATTATTATTCAGCTATCTGAAAATTGTAATAATATATAACGATGAAAAGAAGAAGCAAGTACTCTAGAGACAAAGTGCTAAAGAATAAGGTAGGATATTTCCCCTCTTACATCTGAAAGATATAGAAAAACACTGTATGTAGCAATATACAGGAGGTGAAGTCTTAAAACACGAGTAACTGTGACTCAGATCCAAGGTAGGATGCATGTCATTACATAAGTTTTAAGAGAAAGATGACAAAGTCTTTCATCAGAAATAGCTTTGGAGACTGCTACAGTTATTGATGGAACAAAAAGTATAATTTAGATCAGCAGTGTGGTTATTTTTTAATTGTTCTGTTTTTATTTAGAGAACACTGTAGTCCTTTGTTCTTTGCATTGTTGTCCTAAAATTAACATTTTTCTCAAGCACACAAATACTTTGTGTTGCTAAAGAAACACGAACTCTGTCACACTGAGGTTCAGATCACACGTTATTGAATTTCTAGCTTGATTTCTAGATCAAAATAACATGAAGTTAGGAATAGCTTAGTTCTTTTCAAAGAAGCTTCTAGATAAAACACTGCTTACCTAGAAATTGTCATTTCCTTAAACTATTTCATTTAAAAAATAATAAAATGTTTACAATGAAGGCAGATTAAATTGAACAACTTCAAAAATTAAATATTATTAATCCCTATGATAAAAAATTGACATTTCAGGAAACATGTCTTAAATACAGTCTAGAAATCTAAGATTAATTGATAAATTATCTAATCTGTAAAACAAGGGTACTATCTTGTTCTGGTAACCACCAGGTGACAGCTAAAGTACTAATTGCTTCATCTAATTTAATCCTCCTAACTATCCTAGGAAATAGTTATCAGAAAAGTGAGGAAATTCAAATTTAGTATCAAGCTAAGATCACATAACCAAGAAATCAGTCCGAGAAGTGTTTGACATATCCCTCCATACTCACTGTTTCCAAACATTATCTTCTATACAATATTCACAAGATAGAAAGGAGTAATTTCTGTTACAATAATAAAATAAACCACAAAGAACTCAGTTAATCAAAATTTCAATGAATAAAATGTATTTGTGTTCAGTTGCTAAATCGTGTCTGGCTGTTTGAAACCCCATGGACTGCAACACACCAGGCTTCCCTGTCCTTCGCTATTTAATGAGTCCGCTCTTCACATCAGGTGGCCAAAGTATTGGAGCTTCAGCTTCAGTATCAGTCCTTCCAATGAATATTCAGGGTTGATTTCCTTTAGGATTGACTGGTTTGATCTCCTTGCTGTCCAAGGGACTCTCAGGAGTCTTCTCCAACACCACAGTTCAAAAGCATCAACTCTTCAGTGCTCAGCCTTCTTTATGGTCCAACTCTCACATCCGTACATGACTACTGGAAAAGCCATAGCTTTATCTATATGGACATTTGTCAGCAAAGTGATGTCTCTGCTTTTTAATATGTGGTGTAGGTTTGTCATAGCTTTTCTTCCAATGAGTGTCTTTTAATTTTGTGACTGCAGTCACCATCCACAGTGATTTTTAGAATGTATTGCTATCCTTGAAGGAAAATATATTTGACACTCACTTAATATTAGGGTTAACTTTATTTAATGGAGGTGATATCCAATGGTTGTAGGAGCCACTGCAATAGGGCCTTGTCCTAGGGAAAGAGAGAAGAGACTCAACTCTGACTTCAACAAGGACAAATGGGAATTTATAACTAAGGATCAGTGTGGGGATGAGAATTACTGAGAAAACATCAGGAATAGGATTTTTGTGACACTAAGTCAACATAATTCTTGCTGACTGGGCTGATAAAATATTGAGGGGAGTAAGACACTAAGGATGGGTGGTGATTTTTGCTAAACTAACTCAGCTTGTTGCTCAAGGGCAGATAGGAAGATCAATGTTTAGTATGACTCAGCAGGGGGTTCAGAGGAGGCTGATTAAGATGATATCAAAAAGAGACTCTTGGTCATCACTTACACTGAGTGTCTGCCAATGCTCATAGAACAATTCTGAGACTGAGTGAGGGAAATTCCACTCTCTGTGGCTCTCCTGTTTAGTCGCTTTGATTGTGAGGTTAAACAATGAAAGATGAAGCATAGGCATTTGAGTTCACCAGACTGCACGGAGATTTGCATATATAAGAAAAGTGGTATATTTGGTAACATTAATCTCTGCCATACATTTGTATGATACTTTACAATTGGACAGAACTTTAGTGAGCATTTAATAATAAATTTTTAAGTTTTCTTAGTGAAGCCCTTTCTTTCTTCTGGGTCTGTACCCTGTCAGGCTCCCGTGTCCATAGGGATTCTCTGGGCAAGAATACTGGAATGGGTTTCATGCCCTCCTCCAGGGGATCTTCCCAAACCAGGGATCAAACTCAGTTCTCCCGCATTGCTGGCTGATTCTTACCATCTGAGACACCAGAGAGTCCTTTTCTTTCTTCTACCTATTAAGAAAGACTAGAAATCAGAGCATTCCAAAGTCTCACGCCTGGCCCAGTGTGAAGGATTAAGATATGTTTATGTCTTTAAGAAACGAATCGCCAGTCTAGGTCCGATGCAGGATGCAGGATACTTGGGGCTGGTGCACCAGAATGACCAAGAGAGATGGTATGGGGAGGGAGGTGGGAGGAGGGGTTCAGGATTGAGAACACGTGTACACCCGTGGCAGATTCATGTCGATGTATGGCAAAACCAATACAGTATTGTAAAGTAAAATAAAATTTAAAAAAATGAAAAAAAAATTTAAAAAGATATGCTTATGTCTTTAAATATATGTGTATATTTGTATGAGTATGCAAGTTAAACCTTGCTTCAAGAATGGGAATGAATTGAGAGTGTTCCCTATCTCCTAAAGAAGTTCTGTCTGCTCAAGTGTATATAAAATCTTATCCTAAGAGTTAAGATACCATCCCAAATAGCTGATGCTGCTTGGTATTTTTCCCTGATGTGTGGACAAAGACGTCAGTCCTAACCATCTCAACCTAAGTATTGAGGGATAGAGCTCCCAAAAGAGTCTGAAATGTCTTTGCACTTCAAATTTAGCAATCAATATAATCATTTCAGGGCTACCCCAGTGGCTCAGCAGTAAAGAATCCACCTGCAATGAAGGAGATGCAGGTTATCCCTGGGGCGGGAAGATCCCCTGGAGGAGGGCATGGCAATCCACTCCAGTATTCTCGCCTGGAAAATCCCATAAACAGAGGAGCCTGGCGGGCTACAGACCATAGGTCACAAACAGTTGGGCATGACTGAAGAGGGGACGCAAAGGTTTACATGTAATCTCTGTTTTCTGCTTTAAAATCTATCCTTCTATGGCCTAATTTTTTTTTTCCTGATACATTCAGTAATCATTGAGCAAAAAGTACAAAATTCCTTTTTTTCCAATCATTGTTTGTTATATCCCAACTTGGTTTTCAAACTCTTTTATTTATTTATTTATTTTTTTACTTTATTTTACTTCACAATACTGTATTGGTTTTGTATTTACTCATCTCCAAATACTTAATTGGAATGATGGTGATAGAACTGCCACTATTTCAAATGCTATGAATATTCAAGTAAATAAGACAGACAGTGTTCCAACATGCAAGGAACTTACATTCCAGTGACATAGATATAGATATAGACATAGGCATAAATATAGATATAGGAATTGATATAGAGTTAAATGTAGATACGAATATGATGTAGATGAGATATAGATGATGACAATGGATGTAAATGTAGATATACAGATCATGTCAGCATGCCAGCGTGCTTAGTCACTAGGTTGTGTCCAACTCTTTGCGACCCTATGGACTGTAGCCTGCCAGGCTCCTTTGTCTTTGGAATTCTCCAGGCAAGAATACTGGCCATGTCCTCCTCCAGGGGATCTTCCCAACGCAGGGATCAACCCAAGTCTTTCTCATTGCAGGTGGATTCTTTACCATCTGAACCACTAGGGAAGCCCAGATATAGAGACATATATTCAAATACTTATGTATATAGTTTAAAAGTACATAAGCATGCCAATGAATAAAACAATTCTTCAACAATCTCCTAACTTTCCTTACATTGCTCTTTGAGTATTTACCCTGGACAGCTCATCTGCATGCTCTTGTCAGTGGTACAGGAAATTCGGGTGAATTTCTATGGCTTTCATATTATTCTGGGCTTCCCTGGTGGCTCAAACAGTAAAGAATCTGCCTGCATTAAAGGAGACTGGGTTTGATCCCTGTCTCGGGAAGATCTCCTGGAGAAGGGAACAGCAACACACGAGGATATCCTTATGTTGTCCTTATTTAAGTTATTTATTTAAAATACTTTAAATATTTATTTTAAATACTTTAAAATCTTCAATTCTATTAAAACAATAGCTCTAGATTCTTTTCTCATTTAGGTAAGTGCTTTTCTGAAAGGATTTTACTTTCTTAGAGCCGCTTAGTATTATTTTACTTTAATTTGTTTCATTTTATCAATTTTAGCATAGTCATTAAGAATGAGTGTAATTTTTCTGTAGGCCCCTAAGAAGCTCTGGAAATAATACCGTTACTGAAATTTCATTTGCCTGCCCTTACTGGGCGGAGAAGGCAATGGCACCTCACTCCAGTACTCTTGCCTGGAAAATCCCATGGACAGAGGAGCCTGGTAGGCTGCAGTCCATGGGCTCGCGAAGAGTCATACAAGACTGAGCGACTTCACTTTCACTTTTCACTCTCATGCATTGGAGAAGGAAATGGCAACCCACTCCAGTGTTCTTGCCTGGAGAATCCCAGGGACAGGGGAGCCTGGTGGGCAGCCATCTATGGGGTTGCACAGAGTTGGACACGACTGAAGCGACTTAGCAGCAGCAGCAGCAGCCCTTACTGGGAATCCTGAGATCTGGGAGAATGACAGTCCAAGTTACAGCTGATTTGCTGTCCATCTAATCATCCGAGATCCTACAGAAAACATCCACTGTTGAGTATTCTTGGTACAGAGTCAGATCATTCTCTACTCCCTTCCCCTCAGCCCTACTCCCCTAAACAGTGAGTAAGGGTGAGGAGATTCTGTTAAATGGAGGGGAAAAAAAGAGAATAAAACCAGAAGTATACAAACAAACCCTCGGTTTGATTCAGAAACTGTTTGATTTTGATAACCCCAGTCCCAAGCAATAATGGTTTGGAGAAAATAGGATATCTTCATCAGAAGATTTTAAAAAATCGGAAATTATTAGACATTTTTTATCTTTAGTGTAAAACTGCATGTACCTAAATAGAAAGAAAGAAAACACTTTGACTCCAAATAATAACATTAAAGGGGACACTGCAATACACTTCTGAGGCACTGCAAAATGTTACTTTTGCCTCAATCTTCTAAATTTGTTCATGTACACATTCTCACCATTTTCTTTTTTACCCCACTCATAATATGGACATTCATTCAGTCAGCATGACTTGATTGCTAATAGAAACATCAGCAATTTTTCTTTCCCCATTATCTATCAGTTCAATCACTCAATCGTATCTGACTCTTTGTGACCCCATGGACTACAGCAGGATAGGCTTCCCTGTCCATCACCAACCCTTGGAGCCTACTCAAACTCACGTCTATCACATCGGTGATGCCATCCAACCATCTTATCCTCTGTCGTCCCCTTCTCCTCGTGCCTTCAATCTTTTCCAGCATCAGGGGCTTTCCCAATAAGTCGGTTCTTCGTATCAGGTGGCCAAAGTACTGGAGTTTCAGCTTCAACATCAGTCCTTCCAATGAATATTCAGGACTGATTTCCTTTAGGATGGACTGGTTGGATCTCCTTGCAGTCCAAGGAACTCTCAAAAGTCTTTTCCAACACCACAGTTTAAAAGCATCAGTGCATCAGCGCTCGGCTTTCTTTATAGTCCAACTCTCACATCCATACATGACTACTGGAAAAACCATAGCTTTGACTAGACAAACCTTTGTTGGTAAAGTACTTTCATGGCAGCGTCTTGATTCTCCTTTTGGAAAATCACCTCTGCTTTTACTTTCAACCAGGTAATTCAGCAGACCAAGACCCTATCTCCTTCCTTTGGTGGTATGCACTTGATTTTGCCTCTCCAATCAGCATATTTCATGTGTTCTGGTCAAGTGGTTTATTACAAATTGTTTATTGATCAACAGTTTTCTTTTTAATTCTATGAAGCAATACATTCCTTGCTTTCTTTCTTAAGTTTTTAAGCTTTCTATCAATTGCAGCCAAAAGAATTCTGACCAATAGAAGTCCCTATTATGTGGCAGGAATCATGCCAATTTCCCTGCATCCTTTTTATAAATAATTTCCAAAGTTGTTTATATGTGATTTTAGAAAATGCATCATCCACTTTGCTAAAATAAACCAAATACCATGCTGTTTGATATATATTTAAACATTTTTCTCATTCTTTTTCTTTGATGGTCTTAATCAAAATAATTTTATAAGGTCATCAGTTCTTTAATAAAAGTGGTTTAAGAATTCAGTTGATAAATTTTTTGCAAACATAAATATATTATGTTTGCTTTTGCTTCCTAACTTCAGTCTCCTTTTACCGTCATCCCTTGACTGCTTACCCATCTTCTATCTCAAGCTGGCCAATGCAAATCCCTTAAAGCGCTGTGCTGTGTCATATAGTATTCACATTTATTGTCAATTAATATCAAGGATTTTATTTCAAGTACAAAGAATCCTCAACTTTAATAATAATCAAACATTGTGAAATTATTACCATTATTTCTAGCTATCCTGTGGAGGAATTTTAGGGCCACAATTTGGGATGAAATGAGAAATAAATAAGGCCCTTCATGTGTTGAATCTGCTCTAATGAAACCGCTTGCAGATTCCACACTGGCCTGAGATAAACTTCATGTAAATTTGTGGTCATAATAGGGGATATAAATGAGAAAGTATGCTTGAAATTCATATTCTTCCAGCAGTCCACTTATGCAGACCTAAAAAGAACGTACGTATGTGCTCGAACTATGGCATTTCCATTTATTTTACAGGAGACGTTATCCTTCTCATCAGGAAGGACCATGTCCAATTTTTGATCAAACTAATGTTCCCTGTATTGCAAGGAGCTTAGCACTATTCTTGTCTTCAACATCTTAAAAAACTCCATGCCCTTCCTCTCTCCTTATATGTCCTACCAACTGTTTCCTTAAATGAGCTTTTGTGTTTCCCAACACAGTTAGGAGCCAGCGGGATGCTTTTTCAAAGAGCTGGGAGGGAGGGAGTGGAGCGCTTCGTACTTCCCCTAAGTGTATTAACTGGAAAGCTCTTCCACTCGAGTGATGTACTGAAGCACTTCAACCACTGCGCCTCTGACCCTGACACTTCAAGTGGAAGCTCAGCTCAGTTCCTATTAAGAGAGACACATAAAGCTGCTATTGTCACAAATTCAGCCAGTAATGGATCAAGTGGTAATTAAATGAAGATGGCTGTTGGGGAGAGAGGTGGCTTCATAACAAAATCTAACAGGACTGAAATTCACTTTCACACTTCCCATCTCTAGCAATTAATGCAGCAACTCAGGATCTAGTTATTTATATTCAGCTGTCCAAGTAACCTTGCTGAAAGAGTTGTCTCTAATCGCTAAAAAGTTTGTTACAAAGAAAAAATCATATATATACATATATGTGTATATATGTATATATATGTATATATGTGTGTGTATATATATATAGAAAGAGAGAGAGAGAGAGAGAGAGAGAGAGAGAGAGGGAGAGAGAGAGAGGCTTACCAGTTGGCTGGTAAAAAACAAACAAACAAACAAACAAACAAAAAACAAAAAACCTGCCTGGCAATGCAGCAGACAAAAGAGACACAAGTTCAGTCCCTGGATTGGGAAGATCCCCTGGAGAAGGAAATGAAAACCCACTTTGTCTGGAATACCTCGTGCACAGAGGATCCTGGCAGGCTAGAACCCATGGGGTTGCAGAGTTAGACACAACTGAGTGCTCAGACACACACAGAAAAAATAACTTCTTAGAAAATAAATTCCTGGAGTGAGTTCTGAAAGGAATGCTTATGAGAGGGACTAGCTAAACACTCGAAGATCCATTAGCTTCAGTTTTGCTCCGTAATTGAATTAGTCTCATACCCAAAGAGCCAAGGTTAGCTGCAGAGAAATTGACAGCTAGGTGCTTTTAATTTAGTCATTGTCAGAGCCAGGCTTGCTCAAATCATACACAAGACAAATGCACAAGGCTGCATATTAAAGTTATTTGTGGAACTTGAAAAATACTGTTATGTGGATCCCACTCCTAGAGATTCAGAT
Source organism: Capra hircus (assembly GCF_001704415.2). NCBI lineage: Eukaryota > Metazoa > Chordata > Mammalia > Artiodactyla > Bovidae > Capra > Capra hircus. The sequence continues at coordinate 12,819,784 of NC_030822.1, read as the reverse complement.
TTTAATTGGGCTTGTTGGCAACCCTTGAATTGGGATTTTTAAAAACTCCATAGGTGAAGCAGAGGATAAAGACCACTGATTTGCACAGCTAAATTTTGTCATAGTTTCCTCTTAGCAGCAGTTACGTTTTCTGATTTTTAAACTGGCAATCTGTGTAGCCTTCAGGCTGTAGTAGCTTAAAGATGGAGGAACTTTAAATAGGCAAACAGAAATGTTGCATCAATATTCATCTTCCTAAAGCTTCTGGTTCCTGCTCTTTTAAGTAGATCCTGAATGTGTCTTTCTTATTTCCTGCATCTTAAATGTAGATTTAGGGTTTGCATATCCTGTACACTAGAAACACTCTGATGTTGTAGTTATTTCCAGCTAATCTCTAGGATCAGGCATCTGATTTGCTATGCTCCTCAACAAATGGAATACAAGAAAAATATTAATAATAAAAGGGAATTTTCTTTATCCTGTACATCATTCTCAGCCATGGAGTCCAAAACCTCAGTCTGAGGTGATTAGCAAGTAAATCTGCATCAAAAAAAAAAAAAAAGTGAGTTTTTATTAAACACAAGTGCATAAACACAACCAACCTAGTTTCTTCATAATTTCTCAAGGAAACAAGTGTAAAGTGATTTCTTTTCAAAGAAAGAAATAGCATAGAAGGACAATTAGAGTGGCAAAGAAAAATATGGAAATGTAAGACAGATGGCTAGTGGTAACAAATTTAGAAAACCAGCTAAAGTAGAAATTTAAGATAGCCAGACAGAAAGGCAGAGAGTGACCTGATTTGCATTGCGTTATCCAGAATTGTGCAAGAATTTGCTAAACTCCAGACCTCTGCAAATGGGGTTAGAGGGAGTTAAATACAGGGAGATAGCTTGAAAATCTATTTAAGAAGCTGCTGTATACTTTGATCTATACCCACCTGACTCAGACTAGCAATGACCCTTTTCCTGCACTAAAAGAAGACTGAAGATATATCATATAAAAAGTGTCAGTAGTATAGTTTGAATAGGAGAAACACTAGGCAGAGAAGAGGGCAATTTTATCAAAAAAAAAAAAAAAATCAAGGGATCAGGGACCAAATGCTTGCCTAGATAAGAAACCAGATACATCCTATTTAGAAGTATAGTCTCTTGAGTTGAAATTCCAGCATTTCTTTTTTCTTTTCTTTAGCATCAGCAATCACTAACAGGCACTTTCTTCTTCTTCTTCTTCTTTTTTTTGGCACTCATTTTGGTTTGTTGGGCTTCCCAAGCAGAGCTAGTGGTAAGGAACTCTCCTGTTAATGTAGGAGTTGTAACAGACACAGTTTCCATCCCTGGGTCAGGGAGATCTCCTGGAAGAAGGTGTGGCAATCCACTCCAGTATTCTTGCCTGGAGAATCCCATGGACAGAGGAGCCTCGAGGGCTTCAGTCCATAGGGTCACACAGAGCCAGATATGACTGAAGTGTCTTAGCACACATGCATACTGGTTTGCCACTGGACTTACAACTCTGTTACTTATGTAATCATTTGCTCAGTCATGTCTGTAGACCACCAGGCTCTTCTGTCCGTGGAATTTTCCAGGCAAGAATACTAGAGTGGGCTGCCATTTTTTACTCCAGAGGATCTTCCCACCTCAGGGATCAAACCCGTGTCTCTTGTGTTTCCTGCATTGGCAGGTAGATTCTTTACCACTGTGACACCTGGGAAGCCTCCCTGTTACTTATACCAGCTCATTTAACTCCTTTCCTCCTGGGAATTCAAGCTTTGCATATAACAAGCTCTGTAACCTTATGGAATTTAGTTTCTTTCTTTGTGTCTCAATTTCTTTATCTAAAAAATAGGTATGCAGTTACTAAATTGATGTATAGATTAAACAGGTGAATATATGTAAAGCATATTTTTTAGTGCTTGGCAATAAAATAAGTTATATATATGTGCTATCTACTCTTATCATCATTCTACTAAAGGTTGAGAATAATGATAAAGAAATTTATACCCTACAGCCAGAAAATGAAAGATTATTTGTAGAAGGAAAAACACGTATATGTGAATATAATATGTATATACATACATATACATATATGTATATAAACATACATATTCATAAACATACACATAAAATTCCCAAATGAAATACCCCAGGCAGATCACCATGGAAATGACCTCATTGACTCATAGAGTTTCCAATCACCTTTGGTGAGATACCTTTCTTGGTTTTATGCAGCAGCCAAATACCACTAGCTATTTGAGGGAATTATCTTTCAGAACATATAGAAAACAAATTTCCAAAATGACTTTGAATAAATGGAAACAATACAGAGAGAATAAAACTGCAAAAAGGATCTATAATTAATTTCTGCCAAAAAAGAACACATTGCACATGGGAAAAAGCAGCCTGCTATGAAAAGGAATATTTACAGAATAAAACCAGCATCTGAAACTGAAACATAGAGGAGAAAGTGAAACTCAATATAAGGGTAAGAAAATATTATGGAAGTCTTCCATTAAGTATACTAAAAAATCACTTTAAGATAGGAGATAATAAAACAATATTAGATGATCGATACAAAAGGACCAATATCTGAATAATGAGTACTTGCAAGAAAATCAGAAAAACATAAATAAAATTTAAGAAGTTAGCAAAGAATTAATTCAAGAACATTATTTAGACTGAATGAATCGTGTGAACTGTAAAGAAAGCTGAGCACCAAAGAATTGATGCTTTTGAACTTTGGTGTTGGAGAAGAATCTTGAGAGTCCCTTGGACTGCAAGGAGATCAAGCCAGTCGGTCTTAAACGAAATCAGTCCTGAATATTCGTTGGAAGGATTGATGCTGAAGCTGAAGCTCTAATAATTTGGCCACCTGATGTGAAGAACTGACTGACTGGAAAAGACCCTGATGCTGGGAAAGATGGATGGTGGGAGAAGAAGGGGATGACAGAGGATGAGATGGTTGGATGGCATCACTGACTCAATGGACATGAGTTTGAGTAGGCTCCCAGGGTTGGTGATGAACAGGGAAGCCTGGCGTGCTGCAGTCCATGGGGTCACAAAGAGTCAGACATGACTGAGTGACTGAACTGAATTGAACTCATATTTAAAACATTTAACACTTCCTGCATAATTAATGAAAATAATCCATACTAAGGGACATTCTCATGATTTGCAGAACACTGAGAGAATTGAAAAGACACTAGTATTTTCCAGTAACAAATATTAATCTAACCAGTTATCATATGAACAGTTATCATAATACTATTTAAAAAAATCCTATCCCCCTTGATCTAAGTGCAAAATTTGCTTTAAGATGAATTTCTATATGTGAATAAATCTATTTCTGAACTTTCTATCTGAAGCATTATAATAACACTTCTTATATCATAAAAAAAGTTTCCTGATTATTTTTTACAACTAAAGTCATCTTTTTGTACATTTTTGTTGTTGTTTTTATTTTTCTTGTAAAGAAGTTTGGCTGTTCCCAGCCATTTGCTCTTGCGTGTAAAGTTTTTCATCAACTTGCCAAGTTCCAATGAAAACTCCATCACTAATTATATAGGAATCTATTTAATAACTTGCTTAATTTCAGGATAATTGACATCTTTAAATATTGCAGTCATATCAATGAACATGGTATATACATTTATTTACTTTTTAATGCTTTGTAATACAAGTTTATTGTCTTGACATAAAAGCCTTAATGCCTTTTGCTACATTTGTTCCTAACTGTATTACATTTTTGTTACAAGTGAAGCCATTTAAAAAACAATTTGACACAATTTTCAACCTTATGGAGAGTTTGCAAAAACTGTTGAATGAACTTTTCCCCCTGAATCTACTGAGAGTAAATTGCTGACACAATGTCCCCTTACCCAAATACATTGCTGTGTATTTTCTACAAAGAGATTTTGAAAATATAATCATAATACCATTTAAATCATTAAATTTAGGCAATTCACATTGCTGTATTATTATTAAAATTTCAGGTACTACAAATAAAAATGTAGCAGAAGTTCTGTGAAACAGTGATAGTGTTAGTCTTTCAGTCATTCCCAACTCTTTGCGACCCCATAGACTGTTGCCCACCAGGCTCCCTGTCCATGGAGTTCTCCAGGCAAGAATACTGAAGTGAGTATCCATTTCTTTCACCAGGGAATCTTCCCAACCCAGGGATTTAACCCAGGTCTCCGGCATTGCAGGCAGATTCTTCTGAGCCACCAAGAAAGCCCACTAGTAGTTCTATTATAGCTCATTGGTAATGGTGATTTTGAAATGCTTATGAATTTTTATTAATGTTACAAAATGCTATGATATTTTAAGATATACTGTGATATTATATGTTACTTTTCTCTGTGAGATTTATGAAGAGGGTCAGGATAATTTTTTTTTCTGATGCCAGTGATGGCTGTGTGGCAGTCTTAGAGGAGAGTGGTAATATTTCCCCAAGCTTATTTCTCATCTGCTATTTGACTTTCTCTCAATTTCTATCAACATTTTGCTCTTTTGTGTCTTCTAGTTGCTATATCTTAGTAGTATATTATATATAATGTGTAAAAATAGAACCATAATGTGGGAGCTTATCATTAAACATCACCAGGAATACCAGGGGAAGGTTGGTTACAATATGAAGTTATGCCGCTACAACTATGACTTTGGCCAAGAATCATTATACTTTTACCATGATTTGTGCCACTTTAATCAATAATCATGTCTTAGTACTAACACTGAATTCAGTAAATGGAAGCTAATGGAAATAGATGTGATATATTGTGTAATTGTTCTCAGTCACTTCTGGCATCAACATATTTTCAATATAGTGTTACAATTCTTCCTCTAGAGTAAGTGCACTTGCTGTATTAATCTTGGATTTGCCCATGGAACTAACTTTGACCAATGGGATGTCAGTGTTTCTAATTTGAGTAGAGGCTTTAATTGTGCATCATTACATTGCTCTATTGTGCTCCAATGCACTGTAAGATAAACATCCTCCCTCCAGATAGCTGTCAGTCCAAGAAGGACATGAAGGCCTCTGGGGAGGACCTGAACCCAAAGCACATTTGGCACCAAGGCAAGCTGATCCCAGCTTATATCAGTAGAGCCTCAGCGTATCTGCAGACCTGTAGAAAATAAAGTTGCTGTAGGTCAAATTTAATCTTTTTTATTGATGAATTCACTTCTGCCATCAGAATAATAAACTTATCATCATGGGTTATCAGAGGAAAAATTTCACTCATAATCCAGATCCACCTGAGACTGTATAAGTTAACAAACAAGAAGTAAATTCATTTATCACAGAGTTTAAATATCAACATATGTGGTTTTCATTCAGTGTATGAATAAGCATTCAACATAAAAATTTTCTATTTGACTCATAATTTTTAGTTAGTATTGCATAACATTCAAATTTATACATAGAAGTTCTCTAGATTACTCACCTATAAGCACACTTTCAATAAACAAAGTGTGCAGTTTTAAAATTATGTTTTTGACCCTATTTATTTTCATTATATTCATTGAAATGTAATTATATTCCTGTTGAATCTGTAATAAAAATAAATGACCTTCTGTTATGAATGTCTGCTTTTTTAAATTTTGTTTTATTTTTCTAGCAATTCATTCTTATTATATTTTGCAAAATGTCACAATGGACTAGGAACATTTTTTAAATAATCCCTCAATGGAGATATTTGTGAAATACTGCCTTACAGAATGAATGATCCATGTAAATGTGGCAAAGATGTTTCATGATGCAAATAATATAGTGAAGAGAAAGGTGTACGTATACATGATGATGCTCATGTTAAATCATGATGGTACAGTAGTTATTGAAGGAGCACATGCTACTACAGATAGTACTTTGATAACTGGGACAAAATGATAGCCATCTAGAAAGTGTCATTACAAGACTTGGGAAAATGATTGTACCATCTCACACAAAATCTGTAAAAGGAAAGACAGAGAGAGAAGGAAACAGAGGAGATTGCTTCCTAGTGGCAAATGCCACTAAGAATTCTCAGCTATAAACTATAGAACACATTCCAGCTTCCTTAAGGAGCAAAGAAATTGGTAAAGGATATTAGAGTTCACACAATGCCTGTGAGGTCCAATAAGTCATGCACGTTATTACTATTTAAATGCCTAAACAAATCATTGCTACTTCCGCTCCTCATATGATGTCGAGGAATAAATGACAGAAGACCACCATTTTTGCCCTTGAAGAAATAAATACACGATTACAAAACACATGTGCACTCATATGGAAAAGCTGTAATGATTCCTTTATCTCACGTTGCAAAAAGAGAAGGGTTCTAGAAGATTTAAAATGATAGTCATAGGAGCCCAAGAGATACCAGAAATTAACAACATTGTATCTTAGGAATCTACTGTATTTCTTATCCATTGCTGCAGTAATGCGGTGTGTAGTGCTCCAGAATATCTGTGGCCATCAACAGATCTGTGGTTCAACACACTAGTCTGTGAGCTGGCTGTAGCTCCAATGCACTCAGCTGAGCTCACCTGGATTTAGCTCCAGGTTCAGCATTGTGTTCCAGTCCACTCCAAATGTCTCCACATTCTCCTTGAATCAGCAGCTACTGGAGGCATATTCTTTTTGTGACAGATCACAAGAGCAATGTGAGCGAGTCAAACTACATCAGTGCATTTCAAGCTTCTGTTCACACCACATCCACTGACATCTCGTTGGTCAAAGCATGTGATGGAGCCAAGTCAATATTCACCGGGGCGGGGAGAAAGAAAGAAATATGCTGCACTCACTCAAGCGGAAGGTACTGCAAAAATCATTAAAATCAGGAAACGGGGTGTGGGGTAGGAGTTGATAAAACAGGGAATGAGTGAAAACGGCAGATAATCCAAAATTACTGTAGCTCAATATGTTAGAAAACATCCCCCTCTAAGAACTGACACACAGAGTAATTTTATCATGTTCAAATGAGGGCAAAAGTATAGTAGTTCCCGTGTAAAGGAAAAACCCACTATCAAGGCTTTGCTTTGTTTACTCCAGTCTGGTGAAATGTAGAGCGACATTGTATGGACAGTTCCTACATTAAGGTTTTAGTCAGGTGTATATCATGTGATATAAGGATATTTGAATATAAGGATATTGTATGCAAAGGCACTAGAAGGCATGGGAAGGGAGGATGTAGGTAGAATTTAAGAAATAGTCAACGGTGGCATCTGCAAAGTAGTCAAGGACCTCATGGAAATCTGCCCACTCTCCCCAAAGACAGTCCACGTATCCTTACAACATTACTCATAGGCCTTAACATATACCTAAAATTTTATAATGTGCATTTTTATTGGAGTATAATTGCTTTACAACGTTGTATTCGTTTCTGCAGTACAATGAAGTGAATCAGCTATATGTATATATACATCCCCTCCTTTTTGGACCTCCATCCCACCTACTTTCTCCAACCTACCCCTTATCCCAACTACCTGCTACTGCTAAGTAGCTTCAGTCGTGTCCGACTCTGTGAGACCCTAGAGACGGCAGCCCACCAGGCTTTCCCGTCCCTGGGATTCTCCAAGCAAGAACTGGAGTGGGTTGCCATTTCCTTCTCCAATGCATGAAAGTGAAAAGTGAAAGTGAAGTCGCTCAGTCGTGTCCGACTCTTCACGACCCCATGGACTGCAGCCCACCAGGGCTCCGTCCGTGGGATTTTCCAGGCAAGAGTACTGGAGTGGGCTGCCACTGCCTTCACTGAGCTGAGCTCTGTATGCTTCACAGTATGTTCTCACTAGCTATCTATTATACACATGGCAAGGCATATACATCAACACTAACCTTCCAGTTCATCCGCTCTCTACTTCCCCTACAGTGCCCACGTGTGCTTTCTTACCACTGCCTCACTAGTCCTGCCCTGCAAATAGTCTCATCGGTACCACTTTTTCAGATTCCACATGGATGAAAAACCAAATTAAATAGGTTTATGGATAGGAACAGAAAAGATATTTTAAAGCAATCTTGGGATATTAATTTTATTTCATCCAAAATAAAGTGAGGAATGCTGCCTTTTCAAAATTTAATGTTTTTCATCCATAAGTATCCTAATCCAACAATTTAGGCTGTAAAAATACAGCTAAATTTAAATTATATATTCAGTTTAAAAATGAGTATTAAATCTACGAATTTTCTACATTTGAATCTTCTTTTGGTGAAAAATAAAATTCAAATCATTCTATCAAACATGAAAAATGCTCAGTGATTACTTTTCCATATGTGTGATACAGCTATTTCTTAATGCATTGATTATGGTCTTTAAATTATGGAGCATGCCATCATAATGTGTAGACACTTTGATTTTCCAACCTTTAACTTTTGTTTTTTTCTCGTATGCCATCTGGCATTGAGAATTTTTTTTTTAATGACATGAAATTATAGGACAGTTTTAAGGTCATTAAAAACAAAAACAAAATCAGAAAAAAATAAGCATGTATGCTGCTGATTTATACTAAAAGTTAGACTAAATTCTTTACTCATCTTTTAGAAACACTAAAAGCTTGCTGCATATTACAAATATAAACAGGAGAAATTTTCTTCTCAATAACCATCTTGCTTATGAGTGTATCAACATTCATATTATCAGACACAAAAGAGAATAGACTCTAACTGAATAGTCTTTTTTTTTATTTTTTTTACAAAGCTTACTATATCACTAAGTAGTGGTTATATCACCCCCCTCCTTTTTTTTTTTCCACCGTAAAACTTTCCCTGTAAAGAGGGCAGAGTTGATTTACAGTCTGGAGAAAGATCTTTACTCTGGTAAGTACTCAGAATATTGCCCCACCATTGCAGCTGCAACATTGGAACATACTTCCTTACAAAACGTATTTGTTGACAACGTAACCCTTAATAGTCTTATATAGTTCAGAACTAGTTAGTTTGTTCAATTGCTCAGTCATGTTCGACTCCTTGTGACCCCGTGGACTGCAGCATGCCAGGTTTTCCTATCCTTCACTATCTCCCTTCACTCAAACTCATTTCCATTGAGTCAGTGATGCCTTCCAACCATCTTATCCTCTGCCATCCCGTTCACCTCATGCCTTCAATCTTTCCCAACATCAGGATCTTTTCAAATGAGTCAGCTCTTCACATCAGATGGCCAAAGTATTGGAGCTTCAGCATTAGTCCTTCCAATGAATATTCTGGGTTGATTTCCTTTAGGATTTGCTGGTTTGGTCTCATTGCTGTTCAAGGGACTGTCCAGAGTCTTCCCCAACACCACAGTACTAAAACGTCAATTCTTTGGCACTCGGCTTTTAGTCCAACTCTCACATCCATACATGACTACTGGGAAATCCATAGCTTTGATTAGACAGAGCTTTGTTGGCAAAGTGATGTCCAGCAATGAATCTGAAGCAAAATCATTCTTACTTCATATTACTATTATGTTCAAAGTATGCATACGGTTAGTCATACCAGAAATTCTGTGCATTTTTCAAATTGCAAATAAAAAAGTATTTTGTTAGGTTTATATGTTGTATGACAGAGTTTTTTATGTCATTCTGTAAAAGCTAATATGGTGAGTTGTGATGTCATTGGAGTGTGGTACTTTTGGCCCCAGATTCACCTTCAACATTTCTAAGAAAATATTATTGGTGCAGAATTTCTTGCTACTTCACCACCACATCACGCATGTTTTGAAACAGAATAGTAAGCAGAAACGTGAAAAATAGTCAGCAATCCTTTGTTTCATCATATGAAATAGTTTAAAAATGTAGACATCAAAAAAGTAGATATTGTGCGCGTGTATGCTAAGCCGCTTCACCCGTGTCTGACTCTTTGTGACCCTATGGATTGTAGCCCACCAGGCTCTTCTGTCCATGGGATTACTGTCAAATAAATTTGTCATCCACTTACATGCAGTTGTAAAATTCCTGGACAGTATTTTCATAAAATAATTTGCAGAAATGTTTTAGTACAACAGTAATACAAGAAATGATGTTAGATTGAATGAAGCCACTAAGTAAAGTGCAAATAAGCCAACGTTATCATAATATCCTTTTTTAAGTTTCCTTGTGTTTTTTTTTTTCAACATTGGCTAACACAATGCATTTTTTACACCAATCTGCAGTTGTTATTGAGTAGCTTCAGTTATTATAATATCTACAAGCCAAGAAGATTTCTGGCAGTAAAGAAACTGGAAGGCTCATCTTAGATGGTAAAACTCAAGAATAACTTTTTGCATGTCTTGAAGAAGAAAGTCAGCATACCTTAATTAGCCAATCTTTAGAAATTGGGGAATTTAAGTTACAGAATTAAAAGCTCAGTGAGAAGTATCTAAGGCAACTATGTATAGCTACTTGAGCAAGCTGTCAAGGACCAGCTCTGGCTTTCTGGATGGCTATGGAATAAATACATGCTTTAGGATGCCAAGGGAAAAACCTTACTTCATCCTGCTTTATTCTACAACAGAGTTTGTGGAAAATTCAACAATGAAAACAAGAAAGAGTCCAGAATTCAAAGCTTACTATAGACAGTCTAATGAAATGTATCTTTTTGGACAAATGAGTCAGCAACCATAAGGAAAGGATCCTGAGGCAAGAGGGGGGTCATCTTAAAAAAGAGCCTAGTGGGAGGGGGGTTCATGTTTGGGAGCTCATGTATACCCATGGCAGATTCATGTCAATGTATGCAAAACCAATACAGTATTGTAAAGTAACATAAAGTAAAAATTTAAAAAAAAAAGAAAAAGAAAAAAGTGGAAGCAAAAAAAAAAAAAAAGAATCTAAAGACAGGACACCTCAAAAAAAAGCTTATGAATAATATGCACCAGAATAAAATCCCATAACCAGTGTGTTTGTCATATGTACATAAACGGAGGAAATCCCTTTAATTTTATTGAAGTATGGCTGTTTACAATGTTGTTCTAGTTTCAAGTGTACAGCAAAATGATTCAGTTATACATGTACATATATCCTTTCTTTTTTAGATTCTTCTCTCATATGGTTAATACAGAATACTGAGCAGAGTTCCCTGTGTTATACAGTAGGTCCTTCTTGGTTATCTACCTTAGACATTAGTAGTGTGCTTAGTAAACTGCTTACGTATACAGGCTTAACAGCTGAGGTTTTGTATTTTAGCCGGAAACAACTATGTAGTTATTTGTAATGAAAATACGCACTTGACATGTAGTTATTTGTAATGAAAATAATGTGATTATTTGTAATGAAATATACTTTCTTAAGATTCAATAAGATAATACATGTCAAATGTGATTTTGAATTGCACGTGCCATTCTGCTGCCCCTGAGCAGGCAGAATCAGGTAGTGGGGCCTCGTGTTATTCGCATCTCAATAAGAACTGCTCAGACTCTCTCCTCAATGTCAAGGGTCTATTGTCCTTGCATTCATGAATAGGAATTTTGTCAGCAGAACTATCTTTGCAAGAGAACAGCAAATACCTCTTCAGAACTGAAGAACTGAAAACTGCCAGTGTTCTCAATTAACAAACTATCGCCTTGAAAAGGTCATTTCTGCAGCATTTCTCACTAGGTTTTGAGCTACTGAGATTAAATCTTTGAAACTCAGCCACAACAGATGACAGATTCTGGTTGCAAAGCCTGGTACATAAAGTAGGGTAGAGAAAAACGTATTCTTTTGTGCTTCCAAACTCTCTACCGTAGGTAATACCTTGTCTACTCTTCAATTTTCTCAATTAGAAATTAAAGTGTATGGCATCTAAATAGCCCTCTAGGGTATTTATTTGCATAATATTTATATGTTTCTTAATTTTTACAGAACTGACAGCTAGTAGTTAGGAAGAAAATAATTATTCTCAATAATGCCAACCCAACAATTTCTTATCCCCATGGAGGGCACTTGGGCCAATTAATGAGAAAATTTCATCATAAGAGAAAATGATGATGCTTGTATTGCCAGATGTAGGTCAAGTATAGGCACGAGTCTTCCCTAGAGAATGAAGAATCTGAATAACTGCCTCATGCATCTTGCTTTGTGGCTTTCATAGATCAAGCTGCAGTAGAGAAAGAACATTATGGGGGAAGAACAGGGGAAAGAGGTCTGCTGGGAATTACCCTACTGACCATAGTGCCCCAGTTAATGGTGTCAGAATGTGGTCAGGAATTTGAAATTCAAAATTCTGTTTCTACTGCAAATACTTTGAGAGAGATATATGTGTAGAAGAAAATACCCCTAACCAGAGTTTTGATCCAAAGTGCAAGATAATGTCTTGGTGAATTTGCCAATAGTGAAGGTACTGTTGTATCTCAGGCCAGATGTCTAAACTAATGTCAAGATCGATAGCTTCTTTGGGCATCATTTTCTCCAAGCCCCATACCCGTAGGTTCTAACCACTGGAACTGTAAAAGAAATGTCAGAAAGATATAAAATTGTTGTTATATTTATTTTAAAGCAATTGGGTCCTCCTGGTAGCTCAGATGGTAAAGTGTCTGCCTGCAATGCGGGAGACCAGGATTCGATCCCCTAGAGAAGGAAGTGGCAACCCACTCCAGTACTCTTGCCTGGAATATTCCATGGACTGAGGTAGGCTACAGTCCATGGGGTCACAAAGAGTTGGACAAGACTGAGCAACTTCACTTTCACTTTCTTTCATCAAGAAAGGAAATTTAAAAAAAAATTCTTAAACTCTAAGATCACTAAAGTAAAGGCAAAAGACACAAAAGAATAATGGGATACATAAATATCATCTCTTTACTATGAATTCAAACTCATTAGTTCAATTATCTAGGTAATCTTCCCAATTGAATGTGTCAACTTGTTCAAAACTGAGCTTCCAATATGCCTACCTACCCCTCAACTCAGCTTCTGCCATTATTTTCCCTATTTCAGTTAACAGCATCTCAATTATTCATTTCTTAGGTGAAACAGTCAAGGAATACACTTGGCCCTTTAGCAATACAGGTGCAAAAGGCTCTGGTCAACTTATACATTGATTTTTAAAAATAAATTTGTGTCTGAGGATGATCCCTGGTTGATTAAAACCACAGATGCAGAACCAAAGATAAGCTGGGCTGACTATGAAGTTACACCAGGAATGTTGAAGGCAGGAAAGGGAACCCCATACAAACCCCATTCAAAAGTGTATTTGAATCCACTTTTACTTTCATACCCCACATCAAGGAAAGTGAAAGTCTCTCAGTCATGTCGACTCTTTGCGACTCCGTGGAACATAAAGTCCGTGAAATTCTCCAGGCCAAAATATTGGAGTGGGTAGCCTTTCCCTTCTCTAGGGGATCTTCCCAACCCAGGGATCGAACTCAGGTCTCCTGCACTGCAAGTGGATTCTTTATCAGCTGAGCCACAAGGGAAGCCCAAAAATACTGGGGTGGATAGCCTATCCCTTCTCCCACAGATCTTCTCAACCCAGGAATTGAATCGGGGTCTCCTGCACTGCAAGCGGATTCTTTACCAACTGAGCTATCAGAGAAGCCTGATTAAAGTCTTCAGCAAATGTTGTCTGTTCTATGGCAAATATATATAATAATAATAATAGTAATAAATAGTATATATATATATATCTTCTCACCATTCCTACAGTGCTTTTCCAAGCCACTATCATCTCTCAGATGCTTTATTTCCATATTGTTCTCTGTCCTCAGCCTTGTTTAGACTATGCTGAACACAAAAACCAAACGTTACTTCATGCCACTTCCCAGATCAAAATTTCCCCAGTTTTCCCATTCACAGAGGACAAATACCAAAGTCTTTAATATTGATATAATCACAAGATCTAGATGGTGAGGTGGCTGTGACCTTTCTGACAGCATCTCTCTGCCTTGTTCCTTCCACTCTTTCCTATCTCTTTGATGATCTTCAAACATCCCAGACTGCAAGGAGATCAAATCAGTCAATCCTAAAGGAAATCAGTCCTAAATTCATTGGAAGGACTGATACTGAAGCTGAAACTCCAATACTTTGGCCATCTGAGGCAAGGAACTGACTCATTGGAAAAGACCCTGATGCTGGGAAAGATCAAAGGCAGGAAGAAAAGGGGAGGACAGAGAGTGAAATGGTTGGATGGCATCACCAACTCGATAGACATGAGTTTGAGCAAGCTGGGAGTTGATGATGGACAGGGAAGCCTGGCATGCTGCAGTCCATGGGGTTAGAAAGAGTCAGACTGAGCAACTGATTTGAGCTGAACTGAACTGAAACATCCCAGACACGCACTGCCCTCTGGACGGGAGCTGTTCCCTGGAACAGTTGTAATTCCTCTGTCTAAATGTATAGTTCTGCAAATATTTTCCTGGATCTCTTCCTTTCCCCCTCACAAATTTGCTCATATTTTTGTTGAGGTCTTCCTTGGCAATTCCGGTAAAAATGCCAACCCTACCCTATCTCAACATGCATACATGTAATACTTCTATCCCCTTGTACTGCCCTAAGGCTTTTCATAGCACTTGTCAGTATCTTTTCTTGACTGCTATAACTTGTCCCTCACTAGAAAACAACAATTTGCTCCCTTTGCATGACTTGTCATGAGCAGTACAGAATTTGTCCAACACAAATGATTTTCCTAATTCTAGTTCTTAGTTCAGTCGCTCAGTCGTGTCCGACTCTTGGCGACCCCATGAATCGCAGCACGCCAGGCCTCCCTGTCCATCACCACCTCCCGGAGTTTACTCAGACTCACGTCCATCGAGTCCGTGATGCCATCCAGCCATCTCATCCTGTGTCATCCCCTTCTCTTCCTGACCACAATCCCTCCCAGCATCAGAGTCTTTTCCAATGAGTCATCTCTTCGCATGAGGTGTCCAAAGTACTGGAGCTTCAGCTTTACCATCATTCCTTCCAAAGAAATCCCAGGGCTGATCTCCTTCAGAATGGACTGGTTGGATCTCCTTGCAGTCCAAGGGACTCTCAAGAGTCTTCTCCAACACCACACTTCAAAAGCATCAATTCTTCGGCACTCAGCCTTCTTCACAGTCCAACTCTCACATCCATACATGACCACAGGAAAAATCATAGCCTTGACTAGACGGACCTTAGTCAGCAAAGTCAAGTCTCTGCTTTTGAATATACTATCTAGGTTGGTCATAACTTTTCTTCCAAGGAGTAAGTGTCTTTTGATTTCACGGCTGCACTCACCATCTGCAGTGATTTTGGAGCCAAAAAAATAAAGTCTGACACTGTTTCCACTGTTTCCCCATCTATTTGCCATGAAGTGATGGGACCAGATGTCATGATCTTAGTTTTCTGAATGTTGAGCTTTAAGCCAACTTTTCACTCTCCTCTTTCACTTTCATCAAGAGGCTTTTGAGTTCCTCTTCACTTTCTGCCATAAGGGTGGTGTCATCTGCATATCTGAGGTTATTGATATTTCTCCCGGCAATCTTGATTCCAGCTTATGTTTCTTCCAGTCCAGTGTTTCTCATGATGTACTCTGCATAGAAGTTAAATAAGCAGGGTGACAATATACAGCCTTGACGTACTCCTTTTCCTATTTGGAACCAGTCTGTTATGTGTTGGACAAAAAGAGGGTTAAGGGAATACTGAATAGTGTGACTGATAAAAGGAACATATATGGGATTATATAAAGAAGAAAAGAATAGATACATTTTAAAGTACATTTTTTTAATGTTTAGCCATGTTTTTTTTTTATTTTTTTATTATTTATTTATTTATTTAATTTTAAAATCTTTAATTCTTACATGTGTTCCCAAACACGAACCCCCCTCCCACCTCCCTCCCCATAACATCTCTGTGGGTCATCCCCATGCACCAGCCCCAAGCATGCTGTATCCTGTTTCAGACATAGACTGGCGATTCAATTCTTACATGATAGTATACATGTTAGAATGCCATTCTCCCAAATCATCCGACCCTCTCCCTCTCCCTCTGAGTCCAAAAGTCCATTATACACATCTGTGTCTTTTTTCCTGTCTTGCATACAGGGTCATCATTGCCATCTTTCTAAATTCCATATATATGTGTCAGTATACTGTATTGGTGTTTTTCTTTCTGGCTTACTTCACTCTGTATAATCGGCTCCAGTTTCATCCATCTCATCAGAACTGATTCAAATGAATTCTTTTTAATGGCTGAGTAATACTCCATTGTGTATATGTACCACAGCTTTCTTATCCATTCATCTGCTGATGGACATCTAGGTTGTTTCCATGTCCTGGCTATTATAAACAGTGCTGCGATGAACATTGGGGTACATGTGTCTCTTTCATTCTGGTTTCCTCGGTGTGTATGCCCAGAAGTGGGATTGCTGGGTCATAAGGTAGTTCTATTTGCAATTTTTTAAGGAATCTCCACACTGTTCTCCATAGTGGCTGTACTAGTTTGCATTCCCACCAACAGTGTAGGAGGGTTCCCTTTTCTCCACACCCTCTCCAGCATTTATTGCTTGCAGATTTTTGGGTCGCAGCCATTCTGACTGGTGTGAAGTGGTACCTCATTGTCGTTTTGATTTGCATTTCTCTAACAATGAGTGATGTTGAGCTTCTTTTCATGTGTTTGTTAGCCATCCGTATGTCTTCTTTGGAGAAATGTCTATTTAATTCTTTGGCCCATTTTGTGATTGGGTCGTTTATTTTTCTGGAATTGAGCTGCATAAGTTGCTTGTATATTTTTGACATTAGTTGTTTGTCAGTTGCTTCATTTGCTATTGTTTTCTTCCATTCATAAGGCTGTCTTTTCACCTTGCTTATATTTTCCTTTGTTGTGCAGAAGCTTTTAATTTTAATTAGATCCCATTTGTTTATTTTTGCTTTTATTTCCAGAATTCTGGGAGGTGGATCATAGAGGATCCTGCTGTGATTTATGTCTGAGAGTGTTTTGCCTATGTTCTCCTCTAGGAGTTTTATAGTTTCTGGTCTTACATTTAGATCTTTAATCCATTTTGAGTTTATTTTTGTGTGCGGTGTTAGAAAGTGATCTAGTTTCATTCTTTTACAAGTGGTTGACCAGTTTTCCCAGGAATATATCTACCTAAAGAAACTAAAGACCTATATATAGAAAACTATAAAACACTGATGAAAGAAATCAAAGAGGACACTAATTGATGGAGAAATATACCATGTTCATGGATCGGAAGAATCAATATAGTGAAAATGAGTATACTACCCAAAGCAATTTACAAATTCAATGCAATCCCTATCAAGCTACCAGCAATATTTTTCA
This sequence comes from Capra hircus, assembly GCF_001704415.2. Taxonomy (NCBI): domain Eukaryota; kingdom Metazoa; phylum Chordata; class Mammalia; order Artiodactyla; family Bovidae; genus Capra; species Capra hircus. Next base: position 12,802,673 of record NC_030822.1, on the reverse strand, counting down.
CAGAACTAGAACAAATAATTTCAAGATTTGTATGGAAGTACAAAACACCTCGAATAACCAAAGCAATCTTGAGAAAGAAGAATGGAACTGGAGGAATCAACTTGCCTGACTTCAGGCTCTACTACAAAGCCACAGTCATCAAGACAGTATGGTACTGGCACAAAGACAGACATATAGATCAATGGAACAAAATAGAAAGCCCAGACATAAATCCACACACATATGGACACCTTATCTTTGACAAAGGAGGCAAGAATATACAATGGAGTAAAGACAATCTCTTTAACAAGCGGTGCTGGGAAAACTGGTCAACCACTTGTAAAGTACATTTTTAAAAGTTTGAACTTCCCTGGTGGTCCAGTAATTAAAACTCCACACTTCCACTGCAGGGGGCAAGGGTTTGATCCCTGGTCAGGGAATTAAGATCCTGCATGGAAATGGCCACCCACTCCAATACTGTTGCCAGGGAAATTCCATGGACAGAGAAGTCTGGTGGGCTACACTCCATGGAGTCACAAAAGAGTTGGACACGACTGAGCAACTAATACTACTAATCCATACTAGGCCATATCTCAGGTGGCAGTAGTGGTAAAGAACCTGTCTGCCAGTGCAACAGACGCAAGAGACCTGGGTTCAATCCCTGGGGTGGGAAGATTCCCTGGAGAAGGAAATGGCAATCTACTCCAGCACTCTTCACTGTTAAAATCCCATACACAGAAGAGCTTGGTGGGCTACAGTCGATGGAATTACGAAGATCTGGACGTGACTGAGCACTTGTCTGAAGAAAGCAATGGCACCCCACTCCAGTGCTCTTGCCTGGAAAATCCCACGGACGGAGGAGCCTGGTAGGCTGCAGTCCATGGGGTCGCTAAGAGTCAGATAGGACTGAAGTGATTCAGCAGCAGGAGCAGAGCACTTGTCAGTAGTCAGCAATGCTGTATGGCAGGCTTAAAAAAAAAAAAAAAAAGACAGAAAGAAATATAGAGTATCTATTTTAAAAAAAAATTAACAGTAGCCAAACATACACTTCAACTCTTCATATCTGCCACCTTATTTTTTTTTTGCCCCAAAACTCTATGGTGCATTTTCCAAAGCATTTTTTTCTATATGTGACAATGCCATCAAGATTTCTCCCATCCAAGTAGTAACCAGGTCCAACCTTAATTCACTTCTGAGATCAGATGAGATCAGGTACTTTCAGGGTGGGATAGCAGAGACAAAATTTCTACACAGAAATCATATACACATAATCAAAGATGATTTTAGAGTGATGTTAATTTGATGCTTTCTTTTGTTATCAAATGTAGGAAGTGAAAGTGTTTTTCCTCCAGAATGAAAATATTCAGTCTATCTTTCCCAAAACCTCTTGTGAAAAATACCATATATTTTATTTCTAAAAACAGAACTCTAAAAAGTTATTTATGTGGCATACTAAATGGGTCAATATTCATTTTAAGGTAGATGCTGAAAATGCCAACTTCCTTTTAAAATAAAGACTGATTTTTTTTTTTTTTTTTTTACCTAAAAATACCATCACTTAATGGGAAATAGATGGGGAAACAGTGGAAACAGTGTCAGACTTTATTTTCTGGGGCTCCAGAATCACTGCAGATGGTGATTGCAGCCATGAAATTAAAAGATGCTTACTCCTTGGAAGGAAAGTTATGACCAACCTAGATAGCATATTCAAAAGCAGAGACATTACTTTGCCAACAAAGGTCCATCTAGTCAAGGCTATGATTTTTCCAGTGGTCATGTATGGATGTGAGAGTTGGATTGTGAAGAAAGCTGAGCGCCAAAGAACTGATGCTTTTGAACTGTGGCGCTGGAGAAGACTCTTGAGAGTCCCTTGGACTGCAAGGAGATCCAACCAGTCCATTCTGAAGGAGATCAACCCTGAGATTTCTTTGGAAGGAATGATGCCAAAGCTGAAACTGCAGTACTTTGGCCACCTCATGAGAAGAGTTGACTCACTGGAAAAGACTCTGATGCTGGGAGGGATTGTGATCAGGAGGAGAAGGGGATGACAGAGGATGAGATGGCTGGATGGCATCACCGACTCAATGGACGTGAGTTGAGTGAACTCCAGGAGGTGGTGATGGATAGGGAGCCCTGGTGTGCTGCAGTTCATGGGGTCGCAAAGAGTCAGACATGGCTGAGCGACTGAACTGAATTGAACCTCTATTTATGAAATAGCATGATTTAATGAGTTTTCTAAGAACAAAGAAAATATTCACACTTTTTACTTTACACATATACCAATTGAATCATAAGTTAAAAGTTCATTACATCAAAAATGTAATTAAAATAGAATTTGGCACACAGTTTTTATTTTTCTATCCAAAATAATCATTAGCAGGTTTCCATGGAAACACTTCTGTACATTAATACCCCATGTAAATAGCTATTTATTCAAATATCTATATAGAGTCAGTGCAAAATTGCCATCATGGTTCATGTATATTTGAGAAGAGGACAAATACACCAAAGATGTATTATGTTTTATCTTTTGGTATGGACACGATCCACATAGGTACCAATTGCTTCGAAGATAACCTAAGAGTTAACATTCTTAATTGGAGACCGCACAGTGAAAAATATTTATTCATTAGGTATAAGTTCTAACTAGGTCTTACCTTTTGGTGATTTTACAGTGTGACTCACTGCTCAATAAAGATTTTGTCAGAGCAGGCATTAAAGACTTAAGTGTAATTACCATTCAAAGTACACAGTTATATTGAATAAGTCATTTGAAACAAAGTCTACTTAAGCAGTGTGAACTAAATGGAATCCATGTTGTCAACATACTCTATGTATTCTGCCTCTGTTTGAACAAATGCTGTCTTTAATGCTCAAAGTTGTATTCAGTTATTCAAAGTAATGTGTTTCAAATTTGCAGCTTTGTGAACTACTTTGGTACAGGATATTCTGAAGGAGCAAAAAAAAAAAAAAATCTTTCATAGACAGAAATAAAGCTATTTTAATGTTAAGAAATCTGCTAAAAACTCAATTCAATATCTAAATCTACCATGGCCCTTCACCACAGCAAGCATTATTTTACACTTCTAACAAACTTGTTCTTTATTCTTGAACACTTAGACTATCGTTTAGAAAAGGAATTTATTTCTCTCTTTTTAATATTTTATAAACTCATACATTTGTTTCATTTCACAATATTTTCTTTGGCTTCTTGCAATTTTTGTCAGCGAGAAAAATGTTGGTTATTAGATGTTTCTAGTCCTCTTCCACCCCAAAAGTTGCACATGTGTCTGTATAAGTGTATGAGTGCACACACACCCCCAACACACATCCGAGTTTATAAATTCTCCTGAGGAAGCCATTAACGGAGCTTCACACAGAAAAATTAAATGAGGATAGCAAAGAAAGTAATAATAATTTGAAAAAATGAGAAAAAAGAATCCATAATTCATCTAATAGTATAAGGTCACTGGGCTTCCCTAATAGCTCAGTTGGTAAAGAATCTGCCTGCAATGCAGGAGACCCCAGTTCGATTCCTGGGTCAGGAAGGTCCCCTGAAGAAGGAAATAGCATCCCACTCCATCCCCTGAAGAAGGAAATGACATCCTACTCTAGTATTTTCGCCTAGAGAATCCCATGGACAAAGGAGCCCAGCCTCCTTTGGGGTCACAAGAGTCAGACACGACTTAGCAACTAAAGAGATAGAGAGAGATAAGGTCACTTCCCCTGTCACTGGCATTTTAAACTGTCTTTTCCAACCTTAGACCCTCCCCCACCACACACTCACCTCACAAACATACTAACCAAAAGTAAAGTGATTGGGTTACTCAGCAGAAAGCTCAAAGATGTAGGCAATAATAAAAATAAATTACCCTAGGAGAAGGCAGTGGCAACCTGCTCCAGTACTCTTGCCTGGAAAATCCCATGGACGGAGGAGCCTGGTAGGCTGCAGTCCACGGGGTTGCACAGAGTCGGACACGACTGAAGCGACTTAGCAGCATGTGTCTCAATGCAATATACACTAGAATGTAAGGTAATCTTCCATATATACAGAGAACTTTCATTCAATGTTTTATTGGTTGACATGTTTCTACAGCATTCTTTGAAGATACTTATTTCATTAATTTCGTTGTAATAGTGTATGAAATTATATGTCATAAGCAGGAGGGTAGCCATTTAGAAATATTGCTGTTTTTATGTTGCTGCTGCTGCTTAGTTGAGTCAGTCGTGTCCGACTCTGTGTGACTCCATAGACGGCAGCCCACCAGGCTCCTTTGTCCCTGGGATTCTCCAGGCAAGAGTACTGGAGTGGGTGTTAGTATTTTATGAAAACTCATTAAAGCTCTCTTTGTCCCTCTTGAGTGTCGGTGTATGGGTTTTTATTGGATTCATTGTTTGAATAAGCTAGGTTTTTAGAACATACAAAATTCACTTTCATCAAAGTCTTGTGGCATTGTGCATCATGTATGTTTCATCACTGAAATTTTTATTCCAGCCACAGGACCCATTCATATCCATTAGAACAAGTTTGTCTGTTATAGCTCATCCATAGTTATGCTAGTGAGGTCTACGATATAATCGCTAACTCTATTGCTATTTATAAGGAGATTTTGTAAAGGTCTGTTTACAATCCTATTTATCCTAGTTATTATGAAAAAAGTTCCCAGGACTTCCCTGGTGGCTCAGATGGTAAAGCGTCTGTCTACAATGCAGGAGACCCAGGTTCGAGCCCTGGGTTGGGAAGATCCCCTGGAGGAGGAAATGGCAATCCACTCCAGTACTATTGCCTGGAAAATCCCATGGACAGAGGAGCCTGGAAGGCTAGTCTATGGGGTCACAAAGAGTCGGACGCGACTGAGCAACTTCACTTTCACTTTCCCAGGAATAGTCACAGTCTGACTTAAACTTGCTTATGTGCTAAGTTTCTTCAGGCTTGTCTACTCTTTACCATCCCTTGGACTGTAGGCAACCCCCATCCCCAGGCTCCTCTGTCCGTGGGTTTCTCCAGGCAAGAACACTGGAGTGGGTTGTCATGCCCTCCTTCAGGGGATCTTCCCAACCCCGGGATTGAACCTGCATCTCTCATGTCTATTGCACTGGCAGACAGGTTCTTTTACGGCTAGCATCACCTTGGTGAACCCTACTTATCCCCCTCCAATTTTCTTTTCCTTGTCACTTTGATTGTGTCAATGGACTTCCATAAGCATCATGAACAAGCATTGATTGAGATTGTTTGCCACACATAATGCTCCCCAAGTAGAATTTTGTTATTCAAGTTAAAACTGGGATATAGTCAGATAATATAAAAAACATATCTAAGTCCCCTGAAAGTGCTTTCCTCTCTTCTAAAATGGGAGGAGTGTTTGGAAGGCAAGAAATGCTATAATACGGAAATAATGCTACTAGCTGTACTGATAGAATTCTTTGATACTCATCACTCCTTATCCACCCCAAAGTTAACTGGACTCGTGTGACAAAAATAAGTTGGACAGTAAATAAGACATTCAAGGAAAAAGCAAACTGGAAATTTTGAATTTCTGGGAGCCTAGTGCCTCTCCTTCTTCTGAGTGCCCATACTCCACAGGAATTACACACAGTTCTTTCTCAGGAAGCCTTGGGAAGTGATCAAGCAAGAGTAAATACAACTCATTATCAGCTGGATGTAGTCCATCAAAATATAAGGGGAAATATCCTTAAGGGCATGGCAGCTTCATGGAAAGTTATGAATTGGCAATCATGGAGCTTATCATAATCAGTAACACCCTAAGATGTGGTAACATCAAGGCTGGCAATCAGTACATGAAAACTACAAATATTTTTTCATGCTGAGTCAAGTAGACTTAGCTTTGAAAGACGTGAGAGATGAAGGAAACAGGCTGTAGTACTACAAACTCCCTTTTTCCTTGTTTTATCTTTACATTTAGTCATCATTGCTAATTCTTTCTACCAAAGTTTGTTTTGTATCAGGTATGATAGTAAACTCAACAGATAGTCAGAATTTACTGCATGATGCAGGGTGCTCAAATCCAATGCTCTGTGACATTCTAAAGGGGTGGGATGGGGTGGGAGGTGGGAAGAAGGTTTAATAAGAGTGGGGAGTCATATGTATATCTATGGTATATATCTATGACTGATTCATGCTGATATATGGCAGAAACCAACACTATATTATAAAACAATTATCCTCCAATTAAAAATAAATAAATTAATAAAAAAAGAAAGAAAGAAACAGAATGATCAGTCCCTGATTGAAGTAACTGACAGCTATCATGGACTATTTAAGAGTAATAATATTACAAAATTAATAGTATTTATTAAATACTTACTATGTAGACTCTGACAATCACTTTACAGAAAGCAAAGTACCTAATTCTCTCAGAAACTTCATCACAAGTATTTATGTTACCATAGTGTGAAAAGAATGAGACTAAGTTTTGGAGAAGTTTAAACACTGACCAACATTACACAACCAACAAGCACTGGGAATAAGAGTCAAATCCACGTGCACCTGGTTTAGAACCCACTTTTATAAAATAAAGGTTTGGTAGACATTTTGTCTGTGAAATTTTTTTGGGGGGGTGAGGTTTAAAGGACCTATTTTGGGCAAGGTTAATGCTTCTTGGTCTGGGTTATTTTTTAATAACTATTTAGGAAACCTCAAATAGTAACAGAATTCCCCTCTAACTATCACCAAGAAGCAGTGGTTTAGTGTTCTTTTATATTATTTTTAGGAATCACTAAAACCATCTGAATTTTACATTTGGCTAAAAGCAAATATGGCTCAATATATACTTGGCTTTCTAATTCCCAGTCCAATTAAGATCAGACTGACACATCAGAAAATAAGAAAATAAAACTACACTCATCCAATCTGAATCAATAGTATGAATACTTACTGACTTTAAGTGCTCGTGTTGATTTTAAGTGACAGTGTTAATTGATCAAAATAATTAAAATAAGGTTTCTGCAGCCTTTTTAAATTGTAGTTAAAACGTGTTCATATTTCTCACCATTGTATTTTGGGGCATGATGTCAACAAATAGAACTAGCATGCAGACATCTGATGGACGAATACTGACAAGTCTAGCTGACAATCCAATGGGATGTGAAAAGAAAAATGAATGAATCAAAACAAAAATGTATCCAGTAGTTCTCATTTGAAAAGGCTTCAGAAAACACCGTCCTCAGAGGAAAGTAATTGCCGACAGATATTTGTGTTTGCAAAAATGTGAAATGCCTGGGAAAGGCAAAAATCACTGTTTCTGTTCCTCTCATTTTATATCCTTATTGATCAGAATGCTGTAATTTTCATGGTGCTGGTGGGGAAAAGACAAGCAAGTAAGAGTGTAATTACTCAGAAGAGAGGTTTGGGAGCAATTTTTGTAATTCATTACCTAACCCTAGAAGGGACAAAGAGTAATATTCAAAACTGTGTTCACAGGAGATTCACTCTTATTGATTTGATTATATTTGAACACCTTTCCTAAATTACTATTGTCATTGAATAATCTGTATAATTATTCTTTAATTTTAAAACTTCCTTTGCATTGGTTAAGGTGAGAAAGCCTCTCCAAAAGTTGAATACTGTTCTTTACTTAAAATATGTGTGTATGTGTGTGTGTGTTATGTTCCATGTGGGGAGAAAATATCATTAAATAAAAATCTTTTGTTCTGTGCTATGAAAGAAGAAATAAGTCAAAGTAGGTGGCTCTTGACAATTTTCAGCCAAGCATACCTCTTAAAAATTCAGTCTGCCCACATTTGCCTTTTGACTTCTAGATGTTGTCAGTACAGAAGGGACAAATAGAAATAATGATTTTTTTTTTTTTTCTTTTCAGGGTAAACTGTGATGTCTTGGGCATAGGGAGGAGAACAAAATTGTTCCCTTTCTACTTGGTCTATTTGACTGAGATTATTAATTTTCTCTTGTAAATGTATTAACATAGAACAGAACAAAAATAATGCAAAAAAACACACAAAAGTTTCTCTCTTAATCATGCAGTTGGCAAACCCCCAAATATAAAAATTGCGATTAATAAGAATATTCTGTTCACTTTTTATTGATATCCCCCACCTCCACCCCCAGCACCACAAACAACTGCATGGATTTTATTTCATTTGTTTGTTTATATATATATATATATATATATATATATATATATATATATGTGTGTGTGTGTGTGTACATAAAATATATACACACACATACATATGCAATTATATATGTATATATGTGTGTGTGCATATATATATATATATAATGTACTTTTAGAAATGTTCAGAATCATAAAGGGATAATTTACTAGCTCACTAATAATTTCATGGTAATTAGAGAAACTAGACGATATTTTCCTTCCTATGACAAACAACAAGAAAGTCCCCAGAGGTGAAAAGAAGTAAAGGTGGAAAAGCAAGAATTAAGACTGCAGAACCTGTGTGGAAAGACAATTTGTGGTTCCCTGGTGGCTCAGATGGTAAAGGGAGCTCCATCTGCAACGCAGAAAACCATGGGTTCTATCTCTGGGTTGGAAAGATCCCATGGAGATGGGAATGGCTACCCATTCTAATATTCTTGCCTGGAGAATTCCTACATTTTATGATTTCTCTTTAATGTGAAAAAGGCGTAGGTAAGAGTATCTTCTTGGATCTTTATGAATTTCTATACTGTTTCTTCTTCAGTATAAATTCTCTTGAAGTGAGGGAAGTGATAGCAAATTATGACAACCATTTTCTCAAGCAAGAGTAAGATATCACTCCAATGAAGGAAAAATGCATTTTAATTCTGAAATTTAGTGAAACAAGATCAATGCTTGGGCCTACAGATGTGAATTTGAATCTCAGCTCCTATACCTATGAACTGTGTGTTCTTGAGAAATTTATACATTATCCATTATCTGAAAAACTGTAGATTAAATTAATGAATTCAAAAGATTTCCTGAGAACAAAATGAAATAATAAATGTAAAAAGGCACCACTGTAAGTATTGAAGCTGTACTGTAAGTGTACATAGTTATCATTCTCATCCCTTTGCTAGATTAGTAATATGGAGCCAATCTGGATATTTTCTACTGCCTTACATGTGTAAACCTATGTGTATGTGGATTGGTTAACTTAATAGGATTATAATCTCTAGGATTATTTCAGAGAAAGCTTCTTCCATTAAAATTAATAATATTTGTACTCCAAATTAAAATTTACACACAAATTTTAATCCTTGGAATTGTCTTCTTAATATATTTTTGCAGTATCTGTCAGTGACCAAATTATCTTAGAAACAGTATTCTCAAAAAATCTGTCCTAAGCATAACAATTTGATTTACTGAAGTTAATTTAATTTCTGGCTTGCGTTTGTAAGTAGGGAGAATTAAAGCTGCAACCTATGAATCTCCAAACATGCATTTTCTTTGGATCAATTAACAATGCCACTAAACTCTGACCCATAGATTTCTATCTTTGCCAACCCAATTTCTGCTATATTAAATGGCATGATGCCAATTGGGCAATAGTTTTGCCTGGAAACATATGACCTCTGGGAAATGGACTGAGACCCCCCTCAATTGAGGACCAGGAAAGCCATCTGTTAGTAGCAGGTAATGAAAAATAAAGTCTATCCTGTAAGGCAGGGAGCATTGATTAGATTTTTGCTAGACAAGACCCTATCTTTCCCAAATGAGCTTCCAATCTTAATTTGTTTTCTTCACTGTTATCTAAGTCGGGGTCTCAAAAAATGAAAAACTAATGTGATGCTCTGATAGACTTTGATCTAATATTCAGGCTTGTTTAATAATGAAAAATAAAATAAAAACAATTATTTTTGCCTGAACATTAACTTATGCTTAGAACATGCATTTGGAGACAAAAAAAAAAAAAAAAAAAAACTATAGGTTTCTCTAGCAGAGTAGTTATAAGATACTTTCTTTGTGCCTGAATGAAGCTGGTCCTTATATTTTCATCATCCTGAAAGTCTTAACTATGGAATAATCACCTATAGCTTCAGTATTTTTTCACATCAGTCTCAGAAGCTTTCTTTTATTCTTTATACTGTACATTATAAATTTTCATTTAAGTAATTAACTAGGGATCATTAAATTACATAAATTATAAAAGGGTCAAGTGCTACATAAATAATAAATAATAAAAATAAAAGTATATTAAAAATGGCCTAGGGCCAAATGTAAGCTTTATGACAATATATGATGAGAGGAATGATAAACTATAATGTAAATGTAATAATTTACATTACAATAATATGATATAATATAAAATGCAATGTAATGACCAGATCTACTGTTTGGGTTTAAAAATTGATATGATATAATAGCTCACATTCATAAAACACTTCTACTTTTCAAGCATTTCACACTGAATCTTCAATTCCCTTATACCAAGTTCCTAGAAGAGTTGGGAATACTTTATCAGTAACCATGTTTTAGTCAAAACAACTTTGCAAGGTTAGGTATTATTAATAGCTCTATTTCACAGATGAGAAAAACCAGAATAAATTAAGAGACTTCCAGTTCCCAGTTTTGAATGTAAGGAACTTGGAAGTCACCACTTTGTCTTGACAACAAATATTGATAAAAGCTAAATAGACTGAAAAATCTACAGTTCTTGCATGAGGACTGAGGATAGGATAAACCATTGGCCCAATTATAGAGACTTAGGCAGCCAAATGCAGGGAGGAATGGTTTCTCTGAGGGGAGAGTAAGAAGAAATGGTCAAGGGAACCAGTGCCGGGGTAAGAAAACCTGAACTACAGTGGATGAATTAGGTCTCAGTGCTCTCCCCACTGAGAATTAAAAGCTACAAGGGGGCCTGGACATACGGAGGACTCCACAAAATTATGATGTCCACTTCCAGGAGTTCCATCAGTTCAGTTCAGTTCAGTCACTCAGTTGTGTCCAACTCTTTGTGACCCCATGAACCACAGCACGCCAGGCCTCCCTCTCCATCATCAACTCCCGGAGTTCACCCAAATTCATGTCCACTGAGTTGGTGATGCCATCCAAAAATCTCATCCTCTGTTGTCCCCATCTTCTCCTGCCCTCAGCCTTTCCTAGAATCAAGGTCTTTTTAAATGAGTCAGCTCTTCCCATCAGGTGGCCAAAGTATTAGAGTTTCAGCTTCAACATCAGTCATTCCAATGAACACCCACGACTGATCTCCTTTAGGATATACTGGTTGGATCTCCTTGCAGCCCAAGGGACTCTCAGAGTCTTCTCCAACATCACAGTTCAAAAGCATCAGTTCTTCAGTGCTCAGCTTTCTTTATAGTCCAACTCTCACATCCTTACATGACTACTGGAAAAAACATAGCTTTGACTAGATGGACCTTTGATGGCAAAGTAATGTCTCTGCTTTTTAATATGCTGTCTAGTTTGGTCAAAACGTTTCTTCCAAGGAGCAAGCGTCTTTTAATTTCATGGCTGCAGCCACCATCCCCAATGATTTTGGAGCCCAAGAAAATAAAGTCTGTCACTGTTTCCATTTTTCTCCCATCCATTTGCCATGAAGTAATGGGACCAGATGCCATGATCTTCATTTTTTGAAGGTAGAGTTTGAAGCCAGCTCTTTCACTCTCCTCTTTCAAGAGGCTCTTTAGTTCCTCTTAGCTTTCTGCCATAAGGTTGGTGTCATCTGCATATCTGAGGTTATTGATATTTTTCCCAGCAATCTTTTTTAAATAATTTCTTCAGATCCATTTCTCTAGATTCCATATGTGTGCATTAGAATACAATATTTATCTTTTTCTTTCTGACTCACTTCACTCTGTATAATAGGTTCTAGGTTCATCCACCTCATCAGAACTGACTCAAATGGATTCCTTTTTACAGCTGAGTAATATTCCATTGTGTATATGTACCACACTTCTTTATCCATTCATTTGTCAATGGGTATCTGGGTTGCTTCCATGTTCTAGATATTGTACACAGTGCTGCAACAAACAATAGGATACATGTGTCTTTTTTAACTCTGGTTTCCTCAGGGGATATGCCTAGGAGTGGGATTGCTGGGTCACATGATAGTTTTATTCCTTGTTTTTTAAGGAATCTCCATACCGTTTTCCATAGTGGTTGTATCAATCTACATTCCCACCAACAGTGCAAGAGTGTTCCCTTTTCTCTACACCCTCTCCAGGATTTGTTGTTTGTCGACTTTTTGATGATGGCCATTCTGGCCAGTGTGGGGTGATATCTCATTGTGGTTTTGATTTTCATTTTTCTAATAATGAATGATGTTGAGCATCTTTTCGTGTGTTGTTGGCCATCTGTTTGTCTTCTTTGGAGAAATGTCTTTTCCCCACTTTTTTATTGGGTTGTTTGTTTGCCTGGTATTCAGTTGTAGAGCTGCTGCTTGTATATTTTGGCAATTAATCATTTGTCAGTTGTTTCATTTGCTATTATTTTTTCCCATTCTGAGAGTTGTCTTTTCACCTTGCTTATAGTTTCCTTTGCTGTGCAAAAGCTTTTGAATTTAATCAGGTCCCACTTGTTTACTTTTTTAAATTTCCATTACTCTAGGAGGTGGGTGAAAGAGGATCTTGCTTTGATTTATGTCATCGAGTGTTCTGCATATGTTTTCCTCTAATAGTTTTATAGTTTCTGGTCTCACATTTAGGTCTTTAATCCATTCTGAGTTTATCTTTGTATACAGTGTTAAGAAGTGTTCTAATTTCATTCTTTTACATGTAGCTGTCCAGTTTTCCCAACAGCATTTATTGAAGAGGCTTCTTTTGCCCCATTGTATATTCTTGCATCTTTTGTCAAAAAGAAGTTACCCATAGGTGCATGGGCTTATTTCTGGGCTTTCTATCTTGTTCTATTGGTCTATATTTCTGTTTTTGTGCCAGTACCATCTGGTCTTGATGACTGTACCTTTGTAGTATAATCTGAAGTCAGGAAAGTTAGCTCCTCCAGCTCCATTCTTCTTTCTCAAGACTGCTTTGGCTATTGGGGGTCTTTTGTGTTTCCATATGAATTGTGAAATTTTTTGTTCTAGTTCTGTGCAAAATGCGATTAGTAAATTGATAAGGATAGCATTGACTTTGTAGACTGTATTTGGTATTATAGTCATTTTCACAATATTGATTCTTCCTACCAAGGAACATGGAATATCTCTCCATATGTTGAGGTCATCTTTGATTTTTTTTTATCAATGTCTTATAATTTTCTGTCTACAGTTCTTTTGTCTCCTTCAGTTCAGTTCAGTTCAGATGCTCAGTCGTGTCCGACTCTTTGCGACCCCATGAATCACAGCACACCAGGCCTCCCTGTCCATCACCAACTCCCGGACTTCACTCAGACTCATGTCCATCGAGTCAATGATGCCATCCAGCCATCTCATCCTCTGTCGTCCCCTTCTCGTCCTACCCCCAATCCTTCCCAGAATCGGGGTCTTTTCCAATGAGTCAACTCTTCGCATGAGGTGGCCAAAGTACTGGAGCTTCAGCTTTAGCATCATTCCTCCCAAAGAAATCCCAGGGCTGATCTCCTTCAGAATGGACTGGTTGGATCTCCTTGCAGTCCAAGGGACTCTCAAAGAGTCTTCTCCAACACCGCAGTTCAAAAGCATCAGTTCTTTTGCTCTCAGCTTTCTTCACAGTTCAACTCTCACATCCATACATAACCAGTGGAAAAACCATAGCCTTGACTAGATAGACCTTTGTTGGTAAAGTAATATCTTTGCTTTTGAATATGCTATCTAGGTTGGTCATAACTTTTCTTCCAAGGAGTCAGCGTCTTTTAATTTCATGGCTGCAATCACCATCTGCAGTGATTTTGGAGCCCCCCAAAATAAAGCCTGACACTGTTTCCACTGTTTCCCCATCTATTTCCCATGAAGTGATGAGACCAGATGCCATGATCTTCGTTTTCTAAATGTTGAGCTTTAAGCCAACTTTTAACTCTCCTCTTTCACTTTCATCAAGAGGCTTTTTAGCTCCTCTTCACTTTCTGCCATAGGGTGGTGTCATCCACATATCTGAGGTTATTGATATTTCTCCCAGGAATCTTGATTCCAGCTTATGCTTCTTCCAGCCCAGCGTCTCTCATGATGTACTCTGCAGAGAAGTTAAATAAGCAGGGTGACAATATACAGCCTTGACATACTCCTTTTCCTATTTGGAACCAGTCTGTTGTTCCATGTCCAGTTCTAACTGTTGTTTCCTGACCTGCATACATTTCTCAAGAGGCAGGTCAGGTGGTCTGGTATTCCCATCTCTTTCAGAATTTTCCACAGTTTATTGTGATCCACACAGTCAAAGGCTTTGGCATAGTCAATAAAGCAGAAATAGATGTTTTTCTGGAACTCTCTTGCTTTTTCCATGATCCAGCAGATGTTGGCAATTTTATCTCTGGTTCCTCTGCCTTTTCTAAATCCAGCTTGAACATCTGGAAGTTCATGGTTCACATATTGCTGAAAAGCCTGGTTTGGAGAATTTTGAGCATTACTTTACTAGCTTGTGAGATGAGTGCAATTGTGCTTTCTTTGGCATTGCCTTTCTTTGGGATTTGAATGAAAATTGACCTTTTCCAGTCCTGTGGCCACTGCTGAGTTTTCCAAATTTGCTGGTATATTGAGTGCACCACATTCACAGAATTATCTTTTAGGATTTGAAATAGCTCAACTGGAATTCCATCACCTCCACTAGCTTTGTTCATAGTGATGCTTTCTAAGGCCCACTTGACTTCACATTCCATGATGTCTGGTTCTAGGTGAGTGATCACACCATGGTGATTATCTGGGTTGTGAAGATCTTTTTTGTACAGTTCTTCTGTGTATTCTTGCCACCTCTTCTTAATATCTTCTGCTTCTGTTAGTTCCATACCATTTCTGTCCTTTAACAAGCCCATCTTTGCATGAAATGTTCCCTTGGTGTCTCTACTTTTCTTGAAGAGATCTCTAGTCTTTCCCATTCTATCATTTTCCTCTATTTCTTTGCACTGACCACTGTTTCCTTAGGTAAGTTTGTTCCTAGAAATTTAATTCTTTTTGTTGCAATGGTGCATGGGATTGATATCTTAATTTCTCTTTCTGATTTTTTCATTGTCAGTATATAGAAATGCAAGTGATTTCTGTGTATTGATTTTGTATCCTGCAACTTTGCTAAATTCACTGCTTAGCTCCAGTAATTTTCTGATACTATCTTTATGACTTTCTATGTACAGTATCATGTCATCTGCAAACAGTGAGAGCTTTACTTCTTATTTTCCAATCTGCATTCCTTCTATTTCCTTTTCTTCTCTGACTGCTGTAGCTAGAATCTCCAGGACTATGTGGGATAATAGTAGTGAAAGTGGACACCATTGTCTTGATCTTAGGGGGAATGCTTTCAATTTCTCACCATTGAGAATAATGTTTGCTGTAGGCTTATCATATAAGTATTATTTTGGTATCAGGGTGATGGTGGCCTTGTAAAATGAGTTTGGAAATGATCTTTCCTCTGGAATTTTTTTTGAAAGAGTTTTAGAAGGAAAGGCCTTTACTATGTTTAGGTAGGTTCCTTCTATGCCCATTTTTTGAAGCATTTTAACCATAAATGGATGCTGAATTTGGTCAAAGGCTTTTTCTGCATCTATTGAAATGATCATATAGTTTTTATCTTTCAGTTTGTTAATATGGTATATCACATTGATTGATCTGAGTATATTGAAGAATTCTGGCATTCCTGGAATAAATCCAACTTGATCATGGTGTATGAGCTTTTTGATGTGTTGCTGAATTCTATCTGCTAAAATTTTGTTGAAAATTTTTGCATCTATATTCATTAGTGATATTGGCCTGTAGCTTTCTAGTGTTGTCTTTGTCTGATTTTGGTATCAGGGTGATGGTGGCCTTGTAGAATGAGTTTGGAAGTGATCCTTCCTCTGGAATTTTTTTGAAAAAGTTTTAGAAGGAAAGGCATTAGCTGTTCTCTTAATGTTTGATAGAATTCTCCTGTGACACCATCTGGTCCTGGGCTTTTGTTTTTTGGGAGATTTTTGATCATAGCTTCAATTTTAGTGCTTGTAACTGGGTTGTCCATGATTTCTATTTCTTCCTGGTTCAGTCTTGGAAGATTGAACTTTTCTGAAAATCTGTCCCTTTCTTCCAGGTTATCCATTTTATTGCCATATAGTTGTTCATTATAGTCTCTTATAATCCTTTGTATTTCTGCATTGTCTGTTGTAACCTCTCCTTTTTCATTTCTAATTTTGTTGATTTGATTCTTCTATATTTTTCTTGATGAGTCTGGCTGAAGGTTTTTCAATTTTGTTTATCTTCTCAAAGAAACAGCTTTTAGTTTTATTCATCTTTACTATTGTTTCTCTCATTTCTCTTTCATTTATATCGGCTTGGATCTTTCTTTCTTTCTCCTAAGTTTTTATTTGCTTGTTCTTTTCCCAGTTGTTTTAGTTGTAAAGTTAAGCTGTCTATTCGATGTTTCACTTGTTTCTTGAGGTAGGATTGTATCACTATAAACTTCCCTCTTAGAGCTGGGTTTGCTGCATCCCATGGGTTTTGAGTTATCATGTTTTCTTGTCATTTGTTTCTAGAAATTTTTTTGATTTCCCCTCTGATTTCTTCAGTAACCTGTTGGTTATTTAGAAACATGTTGTTTATTCTCCGTGTGTTTGTGTTTCTTACGGTTATTTTCCTTTTAATTGATATCTAATCTTATGGTGTTGTGATCAGAGAAGATGCTTGATATGATTTCAATCTTCTTAAATTTACTGAGGTTTGATTTGTGACCCAAGATGTTGTCCAACATGTAGAATGTTCCATGTGTACTTGAGAAGAATGTGAATTCTTCTGCATTTGGATGGCATGTCCTGAAGATATCAATGAGAGCCATCTCATCTAATGTATCATTTAAGACTTGTATTTCCGTATTAATTTTCTGTTTTGATGATCTGTCCATTGGTGTGAGTGGGGTGTTAAAGTCTCCTACTATTATTGAGTTACTGTCAATTTCTCCTTTATGTCTGCTAGTGTTTGTCTTATGTATTGAGGTGCTCCTATGTTGGATGCATAGATATTTGCAATTGATTGTTATGTCTTCCTCTTGGATTGATACCTTGATCATTATGTAGTGTCCTTCCTTATCTCTTGTAATCTTTTTTTATTTTAAGGTTTATTTTATCTGATATGTGGATTGCTACTCCAACTTTCTTTTGCTTCCCATTTGCATAGGATATATTTTCCCATCCTCTCACTTTCAGTCTATATGTGTCTTGAGGTCTAAAGTGGGTGTTTTGTAAATAGCATATATATGGGTCTTATTTTTGTATCCCTTCAGCCAGTCTGTATCTTTTGGTTGGGACATTTAATCCATTTGCATTTAAAGTAATTGATATATATGTTCCTATTGCCATTTTCTTAATTGTTTGAGGTTAATTTTGTAAATCTTTTTTCCTCATTTGTATTTCTTGACTATATAAATCCATTTAACATTGTTGTAAAGCTGGTTTGGTGGTACTGAATTCTCTTAACTTTGGCTTGTCTGAAAAGCTTTTGATTTCTCCATCAATTTTGAATGAGATCCTTGCTGGGTACAGTAATCTTGGTTGTAGATTTTTCTGTTTCAGTACTTTAAATATATCCTGCCATTCCCTTCTGGCCTGCAGAGTTTCTGCTGAAAGATCAGATGTTAAGTGTATAGGGTTTCCCTTGTATGTCACTTGTTGCTTCTCCCTTGCTGCTTTTAAAATTCTTTCTTTGTGTTTAGTCTTTGTTTGTTTGATTAGTATATGTCTTGGTGTGTTTCTCTTTGGGTTTATTCTGTATGGGACTCTTTGTGCCTCTCAGATTTGATTGACTATTTCCTTTTCCATCTTGGGGAAATTTTCAACTATCATCTCTTCAAAAATTTTTTCATACACTTTCTTTTTCTCTTCTTCTTCTGAAGGTGAAGGTGAAGTTGAAGTCACTCAGTCGTGTCCATCTCTTTGCGACCCCATGGACTGTAACCTACTAGGCTTCTCCGTCCATGGGATTCTCCAGGCAAGAATACTGGAGTGGATTGCCACTTCCTTCTCCAAGGGATCTTCCCGACCCAGGGATCGAACCCGGGTCTCCAGCATTGGAGGCAGACGCTTTAACCTCTGAGCCACCAGGGAAGCCCTATGGGACCCCTATTATTTGAATGTTGGTGAATTTGATATTGTCTCAGAAGTCTCTGAGATTATCCTCAGTTCTTTTCATTCTGTTTATTTTACTCTGCTCTGCAGAAGTTATTTCACCATTTTATCTTCCAGCTCACTGATTTATTCTTCTACTTCAAATAGTCTGCTATCAATTCCTTCTAGGGTATTTTTAATTTCAGTAATTGTGTTGTTTGCATTTTTAGTCTTTAATTCTTCTAGGTCTTTGTTAATTGATTCTTGTATTTTCTCTATTTTGGTTTCAAGGTTTTTGATCATCTTTACTTTCATTATTCTGAATACTTTTCCAGGTAGTTTGCCTGTTTCCTCTTCATTTATTTGGACTTCTGTGTTTCTGGTTTGTTGTTTCATTTGTGTAGTATTTTCTGCCTTTTCATTATTTATTTATTTATTTTTAACTTATTGTGTTTGAGGTCTCCTTTTCCCAGGCTTCAAGGTTGAATTCTTTCTTCCTTTTGGTTTCTTCCCTTTAAGTTTGGCCCAGTGGTTTGTGTAAGCTTCTTATAGGGTGAGATTTGTGCTGAATTTTGTTTGTTTGGTTGTTTTTCCTCTGATGGGCGAGGCTGAGTGAGGTGGTACTCCTGTCTGCTGATGATTTGGTTTGTATTTTTGTTTTGTTTGTTGTTTAGATAAGGCATCCTGCAAAGGGTGTTATTGGTGGTTGTGTGATGCCAGGTCTTGTATTACAGTGGTTTCCTTTGTGTGAGTTCTCACTATTGGATTCCCCCTAGGGTTAGTTCTCTGGTAGTCTAGGGTCTTAGATACAGTGCGTCCACTCCAAAGGCTCAGGGTTTGATCTTTACTGAATGACAAAATGACTGCTGGCTTTCACTGGAGCCCAGAGAAGGAAGGATTCCTCGGTAGTTTTTGGTTATGATTCAAATAGTTTTGGTCCTTGAGATAACTGAAATTCCATTGACTTGTTTTTTCAAAGTCTCACGGTGTTTGCTCTGACTTCTGCCATCTGGTCTCCATTTCAGGAGGGTAGAAACAGAAAGAGGAAAGGACCTCCCAGCAATCTTGATTCCAGCTTGTGGTTCTTCCAGCTTATCATTTCATATGGTGTGCTCTGCATATAAGTTAAATAAGCAGGGTGACAATATACAGCTTTGATGTACTCCTTCCCCAATTTGGAAGCAGTTCATTGTTCCATGTCTAGTTCTAACTGTTGCTTCTGGTATTCTCTTCTCTTTAAGAATTTTCCACAGTTTGCTGTGATCCACACAATGTAAGGCTTTAGTGTAGTCAATAAAGCAGAAGTAGAATAGATGCTTTTCTGGAATTCCCTTTCTTTTTCTATGATCCAGTGGAATGTTGGATAAAGAATATCTACAAAAAAAACAAAAAAACTAGAGTTAAAACTATACTTATTCTAAGAAACTCAAAGCTTTTCCAGTAAGATCCGCAAACAACGAAGGATGTGCTCTCTCACCATTCCTTTCTGACATTGTACACTAAGCTATTTGCCCTGTCGCACAAACAATTTTAGCGAAATCCTGGATGTAAACATAAGTCTGATTGCAAAGAACACTTACTTATCCCACTATACACTGTTACTTTATAGTAACTTACTAGATACTTAGTACATACTATTCTCACCTAATCTCCATCTCATACTTTTCTGAGCAAGTTGTTGAGTAAACTGTCAATTAATGGTCACATAACTATAGTTTCACTATATGAATTATTTTATACCACTGTATTTTATTTGAGTTATAAAATGCATAAAATAATATTAATTCTGATCCTTAAATCACTGAATAAAAATATTTTTCTTTTAAAAAAGTAGATTTCAGAGAAACAGTGGAATAGTAACAGTTAATAGTAACAAGAAATAAGTATATTGGGAAAATTGAGGAATGCAGAGAAAATCAGTGTGACTGGCATAGAAGAGTAAAGAGAACAGTAGTGAAATGGCTGAGAAAAGTGATTGAGACTCCACACTCCCAATGCAGGGGACATGGGTTCAATCCCAGATTGGGGAACTAAGATCTTGTATGCTGCATCACATAGCCAAAAAAAAAAAAAAATCCTAATAAACTACTTTAAAATTCTGTTTTAATATTTTTTTAAATAATAAAATAGAGTACAAAATCCAAAGTCAGTTGAGAAGGAAGGTGAGAGAATGGTACCATGCCATTAACATCAATTCAGTTCAGTTCAGTCACTCAGTCATGTCTGACTATTTACAACCCCATGAATAGCAGCACACCAGGCCTCCCTGTCCACCACCAACTCCCAGAGTTCACTCAGACTCATGTACATTGAGTTGGTGATGCCATCTAGCCGTCTCATCCTCTGTTGTCCCCTTTCCCTCCTGCCCCCAATCCCTCCCAACATCAGGGTAGGAAAAACCATAACCTTGACTAGATGGACCTTTGTTGGGAAAGTAATGTCTCTGCTTTTGAATATACTATCTAGGTTGCTCATAACTTTCCTTCCAAGGAGTAACTGTCTTTTAATTTCATGGCTGCAATCACCATCTGCAGCGGTTTTGGTGTCCCCCAAAATTAAGTCTGACACTGTTTCCACTGTTTCCCTGTCTATTTGCCATGAAGTGATGGGACCAGATGCCATGATCCTAGTTTTTTGAATGTTGAGCTTTAGGTCAACTTTTTCACTCTCTTTCACTTTCATAACAAAAGTAAACTCCAAAACTGGAGGTGCTGATAGGTCTCATAAAAGTTAAAGAAATAATGGTGTGGATACTTTGGATACTAGAAAAAGTAAGCTGGGAGAAGAGGAGATGATGGCCTGTATGGTTGATTCATGTTGATATAAGCAAGAACCAACACACTATTGTAAAACAATTATCCTCCAATTAAAAATAAACTAATTAAAAATGATTTTGTAAAATTAGCAGTCTGTATCAGGTTATGATTTGGGGGTGACAAGGGAATGGGTTGCTAAGGTAATATCACAGAAAGGTAAAAGTAGGATAGAAAGCTGAGATATTAAAAATTCCATGCATTAGGTATGTTATGAACATGTAAAAGACACTGCTGCTGCTGCTGCTGCTGCTGCTGCTGCTGCTAAGTCTCTTCAGCTGTGTCCGACTCTGTGCGACCCATAGACGGCAGCCCACCAGGCTCCCCGGTCCCTGGGATTCTCCAGGCAAGAACACTGGAGTGGGTTGCCATTTCCTTCTCCAATGCATGAAAGTGAAAAGTGAAATCGCTCAGTCGTGTTTGACACTTAGCGACCCCATGGACTGCACCCTACGAGGCTCCTCCATCCATGTGATTTTCCAGGCAAGAGTACTAGAGTGGGTTGCCATTGCCTTCTCCGGTAAAAGACACTACATGCTTTAAATTCAATACAGAATATACCACAGTGTCATTCTGTGAGCTAAAAACTAAGTTCTTCAACTAATAGCTGGGAGTGACAGGGAATGCTAGAGATGTTAGCTCCCAAATGAAGTGGCATAAGATGGCATGAAATTCAAAAGATCTGGGTTTTTGTTTATCCTATTGTTAGTATTCATTTTAAGAAAGAAAAGGAAGGGACTTCCCCTGTGGTCCAGTGGTTAAGATTCCACACTTCCAATGCAAGGGGGTGTGGGTTCAATCCCTGTTTGGGGAACTAAGACCTCACATGCCACCGGCATGGCAAAAATAAATAAATAAATAAATAAGTAAGTAAGTAAATAAAATTTTAAAAGATAAATAAATAAGAAAGGAAAAGAAAATGATTGGGAAGCTTCTGCAATCAGTAGGAAAGAGGAGGGGAAGATATCTGTAAGTTTCACAGGAGTAAGAAAGTCCCCTGATACTTGAGAGGGCTGCAAGGAAGATGGTGAATTTGGTAGACTAAAAGGTTTCAATTAAGAAACAGAGGTAAAGAGAACAGAGAGAAAAGGAACTTTTAAAAGAGTTCTAGTGAGTATAGCAACAATCATTCTGGCAGAGGAGTGAGAGGTTTGCATCATGAATAAAACTTGATTATGGCCTGTACAGAACAGCATGAGTATTCAATTTCGCATACTGTTCAGTTCAGTTCAGTCGCTCAGTCGTGTCCGACTCTTTACGACCTCATGAATCGCAGCTCGCCAGGCCTCCCTGTCCATCACCAACTCCCAGAGTTCACTTAGAGTTGTGTCCATCGAGTCAGTGATGCCATCCAGCCATCTTAGAAAGTCCA
The DNA here is from genome assembly GCF_001704415.2 of Capra hircus. Classification (NCBI taxonomy): domain Eukaryota; kingdom Metazoa; phylum Chordata; class Mammalia; order Artiodactyla; family Bovidae; genus Capra; species Capra hircus. The sequence goes on along the minus strand of NC_030822.1, from coordinate 12,780,411 downwards.
AAAGGACTGAATTTCACTAAGTGACTGAGATACAGCCACATAAGACATGACAATCTCACAGAAGAAGGTGGACAGTTATTTTAAGCCAGAGTCCTGATTATTTAGCCCAAAGAAATAGAGGACTCATAGAAATTCAAGCTTCTGAACAGAGTTAAGGAAGAAATGAAAATACATTTCAGCTTGGACCTCTCAAAGAGTAACCAAGGAATGTTTAGTCATTAAAAAATCAACTTGAATATATGGGCTGTTACACAAAATTTACACACAGATGTGAGGGTATGTATTTGGACTATTTTCATGAAACAAAGGAAGACAAAGATTGATAAGAGAGGGTAGAGAAAAGAAGGGGATAAAACTTTAGACAATCTGGAAATGGTGAACCTTGATTGATTTTCATTTGGGGATAAATAGATTAGCTTTCATCTATCAAAGATAATCTGGAGTTTGTCCCTCAGCAGACTGACTCAGATACTGACAGTGAATCCCTGGAGCACCATAACAAGCTGTCTTTGCACAGTGCCAACTAGTGTCCTTCCACTGGGACCTGCACCATGTCATTCTGGGTCTGTGCCATGTCTTACAAAATGACTCAGACCCTAATGACTCTTCCTGCCAAAAGAAGTTTGAGGAACCTCTATGTCACAACATTACAGCAAAGAACTGAGAGAGATACAAAGCTGAAATGTTATGGAAAATCATACAAAACTTTCTTCCACAATTGGAAGCAGCATGTGTTTGCAGGCCAAGGAGATACTTATTCACCAGGTTTCTAAAATCTATTCTAAAAGTTTTATAATTGTATTACATACTGTGTCTAAGGATGTAATAGAAAATGTATCATTTTCATGCTTTATCATCACTCCCACTGAATCCCTGGCTATGTGATTCTCTTCCAAGCCCATAAAAAGAGGGAGAGTTTGTAAAGGGAGGAAGACTCCTTTTAAGGAGTTCCCTAGAAACAACTCGTGTCTCATTGGCTTTCACTGGGGTGGCTGTCTATTTTGAATCAATAATACAAAAGATGATGTTTCCCCGGTTAGTTTAGGACACAGTAAACCAATCCACAGTAAACCAATGGTGAAGCACTTTTCTCCAAGTATGGGGACTCCTCAAGAGAGATGCGGACATCTGAATAATATCAGTGAAATAAGTAAGAGAAGAAGAAATTGACAATGGGAAGACAAGCATGTGTACTTAACCAAACAGGACACATAACAGAAAATGTCAAATATATCTCTGTTCCAAGAATATTGTTCATATGGTAAACATTGAATGTACTTGTACATTTCCACCATAATCAGTGAGGTAAAATAAGAAATCAGCTGAGTATTTCCATGGTTAATAAAAATCCCTTAGACTTGCTGTTATTTTTCATTTGCTCAGTTATGAAAGACTCTTTGTGACCCCATGGACTGCAGCATACCAGGCATCCCTATCCTTCACCATCTCCCAGAGTTTGCTCATACTCATGTCCATTGAGTTGGTGACGTCATCAAACCATCTCATACTCTGTCATCTGATAGAGACTGGCTGACTCAGTGAAGAATCGTGTGTACGTTGAGCACTCAACTTTCCAGGTTTTGTCATTACATGATAGCCCCGAAGAGTAAAAATAAAACCAGGTGACTCCCTTTCTTCTGAGTTGTTACTTATAACACTTTACTCATCTGGATTGTTACTGATACTACTCTATCCAAGTTCTGGGTTCGCAGTTTGGCTACTTTAAAATAAAAGAATAGATTGGCTTTGAATAATTCCTAGGACTGAGCACAACACCCAAATGCAAATTTATCTTCTTAACTAGGTGATATGTATGTGTGTGTGTGGGGAGGTGTGTGGTGGGGGTGGAGTGGGGTAGTAGCAGTAAGTTCTTTCTTAGAAAAGGACACTATGATCTCAAAGGCTTCCAGTCTGGATAATTTATGTGTCTAAGGAATTCATCTCTTTCCTACAGTAATCAGCTATGCTAAGTTCAAGCAACACACTCACAAAAATGTAGATTTCAGTTTAATTCCCCCGTGCATCAAACTCCCAGAAGGATCTCTAGGGTCATGAAGAAAAGAAATATAAATGCAAACCAAACAGATTTTCTTAAAGGTATTTTTGCTATTAAGAGAAAAGAGAAGGAGAGGCAAAGAGAAAAGCCATAGAAATAACTCTCTATTACTACCCATATCTAGCTTGTTAAAAGTTTTTCCTCCTGTCAAACACACTGAGTCAGTGGTCAAGTAGGCAGAGCATTGCTGTTAAAGAAATTTGATTCTAGAAAACACATTCCTAGCAAAGACCTTTTGCAGGACTCACTTTGGTGCTAATGTTTAGTTCTACAGAGACCAATAAGCTCACTTTCAGTCTCAAACAGAATGAAAACAATCCTTTTTCATTCTATTTTCATCTTCGCAGATGCTTATTAAATGCAGACTACAGCCTGGTCACCAGGCTTGTCAGCTTTCATCCTAAAGATGGAGCCAAGAAAGAGTAGAGAGGGAAAATGTACATTTTCTCAAGTACTTCTCAACTTGCTAAATCTGAATTCCTGTGAAAAGACTAAAAAAAAAAAAAAAAAAAAAATTGACTCTAACTTGAGTCCTGGAAAATCAAAGCCTTCTTAGTGCATTGGTGGTTCCTATTGTTTATGAGAAGCACAGAGTGAAGTAATATGAAGTGTAAAATATTCCTTGTGAGAAGCTTTTTTGTCTTGGCAATTTTTGTCTTCCTCCTTTTGGTGGTGGGAGTGGATGTTGAGGTTTTTCTGAAGCAAGGCGTATTTTTGGGTAGCCAGATTTTGCAGAGAGCTCATTTAAATCATAGGCCTCCTAGCACATGGCAGGTAGGCAAGTTATGAGGAACAGAAAGGATAAAATAGGCTTCAGGAATTTCTTACCATCTTGGTATGCTTTTAAAACCTTCTGCTTGGGGAGCCAACTCTTTCTAGTACAAAGCCATATTGCTGAGATGCAGTTCTTCCATATCATATTGAGAGAGAGAAATAACTGATATGGATCAAACAGAAAAGAAATAAATCACTGAGACTGTGGGGTCAATAACTAGCTCCTTGAAAGTAGTAAAGTACCTCTTTTAGATCATCATTTAAGATTTCTGTCATTGATTTAGAAAATCTAAATCACTTACATCATCTATAAGAATTAGAAGGCAAAAAGAAGAAAAAGGTGGAATCAGGGAAACCAGTTAACAGCATTTTACAGTCTCAACATGATAACAGTTTAATCTAAAGGAGTTGAACTGGGGACAATAAGAATGTGTGATTTTGAGAGATAGTTAGAAGGCAAAATTTCTAATACACAGAATTGAGAAGGAATCAGTTGCTAGAATTTTAATGAGACAAGACCAGAAAAAGCATAACCCTTTATATCTATGATACATATTTACAAAGGTCCACCTGCATATAAAAGTTCAGATATCTGTAGGTTTTCATGTTCAAATGCAAGCTTCGCAAGTTCCAGTTCACTTTTATTCTTCCCACAGTTAAAGTCTAACTGTCCCAACTTATATGAATGATTTCAAAGTGGATTCGCTTTGTAGCCTACCAGGCTCCTCTGTCCACGGGATTTTCCAGGCAATAGTACTGGAGTGGATTGCCATTTCCTTCTCCAGGGGATATTCCCCACCCAGGGCTCAAACCCGGGTCTCCCACATTGTAGACAGACGTTTTACTGTCTGAGCCACTAGGGAAGTCACATATGGAATACTAGCCCTGGAATGCTCTTTATAGGAAGTTTAATAGCAATGTGTTTCTTCCCAAAGTAGTGCTGGGCTATACGCTTGAAAGTGAAAGTGAAAGTGAAGTCGCTCAGTCGTGTCCGACTCTGCGATCCCGTGGACTGTAGCCCATCAGGCTCTTTTGTCCATGGGATTCTCCAGGCAAGAATACTGGAGTGGGTTGCCATTTCCTTCTCCAGGGGATCTTCCCAACCCAGGGATCAAACCCAGGTCTCCCACATTGCAGGCAGACGCTTTAACCCCTGAGCCACCAGGGAAGATATACTCTTAGACAGTGACAAAAATCTGGAAAATTCACATATTCAATTACTTTGAATTTAATTATTGTCACTCTCAGTGCTTCTTAAGAACATCAACCTAAAATGTTTAGGTATTTTTAAAATGATAGACCAAACAGTCTGTACTGGATAGACTAGAAATGAGGAAGTTTGAGAGCTGAAGCTTTAAACAAAAGAAAGGAGAAGTGCTCACAAGTGGAAGTAAAAATAAAGACATGATCAAGCTTGCCATTTGGGTAAAGAGAGCTGCGTGGTCAGAGGTTAGAATACTTAAAGTAATATCTCTGGAGGAGTAAAATTTAGATAACAAAGGAAAACAATAGATAACAAATTAAAAGGTAGACATCTGAAAGTGACTGAAGTGAAAAAAATGAGAAGATCCTTGGCAGCCAGGACATAAAGAAAACCAAGAGGCCAAATGTTAAAAGGTTTATTCTCCATAGAGACTTGACTTCAATCAGTTATATGTGCTTTAGTCAAATAGCATGAACAGGTGCTGAGTTTCTTGATATATTGTGGAGACTGAATCTAGGACACAGAAAGTGAACACAACTAGGTGGGTAGGTAGGGAATTGAATGTAGCAGAATTTTATGCATCTCAAAGGAGCAGATGTGTTTTTAATAAATCAAGATAGAAAAGGAGTAGCCCAAAAACAGTTATGAAAATCAACCTGCTGGGAAGCAAGTACACTCTGGTTTAAAAATAATAATAATAAGATTGAGAGAATAAGTGGAAGATCTCTGGTAGATCCATTCTCCTTTATTTGTGATTGTATTTGATTTTTTAGCTTTACTTTTTGATCATCTAATCTGATCTTTCTGATCAGAGACATCTAATACCTAATCCTACCAACTATGTCATGCTTTCATTCATATATTTAGCCTTAGCTGTGTTTGTAGTACCTACTCCCGGGCTTCCCAGGTTGTTCAGTGGTAAAGAATCCACCTGCCAATGCAGGAAAAATGGATTCAATCCCTGGGTCAAGAAGATCACCGGGAGAAGCAAATGACAACCTATACCCATATTCTTGCCTAGAAAATCCCATGGACACAGGAGCCTGGCTGGCTATAGTCCACGGGGTAGCAAGAGTCAGATATGACTTAGCAACAAAGCAGGAGCACAGTACTTGCCCTATAGTATTGATGAGGTTCAATTTGACAAATTATACACTTTTAGGGCCCTGCTCAGATGTAACTTACTTGTAGATTTCCAACCTTCTCCTTCCCTACAGTCATCAGTCTATCACCAGGTACCAGCAGATCTCACAGCCCCTGTCCACCCATGTTTGTGGTGTTTTAGCATAGTTCCATTAACCCTTTTTCTCCGTTCTGGAACAGATTATTTTTAACATATTTTACTCTCCCACTAAATTAGCAATCACGTTGAGGGCAAGATTCATGCCTTATTGACCTTTGTATTATTTTTAGCACCTAACATGAAGAATGGCACAGGATAAACAGCAATAAATGATTGCTGAAATAAATTGAATTGTTGGAATGTTTTGTTTTCCCCTAAGCCACTTTCCTGTACCATGTAAAAAACACAGAGTTCCTTGTCTTTGGCAATGGTGTGTTTCATATGCCCAAGAGATTTAAAAGCTTACAGCACAGAGCCAAAATGAGAAGACTCATTACAGTACTGCATTATAGCTACTAAGTCATATTTTGCAACCATACTGTGCCACCAATATAATTGGAAGATATTGAACTTTCATTAGTTAGGGAAGCCAGCCACCCTTTAATTGTCATTATTTTAATTTTTTGCTGACTATAATAGCCTCTTGAGATAGACATCTCATTTCTGTGACAGACCTGAGGGTCACCAGTGGTGTAATTTTATTTCTCTATAGTTGACTGCAGCTCAGAATAGTATTCAACATTTAATCCATTCCTACTTTTCATTAGCAATTTTAGTCAAGTATAAATTAAGAGTGTCTCATTGTAGAATCAGGATTTCTCAGTGTTGGAGGAGTGGGAATTCTTTATGACCCATGGGATGTTTGAATTTCTCCCCCATAATCCCACCCCTTGTGTTAACTCCTGTGGACAAGCATCTAGAATGAGAAAGAATTCTCTGCATACTTAAGACAGTTGATTTTATATTTTTTGAAAGTTTATTTCAATATTTCTCTATTGGCTGAAATGAATACATTACACAATAGTTCTATGTCTACACTTATACCACATGGTCCTTTGCTTAATTTCTTTTATAATGTTGGAAAACAGTTATTATATTGTTTTACAGGACTTCTTTTAGCTGGGCTATTTATGCTCAGTTTTCTAACTTTTTCCATATTACAGTCTCTGGTATCAGTTTATTATCTTGATTATTCTCTCTCCCATCAATGTGCCTATAATCCTGAAGATAAGCCACCCTAAACTTTAGGGTGGTTTCTATGGGACAAAGGAAAACCAGAGCATTAGTTTCCTGTTGCAGTAATTTTATAATTTGTTGTGTGCAGACTAGGGCTTCCCAGGTGGCTCAGTGGCAAAGAACCCATCTGCCAATGCAGGAGATATGAGACGTGGGTTCGATCCCTGGGTCGGGAAGAACCCTTTAAAGGAGGACATGACAACCAACCCCAGTATTCTTGCCTGGAGAATCCCACGGACAGAGGAGCCTGGTGGGCTATAGTCCAAAGGGTCGCAAAGAATCCAATGCAACTGAGTGTCCATGCATAGACGCACATGTGCAAACTAATTTTTTTTCTGGTAATAGGCAATGATATAACACTTTTTTATACTTGGCATGGTATTTTAGTCCTTGATACTTACAATATGAAAAACAAAATGTAAAATGACTACATTTAAATAAATCAGCTCACATCTCTATTATCCTATTACCCATGGTGCCTGAGCTGACCTATAATTAAACAAAAGTGCAGCAAACATCTCCATAATATGTTTTTGCTTTTCTTTCTTTTTTATTGGAGCATAATTCTGTTAAAATTTGTTAATTGTTAATTTCTGCTGTGCAACAAAGTGATTCAGTTACACATATATATTCATTCTTTTAAAAATTTTCTTTTTCTTTATGGTTTATCATAGGATTGAATACAGTTCTCTGTGCTCTACAGTAGGACCTTGTTCTTTATTAGTTCTATTTCTGATACTCAAAATTGTTGCCTGTTATATCTGTTGACTTAAATGTTGTTCACATTTTGGTGCTTTTGAGCACATTTATCTTATATATCTAGTATATCACCCACCATGCTGTGCTGCAACTTCTCTGTAAGTGTCTCTCTCTGAAAATAGGTTCTGCCTGCCTCAATCCTGGAGCTTTTCTTATTCAATTCTGTATTCCCAGCACCAAGAACAATGCTATTTGTTGAATAAATGTTGATTTTTGTACACAAACAACATTGGTTATTGTATTAATGTATCCATGTAATATGAAACTTAGATACAAAGCATAACTGCACTCAGAATATCTAAGCATGCTGCCAAGTGGAAGGAGGATTGAGTATATTCTACAACAGCAGCAACAGACAGTAGTCCAATAAGGAAAATTACACAGAATATGTCTCAATTTTTATTATTACATATTGGCAAAGAATTTTCAATAATCCTCACCTGCATAACATTCAAGGCAATCTAGCAAAGTTGTCATTTGCGTTTCTAGTTGCAAAATCCACTCTTACTTTATGATTTGCCACTAGTGTCCCCTATGAGAAGCTAAAAGAACTTAACTTATTGGCTGCTGCTGCTGCTAAATTGCTTCAGTCGTATTGGCACATAGGCCCATATAATGGAGCATACATTCACATAAGGCACTCATAAATGATACTGATAAATGACTCAGTGAAAGTCACTCAATGGTGTCTGGCTCTCTGTGACCCCATGGACTATACAGTCTATGGAATTCTCCAGGCCAGAATACTAGAGTTGGTAGCCCTTCCCTTCTGTAGGGGATCTTCCCAACCCAGGGATCGAACCCAGGTCTCCCACATTGCAGGTGAATTCTTTACCAGCTGAGCCACAAGGAAAGCCAAGAATACTGGAGTGGGTAGCCTATCCCTTCTCCAGGGGATCTTCCTGATCCAGGAATCCTGAACTGGGGTCTCCTCCATTGCAGGTGGATTCTTTACCAACTGATCTATCAGGGAAGCCTGTGAGGAATCTCAGATCCCACCCTCTATCAGAATCTGCATTTTAACACCATCCCAGAGGTTTCACAAGCACATTAAAATTCTAGTGCATATTGGTGGTCACTGTAGCATCCATTTCATCTTTTCCCTGAATGTTCATAATTTTAATTTGGAAAATCACATAGATTCAGCAAAAAAACACTACCTAGCTACTCAGTCCACAATAAACTAAACCCCTCATCAGAGTGAGTCTCTGGATTTTTTTCTGAGAAGTTTGGCTTAAAATTTTATTTTTCACTGTCAGTTGATTAAGAGGGAGTTGTTGTTACTTAGAAGTTAAGTTGTGTGCAACTCTTTGCAACCCCATGGAATATAGCCACCAGTCTCCTCTGTACATGGAATTTCCCAGGCAAGAATACTGGAGCGGGTTGCCTTTTCCTATTCCAGGAGATCTTCCCAACCTAACATCCAACCCACATCTTTTGTATCTCTTGCATTGGCAAGTGGATTCTTTACCACTGGGCTACCTTGTATGAGGGCTTAAATACAGTGACTTCAGACCCTGGAAAGACAGAGACCTGATTATTTAGGAAACAGTGGGACATATTTGAGAATTCCTCCTAAGAGAAAATTCCTAAGAAGAGTCATGTGTATGTGTTTGTGTGTATGTAGTTGGTTTTTGCCAGGGAGAGAAGAGTTAAGTGTGACTTGGATTGAATAATCAGATTTTGAAGACCACTTTGGATACCTGGTTGAGATATAATTAAAAGAACAACAAAGCCTAAGGCAGAGGGGTCATTTGCAAGTGGTTTCTGCAGGATACAACTAGAGATGTTGGTAGTTTAGACCTGAGTGATGAGTACGGAAGAAAAAAGAACTAGAACAAACTAGCAATATTTGGGAGGTAAAATAATAGCCTACGGGGTTGTTAGGCTAAAAGTATAATGGAAGGTATTAAGAGAAAGTTCACAATATCTGTTAGGAACTGGGGGAAATAATCTTTACTTAGTATTTAAAAAGAAAAAAAAACACTGAAGTAGGAGTAAAGTAGTGGTCAGTAAGAAAAGTTCAGTTTTGAAAAAATTGGACCCTACGCCTGGACTCACAGTCCAAATTCATGTTCATCTCACATCCTGAGTTTTTGTTCTGAATCACTATATATCCAGACTATACTTCATCTTTTCAAAAAGTAAATAATGCAAGCTTTCTCCATTTTATATAATTACCATTTTATATAAATGGGAACTACATATTTTTTAAATGCTTGTATTTCCTGCTCTAATAATGTCTTCTTTAAATAAAATCCAGCATAAAAGGGATTGAACTATGCAAGGTCATGATGCAAATGTTTCTGAGAGATAGTGAAATGAATCCGTACAACATGGGAAAGGTGTAGTGTGCACAGACGGCCTGCAGGAGTCACTGAGCCATCTGGGCCTCCATGGCTTGAGCTGTCCATTCTGGTGCTGTCTGGCTAATTTTCTCCAGCAGGTTATTCACTTGGAAACACAGTGACTGGATCTGTTTGTCCCATGTTGGCAGGGCTTCTCGTGTTCCCTGAAATTAATCTTAACCTTTTTTATATTTTACTGATATATGATGTAACTAATTCAGAAATGTAGGGTTTTTCTTTTTTTTTTTTTTTTTTTTTCTGTATTGAACACAGTTTAGTGTGACTAAATTTTTACAGGGAAAACACAACCTATACTGAGATCTCTTAGGAGAGAAGGAAATCTTGTAAGATTGACTTCTCTCCTGCCCCATTAATTATTAATTATCACTAATGAGAAGGAAGGAGGCTTTGGTTTACATCTGAGTTGTCCATAAAACAAAATCATTCAGAATGGTGGTCACGTGACTGTTATTAGCTCACTCTCTTTCTCTCACTTTCTAGGATGTGGCCACCACCTTGTTATCCCCACTTGTCTAGAATAGTTTTCTAAATGTTGAAATATTCATGATACAGTCTGTTGTATTTTGAGTTCCAGTCCCTGAAGGATTAGATTCAGCTGCAGTAGATTTTAAAGAATTTTTTTTTCTGGTGAATCGATCTTAGAAGGATTTTTTTTTTTAATTGGTAATTTTAAAAATGGAATTATCTTTAAAAATTTACTGGAGTATAGTTGCTTTATAATGTGTTAGTCTCTACTCTATGACTAAGTGCGTCAGCTATACATATACACATATCCCCTCACTTTTTGGATTTCCTTCCCAGTTAAGTCACTACAGAGCATGGGAGTTCCCAGATGGCTCAGTGGTAAAGAATCACCCTGCCGAATCAGGAGACACAGGAGATGTGGGTTCGATTCAAGGGTCAAGAAGATTCCCTGGAGGAGAAAATGGTCACCCACTCCAGTATTCTTGCCTGTAAAATCCCATGGACAGAGGAGTCTGGCAGGCTACAGTACATGGGGTTGCAAAGAGTCGGATGAGACTGAGCAGCCACACAAGCCCTGTGCTATACAGTAATTTCACATTAGTTATCTATTTTATGCATGCTAGCAACAATTTATATGCATCAGTCCCCATCAGCCAACTCATCCCATCGGCCTCATTCTCCTTTGGTGTCCATACATTCGTCCTCTACATCTATGTCTCTATTTCTACTCTGTAAATAAAATTGCCTATACCAATTTTTCAGCTTCCACATATATGTGGTAATATACGGTATTTGTTTTTCTCTTTTTGATTTAGTTTACTTGCATGAGAGTTAGAGGGGATTTTTAAGCCTCTGAAAAGTTCTGCACTGAAGACTCATATACAATGATCTTGCATGAGCTTTAAAATCTCCCCAGACGCCCAGGCGTCTCTAGGCATTGATGGGGATTTCAACGTTTAGTTTCTCATTATTCAGACGCTCCTCAGAGGACATGGTGTATTTGTTTATTTTTGTTTATCTTGTGTTTGCTTCTAAATAGTAGGCACCATGTAGGAGGCAATAAAGTGGCAAAACTGTTCTGACAAAATAATTGACAAATTAATAGTGCATTAAGTTGCTCCAAATGCTTTCACTCAGCAGATGTAGTTTGCTTTTAGGGGAAAAGAATAATTGCGTAGCTGCCATAAAAATTATCAGCACACAAAGAGGGCAAAATTTGTTGCTGTTTCTCTGTTTTTGAGAAAAATAAGTATGGTTTAAAATTACATTAAAGTGTGCCCCTCTCATGCTGTCTTCTTTCTGTGGTTGCTGAAAGGCCCTCTCAGTACCGTAAATGAAGAGAGAGAGCGTATAACAGAGAAAGTGCCCATTTGGGACTGGCAAAGAAAATATCATATACCCCTTCTTTCCATGTAGTTATACCTTTCAAGAGAATGATTTTTCGTTTCTATTTTTCTGTATGAAAGGACCATGAAAGTGTTAGACCAACTTTGTATATACACTGAATGTTCTGTCTGCTGCTGCTACTGCTGCTGCTGCTAAGTCGCTTCAGTCGTGTCCGACTCTATGTGACCCCATAGACAGCAGCCCACCAGGCTCCCCCGTCCCTGAGATTCTCCAGGCAAGAATACTGGAGTGCGTTGCCATTTCCTTCTCCAATGCGTGAAAGTGAAGTCACTCAGCAGTGTCCGACTCTTGGCGACCCCATGGACTGCAGCCTACCAGCCTCCTCCATCCATCGGATTTTCCAGGCAAGAGTACTGGAGTGGGGTGCCATTGCCTTCTCCAGAATGTTCTAAATACTAACATTTTCTGTCCTAGAATTTAAATGTAATAACTAGCTTATTTTATTAATTCAGTGATGAAATTCCTTTAAATCCAAGAAGGACAGACAGACAGAGACAAAAAGAATGAGAGGGATGAAAGAGTAAATATGTGCAGCCCACAGTCAGACATTTTTATCTTCTAACAGTTGAAAAGGGAGAAAGACCTTTAATAAAATAAGCTTGCTCTTTAATTATCAGGGAGCAAGGTATTGACTTTTAAAAGTTATCCCAACCTTAAAATACATTTTACACTTTTAAATTAAAAGTAGTCCCATAAACTTAAAAGATTCATGCATTTCTTAAAAAATCCTTTTTATGACTATTCAGGCTAATTTCAGGTCTAAAATAATGTTCAGCAGAGTTTGAGACTGTCTTTTTATATCTTTTCTTATTTGTTTAAATTAAAATAGAAGGAGAGGGGAAAAAACAAAAATAGTATTTATGCATTTCTCAGTATGCTAAGCTTTTTATATTTGTTATACAATCTTCATAACAATCTTGGGTTATTATTATCTCAATTTAAAGAATAAGAAAACTGAGCCTTAGAAAAGTGAATTATCTCTCTCTGGTCACACAGTTCCACAGGTGTAAAGTAATAAAGTTTGATTTGAATATAGATTTTTTTTAAGTCCTACCCAACCCCCCCCCCCCACTTTGTTTTTTGGTTGCTTAGGCTAAGCTGGATCCAGAAGAGCTCTCATAAAGAAAAATCTATAAATTTAAGACATGAAGCAATACTGAGAGTGTTGCTATTTACTGAACAATTATGTCCAACAGAACAACCGTCTTTCTTCCTTAGACTTCCAAGAGCATCTTTTACTGTGTGATATTGGACAACATGCCATGAAGATAAAATTTTCATTTTGGCTGATCAGTAACAGCCAATATTATAATTTCATTCCACCAGTGATTTAAGAATTAGCTTATTTAAGAACTAGCTTTCCTTTATTTGGAATAACAAGAAGACAAAAAATAATTCAAATAGTTCTTTTCCCAGGAAAGCTCAATAACTAGCTAGAACAAATATGATGTACAACTATGCAGAAAATCATCATAGTAGTAACCAAAATATCAACCAGAACTTCATAGTCTATAAGGTGATTTGCAATAAGTATAAAAGACCGCTGGATTTTTGCAGCAGAAAAACTAGGTATTTTTAAACCACATACCTTTCCTGTTTATCTGATTCCAATCCTTCACTCACTCTGAACTGTTTACAAGTTATAGGTAATTTTTAAAATTATTTTTTATTGAAAGATAGTTGATTTACAATATTGTGTTAGTTTCTGATGTTCAGCAAAGTGATTCAGTGATATATATATATATATATATAATTTTTCAAATTCTTTTCCATCATAGTTTATTACAATATATTGAGTTCCCTGTGCTGTACAGTAGGACCTTGTTCACTTGTTTCATATATAGTAGTATGTTTGCTAATCCCAACCTCATAATTTATTCCTCCCTACCTCTTCCCCACTATGGTAACCAGCATTTGTTTTCAGTACCTATGAGTCTGTTTATGTTTTATAGGTAATCTCATTTGTGTCATATTTTAGCTTCCACATATAAATGATATCCTTATGGTACTTATCTTTCTCTGTCTGACTTACTTCACTTAGTTTGATAAACTCTAGGTCTATCCATGCTACTGTAAATGCATTATTTGCATTTTTTATGATTGAGTAGTAGTCTATTGTTTATATTAACCATATCTTTACATTGTAGATAACTCTTTAATTTGTAGGTAATTCATGGCAATGCAAAGTGATTCTGATCTGTAGACATGAAAATAAATTTTATCTGGTAAAACTTTTTCATTGCCTTCCATCCCTTACTATGTTAGAAGCCAGTTTGCCCTCATTTTCACTTTATGTATGCATTTACTTATCTATGGATGCATTGGGTTTCAGTGGTGGCATGTGGGTTCCTGGCTGTGGTGTGTGGGCGTCTCTATAGTTGTAGCGCACAGGCTTAGTAGCTGTGATATGCAAACTTAGTTGCCAGCAGGCATGTGGGATCTTAGTTGCCCAACCAGGGATTGAAAATATGTCCCTCACATTGGAAAGAGGACTCTTAACCACTAGACTACCAGTGGTTGTGGTGCAAAGTCTCCTTCACCTTAATTTTAATATTCCTGATTTATAAATGTGTCTGCTCTTGAAATTCTGTTTTGAACTAGTTGTAACATCTTTCAGTTTCCTTGCTAATAATGAGTTAATGTTTATCACATGTTTATCTCTGTATGAGGTCCATAATTATACCATTTTCTGAAAATAATTCTTTAAGGAATGTGATATACATATTCTTGGTTAGTGTCAAGAAAATGCAAAAGAACAAATGATTTTTCTCTGGGTTTGTAAGAAAGAGGCAATGATATATATCTTACTGTAGACTGACTGTCTAAAAATATACTATTGAGATGAAAAATACATTTTCTCTGTAAACAAATATATCAGTAATCTCCCCATATGGTTCAGGCAGGCTAGTGATCTCTGTACCTGTTATATCAGACAAGAGTAAATTGATGTCTGTGTAATAAATTAGATTTGAAAGTAAATGCACACAAGAAAGAAGTTTAAAAAATGTAAACTGTATCACCTTAATCATTAAGATGTTTTCTTTTTCATATTTGCAAAGGAAATAGAAAAAGAACACTAAATCATTCTGTCAACCTGTTAGTACTAATAAGGTTCAGTTTTCCAGGAAGTCTTTTTATTAATATTTTTAAATTTCTCTTTGATTTGAAGAGCAACACAAATCTTTTCTCATCATTACCTTCTTCCTATGTTCTTTACATGTTGCACTGCTGATTCCTTTCTCATGAGCCTTTGAAGAAGGAGGCCCTGTGCCTCTTGAATATCAGATACAAAATAATTTGGCAACACTAGAGGGCTTTGACAGACAAAAGAAACTTTTTGTCTTAGTTCTGATCTATTTTAATAACTGTTTCCAATACCTGTGGCAGTATTTCCATCTCTTTCTTCCTGCAAAGACAATATCTTTTGGAAGCAGGGAAAATTACAAGTTGGTTGATTTTTCTCTTATGGGATCTATGTGTCTATCAAATCCCAAGTTTTATTTGAAGGAGTGTTCCAAGAAATACAAGAAAACATCTTGTATTTGTCCAAGAGTGTTCTTTAGACTTGAATTTCAGGTCTTACCCCTATGCAGGAACTCAAGTAAGCCATCGGTAATATCAAAAATCATTAAATACTTTGACAGATACTTCTGGAAGGCTGAACTCCAAGCAACTGAACAGAAAAAGGACACATGGTAAAAAAGGGAGGGGATACAAGTAAAAGCAGTTCTGAGTGAATGGGGAATTTTCCACAGAACCGCCATGTTCTGCCATGAAGACGACAGTGATGTTGTATGCTTTGCATCCTCTTCATTATTTTAACATATCAAGACCAGGATTATAGATTGCTTACTTTTTCTACATGTACAAAGCTGATTTTCACAATCTAAACATTTCTTTCATTGGATGAAACAGCCAGCTTATAAATTGAAATGACTCCTTTTCTAACAAATTGCTAAGCTAGATATACAAAGATAGATATAAATACATTCACAACCCATTTTTAACTTAATTTCTACCATTTTACAAACTATGGCTGAGTACAGGCATGAAAATATGAAGGTATGCTGCAAAAGACTTAATCATTCAGTTGCTTTATTAAACATTTACCATAGAATTAACAATAACCTTGTGAAAGGAAAGACTTTAATTCACTCAGAGAGAAGTTATTTGTGTGTTGTAAATTGTGCGTCCCTAGAAAAAGAAACTCTATCTCTTAATTCCAATACAAGACTCAATTTCAATTTGTTTTACAGCCCTCATTAGAAAGTGTTGTTAAGCCATTTACAACTGAAGAAATCTTCACAGCCTTAAGATGTTAGCCTTCATAAAAATTAAAGAACATAGAATCTAATATTTTAGAATCAAATAATTTGCATCATCTCTCTCTCACTGAAACCTAAAATACTCTATTTAGCTATTAAAAGCCCAGATATTTTATAGAACTAGTCTCATCTTTAACATTTAGCATCCATATCAACTAAAGAAGCCAATCCCTTTAAAAAAATAAATTTGATATTGGAGTAAAGTTGATTACAGAGAAGGCAATGACAACCCACTCCAGTACTCTTGCATGGAAAATCCCATGGACAGGAGAGCCTGGTAGGCTGCAGTCCATGGGATCGTGAAGAGTCAGACATGACTGAGTGGCTTCACTTTCAATTTTCACTTTCATTAATTGGAGAAGGAAATGGCAACCCACTCCAGTGTTCTTGCCTGGAGAATCCCATGGATAGGGGAGCCTGGTGGGCTGCCGTCTATGGAGTCACACAGAGTCGGACACGAGTGAAGCAACTTAGCAGCAGCAGCAGAGTTAACTAAGAATGTTGTGTTAGTTTCAGGTGTTCAGTTCAGTTCAGTCGCTCAGTCGTGTCCGACTCCACGACCCCATGAATCACAGCACACCAGGCCTCCCTGTCCATCACCAACTCCCAGAGTTCACTCAGACTCACGTCCATCGAGTCCGTGGTGCCATCCAGCCATCACATCCTCTGTCGTCCCCTTCTCCTGCCCCCAATCCCTCCCAGCATCAGAGTCTTTTCCAATGAGTCAACTCTTCCAATGAGGTGGCCAAAGTACTGGAGTTTCAGCTTTTAGCATCATTCCTTCCAAAGAAATCCCAGGGCTGATCTCCTTCAGAATGGACTGGTTGGAACTCCTTGCAGTCCAAGGGACTCTCAAGAGTCTTCTCCAACACCACAAATGCATCAATTCTTCGGTGCTCAGCCTTCTTCACAGTCCAACTCTCACATCCATACATGACTACTGGAAAAACCATAGCCTTGACTAGACGGACCTTAGTTGGCAAAGTAATGTCTCTGCTTTTCAATATGCTATCAAGGTTGGTCATAACTTTTCTTCCAAGGAGTAAGCATCTTTTAATTTCATGGCTGCAGTCACCATCTGCAGTGATTTTGGAGCCCCAAAAAATAAAGTCCGACACTGTTTCCACTGTTTCCCCATCTATTTCCCATGAAGTGATGGGACCGGATGCCATGATCTTTGTTTTCTGAATGTTGAGTCTTAATCCAACTTTTTCACTCTCCTCTTTCACTTTCATCAAGAGGCCTTTTAGTTCCTCTTCACTTTCTGCCATAAGGGTGGTGTCATCTGCATATCTGAGGTTATTGATATTTCTCCCAGCAATCTTGATTCCAGCTTGTGTTTCTTCCAGTCCAGCGTTTCTCATGATGTACTCTGCATATCAGTTAAATAAGCAGGGGACTTAGCAGCAGCAGCAGAGTTAATTAAGAATGTTTTGTTAGGTTCAGGTGTACAGCACAATATTTAGCTATACATATCCATTTGTCTGGGATTCCTGGGTGGTGCTAGTGGTAAAGAACTTGCCTGCCAATGCAGAAGACATAAAGATGCAGGTTTGAATCCTGGGTCAGGAAGATCAGCTGAAAGAGGGAACAGCAACCAAATCCAGTGTTCTTGCCTGGAGAGTCTCAATGGACAGAGGAGCCTGGTGGGCTACAGTTCATAGTGTCACAAAAAGTCAGACACAACTGAAGCAACTTACCACACACATACATTTATCTATTCTTTTTCAAATTATTTTGCTATTTAGATTGTTACATAATATTGATCTGATTTTATCTTAACTAATAAGCCAATTTATTCATTGGTGAAAGGGGATATTAATAGTTTATTTTTATTTCTTGTGCCCTGTCTCAGTAAAAAATTCTAGGGTCTATTCTAAGCCTTTTCCATCTTTTTTTTTTTAATAAAGAAACTGCTTATGGAAATAGCCTCAACAAAATATTCTGTCTCTATGGCACAAGTCTTAGAAGTGAAAATGTTTTAATGTTAATTTTTATATCTAAGGAAACACAAGGAGAAATGATCTGTAGTAAGTTGAGCAGTGTCTATAAAGATGTCAGTGTGTTTGACATACAGTAGTCCCTAAATGAAATGTTTTGAAATAAAAGAATGAATACCAGAGGGAGACAGAGTGCAGAAATGATGGGCAGAGTGTCTCCATGCAGAATACGGTGAATCCATCATACCGCGGGGCTGTCAGAGCCCCTCATTATAACCACAGTCAGGGCTAAGATGGGGAGAAAAGCTAGTGCAAATCATTAGATCGCTGTGAGAGGTCCCTGGTTAGCTTTGTGATTAATCAACCGTTATCCCCTGTTGAGATTTTAACAGTTCCACCCTTGCTGCAAAGCCTGAACACACCCTCAGAACTCTTGCTGTACCTCAAAGAGGTAGTCTTTCTAGAAAGTTACTTGCAATAAATGGAAACTCTATTGACAATTTTCCAATCTTCTAAATATCTAAGGGTCCCAAGTGCTACCCAAGTCACTTCCTGTCAATGAAATACCCCACTCCCTCTCTGATTTTATCTCCTCTTTTTCTCAGGAATTCTACAGAAATAATAATGGAAATACAATGACCCTTTTAAGGAAACCACCACCAGACACATCTTTTTCCCATTTTAATAGGTCTTCTTAGGATTAGGATAAAATATTTGCTTAAAAGAAAACACCAGTAAGTACCTCCAAACTAATTCAAAGCCATAACATACTGAAAACAATGCTCATAATATATTTAACAAAATATCTGGTACCAAGTAAGCAATGGGAAAGGTAGCTATAATCTCCTTTCTCCCCAGACATGTTGGTGATACACTGGGAAAACAGTTGTACTACTTAACAGCCAATAGGGAAAACAAAAAAAATCGAGACAGTGTAGACATTTCCATTACAGTAATTTAGACTCACATCCAATCAATGCAAACATGATGAATTTGGGTTCTCCCATTGGTCTCTTCTGGCTGAAAGGATTGTTATAGTGGTGTGAGGCAAAGCAATTGTCTTTGGTTTGCATTCAAAAGTCATAGGTTACCTGAAGATGGAGTCATTAAACAGATCCTAAAAGGAAAAAGCACATACACTTGACATTAAAATTACTCATCCCAGGAAACCAAAAAATCTGGCTATGAGCATTGATTCTACATATTTCTGAAAATGATTAAGAAAGGTCCTTGTAGTATTTAATACCATATGGCAAAAAACAAAGTGAGATATAATATACACATAGGACATAGAACATGACAATATACCTTTCAGAGATAAGCAAATAGATTTCTCATGATAAAGTAAATTATAAAATTTAAATGGAGATATTCTACTAGAAAATTAAAATAGAGGCTCAAAGAAGACTGAAATGTAAATCTTCTGGTGGGAAACAAATCTGACTTTATTCTTAGATTTTATTTTCCTTTGCCATTTTTAGAAAGAATATGAACTTTGGCCTAAGACCTGAGTTTGATATCCAGCCTAATTACTGTGTGACCTCAGTCATAATATCAGATTCTTGGTTGCTTTATTTTTAACCTTTAGAATGGGGATAATTATGCCAAGAAAACTGAGTTATTGAAGGACCACAAACTGAAGAAAGTAAAGTACCCGTGTTCACCGTTAGTGCTAGCTCCTGCCATTCTTGATTTCACCTAGTCAATAACTGAGGCCAGAAATACTGAAAATCCCAATTACAAAGGAATTTATTAAAAATCTAGAGAACAGAGCAAAAACAATGACAGATCATGTGAGAAACTGAAGGTTTTATAGAAACGTCTTTTGTTTTATAAAACAGAAAGACACAGTAGAAAGTTTAGCATGGTCGAAACTCCCTCATTCTCATGACAACTGTTTTTTCTTAAAAATATAGTGTAACTTTATAGTCATTGGCCTCTTATATTCCTAGGAGCCTGCCTGAGCAAGAAAGCTATGTCCACTAGTGGTTCTCTTGAATCCTAAGAAATTTGTCTTCTGAGACTCTGGAGTATACTAAAGACATATATATTATCCCTTTTCTCCAAATCTCAATATTTAAGCATTTTTAATATCCAGTTTATGATCCCCAGATATAACAACCTAAATGCTGATAGATCTTCTGATTAGCTTCATATCATATTATTTTTTTAATTTATGTATTTATTTTATTATTATTATTATTTTTTTAATTTACAATATTGTATTGGTTTTGCCACACATCAACATGAATCCGCCACGGGTGTATACGTGTTTCCAATGCTGAACCCCCCCTTCCACCTCCCCCTCCACACCATCCCTCCGGGTCATCCCAGTGCACCAGCCCCAAGCATCCTGCACCCTGCATCGAACCTAGACTGGTGATTCGTTTCTTATATGATATTATGCATGTTCAATGCCATTCTCCCAAATCATCCCACCCTCGCCCTCTTCCACAGAGTCCAAAAGATTGTTCTATACATCTGTGTCTCTTTGGCTGTCTCACATACAGGGTTATCATTATCATCTTTCTAAATTCCATTTATATCCATATATTATATTGGTGTTTTTCTTTCTGGCTTACTTCACTCTGTATAATAGGCTCCAGTTTCATCCACGTCATTAGAACTGATTCAAATGTATTCTTTTTAATGGCTGAGTAATACTCCATTGTGTATATGTACCACAGCTTTCTTATCCATTCATCTGCTGATGGACATCTAGGTTGCTTCCATGTCCTGGCTATTATAAACAGTGCTGCAATGAACATTGAGGTACACATGTCTCTTTCAATTCTGGTTTTCTCTGTGTGTATGCCCAGAAGTGGGATTGCTGGGTCATAAGGCAGTTCTATTTCCAGTTTTTTAAGGAATCTCCACACTGTTCTCCATAGTGGCTGTACTAGTTTGCATTCCCACCAACAGTGTAAGAGGGTTCCCTTTTCTCCACACCCTCTCCAGCATTTATTGCTTGTAGACTTTTGGATCAAAGCCTTTCTGACTGGCATGAAATGGTACCTCATTGTGGTTTTAATTTGCATTTCTCTGATAATAAGTGATGTTGAGCATCTTTTCACGTGTTTGTTAGCCATGTGTGTCTTCTTTGGAGAAATGTCTATTTAGTTCTTTGGCCCACTTTTTGATTTTAGTTTCAAATTTCAGAAAATTGTAATCTAAAAAAACAGCAGAAAGACTTTGATGACATAAGCAATCCAAGTAGTTTGAAGAAGATAATGATTGTTAAATATGACATGCACACACGCACACACAGTCACATATACTCCCTTGAAGACTTTTTCCTCTGTGAAAAGATTATCCTGCAGTTTCATTAGTTTTAAATATTAAAATTTCAAAATAATTTAAAATCTAGTACTTGTGTTGCTATATTCTGTTTTACAAAGAGCAGAAAATTTTGACAATTATTTTAGGGGGACTTTCACTGCTTAACTAGTCAAATTTCCTTATTTATTCAAAAGGCTCAAACAATTTTATAAATGTAGTAGTTCAACTTCTTTTCCACTATTTGAATTTTCTAACATTTAAAACTTCTGGAAAATTTAAGTACATTTCATGAACCAAAAAGATAAATAAATGTGTTCTACTGCTGAATTTAAAAACTTAGTATGATTCTTACATAAAATAATAATTTTGAAACAAGTATGTAATATTTAAATAAAGTCTTATTTGTATGATATTCAAATGTCTTTGGTTTAATCCGAAAGGCCATTGAACTTGATCAAAATATTCATTCTTTTTATCCTTTGCCAGTATTAAAACATCACAATACTTAGTATCACAGCAACATCTGATTGAACACTGGTTGACATTCGCCATTTGATTTGACCATGAGTTCACACATTCCATGGCCCTTCTGTTTATAAACAATAATAAAGTCCAACAGTGATTTATTGTTGTTCAGTTGGTAAATTGTGTCTGTCTCTTAGTGACCTCATGGACTGTGGCACAGCAGACTTCCCTCTCCTTCTGTGTCTCGCGGAGTTTGCTCTGACTCATATCCATTGAGTTGGTGATGCCATCCAACCATCTCATACTCTGTCGCCATCCCCTTCTTCTGCCTTCAATCCTTCCCAGCATCAGGGGCTTTTCCACTGAGGCACCTCATCACATCAGGGGAGCAAAGTATTGGAGCTTCAGCTTCACTATCAGTCTTTATGATGAATATTCAGCGTGGATTTCCATTTAAAAGCATTATTAATAATATTGCAATTATTAATAACAAGTGCTAATAGAGATAACCATGTGCTAGGATACATTGCTCTAATGCCTTTAATTATTCTTTCAATTGTTTCTACAAATCTAGCATTTTGAGATTACTATTAAATCCCACTCAAAGATAAAGATAAAGACACTGAATCAAGATGTTTAGAAAATACAGCTAATAAGAGGAGTGGGATAGGAAGCCAGGGTGTCTGGCCCTAGAATGTGTTCTTCACAGAAAATTTGTGTCTGGGAATCAAACCTTAGAATTGTAAATAATGTTTCTCTCTGTCACACATAAAACCCCCTCTCATAATGCTTGTTTCTCATTTCTATAATGTTGAACTTGATAGATTAGTAGTTTTGGTTTTATTGTGTGTATTTTCTAGGTTTGAAATTTTGCTACATGCCATGGATGAATCATGCAAATATTTTCACAATATTGAAGACTGTCAACTTATCTTCCCACCAATGTAGGGAAGTGATTTTCCACCTAAAAGAGGAAGGGACTTGACTCTGTCATAAATTTAACAAGACTACAAAGAACTAAACAGGTAACATGGGGAAGCTATCATTGCACTCTCCTAATTTGCAAATTATGGCAAAACTTTCAATTTGAAACTTTCAAGTTTCAAATTTGAATTGCCATGGTGCAAAAGACAGAAATTAATGGTCTACTTTTAAGAGACTGAAGTTACTAAACTTGGCTTTGAGCTCCTTATGGCTTCCCTGATAACTCAGTTGGTAAACAATCTGTGTGCAATGCAGGAGACCCTGGTTTGATCCTTGGGATGGGGAGATCCTCAGGAGAAGGGATAGGCTATCCACTTCAGTATTCTTGGGCTTCCCTTGTGGCTCAGCTGGCAAATATTCCCCCTGCAATATGGGAGACCTGGGTTTGACTCCTGGATTGGGAAGACCCCTGGATTGGGAAGATCCCTGGGAGAAGTGAAAGACTACCCACTCCAGTATTCTGACCTGGAGAATTCAAGGACTGTATAGTCCATCAGGTTAGAGTTGGACACAACTGAGCGACTTTCACTTTGTGCTCCTTGGAGAGGGAAAAAGACTCAGTATTCTCAAAGGATCAGTACAAAAGCACCGGAAATCAAGTGTCATTTGTAATTAAAATGAGGGCTGTGGTTGCTGTTTAAGAATAAAAATGCAGTACCCATCTCTTCAAAATAACTTAATTACAGAGATCATATGGGGATTAACTGAGTTTTGAGGACATTCTTTCAGAGCAGAAAACGACAAGAATGAAATATTGCAGATGTGCAGATAGTAAAAACGTCCATGGAAACAAATTATCCGTTGATAATCCAATTACCTGTTGCTTGCAGATTTCCAATCTGTTAATTACCTCCATTTATTTTGAATCAGCTTTCAGCCACTGAGATTCATTACAGTCCTTTCAAACCTCTGCTGTAATTCCACAATTCCTTTTTTTTTTTTTTAAGATACATAAAATGCTATCATTTCTTCACAACTTTAATTTGTAGTGTTTTCCATCCTTGTTAAATTGTTTTGGATTAGTATGATTTCTCTCTAATATGAAAACATGGTCAATTCCAGCCTCAAATGGAATATCAGTTACTGAATATATCAAGACAGTATTGACATTGTTTATGGAATTTCATAACTGTATATGGAACTTTACAAAGTGCATAAAAACAGAATCATTGCCCATCTTGTTAGTATCCATTTTTATCCTAGTTCATATCACCTTGCTATTTCCCTGCACCAGTGATGTGTGATTAAATATTCATGACATGACACTAACATAGTGCAGAGAAACTGGAAAGGACTGAGTCGATTTTTTTTTAATTCACTCACACTGTCTTTGCCATGATTGTATGGACTATCATTTTCACTATCCTCCTAGGATAGCCAAAAAAGGCACCATAGGAATCTTGAAAACATCTCTGCAGTAAACCTAATAGAGCTATATGGCCAGAATAAATAGTCGGCGCCATGCTACTAAATGGAAATGATGGTGGAAGGAATATACTGTTCTTTGTAAATGAAGACAAAACAGCAGCATAAACCTCTAGTCCTTTTTTCCCCCCTCATCAGATATGGTTTCTGATGTGTCACCATTCTCCAATACTAATGTCCATACTTCCTAGTTCTAGTCCTTAAGAGAGAGATTTGGCAACTCTAACTGTAACATGCTCAAAGGTGGCCCAATTAATCAAGGCTCTGCCAGGAGATGAGTCATACCTGGGATTCATCTGGTCTAAATATGACAACACTCAAGACTTCAGAGGAGAGAATAAAGTGCTTCGGTAGAAAATGTATAAAAAGCTGCGTGGGCTAAATGTCTCTTTTAGGCTACACTTTTGCTACTGCCTGGCTTTTGCATCTTTGCCTATGCTATCCCCTTTGTCCATAATGCTACAGCCTTTACGCACAGACAACATTTTTTGTTTAGTCTGAAGGGTGAAATCAAATATTCTCTCTCTTGAGTAGCAATGACATATATATATTGCCACAGGGTAAAATAGCGATAAATCATGTTGATGTGTCCCAGGTGGCTCCGGTGTTAAAGAATCCACCTGCCAGGACAGGAGCCGTAAAAGACAAGGGTTTAATCCTTATCTTTTCACATTCTGAAGTAATAGTTTGAAGTTTGAAGCAAAGCTTTTTACATTTTAAAACTGTTCTATATAATATATTCGAAGAGTTTCCCTAGTGACTCAGAAGTAAAGAATCTACCTGCAGTGCAGGAGATACGGGTTCTGCTCCCCAGGTCGGGAAGAACCTCTGCAGATGGAAATGGTAACCCACTCCAGTATTTCGGCCTTGGAAATCCCATAGACAGAGCCTGGCGGGCTGCAGTCCATGGGGTCACAAAAGAGTTGGATACGACTTAATGACTAAAACAATAGCAATAATGATATGTCTGAAATACACGTACATACCAAGAATCTAGTCAGTATCCTCTTCCTACAGGATGCTCAGATCACAGGACAGCACACTCTTAAAGGTCATTTTTCTGATTAATGTCCTTAGATGCTCTAGAGACTGTTGTTGGGCTGGTACTTCATGCCAAATGAAGTAAAATAGAACACAACTCAACAATGAAGTTATCACTTACAACAAATTATGATTACTGATTCTTCCATCACCTGCCTCTACTGGCTGGAACAAACAGGTGCTTTACCTTAAGAAACAGTGAATTTATTTTCCCCAAATGGCTAATATGCAGTATTCACCACAGAAGGAGCCAGTCAAAGTACATTTTGCTAATTTCCCTTTGTTCTGTGGCTGGGCTAGAATAGGCAGTTTTCCAATATTTTAGTTTAAATTAAATATCAAATTGAATATCCATTTCGAATTGAATTCTAGCTATAGCAACATTTCAGTTTAAATCCAGTTCTTGAGCTATAGAATAAGATATCACCAACTCAAAAATGTGTGAATTATCCATACCTGGGTAAATTGAGGTAATCAGCTGTGAAAAGTTTAATTTTTCCCCCTTTTCTTTCTCCTCCTTCTCCTTCCTCTTTTCTAAAAGAAATGACTGTACCTAGTTCACTCATGCTGAGTCTCTGACTAATGTGTCACTACAGCATACACTGTCTTTATCTCTGTAATTCATAAGATGAAAGTTTGTTCATAGTACAGAAATAATGGGCCCATTTTACCTTTAAGAATATTACTCATCAGTTCACATCCACCAAGATTTCTACTGTGCTTTTAATTCATCAATACTTTAATGTATCAAGTTTAATCACAGTAGTGACAGGCATTGTTCCATCATAACCATAGCTGCACTGATAAAATCGAATCTCTTAAAAAAGAGAAATCTGAACATTTATTAATAAAATTTAGGGGAACATTACACAGGCATATGTTTAACAAGACAGACATGTAAAAATGTGTATTTCCCAGTTCAGTTCAGTTCAGTCGCTCAGTCGTGTCCGACACTTTGCGACCCCATGAATTGCAGCACGCTAGGCCTCCCTGTCCATCATCAACTCCCGGAGTTCACTCAAACTCACGCACATTGAGTCGGTGATGCCATCCAGCCATCTCATCCTCTGTCATCCCCTTCTCCTCCTGCCCCCAGTCCCTCCCAGCATCAGTCTTTTCCAATGAGTCAACTCTTCGCATGAGGTGGGCAAAGTATTGGAGTTTCAGCTTTAGCATCATTCCTTCCAAAGAACACTCAGGACTGATCTCCTTTAGAATGGACTGGTTGGATCTCCTTGCAGTCCAAGGGACTCTCAAGAGTCTTCTCCAACACCACACTTCAAAAGCATCAATTCTTCAGGGCTCAGCTGTCTTCACAGTCCAACTCTCATGACCATACATGACTACTGGGAAAACCATAGCCTTGAATAGACAGACTTTAGTCGGCAAAGTAATGTCTCTGCTTTTGAATATGCTATCTAGGTTGGTCATAACTTTTCTTCCCAGGAGTAAGCGTCTTTTAATTTCATTGCTGCAATCACCATCTGCAGTGATTTTGGAGCCCCAAAAAATAAAGCCTGACACTGTTTCCACTGTTTCCCCATCTATTTCCCATGAAGTGATGGGACCAGATGCCATGATCTTCATTTCCTGAATGCTGAGCTTTAAGCCAACTTTTTCACTCTCCTCTTTCACTTTCATCAAGAGGCTCTTTAGTTCCTCTTCACTTTCTGCCATAAGAGTGGTGTCACCTGCATATCTGAGGTTATTGAGATTTCTCCCAGCAAGCTTGATTCCAGCTTGTGTTTCTTCCAGCCCAGCGTTTCTCATGATGTACTCTGCATATAAGTTAAATAAGCAGGGTGACAATATACAGCCTTGACGTACTCCTTTTCCTATTTGGAACCAGTCTGTTGGTCCATGTCCAGTTCTAACTGTTGCTTCCTGACCTGCATATAGGTTTCTCAAGAGGCAGGTCAGGTGGTCTGGTATTTCCATCTTTTTCAGAATTTTTCACAGTTTATTGTGATCCACACAGTCAAAGGCTTTGGCATAGTCAATAAAGCAGAAATAGATGTTTTTCTGGAACTCTCTTGCTTTTTCCATGATCCAGCAGATGTTGGCAATTTGATCTCTGGTTCCTCTGCCTTTTCTAAAACCAACTTGAACATCTGGAAGTTCTCGGTTCACGTATTGCTGAAGCTTGGCTTGGAGAATTTTGAGCATTACTTTACTAGCATGTGAGATGAGTGCAATTGTGTGGTAGTTTGAGCATTCTTTGGCATTGCCTTTCTTTGGGATTGGAATGAAAACTGCCTGTTTCCAGTCCTGTGGCCACTGCTGAGTTTTCCAAACTTGCTGGCATATTGAGTGCAGCACTTTCACAGCATCATCTTTCAGGATTTGAAATACCTCGACAGAATGCCATCACCTCCACTAGCTTTGTGTTCCCCAGAAAATATCAAATTCTAGTTTTTTTCTATCACATAATCTGATGAAAATGGCAACCCACTCCAGTATTCTTGCTTGAAGAATCCCATGGACAGAGGAGCCTGGTAGGATGCAGTCCACGGGGTCGCAAAGAGTCAGACACGGTGGAGTGACTTAAATAACTAACTAACTAATCTGATGACAATATGTTAGAAAATGTGTTTGCCTTCACTGAGAAAGGAAGTTTGGTTCCATTTCAACAGTCTTAATTTATAATAGATAGACTATGGATTTTGACATTCTAAAATACAAAAAAAAAAAAATTATCTTCTAAAACTGTTTCCTCATCCTATTTTCCCTTCCCCTTTCAAAGTGAAGACATAATTTGTAGATGCATTAGGCTTCAAGTGTTCCCTCAGGAACAAGTAAGAAGCATGGGACCTCTCAACCTTTTCAGAAGATCATTTCTTACACAAACATGGTTGGAATCTGTACTTATCAAATAAAATGCTTTACTATTTGGATCTGTGAAAATATTTGGAAAAAAGACAATTAGGAAGTACTTCCTGATTGTCTCCAATGCAATTCAGTTCATGATTTTGAGCTCCACTAATATCCTACACATAGGCTTCCCTAGTGGCTCAATGGTAAAGAATCTGCCTGCTCATGAACCAGGAGACATGGATTCCATCCCAGGGTTGGGAAGATCCCCTGAAGAAGGAAATGACAACCCGTTCCAGTATTCTTTCCTGGGAAGTCCTATGGACAGAGGAACCTGAAGGGCTACAGTCCCTGGTGTTGCAAAAGAGTGAGACACAACTTATCGACTAAATAACAGTAGTATCCTACACTGGTGGCTTCAAGCTCTGCTGCCTGTGAATTGAGCTTTCAGGCTAACTAGTAGGTCAGAGCACCTCCTTCCTTTCAATAAAAGGTTAGCATCTCTTACTGTAAGTTTAACACTATATTTGATGCTGAGTTCTTCTTGATAAGATATGTAGTGTATAATAGTCAAAGTGTTTGTTTTTAGGTAAAAGAAACCTTATAAAAAACTTTCTGTACCTTCAAGTACATTAAAATTGAAATTGGGAGAATATGTCTCTTTACATGTGCGTTTGCCTTGTGGATGGATAGCTGGGTGGGCCACATTCTCCCAGACAAGTAAAAGCACATTTTATGTATATTGATGAATACTAAGATAAATAAATAAATAATAATACAAAAAAATTTAAAAAAGTAAATACAGCCTAGGCATTTATAACAGAGAGAAGGAATCTGAAGAAAGAAACAGGGGGTAGATGAGGCTTGAGATGAGCCTTGAGGATTGTGCAAAACTTACTTGTGTGATAAGGCAGGCAGAGTTTTAAAGATGGCTTATCAGGACTCTCACCCTCTCTTCCATTTAATACTGAGCAAGGTGTTGCTGTGGAAGGATTCTGCAGATGTTGTTGAATTGCCTCAAATGACCTCACACTTTTGGAGAGTTCTTCAGTGGTCCTGATCCAATCCAATGGACCTCTTACAAGCAGAGTTTTCTTCTTCTGAGGGCAGAAGTCAGAGAGAGATATACTGCCTCCAGCCTTGAGGAAGAAAGCAAATAGCTATGAACTTCTCAGAAGGAGCCACTAGAAGCTCAGTGGAGTCCCCATAAAAAGCCGAGGCGGGGGGGCGGGGGGAAGCTCATACATCTGCAAGGCAATTCAATAACTATTGAGACTGGAAGAGTATCCTGACCCTCAGATGAGAATTTCAGCATTGACAGCACCCTGATTCAGTCTGTGGAATCTAAGAAGTGGGTCCAGCTCACTATGTCCAGACTCATGGCACAGAAAACTTGACAGCATCCGTGCGTGTGTGTGTGTGTGTGTGTGTGTGTGTGTGTTTAAGTTTCTGAGTTTCTAGTAATTTGTTACTACAGGAGCAGAAAGCTAATACAGAAAAGATATATAGGACTAGCACAGAGATAACAGTACTCTGGTATAAATACTGGCTGTTCTGGAGTGAAAGGACAAAGTGGTAAGTGTATGAATGTTAGTGGCCCAGTCATGTCTGACTGTTTGGAATCCCATGGGGTGCAGGCTTCTCTGTTCACAATATCCTCCAGGCAAGAGTGGGTACCCACTCTCTTCTCCAGGGAATCATCCTTACCTAGGGATTGAATCTGGGTCTCCTTTATTGCAAGAGGATTCTTTATCATCTGAGCCACTAGGGAAGCCCCAAAGTGCTAAGAGGGCTAGTTCATTTTAGAGTGAAATAGCGGGCAAAATATTAAGGTGATTATTGGACTCCATTCACAGGAGACACAACAGAGCGTGGAGTGTCAATTGTGTCCAACTCTTGGCAATACCATGGACTGCAGCCCACAGGGCTCCTATGTCCATGGAATTCTCCAGGCAAGAATATTGGAGTGGGTAGACATTCTTTTCTCCAGGGTATCTTCCTGACCTGAACCTGGGTCCCTGCATTGCAGGCAGACTCTTTACCAACTAAGCCACCAGAGAAGCCCCTTTTCACTTCACTTTCATAGTAGGGTTTGAGGATATGATAGTGAAGAAAAGAAGGGATCTGTGAGGCAAGCAGGAAAAAAGAGGAGAGGAAGAGAGCAGAAGAGTAAGAGACCTGGTAGCAGAGCAAGATACTCCAACACATTTGGGAAACAGAGTACCCAACCACATGTTAGGGAAAGAGAGTCTGGAATGTAGGGTTATGGGAAAGAAGAACAAACTAATATGCAACAGTAGTTCAGTGCAGTTACTCAGACATAACCACTCTATGGGACCGTGTGGACTGCATCATGCCAGGCTTCCCTGTCCATCACCAACTGTGGGAACTTGCTCAAACTCATATCCATTGAGTCGGTGATGCCATCCAACTATCTCATCCTCTGTAGTCCTGTTCTCTTCCTGCCTTCAATCTTTCCCAGCATCAGAGTCTTTTCCAATGAGTCAGTTCTTCTCATCAAGTGCCCAAAGGATTGGAGCTTCAACATCGATCCTTCTAATGAATATTCAGAACTTAGTTCCTTTAGGATGGACTAGTTTGATCTCTTTGCAGTCCAAAGGACTCTCAAGAATCTTCTCCAACTCCACAGTTCAAAAGATCAATTTTTCAATGCTCAGCTTTCTTTATGGCCCAACTCTTACATCCATATATGAACACTGGAAAAACAATAGCTTTGCTAGAAGGGACTTTTGTAGGTAAAGTAATGTCTCTGCCATTCAATATATTTTCTAGTTTGGTCATACATTTTCTTCCAAGAAGCAAGCATCTTTTAATTTCATGGCTGCAGTCACCATCTACAGTGATTTTGGAGCCCCCCCCCGACCCCACCCAAAATAAACTCTGTCACTGTTTCCCTTATTTCCCCATTTGTTTGCCATGATGGGACCAGATGCCTTGATCTTAGTTTTTTTGAATGTTGAGTTTTAAGCCAGTTTTTTCACTCTCCTCTTTCACTTTCATCAAGAGGCTCTTTAGTTCCTTTTCACTTTCTGGCATAAGGCTGATGTCATCTGTGTATCTGAGGTTATTGATATTTCTCCTGGCAGTCTTGATTCCAGTTTGTGCTTCATCCAGTCTAGCATTTCACATGATGTACTCTACATATAAGTTAAATAAGCAAGGTGAAAATACATAGCCTTTATGTACTCCTTTCCAAATTTGAACCAGTCTGTTGTTCCATGTCCAGGTCTAACTATTGCTTCTTGACCTGCACACAGATTTCTCAGGAAGCAGGTCAGGTGGTCTGGTATTCCTATCTCTTTAAGAATTTTCCACAGTTTGTTGTAATCCTCACAGTCAAAGGCTTTAGTCAATGAAGCGGAAGTAGATGTTTTTCTGGAACTCTCTTGGTTTTTCTATGATTCAGTGGATGTCGGCAATTTGATCTCTGGTTCCTCTGCCTTTTCTAAATCCAGCTTGAACATCTGGAATTTCTTGGTTCATGTACTATTGAAGTCTCTCTTGGAGAATTGTGAGCATTAATTTCCTAGTGTGTGAGATGAGTGCAGTTGTGAGGTAGTTTGAACAATCTGCAACATAGAGAGAAAACAGATTCTTCGAAAATATTCACTCATGAGCTGTGCTTGAGGGGATAAAATATATTGACAAGAAATGACTTCAACATTGAAAAGTAAGGAGAGAGAAAATGTCAGAGAAATCATTAACTTGTCAAAAACCCTATTTTAAAAGATAATGTGGTGGCTTTTAAACAATCTAGTATTTCATTTCCTGGGCACTATGCATTATGATTTATGAGGGTATGTTCATGTATAGGTGAGTAGATGTGAGATATATTGGTTAAAATTTAGAATTTCATAGCAATTAATATTTTTCTTTTAGTCTCTTGAAAATGTATCAGATGTTTGAAATGTCCAGGGTGAGGTGAAGACAATTATTGTGTCCCTTTGAAGTGACCATAGATCAATTATCCAATTAGGAATTGTTTTCTATGGTTGACAGAGAGCCATCTGGAATGCCAGGGAGGGATCAAGACTGTCAGTTCACAGAATTCCTGGTAATAATTGAACTTTCAAATATTGGAGCAGCTGAAAAGAAGAGGTTTGCTTATATTTAAGGAAATTCCATTTGAAGAAGTTCAGCTGAAGCAATTCCTTATTTGAAGTTATGTGAGAACCATAGCTTCACATGAGGTTCCTTTAAGTCAATGTAGAAAGGAAGGAAAACAGATTATTAGTTGGTGTTATGTTGGTGGTGGTGTTCAGTGACTAAGCCTTGTCTGACTCTCTGCTGACTCCATGAGCTATAGTCTGCCATGCATTTCTGTCCATAGGATTTTCCAGACAAGAATATTGGAGTGGACTGACATTTCCTTCTTCAGGGGATCTTCCCAAGCAAAGGCTCTGTGTTTATGATTTTCACATGACTTTCTTTCTTACAAACTCTAAAGTAAGACATATTACTTTTCTCATTTCCTGTTTTACTAAATGAAACTTAAATTCAGAGGACTGAACTAGCAAGCCTGAAAAACCACAGAACAGCAAGGAGAGATAAGAAAGACTTCCTCAGTGATCAGTGCAAAGAAATAGAGGAAAACAACAGAATGGGAAAGACTAAAGATCTCTTCAAGAAAATTAGAGATACCACGGGAACATTTCATGCAAATATGGGCTCTATAAAGGACAGAAATAATATAGACCTAACAGAAGCAGAAAATATTAAGAAGAGGTAGAAAGAATACACAGAAGAACGATACAAAAAAGATCTTCATGACCCAGATAATCACGATGCTGTGATCACTCACCTAGAGCCAGACATCCTGGAATGTGAAGTCAAGTGGGCCTTTGGAATCATCACTACGAACAAAGCTAGTGGAGGTGATGGAATTCTAGTTGAGCTCTTCCAAATCCTAAAAGATAATTCTGTGAATGTGGTGCACTCAATATGCCAGCAAATTTGGAAAATGCAGCAGTGGCCACAGGACTGGAAAAGGTCAGTTTTCATTCCAATCTCAAAGAAAGGCAATGCCAAACAATGCTCAAATTACCACACAATTGCACTCATCTCACATGTTAGCAAATTAATGCAAAAAAGGAGTACATACAGGCTATTTGTTGTCACCTTACTTATTTAACTTATATGCAGAGTACATCATGTGAAATGCTATACTGAATGAAGCACAAGCTGGAATCAAGATTGACAGGAGAAATATCAATAACCTCAGATACACAGATGACACCACCCTATGACAGAAAGCAAACAGAAACTAAAGAACCTCTTGATAAAAGAGAAAGAGGAGAGTGAAAATGCTAGCTTAAAACTCAACATTCAAAAAACTAAGATCATGGCATCTGGCTCCATCACGTCACGGCAAATAAATGGGGAAACAATGGAAACAGTGACAGACTTTATTTGGGGGGCCTCCAAATTCACTGCAGATGGTGGCTACAGCCATGAAATTAAGACACTTACTTGTTCCTTGGAAGAGTTATGTCCAACCGAGATAGCTTATTAAAAAGAAGAGACATTACTTTGCCAACAAATGTCCATCTAGTCAAAACTTTGGTTTTTCCAAAAGTCATGTATGGATGTGAGAGTAGGACTATAAAGAAAGCTGAGCACCAAAGCATTGATGCTTTGGAACTGTGGTGTTGGAGAAGACTCTTGAGAGTCCCTTAGAGTCCAAGGAGATTAAACCAGTGAATACTAAATGAAATCAGTTCTGAATATTCATTGGAAGGACTGATGTTGAAGCTGAAGCTCCAATCCTTTGGCCACTTGATGAGAAGAACTGACTCATTGGAAAAGACCCTGATGCTGGAAAAGATTGCAGGCAGGAGGAGAAGGGGACGACAGAGGATGAGATAGTTGGATGGCATCACCAACTTGGTGGACATGAGTTTGTTTGAATTCCAGGGGTTGGTGATGGACAGGGAGGCCTGGCGTGCTGCAGTCCATGGGGTCACAAAGAGCAACTGAGCAACTGTACTGAACTGAACTGAAGTCCACAGTGCTTGAAGTTGTGGATTCTGTATAATAATCTTCCAACTGATTTTAAATGTGAATCTGCAGTCCGTTATTCAATGTGTAGCCTCTTTCTACTGGTGCTCTGATCTGGAGCATTTTTTTAATTGATTTATTATTATTATTATTATTATTATTATTATTATTATTATTTGACTGTGCTTGGTCTTCATTGCCTCACCGGCTTTTCTCTCTTTGCAAAGAACTGGGGGGCTGTCTACTCTTCTTGCAGTGTACCTCATTGTGGTGACTTCTCTTGTTGTGGAGAATGGGCTCTATACATGTGTGGGCCTCAGTAGTCATGGCTTCCCAGTTCTAGAGCATGGGTGTGGCCCACAGGCTTTGTTATACCACAGCATGTGGGATCACCTCAGATTGGGAATCAAACTCATGCCTCCTGCATTAGCTGTCATACTGTTTACCACTGAGCCATGAGGGAAGCCTCAGCTGGAGTTGTAACAAGTACCAAATGAATAGTTTCACTTAAGGAAAGAAAACTTTAGCCATCCAAAAGTTTTGGAAAGCGTAGCTAGGTCAAAGAGAAGATAAACTGCAATCATTAACATTGAGCAGCATTTCAGATATATGGCACCATTGTTGATGCAAATTACAGGGAAACATGATTGAAAATATGTACACATAGACTCACAGACCTTCAAGCTACAAAGATCCTGGTTGATATGTTATCAAAATCATCACCATTTACTGACTGCATTACATTGGGTGTGATATTAACCTCTTAACATTCCAGATTCACAGCCTAACAAAATGGAGATAAACATTTTGAGAATTTAATAACTTTAATTCATGATTGAAATCATACAGAAGACCCACAACAAATGTTACTTTATATCCATCTACAATATTGTTTGAAAGTAAGAGATCAGTTGAAATAATTTCAAGTTATTTTCTAATCTATTAAGAAAGAAGTGTAAATACATAGAGCTATTCAACCATTATCAAAACTCACATTTAGAATATCTCTGTCATTCCACAATGATCCCTTGTATCCACTTGAAGTCAATCTCTATTCCTATGCCAGCCCCAGGCAACCACTGAGCTGGAGAACATTGCTATCTTCATAATATTCAGTGTTCAAATCCATAAAAGTAGAACATCTCTTTGCCTACTTAGATCTTTCATTTCTTTCAGCAATGTTTTTTAGATTTAGTGCATATTTTATACTTTTTAAAATTTTTACTGTGAAACATTTCATCCCTTTTAGTGCAATTATGAATGCAATAATTTTCCTTAATTTTTTGATCTATTTCTGTTTATATAGAAAAATGATATTTTATCCAAATACCTTGTTAAACCACTTTCTTAGAGCTGAATTTATGTATATGTTTGGGTATGTGTGGTTTTGCGTGTATACTTGTGTATTCCTTAGCATTTTCTACATAAAGAACTATGCTTCCAAAGCTTAGAGACAGTTTTGCTTCTTCCTTCCCAACAAGGACAATATTTTTCTTTCCCTCATTGCATTGTCAACACACTATTGAATAGTAATGGGAAAGAGCAGGTCTCTCTTTTTACTTTGTCCTGATTTCATTTATTTTTTGTTTTTATAAAGAGCCACATATTATTCATTTATTTTTAGCTGCCTTGAAACTTAGCTGCCCAACAGCATGTGGGATCTTAGTTCCCTAATCAGGGATCGGACCTGCATTCCCTCTATTGGAAGTTGGATTGTTAACCCCTGGACCACCAGGGACGTCTCCATCTTGTCCTGATTTTAGAGGACAGTCATTCAGTCTTACCTTTTTGCTATTTATTTTCTGCTATGTCTCATGATTCTTTCTCTCTTTTGTCCTTTCTTTGTATATGCTTGTTATAGATGCTTTCTGTATGGTCTTCAGGTGTGTTTATTTTATTTATTATTGTGGTTCTTCTCAGGACTAAAATATGCCTATTATGCTACAAAGCATCAGGAGATGCAGGAGGTCTTGGGGAGAGATCGTGAGTATTAACTGTGTTAATGTCACAAAAATATGTTCATTCATTCATCAAGCGGCTACTGTTAAATCTCACCCATTCATCTCATTCTAATAAGTGGAATAAACTAGTTTTCCTATGAGTGCACCTCTGCAGGGGCATGAAATTAGAATCAAAAGATGAGCAATTTCGTGGTAGCTTGGTGTTTCATGTAAATACACTGATGGCCTCTCCCTTGTTGCAGCAGAAAAATATACATCCCTCTCAAAAATATACTACCTAAAGGAGAAATTTACTTAAATATATCCAGATATTGGCATGACCCCAGAGCTTAAGTGGATCACTTTAGAACTCTGAAGACCCTGCATCCAGCTTGGCAATGGTATCAGCAACATTTTACTGCCCCATGAAGATGAAGTGGCCCAAATATCTTTTAAGATCTTTCTAAATACCAGGCACTGAGAGGGTATCTATAAGTACGTTATTACCTCCTTGAGGCTGATAAAATTATTCTTCTCATATTAACATAAATTAACTGCTTCTATCCATGGAGTATTTTTCATGATTCTAGCATAAAAAGAAGAAATTTTGCCACCTTATTTAATATTCACAGTAACCATAGCTATTACCAGAGCCTCAATTAATGGGGTCCTAGTGAACTTCTAGATGTTCAAACTCGTCTTAAAAAAGGCAGAGGAACCAGAAATCAAATTGCCAGCATCTGCTGGATCATCAAAAAAGCAAGAGAGTTCCAGAAAAACATCTATTTCTGCTTTATTGACTATGCCAAAGCCTTTGGCTGTACGGATAACAATCAACTGGGGAAAATTCTGAAAGATGGGAATACCAGAGCACCTGACCTGCCTCTTGAGAAACCTGTATGCAGGTCAGGAAACAACAGTTAGAACTGGACATGGACCAACAGACTGGTTCCAAATAGGAAAAGGAGTACGTCAAGGCTGTATATTGTTACCCTGCTTATTTAACTTTTATGCAGAGTACATCATGAGAAACGCTGGGCTGGAAGAAGCAGAAGCTGGAATCAAGACTGCTGGGAGAAATCTCAATAACCTCAGATATGCAGATGACATCACCCTTATGGCAGAAAGTGAAGAGGAACTAAAGAGCCTCTTGATGAAAGTGAAAGAGGAGAGTGAAAAAGTTGGCTTAAAGCTCAACATTCAGGAAATGAAGATCATGGCATCCGGTCCCATCACTTCATGGGAAATAGAGGGGGAAACAGGGGAAACAGTGTCAGACTTTATTTTGGGGGCTGAAAAAATCACTGCAGATAGTGATTGCAGCCATGAAATTAAAAGACGCTTACTCTTTGGAAGAAAAGTTATGACCAACCTAGATAGCATATTGAAAAGCAGAGACATTACTTTGCCAACAAAGGTCCATCTAGTCAAGGCTATGTTTTTTCCAGTGGTCATGTATGGATGTGAGAATTGGACTGTGAAGAAAGCTGAGAGCTGAAGAATTGATGCTTTTGAACTGTGGCGTTGGAGATTTCTTGAGAGTCCCTTGGACTGCAAGGAGATCCAACCAGTCCATTCTGAAGGAGATCAGGCCTGGGATTTCTTTGGAGGGAATGATGCTAAAGCTGAAGCTCCAGTACTTTGGCCACCTCATGCGATGAGTTGACTCATTGGAAAAGACTCTGATGCTGGGAGGGATTGGGGGCATGAGGAGAAGGGGACGACAGAGAATGAGATGGCTGGATGGCATCACTGACTCGATGGACGTGAGTCTGAGTGAACTCTGGGAGTTGATGATGGACAGGGAGGCCTGGCGTGCTGTGATTCATGGGGTCGCAAAGAGTCAGACACGACTGAGCGACTGAACTGAACTGAACTGAGTTTACTCTTATTCCTACCATGCCCTCTAATAGGAAAAGAAGTCCATGGACAGCACACACCTGCCAAACAAAACAAAACAAAACAAAACATAAACATGCCTACCAAAACTATGAGACATTTCTTTAATCCTGAATATTAGCAAATAAGAAAACATACACAAAGTGGAATGTCTTATGCCAGCCCCATATCATCAAATAAGATTTAATTATAGCTTCAGGTCTTCCAGAAATGGAATTTAAACCAATCAGGAACCACCTAATCAGTACTAGATAGATCATCTGTCTAATAAGCCCCTGCTGCTGCTGCTGCTGCAGCCAAGTCACGTCAGTTGTGTCAGACTCTGTGCAACCCCCATAGACAACAGCCCACCAGGTTCCTCCATCCCTGGGATTCTCCAGGCAGGAACACTAAAGTGGGTTGCCATTTCCTTCTCCAATGCACGAGAGTGAAAAGTGAAAGTGAAGTCGCTCAGTTGTGTCCGACTCTAAGTGACCCCATGGACTATAGCCTACCAGGCTCCTCCATCCATGGGATTCTCCAAGGCAGAGTACTGGAGTGGGTTGCCATTGCCTTCTCTAATAAAGCCCCTACTATCTCTAAATGAAAATGACTTTGCAATAACCAAGTTGTTTTTTGTCGCCAACATAACTTCCTTATTCCCCAGTCCCTTCTGTTTATAAGTCTTTCATTTTGTACAACTCCTCAGAGCTCTTTTCTGTTAGACTAAATAGTGTCCAATTCAAATCAATTTTTTGAAAAAAAAAATCAATTTTTTGTTCAAGTGAACTCTTAAAATGTTTAAGTTGCCTCAGTTTATCTTTAACATGGATACTCCTCTGGGTACGTAAGATTATGAATTTTTTTTTCTTTTTTTATCCTCCTGCCAAGTAAACTTTCAGAGCCTGCAAGTGCATAGTTTGGAGGCTAATTTCCTATAAGTAGGTTGTAACCTTGGTTGATGCATCATTAGGCCAGAAGGTGATCAAGGGACAGCTTATATATGGGTGATTATATATGGAACCTGCATGGGCAAAGATTTCCATGTGTCTGCGGTCTCTTGTGGTGATTAAGTGATCTGGGAGTGAGAACAGAAGAAAGCATGAACTATGGGGGTGGAAACTGCAGACCAGGCACAGGATTTTCATGTTCAAAACTTTGAGGAATTTGAGAATTTGAACTTTTAGATTGGACTTGACATGGCAATATCAAGGTAAGAATAAGGAACACATTTATTTAACCGTACGTTCACTTGCTTTTTATTTTCTAAACATTTAGACATCTGGTATAATAGACTTTATATATATTCTTGATTTTGGCTGTGCAGTTGTCTGAGGTGAGATAGGAGATTAAGACCACTTTTGTACAAGTGATAAAACCTGAGACTCAGAGAAGTTAACTTGGCTAAGGTCACAGTGTCAGAAAGAGAATCTGGCTGCCTGGTTCCAAAGGCCACGTGAAAATAACTATACGGTCCTTTGTCATATATTGTAACATCACACCACTAATATTTGGAGAAACTTAAGTCCAGATTAACTGATCTCAAAACCTGAAATCTTTAAGTCATATTGTACTACCAGGTGGCACCCATGGTAAAGAACCCCCCTGACAATGCAGAAGACATGAGACACAGGTTACATCACTGCGTTGGGAAGATCCCATCCATGGGAACCCACTCCAGTATTCTTGCCTGGAGAATCCCATGGACAGAGGAAACTGGCAGGCTACAGTCCATAGGGTCACAAAGATTGAAGTGACTTGCATGCACACATGCATACTACCATGGGAGCCCAAGGAATATGCAATATATGTTTAAGGCAGGCAAAAACACTCTCTCATTTACTCTGTTTTCCTAGCACTGACTGCTTAGTTTCTCCAGCATATAGTAGGCACTCAATAAGCATTCACTGAGGGATGAATGAATTGAATAGTGTTGGAATTTACAGCCACACTGCATGACCTCACACATAATATATGACTATAATTCACCACTGATCTAATGTCTTAAGAATAGAGGAGAAATATAATGATGGGAAAAGTATCCCTAAAGAACTATTCAGTCTAGGTGTGAGCAAAGGACTTGCTCTCCACAGTCATTATCCTGCTGCTTTCCACAAGATGATTCATTATTAAAAGGAAAACAAAAGCAAGAAAGCAATGTAAGATAATTTTGCACATTTCCATATAGACTTTCATCTGGGAAAGGAGAAGGAGTGTATTTTTCTTAGATCTGTAAAAGTAACTTCTAAAAAGAAAACAAAAACTAAAAGCAAAATCTATCCATCAACAGATCAACTTGCAATTCAATAGCACCTTCTCATGACAGACATTCCCGGGTGATTCAGCAAAAAGCAGAATTAGTGACTCAATTGATTATGAATTATTCAAGTAAATGGGTCATAAACTGAGATTTATGAGTTGAAAAGTAGCCAGTGCTACAGATTGCTAAAGGGATGTGATCTGTGGTGGGAGGTGCATTGCAGAAGCAGACTCTTACTCCAGGGAACAAACTCCTGGAGAATGGAGCCACGAACCATGTCAGGAAAATGAATCCTGAAAAAAGATCAGCATATCTACAGATAAGAACTTCTGTGCACACCAGGGGCAAACCTTTAGAAGAATCAGGCTGAAGGCTGACTCTATGTTGTTTCCTGTTGTTTAGTTCTTAAGTCATGTCTGACCCTTGTTGTGACCCTATGGTCTATAGCCTAACAGGACCCTCTGTCC
This sequence comes from Capra hircus, assembly GCF_001704415.2. Classification (NCBI taxonomy): domain Eukaryota; kingdom Metazoa; phylum Chordata; class Mammalia; order Artiodactyla; family Bovidae; genus Capra; species Capra hircus. The sequence goes on along the minus strand of NC_030822.1, from coordinate 12,740,185 downwards.
ATGGGTTTCTCCAGGCAAGCATACTGGAGCAGTTGGCCATTTTCTTCTCCAGGGGATCTTTGAGACCCAAGGATCAAATCCACATCTTCCATCTCCTGCATTCCAGAGAGATTCTTTACTGCTGAGCCACCAGGGAAGCCCAAGGCTCTATAGTTGGTGTAACCAAAATGGATAGTGATAAATGACAGCTGAGCTTGGCTTCTTCCAGTGCTGGTGAGGCTGATTGAATATAGAAAGTTATATTGGTTGTGAAAGGAAACTTCACTAGCATCACAACATTAATAATCCTTTGTTTTTATGCAGAAGGATTGCATTAGCTTTACTATGGGCTTAAAAATCTCCTTTAGGCTTTCTGTTGCTTAAGTGTCTCTGGCTAACAGGAACTTGGTTAAATTGCTTATAAGAACAGAGGAGAGAGGTTGTAAATTGCAGACTTCCCAATTCCCAGAGCTACTCAAGGATCTTGTACAGTCGAGGGATATTAACATGTCATACAACCCTACTGCTGTCTTGAAAAATATTAATAGTAAAAAAAACCCTTTCTTCCTCTCCACCACATTTTCTGCTCTATTATTTTATCTCAAAAATATTTTCACCCATAGTTTCTTTATGACCTTGATGCCTTTACTTCTCTAGACAGGATAATCTTTTATCACTCTCAGCTTTGGTTCTAACCTTCGATGACTTCCAGGCATGTTTTTTGGACAGGAAATACTTCTGAGTGGCTCAGAAGTGTTCATATGCCAGGTTCTCTTCTGAGAAACAGTCTCAGCTCTCTTGATAGGCAACCAAGTATGCTAATGAGACAAGAAAACAGGTAAACCAGTGACAATCAGTCCCTGACTATTCACTGGGTTTTGAGGGATGTTATTGAAAGTTTAAAGAAAGGCTACTGTCTGGGGGAGTATGCAAATGCAAAATAGCAGGAGGCATTCTTAAGATTAAATCTCCCTTTCCATTGCCAGGCAATGAACATCTAGACTAAACAATTACCCAGGAATTGAACATGGAACTTTAACTTCAGAGAACCAGATGCTCCATACTGATGGTATTTACCAAGTAACTCCTTGCTTCTAAATATCTCAGGGGAGCCAGCAGTTAATTAAAATGCATAAAGCTGGCCAGTGACTATGGCAAGAAATACATAATTTTTCATAACTCAGGAAAAAGGCATCAGCAGAAGGTGATCCACTGTCTACTTACCAGTTTCAAACATCCTCTCCAGGCCTTTTGTGTTGACATAATCTCTTACCCAGTCAACGTCCATTCAACCCGTTCAATATCCAATATTGATATGTAATTGGATATGTATTGATATCCAATATGTAATATCAAATGTTACATGCCAACTACATGCCAACCAACAGGTCAGGCACTTTGGAGTCAGAGAAGAGGGAATCCAGTCCTTGACCTCAGACATGTAACAGTCTAAAGGGGAAAAGAAATATTTCAGCAGAGAACACTGAGATATGTCCAATGCTGAACAAAGGTTAAGAAAAGACAAATGGGTAAGCCCCCAAAAAAGAAGTTTATGACTTTGCCCAGAATACCTAGTGGCTTTAGCACTAAATCTTGAGTGATGAATAGGACAGAAGAGGGAAGGTCATTTTAGACAAAAAGAATAACCTGTGCAAAGGCAGAGGGTAGTATATTGGGGAAAAATGTCCATGGATTACAGGAGTCAAAGCAGAAAACAACAGACTACAAGAGTAAACTGGGGCCAGAGTTTTAAAAGCATTTACGTTTCAAAATAAGACATTTAGTTCTTATCCTTCTGATAAATGGGGAGCCATTAGTATTGTAAAATTTGGAAGAAATTTGTGTTATAGAAAATGCATCCAGCCATACAGCATTGGTTCTGCTGCCTCTGTGTTTTGCCCATCCTAGCTTTGCCATCAGAACCTTGAAGCTTCTGAGATCACTAGAAGAAAGAGAAGACTGTAGAATAAGACAGAATGTGCTTTAACGACTAAGCCCAATTCACTTCTGGCCGCATTCCATTGACAAGACTGATTTGGCCCCAGGCTACCTACCTTTATGCTGCGATGTGAAAAATGGGCTAAGGATGAGTGAAACAAGAAGAAAAAGTGATTAAGAGCATTGCATATCCTTCCAAGAGGTATTAAATACCCACATTAAGGTAGTAGAAATGGAGAGACATAAGTGGACGTGGATGTACGTGGGTGGAAATGAATGGATGTGAGTGATATTTAAGAAAAAGAGCTGATAACATGCAGTGATGAATTAGAATCCAGTGCTAAACAGTAAAGAAATATTCAGGATAATTTCAAGATTCTAGTTTGGAAAAGCAGATGGAGGGTGTTGACATTAAAAAAGATAAAGAAAAAGAAAGGAGCGTTTTGAACAGTTTTTATGGAGACACCTAGGAAATATGAATTGAATACAAGACAAGCTCAGTTAAATGTGCTTAGCAAAAATCTTAGCAATGTATTCATTTGAGAGATAGATAACTAGGCTAATAACTAAATATGTCAGTTCAGTTCAGTTCAGTTCAGTTCAGTTCAGTCGCTCAGTCGTGTCTGACTCTTTGCAACCCCATGAATCGCAGCACGCCAGGCTTCCTTGTCCATCACCATCTCCCAGAGTTCACTCAGACTCACGTCCGTCAAGTCCGTGATGCCATCCAGCCGTCTCATCCTCTGTCGTCCCCTTCTCCTCCTGCCCCCAATCTCTCCCAGCATCAGGGTCTTTTCCAATGAGTCAACTCTTCGCATGAGGTGGCCAAAGTACTGGAGCTTCAGCTTTTAGCATCATTCCTTTCAAAGAAATCCCAGGGCTGATCTTCAGAATGGGCTGGTTGAATCTCCTTGCAGTCCAAGGGACTCTCAAGAGTCTTCTCCAACACCACACTTCAAAAGCATCAATTATTCGGTGCTCAGCCTTCTTCACAGTCCAATTCTCACATCCATACATGACCACAGGAAAAACCACAGCCTTGACTAGACGGACCTTAGTTGGCAAAGTAATGTCTCTGCTTTTCAATATGCTATCTAGGTTGGTCATAACTTTTCTTCCAAGGAGTAAGCGTCTTTTAATTTCATGGCTGCACTCACCATCTGCAGTGATTTTGGAGTCAAAAAAATAAAGTCTGACACTGTTTCCACTGTTTCCCCATCTATTTCCCATGAAGTGAGGGGACCAGATGCCATGATCTTCGTTTTCTGAATGTTGAGCTTTAAGCCTACTTTTTCACTCTCCTCTTTCACTTTCATCAAGAGGCTTTTTAGCTCCTCTTCACTTTCTGCCATAAGGGTGGTATCATCTGCATATATGAGATTATTGATATTTCTCCTGGCAATCTTGATTCCAGCTTGTGTTTCTTCCAGCCCAGCGTTGCTCATGATGTACTCTGCATAGAAGTTAAATAAGCAGGGTAACAATATACAGCCTTGACGTACTCCTTTTCCTATTTGGAACCAGTCTGTTGTTCCATGTCCAGTTCTAACTGTTGCTTCCTGACTTGCATACAAATTTCTCAAGAGGCAGGTTAGGTGGTCTGGTATTCTGATCTCTTTCAGAATTTTCCACAGTTTATTGTGATCCACACAGTCAAAGGCTTTGGCATAGTCAATAAAGCAGAAATAGATGTTTTTTGGAACTCTCTTCCTTTTTCCATGATCCAGCGGATGTTGGCAATTCGATCTCTGGTTCCTCTGCCTTTTCTAAAACCAGCTTGAACGTCAGGGAGTTTACGGTTCATGTATTGCTGAAGTCTGGCTTGGAGAATTTTGAGCATTACTTTACTAGCATGTCAAATATATCAGGATTACTTAATTTATTAATAATAACATCTTAATCCTCAGAAGTTGCCTCTTTTAATCTTTTTTTTTCTTTTAATGAACGCAAAAACTGAGGCTCAAAATGTAAGGAAACCAACAGTAGCAAATAAAAGTGAAGTCACTCAGTCGTGTCCAGCTCTTTGCGACCCTGTGGATTCTAGCCCACCGGGCTCCTCCATCCATGGGATTCTCCAGGCAAAAATACTGGAGTGGGTTGCCATTTCCTTCTCCAGGGGATCTTCCCAACCCAGGGATTGAACCCAGCTCTCCCACATTGCAGGCAGACGCTTTACCTTCTGAGCCACCAGGAAAGTCAAAGCAAGGTATAAACTTAGTTCTGCTAACTTTTCTATACAATATGCTTTCCACTACCGGGGCACAATTATTTATTTAACATTAGTAATTGGTTATTAATCGAAAGATATTTTAATTAGATACGGAGCCACTGAATTTCTCAGAATAAATATTTTGTGACTAGGCAATTTAATCTCCTGACAATCTTTTTTGCTATTACTGTTAAAAAAATTATTGTCCAAATAGTTAAAACAAATCTAAAATACAAACTTAAGAATCAAAGTCAAATACCTTAAAAAATGGATGATTTCAAAGTTGCACTTCCATTAGTTGATGTTAAAACTGGAATTGTGGAAGAATATTATGTAAAGTTGCATTTGAAGTTGGTTAATATTTCAGTCTATCTGAAGTTAAGTAAGTCTAGAAAATATAGGAGGCCTTATATATATAAAAAATCAGATTTATTTGTACTATGAGTCATATAAGTTATGAAGTTTGAATTGTAATACAAACATTCTGAGATTGAGAAAGACAGACACCACTGATGAACTGTAATATTTTCTGTAAACAATGCCAATTCCATTCAAGGGATTGGCTCCTAAATTTCAATTATCTTTTGATATTTATGCTTAATTTAAAAGCCAAGGGATTTAAATTATACACACTTACTAAGATACAATAATTGTATGCATCTGTTGATGGTTCATATTTATCAGCTATCACTTATATCAGTGGAGACAGGGAATAATCTTGTAAATCAAACTGTATGATGTTAATTTCAAAGATAAAATTATAAACTCTATTTTAGGATAAGTGTAAGGGAAGAGAGTGATATAATTGCTTTGAGAATGTTATTAATAAACCAATGCTCAAACGATAAGAGCAACTTTGTTATTGCAAAGTTCTATGCCAAAAAGCATCTGCTTATATATTTGCCAATTTAATTTTGTCCTACAGTTCACTGGGTTCGATTGCTGAGTTGTTTCATTTTACTGGAAACTTTAGAACATTGCCAACATCACAAAAATAACTAACTGAAGACATCAAGCTTGATATTAATCCCTTATAGAATATATGGTTTGCACATATTTCTCCCATATGGTTGCCTTTTTGCTTTGCTAATTTTTTTCTTTACTCTGCAGAAATCCTTTAGTTTGTTGTGGTCCACTTATTTTTGTTGCCTGTGTATTTGCTATCAAATGCAAAAAGAGAAAAAAAAAAAAAAAAAACCTCATTGCAAAGGCCAGCATCAACAGTAAAATAATGTAGCTTTCAGAACTTTGTGATGGATTCCAGAGTCAGATCTAAACTGCTTTGATTTCATATCATTTACTATGGCAATAGTATAATCATGTATTACTTAGAAATATAAAAATAAATATGTTGCTAGGTGCAAAACATTGCTACATCTCTTGGTGAACCATATTTAGAATACCAGGTGTCTGAAGGGGTCAGTAAACCTAAACTTAAATCCCAGCGCTATAGGTTGCATATCCTTGGTTGGGGGGACCTAGATCTCATCTCTTGTCCTTTATTATCTTTTAAATGGCAATTGTGCTAGCTGACTCATCAAATAATGATAGAAAATTAATTCTTTGGATGGTAATTAAACAGACTCTTCCTTGCCAAATAAGACATTAGAAAAACCCTGTGATATTTTGGCACATATCACAAATATGTTAACTGTTGCTTACATTAATTCTGTGACTTTCCTAGAATAATTGTTACTAATATTTCACAGAGGTAATCACTAATTCAACTCGAAAGGCTTCTTTCGCTGCCCAGCTATATCAGGGTAAAGAAAATAAAGAGATGAAATTTTAGGGACAAAAGGATCACTATATTTTTTGACTATTCAATAATAGTATTTGAATTTCCATTCATTTGTCTCCTTGGTGGTGAGCAGAGTTGCCTAAGTTTATTCAGTGTTCAAGGATATAGTCATAACGTACCTCAAAAATTTCACACAGCACAATTCCCTTCACATCATTTTTTTTTTTCCTTTGGCTTTTAGGTAACATCAGATGTGAGAGCTTAAGATAGAAAATAGGATTAAATTAGTTTTTCCTCACATAGCTGTTTTGTTTTGTTTGAAATACAGGGATTTGCTTAAGATGGTATTAAAGAAATTTATATCATACAGGAAAATAAGCCTTAGATCATATTATATAAAATAGAATACTCTTTCTCTACCATTATGTTCGCTTCTAAACCATATTAAAAGGACTTTTGAAACAAAGAAAACTGATAACCAGTTGTTTGGTGACACATAGGCAAAAATAATAAGTATGATTTTTTTAAACAAATAGGTATTAATCATTTGTCATGTCAAGGCTCTACTCAAGGAACTATATAAAGAAGCATTTCAAAAAATTGAATGTTTCTAAAACTTAAATTGCCTGAAAAATTAACTCAAATCAGTTAATCTGCATATAGATAGCCATGGCCCCTAAATATTATGATAGTTGAATTTCAATTATGTTTAAAAAATTGAACTATATTGTAATCTCAGAAAGCAATGATTTTTTCTGTGTTTCTTGGAGAAAAATAATTTGTGAATATATTCACCACCAATAACAGTCATTTTTAATTATATAGGTCCCCTTAGTCAATTAAAATTGGTACTATGGTCCTAAATTCATTTTTATTTCAAGATGAAGTGTATTTGGTTATGGACATTACCTGATAATTTGTTATTTCCAAATAAAAATAGCTTGAAAATATATTATGGCATTTCAGCATTGCCATCAAGGTATGTGCTGAGATATTAATGCTTGTTCATAAATGTCTTTGTGCTGAAATATTATATAGGGTTGTGGTTAAGCTACTGTAGGCATAAAACAAATCATTGGCTGTTTATTTATCCATTCAGACTCCTTTTCTCAAATGACTGATGGCATTGCATTTGGGCATCTTTTACAACTTTTACATTAAGCTCTTCCACGAGGAGAATGCAATAAATTTGTACAAAACCCATCCAAGGTATTACTGTCCTCATAAAAACATTTCTTTATGAGTCCCAAATTATAAGTGCCCTTCTCTACCCCCATTCTGAAGTTGCCTGATGTCTTAAGTCATAAATACATACAGAAATTGAGTGCCAAAGTGAGTTAATTTACAATCCAATAAGTACAAGTCAGTGAGCAACATGGAAAAGTTAGACAAAAGTTGCTTTGTAGTAGACATAGTTAGTCCCTTCCAATGCTGTATGTCATAAAAAGATTTAATTTAGTGTAAATTAGTTTATTTATCTAACATGGGCTTCCCAGGTGGTTCAGTGGTAAAAAAAATCCACCTGTCAATGCAGGAGATACTGGAGATGTGGATTCAATCCCTGTGTTGAGAAGATCCCCTGGAGAAAGAAATGTCAGTCCACTCCAGGATTCTTGCCTGAGAAATCTATGGACAAAGGAACCTGGTGGGCTACAGTTCATGGAGTCGCAAAAGAGTCAGATATGACTGAGCGACTAAACAAGAGCAATTCATCTAACGTACGTTTTGGGTGCAGAGACCACAGTGGTAAGACAGATAGACCCATACAAAACTTTAACTTCACTTACTGTGTGTGTGTTGGGGGAGAGAGAGAGAGCTAGGCATTATTCTAATATCACACACACACATTTGCAAAATCATTATAATGTTAGTTTTAATCACAGATGAATGTAATCTCATTAGGTCCTTTCATAGTGAAGTTTCATTTCTGCACTCTTTCTTATAAATATGTCTGTCTTCTTTGTGGAATATACTAGTCTTGGGTAATGTTGGTGAAAGGAAGGTAAAATGAAAAGGAAATGGACAAGGTCCCTGACCTCAAGGAATATCATTGCACCCAAAAACATTGTTGAGGGCAAATCAATAAATATATTGTTAGAATAAGGCACTGGCACCAGCCCACCAGGATAAAGAAGCAACAGGAGCAGTTCCATGTCTTGCACCCTGTCACCAAGCCCCACTCACCATCAAATAAACAACAGGTTTCCTTTGACTGGGCTTGCCTGTTAGCTCAGATGGCAAAGAATCTGCCTGCCATGCAGGAGACCCGGATCAGACCCGGATCAGTACCTAGGTTAGGAAGATCCCCTGGAGAAGGGAATAGCAATTCACTCCAGTATTCTTGCCTGGAGAATTCCATGGACAGAGAAAACTGGTGAACTACAGTCCATGAGGTTGCAAAGAATCAGACACGATTGAGCGATTTTTTCCCTTTGACTGAGATGGACCTATAATTTTAGGAAAATATACTTAGTTTGGAGAAGGCAATGGCAACCCACTCCAGTACTCCTGGAAAATCCCGTGGACAGAGGGGCCTGGTAGGCTGCAGTCCATGGAGTCGCTAGGAATTGGACACCAGAGTGACTTCGCTTTCACATTTCACTTTCATGCATTGGAGAAGGAAATGGCAACCCACTCCAGTGTTCTTGCCTGGAGAATCCCAGGGACAGGGGAGCCTGGTGGGCTGCCATCTATGGGGTCGCACAGAGTCGGAGACAACTGAAGTGACTTAGCAGCAGCAGCATACCTAGTTTGTCTTCTCCTTCTACAATTCAGCTCTCTAAATGTCAAGAATTTTTAGTATGAGACTGTTGTGAAGATTTGAAATACTTAGGAAAATGACTCCAGAATCAGGCTATTAAAGTGACAATCACAGAAATAACGACCTTGAATAATGTTCCCAAAGTAAATTTGGGGGATGGACTTTGATCACAACCTAGCCTGAAGCTAAGACTCAGAAGAAGCTGAGAAAAATTTTCATAGCAAGGTAATTTTGAAGTTGCCTTTTAAGATTATCAATTGACTTTGTCAAAGACAAGAGTTAAAAAAAAAAAAAGAATGTGAATCTGTTATTTAAAAAAGGAATAACAATACCTATTTCTATCTTGAAATGTGTTTGCCTTAAAACAGTGGTTTTTAAATTATTTTAGCAACAAAGTACTTAATTGAAGCAATATACAATCTAATACATAGACCAACAATAGATAAACTGCTTTGGTAGAATATGGAACAAATGAAATTAAATTACTGGACAAAATATCAAAAGATTTTACTGTAAACCCTCAGGAAGATGAATTATGATTTCTTGTAACCTATGTGTCTCAGAATGTGGACCACTTGAGAAGGGAATGGCAAACCACTTCAGTATTCTTGCCTTGAGAAGCCCATGAACAGTATGAAAAGGCAAAATGATAGGATACTGAAAGGGGAACTCCCCAGGTCAGTAGGTGCCCTATATGTTACTGGAGATCAGTGGAGAAATAACTCCAGAAAGAATGAAGAGATGGAGCCCGAGCAAAAACAATACCCAGCTGTGGATGTGACCGATGACAGAAGCAAGGTCCAATGCTGTAAAGAGCAATATTGCATAGGAACCTGGAATGTCAGTTCCATGAATCAAGGCAAATTGGAAGTGGTCAAACAAGAGATGGCAAGAGTGAACTTCGACATTCTAGGAATCCTCAAACTAAAATGGACTGCAATGGGTGAATTTAACTCAGATGACCATTATATCTACACCGCGGGTAGGAATCCCTCAGAAGAAATGGAGTAGCCATCATGGTCAGCAAAAGAGTCCAAAATGCAGTACTTGGATACAATTTCAAAAACAACAGAATGATCTCTGTTCATCTCCAAGGCAAACCATTCAATATCACAGTAATCCAAGTCTATGCCCCAACCAGTAATGATGAAGAAACTGAAGTTGAATGGTTCTATGAAGACCTACAAGACCTTTTAAAATTAACACCTAAAAAAGATGTTCTTTTCATGATAGGGGACTGGAATGCAAAAGTAGGAAGTCAAGAAACACCTGGAGTAATAGACAAATTTGGCCTTGGAATGCGGAATGAAGCAGAGCAAAGAATAATAGAGTATCGCCAAAAAAATGCACTGGTCATAGCAAACACCCTCTTCCAACAACACAAGAGAAGAGTCTACATGGACATCACCAGATGGTCAACACTGAAATCAGATTGATTATATTCTTTGCAGCAAAAGATGGAGAAGCTCTCTACAGTCAACAAAAACAAGACCAGGAGCTGACTGTGGCTCAGATCATGAACTCCTTATGCCAAATTCAGACTTAAATTGAAGAAACTAGGGGAAACCGCTAGACCATTCAGATATGGCCTATATCAAATCCCTTATGTTTATACAGTGGAAGTGAGTAATAGATTTAAGGGCCTAGATCTGATAGATAGAGTGGCTGATGAACTATGGAATGAGGTTCATGACATTGTACAGGAGACAGGGATCAAGACCATCCCCATGGAAAAGAAATGCAAAAAAGCAAAATGGCTGTCTGGGGAGGCCTTACAAATAGTTGTGAAAAGAAGAGAAGTGAAAAGCCAAGAAGAAAAGGAAAGATATAAGAATCTGAATGCAGAGTTCCAGAGAATAGCAAGAAGAGATAAGAAAGCCTTCTTCAGTGATCAATGCAAAGAAATAGAGGAAAAAAACAGAATGGGAAAGACTAGATATCTCTTCAAGAAATTAGAGACACCAAGGGAACATTTCATGCAAAGATGGGCTCAATAAAGGACAGAAATGGTCTGGACCTAACAGAAGCAGAAGATGTTAAGAAGAGGTGGCAAGAATACACAGAAGAACTGTACAAAAAAGATCTTCACGACCCAGATAATCACCATGGTGTGATCACTCACCTAGAGTCAGACATCTTGGAATGTGAAGCCAAATGGGCCTTAGAAAGCATCACTACGAACAAAGCTAGTGGAGGTGATGGCATTCCAGTTGAGCTATTTCAAATACTGAAAGATGATGTTGTGAAAGTGCTACACTCAATATGCCAGCAAATTTGGAAAACTCAGCAGTGGCCACAGGACTGGAAAAGGTCAGTTTTCATTCCAATCTCAAAGAAAGGCAATCCCAAAGAATGCTCAAACTACCGCACAATTGCACTCATCTCACATGCTAATAAAGTGATGCTCAAAATTCTCCAAGCTAGGCTTCATTAATACGTGAACCATGAACTTCCTGATGTTCAACCTGGTTTTAGAAAAGGCAGAGGAACCAGAGATCAAATTGCCAACATCTGCTGGATCAAGGAAAAAACAAGAGAGTTCCAGAAAAACATCCACTTCTGCTTTATTGACTATGCCAAAGCCTTTGACTGTGTGGATAACAATAAACTGTGGAAAATTCTGAAAAAGATGGGCATACCAGACCACCTAACCTGCCTCTTGAGAAACCTATATGCAGGTCAGGAAGCAACATTCAGAACTGTACATGAAACAACAAACTGGTTCCAAATAGGAAAAGGAGTACGTCAAGCCTGTATATTGTCACCCTGCTTATTTAACTTATATGCAGAGTACATCATGAGAAACGCTGGACTGGAAGAAACACAAGCTGGAATCAAGATTGCCAGGAGAAATATCAATAACCTCAGATATGCAGATGATACCACCCTTATGGCAGAAAGTGAAGAAGAACTCAAAAGCCTCTTGATGAAAGTGAAAGAAGATAGTGAAAAAGTTGGCTTAAAGCTCAGCATTCAGAAAATGAAGATCATGGCATCTGGTCCCTTCACTTCATGGGAAATAGATGGGGAAACAGTGGAAACAGTGTCAGACTTTATTTTCTTGGGCTCCAAAATCACTGTAGATTGTGATTGCAGCCATGAAATTAAAAGACGCTTACTCCCTGGAAGAAAAGTTATGATTTACATATATAGCATATTCAAAAGCAGAGATATTACTTTGCCGACTAAGGCCCATCTAGTCAAGGCTATGGTTTCTCCTGTGGTCATGTATGGATGTGAGAGTTGGACTGTGAAGAAGGCTGAGCACTGAAGAATTGATGCTTTTGCACTGTGGTGTTGGAGAAGACTCTTGAGAGTCCCTTGGACTGCAAGGAGATCCAACCAGTCCATTCTGAAGGAGATCAGCCCTGGATTTCTTTGGAAGGAATGATGCTAAAGCTGAAGCTCCAGTACTTTGGCCACCTCATGCGAAGAGTTGACTCATTGGAAAAGACTCTGATGTTGGGAGGGATTGAGGGCAGGAGGAGAAGGGGACGACTGAGGATGAGATGGCTGGATAGCATCACTGACTTGATGGACATGAATCTGTGTAAACTCTGGGAGATGGTGATGGACAGGGAGGCCTGGCTTGCTGGGATTCATGGGGTTGCAAAGAGTCGGACACGACTTAGCGACTGAGCTGAACTGATGTGTCCCATATAACCTGTGGGTCTAAATTTTTCTGCTTTTTCTTTTCTAGGAATATATTTGGGCCTTTAATCTTACCGTCCATAACTTTCCCAATTGCCAGGCTCCTCTGTTCATGGAATTCTCCAGGTAAAAATATTGGAATAGGTAGCCATTTCATTCTCCATGGGATTTTCCCAGCCCAGGGACCGAACCCAGGTCTCCTGCATTGCAGGCAGATTCTTTACTGTCTGAGCCACCAAAGAAGCCCCAATTTGTTTTTTAATTGTGGTAAAATACTCATAACAAAATTTACTACCCTAATCATTTTAAAGCCCACCGTTTAATAGTATTAAGTAAATTCATCATATTGTGCGACTATCACCATAGTCCATCTCCGTAACTCTTTACATCTTCTAAAACTAACACTTTATATCCATTAAATACAACTTCCTGTTCCTCCCTCCCTCAAGCTTGGCGGCCATCATTCCACTTTCTGTCTCTATCATTTAGCTAAGTACCTCATATAATTGAAATAATACAGTATTTTTCATTTTGCGTGGCTGGCTTATTTCACTTAGCATAACGTCCTTAAGGTCTATTCATGTTGAAGCATATTGAAGAATCTTTTTTTTTTTTTTTTTAAGAGGAATGATGTTCTATTTCATGTACATTATATTTTGTTTATATATTCATCTATCAATGGGCATTTGGGTTTCTTCCATGTTTTAGCTACTGTGGTGGTTTAGTTACAAGTTGTGTCCAACTGTTTGTGACCCCATGAACTATGGCCTCTGTCCATGGGATTTCTTCAGTTCAGTTCAGTTCAGTCGCTCAGTCGTGTCCGACTCTTTGCGACCCCATGAATCGCAGCATGCCAGGCCTCCCTGTCCATCACCATCACTCCCGGAGTTCACTCAGACTCACGTCCATCGAGTCCGTGATGCCATCCAGCCATCTCATCCTCTGTCGTCCCCTTCTCCTCCTGCCCTCAATCCCTCCCAGCATCAGAGTCTTTTCCAATGAGTCAACTCTTCACATGAGGTGGCCAAAGTACTGGAGCTTCAGCTTTAGCATCATTTCTTACAAAGAAATCCCAGGGTTGATCTCTTTCAGAATGGACTAGTTGGATCTCCTTGCAGTCCAAGGGACTCTCAAGAGTCTTCTCCAACACCACAGTTCAAATGCATCAATTCTTCGGTGCTCAGCCTTGTTCACAGTCCAACTCTCACATCCATACATGACCACAGGAAAAACCATAGCCTTGACTAGACGGACCTTAGTTGGCATAGTAATGTCTCTGCTTTTGAATATGCTATCTAGGTTGGTCATAACTTTTCCTCCAAGGAGTAAGCGTCTTTAAATTTCATGGCTGCACTCACCATCTGCAGTGATTTTGGAGCCCATTCAGGTATGACCTAAATCAAATCCCTTATGATTATACAGTGAAAGTGAGATATAGATTTAAGGTCTAGATCTGATAGAGTGGTTAATGAACAATGGAATGAGGTTCGTGACATTGTACAGGAGACAGGGATCAAGACCATCCCCATGGAAAAGAAATGCAAAAAAGCAAAATGGCTGTCTGGGGAGGCCTTACAAATAGTTGTGAAAAGAAGAGAAGCGAAAAGCCAAGAAGAAAAGGAAAGATATAAGAATCTGAATGCAGAGTTTCAAAGAACAGCAAGAAGAGATAAGAAAGCCTTCTTCAGTGATCAATGCAAAGAAATAGAGGAAAACAACAGAATGGGAAAGACTAGAGATCTTTTCAAGAAAATTAGAGATACCATGGGAACATTTCATGCAAAGATGGGCTCAACAAAGTATAGAAATGGTCTGGACCTAACAGAAGCAGAAGATATTAAGAAGAAGTGGCAAGAATACACGGAAAAACTGTACAGAAGAGATCTTCACAACCCTGATAATCATGATTATGTGATCACTAATCTAGAGCCAGACATCTTGGAATGTGAAGCCAAGTGGGCCTTAGAAAGCATCACTACGAACAAAGCTAGTGGAGGTGATGGCATTCCAGTTGAGCTATTTCAAATCCTGAAAGATGATGCTGTGAAAGTGCTACACTCAATATGCCAGCAAATTTGGAAAACTCAGCAGTGGCCACAGGACTGGAAAAGGTCAGTTTTCATTCCAATCTCAAAGAAAGGCAATCCCAAAGAATGCTCAAACTACTGCACAATTGCACTCATCTCACATGCTAGTAAAGTAATAGTCAAAATTCTCCAAAGTAGGCTTCATAAATACGTGAACCGTGAACTTCCTGATGTTCAAGCTGGTTTTAGAAAAGGCAGAGGAACCAGAGATCAAATTGCCAACATCCCCTGGATCATGGAAAAAGCAAGAGAGTTCCAGAAAAACATCTACTTCTGCTTTATTGACTATGCCAAAGCCTTTGACTGTGTGGATCACAATAAACTGTGGAAAATTCTTCAAGAGATGGGAATACCAGACCACCTAACCTGCCTCTTGAGAAATCCGTATGCAGGACAGGAAGCAACATTTAGAACTGGACATGAAACAACAGACTGGTTCCAAATAGGAAAAAGAGTATGCCAAGGCTGTATATTGTCACCCTGCTTATTTAACTTATATGCAGAGTACATCATAAGAAATGCTGGACTGGAAGAAACACAAGCTGGAATCAAGATTGCCGGGAGAAATATCAATAGCCTCAGATATGCAGATGACACCACCCTCATGGCAGAAAGTGAAGAAGAACTCAAAAACCTCTTGATGAAAGTGAAAGAAGAGAGTGAAAAAGTTGGCTTAAAGCTCAACATTCAGAAAACGAAGATCATGGCATTTGGTCCCATCACTTCATGGGCAATAGATGGGGAAACAGTAGAAACAGTGTCAGGCTTTTTTGGGGGGGATTTCTTAGGCAAGAATATAGAAGTGGAATGTCCCCAGGGGATCTTCCTGACTCAGGCATCCAACCCAGGTATCCTGCATTGCAGGCAGCTTCTTTACCAGCTGAGCTACCCAGGAAGCCCCCTTAGCTATTGTAAGTAGTGTTATAAAGAACATAGGTGTAACTATATATATATATATTTTTTGACATATACTCAGAAACAGAATTGCTGGATCATCCCTGATAGCTCAGTTGGTAAAGAATCCGCCTGCAATTCAGGAGACCCTAATTGGGTCAGAAAGATCCCCTGGAGAAGGGATAGGCTACCCACTCCAGTATTCTTGGGCTTCCCTGTGGCTCAGCTGGTAAAGAATCCACGTGAAATGTAGGAGACCTGGGTTCGATCTCTGTGTTGGGAAGATACCCTGGAGAAGGGAAAACCTACTCACTCCAATATTCTGGCCTGGAGAATTCCATGGAGTGTACAGTCCATGGGGTCGCAAAGAGTTGGACACAACTTTCATTTTCACTTGGTAATTCTCTATTTAATTTGTAGAGTAATCACCATGTTTTACACAGTGGCTATAACATTTTGCATCTCCAGCAATGCACAAGGACTCCATTTTCAATCTCTACATATTCTTGTCAACACCTATTATTTCCTTCTTTATTTTTTAATACTATCCATCCTGATGACTGTGAGGTAGTATCTCATTGTAATTTTGACTTACACCTCTCTAAAAGGTGCATGTTTTGAGCATTTTTTCATGTGGCTCTTGGCCATTTGTGTATATTCTTTGGAGAAATATCTATACAAGTTCTTTGTGCAAGTCTCATGTAGACAGCATATAATTGGATCATGTGTTTTTCTTCATTCTTTTAATCTTTGTCTTTTGATTGGCTGGTTTGATTGATTTATATTTACCATAATTCCTGATAAAAGTGAAAGTGTTAATTGCTTAGTCATGTCCAAGTCTTTGTGACCCCATGGACTGTAGCCTTCCAGGCCCCTCTGTCCATGGAATTCTCCAGCCAAGAATACTGGAGTGGGTTGCCATTCCTTTCACTAGGGAATCTTCCCAACCCAGGGATGGAACCCAGATCTCCTGCATTGCAGGCAGATTCTTTACTGTCTGAGCCACCAGGGAATCCCAATTACTAATAATTGCTGAAAAGTAGGGGTTAATACAAAATGAGAAAATAATGCAAGAAATGAGGAATAAAAAACCTATATGCCTTACAGTTTTTCTGTACTTCAATTCATTACTACTGTCTTTTATGTTTAGTGGATTCTTTGTAGGGAAATATTTAACTTTTTTTCTCATTTCACTTTGTGCCTATCTTTTCTTTATGTTTTCCTTTTCTTTAAGTTTACCATGAGGAATATACTTAACATAATAACACTCAAATTTGAATTTAGACCTATTATCCTCAATAACCTACAAGAACTTTGCTACTTAAGAGATCCATTTCCCACTCCTTTTGGTTGTTAATGGAAAAAAAAATACCTCTTCATACATTTTGTACTCAAAAAACATTAACTAATAGTTCTCTTTAATTATGTAGACAGAAAGCAGCATGAAGAGTTACAAACAAAAGTTGAAATTATAGTAGATTTTAGACTAATAATTGTTTTTTTGTAATATGTTAGTCTCTTAAATTATGTGGAAAATAAAAATTGGAGTCATAAACTGTTGATGCAAAAATAATATATTTTATAATAGTTCATGTATTTACTTCATTATGATCTTTATTTAAGGTTTCCGTGATAGCTCTGTTGGTAAAGAATCTGACTTCAATGCAGGAGACCCTGGTTCCATTCCTGGGCTGGGAAGAGCTGTTGGAGAAGGGATAAGCTACCTACTCCAGTGTTCTTGGGCTTCCCTTGTGACTCAACTCGTAAAGATTCTACCTGCAATGTGGGAGACCTAGGTTCGATCCTTGGATTGGGAATATCCCCTGGAGAAGGCAAAGACCAGTATTCTGGCCTGGAGAATTCGATGGACTGTTATAGTCCATGGGATTGCAAAGAGCAAGTTACTCCCTGGTATCTATTATTTGATCCTGTGGAACTCCCTTGAGCATTTCTTGTACTACAAGTCTACAGATGAGGAAATCACATAGCTTTTTTTTTTTTTTTTTTTTTTTCAATCTGGGAATGTCTTGGTTTCTCCCTCATTTCTGAAGGTCAGCTTTGCCAAATATAAGATTCTTTGTTAACTGGATTTTTTTTTTTGACACTTTCAATACATTAGAACACTGCCTACTAGCTCCCAAAGTTTCTATTGAGAAATCTGAGGAGTCTTGTTGAGAAACCTTTGTATGTGATGAATTACTTCTCTATTGCTGCTTTCAAGAATCCTCTGGTTTTGACTTTCAAATGTTTGATTATAATGTGTCTCAGTATGTGTCTTAGTATGTGTCTCTGAGTTCATTTTAGTTGTGGTTTGCTGACCTTTTTGGATATTTATAATCAACTCTTTCATCATATTTAAGAAGTTTTTATTTTCAAATATTATCCACACCTCTCTCTTTCTATTCACCTTCTGGGGCTCCAAAAATGCATATATCTATTTGATAGTGTCACAAAGATCTTTTAGACTTCAGGTACTTTTATCTTTTTTTTTTTCTTTCCGCTCCTCAGACTTGGTAATTTTCACTGTCCTGTCTTCAAGTTTGCTGATTCTTCTGCCTGCTCAAATCTTCTTTGAATCTCTCCAGGGTATTTCTCATTTCAGTTATTGTCCTTTTCAGTTCCAGAATTTATCATTGGTTTCTTTTTAAGATTCTCTGTATTTCCATTGTGTTCATATTTCCCCCATTTGCTTCCTCCGCTTCTTTCTTTAGTTCTTTTACCATCTTTAAGACAATTATTTTAAAATCTTTGTTTAGAAAACTTGTCTCAGGTCATTTTTCAGAAATCACTTCTATTGGTTTATTTTATCCCTTCAAATGGGCATTTTTTTGTTGTTGTTCACTTTGTTTGTATACCCTGTGATTAGTTGGTGACAACTGAGCTTTGGAATCTAACAACGTGTAAACTCTGGAAATCAGATTTTCTCCCTTCCCCACAGCTTGCTATTTTTGTTGTTGTTATCACTATGGCTTATTGTTTTTCTTTTCTCTTTGATTCTGCATCTGTCTCTGGGTCACTGAGGTGTTTTATGAGTGAGTGCTTTACCTTGGATATGTACTCTCACTTTCTAATTTTCCCCATATATTCAGTTTGCTTTTAAACGTGCTTCTCCTTAATGTCTGGCTCCCAAAACAGATACAAGAGGAAAATGAAGAGATGAAGGGTGTTGGCTCTTTAAATCTCCTGGCAATTCCTTCAGCCAGAGGAGAAGGTACTTATAAAAAAGGAGAGAGGTGAAACAGTAATGGCTACCTGCCTCTTAGAACCTAAGGGATCAAAACCAGCCATTAGCCATCAGAGCACAGATCCTTGGTATCTGGATGACAGGATCCTTTTGGTCCACAATACTTCCTGCAAGCTGTGTGCAGGCTTCTGTGGAAACACAAGCACAGCTGCCCCCAAGTGGCTGGAGTAGGGGGACTGCTACTGCACTAAAAAATGTGATTGACCGACATTAATCACACTTTACCATTCAAGTCTTCCCCTGGAAGCCTATCCCTCTGCTTTTTGCTCTCTAATATTTAGCCAGAGAATACAACCTGGCCACTGAAAGCTTTTTGTTTGGCCCACATGGCTTTGAATAATTTTTAATTTAAATAATTCTAGAGAGGAAATTTATCCCTTCCTCAATTCTAATATTACACATCTTTTATACTTCATCTCTTCACTCTATAACAGAAACCAATGAACACACTTGTGTATGAGACTCTGATAGAAATTGGCACTGCTTATTATGATCAAGGCCCCTGTTTCTGAGTAATATTGCAGAACAACTTGAGTGATCTTTCTGCCTCGTTCTTTCTTTCCCTTCTCAGTTATCAATTACACTCATTATCAAGATATTTCATGGCACACATGTTAAAAGCTGCTAGTCTGTTGAGTAGTCACCTTATTTAAAGGTGATGCTCAACTTCAACTAAGCTTGGTGTTAATAATCACCCTAGTCCAAGAAACCCAGAGAGTTCCAAACAGGATAAACCCAAGGCAAAACACCCCAAGACACATATTAATCAAATTAACAAAGATCAAACACAAAGAACAAATATTAAATATTATTTGTCATGTAGGTAAAAGCTATCTTTTGAGTGGGTTTTCTAAGGTGATTTCTCCACATTTTTAATACCATCCTTTTACATGTAAATCTTTGGTTTTGGTATTGTACTTTAAATTATGAGATTATGTCACTGGAAATTTGATCTGGAATGAGTTAATAGAGCAATAACCTTATATTACTGTCCACAATATAACTGTTAGATGAATAAAGAAAGTTTTATGATTATGATTTTACAGATAAAAATATTTCTTTAAACCTAAACACATTGAAAATTTTGCCATCATAGCCTCAGCTTTTTTTCTATTTTTGAATCATTACAGCTTTGTGGTAGGCACATAGTATTCATTTGAGAGAGATTTGCTGAATTAAAATTAAATCTCAGTACAAAAACAAATTTATCTGAGTGATAGATCTTCAAATCCAACTTAATTTATTTTTATCATTGATGAATTATGAATCCTCTACAGGAGGAAACAGACTAGAACAAATTCAATAAAGATTGCTACTAGGACAAAATAATGCATTAATATATTAGTTGAGATTATATTGTGGGCCTTACAAGGTACTGTAAAGCTTCTTCATATATAGCACAATCATTGAGATAGGTGCTACTCTTATCCACATTGTATAGGTGAGAAAATTAAAAGACTGAGAAGTCAAATAACTTGTTCCATGTCATTCAACCTACAGATGGGAAAGCAAGGACTTTAATTGAAGGTAGCCAGTCTCCACCACCTCCCAATATCCAACGTCCTCTAAGGCTCTTGCACTGTGTTTATCTCAATGTCCATATGATACAATTTTTCCTGAATGCAGTTCCAATGACAATAAAGAACACAACAGAGGATTTTATCATCCTTTTTCTATTTTCTCACTTGTGCAAGCTCCTATTTTCCTAGGTAATGCTTTTCTGAAATTGAGAGGCATCCTGGCTAACTGTGGCAGTTTCTGCATTAGTGAGATAAAGGATAATTTAGATAAGTAGCTAACAATTTGCATTTATCTTAAGGAAAATATAGCAAAGATCTTAATGCAGTTTGTATCACCTCACTGCTCAGAGACCCTTTGCTCCAATACAGTCTTTGCTGAAATAAAGAAAATAAAAAGCACAGACTAAGAACCATAGCAAAAGCAAGCACAAAATCATGAAAATTCTCCCTTTTGTTGTCATTACTTCATTCCCCATTTAAATTATTTGATCTCTTCTTGCTACAGCTAAATGACTCACAAAAGCTGGTGGGAATTTACATGACTAAACAAATTCTTTCCAATGTTATACACAGGTGACAAAAAATGTTCTCCAGCTGAAATAATCACAGAGGCAGTAATGTTTTTATATTGCCAAAGGATGAAGCTCTTTACTTTAGCTAAACTACACATTTATTTTATGTCAACTGAAGAAAAAAAGAAAAATCTCCTGATCTTTATCAAATTACTGTATCATTACTTTTAGACATTTTTGGACTGACGCAATATGAAACATAGGATAAGTTTTGAAATATAGTAAGAACTTCAGAACAGAATTAGAAAACATTTAATACTTTAGAAGAAACTGGGAAATAACAATATCAGCCAGACTATATTCATAAAAAGAGATGAGAAATTAGATTTCTCAGCTGGACAATAAAGAAAAGCACAAGGTTTTGGAATCCCATTGGCAACACCTGAAGTTTATTGACAGAGAATGTTACATAAATACATGGTCATTCATATAGCCATGGAAAAAATGATAATAAATGGCATCAATCTTTTCATCTTAGTTTAAATGCACTAAAAATGTTACAGTATATATGTATAAAAATCACTTTACACATCAAATTAACACAACATTGCACATCTTCAATTTTTAAAAGTTACAGTAATAATGGAACATAAGAATGAGCATAAGTCCCAGAAGAAGAAAACAAAAAGAAAGACCATGAGGAAATACTTGAGGAGATAATAGTTGAAAACTTCCCTAAAATGGGGAAGGAAATAATCACCCTAGTCCAAGAATCCCAGAGAGTTCCAAACAGGATAAACCCAAGGCAAAACACCCCAAGACACATATTAATGAAATTAACAAAGATCAAACACAAAGAACAAATATTAAAAGCAGCAAGGGAAAAACAACAAATAATACTCAAGGGTATTCCCATAAGGATAACTGCAGATCTTTCGATAGAAACGCTTCAGGCCAGGAGGGAATGGCAAGACATACTTAAAGTGATGAAAGAAAATAACCTACAGCCTAGATTACTGTACCTGGCAAGGATCTCATTCAAATATGAAGGAGAAATCAAAAGCTTTACAGACAAACAAGAGCTGAGAGAATTCAGCACCATCAAACCAGCTCTCCAACAAATGCTAAAGGATATTCTCTAGACAGGAAACACAAAAAAGGCATATAAACCCGAACCCAAAACAATAAAGTAAATGGCAACAGGATCATACTTATCAATAATTACCTTAAACGTAAATGGATTGAATGCCCCAACCAAAAGGCAAAGACTGGCTGAATGGATACAAAAACAAGATCCTTATATATGTTGTCTACGAGAGACCCACCTCAAAACAAGGGACACATACAGACAGAAAGTGAAGGGCTGGAAAAAGATATTTCATGCAAATAGAGACCAAAAGAAAGCAGGAGTAGCAATACTCATATCCGATAAAATAGACTTTAAAACAAAGGCTGTGATAAGAGACAAAGAAGACCACTACATAATGATTAAAGGATCAATCCAAGAAGAAGATATAACAATTATAAATATATATGCACCCAACATAGGAGCACTGCAATATGTAAGACAAATGCTAACAAGTATGAAAGGGGAAATTAACAATAACACAATAATAGTGGGAGACTTTAATACCCCACTCACATCTATGGACAGGTCAACTAAACAGAAAATTAACAAAGAAACACAAACTTTAAATGATACAATAGATCAGTTAGACCTAATTGATATCTATAGGACATTTCACCCCAAAACAGTGAATTTCACCTTTTCTCAAGTGCTCACAGAACCTTCTCCAGGATAGATCACATCCTGGGCCATAAATCTAACCTTGATAAATTCAAAAAAATTGAAATCATTCCAAGCATCTTTTCTGACCATAATGCATTAAGATTAGATCTCAATAACAGGAGAAAAACTATTAAAAATTCCAACATATGGAGGCTGAAAAACATGCTTCTGAATAACCAACAAATCACAGAAGAAATCAAAATATGCATAGAAACGAATGAAAATGAAAACACAACAACCCCAAACCTGTGGGACACTATAAAAGCAGTGCTAAGAGGAAAGTTCATAGCAATACCTCAAGAAACAAGAAAAAAGTCAAATAAATAACCTAGCTCTACACCTAAAGCAACTAGAAAAGGAAGAAATGGAAAACCCCAGAGTTAGTAGAAGGAAAGAAATCTTAAAAATTAGGGCAGAAATAAATGCAAAAGAAGCAAAAGAGACCGCAGCTAAAATCAATAAAGCCAAAGGCTGGTTCTTTGAAAGGATAAATAAAATTGACAAACCATTAGCCAGACTTATCAAGAAACTAGGGAGAAAAATCAAATCAATGAAATTAAAAATGAAAATGGAGAGATCACAACAGACAACACAGAAATACAAAGGATCATAAGAGACTACTATCAGCAATTATATACCAAGAAAATGGACAACGTGGAAGAAATGGACAAATTCTTAGAAAAGTACGACTTTCCAAAACTGAACCAGGAAGAAATAGAAAATGTTAACAGACCGATCACAAGCACAGAAATTGAAACTGTAATCAGAAATCTTCCAGCAAACAAAAGCCCAGGTCCAGACGGCTTCACAGCTGAATTCTACCAAAAATTTCGAGAAGAGCTAACACCTACCCTACTCAAACTCTTCCAGAAAATTGCAGAGGAAGGTAAACTTCCAAACTCATTCTATGAGGCCATCATCACCCTAATACCAAAACCTGACAAAGATGCCACAGAAAAAGAAAACTCCGGCCAATATCACTGATGAACATAGATGCAAAAATCCTTAACAAAATTCTAGCAATCAGAATCCAACAACACATTAAAAAGATCATGCACCATGACTAAGTGGGCTTTATCCCAGGGATGCAAGGATTCTTCAGTATCAGCAAATCAATCAATGTAATTCACCACATTAACAAATTGAAAAATAAAAGCCATATGATTATCTCTATAGATGCAGAGAAGGCCTTTGACAAAATTCAACATCCATTTATGATAACAACTCCCCAGAAAGCAGGAATAGAAGGAACATACCTCAACATAATAAAAGCTATATATGACAAACCCACAGCAAACATTATCCTCAATGGTGAAAAATTGAAAGAATTTCCCCTAAAGTCAGGAACAAGACAAGGGTGCCCACTTTCACTGCTACTATTCAACATAATTCTGGAAGTTTTGGCCACAGCAATCAGAGCAGAAAAAGAAATAAAAGGAATCCAAATTGGAAAAGAAAAAGTAAAACTCTCACTGTTTGCAGATGACATGATCCTCTACATAGAAAACCCTGAAGACCCCACAAGAAAATTACTAGAGCTAATCAATGAATATAGTAAAATTGTGGGATATAAAATCAACACACAGAAATCCCTTGCATTCCTATACACTAATAATGAGAAAGTAGAAAAAGAAATTAAGGAAACAATTCCATTCACCATTGCAATGAAAAGAATAAAATACTTAGGAATATACCTACCTTGCCTGGTGGCTCAGAGGTTAAAGCGTCTGTCTGAAATGCAGGAGACCTGGGTTCGATCCCGGGGTCAGGAAGATCCCCTGGAGAAGGAAATGGCAACCCACTCCAGTATTCTTGCCTGGAGAATCCAATGGATGAAGGAGCCTGGTGGGCTTCAGTCCACAGGGTCGCAAAGAGTCAGACACAACTGAGCGAATTCACACATACCTACCTAAAGAAACTAAAGACCTATATATAGAAAATTATAAAATACTGATGAAAGAAATCAAAGAGGACACTAATAGATGGAGAAAAATACCATGTTCATGTATCAGA
This sequence comes from Capra hircus, assembly GCF_001704415.2. Taxonomy (NCBI): domain Eukaryota; kingdom Metazoa; phylum Chordata; class Mammalia; order Artiodactyla; family Bovidae; genus Capra; species Capra hircus. The sequence goes on along the minus strand of NC_030822.1, from coordinate 12,715,847 downwards.
AGAATCAATATAGTGAAAATGAGTATACTACCCAAAGCAATCTACAGATTCAACGCAATCCCTATCAAGATACCAACGGTATTTTTCACAGAGCTAGAACAAATAATTTCACAATTTGTATGGAAAAAAAACCTTGAATAGCCAAAGCAATCTTGAGAAAGAAGAATGGAACTGGAGGAATCACCCTGCCTGACTTCAGGCTCTACTACAAAGCCACAGTCATCAAGACAGTATGGTACTGGCACTAAGACAGAAAAATAGATCAATGGAACAAAATAGAAAGCCCAGAGATAAATCCACACACCTATGGACACCTTATCTTCAACAAAGGAGGCAAGAATATACAATGGATTAAAGATAATCTCTTTAACAAGTGGTGCTGGGAAAACTGGTCAACCACTTGTAAAGGAATAAAACTAGATCACTTTCTAACACCATACACAAAAAAAAACTCAAAATGGATTAAAGATCTAAACATAAAAACAGAAACTATAAAACTCCTAGAGGAGAACATAGGCAAAACACTCTCCGACATAAATCACAGCAGGATCCTCTATGATCCACCTCCCAGAATACTGGAAATAAAAGGAAAAATAAACAAATGGGATCTAATTAAAATTAAAAGCTTTTGCACAACAAAGGAAACCATAAGCAAGGTGAAAAGACAGCCTTCTGAAAGGGAGAAAATAATAGCAAATGAAGCAACTGACAAACAATTGCTGCTGCTAAGTCACTTCAGTCGTGTTCGACTCTGTGTGACCACATGGACGGCAGCCCACCAGGGTCCCCCGTCCCTGGGTTTCTCCAGGTAAGAACACTGGAGTGGGTTTCCATTTCCTTCTCCAATGCACGAAAGTGAAAAGTCAAAGTGAAGTTGCTCAGTCGTGTGCGACCCTCAGCAACCCCATGGACTGCAGCCTACAAGGCTTCTCCATCCATGGGATTTTCCAGGCAAGAGTACTGGAATGGGGTACCATTGCCTTCTCCAGACAAACAGCTAATCTCAAAAATATACAACCAACTTATGCAACTCAAGTGCGGAAAAATAAATGACCGAATCAAACAATGGGCCAAAGAAATAGACATTTCTCCAAAAAAGACATATGATGGCTAACAAATACATGAAAAGATGCTCAACATCACTCATTATCAGAGAAATGCAAATCAAAACCACAATGAGGTACCATTTCATGCCAGTCAGAATGGCTGCAATCCAAAAGTCTACAAGCAATAAATGCTGGAGAGGGTGTGGAGGAAAGGGAACCCTCTTACACTGTTGGTGGGAATGCAAACTAGTACAGCCACTATGGAGAACAGTGTGGAGATTCCTTAAAAAAATTGCAAATAGAACTACCTTATGACCCAGCAATCCCACTGCTGGGCATACACACCAAGGAAACCAGAATTGAAAGAGACACGTGTACCCCAGTGTTCACTGAAGCACTGTTTATAATAGCCAGGACATGGAAACAACCTAGATGTCCATCAGCAGATGAATGGATAAGAAAGCTGTGCTACATATACACAATGGAGTATTACTCAGCCATTAAAAAGAATACATTTAAATCAGTTCTAATGAGATGGATGAAACTGGAGCTGATTATACAGAGTGAAGTAAGCCAGAAAGAAAAACACCAATACAGTATAGTAACACATATATATGGAATTTAGAAAGATGGTAATGATTACCTTATATGCGAGACAGCCAAAGAGACACAGATGTATAGAACAGATTTTTAGACTCTGTGGGAGAGGGTGAGGGTGGGATGATTTGGGAGAATGGCATTGAAACATGTATGCTATCAGGTAAGAAACGAATTGCCAGTCTATGTTTGATATAGGATACAGGAAGCTTGGGGCTGGTGCACGGGGATGATCCAGAGGGATGATATTGGGTGGGAGGTGGGAGGGGAGTTCAGGATTGGGAAGTCATGTACACTCGTGGCTGATTCATGTCAATGTATGGCAAAACCAATACAGTATTGTAAAGCAAAATAAAGTAAAAATAAAAATTAAAAAAAAAGAATGAGTATAAACTGTTTGAGGTAATCAACTATGTTTAAAAGCCTTTATGTTATAGATAGGGGGCTTCCCTGGTGGTTCAGCTGGCAAAGAATTTGCCTGTGACACAGAAGACCCTGGTTCAATTCCTGGGTTGGGAACATCCCCTGGAGAAGGGAATGGCCACCCAATCTAGTATTCTAGCATTATGGGTGGAGAATTCCATGGACTTTGTAGTCCACAGGGTTGCAAAAAGTCAGACAAGATTGAGTGACTTTCAGTTATTCATTTACTTTATAGATAAGGCAATTAAAACTCAAAGAAAGAGAGCTGAAGTAACTTTTCCAAAGTTGTATCATGAATCATCTTCATCATTAGTAGTGATCGAATTTAATTTCTTATTTTTGTACAAAGGTAGCTTGTGAGAAGCAATCTAATGGGATATAAGCTTAAGTTTAGACCTCCAAGTAAAACCTTTGAGAATCATTCTGGTTGCCTATTGTCACAAGTTCATTACCCATTATTGCAACTTTCAACACACAGAAGAAATTCAAATTCTGCAAACTACTCGTGTCCAGGAAAGAGACTGTGCTTTGGGGAGAAATACTGGACACTATAAAAGGTGAACTAAGCTACACCTCAGTAGAATCTAGTCTAGTAAGTCTCAAAGTGTAGTTTCTGGAAAAAAGGCATCAATATCACTCCAGAGCTATAAATAGTTAGAAATGTAGATTGTTGAGTTCTGTGAATCAGAGTCCTGGGATAGGACCCAGCATGAAATGTTATATAATGCCCTCCAGTTGATTCTGGTGCACAACGTTTCAAAACCACTGGTCAAGGGTGGAGAAAGTACTATAATATGGAAGATAAAAGACATGGCTTGCAATCTTAATTGTACCAAACAGTAGTCGTGCTGCCTTCAGCAATTTACTTCACTAATATTCCATCTTCTCATTTCTAAAATACATCACCTATTTTTAGTGTCCATGTAAAGTTAGAATGAGAGAAATAATACAGAATAAAGAACAGAGGAATGTTCAAAAAACTGACAAACTCCAAACAAGTGGTTCTCAACTCTAGGTGATTTTACCCTTCAGAGAACATTTTGTAATGTCTGCTTATGTTTGTGATGGTCACAACTGGTGGAGGAGGTGGCTACTGACGCGTGGTGGGTAGAGGACAGGAGTACTACTAAGAGTGCTACAATAGACATGAAGCCCCCGCAAGAAAAGTTCATCTGGTCAACGGTGCTATGGCTCAGAAACCACTTCCCTGGTGGGCCAGTGGCTAAGACTCCATTCTCCTAACACAGGGCCTGGGGGTTCAATTTCTGGTCAGGACACTGGATTCCACATGCCTCAACTAAAATAACCCATATGCTTCAACTCTAGAACTCCCCCATGCAATGAAGATTGAAGATCCTGAGTGCTGCAACTAAAATTTGTTGCAGCCAAATAAATATATATTTTTAAAATAATAAATTATACTTTTATTATTCAATTTATCATCACTTTTGAATCTTTCTCCTTACTCTTCTCCAATTTGTAAATAGCCATATGTATACTAACCAAGTGTGTGTGCTCAGTTACTAAGTTGCATCTGACTCTTTGCAACCCTAAGGATGGTAGCCTGCTAGGCTCCTCTGTCCATGGGATTTTCCAGGCAAGAATACTGGAGTAGGTTGCCATTTCTTCCTCCAGGGGATCTTCATGACCCAGGGACTGAACTCGTATCTCTTGCATTGGCAGAAGTGTCCTTTACCACTGAGCCGCCTGGGAAGCCCATACTAATATATATTTCCAAAATATATATAATGCTGAAAAAAGATACAGGTAAAAAATTTTCTTATGTTTTTAATCTTTAGAAATGGTTCGTGCTTGTGCTTAGTCACTTCAGTCATGTCCAGCTCTTTGTGACCCCATGGACTATAGCCTGTCAGGCTCCTCTGTCCATGGGACTTTTCAGGAAAGAAGACTGGAGTAGGTTGCCATTTCTTCTTCAGGGGATCTTCCCAACTAGGGATCAAACCTGAGTCTCCTGTGTCTCCTGCATTGCAGGTGGAATCTTTACCCATGAAGCCATTGGGAAAGGAAGATGATAAAAAATATTTTCTTTCATCACATGTCTAAAATGTATGTTTTCTTCACGTGGAAAAGAGATTAAAGTAATTTGAAGAACTTGTTTCAGTTTACCTCATGGAGCAAAGTTTTCCCTTCACTTTACTTATAATAATTCACTGGCCCAAGCAAGCATAGTGAAAACAGAAATAGGAAGCAATATCATTGTCACTTTTCCTATATTTTCATATCATTAGCTATTTTTCCACATATTTAAGCATTACTCAAATCACTATATATTAGAGACCTACAAGGCAGATTAAAGTAGTAAAGGAGAGAAATACATCATTAGGTTCTTTGTGTGTGTGTGTGTGTGTGTGTGTGTGTGTGTGTGTGTGTGTGACAGTTGCTCAGTCATGTCAGACTCTTTGTGATCCCACGGACAGTAGCCCGCTAAGATTCTCTGTCCTTAGGATTCTCCAGGCAAGAATACTAGCGTGGATTGCCATTCTCTTCTCCAGAGGATCTTTCCGACCCAGGGATTGAACCCTGGTCTCCTGCATTGCAGGCAGATTCTTTACCATTTGAACTACAGGAAGTCTCAGGTTCTTTGTAGGTTAGGTGAAAAGAGTAACTTATTTCTCTACCCACATTGTTCTCAAACCACACTTGGATGATAAACCCCACATGGTGACTGCAGGGGAAATGGAACATCTTAATGATGTCTTCCGCAATCCTACTAACAATTCTTACTTAAGACTAAAAAAATCAATGAAAGGGTTTTGTCCATGACAAGGGAAAGTGAGTGACAACTGATGTTCAGAAGCTATAGAAAATGAATTATTTTTCTAAATTCACTTTTATATTTGTTATAGGGATTTCACTTCAGTTATAGCACACCATTTCATCCCAATGGATAAGAGTTCATTGCAAAACAGTATCTGTATTAGATTTCATACCCCCTAAGAAGGAAGCTGAAGAAGGCAATGCCAACCTACTCCATACTCTTCCCTGGAAAATCCCATGGATGGAGGAGCCTGGTAGGCTACAGTCCATGGGGTTGTGAAGAGTCGGACATGGCTGAGTGACTTCACTTTCACTTTTCACTTTCATGCATTGGAGAAGGAAATGGCAACTCACTTCAATGTTCCTGCCTGGAGAATCCCAGGGATGGCAGAGCCTGGTGGGCTGCCTTCTGTAGGGTTGCACAGAATCGGGCATGATTGAAGCAACTTAGCAGCAGCAGTAGCAGCAGCAAAAAGGAAGCTTAGAGAATAGTAGGTAATAGTCAAGGTACGTCTAGTCAAAGCTATGGTTTTTCCAGTAGTCATGTATGGATGTGAAAGTTGGACTGTGAAGAAAGCTGAATGCTGAAAAATTGATGCTTTTGAACTGTGGTGTTGGAGAAGACTCTTGAGAGTCCCTTGGACTGCAAGGAGATCCAGCCAGTCCATTCTAAAGATCAGTCCTGGGTGTTCTTTGGAAGGAATGATGCTAAAGTTAAACTCCAATAATTTGGCCACCTCATATGAAGAGTTGACTCATTAGAAAAGACTCTGATGCTGGGAGGGGTTGGGGGCAGGAGGAGAAGGGGATGACAGAAGATGAGATGGCTGGATGGCATCACTGACTTGATGGATATGAGTTTGGGTTGGACTCCAGGAGTTGGTGATGGACAGGGAGGCCTGGCATGCTGAAATTCATGGGGTTGCAAAAAGTCACACACGACTAAGTGACTGAATTGAACTGAACTGAACTCAAGTGTTAGATGATTAAGCCATTGGAAAAGTGTGGAACATTTGCCTTTTTTTCAGAGATATGAAGTGTTCAAAGGTCTAGAAAAAATACAAGTAGATATAGTAGCCATTTTCATTTATTTTTTATAATAAAAGAGGTGTTTTCTTTCAACCTGTGACTTCCTATACTTCAGGTATGTTAAGGAATCTAAATCTATCATACTGTTGAATGAAGGAATGAGGTCATTATGTAATATGTCATTTCCACATTATTCCAAACATACATTATGTCATTATGTATGTTTAAAAATGCACATTATTAAGATTTACAGAGAAGATGAACATGTTGGAAGATGTGTACCGAGAACTTAAAACAAATCTCTTAGTCAATATTGCCTTCAAAAAGAAGATGCACAAAGCTAGAGGGATTATGACTTAGGCATCCAATGGTATTTAACCTGTGGAAGTGAGGGACAGTCACCTACTATGTGAGGGACTGTCCTATATACACAATAAGACTTATCCTCTCATATTGGAGAACTGTTCCTGGATGTGGCCACAGGAAGATGTTGCTGTGGAAAAACTGTCAGAAAGTTTAATGCTTCTGACTTTAAAGGTAAATGAGCTGGGGCTGGCCACACGCAAAGGAATGTGAGCTGCCTCCAGAAACCAAAAGGGAGGAAAGAGATTTTCCCCCAGAACTTCCAGAGAAACATGGACACTTTTTTTTTAGACCAGCAAGATCCATGTCATATACCTAAATTGCAGAATGGTAATATAATAGATTTGTGTTGTTTTAGGCCTTCAAGTGTGTGGAAATGTGTTACAACAGTAACATAAAATTAATATACTGCCCAGAACACCCTATTTTGTTCATTGGTGTTCAGTTGCTAAGTTGTGTCCAACTCTTTGGGACCCCATAGACTGCAGCATGCCAGGCTTCCTTGTCCTTCATTATCTCTTAGAGTTTGCCCAAACTCATGTCCATTGAATTGGTGATGTCATCCAACCATCTCATCCTCTGTCATCCCCTGTTAGACATTTTATACGAGAGAAAGCTAAGAATAAGATAAGTTAAATATATTTGATGTCAAATAAAGCTGTTGGCCCCAACTTTCTAGTCAAGTATTTTTTTCACTGTCATGTGACTCTAACTCCCAGATTTGAGGTTTCTATTTTTTTTATGTAACTTTCATATAAAGTTCTTTAAGACTTTTTGAATCATTTCTAGATTCTAATACTCCCTCTCATATGCACAGAAGGTACAAATTTCCAATGTATAAATGTCACAGCTTGCAAAACTATGTTATCTATTTTTTTCATTTGAAGTGTTGTGAAGCAGGCACATCAATAAAAATTCTTAGAATCAGAAAAGTTATAGAACTTTTTAAAGAACATAGAGTTCCAAGACCCTTTGAATTCCATTTTCCATAATGCATTTTTAACATGTCAATCGGACTTCTTAGAGATTGAAACATCAGACCCCACATTTTCCAACTCCAAGATTTATTTTAGTGATAAGACATTGGATCCTCATAAAAGTGTCATGTATAGAATATTTATTATGAGGCAAATGTGAAGGTTGTGAAATGCCTGAGATTTTCTCCTGCTTGAAAGCTAACAAGTCAGCCTGCCAGGTACATGGATGCTGGCAGAAGACTTGAGGTCAGAAACAAAGGACTTTATTACCCACAAAAAATAGCATCGTTGGAACATCAGCACTTTATTGTACCTGATCCCCAAGTCCCAGTCCCCACAAGGATACACAGGGAAGGCCAGATGACACTAGCTCACTCAGGGGATTGCACGACAGGAAGGAAATTCTGAATTTAGGGAGCCTGAACCTTTTATAATGCGCAGTAAGCATGCCTTCCATCTGCTACAGAGAAGGACACTGTCTGTCTGTCTCCCCCCAGGGTGAATTATACAGCAGAAGATAGCAACCCACTTCAGTATTCTTGCCTGGGAAATCCTATGGACAGAGGAGCCTGGCAGACTACAGTCCATGGGGTTGCAAGAGCTGGACACAACTTAATGACCAAACACAAACACACACCTCATAAAGATAGTCAGGAGCAAATGTCAGTCATTATATTGCCTGCAAATGTGAAGAGTTGTGAGAACTGTATTCTATCAGTACACAATAGGGATTTGCGTGTATAAAGAGAGGTACAGTTTGGGTCTAAACTTGATTAAGATTCAGACTGTTTGATGATGTCTGATGAATTGACAGGAAAGGAAACTTTATTCAGTTCACTTAAAGAAGTAAGAACATTTCTGCTAAAAAAAAAAAATCAAACAAAAAAATCTTTATTGAATAAAAGATATATGCTTCTGAGCACAGAAAACTGTCACTTAGAAATGCTACTGACCTACCTCCCAGAGACTCCTGAGCTGGCAACAAAACCTCTGGTATTAAGCATTAGTGTTGAAGATGGTTCCACTTTCACCTCCCTCTAGCAAAGTGGTTCATGAAAATGAAAGGGGTCTTCTTTCTGAAACCTCATCATAGCTTTGACATTTAAAACTTTGACACCTGAATGTCAGTAGCAGTGTCATGAAGAATAAGTAGGCAGGCCCCAAAAATGTGGCAGAAAGGAGTGGCAACACTCATCCAGAATGAATTTCTTGAAAGAAGCACATATTTCCACCAGTCTTATAGGTAAAATCCATCTCTGGAACAAGAAGTACACAATAGCAAAGGAAAGAAAAGACAATTGAGGTGCCAGTTCTAGCAGACACAACAGAAACCAGTTGAAGTGACACTTATTTAAAAGTAAAGCTGAGCAAGATAAAAAGAAAGAAATTATTAGGGGCCTCCCTGATGTCTCAGACAGTGAAGAATCCACATGCAATGCAGGAGAACTGGATTCCATCCCTGGGTCAGGAAGAGCCCCTGAAGAAGGGAATGGCAACTCACTCCAGTATTCTTGCCTGGAGAATCCCTGGATAGAGGAAACTGGCAGGCTATAGCCCATGGAGTCACAAAGAGTTGGACATGACTGAGCAACTAACACTTTCACTTTCAAAGACAGAAAAGAGAGATTGAATTATATAATAGTTAAAATAGTAATAGAGAATAGGCTTCAGCAAGTGCATATGTGCTTAGCATTATATTTAGTGTTATACCTAATCCTTACAACAACTTGTTACATAGGTTACAATAATCTCAATTTACATACAAGAAATTTAAGGTAAATGACTTGATTTCTCTGACTTTATTTTGAATCCTTGAAAGAAAATTCTGACTTATTTTACCATCCACTCAGCCCCAGTGCCTTGGAAATGATTGCCCTTGACTTTCTACTAAAATTCTTTGCTAAGGTCAATGGCTGATTTCATCATCCATGTCAATGTCCTTTTCTCAAGGCTCCAATTTTTTACTTTTTTCTAATAGCTGTTAGCAGTAAAGAGCTTTTACTTCTTTAAAATCTCTCTTACATCTCTCTCTTTCAGAGTCCCCATATGAGTGAATATTTATCTTCCTTCAGTTCAGTTCAGTTCAGTTCAGTCACTCAGTCGTGTCCGACTCTTTGCAACCCCATGAATCGCAGCACACCAGGCCTCCCTGTCCATCACCATCTCCCGGAGTTCACTCAGACTCACGTCCATCGAGTCCGTGATGCCATCCAGCCATCTCATCCTGGGTCATCCCCTTCTCCTCCTGCCCCCAGTCTCTCCCAGCATCAGAGTCTTTTCCAATGAGTCAACTCTTCGCACGAGGTATCCAAAGTACTGGAGCTTCAGCTTTAGCATCATTCCTTCCAAAGAAATCCCAGGGCTGATCTCCTTCAGAATGGACTGGTTGGATCTCCTTGCAGTCCAAGGGACCCTCAAGAGTCTTCTCCAACACCATTGTTCAAATGCATCAATTCTTCGGCACTCAGCTTTCTTCACAGTCCAACTCTCACATCCATACATGACCACAGGAAAAACCATAGCCTTGACTAGATGGACCTTAGTCGGCATAGTAATGTCTCTGCTTTTGAATATACTATCTAGGTAGGTCATAACTTTTCTTCCAAGGAGTAAGCGTACAGCTTTGTATTCCTCTTGTTGCCCATCAATTGTATAAATTCTTAGGTTCTGAGACTACATTTCTGTGCTTCTCCTTATATGCTCCCTTTTGTCTCAAATGGAAATTTTAAGGCAATGTCTTTTACAGGTAATTCTTTTGACCCAACATTTTCCTCTAGAGCCACAAATATACATTTTCCATTTACATCTGGATATTTCTACATGAATGACAGGATGATATTTCAATTTAGGCATATTAAATAATTAGTGCATTAGTTTTTCTATTTGAATAAGCTAACATTTCTTGCCTCCTTTTATATTTTTTATTTTTTTCATTAATGATACTATTAATGAACTATCTCTCTTTACATTCTATCAGTGTGAAATCATTCTGATTTTTTTTAATTTATATTTTAATTGGAGAAAAATTGCTTTACAATGTTGTACTGGTTTCTGTGTACAATGCAAATTAGTCATAATTACACATATATCACTCCCTCCCCTTCCCCCATCTCATCCCTCTAGGTTATTAAAATATACATTTTGTGACTACTAGTATTTCAAGTAAAGGTCCTCCAAGTGACAAGAAATAGGAGAAAAAATAGGAAAAGATGATGGAGACTTGAGATAAGAACAGCAAATAATCTGGTTTAGCTGGACTTGGTGCTCACTGTGCAGACCCACTGAAAGGTAAAGCCCAACAAATGTGCTAAGAAGCATATTACAATGGCTTTGAATGGACTGCTAAAGCATTTAAACCCCAAATGCTTTAAATTTAGATTTAAAGACTTTAAATTCAAAGGGGAAACTTCTCACATTTGAATATCAATTTGCTTGTAACTCACAATATTAACCACATTTTACTTATATTTGCTAATGTTCAGGTTTTATTTCTTCTATTTTTTAATGTTCTGAAATTAGAATGTATTTCTTATGATTGTTTAGGTAACACTTGTAGTGCTAGCAAGATCTTTCAACTTATTGTGGTCTTGAAATATTTGCTCAATCAAATGGACTTGCACAGACATAGCAGACAAAATAGAGAAAGGAAATGTTGGTTTAGAAGTTGACAGTCAGCTGATAGTTTACTCAATATGAGTTTGTTTAGGTTGCACTTACAGAAGGAAGATGAGATTAGCCATTATGTAATCCTTTGGTGATATCCACCTACTTCAAGACCCAATTAAGACAAAATGAGACTCAAACATTACTTCTCTTCAATCAATCATGCATAATTTTTAGAGATGGGTTACTGAGGAAAATGGCCTCCATTCTCCAAAATCTACTTACAGACTCTTTCTTATATATTTTACTGAAATAAATGAATATATTCATAGTATTATATACTATAGAACTCTAACTGTGATTTCAAACTATACTTCTGTCAAGGTTATACAAGAGCTAGGGAGAAAATCTTTAAGCTTAATCCCAATTCAACAATCTTGGCAATATTTTGAAGATGTTGCACTGAAGAGACAAGCTGACAGGCTTGCTCTTGGGCCACATATAAAGTTATAGTGCTTTTTGATAGTCATGGTCAAATTTAAGTCATTATTTATTTAGCTGCTACTGGGACTGCCTGGTATTATCTGATATACCAAATAGGAATGTTTCCATTGGTTAAGAGTGTTATATGACAGTGTAGGCTGCAATCCGAACTAGGCTATTCGATTCAAACTAGAAGCACATAGTGCATGTAAAGAAAGATACATGTCCCTCCTGGGAAAGCATTAGCATCATGACCTCATAAGAGTTAATGGATGAGAGGAACAACTTCAATGGGCTGTGTAGAAAAACCTGCTGTTTCCTTTCAACACTTGCAAACCCCAATGAAACTTCAGTGATTAATAATAATTGGATTCAATAACGATTAGGCAAAGCATCTGCCATGGGCAACTCTTGGGCACCCACATGACCTTCTGTGTGTTAATTAAAGACATCAGTGATCTAAACAGCCTGATCTGTAGTGTATAACCCCACCACATGCAGAAGACACTGCCCAGGTTAGGGAGCCATAAAGATAAACACTGAGACAGCCTTCCCCTTAAAATCAAGTTGCAAATTTAATTCAAACCTTAAAGTGACTCTCGGGTTAACTGTACCCATGTCAGCTTTTGGTTTAAAAATAGTCACATGTGGAAATTTTATTGGGTAAGCCACTTAATCTATGTACTAACTATTAGGTACACACAGACACAAATATATATTTCAAGTTGCTTATTTGTGGATTCTCCTAAAGAATAGTCAAAACTTTAGAATGCAAAGAAAGGAGCATATGTACAACAGTAAATATTCTGAAGAAACTGAGATGATTTATGATAAATTACTAGGTATTTATATAGTATAGCCAATGGTATAATTTCAGGTTTTAATATTTAAAAAACATTAAATAGATTTTGATATATTTAATAACAACTGACCAATATTATTTCATGCAATGACGCATATAAGACCCTTAATATATTTGGTCTGTATCGAGTTAATAGAACTGCAAGCTGAACTGTATATTAGCAGCATATCAGAACACAGGAAAAAAGACATTTTTTTAAAATGCCTCTTTTATTGATAAAAACGATGGACATTACAAAACATGTATTTAGTTAAATGAGAATGATGGGAGAAGAAAACACGTAGGACTTGTAAATCTGTTGAAAAAATAATGCTCAAATAAACAAAATAAAGACCAGTACAGATCACGATTGAACCAAATTTAGTTTTGTCTTGACCTAACTGAAAAATTTGGCCTTAGAGTACAGAATGACACAGGGCAAAGGTTAATAGAGTTCTGCCAAGAGAACACATTGGTCATAGCAAACACCCTCTTCCAACAACACAAGAGAAGACTCTACACATGGACATCACCAGATGGTAGACACCAAAATCAGACTGATTATATTCTTTGCAGCCACAGATGGAGAAGCTCTATACAGTCAGCAAAAACAAGACTGGGAGCTGATTGTGGCTCAGATCATGAACTCCTTATTACCAAATTCAGACTGAAATTGAAGAAAGTGGAGAAAACCACTAGACCATTCAGATATGACCTAAATCAAATACCTTATGACTATAGAATGGAAGGGAGAAATATATTTAAGGGCCTAGATCTGATAGAAAGCCTGATGAACATGGACGGAGGTTCATGACATTGTACAGGAGACAGGAATCAAGACCATGCCTAAGAAAAAGAAATGCAAAAAAGCAAAATGGCTGCCTGAGAAGGCCTTACAAATAGCTGTGAAAAAAAAAGAGAAGCAAAAAGCAAAGAAGAACAGGGAAGATATACCCATTTGAATGCAGAGTTCCAAAGAATAGCAAGGAGAGATAAGAAAGCCTTTCTCAATGATTAATGCAAAGAAATAAAGGAAAACAACTGAATGGGAAAGACTAGCGGTCTCTTCAAGAAAATTATAGAACCAAGGGAACACTTCACGCAAAGATGGGCTCTATTAAGGACAGAAATGGTAGGGAACTAACAGATGCAGAATATATTAAGAAGACGTGGCAAGAATACACAGAAGAACTGTACAAAAAAGATCTTCACAACCCAGATAATCACAATGGTGTAATCACTCTCCTAGAGCCAGACATCCTAAAATGTGAAGTCAAGTAGGCATTAAGAAGCATCACTACAAACAAAGCTAGTGGAGGTGATGGAATTCTAGTTAAGCTATTTCAAATCCTGAAAGATGATGCTATGAAAGTGCTGCACTCAATATGCCAGCAAATTTGGAAAACTCAGCAGTGGCCACAGGACTGGAAAAGTTAGTTTCATTCCAATCCCAAAGAAAGGCAATGCCAAAGAATGATTAAACTACTGCACAATTGCACTCATCTCAGACACTAGTAAAGTAATGCTCAAAATTCTCCAAGCCAGGCTTCAGCAATATATGAACCATAAACTTCCAGATGTTAAAGCTGGTTTTAGAAAAGGCAGAGGAACCAGAGATCAAATTGCTAACATCTGTTGGATCATTGAAAAAGCAAGAGAGTTCCAGGAAAACATCTATTTCTGCTTTATTGACTATGCCAAAGCCTTTGACTGTGTGGGTCACAAGAAACTGTGGAAAATTCTGAAAGAGATGGAAATACCAGACCACCTGACCTGATTCTTGAGAAACCTGTATGCAGGACAGGAAGCAACAGTTAGAACTGAACATGGAACAACAGACTGGTTCCAAATAGGAAAAGGAGTATATCAAGGCTGTATATTGTCACCCTGCTTATTTAACGTATATGCAGAGCACATCATGAGAAATGCTGGGCTGGAAGAAGCACAAGCTGGAATCAAGATTACCAGGAGAAATATCAATAACTTCAGATATGCAGATGACACCGCCCTATGGCAGAAAGTGAAGAGGAACTAAAAAGCCTCTTTTTAGTGAGTATGAAAGTGAAAGAGGAGAGTGAAAAAGTTGGCTTAAAGCTCAACATTCAGAAAATGAAGATCATGGCATCTGGTCCCATCACTTCATGGGAAATAGATGGGGAAATGGTGGAAACAGTGACAGACTTTATTTTTCTGGGCTCCAAAATCACTGCAGATGGTGATTGCAGCCATGAAATTAAGACACTTACTCCTTGGAAAGAAAGTTATGACCAGTCTAGATAGCATATTAAAAAGCAGAGACAGTACTTTGCCAACAAAGGTCCATCTAGTCAAGGCTACGGTTTTTCCAGTGGTCATCTATGGATGTGAGAGTTGGACTATAAAGAAAGCTGAGCACCGAAGAACTGATGCTTTTGAACTGTGGTATTGGAGAAGACTCTTGAGAGTCCCTTGGACTGCAAGGAGATCCAACCAGTCCATCCTAAGGGAGATCAGTCCTGGGTGTTCATTGGAAGGGCTGATGTTGAAGCTGAAACTCCAATACTTTGGCCACCTGATGTGAAGAGCTGACTCATTTGAAAAAAGACCTGGTGCTGGGAAAGATTGACAGCAGGAGGAGAAGAGGATGACAGAGGATAAGATCGTTGGATGGCATCACCGACTCAATGGACGTGGGTTTGGGTGGACTCCGGGAGTTGGTGATGGACAGGGAGGCCTGGCGTGCTGTGGTTCATGGAGTCGCACAGAGTCAGACACTACTGAGCGACGGAACTGAACTATTCTGAACTACTAAAGGCATACAGGTTCAAATAAAAGAGAGAAAAGTCAAGAAATAGAGTTTAGTGACTTTGGGGAAATTACTGACTTTACCAAGAAACCCTTTTCATATCTACGCACAAGGCTAAGTGAACACTGTATTCTTTTCCAGGTCTAGACCATTACAATCCATGTTTCTCAAACTTAATCATGAATCAGAAGCTTCCAGTGAAAGTGTCAGTCACTCAGTTGTGTCTGACTCTTTGTGACCCCATGGACACCTCTGGAACTCTTTGCAACCCGCCAAACTCCTCTATCCATGAAATTCTCCAGGCAGGAATACTGGAGTAGGTAACCATTAGCCATTCTCTTCTCAGGGAACCTGGGCTTCCCTTGTGGCTCCGCTGGTAAAGATTCCACCTGCATGATGGAGACCTGGGTTCGATCCCTCCTTGGGAAGATCCCCTGGAGAAGGGAAAGGCTACCCACTCCAGTATTCTGTCCTGGAGATTTCCATGGACTGTATAGTCCATGAAGTCACAAAGGGTAGGATATGACTGAGCTACTTTCACTTTCTCCAGGGGATCTACCCCACCCAACAATCGAAGATGGATCTCCTGTATTGCAAGTGGATTCTTTACCATCTGAGCCACCTGGGAAGCCCCCATAGCACAAGGCTAAGTGAGCTTTATATTCTTTTTCAGTTCTAGTTAATTATAAACCATGATTCTCAAACTTGAACATGAATCAAGCTCCTAGAAGGCTTGTTAAAACTCAGAGATTCTGTCAGTGGGTTCAAAGTAGGATCTCAAAGTTGTATTTCTAACAACTTCACCAGCTGGTCATGGATTATACTTAAGAAATATTGTAACATTTATGAATGAATACACCAAGAAGTTAAAGCATCTAAACAAAGTCATGTTGTTTATTAGATTCACAGACTATATTTAGCTTAAAGAGTTCACATGCAAAAATTGTTTTCTACCATTCATCTCAGGAATGTAATAACATAAAAGCCATGGGATCAGAAAAATTCCTGTAAAGACCGTCTGTAACTAGAGAAGGGAGGAGCCCTTGTGTTAGTTTGCTTGGGTGTATTTTCATCTGATTCTGGAATCTAGAAGTCTAAAATCAAGGTGTGGACAGGATTGGTTTCTTCTGGGGCTTCTCTCTTTGGCTTGAAATATTTTCCCTATGTCTTCATACGGTCTTCCTTCTGTGTATGAGCACCCTAATTTCCTCTTTTTTATATGGACACCCAGTCTGATTGGATTGGGGCCCATCCTAATGACCTCATTTTGATTTAATTAGCACTTTAAGTTCTTATCTGCAAATATCATCACATTCTCAGGTCCTGGGGGGTAAGACTCCATTCTGTAAATTTTGGTGGGACCAATTTCTCCATAAAAACCCCAAATAAACACTTGAAGGTCAAATAAGCCAATATTTTGAACTCAGGAAGAAGAAAGCTACAGAAAAAGCCTTCAATATGGGTAGAATGGAGATAATCCAGAGAGTGTGGAAGCAGAGAAGCCACTCACTATTACAAAAATTATCCAAATTTAGACAGTAAAATGGCAGAATAACATAACTGTGATCATTTCTCCCATGACCAAGGAAATATTCAAGTTCATGTCACAGAATGTTCACAGCTCTTAACAACTCTGAATGGAGTATTGTTCTCATGGCTACAATTTTTCCTTGTTATAAATTTTGAGTTCAAATTAAGTCCTCTAGACTTGACTTGGAGCATGTGTGTTCTAAGTCCAATTTTAAATGACAGTTTTTTTGTTTTTTTGTTTTTGTTTTTTTTTTCCAAAAAATATTGTAAGAGACTGGAACAAAGCAGTATTAGCATCAGATAATAGAATGCTGCTAAAGGTAAGGAAGAAAGTCTCTTCCACCTCTGCCTGGAAAGCAGTGTGTCTTTAGCCAAAGACTCCATATGAAACAGGGTCCCTCTGGGATCTTGAGATCTCTGGACACTGTGTGGCTGCCAACTCTGTACCAGATGAGTCATGGAACATGGCTACTGTGATGAGTGGAATCTGCAGAGATGCCTGGGAAGAATTCATGCCCAGTGAGATTCAGCTGTAGAAGCAATGTACCTGTTCATAATTAAAGTAACAACAGTGAACTTCATAGGAGGTGCTAGAAGCAAGGAAGTTGAAAATTAAGAAAGTAGGGGTGGCTACTTGAATTTCCCACGAAATATATATATATTGACTTGCTGAAATGACTAGGGAGAAGTTGCCATAAGAGTGGTTGATGGCAAGAGACAGTAACACATGGACTATGTTAAGGAAAAAAGAGAAAAAAGTGAAGGTATGAATGAGAGTGAAAAGCAAAAATTATAACAATAACATACAGAGATATCTCTTCAGTTGTACAAGAAATACAGCTTTTTGGCACCTATTTTTTTTTTTTTTTGAAAATGGAAGGCCACAAAAAATGTGATCACCAGGCTTTCCCTGAGTTGAGAACTTGTATATTTATTTATCAGTCAGTAATGTATTAATCTCTGCTATCAATTATTTTCCTTACATGGATAGAGAGATTGCTATTTGCAAGTTATTCTGATAGAAATTGGAAAACAAAGAGTGAAACATTGGCTTTTTATTTCTAACAAGCTCATGATCTAGTTAAGGGTTCACTAATAGCCCTTATCAAACATATCTTAAGGATAGACTATGATTTTTTTAAAGTGGTACTTAAAAAGTTTTAATAGAAACATAAAAGAAAATGAATATTAATGGATTTTTCTAAACTGTTAATAGACATGAATTTTTAAATTTTATATCAGAAAAAATTACACAGTTATAACTGGAAATAAGCACGTACACATATGTCTGCTGTTCTTGATTCTTCTCTAATTATATCAATATAAAGTACATTTGCAGGTCTGAAAATAGAATGTGTATTTTGTATGAACAATCCATTTCTATAGTACTCAATGTTGTTCAGTCACTAAGTCATGTCTGATTCTTTGAGACCACATAGACTGCAGCACACCAGGCTTTCCTGTCCTTCAGTTCAGTTCAGTTCAGTTCAGTTGCTCAGTCATGTCTGACTTTTTGCGACCCCATGGACTGTAGCACACCAGGCTTCCTGTCCACCACTAACTCCTTGAGCTTACTCAAACTCATTTCCATCAAGTCGGTGATGCCATCCAACCATCTCATCCTCTGTCATCCCCTTCTTCTCCCACCTTCAATCTTTCCCAGCATCAGGGGCTTTTCTAGTGAATCAATTGTTCACATCAGATGGCCAAAGTATTGGAGTTTCAAACTTTGCTCAGACTCATGTCCATTGAGTAGATAATACCATCCAACCACCTCATTCTCTGTTGCTTCCCTCTGCTGCTCTCAATCTTTACCAGCCTCAGAGCCTTTTCCAATGAGTCATCTCTTCAAATCATTCCTCAGTTACTACTCTTTGAAAGGAAGTATTATTTTGAAGAAAAACCTTAAGGTAATATAGGTTAAAGAAAATGTGGTCTGAAAATGTTACTATAAACATGGAAAATCCAGATCTACTAGACCAGAATGGCTTATTGATATACGATGATTTCAAATGAACAAATTCATAATTGGAAATCTGTAGGGCATAGCAGGAATTTTGTCTGTCCAGTACTTTCTTCCCCTTCTGCTGGGGTTGGGCCTCCAATGTTATTCTTCCTCCTCTCTTCATACTAGAAGTGACAGTCAAAAAAACACCCCTTCATTCTCACTGATTGATGTATAACAATCTACATCAATCAGAGTTCTTCCTAAGACTTTTTATAGTGAAAATTGACAGAAAAGTGTTCTCTTTCTGTCCATGAGGGTATACTGGATAAAAGCCAGAAGAAGCACATGACCATGTTCTTAGATTTGTAGGAACAATTGGGCTAAGAGAAATAAGTTAAAACTGAGAAAAGTAAAGATGAAAGACAAAGAAACAATCAAATAGAATGAGGCTCCTGCATCCAGTCATCAAGGAAACCAGTTTCATCTAATTTGATTTTGAAGTTTGCTTCATGTACCATTTCCACTTGAAACTAATTGAACTAGCTTTCTATCAACTTGACTCTAAATGAGTCCTAATATGCTATTACATGTATATTCCATGTGCATTATTAAACTATTATGAATTTACAGAATCCACTTTTTTCGGTCCCCTCTGCATAATTTGCAGGATCACTGTTCCTGAACCAGGGATTGAACCCTGGGCCTCAGTAATTAAAAGCAGCAAGTCCTAACTACTGAACTGCCAGTACTACCTATGTTTACAGAATCTGCATGTTCCAGTTGGTTTATAAAAACACTGCTTCTATTGACTTCCTTAATCCTGTCACTCAGTCAGTCAATTCAGTCACTCAGTTGTGTCCAACTCTTTATGACCCCATGGATTCCAGCAAACTGGGACTCCCTGTCCATCACCAACAGCCAGAACTTACTCAAACTCATGTTCATTGTGTCAGTGATGTCGTCCAATCATCTCATCCTCTGTCGTCTCCTTCTACTCTTGCCCTCAATCTTTCTCAGCATCAGGGTCTTTTCCAATGAGACCAGCTCTTTTCCAATGAGCTGGTTCTTCACCAGCTCCTCAGGTGGAGGAGTCTCCACTTCATCAGATGGCCAAAGTATTGGAGTTTTAGTTTCAGCATCAGTCTTTCCAATAAATATTCAGGACTGATTTCTTTTAGGATGGACTGGTTGGATCCCCTTGCAGTCCAAGCGACTCTTAACAGTCTTCTGTGACACCACAGTTCAAAAGCATCAGTTCTTCAGCGCTCAGCTTTCTTTATAGTACAACTCTCATATCCATACATGACTACTGGAAAAACCATAACTTTGACGAGAAGGACCTTTGTTGGTAAAGTAACGTCTCTGGTTTTTAATATGCTGTCTAAGTTGATCATAGCATATCTTCCAAGGAGCAAGTGTCTTTTAATTTCTTGGCTGCAGTCACCATCTGCAATGATTTTAGAGCCCCAAAATATAAAGTCTCTCACTGTTCTCATTGTTTCCCCATCCTTCTATTTGCCATAAAGTGATGGGATCAGAAGCCATGATCTTCATTTTCAGAATATTGAGTTTTAAGCCTACTTTTTCACTCTCCTCTTTCACTTTCATCAAGAGGCTCTTTAGTTCTTCTTCGGTTTCTGCCATAAGGGTGGTGTCATCTGTGTATCTGAGATTATTGATATTTCTCCTGGCAATCTTGATTGCAGCTTGTGTTTCATCCAGCCTGGCATCTCACATGATGTACTCTGCATATATAAGTTAAATAAGCAGGATGACAATATACAGCCTAGACGTATTCCTTTCCCGATTTCTCCTAAGCCTGTAGTAGAATATAGCTGCTCAAACACTCTGTTCATTTCCTTAAATTTCAGTTACAGATAAAATCTAACACAAGTATTTTTCTTGGAATATAAGATAAAAATAAATCAAACCAAGAATTTTTATTCATTTGAAGCTATGCTTTTAAATAAATCCCTGAAAATAAGATTTGGGGGGAGGGGTGTAAAAAAGCTTAATGTATTATTTTTGACATTTAAGTGTCAACTTTTCTTTTTTAAACTCTGATTTTAAATTTTATGAAAACTACTATGGGAGCAATATAAAAATCCCATGGATTTTGATGATGAATAATTATAGCCAACTCCTTTTATGTTAAAGAAAAATGTCTGTTTCAAAGTGCTTTATAGTATAACTTAACTTCATCAAATGGTGAGGGAGTGAGCATGAGCATATACCATTCTTGTGATTTTTACCATAGGGAGAACAGATTTGTATAAAGTTACTTGTAAAAAGGCTGGTAAGTGGCTACTCAAAGAGGAAAATTTGGGTCCATATTTTCAAGTTGAGCGCTCACTGCAGTGAATCTTAATCATGGAGTGTAAAGGAACACTTGCAGTTATTTACAAAAATGGTAATCAGTTAGGGTAATTGAAAACTGCATTGGCAATTATAGAAGCTTTAAATAATAATGTCTATACATTAAGGTTCAGATCACCTGCCATCTATACCACATACACTGTGCATGAAACATTTCAAACCAGAGCTAAATATCAGCTACAGAAGTCATTTCAAGTTATCAATTCTCGTTTGCTGAACACAATAATATATTTTTTTTAATTTTTATTTTTACTTTATTTTACTTTACAATACTGTATTGGTCTTGCCATACATTGACATGAATCAGCCACGGGTGTACATGACTTCCCAATCCTGAACCCCGCTCCCACCTCCCACCCCATATCATCTCTCTGAATCATCCCCATGCACCAGCCCCAGTCATCCTGTATCCTGTATCGAACATAGACTGGTGATTCGTTTCTTACATGATAGTATACATGTTTCAATGCCATTCTCCCAAATCATCCCACCCTCTCCCTCTCCCACAGAGTCCAAAAGTCCGTTCTATACATCTGTGTCTCTTTTACTGTCTCGCATACAGGGTTATCATTACCATCTTTCTAAATTCCATATATATGTGTTAGTATACTGTATTGGTGTTTTTCTTTCTGGCTTACTTCACTCTGTATAATTGGCTCCAGTTTCATCCATCTCATCAGAACTGATTTAAATGTATTCTTTTTAATGGCTTAGTAATACTCCATTGTGTATATGTACCACAGCTTTCTTATCCATTCATCTGCTGATGGACATCTAGGTTGTTTCCATGTCCTGGCTATTATAAACAGTGCTGCAATGAACATTGGGGTATATGTGTCTCAATTCTGGTTTCCTTGGTGTGTATGCCCAGCAGTGGGATTGCTGGGTCATATGGCAGTTCTATTTGCAATTTTTTAAGGAATCTCCACACTGGGAACACAATAATATTTTGAAATGAAAGTCTGATTCACTCACATATGTATCTACTTGTTTTATCAGTGACACAATGCGTATAAATAAAATTCCAAAGAATTTTTTTTTCTTGTGGCTGTGTTGGGTCTCTGTTGCTGCACAGGCTTTTTCTCTGGACTTCCCCAGTGGCTCAATGGTAAAAAATCCACCTGTAATGCAGGAGTCACAGGAGATGCAGATTCAATCCCTGGGTCATGATGATCCCCTGTAGAAGGACATGGAAACCCACTCCAGGATTCATGCCTGGAAAATCCCACAGACAGAGGAGCCTGGTGGGTTACAGTCCATAGAATCACAGAGTCAGACACGACTGAAGTGACTTAGTATGCACAGGCTTTTTCTCTAGTCATGGTGAGTGAGGGTGATGTGAGCGCTTCTCACTGTGGTGGTTTCTCTTGTTGCAGAACACAGGCTAGGCAGCAAGGGCTTCAGTATTTATCATGGCCCCAGGCTCTAAAGCACAGGCTTAGTAGTTGCCTCACACCAGCTTACTTGCTCTGAGGCAAGTGGGATCTTCCCAGATCAGAAATTGAACTCCTGTTCCCGTCCTTGGGAAGTCCCCAGAGAATTTTGATGTAGTGGAAATGTTAGAATCCCAGTTGAGCTATTTAATAACTGCATAACCCAGGTATGATGATAACATATACCATCAAAGGAAAGATTACATTGGGCATATTAACAATGGCAAGAATTTATTCAAGATAATTGTAATGGATGTCAAGACCATTGCAATGGGGAGAGAGGATGAAGTCAAGTCAGAAGAAAAAATAAATAAATGACTGGAGCATTTTTAAATGCGAGAGTGAGTTAAGTAGAAAAGTACTGAAGAACTTTAAGAGAAGAGCTTGGGCAATACGATCATAACATCTGTATTTTTCAGTTGTCCCTTATCAAAGTTATGTTCTTATCCTCTCCTAGAGATGAGAAGACAGGGATCTATCTCTATAGATAATTACATCTTAAAGAGATGCCTGCCAGGTCTTGTAGAAAAATACTCTTGAATTATAGATAATATATCACATATTTGTTAGTAGAAAATTAATGAATGTTATTACTGCATTTCTTAACAAATAGAAGTATGAATATAAATCTAATAATGTTAGTATCTGATAACAATGAAAAGTATTATAATGTAGAAGTAGGATGTAAAACAACAAAATTTCTTCTAATCTTCTGGACTATCTTTAGATTCTTGAAATTTCATTGTTTCCAGTGTAAATATGCAATAGAAGAAAAAAGGGTGTACTGATAAATTAGATGGAACTAGGTTTGAATTTTATTTTTTCACTTATTAGCAACTTTACACATGTGTATTAATACTTTGAGCTTCATTTTACAAGTGAATTATGTGGGGCAGCAAAAATTTTTCCCTTTTTAGAACAAATCATATAGCAGATATGAAACAACAATCATGCAGTAGGCAAACAATGTGCCTTCTTGTATGCTTATGGTTTTTATAAATTTTGTTCTTCTTGAAATTCCTTTCCCTACCCTATTTACCTAGCTATGCTTTCCTGATCTTCAAAAGTTCAGTATTACCTCCTCATCAAAAACATCCTTACCTCACCTCCCACCTTCTGGTTTATTTATATGCCCTGTACATACCTCAATCCTGACACTGCACTGTAAATAAACTAATAACCCTGGCAAACAGTAAACACATTTTTGAAAAAGTACTGCTTGAGTGTCCCCAGTTCAAAATGATTTTATAGGCAATTTTTTCCAATTATTTAAAGACTAATAATTCACATGGCAAGTAAAAATGATGGAAGCTTTTCTAATCCATGTTATAATTCTGGCATAATCCTGAAAATTAAATAAGAAAAATAAGAGGACTTCCTTGGTGTGCTTCTGGCTAACACTTTGGACTTCCAACGAGGGGGGCCCAGGTTTGATCCCTGATTAGGGAACTAGATCCCACATGCAGACAAATAAATGAATAAATATTTTTTAAAAAAGAAAAAAATAAGAGCAGGAAATACAAGAAAGAAAAATATTATATATTCCTATATAACATTTTTAAATAAAATAACAACATAACTGAAATAAAGTATTAATGTAGGAGGCTTTAAAAGTGTTCATTTTGTAAGTGCTAGATTAATAAATATTTAATCAATTATGTAAATATATCAAGGTAGCATAAAAGACAAACTTTACAAAAAATACTTAGAAAGTATTTGATGAGAAATATATATATATATATATATATATTAGGGCTTCCCTGGTGGCTCAGGTCATTAAAAAAAAAAAAAAAAAAAAAAACCCTGCCTGCAATACAGGAGACCTGGGTTCAACCCCTGGGTTGGGAAGATACCCTGGAGAAGGAAATGGCAACCCACTCCAGTATTCTTGCCTGGAGAATTCCATGGACAGAGGAACCTGGTGGACTGCAGTCCATGGGATAGCAACAGTCAGACGTGGCTTAGAGACAAAACAACAACAACAATTTCTTTCTTTTAATTCTTAAAAATTCTAGCTAAAGTAGGAATAATGAACATGTCCTATATATTATGTATGACAAGTTGATCTAGCCCAAATTGACTATCAAAACTGGTTGACCATAATATTTATAGGAAACATATTAGAAAAGAAGAAAAGGTCATCCACCATTACTGCCATTAATTAGGGACAGTATTAATTTTCTATTGATAGGTAACAAATTGTGCATGCTCAGTTGCTTCAGTTGTGACTCTTTGTGACCCTATGGACTGTAACTAACCAGGCTCCTCTGTCCATAGGATTCTCTTAGCAAGAATACTGGAGTGGATTGCCATGCCCTCCTCCAGAGGATATCTTCCAGACCCAGGGATCGAAACCATGTCTCTTATGCTTCCTGAACTGCAGGTGGATTCTTTAACACTGAGCCACTGGCGTATAAAGTAACAAATCACTGCAAATTTAATGGGCTAAAACAATGTCCATTTATGAGTTCATAGCTCTGTGTTTCAGAAGTCTGGGTGGGTTTAGATAAGCTTCTTTGATTAGGGTCTCACAGGGCTAAAATCCAAAATGTCAGAATGACTAGATTCTTATCGATAGATTCTGAGGAAAGATCTGCTTCTAAACTCATCCAGATTATTGGCTATATTCAGTTCCTTGAGGTTGGAGAACTGAGGTCACTAGCACCTTGGTTGCTTGTTGGTTCTTGACTGGGGAATGTTCTCTTTTCTACGTTCTGCTTTCCTGGTCCCTGCATAAGGCCCTCTAGAAATATAAATATAAAATTGGATACATTTGGGGAAAAAGTGTTTTTTTCCTTTTTGGTTGTTATTTGGTTGTTATGCAGGGCGAAGGCTAACAGAGCTTTGCCAAGAGAACACACTGGTCATAGCAAACACCCTCTTCCAACAACGCAAGAGAAGACTCTCTACACATGGACATCACCAGATGGTCAACACTGAAATCAGGTTGATTATATTCTGTGAAGCCAAAGATGGAGAAACTCTATACAGTCAGCAAAAACAAGACCAGGAGGTGACTGTGGCTCAGATCATGAACTTCTTATTGCCGAATTCAGACTGAAATTGGAGAAAGTAGGGAAAACCAGTAGACCATCCAGGTATGACCTCAATCAAACCCCTTATGATTATACAGTGGAAGTGAGAAATAGATTCAAGGGATTAGATCTGATAGACAGAGTGCCTGATGAACTATGGACTGAGGCTTGTGATATTGTACAGGAGACAGTGGTCAAGACCATCCCCAAGAAAAAGAAATGAAGAAGGCAAAATGTTTGTCTGAGGAGGCCTTACAAATAGCTGTGAAAAGAAGAAAAGTGAAAGGCAAAAGAAA
The DNA here is from genome assembly GCF_001704415.2 of Capra hircus. NCBI lineage: Eukaryota > Metazoa > Chordata > Mammalia > Artiodactyla > Bovidae > Capra > Capra hircus. Next base: position 12,690,304 of record NC_030822.1, on the reverse strand, counting down.
AAAGGAAAGATACACCCATTTGTATGTAGAGTTCCAGGGAATAGCCAGGAGAGATAAGAAAGCCTTCCTCAGTGATCAATGCAAAGAAACAGAGGAAAACAAGAGAATGGAAAAGACTAAAGATCTCTTCAAGAAAATTAGATAACAAGGCAACATTTCATGCAAAGATGAGCACAATAAAGGACAGAAATGGTATGGACCTAACAGAAGCAGAAGATATTAGGAATAGGTGGTAAGAATACACAGAAGAACTATACAAAAAAGATCTTCTTGACCCAGATAATCTCGATGGTGTGATCACTCATCTAGAGCCAGACACCCTGGAATGTGAAGTCAAGTGGGCCTTAGGAAGCATCTGCCGGATCATGGAAAAAGCAAGAGAGTTCCAGAAAAACACCTACTTCTGCTTTATTGACTATGCCAAGGCCTTTGACTATATGGATCGCAACAAACTGTGGAAAATTCTGATGGGAAGACCAGACCACCTGATTTGCCTCCTGTGAAATCTGTATGCAGGTCAGGAACCAACAGTTAGAACTTGACATGGCCAATACTTTGGCCAACTGATACAAAGAACTGACTCCATGGCAAACCCTGATGCTGGGAAAGATTAAAGGTGGGAGGAGAAGGGGACAACAGTGGATGAGATTGTTGGATGAGATCACCGACTCAATGAACATGAGTTTGAGCAAACTCCAGGAAATAGTGAAGGACAGGGAAGCCTGGGGTGCTGTAGTCCATGGGGTTGCAAAGAGTCAGACATGATTCTTTGAAAGATTGAACTGAACTGAACTGATGCAGTTTTAAGTTCCTGTTTTCTCCACTGATAAAAGAGTTTCCAGAAATTTGGTCATCCTTCTTTTCTGGTATAGAGAGGAATATACCTTTTAAAAGGGAGAATTTTATTAGTATAACTATTTCTTACAAAAGGTTAACTTTTATTGGTTTTCAGTGCTGCTTCATGTGCACTTTTTAAAAATTTTTCTTTAAATTTATTTTTAATTGGAGGACAATTGCTTTACAATCCTGTCTTGGTTTCTGCCATACAACAATGTGAATCAGACATAAGTTTTTGTATGTCCCTTCCTCTTGAATCTCCTTCTCATCCCATATCACATCCCAGCCCACTAGGTTGTCAGAGAATATTGAGTTTAGCTCCTTGTTTATTCAGCAGCTTCTCACTAGTTACCTATTTAACATATGGTAATGTATATATTTCAATACTACTCTCTCAAGTAGTCCCACCCTCTTCTTTGGGGAAAATAGTTTTTAATGTAAAGAGTTTACACTTAACAAACTAACAAATACTCAGTATAAAAATATTCACAAATGAGAAGTTTTCATTTTTTTAAGACTATATAACAGGGAAATCATCACAAGACTTATTAACAATAAGAAATAAAAAGAAAACATTTTATTTTCAAACCAATAAAAAACAATATAAAAGAACAATTTGGCTATGTTTCAGAGACCTTAAAATTGTTCATAATATTTGCCCTAGAAATTCCATCTCTAGGTACTGATCCTAAGGAAATTATTGCATATTATGTGAAAATCTATCTACAATAATGTTCAGCCCAGCATTGTTTATAATAGCAAGACTTTTTAATAATATAAAAATCTCTAATACTTAAAAAATATTAAAGTAAATTTAATATACCCATATATTTAAATAACATAAAAGTTGGTGACATGGAAGCACACTGTTTGATAAATGAGAAGTTTAAAAAGCAAGCAATGACAAATTTTGGATAATATATTCCTACTAGGGGAAACACATATATGTAATTACATAAAAAGATTATGAAAAGATATACTCAAGCATATTAACAGTAATTACATTTATGCCATAATTAGTGGTTTTTTGAGAAGGGCATGGCAACCCACTCCAGTAGTCTTGCCTGGAAAATCCCATGAACAAAGAAACCTGGCAGGCTACAGTCCATAGTGTCACAAAGAGTCAGACATCACTGAAGCGACTTAGCCCAGGGATGTTTACTTTCTTTATTTTCTTATTTTCTAAATCAACAGTATGAACTGGCTATTGAACTAAATTTCTCTCCACTATCTCTCCACTATCAAGAGTGATTTAAAGAAAGGGTTTGAATCTTATTCAGAAACCTCCTACCAGGCTTGGTTCTGAGAAATAAGAAAATACCCTTTGAAATAAGAAAAATTAATCCTACTTGATTCCTAGATCCTCTATCCTCAAATCTCTGGCCATTTTGGAGGAAAACATTCATCTTTTCAAGTGTGAAAAGGGAGACCTTAGGCTACACTGAAGTAAAAATTTATAAGGTACTTCTCTTCAGCATGCTAGGTAGAAATAAAATGAAAGAGAAATATGTGACGACACGTTTTATTCTGCAAGGTTCTAAAAACAGTGTTTGACCTAAATACTACAAAACTCAAGTTACATTAGAACTCAAATTGATTTTTAATTTTCCTTTTTAAATTGGAGGATAATTGCTTTACAATATTGGGTTGGTTTCCGCCACACACTGACATGAGTCATCCACAGGTACACATATGTCCCCTTCATCCTGAATCCCTCTCCTGTCTCCCAGCCCATCCCACCCTTCTAAGTCGTCCCAGAGCACTGGGCTGAGCTCCCTGTGTCACACAGCGTATTCCCACTTGCTATCTATTTTGCATATGCTAATATATATGCTTCAATAACATTATCTCAGTTTGCCCGCTCTCTCCTTCCCCTACTGTGTCCCCAAGTCTGTTCTTTCTGTCTGTGTCTCCATTAGAACACAAACTGGTTTGATGCTGTGGAAAGATGTGGGGATTTGCTATGGTTGGAAAGGAGTTGGAATAGGACCATTTTTTCCCTTCAATTTTCAAGCAACACTAAATAAGTGTTTTGGAATGAACCCTATTCACCTTGCTACTCATTTAGCTTATTTTGTTTGAAAACATTTACATAGTGAAAAGCTGTTAATGGCATCCTGATAACCCTGAAGCTATGAGTAAAGAGATTGCTGCTTTGTGCTAAATGTACATTTTACCCTCTTCTTCTAAATACCTTAACGCTAATGACTTTCTTCCTCCTGAAATTCATATTCCTAAGTAATCTGCAAAAGTAGGTAGTCATGGAGGGACAATCTCTATTAAAATGAGCTGTCTTCCTCAATCAGCAAATGAAGATAATTTCATTCAGGGGAAAACAGTTCTATTAAAGGAAATTGAACTCGAAGTTTTCATTGCCTGCTGGGGCATTGTCTTAGAGGTGATCTACAGGACAGTTGACTCATCAAACTCCCTGTTTTTTTCTTGTTTCTTGTTTCAATGTTCATCGAATTGGCAATTTTTAATTTTTTTTTAATTTTTATTTTTACTTTATTTTACTTTACAATACTGTATTGGTTTTGCCATACATTGACATGAATCCACCATGGGTGTACATGCGATCCCAAACATGAACCCCCCTCCCACCTCCCTCCCCTCAACATCCCTCTGTGTCATCCCCATGCACCAGCCCCAAGCATGCTGTATCCTGCATCGGACATAGACTGGTGATTCGATTCTTACATGATAGTATACATGTTTCAATGCCATTCTCCCAGATCATCCCACCCTCTCCCTCTCCCTCTGAGTCCAAAAGTCCACTATACACATCTGTGTCTTTTTTGCTGTCTTGCATACAGGGTCATCATTGCCATCTTTCTAAACTTCATATATATGTATTAGTATACTGTATTGGTGTTTTTCTTTCTGGCTTACTTCACTCTGTATAATCAGCTCCAGTTTCATCCATCTCATCAGAACTGATTCAAATGTATTCTTTTTAACGGCTGAGTGATACTCCATTGTGTATACGGCAATTTTTTAATAGACACTAATTGAAAAAAAGCAGAGAGAGGCTAGATATAAATGTTACTTAAAATTAACATGTAAACTTAATGTGAATATAGAATATTATCCCAATATGTAGCAAAACTTGGTCAAATTAATTTAAATTCAGTCTGTTTTTTTCCACTGTGTTTTATTCTAGTGTACATACTGGGTACTGATTGCAATTTGTGAGAGGACTTTTTTAGGCTTGCATGTCCTGGAAATTGATGTGTAGAGTATCACTGCTATAGAAACATTTTTTTCTTTCCTGAAATCCACTGAGACATGCCTCACTGGACTGGGTCTAAGATGGGCTGATGTCTATGACTGAAATCTGAAGCCCTATTCTCATCTCTAGTTGCTTGGTCTATCATAGGGTTCTCTTCAGAGAGCAAGGTGTACTTTCCTTCTGTTCTTATTTCTCAATATATTTGAGTTTGCTTTAACCTTTTTTTTTTTTTCCTCTAAAATTGGGGATAAGATTCTATCCCCCTTTTAAGATATTTATAAGTGAAAGTGAAAGTGAAGTCGCTCAGTCATGTCCGACTCTTTGCGACCCCATAGATTGCAGCCTACCAGGGTCTTCCTGACATGGGATTTCCCAGGCAAGAGTATTGGAGTGGGTTGCTATTTCCTTCTGCAGGAGATCTTCTCAACCCAGGGATTGAACCCTGGTGTCCTGCATTGTAGGCAGACGCTTTACCATCTGAGCCACCAGGGAAATCCGAGGTATTTATAGTAATGACCAAATCCAAGTTTCTACATGTGAAATAGGCCTCAGGGTTTTGCCTAACAATGAGAAAAAGGGTTTATCACACTACGATCTGCAAAACAGTAGTGGTTTCTGATGGGTTGTAAAGTATTAGTCTGTAGAATATGTGTGTGTAAATACATAAATATATATAAATCATATATAATTAATATAATATATATTATCTATGCTATTTATATATAAACTTTCTGTTTATAATACATACTATAATACTTGGTGGTGGTGGCTCTTGCTCACTTCGGTTCAGTCGCTCAGTTGTGTCTGACTCTTTGCGACCCCATGAATCACGCACTCCAGGCCTCTCTGTCCATCACCAACTCCCAGAGTTCACTCAAGCTCACTTCCATGGAGTCGGTGATTTCCATCCAGCCATCTCATCCTCTGTCGTCCCCTTCTCCTCCTGCTCCCAATCCCTCCCAGCACCAGAGTCTTTTCCAATGAGTCAACTCTTTGTATGAGGTAGGCAAAGTACTGGAGTTTCAGCTTTGGCATCATTCCTTCCAAAGAAATCCCAAGACTGATCTCCTTTAGAATGGACTGGTTGGATCTCCTTGCAGTCCAAGGGACTCTCAAGAGTCTTCTCCAACACCACAGTTCAAAAGCATCAATTCTTCGGCACTCAGCATTCTTCACAGTCCAACTCTCACATCCATACATGACCACTGGAAAAATAATAGCCTTGACTATACGGACCTTTGTTGGCAAGGTAATGTCTCTGCTTCTGAGTATCCTGTCTAGGTTGGTCATAACTTTCCTTCCAAGGAGTAAGCATCTTTGAATTTCATGGCTGCAGTCACCATCTGCAGTGATTTTGGAGCCCCCAAAACTAAAGTCTGACACTGTTTCCACTGTTTCCCCCTCTATTTGCCATGAAGTGATGGGACCAGATGCCATGATCTTCGTTTTCTGAATATTGAGCTTTAAGCCAGCTATTTCACTCTCCTCTTTCACTTTCATCAAGAGGCTTTTTAGTTCCTCTTCACTTTCTGCCATAACGGTGGTGTCATCTGCATATCTGAGGTTATCGATATTTCTCCCAGCAATCTTGATTCCAGCTTGTGCTTCATCCAGCCCAGTGTTTCTCATGGTGTACTCTGCATATAATTTAAATAAGCAGGGATCATGTCCAACTCTGTGATCTCATGGACTGTAGCCCATCAGGTTCCTCTGTACACAGAAATTCCAGTCAAGTTTACTGGAGTAAGTTGCCATTTCCTTCCAGGGGCCCTTCCTGACCCAGGAATCAAACCTGTGTCTCCTGAGTTCTCTGCGTTGGCAGGCAGATTCTTTACCACTGAGCCACCTGGGAAGCCCAGTATAATACTTAAATAATAATACACATATAATTTAATATATACATACTAAATTTTATGTATATACTATGAAAATGAAAAGTGAAAGTTTTAGTCACTCAATAATGTCCAACTCTTTGTGACCTTCCAGGCTCCTCTTTCCATGGAATTCTCCAGGCAAGAACACTAGAGTGGGTAGCATTTTGTTTTTCAGGGAATCTTCCTAGCCCAGGGGTCAAACTCTGGTCTCCTGCATTACAGACAGATTTTTTACTGTCTGAGCCTCCAGGAAAGCCATGTATATACTATATATGCATATATATAATTTTCCAACAAATTTGAAAATAAAAAGATTTTTTATGAATTTTCCCCCCAGATGTTCCATTACAATTTTCATAATTTTCAACTTTTAAGTGTTATTCATATATAAAAGTACATGACAAGTACTTTTCTGGTTAAGTCATCTCACCTGAGGTGTATTTAACAGAGGAGTGGGTGTTTTCCTTCATATTTCAATTTATTTTACATGTTTCTCTGCACTAATATGAATTTTAATTGTTTTTGTTATAAATACTGTAACTTGAATGTTCTCTTTCAGCTTCATCAGTTATATGAACCCTATCTTTCAAAATTTTAAAGTAAAAATGTATATGTTCAGTTTTGCTTAAAAACTTGATTGAGGTATACTGTTTTGTTTAAAAATTTTACCTAAATTTTAAAGCTTTACCCACTATTTCACAAAATTTTATAATTAGAAAATTAGGCTCAAGATTTTTAAGATGCAAAGTCCTATAAGATCAAACTCTTCATTTATTTATTCAGAAGGAGCAGTGGTAGCAAGGAGCACACTTTTGACCTGATTTGGGGTTTATAGTGTAGCTCAGTCATGCAGTCGTGTTTCATTCTTTGTAACCCGATAGACTGCTGCCCACCAGGCTTCTCTGTCCATGGGATTTTTCATGTAAGAATACTGGTGTGGGTTGCTATTTCCTCCTCCAGGGAATCTTTCCAGCCCAGGGACTGAACCCAGGTCTCCTGAATTGGCAGGCAGATTCTTTACCACTGAGCCACCAGGGAAGCCCTTATTTATTCAACAAATATTATTTTGAGCACCTGTGATGTGGCAAAACTAATGCTTTGGGATGCGTATAAAAAGTACACATATTACGTAGTCAATTGGAAAGTCAATGTTTTGGTTTTAGAAAAGTGGGGGACAAACAAGTTAATAGTGATTGAAAGTGAAGAATTAGGAATATGTACAACTTTAAATAGAATTATCAAAAGAGACCTCATTGAAAAGATGACAACTGGGGGAGAGGGAAACTTGAAAGATTCAGTCGTGTAGTTATCTAGGGAAGAATATTCTATGCTAGGAAACCAATCAAAGCAAAGACAGTAAAATGAGAGCATCTCTGATATATTTGAGAACAAGCAAGAACACAGCTGAAGCATATGAAGTAAACAGTGAGTAGGAGAAGGTAGGAAAGATTATGCACGTTACTTGGTAGCTGACAGATCATGTGGAGACTTATGGACCATTATAAGAACTATATGAAATGGGGAGCTATTACAGAGTTTTGTAAAAAAAAAAAAAAAAAAAAACAAAGAAAGAAAGAAAGAAACATGATCAACCTTATATTTTCAATGTTGCTTTAGCTGCTATGTTGAGAATTATTTGGAAGTGGGAGAGAGGTGATATAAAATCAGGGAGGCTGGTAGAACACTATTGCAATCATTCAGCAAGAAATGAGGGTAACTTCAAACTTGGACCAGAGTGGTAATAAATTGATGGTCAAAAGTAATCAGACTTTGAATATATTCTGCCGTTCCTGCTAGATTGGATGTAGGATCAGAAAAGAAGCAATCAGAGATCATGCCAAGATTTTTGACCTAATCAAGTGGAAGGATGGAGTAATCACCAGTTTGGTTCTGTGGGTAGAGCAGATTTGGGAGACAGCCATAGTTAGCAAAGAAAAATGGATGATACTCTATTAAAATTGGATTTCAGACAATATTTGTAATATACTTGTATTAAGAAAAAACCAAAGTGATATTCTTTTCTGAAATTCAACTTTAACTAGGTGTCATATTTTATCTGGCAACCCTAAGTGATGAGATAATTAGAAGTTTGGTTTTGAATATAATGAATTTAAGATCACTATTAACTATCCCAGGGGAGATACTAGTTGGCAGTTGAATATATGAGTACAGAGATGCCTCAAGATATAAGCTCAGCATATTCAAAGCTATGAGATTAAATGAAGTCAATGGTGAAGTGAGTGAAGAGAGAGAAGAGAGGGAAGAAATGAGAACAAGGACCCTGAAAATTAAGTTGCAAGGATAGAAAATAAGTTAGTAAATGATCCTGATAAAAAATGACCAGTATTAAAGGGCATTACCAGGAGGAAAGCAAGAAGGTACAGCTGTATCTTGGAAGCCAACTGAAGAAAGAGCATCAAGGAGACATCAACCTTGACTTCTCTGACAGTGGTTAAGAATATGCCTTGCAATGCAGGGAATGTGGGTTTGAAACGAAAGGTCCCACAAAATGCAGTGAAGATCTTGCATGTCACAATTACAACCTTGTGCAGCCAAATAAATATATTTTTAAAATCCCTTGGAAAAAGAGTCATCAACTATACCAGGAGCTGCTGACTGGCCAAATAAGACGAGGACTTGGTGTTCTTTGGATTTAACCTGGTAGAGGTGAGGGAAGGCATTGATAAGACACTTTTTCGCTATTTGCTGGGATGAAGGTCTCAGTGGAGTAAATTTGAGAGAAAGTGGAAGAACAGAAGTTGGAAACAGCGTGTCAAGTAGCTTTATATGAGATGTTTTGCTACAAAAAAGGGGGGGAAAAAAGAAGAAATGAGGCAATAGCAGATGAAGTGGGATCATGAAGGTGTCATTTATTCATTCACTCACTCATTTATTCATTCATTTTAGCTTAGGGAAATCACACCATGTATGTCTACTGATTGTAACGATCTGGAAAGGAAAGGGGCAAGTTGGTGGAACTATCCTCTAGAGTAGGAGAGAGAACACAGGATATGATTGTTATGTGGAAAGGGCTGACTTTATGTAGATGGATGGACCATTCATTTACCTTAACAGATGGGTAAGTAGAGTATAAATGTGCAGATATTGATGGTAGGTGAGATGGTGGGAGACTGTGCTAGTTCTCTTAGGACTGTTTTATTTTCTTCGTGGTGTAGTTGCTTTATAATGTTGTATTGATTTCTACTGCACAATGAAGTGAGTCAGCCACATGTACACATACCCTCCCTCTTAAGCCTGCCTCCAACCCCCTGCCTCTATCCCACACATCCAGGTCATCGCGGAGCACCAAGCTGAGCTCCCTGTGCTATCCAGCAAGCTCCCACTGGATATTTTACATGTGGTAGGGTATGTATGTCAGTCCAACCTCCCAATTCATCCCACCGCCTCTTTCCCTCCTCGGGTCCACAAATCCATTCTCTACACCTGTGTCTCTATTCCTGCCCTGGACATAGGTTCATCTGTTCCATTTTTCTAGATTCCAAATATGTGTTAGTGAAGTTGCTCAGTCGTGTCCGACTCTTTGTGACCCCATGGACTGTAGCCTACCTGGCTCCTCTGTCCGTGGGATTTTCCAGGCAATAGTACTGGAGTGGATTGCCATTTCCTTCTCCAGGAGATCTTCCCGACCCAGGGATCGAACCCAGGTCTCCCGCATTGTAGAGAGACGCTTTATTGTCTGAGCCACCAGAGAAGTCCCTAAAGTCTTAATTGAGTTTGTTACAATATTGCTTTTGTTTGATGTTTTGGTTTTTCTGGCCAGGAGGCGTGTGGGGATCTTAGTTCCTTGACCAGGGATCAAACCACACTCACTGCAATGGAAGGTAAAGTTTTATTTGGTTAAGATTAAGAAGCAAGCTTATCAACTAAGAATAGAGATGGAGGAGATGGTGTCAGAAGTTTGAAGAGAAGGTGTGAAACACATATAGGAGAATGGGAGAAGGACCAGTCTAAGGAGCTATGATTGCCTGACAGAATTAATGTACTACTTGAGGTTTGAGCTCATGCCTGTAAAATATGGCCAAGTAGCACGATTATGTGATTTCCCTCAACAGAATCATGTGTAGAGGTGCAAGAATAAGAGATACAAATTTAACTATTGTTGTGGCTTTGCTAAGGGAAAATCACAAAAGAAAGGAAAGAGGGAAGATATTGAGGAAATATGCAAAATTGTATTGACACTTGGAACTAGAGAGTATTAGGAACCTATTCACTATTACTTGAAAAACTGAAGCATCCACACTTTCAATTTTGAGTGTGACTGTACTAGTTGACTTAGTAGCTGAAAGAGTAATGTGAATGGTCTTATGGAAAACTGTTCTTCATTCCTTAGACTACAGTTTACATAATTTTCCAGAATGATTCAATAGGGCCATGTCGCTATTTCTGATAATATGCTATTTTGAAATTGAATTTTCTAATTAATAGAATTGAAATCCAATTTAAACAAAGGCTGGATGTGAAATTAGAATCTAGATGTCTAAATGTAAAGTCTTGATGTAAAATTCCATGATTTAAGCTTTCCATCATTTAACAAAATGTAATAAGCTGCTAAATAATTGCAAACAGTAGTTTCTCCAAGGTAAATGAAATATAATAATAATGCTTATCATTTAACATTGTATTATTGTTTTATATTTTGCATTATTGTTTTACGTTAAAATATTGTGTTTTATTATTTTAAATTCTGATGAATTTTTCTTTAAAGTTTTATGAAAATTCAATGTGGTGCATGTTCAATGAATGCCTATTTTACTGTCCATAGATGCAAATTTTTGTAATATACTATTTTACATATTTTTAATATGTATTTATTTGGCTTCCTCAGATCTTTGCTGCATCATGCAAGATCTTTGATCACAGCATGCAGACTCTCCAGTTGCGACCCACAGGCTCTCTAGTTGTGACCTGAGGGCTTAGTTGCCCCATAGCATGTGGGACCTCAGTTCTCTGACCAGGGATTGAACCCATGTCCCCTGCATTGCAAGGTGGATTCCTAACCACTGGACCACCAGGGAAATTCCTGTAGTATACTATTTTATGCATGTCTCACATATAATATGATTCACTTCCATAAATTTAGTTTCTATTTGTCTATATTTCCTACATTCATATGGTCAGCCCAGATGTTTCTTTTGAACTGCAGACCCATCTATTTAAATACTCACTTGACTTCTTCATTTGGTTGCCTCATGGGCTTCTCTCATTATGTCCAGATTTGATCACTGGATTGCTTCAATCATCTACCAAGTGTTGGTCATGTCCAACTCTTTGTGACCCCATGGACCGTAGACTGCCAGGCTCTTCTGTCCATGGGGTTCTCCAGGCAAGAATACTAGAGTAAGTTGTCATTCCCTTCTCCAGGAGATATTCCCAACCCAGGGATCAAACCTGGGTCTCCTGCACTGCATGCAGATTCTTTACCATCTGAGCCACCAAGGAAACCCAAAGAGAGGGGAATACTTTGGGCAGAGGACAAAATGTCATTTAACCAAATATTATTTAAAAAATATTTTATCAGAATATAACCTCACTTTGCAAATTTACTGCTCAGTCTCCGAGGGTATAATTAATGGCTATTCAAAATCCCGGTTGGTCACGGAAAAGACTTGAGATAGCTCCTTTTCTCCAAATTCATATTCAAGGTGTCAGTTATTCTTATCAATTCTAACTCAGAAAAATCTCTAAATTCATCACTCTGTCTCCATTAGCAATGCCAAATGTCTAAGCTAGAGCTCCCACTCTCTTTTTTAGTATTGATTTGGATACAACAGGTCTTGGTTGTGGCATGCAAGATCTTTAGTGGCAGCATGTGAAGTCTTTGTGTGTGTGTGTGTGTGTGTGTGTGTGTGTGTGTGGTATGCAAGATCTAGTTCCCTGATTAGGGATCAAACCTGGGCCTTCAGCTCTAGGAGCATGGAATCTTAGCCACTGACCACCAGGGAAGTCCCCTAGAGTGTATCTTAACAGAACAATTGGAATAGTTTTCTTACCAGAGTCCTAAACACTTGTCCTTTTCTAAATGCTCTCTGTACAGAAGCTTAAGCAATTACTTTAAAACAATTTAACAGGATGATCATGTTAATTCCCCCAGAAAAAAAAAATTGTTTTCTCCCTCTTATAAAATGTCAGTATCCCCCCAATTTTTTTAAAAGTAGACTTTGCCTACTTTTTCATGTCATTCTGATAACAGTCATGTTCTGCACCTCAACCAAATCATCCTTTTCTTCAAACTCCTCAAACATAGCTGGCTTATTCCTACATTAGCATGTGCTTTCTTCCCTGGTACTGATTTTGTCCCATCACATCTCCAGTTTCAAAAGGTACCTACTGTAAAAGACATTTCCTGAGCCCCAAACTAAGCTAGCTCACCCCATTATACTCATGCATAGCTTTCTGTACTTCTGCTTTATGATCATTATAATTACACATTTATTTCTGTGTTACATATCTGTAATGCTTGTCTCTCCACTGTATTTTTAACTCCATAAGGAAAAGGATCATGTTGATCTTACTCGGCACTTTATCTTCAGCAACTAAAATAGTACTCTATAAAATTGATTGCATGAAGAAACAAGCTTGTAGCAACCTTTACTTTCTAGTTTCAGAATTTTGATAAGCTGAGGGAGTCCAGGATGGTCTCTCATGATTGATTCTTTTCATTCAAAGTCTACCTGTCTTCCTTTAATGTATTATTTATGCTATTAAATTAGACTCAATTTGAGTCTTAAATTTTACCACTAATTAATTTGGATTAAAAATGTATACACACAATACATTCCATTGGTGGTTTTAACTGCCTCCTCTTTTGTTAGTTATGTTGCATTATGAAAATACTATCTTTTTCAAGCACAATTTTAAATTTGACAGATGGGGAAAAGATTTAAGTTTCTCTTCTGTTTTTCCAGTTAACCTAAAACTGTTAAAGAATCTCATTCAAAAATTTAATAATGTACTTGTTCTGATGTATTGTCAAGTTACGTATTTAAAAGTTATGCAAGTTTATTTACACAATTGCAGTTAATCATTATGCAATTAATCATTTTCTTAATTAACAACCATCATGATACTGTCTAGAAATCAGGGAGAGCATCAAATTAATATTCAACATCACTGCTTTCAAGAAATTGAGAGGTTTGCGGGGATGGATTCATGTCTGTTTAATGGAACCCTGATTTAAAAAAAAAAAAAGAAGAAGAAGAAGAAAGGTAAAAGTACTGTGCTTTATTTTGTATTGAAAGTTATGTGGGTTCAGAAGGGTATTTGAGTAAGCTAAAACTCAGCCAACTTAGAATATAAATAGGTTTCCAGAACATTTTTTCCCCATATATTTGTTTCTTACTCTTTCAGTTTTTACATTTTAAGAATGGTGGATGTATTTCTAAAAAATAGATACACATATAAGTTCCTAAAATATTATAGAGGAAGGCCATAGAAAATTATGTGTTAAAACGTATGATATGGACAGATAAGTATGGAATCATCTGGAAAAAAGTGCTACAAGCATACACAGAATCAAAAACACAGAGCTGACAGCAAAGTTTTCAATTGAGATTAAAAGTTCCATATGTCTGTTTTTGACAAGATCATCCTCATTGTAGCAATCACAGCATAGGCGATTTAATGGAATAAAAAGAAAATCATTTTAACCACCTTGTTTTCCAACATCTATTTAACCAAAAAGTTATTGTATCTGACTTAGACAACAGGAAAACCAACTGAGATATTTCACGGACATTATTGCTAGTGTTATTATTCTCCTAACTCAAATGGCAAACTCTCAACATCCTCTACTAAATAATTTCCAGTTTTTAAAGGACAATTAACTGCTAAATATCAAAAGACATTCATATCAAACTAACAAGCAGGCAATTTATTTGACTTCTTCAATAATAAGTAGAAGAAACTGTAATTGCCTTTTGTGCAGGTGAAAAAGGTATTAAGAAAACACCCTGTTCACACAGGCAAGCCACCCAGTCTATTGTGGCCTTAGGAGGATAATACATAACATTTCACCATAACTCACAGCTAAACACAGTAAATGCCATATAAATTTTAGCTCTTAAATTTTCTCAAGGAAAATAGCATTGATTCTGAGAAATGTGGTGTGCTAAATATCCTAAAGTTATTTAAGGGCTGTTGTCAAATTTTGTGCTGAAATATGATTTTGGTAAGATTTAAAACTTAAATGTTAGTGGTTTCATCTATTAAAATTGCTAAAGGTAATAGAGGGAAAAACGGTATCGTAGTTAATATAATAGGTTATAAATACCTTAAGAGTCACAAGTCCTCATTGTTCTTTGGAATTTTATTAATAAGAAATTTGTGCTACATCGTCATTGTTGTCATCATCATCACCATCCTCCTCCTCATCATTATTCAATACCAACCAGGGGCTCAGAATTACTTGGAAGTTTGTAGTCCCTCAAAGAAATGATCCACATGATATTCACAAAGCTGAAAAGAGACAATCGTTTAGAGTTCGATCTATAGACTAGTTTCACACAAGGCAAGATCTAAATCTTCTTTTTATTTGTAACCTCATAAAACTGATACACCTCTTTGAAGGTAATTAAGCTCAAATCATAAAAAGATTTGGCCATGGGTCTCAAGGGAACTGGTAATAAGATATTTAGCCTTTTATCTAAATAAAAGGCAGTTTTATTGAGAGTGCAGTTGGTGTGAGAGTGTCTTGAGCTGATAATGGATAAAAGCAACAAATGTAGGCCAATGGATTCACAGTTCCTGCCAGTCAAGTTCATGATTTCCTCTCTGTTTTCAAGTTTAACCTCCGAACTGGTTTCTAATTTATCATTTGAAGGGCAGAATCATGCTATTAAATGCTTCCCTACTTTTAACATTTGATGTCCTTTGAAGTGAAGTTTGTGTTTATCCTCACTATCACCCTTTAAAACAGTCAGATGGTGTCATCCCCAACGGCTTCACAGATCAATGACACATTCAAGGACACATAAATAATTGTTGACTAAATCAGCGCTTGACCGAAAAGTGATTTTAAGTCACCCAAGATGGTTAGTTGCAGCGTGCGAAAGCTATTCTCACAAAAATTCCAACATTAAGTTTTATTTTCCCAGTTATAAAATTATAAAAAAAAGGAGGAAAAGGGTTGCAGGTAAAAGAAAAAAAATTATATTCATTGGTGCCTACCATGCAACAAGCATTTAGTAAAATTTCTTAAATAGCTTTCTTTCATTCTCAGAACCTGCAACCAAAGGCACTACTATGTTCATTTCATAAATGGTTGAAATCCAGAAGGCTGAAAATGTACTTCTCTGCTACTTGTCCTTAGACCTTTCAACAGATATTAGTATACTGTATCTGTTAATTTTGTGGCTTCCCAGGTGACACAGTGGTAAAGAATCTGCCTTACAATGCAGAAGATGTGGGTTTGATCCCTGGGTCAGGAAGATCCCTGGAGTAGGAAATGGCAGCCCACTCCAGTATTCTTGCCTGGGAAATCCCAAACCTGGTGGGCTACAGCCCATGGAGTCGCAAGACGGAACACAGCACATCTCTTAATTTAGAAGTGATTTTTTTTTAATGTTTATTTAATTATTTTTGACTGTGCTGAGTCTTCAACGCTGCACAGGTTTTCTCTAGCTGCAGTGAGTGGGGGCTATGCTTCATTGTGATACATCGGCCTCTCCTTGCAGTGACTTCTCTTGTGCAGAGCACACGTTCCAGGGCTCATGGGTGGGCTTCAGTAGCTGTGGATCCCAGGCTCCGTAGCTGTAGCGCACAGGCTTAGTTACTCCGAGGCATGCGGGATCTTCCTGGCCCAGGAATCTAACCCATGTCTCCTGTATGGGTAGGTGCATTCTTTACCACTTTACCACCTAGGAATCCCGTTTCTATGACTCAATGCCATCCTAAACAAAGTCAAGATAAACTCTGAGAGCAATATGCCATTGTATTAAGTTGAAGAGGCTAAGTTGGCATGGCATGCAGCTTGACATACTCAGTCAAGAAAATACGAAGGAAATGCTTGTTAAAATACTTTTACTATAAAATTCATCATCTTCATGAAACTTTTAATTGGACATAGAGCAATATGCCAAAGTATTAAATTACTTGAACATGTCCTATTCACTCACCCTTTTCAGCCATGTACAGTCCTTTATTCTTACTCTCTAATTTATGAGTGGCTGGTCCCCTGAAGCCATATAATTATTTAATACCATATAATTATTAAACAGAAATTACTCACTATGTCAAGACTCACTATGTCAAGACTGTGTCTCAGTATTTCCTGAATGCTGCTGTTTCATATTTTCTTCCTGTTATGGCTGGATACCATCTTATCCCAAACTGCAGCAATCAGAGGAGGCTCTAATATCATCGTGACTTCCTTTCTCTCTGCTTTAGTCCTAACCCTAATGCCTAGGTACACTACTTCCATTTGTCCACTTAGATATTCATCCATTCTTTCAGAAAAAATAACAACATTCATTGGGGAATTCCTATTAGTCCAGTGGTTAGGACTCTGGGCTTTCACTGCTGAGTGTCCAGGTTCAATCCCTAGAGGGGGAACTCAGATATCTGAAGCCGCATGGCATGGCAGAAAAAAAAAAAAATGCCCTGGACATCTTCCTATGAACCAACCACCATGTGAAGGATGGAGGACGCAGAATCAGTTTTTAGAAGATTATTCCCCCCAGAGATTTTATCATCTCAGTAAGAAGACAAGCACATAAATATGCCATCAAAATGGATTATGGGAAGATCTTCGATAGAGTCATGTGATGAGCACCAGAGATGGTAGAGGTCCATGGGATAAATAGCAGAGATGATGCTGAAAGTCAGTGAAGAACTCTAATCGTTTGTTTGGTGTATGAGCTAAGCTCTCATTTCTCACCCCCATTATTCTAAAAGTGTTTCTTTTCACCTCTGTATGGATTTCTTTTTCTTAATAGCTGTTACTTGGGGATTTCTGTTCTGGATATTACTTTACTATGCATGCCCTAGTTTTTGCAATCCTTCTGTCTTAGTATTCTTTATGAATGGCCATGAGATCACTTTTCATGACTCCTTTTTTCTTCTTTGTTCAGTAAGTTACCAATATACAGACCTAAACTGGGGTTTCCCAGGTGGCACTAGCACTGAAGAAGCCACCTGCTGAGGCAGGAGACATGAGAGAAGTAGAGTCAATCTCTGGGTCAGGAAGATCCCCTAGAGGAGGGCATGGCAATCCACTGCAATATTCTTGCCTGGAAAATCCCATGGACTGAGGAGACTTGTGGGCTACAGTCCATAGGTTGCAAAGAGTCAGACACAACTGAAGTGACTTAGCATGCATGCACACAGACTTAAACCACATTTAGCATAAACCTGACTTAATTTTAATTTCCTGGTGCTAAGATGGCAGATATATTTAAAATTTACATCCTGACAAAAATGAGCTTGTGCTCAGCTACCTCCACCTCTCTGTTTTAAGCACAGCTGGCATTCTATTAATAAATGTAAAGCATTATTTTAGTTACTTTCCTGAGCATAGACACTGACACATCTTGCATTCACATTTGGTACTGAAGCACTCTGCATCCTCATAGTGCAAAAATTCAGGAGAAAGAAATAATCTCACTGGAACTTCCCAGGTGGTCCAGTAGTTAAAACTCTGTTTCCAATGGACAGGACCCAGGTTAGATTCCTGGTTGGTGAACTAGGGGCCCACATACTGTGTGGCATGGCCAAGATTTTTTTTAATTGTCTAGTTTTTCTCCCTTTAGGAATTCTCCAGGCAAGAATCCTGGAATGGGTAGCCATTTCCTTCTCCAGGGTATCTTCCCAAACCAGGGATCAAACCCAGGCCTCCTGCACTGCAGGAAGATTCTCTACTATCTGAGCCACCAGGGAAGTCCCTTGTTTTAATGTATAACTGCAATTTTCAAACACTGAAAACCTAGTTGCTATTCTACCATAAAAAAAAAGTTTTTAAAAATGGGAAGATCAGATATTACCTAAATCCAGAATCATAA
This sequence comes from Capra hircus, assembly GCF_001704415.2. Taxonomy (NCBI): domain Eukaryota; kingdom Metazoa; phylum Chordata; class Mammalia; order Artiodactyla; family Bovidae; genus Capra; species Capra hircus. The sequence goes on along the minus strand of NC_030822.1, from coordinate 12,672,347 downwards.
TCTGAACCATATTAAATTGAAATTTTACTAAAGTTAGCTAATGTGTGTATTTGTGAAATATTTGCATCAATTTCTTATCTCCAATGACATTGTATTATAAAATCAAAGCACCAAATTAATGGTGAGTTGTACTTAAATCTTTCAGATGAAGAGTGGGTGAAAATTCTTCCTTTGTATGTATTATATCTATTTATAAGGTTATATCTGATGTAGGTCTAATAGAAGAAAGAATTTTAAATACACACAAGATAAGTTCCATGGTCTATATCTTTGTTCAGTTGTTCCAAAAGTGTAATTATATCTGAAGACTTCAATTGCTATAAAGATCACCAAATAGACACAGAATTTTAGAGAATAATAAGCAATAAATTTTGCCTAACAAATTAATCTATAAAATATTTTTGATTGTGAGAATATAGTGAATTAGACACATCTATTGCTACAAGAATGCTGTCCCCCAAAAGACACCCATAAAACCTAAGTGGATTGCAACAAGGAACATGTATTTTTTGCTCTCTATCTGTTATCTGGGCACTTCTGATTATATCTTGGCTCCTTCATTCAATGACAAGGCAAGGAAGCAGTTGTGTTGTGAATGACGCTGGGCTCCCTTTCACATTTTACATTGGCTGGCTCTAGGCTAGTCTATGATGAACTCAGAAGGAGATAATGAGTCTACTTGGCCCATCATCCTACAATCAGCCAAACAGATCATCGCACTGGAGGCAGGATTTTAAGAGAGGGGTGTGGCAAACTTAAAACCATGCTTCAGAATAAACATATGATCATTTCTTCCACCTTCTATTGACCATAGCAAGTCACAGTGAAAAGTGAAAGTGCAAGTCGAAGTTGCTCAGTCCTGTCTGACTCTGCAACCTCATGGACTATCCAGTCCATGGAATTCTCCAGGCCAGAATACTGGAGTGGGCAGCCTTTCCCTTCTCCAGGGGGTCTTCCCAACCCAGGGATCGAATCCAGGTCTCCCACATTGCAGGAGGATTCTTTACCAACAACTGAGCCACAAGGGACGCCCATGAATACTGGAATGGGTAGCCTATCCCTTCTCCAGTATATCTTCCTGATCCAGGAATAGAACCAGGGTCTCCTGCATTGCAGGCAAATTCTTTACCAACTGAGCTACCAGGGAAGCCCACAGCAAGTCACAAGATAAGCTCAGTTTCAATGAGTGGGGAAGTGAAAGTTAAAGTCATTCAGTCATGTCCAACTCTTTGCGACCCCAGGGACCATATAGTCCATGGAATACTCCAGGCCAGAATACTGGAGTGGGTAGCCATTCCCTTCTTCAGGGGAATTTTCCCCACCCAGTGATTAAATCCATGTCTCCTGCATTGCAGGCAGATTCTTTACCATCTAAGCCACAAGGGAAGCCCCAGTGAGTGGAGAAAGAGAGTCTAAGTCTTGCTGGGAGGAACTTCAGATTATACTGCAAGGGGAATTGGAGCATTGGAGTCTTTTTCTAAAACCAATCTACCACCAACACTGACATATTTATGATGAGAGCATATATCTTAAAAATGATTCTGTGAGGCTAGTTTGACCACAATGGGCTAAATTTTCTACAATCATTGTTTACAATCATTGGATGGCTGATATATTTTATCTAACATAATTGATCAAATGACATAAAAACAGGTAATTTATGTGAAAATAGTATCTCATAATTGCTTCTGTTATTTAAAAACAGTAAATGATTAAATAATGAATAATACAAAACTGATTAGTCTAACTGATGACATTCACTTTAGAAGATGCATTTCTTAAGTAGTTATGAAGTTTGTATGTGTGCATACATGTGTGCGTGTGTGTGACCAGTTATGTCTGACTCTGTGATCTCATGGACTGTAACCTGCCAGGCTCTTTGTCCATGGGATTTCTCAGACAAGAGTAGTGGAGTCGGTTGCTAGTCCTTTCTCCAGGGGATCTTCTCAATCCAGGGATCAAGCTACCATTTCTTATGTCTCCTACATTGGCAGGCAGATTCTTTATCACTAGTGCCACCTGGGAAGCCCTGTTATGAGGTTTATGGAGTGAGTGTATAGAAGGAAGTGAGGGTATAAAAAAATCAATTTCACTGTCATAGAAAACATATTTATAAATGTAAAGTAACATTCACAATTAATTAAGTATAGGGTGTCATACAATAATGCAGAAAAACATGTAATATTTCCCTGTAATAATTATTAAGTTACCTTGACAAAATTTTTAACTGATATATAGCTCAACTTCTTTGGAATATCTTTCAAAAACTCTCACTAGTGTCATTTTTATTTAAATATTCAAATTTATTTTTTATTTAGAAAAATGATAAAATGGGAAATTTTTTGACTTAATATTTAGAAAACATAGTAGAAAATACAATTTATTAATTTATGATTAACAATTAATTAATCATTTAAAAAGACATCCACCCATACACACAGATTAAATAATATCAGAGTATGTATAATAATTACCCGTCAAAAATTTTTAACTTGTATATATTTAAATATCTTTAAATTATTTCTATAAATATCTACAATAATTGTTCCCCTATCACATGTGGCCTTTACAGAAAATTCTAGCATATGCATATTTCTATGATACCCACACAAGGAAAAGAATTTAAGGGCACAAACTTGGAAACCATATTGTGCTGTGAAAATGTTTTGAAATTAGGAAAGTTGACATAAGGATAGGATCCAAGAAAAGCTACTGGCATTTGATCACTGTAAATTATGGAAAAGAGGAAGTAATGATGAAATAGATCTGACAGCGATGCCAAAGAAAAGGATGCTAGAACACCAGATATAATAATCTCTAAATGTTTGGATCAGGGTGACTTATCAGACTACTACAACTTTTTTACATTATCTAGTTCCTCTGCCTGATTCATATTCAACCAGTTATACTACTAAGCTGAAACTTGTTTACAAAAATATATGCCTGTTTCGTTTGGCATTAAATAAACCAGTCAGATAAATGGTTGATGTTTGATTATTTGCTTCTAGTTTGGTGTCCCTACAGTGATGACATTGGCATTTAGTTATTAAGCTTTCTCTGGTGAGTTCTATTATGTGAAGATACTGTGATCGTGTATCATAAAATTTCAAAATTTCATGTTTTCCTGATTCCTCGGTGTCAATACAAACAGGCTGTGAGGACCCTGCTCAGGTGACCAGGTGGACCAGGGTGATAAGAATAGTTCCTGCCACAAGTTATTCTTGACCTCTCCTGAGTGTGACCTTGTGACATTCAAATGCACCAATGAAATCCCCTTGTGCCCTCTGCTTGTGTACTCTACCCAGATTCACAAGGAAGACACTTCTCTCAAGCTGGTACTTTCTTTCTCTCTCTTTCTCTTCCCCACCTGCTTGAATGAGTCTGCTCCCTTGAAACTCCTTCCATATATCCCCCTGTGTAATGTTCCCCTGTATATCCTTCCTCAAGGAAGTGAGGGTATAAAAAAATCTACTTCACTGTCATATATCTCTCCAAGGTGTTATTCTTTGTCTGTACCAGACTTGTCTTCAAAAATACCCATTTTTCAATCTTATAATTATTCCAGTAACACAGATCAGTGATGCAGAATCTGGCCATTGAGTTTTCAGTCCTGCCGAACTGAGAACCCGGATCAGTAACATATTAGTTTCAGGGTATATTAGAGCACATCTTCACCATCACTTCACAGGCAAAGAGGTCAGGGTTATATGGCTACCACTGGATTTAGTAATGGTAGATTCAGAAATATAAGTAGATCTCTGATATTTGTTTCTAAGTGTGCATAGCTAATTGCAAGTGTTATCAAGTCTAATGGTTAATTTCATGCATCAGCTTGGCTAGCCCATGGTACCCAAATTTTTGGTCAAAGACCAGGATAGATGTCATTGTGAAGGTGTATTTTAATAAGATTACATTTATAAACAGTGCTGTGATGAACATTGGGGTACATGTGTCTCTTTCAATTCTGGTTTCCTTGGTGTGTATGCCCAGCAGTGGGATTGCTGGGTCATATGGCAGTTCTATTTGCAATTTTTTAAGGAATCTCCACACTGTTTTCCCTAGTGGTTGTACTAGTTTGCATTCCCACCAACAGTGTAGGAGGGTTCCCTTTTCTCCACACCCTCTCCAGCATTTATTGCTTGCAGATTTTTGGATCGCACCCATTCTGACTGGTGTGAAGTGGTACCTCATTGTGGTTTTGATTTGCATTTCTCTAATAATAAGTGATGTTGAACATCTTTTCATGTGTTTGTTAGCCATCCGTATGTCTTCTTTGGAGAAATGTCTATTTAGTTCTTTGGCCCATTTTTTGATTGGGTCATTTATTTTTCTGGAATTGAGCTGCAGAAGTTGCTTGTATATTTTTGAGATTAGTTGTTTGTCAGTTGTTTCATTTGCTATTATTTTCTCCCATTCAGAAGGCTGTCTTTTCACCTTGCTTATATTTTCCTTTGTTGTACAGAAGCTTTTAATTTTAATTAGATCCCATTTGTTTATTTTTGCTTTTATTTCCAGAATTCTGGGAGGTGGATCATAGAGGATCCTGCTGTGATTTATGTCTGAGAGTGTTTTGCCTATGTTCTCCTCTAGGAGTTTTATAGTTTCTGGTCTTACATTTAGATCTTTAATCCATTTTGAGTTTATTTTTGTGTGCGGTGTTAGAAAGTGATCTAGTTTCATTCTTTTACAAGTGGTTGACCAGTTTTCCCAGCACCACTTGTTAAAGAGATTGTCTTTACTCCATTGTATATTCTTGCCTCCTTTGTCACCAATACAGTATACTATCATCACCAATACAGTATACTAACACATATATATGGAATTTATAAAGATGGCAATGATGACCCTGTATGCAAGACAGCAAAAAAGGCACAGATGTGTATAGCGGACTTTTGGACTCAGAGGGAGAAGGAGAGGGAGACGGTGGAATGATTTGGGAGAATGGCATTGAAACATGTATACTATCATGTAAGAATCGAATCAACAGTCTATGTCCGATGCAGGATACAGCATGCTTGGGGCTGGTGCGCGGGGATGACCCAGGGGGATGTTGTGGGGAGGGAGGTGGGAGGGGGATTCATGTTTGGGATCGCATGTGCACCACTGATGGATTCATGTCAATGTATGGCAAAAGCAATACAGTATTGTAAAGCAAAATAAAGTAAAAATAAAAATTTAAACAAAATAATAATAATAAGATTACATTTAATGGGAAGATTGAGTAAATCTGATTATCTTCCATAATGTGAGTGAGCCTCATCAATCAGTTGAAAGCCTTAAAAGAAAATGACTGGGGTCCTTTGAAGACAAGAGGGGGATTTTTGTGCCCAGACTCACGCTGCGACATCATTTCTTCCTTGAATCACTGGCTTGCCCTGCAGAGAGTTCAGACTCTCCTGATTCATGTGTAAAAGTGGACATTTGAACCAAACTAAGGCTTTACATCAACAGTGTAGGCCAAACTCAAGATCGCTAACACTAACTTTTGACATTGTGCTCTGGACCTATTAAAAGGTCACTATCTAAACTCAGCTGAAGAATCTTGATCAAATCCCACCTTTTCTCCAGGTAAATATTATAAAAATAACTTCCAGAACCATATTACTAGGTTGGATAACACAGACAGGATAGAGCATGAATGTTCTGAGACTTGAGCCATATCTTAACTCTTAAAAAGTTTCTTTTTCTTTTTTTTTCTCCTACTAATATAATGGTACCATGGTAAAGAATCTACCTGCTGATACAGGAGACACAAGAGACTTGGGTTCAATCCCTGGGTCAGGAAGATCCCCTGGAGACAAAAATGGCATCCCATTCTAGTATTCTTGCCTGGAAAATTCCATGGGAGTCATAAAGTCAGACACAACTGAGCACTCCCATGCACATACACAAGCTGTTAGTGATTCTTCTGGCTTTTAAATAGGGGCACAAGGTCAATCCTTGTACTAAATCCTCCAAAGGAAAATAAAAAGTAACAAGCTGATATGTAAGAATGTATCAGTGGGAATTAAATAACAAAATGGATTGATTTCAGCATTAAATAATACATTTCACAACACATACTTGACTAGAACTCTTTAACACGAAAAAGAACAGCCAAATGTTCAGGCAGGTCAGGGGAAACAGTTTAAGAAAGAGATGGGAAAGACATGGAAGAAATAAAAGAACAACCTGAATGACAAAATGCTGTCATGCCTCATAAAAAGTATTAATAGTTCTATTGCATGTCAGCCTAGAACCACAAAATCTTTGCTCAAACAGATTAACCCAATTTATACAAATTAACCCAATGCAAATCCAGCTTTTTGTATACTTAATAGAAGCACACATAAAATAGTAAAACACACCATAATTTGACTGGAGTCATTATAATTCTATCTTACTGAGTCAGTAGTATAACAGCAATAAAACATAACCCACTCTGTTGCTGAGTATATATAAAATGCCATTTTATACAAGTACATAGTGTAACATTAAGCCCCACAATCTTGGCCTTACCTGCATGGTATTCTACGGGAAGCTTGATGTCAAGTGAAAAGTGTTGACTTGGTTAGGGACTTAGGATTCCCAATTTTAAAAATCTGTCAATTATTACCTTTGTGATCTCAGATAATTCACTTGAACTTTCTTATCTAGATAATAACATCATGAACATATTCCCATAAAATTCCAAACGCTGTGTGAAGTAAATGTCACTTCAAGGTCAGACAAGAGAGGGGATGTAAATTACCAGTGACATACTCTACTGACCAAACATATTGGTTTTGAATAACTGCTTGTTCATTAAGATATTATGCTTCTTATTTAACATTTGACAGCTCTGAAGATTCACTCCCTTGTTATCATTCAGTTGCTAGACATGGAGGTGCAGCTCCTGTACTCAGGGTAGTGCAAACAAGGCTAAAGTCACAGTAAATTTCATTCCTACCCAAACCCCTATTTTATTCAGGTATGATTGACAAAGTTTATGTATATTTAAAGTGTACATTGTGATGTCTTGATATATATCCACATTGTGAAATGATCAATTTTATCAAGCTAATTAATATATTCATCACTTCATATATTTAACTTTCTGTATTTGGTGCAAACACTTAACATCTGTTGTCTTAGCAAAATTCAAGTATACAATACAGTGTTATTACCTATAATTACTGCACTAAACATTATTTCTCCAGAACTACTTATTCACCTGTATATCTGAAACTTTGTACTCTCTAACCCCTCAATATTTGGTAACCACTATTCTAATCAGTGTATTTATGAAGATATATATGTGCACACGTGTGTGTATGTGTGTGTAAGTGTGTGTGTGGTGGGGCAGGGCTTCCTCAGTGGTTTAGCGGTAAAGAATCAAGCCTATTTTATGCATTTTAAAATACATAAAATAATGTATTTTATTCACTACTGACAGACCATGCTGGGCACACAAAGTTAGTCCTCTACTTAAAAAAGAAAAAAAAAAAAGTTATGTGTGATATTTATTGGTCTCTGTTAGTTCTGCTCAGAACGTGGCCCCTCAGATCAGGCATTGGCATTACTGGGATTTGTTTTAAAACTAAAATGTGTGGGTCTTATAAAGACACATAATAACAGAATATATCAGGGTTGAGACCAGGCAACCTTGCTTTAACAAAATCTCCAGGTAATTTGTAGAGTGACTAAAGTTTGAGAAGTCCTGGTTCAGAAAGTGTTATTTATTCAGAAATTATATTTTTAAACACTAAAAGTATAATGACATTTTCAGGGAATATTATAATTAAATACATGAAAAGGTGCAAGTGGATACTCAGCTCGTGACACATAAAATCCTTTGTATCCATAGTCTATATCTATTCTTTTCATATTTACAAATTAAGTGGCCACTTGATTATGTTAATGGTAAAATGAGTTTCAACTGAGTATGTAATGAGTTAGAAACTTAGCATATATTTAAAAGAGATAGAATGCTTGCTTCATGTTAGTCAAGACATGTGATGAGTATGCCATAAAAGAAAAAAATTACTATTCTGATGAACAAAATTGAGTAGATAGGGAATATGATGACAATTTAGGATCATTGCTAATACTGAGAAAACCTTTCAGAAGATAGCATGGCCTGCATTTTTCTTCAGTAGAACAGAAGTGCTTTATTATGAAGAAAAAGAAGCACTCTCTGTACAGAGCCAACAACTTTGTAAAAGTTAAAAAAACACAAAAGCATATTTGGGAAGCCATGGAGCAGAAACGTTAACAAGAAGGGAAAGTATAGACTGAAACGTGGAGAACAGTAAGAACAGAAAAAAATATATAATATAAAATAAACTAGAGATGGGGGTCAGTTCAGTTCAGTCTCTCAGTCATGTCCGACTCTTTGCAACCCCATGAATTGCAGCACACCAGGCCTCCCTGTCCATCACCAACTCCTGAAGTTCACCCAAACTCATGTTAATCAAGTCGATGATGCCATCCAGCCATCTCATCCTCTATCATCCCCTTCTCCTCCTGCCCCCAATCCCTCCCAGCATCAGAGTCTTCTCCATTGAGTCAACTCTTCACATGAGGTGGCCAAAGTACTGGAGTTTCAGCTTCAGCATCATTCCTTCCAAAGAAATCCCAGGGCTGATCTCCTTTAGAATGGACTGGTTGCATCTCCTTGCAGTCCAAGGGACTTTCAAGAGTCTTCTCCAACACCACAGTTCAAAAGCATCCATTCTTTGGGGCTCAGCTTTCTTCACAGTCCAACTCTCATATCCATACATGACCACTGGAAAAAACATAGCCTTGACTAGATGGATCTTTGTTGGCCAAGTAATAGCTCTGCTTTTCAATATGCTATCTAGGTTGGTCATAACTTTTCTTCCAAGGAGTAAGCGTCTTTTAATTTTATGGCTGCAGTCACCATCCGCAGTGATTTTGGAGCCAAGAAAAATAAAGTCTGACACTATTTCCACCGTTTCCCCATCTATTTCCCATGAAGTGAGGGGACCAGATGTCATGATCTTAGTTTTCCGAATGTTGAGCTTTAAGCCAACTTTGTCACTCTCCTCTTTCACTTTCATCAAGAGGCTTTTTAGTTCCTCTTTACTTTCTGCCATAAGGGTGGTGTCATCTGCATATCTGAGGTTATTGCTCTTTTTCCTGGCAATCTTGATTCCAGCTTCTGCTTCTTCCAGCCCAGCGTTTCTCATGATGTACTCTGCATATAAGTTAAATAAGCAGGGTGACAATATACAGCCTTGACGTACTCCTTTTCCTATTTGGAACCAGTCTGTTGTTCCATGTCCAGTTCTAACTGTTGCTTCCTGACCTGCATATAGATTTCTCAAGAGGCAGGTCAGGTGGTCTGGTATTCCCATCTCTTGAAGAATTTTCCACAGTTTATTGTGATCCACACAGTCAAAGGCTTTGGCATAGTCAATAAAGCAGAAGTAGATGTTTTTCTGGAACTCTCTTGCTTTTTTCATGATCCAGCGGATGTTGACAATTTGAGCTCTTGTTCCTCTGCCTTTTCTAAAGCCAGCTTGAACATCTGGTGTTTAGAGATAGAGGTAGATGGAGACAAACTCAGAAACAGGAAAAAAGAAACAAAGAAAAAGCATCATTAATAAAGCTGTGAGGTGTTAGCTGAGGATATGTGAATTCATAAATATGAAAACCCCGCCATAAGGGTCTAAGAATTGCTTAAAAATACAAATGAGCTGTATGTGAACATAGTCACATGTTTTTCCCCCTTCTTTGTAGCTAAAGACAACACTAGAAGGTTGAGGATTGAGTTTGGAACTTTTTTCTAATGATATTTTTGTCCTGGTATGTAGGAAGTGCTGGAAACAATAAGGTTATTCTTAAGATATCATTCCTTGCTTTCTATGGAGAGTATCATATCTACTGTAAGATAGCAATCTCTACTCAGGAGAATTCAAAATCCTATCCAGAAGGAACACGGTATTGAAATCATCAAGAAGTATTATATTATTATAAAAATTGCCTTATTTTTCAAAATTTAGAAAGAATAGCACATCTGTAATTTTTATTATTTTAACAAGCATCACTACAAAAGCAGGTTGTTTTGTTTTGTCAACTAAAAAAAAATCTGTTATTGTTTTAGAACAAAATAAAACCAAGCTAGAGTTAATAAGAAGAGAGAAAACCAGTCAGTTTTCATCTGCTGTAACTACACTCTGTTGACATTGTTACATGGTCGCGTTTATGTGCATGTGAATTTTAGAAATAAGCTCACAGGCTGCACCAATTTTTAGTGCCAATTCACCAAGTAGCTACAATCATTGCTATTTTAATAACTGTATTCATTTCAAAGAAACCCAAGTAATGCAGCTTCCTGCAAAAGCCTTGAAACTGACTAAGTCCTCAGGGCATCAGCATTTTTAAAGGAAAGAGGTTCACAGTTTACTATGCTATTTATAAGCATATTGAAAGAGAAAGATTAAAAACAGCATTGTAAGTGTCTCCCTACATTTTATGCCTGCCAACTCTCTACTCACACTGTAAAAAAGAAGAAAGAAAAGAGTATAAACTAAGAGTATATAATCTACTCATACCTTGATTAAAATAAAGCAGAAAACTCCCTCATTTCTGTATCATTCTGGAGAAATACCTCTGGAGGCTATCTGAGGAAGGCAAGTCAGTCTGTAAAAGCCCTCACGTTTGTGGACGCTCCATCACAAAACCTTCTAGGTGACTACCTCTAGGAAGCCTCAGAGATCTGTCCAATTCTCTACTGATCACTTTCCTGCTCCTAACATCAGATCACATGCTCAAGTGACATGTATAAACCTTGATGTGAGCTGATGCTCTCCAACTGGATCCGATTAGATTATATGGTCTTTTCTTTTTTTCTTCTTTTTGCCAGGTCCCATGGCTTGCAGGATATTGGATACCTCACCAGGATTCAGCCTCGTGCCCCTTGCAATGAAAACACAAAGTCTTAATCACTGGACCACAGAGGAAGACCCTAGATCATACAGATTTGAAGAAGCTTCTTTTGCAGCCCACCTAGGACAGAATGCAGGGTTTTTGCACATTTAAATGAGGCTTAAATATTTCGGTTCAAGTCTGAGTCATCATGCTTAATATACTTACCAGGGATTCCGTATTTGTCACATAAAGACATTTGAGTCAGCCAGTATTGTAACCATGTCTAATTGGTTTAGGAGCTGAGTATTTTTATAATGGTTGCTGAGTATAATGAATCCAAGCCAAATTCAAAACCCATATTTTGTAATTATTACAAAATTTTCTAAATTGAGGGAAAAAAAAAAAAGATGTCCATGCTTTTTATATTCAACTTTACCAAAGAAAATCTTTGAGGAAAATTCTCTCAGGTTTGAGGAGATATGAGAAAAAGAAAACCACATTTGTAAAACTAACTTGCCTTACTTAGTCCTTCAACACTAGAGGATTAATTTTGGGATTCAGTGGATCATGGGTGCATTGAGTATGATCACCAAGTCCAAAAATCCAGAAGTGGTTTGTTGAGTCAATATTTGTCATAAATAAGGCTGTTGGAAGATCTGGAATGGTCATCAAAGACAGACTTTTTATGTCTCACTCATCTGGGTTTAGGAAACATACAAGCCATTGTATAGGTTCCAAGATTTCAAACTGGCCAAAGAGAGTTTAGTGGAAAAACTCATTTTTTCCCCCCATGCTGTGCAGCACATGGGATCTTAAGTTCTCTAACCAGGGATCAAACACATGCCTGTTGCAGTTGGAAGCTCAGAGTCTTAACCTCTGGAGTGCCAGGGAAGTCCAAGAAAAGCTCTCTTATGCTCTTCTGAAAAGGAACTCGACCTTCATCTTCGAGCTCTCATCTAAGAGCATAATTGCTGGGAACATACTTAACTAGTTGTGTAGAAGATTTCAATGTCTATATTTATTCAGTTTTTCTTGGAAAATGTTAGAACTTCAATTCCTATTTGCTTGCTTGTCACAGCCTGTGACTCTTTTTGTTTGTTTGTTTTTTGTTTTTTGTTTTTAATTTTTTTTTAATTTTTTATTTTTTTTAAATTTTAACATCTTTAATTCTTACATGCGTTCCCAAACATGAACCCCCCTCCCACCTCCCTCCCCACAACATCTCTCTGGGTCATCCCCATGCACCAGCCCCAAGCAAGCTGCACCCTACGTCAGACATGGACTGGCGATTCAATTCTTACATGACAGTATACATGTTAGAATTCCCATTCTCCCAAATCATCCCACCCTCTCCCTCTCCCTCTGAGTCCAAAAGTCCAGTATACACATCTGTGTCTTTTTTCCTGTCTTGCATACAGGGTCGTCATTGCCATCTTCCTAAATTCCATATATATGTGTTAGTATACTGTATTGGTGTTTTTCTTTCTGGCTTACTTCACTCTGTATAATTGGCTCCAGTTTCATCCATCTCATCAGAACTGATTCAAATGAATTCTTTTTAATGGCTGAGTAATACTCCATTGTGTATATGTACCACAGCTTTCTTATCCATTCATCTGCTGATGGACATCTAGGTTGTTTCCATGTCCTGGCTATTATAAACAGTGCTGCGATGAACATTGGGGTACATGTGTCTCTTTCAATTCTGGTTTCCTTGGTGTGTATGCCCAGCAGTGGGATTGCTGGGTCATAAGGTAGTTCTATTTGCAATTTTTTAAGGAATCTCCACACTGTTCTCCATAGTGGCTGTACTAGTTTGCATTCCCACCAACAGTGTAGGAGGGTTCCCTTTTCTCCACACCCTCTCCAGCATTTATTGCTTGCAGATTTTTGGATCGCAGCCATTCTGACTGGTGTGAAGTGGTACCTCATTGTGGTTTTGATTTGCATTTCTCTAATAATGAGTGATGTTGAGCATCTTTTCATGTGTTTGTTAGCCATCCGTATGTCTTCTTTGGAGAAATGTCTATTTAGTTCTTTGGCCCATTTTTTGATTGGGTCATTTATTTTTCTGGAATTGAGCTGCAGAAGTTGCTTGTATATTTTTGAGAGTAGTTGTTTGTCAGTTGTTTCATTTGCTATTATTTTCTCCCATTCAGAAGGCTGTCTTTTCACCTTGCTTATATTTTCCTTTGTTGTACAGAAGCTTTTAATTTTAATTAGATCCCATTTGTTTATTTTTGCTTTTATTTCCAGAATTCTGGGAGGTGGATCATAGAGGATCCTGCTGTGATTTATGTCTGAGAGTGTTTTGCCTATGTTCTCCTCTAGGAGTTTTATAGTTTCTGATCTTACATTTAGATCTTTAATCCATTTTGAGTTTATTTTTGTGTCTTGCTTGTCACAGCCTGTGACTCTTAAAGAGCATGAAGCAGCCCTTGCTGTTGGCTTCTCTGAAAACAATGCCTCATCCTGCATCTAGATACCACATGAAACTTCCTTCAGTGGGCAATGTCTTGCATTGCTTCCGAAACATCTGAAATACTTCTCAAAAAGATGAACTTATCTCTCCAACTTTCCTGAGCAAATGCCTTAGCATAAATTCAACACACACAAAGTTTAGTGTTTCAGGCAGTGTAAGATGTTATGGTGATTGGAAAAAGCCTGGGCACCAATCGCCTTGGTTTCTAATCTCACCCATGAAATAACCTTGGAAATAAGTCTCTTTTCCTCTCTGGGACTGAGCTAAATAATTTATACTATTTTGACCTGCTTTACCAATTCTAATATTAAGTAATATGAGGATCATGGAAAGATCTCTATTCTTTCTTGACCATTAATGTGATAACAATATATTGTCAACAAATGCATATAACATTCTCCTTTTCCTTCGTCTACATAAAGTGTTATATATTTAGCCAGTCAGATATATAACCTAGACATTAAGACACTGACCCTGTATGAATGATGATTCTTCTGGTTGGAAAAAATAAAATATTATTTAAAATCATAAAAGAACACGGCAGAATTTTTTATAAGGATGACCTGAATATCCAGAATCTAGAATATCCAGTAAAGCCATGCTGATACATTCAAAGAAATATGTTCTAGCAATCTAATTTAATTATTGATTAAAAAAAAGAAAACTCCAGTCTTTACTGAAATCTCTCAAATGAATTCAAAAAGATATGATTTATAATTCATTGAAATATTTCATATAATCTTCTACTTTCAATCCCCTCTCAACAGTTCTCTCATACTGAGGCCAGTTTTCAGCCCTTTTTCCAACTCCTTCAGCATTCACTCCTAATCAGTTCTCCATTTCTACCCTCCACCTTTTCTCTAAATTTTCATAGTCTTGTCTTTTTTTTAATACCCCTTCCAATGTAAAGTAAAAGTCTCTTTTCTCTAATCTTTCAGGTTTACCTACCAATCACTCCAATTCAATAACACAAAGTTAAAGAACTTCTGAAAAACTTGAAAACTGCTTTAAAAAGGAAAGAAAAAAAAGGGGGGGAAATATTATTTCAATGGGTATATGAAAAAGGAAAAAGTTTGCAAACTTTTATAACTTCCCTAATTTTCTTTTGTTTTCTAAATTTTAACATATGGGGGGAGTCCTTTGACATTCCAAATGAACAACATATCTGGGTCTATGGAATAAACTAGAAACAACAGTATTATTGTAGGAAAGAAAGTGGGATATGAGAGAATGGTCATTTCCCAGTTCTCAAGTGAGTCCCTGGGATGGCAGCCAAATGTGGCTTCTTGGTTTTGCACAGGAAATAATTCAAGCGTGAGCCACAGTGAAGCAAAAGAAGGTTTATTTAGGGAGATGCACACTCCACAGACAGGGCATGGGCCACGTCAGAAGGGGAGGGGCCTCATGGGGTTGTCAGTTTTATGAGAGCAGGCAATTTCATAGGCTAAGGTGTGGGCTTCTACAAATAGCTGAGAAAGGAAAAGAAGGGAAAGGCAAAGGAGAAAGGGAAAGATGTGTCCAGTGGAATGCAGAGTTCCAGAGAATAGCCTGCAGAAATAAGAAAGCATTCTTAAGTGAACAATCCAAAGAAATAGAGGAAAACAATAGGATGGGAATGACTAGAGATCTTTTCAAGAAAATTGGAGATACCAAGGGAATATTTCATGCACTGATCTGCCCAATAAATGACAGAAATGGCAAGAACCACACAGAAGCAAAAGAGATTAAGAGGAGGTGGCAAAAATGCACAGAAGAGCTATGCAGAAAAGGTCTTAATGACCAAAATAACCACGATAGTGCAGACACTCACTTAAAGCCAGACATCCTAGTGTGAAATAAAGGCCTTATGACATATTGATTGTAGCACTTTAACAGCATTACTACAAACAAAGCTAGAAGAGGTGATGGAATTACAACTGAGCTATATTAAATCCTAAAAGATGCTGTTAAAGTGCTGCACTCAATGTTGAATTTAGAAAACTCAGCAGTGACCACAGGACTGGAAAAGGTCACTTTCATTCCAATTCCAAAGAAGGGCAATGCCAAAGAATGTTCAAACTACTATACAATTGTGTTTATTTCATATCTTAGCAAGGTAATGCTCAAAATCCTTTAAGCTAGGCTTCAACAGTAGGTGAACCAAGAACTTCCAGATGTATAAGCTGGATTTTGAAAAGGCAGAGGAACCAGTGATAAATTGCCAATGTCCATTTGACCATAGAAAAAGCAAGGGAATTTCAGGAAAAAAAAAATCTACTTTTGCTTCATTGACTATGCTAATGCCTGTTACTGTGAGGATCACAACAAACTTGTGGAAAATTCTTCATAAGATGGGACTACCAACCCACTGTACCTGTCTTCTGAGAAATCTGTATGCAGGTCAAGAAGCAAAAGTTAGAACCAGACATGGAACAACAGACTGGTTCAAAATTGGGAAAGGAGTGCGTCAAGGCTGTATATTGTCACCATGCTTATTTAACTTCTATGCAGAGTGCACGTGTGCTAAATCATTTCAGTTGTGTCTGGCTCTTTGCAACTCCATGTGCTGTGACCCACCAGGCTCATCTGTCCATGGGATTTTCCAAGCGAAAATACTGGAGTGGGTTGCCACACTCTCCTCCAGGGGATGTTCCAGACTCAGGGATCAAACCCACTCCTCTTTAAGTCTCCTGCATTGGCAGGCAGATTGTTTACCACTAGCACCACCTGGGAAGTCTGAGTGCATCAAGCAAATTGCTGGGCTGGTTGAATCACAAGCTAGAATCTACATTGCTGAGAGAAATATCAACAACCTCAGATATGAAGATAATACCACTCTAATGGCAGAAAGTGCAGAGCAACTAAAGAGCTTCTTGAAGAGTGTGACAGAGAGTAAAAAAGTTGGCTTAAAACTCAACATGCAAAAGACTAAGATCATGGCATCTGATCCCATCTCTTCATGGCAAATAGATGTGGCAAAAATGAAAACAGTGGCAGATGCTGGGAAAGATTGAAGGCAGGAGGAGAAGTGGGAGACAGGATGAGATGGTTGGATAGTATCACCAACTTAATGGACATGAATTGGAGCAAACTCTGGGAGATGGTGAAGGATGGGGAAGCCTGGGGTGCTGCAGTGCATTGGGTTGGAAAGAGTCAGACAGGACTTCGTGACTGAAGAACAACAACAAAGCAGTTCCAAGATATTGTTATGTGTATCCCTGGAATGGGAAACAAGAGCCCTGCCGCCAAAGCTACACTATTGCTTTTTACTGTTCCTCCCTTATCTCTTTTTATACAGTTCATGGGGTTCTCACTGTAAGTATATTGGGGTGGTTTGCTATTCCCTCCTCCAGCAGATCACATTTTTTCAGAACTCTCCACTATGACCTATCCATCTTGGGTGGGTGTACATTGATTTAATAAGCATGAACTTGGGCAAACTCTGGGAGATAGTGAGGGTCAGAGCTGCCTGAGTGCTAAAGCCCATGGGGTCTTAAAGAATTGGACAGGACTGGATGGCTGAACAGCAACAGCTGATAAACTACTATTTGAATCTGCCCTTTGGAACTCAGGGCTTCCCTGGTAGCTCAGCTGGTGAAAAATCTCCCTGCGATTCAGGAGAACCCAGTTTGATTCCTGGATCAGGAAGTTCTAGCTAGACTATCCACTCAAGTATTCTTGAGCTTCCCTGGTGGGTCAGGCAGTAAAGAATCTGCCTGCAGTGTGGGAGACCTGGGTTTGATCCCTGGGTTGGGACACAGAAAGTCTTTTGTGCCCGGGAGCCCCACAGGATCCTGCTTAGCTTCACTATCAGTGGAATGAGTCATCTTTTTGTAATAGGAAGGGGATATTATTCAGTTTATATCTCATGCCCCTTTAATACCTAATTAAAAATGCCTAGGTTGATGAGTTTATATTTTACTAAATACATATGGACAAGACTGCAAGAAGGATTTCTTAAAACACAGTGGGGTTATGATCTGAGAAGACAACACTTTTGGCATCAACTATAAAGCCAATCATAAATTCTGACTGTAAGAGTATAATTCCTGCTGATTTAGAAAGGCTTAGAATACCCTCAAGCTCCTCTTTGTCATTGTTATTTCAGTTGTATTTTATACAATGGTTTCAATGATATATTCTTTGCTGTTGGGTGAGACATGTTAAAAATGTATTTCTAGAGATAAAGTGTTTTGTTTGTTATTCATTATATTTCTTTGTACAATATTGTCACGTGATCTAGTTTTCCTAATGAAACCTATCAGATTTTTATTTTTACCTGAAGTCTTGCTTTCAGACTAGTAAGATATTAAAAAATTTCAATAGTCTCATTGTGCAGATGATGGAACTGAGAGAATTATCTAATAACATAGTCATAGCTGGTAAGAGAAAAGCACAGCATTTTATCTCTGCTTTACTGCTCATTTAGTTTCATACTTGGGCCAATTTAGTGTCAGTAAACCTGTTCTACACATTAGAGGAAGAGAAGCTTTGGATTCTTGGTAGATTAGCATATATAATTTTCAAAATAAAACTAAATATAGAACAAACAACTTTGCAATTTTATGCAACTTAATGTACTAGTTACATTTATTGTTAAGATAGGTGCAAAGTAATGTGACCCAGGACATACATAAAATTGTGGTCTTTGTAGCTTAGTACCTAGAGTAATAGTGAATTCTTTCAAGGTTTTACCATGACCTTCAGTTAAATATCTACATTCCAGGTGTTCAGGAAGAATTTATTTAGAGTGTAAAATTGGATTTGAAATTTCATTTAGTCAAACATATTCACAGATTTGGCCTTTCTACATGTTACACCAAAAAAGAGGGGAACAAAGAAGGAAGAGAAGATCATGCTACTTAATGTGATCAAGGTAAGGGAACAATAGAGCAGAAAGAAGAAGCAAAGATGACACCTGAAGAGTTAACTACATTGACTATTCTGTACTGTGCTTAGTCTCTCAGTCGTGTCTGACTCCTTGCGATCCCATGGACTGTAACCCACCAGGCTCCTCCATCCATGGGAATTCTCCAGGCATGAATACTGGAGTGGATTGCCATGCCCTCCTCCAGGGCATCTTCCCAACCCAGGGATCGAACTCAGGTCTCCTGCATTGCAGGCAGATTCTTTACCATCTGAGCCCACATTGACTATAGAGACCAGCACAATTATAAGGCAAAAACAAGCGATCTGCAAAAGTTTTCTCCATGTTCAAGTTGTATAAGTTGCAACAAGACAGTTGGAATACTGAAAGTTCCAGATTGAGCAAGTCTCCATTCAAGGCCAAATTCACACAGATATGTACACATTAAAACGTGGGAGGTAGGTAGGATAAGGTTTGGTGTAAGTAGTTGAAGGAGTAACTGTTCTTGTGCCCAATGCACAGTGAAATCACACAAACTGAAAGTCAGAGTTTGGAGCAGAGAAAAATTTTTGCAGGGCTGTGCAAGGGAAATAGGTGGCTCAAGCCCTAGAAAGCTCCGAACTCCCCTAAGTCTTTTGGCAAAGTATTTTTAAAGGGCAAGTCGTGGTGGGATTCCATGGTCTGTGATCAGCTCACACACAAGTCTCCATTGGCTGGTGGTGAGGTAGTGGAGCAGTGTCCCAGGGATAAAAGTTATCAGTCCTTAGGCTCTTGGAGGCCTGGGGCTGTGTGTACTCCCTATTATCAACTAGTTCCTCCATTTTGGGGGATGGGTCACATCTCCAAAACAAATCACGAAATTTTTGCATGAAATACTGTTATCTAGTTACTTTGGAGAGGAGCTAAAACAGAGGATATGGGAAAAGGCCTTTCCCAGGAACTCCCTTTGGGGTTTGCTTGGTTACTGAACCAAGTGGCAAGTCAGAGGCATCCACAGATTACTTGGCCAAGACTAAAACCAAACTGGGGGAATTCTGTAGATGCAATGATTAATTTTATGTGTCCACTTGACTGGATTAAGGGAAACCCAGATAGCTAGTAAACCTTACTTCAGAGTATATATTCTCTTTCTCTCTCTGGTTGTTAATAATTTTATTTATTTATTTATTTATTTATTTACTGTGCTGGGTCTTCCTGGCTGTGCTTGATCTTTTCTCTAGCTGCAGCGAGATGGGGTTACTCTCTACTTGCAGTGTGTGGGCTTCCCATGGCAATGGTTTCTCTTGCCGTGGAGCCCAGGTTCTAGGCACAGGCTTCAGTAGTTGTGGTACACGGGCTATTTCCTCTGCGGTTTGTCGGATTTTCTGGGATCAACGATCGAGTCCGTGTCTCTGGCATTGGCAAGCGGATTCTTTACCACTGAGCCACCAGGGAAATCACTCTTTCTCTCTTCTTAAGTTGGGCTATCCAATGTTATTCTTCCCCCAGACATTAAAGCTCCTGATTCTCCTGGTTCAAACTCAGACTGAATTATACCACCAGCTTTCCTAGTTCTTCAAGTTATAAGTGGCGTATCATGGTATATATCAGCCTCCATAACTGCATGGGCCAATTCTTATAATAAATCTTCTTCTGTATATTTATACATACATCTTATTAGTTCTGTTGCCATGGAGAACAATGACTAATAGGGTCCTAGAGAGAAGACGTTCTGAAAGAATTTTGGCTCACAAAGGACCTTTTAAAGAAGTAAAATGACTTCTTTGTCTCAGTCATTTAAATCACTAGATGCCCCAGGCTGCTCCTGGTAGCAATGATTAACAATTATAGATTATAAAATTATCTGGAGATCTGAGACTAGCCTGGTTAGTTTTGAGTAGGTTTGATCTATAACACCACTGTGACTATGATGCACCATTTTAGAATAACTACAGTTTTTATTTTTTGATTCAGGAAGTTAGTGTTGTCATAAATATATATTTTTAAATGTATGACAATTTCTTAAGAGATGTTTTCTACTTGGAATATACATTCTTAGCTTCTGAAACCTTAAGAACAAATGCTGCTCTTCTTTTGCCCAACCCATCAAGTTTCAAATTAGTCTGAAAAGGCTCTCTTTCATGCTGTTTCTTCTAAATGTCTCTTTAGAATTTGACTTTCTTGTTAAAATAGAAATGGTAAGAATACACTAAAACAGACTTGCTGTGGCATAGCCAACATGCACACCCTCTGTGATTTTCCCGATCTGAGTTCAAAAAGATCTCTGGTTCCCTCCACCCTCCCAGCTTACTCGGAATGTTCACTTTCATCATGTTTATTCATGCTCAGCCTGGATATTGGAATGAAATTCACACTGACTTAAAGGATTCCTGATGAGCAGTAAATGCAAAATTAAGTTTCTTAAAATTTCAAGATTTATATCAAAGAAAAGAAGAATTAAAGAAGAAAAAAGTAAAGTCCCTAAGTGAGTTTTTCCTTTATATCTATCTGAATGGTATATATTAATATATCTTCAAAAACATCATAGATATAAAAATGTATAGCTTATAAGCTATATGAATAAGCAAGTAACATTTCTAATTTTCTTATCTGTAAAACAGTGAAGATATTAACTCACTCCACGGGTGATTATAAATGAAAAATATATGTTGTGTTGTCAAAAATGCAATGCATGCCGTTATTATCATAACTGATGTAAAGCTGCATCTGGATTGGCCATCAAACAAAAGGTCACCAAATGCTAGATGGATGACATACAGATGATCACACTAATTACTCAGATTTGGACGTTGGAAAAATATAATTCATAGGGCCTACCCCAGACCTGCTGAATCAAAATTTCTGCAGATGAATTTGAATTTATTTTAAAGTTCCTCTGGTAATTTTGATAACTGGCCAAACTTGAATTTTACTGAATAAATGCATGTTAAAAACTGCTATCATTAATACCAGTTTTAACAGCTCATTTTTCTGTGTGATTATGGTTTGCTTGGCAGTTTAGTGCATGTGATATATGATACATTCTTGTAACCACCATAGAAAAGAAGAGCCATGGGTTAATCTCATTGACAGATTAGGAAACAGGAATAGAGGTGAAATAACTCATTGAAGTTGACAGAGTAGGATGATGGCAAAGTTGGGGTTGAAGCCTAGGTCTTCCTGGAAACTTAGGTTTCCCTAACTCCAGAACTAATCTTCAGCAGTACCCTAGTCTACCCATTCTAAAACACTACCCAATGAATATAGTAAAACTGCAGGATATAAAATCAACACACAGAAATCCCTTGCATTCCTATACACTAATAATGAGAAAGTAGAAAAAGAAATTAAAGAAACAATTCCATTCACCATTGCAACGAAAATAATAAAATACTTAGGAATATATCTACCTAAAGAAACTAAAGACCTATATATAGAAAAACTATAAAACACTGGTGAAAGAAATCAAAGAGGACACTAGTAGATGGAGAAATATATCATGTTCATGGATTGGAAAAATCAATATAGTGAAAATGAGTATACTACCCAAAGCAATCTACAGATTCAATGCAATCCCTATCAAGCTACCAGCAGTGTTTTTCACAGAGCTAGAACAAATAATTTCACAATTTGTATAGGAAAAAAAAAAAAAAACTCAAATAGTCAAAGGAATCTTGAGAAAGAAGAATGGAACTGGAGGAATCAACCTGCCTGACTTCAGGCTCTACTACAAAGACACAGTCATCAAGACAGTATGGTACTGGCACAAAGACAGAAATATAGATCAATGGAACAAAACAGAAAGCCCAGAGATAAATCCACACACCTATGGACACCTTATCTTCTACAAAGGAGGCAAGAATATACAATGGACTAAAGACAATCTCTTTAACAAGTGGTGCTGGGAAAACTGGTCACCACTTGTAAAAGAATGAAACTAGATCACTTTCTAACACCATACACAAAAATAAACTCAAAATGGATTAAAGATCTAAACATAAGAGCAGAAACTATAAAACTCCTAGAGGAGAACATAGGCAAAACACTCTCTGACATAAATCACAGCAGGATCCTCTATGATCTGCCTCCCAGAATACTGGAAATAAAAGCGAAAATAAATAAATGGGATCTAATTAAAATTAAAAGCTTCTGCACAACAAAGGAAACCATAAGCAAGGTGAAAAGACAGCCTTCGGAATGGGAGAAAATAATAGCAAATGAAGCAGTTGACAAACAACTAATCTCAAAAATATACAAGCAACTCCTGCAGCTCAATTCCAGAAAAATAAATGACCCAATCAAAAAATGGGCCAAAGAACTAAACTAACATTTCTCCAAAGAAGACATACAGATGGCTAACAAACACATGAAAAGATGCTCAACATCAATCATTATCAGAGAAATGCAAATCAAAACCACAATGAGGTACTATTTCACACCAGTCAGAATGGCTGTGACCCAAAAGTCTACAAGCAATAAATGCTGGAGAGGGAGTGGGGAAAAGGGAACCCTCCTACACTGTTGGTGGGAATGCAAACTAGTACAGCCACTATGGAGAACTATGTGGAGATTCCTTAAAAAATTGCAAATAGAACTGCCTTATGACCCAGCAATCCCACTGCTGGGCATACACACCAAGGAAACCAGAATTGAAAGAGACACATGTACCCCAATGTTCATCACAGCACTGTTTATAATAGCCAGGACATGGAAGCAATCTAGATGTCTATCAGCAGATGAATGGAAAAGAAAGCTGTGGTACATATACACAATGGAGTATTACTCAGCCATTAAAAAGAATACATTTGAATCCGTTCTAATGAGGTGGATGAAACTGGAGCCAATTATACAGAGTGAAGTAAGCCAGAAAGAAAAACACCAATACAGTATAGTAACACATATAATATGGAATTTAGAAAGATGGTAACGATAACCCTGTATGCAAGACAGCCAAAGAGACACAGATGTATAGAACAGTCTTTTGGACTCTGTGGGAGAAGGAGAGGGTGGGATGATTTGGGAGAATGACATTGAAACATGTATAATATCATGTAAGAAATGAAACACCAGTCTAGGTTCGATGCAGGATACAGGATGCTTGGGGCTGGTGCACTGGGATGACGCAGACAGCTAGTATGGGGTGGGAGGTGGGAGAGGGGTTCAGGATTGGGAACACGTGTACACCCATGGTGGATTCATGTTGATGTGTGGCAAAACCAATACAGTATTATAAAGTAAAATAAACTTAAAAAAATTTTTTTCTTTAAAATAAAACACTACCCAAACACCCCTCTATTTTTGGCCATATGGTATTCAGTAGCTCCACAGCAACTGAAACCATTTGAGCACATTTTTTTAATTGGGTTTTGAGCAATGGGTAGGAATGTGTTCCCAACTGCAAATCCATATGAAGTTATGAGTAGATCCCCCTTAATTCTTCCTTCCGTTCTTTTTATATTGTCAACAAACACATTTGTAGCTTTTAGAATTATCTACACATTTTAGACCTAATTAGAAAAATTTTTTTAAATGATGAAATGTTCACCAAACCTTTCTGTCTTTTTTTTTCCTTCTGAACATAAACAAAAGCAAATACCCCTTTTCTTTTAGAAAGCTACTCATCAACAAAAGAATCTAATGCTTCTAAGCACCATTTCTTCTTCTTTTTTTTTTTTGTTTTGATCTTTATTTGTTGGCTTGTTTCTAGACATGAACATGGATCTGTATATGATATAAACTTAGAATTATATGTGAAGGATCAGTTATAGTTACTAATGAAAATTGCTAACTTTGTATTAGTAAGGATGCTGACCACACCTCTGCAATGAGAGGTCCAAAAACAGAGCATCTTATATAATACACACATTTATTTTATTTTACACACTCATTCAGTGCTGCTATAGAGGGTAAAAGAGATTGAGCATCCAGGGTTCTTTTATCTTTTGCTCTTGACCTTCCTCCATATGTGATGCACAGATTATGGTTTAAGGATAGCACTGACTCAGACTTGCAGTAAAGCCAGTGTGAAAGATAAAAAGAGGAAGAATAGTGCAACTCTTTCTTGTATTTTCGTGACCCCAAAGTTGCTCACATCTCTTTTCTACCTATGCCATTGCAAAGATCTGAGTCACAAAGCTACACGCAGATGCCTGGGAGACTGTGCAATATGGCTAGATGTGCAGCCATGCACTCAGGTAGGATTTACATTACTGTATAAGAGGAAAATGGACATAGAGGAGGAGAAGGCAACTGGAAACCTCTGCCACCATCTTAAAGATCCCACTGTTTAGGAGGTACACATTTATGAGTATTTTGAAGAGGTACAGTTCTATTTTTTCCACCTTGGTGCTGTTTCTTGACCTAGTTCACCTAATCCATAATTATAATTTAATAAAGAAAGCCTATTTAAGACAAAACTTAGAACAGACACCTACAGCATCAGTAAACATTTCTTCCTTTTTGACTGTGCCTTCTCTCCAGGTGTTAATGGAGTCCTCATGGATGAGAACTTTACAATAAGTACTAAGATTTGTTTTTTAAAGAAAATATTTTCTATTAATGTAGTGCAGTTTCAGTGCCTTCTGTCAAATTAAGCACATCTTCTGCTACTGAAAGCAGCATAAAATATAGAAAGGACATTTAACATTCAACAAATGTCAGGAAACATTCATCCTACTCTTGACTCTACAGGTGACTAACTGAATGGCCTTTGGCAAGATATATTGTGACCTTTAAAGGGTGTGGGCTAAATAATGGTCCTCCAAAGACTTTCAGATCCTAATCCTCAGAACCTGTGAATATGACAAACAGGAATTTAATCAGCAGGTGGAATAAAGGCAGCTAATCAGCTGATCTCGAGATAGTGAATTTTACTGTATAACCCTTGTGGCTCCAATATAATCACAAGGGTATTGTTTTAAATTATTATGTTTGTGGTAATTTGTTATATCAATAATAGAAGATGAATATTCAATTATATTTATTTATTTTTAAAAGAATTTTTGAAAGATTATTTTAAAAGATTTTTTTGAGGTGGACCATTTTTAAAATCTTTTACTGAATTTATTACACTACTGCTTTTGCTTTATGCATTCCTGACTCTGAAGGTGGACTCTTAACCATTGGACCACCAGGGAAGTCCCTACATTATATTTTTTCTTTCTATTAATTTTATTGGTTTTCTTTTTTTTCTTTTTTTTTTACTTTATTTTACTTTACAATACTACATTGGTTTTTCCATACATTGACTTGAATCCACCACGGGTGTACATGCATTCCCAAACATGAACCCCCCTCCCACCTCCCTCCCCATAACATCTCTCTGGGTCATCACCGTGCACCAGCCCCAAGCATGCTGCATCCTGCATCAGACTTCAAGAGTTTTACTACATGATTCAAATCATCTCTGGACTGGCACACTAGATACACCATCTTAGTTAATCCTTTTGACTCTATGAAGTGGTATTAAAGGAGATCCAGTAAACAAGGAAGCTAAGTAACTTGCTCAAAATCACAAAGAAATTGTTTTAGAGTTTATGATCTATTATTTAAGACATTGTCTTTAAGAATCTTAGAGGGGTTCTGATGCATTAATTTTAGGTTATATTGAATATCACAGAATAGGAATTGACAAACTTTTCTATAAATAGCTACACACAAAAAAATGTTTTAGGCTTTGGAGGTCAAATATTCTCTGTTCATCTTCAGTTCCACCATGGTTTCATGAGAGCAGCCACAGAAACTATGTCCAACACAACTTAATTTATACAAATTTACAAAAATAAGCAGTGGGCCAAAATTAGCCCATGAATATTGTTTACCAACTACTGCTCTAGAATAAAAGAGTTTAAATATAGGAAAATCTTCTATAAAATCATTCTACTGAATGGAGATTATCCACTATGTGTCGGTAAAAACTTAATAGAAGGTATAATTAATGAAGAATTAAACTTTATACTACTACTTCTCTAAATAAAATTCCTTATGATAACACCAGGGAAGTGAAAAATAGATTTAAAGAATTAGACCTAGTAAACAGAATGGCTGAAGAACTGTGGATGGGGGGTTTGTAACATTGTACAAGAGGCAGTGACCAAAATAATCCCAAAGAAATAGAAATGCAATGAGATGGCTGGATGGCATCACTGACTCGATGAACGTGAATCTGAGTGAACTCCGGGGGGTGGTGATGGACAGGGAGGCCTCGCGTGCTGTAATTCATGGGGTCACAAAGAGTCGGACATGACTGAGCAACTGAACTGAACTGAACTGAAAGTAGTTGTCTGAGGAACTGAATGCAGTTTCAGGGAATAGCAAGGAGAGACAGGAAGACCTTTTTAAATGAACGATACAAAGAAATAGAGGAAAACAATAGAATGGGAAAGATAAGATCTCTTCAAGAAAATTGGAGATATCAAGGGTATATTTCATGCAAGTATGGGCACAATAAATGACAGAAACTGTAAAGACCTAACAGAAACAGAAGTGCTTAAGAAGCAGTGGCAAGAATACACAGAAGAAGTACACAAGAAAGTTCTTAATGACCTGGATAACCACAGTGGTGTGGTAACTCACCTAGAGCCAGGCACACTAAGAATGTAAAGTCAACTGGGCCTTAGGAAGAATCACTACCAACAAAGCTAGTGGAGGTGATAGAATTTCAGCTGAGCTATGTCAAGTCCTAAAAGATGATGCTGTTAAAGTGCCACACTCAACATGCCAGCACATTTAGAAAACTCAGCAGTGACCACTGGACTGGAAAAATGTCAGTATTCATTTCAATCCCAAAGAAAGGCAATGCCAAAAAATGATCAAACTACTGCACAATTGCACTCATCTCACCTGCTAGCAAAGTAATGATCAAAATTCTCCCAGCTAGGCTTCAGCAGTAGGTGAACTGAAAATTCCAGATGTTCAAGCTGGGTTTAGAACAGATAGAGGAACCAGAGATCAAATTGCCAAATCCATTGGACCATGGAAAAAGCAAAGGAATTCCAGAAAAAATATATATACTCCTGCTTCATTGACTATGGTAAGCCTTTGACTGTGTGAATCACAACAAGCTGGAAAATTCTTAAAGAGATGGAAACATCAGACCACCTTACCTGTGTCCTGAAAAACCTGTATGCAGGTCAAAAAGCAATAGTTAGAACGGGACATGGAACAACAGACTGATTCAAAATTGGGAAAAGAATATGACAAGACTGTACATTGTCACCCTGCTTATTTAACTTTTATGCAGAGTACATCATGAAAAACACCAGGCTGGATGAATCACAAGCTGGAATCAAGATTGCCAGGATAAATATCAACAACCTCATATTTGCAGATGATACCACTCTAATGGCAGAAAGTGAAGAGGAATTAAAGAGCCTCTTGAAGAGTGTGAAAGAGGAGAGTGAAAAAGCTGGCTTAAAGCTCAACATTGGAAAAAACTAAGATCATAGCATCTGGCCCCATCACTTCATGGCAAATAGATGAGGGAAAAGTGACAGATTTTATTTTGGGGGGTTCCAAAATCACTTCAGAAGAATTGATGTGCTCAAATTGTGGTGCTGGAGAAGATTCTTGAGAGTTCCTTGGATTGCAAGGATATCAAACCAGTCAATCCTAGAGGAAATTAACCCGGAATACTCATTGGAAGGACTGATGCTGAAGCTATAATAATTTAGCCACCTTATACAAGGAGTTGACTCATTGGAAAAAACCCTGAGGCTAGGGAAGATTGAAGGCAAAAAGAGAAGGGAGAAGTAGAGGATGAGATGGTTAGACAGCATCACTGGATCAATGGGCTTGAATTTGAGCAAACTCTGGGAGATAGTGGAGGACAGGGGAGCCTGGTGTGCCACAGTCCATGGAGTCGCAAAACTTTGGACATGACTTAGGAACTGAACAACAACAACTAGCTCTTTCCAGAAGCTATTTCCTTCCTGATTTGCTTCCCTATCTCCCTTTTAACTCCCATATCTACACAGCTAACTCCTCTCCTCTCACTTTATCATCTAATCTCATCTTCTCTTATACCTACTTTGATCAAACCATTTAAAATGACAACTTTGTTTGCCATTATGGCATGATAGATCCTATTTTCCTTGTTTGACATATTTTCTTCTAGGATATTTCTTAGCTTTTAATATATAAAATATTTATATGCTTTATCTATAAGCTAGTGCCTGCTTTCTCCTATTAAAAATAACCTTTGCCTGGTTTGGTTGCTGATATATCACAAGAACCTAATACAGTACCTGGTACATAGCACACTCTCAATAAGTATTTGTTGATACTTATTGTTTGTGATGTCTTATTTGTATTTTTTTGATCAGTTCAGATTTGTAAACTATTAATTTCCTACACTTTTAGTGGATAAGTGATCACAAGATTTCATTTAATACTAAATATTATTTTCCATTCGAATATTGCTTCTTCACTGCCTGGTTAAACACAAACCTGATTTCATCTAACCTACTGAATCTTCCCGCAATTCAAATGGAGATGAGATTTTCTATTGCTAACTCAAAACTCACCTTCCAATGCAGTTTTGAATGTTTGTAGCTTTTCTCCCCAGAAAGTCTCACATCAGTGGTCATAAAGCACTTTGAAAATATTTCAGAAACAAGTGGCTATTTAAATGCAAGCTCCAATATGATAATGAAGGAAAGGAAAGACATTGCAAGACACAAGCGAAAGATCGAGCATGCTTGTGTTTATCCTAGAGCTGTATTGGGATTCCTATCATGATTAATGATGCAATAATATAATAAGAACTCAGTGGCCATGAGGCAGTGGCATTTGCAAGTAAAGAATGAGATCGGAAAGTAATCAGCAGCAAGTCTGAACTTAGTTAAGGTTCCAAGTTATGCACCATTTTTTATATCATGTTAGTTCATTTCCTTTCATATTACTACCCTAAATCATTTTGCTCTAAGGAAGAAAGAACAGCTGAGTGGAGTATGAAGATTAACAGGCAGTGTGTCTATTTCTGTTTGCTACGATGAACACCTAAAGTTTAGAAAGCAAATCAGAACTTCTTGATTTGCAAATTGGATGGGAAAATTGCCCGAGAACAGATTTCCTGCTGAACATACTCTCTAAACCTGGTCCTACTGAAATAA
The DNA here is from genome assembly GCF_001704415.2 of Capra hircus. Classification (NCBI taxonomy): domain Eukaryota; kingdom Metazoa; phylum Chordata; class Mammalia; order Artiodactyla; family Bovidae; genus Capra; species Capra hircus. The sequence continues at coordinate 12,643,075 of NC_030822.1, read as the reverse complement.
TGGAATGTTGGTCCTTGTTAAACCACATTTAAGCTGTGAAGAGACCACCAATGTATAGGCTAGCAATCACAGTAAATAGAAGGAAAAAAAACACAAATTTTCACAATACTTTAATCAAGTTGAAAGTCTGATGATCTGAAAGGGGACTATTTATTAATTCAGTCTATGTCTCTGGAACTTTGCATTTCTTTCTTGATATCAGACCTTCTTTGGAAACTCAGACCTTCTTTTTTTCTTACTTTTAATAAATACTTTTTATTTTATATTGGATTATAGCCAATTAATGATGCTGTGACCATTTCAAGTGGACTGCAAAGGGGCTCAGTCATACATATACACATATCCATTCTCTCCCAAACTTCCCTGCCATCCAGGTTGCCACATAACTTTGAGCAGAGTTCCCTGTGCTATATGGTAGGACCTTGTTGGTTTAATTATCCATTTTAAATATAGCATGTATACATGTCAATTCCAAAGTCCCTAACTGTCCATTCCTCTCACCCTTCCTTTGGCAACCATAAATGTGTTCTCTAAATCTGTGAGTCTGTTTCTGTTTCGTGAATAAGCTTGTTTGTATCATTTCCTTTTAGATTACACATATAAAGGATGTCATACAATATTTCTCATTCTCTGTCTGACTTACTTCACTCAGTATGAGAATATCTAGGTCCATCTGTGTTGTTGCAAATGGCATTAAATCATTCTTTGTAATGGCTGAGCAATATTCTGTGGTATATATCTATCACACTTCTAATTGACTGCTTGACTTCAGTATCTAGAAATTTTGCCTAAGTCCATTGACACTATAAATCCATCATCCTCACACAGAATTTGTTACCTTCCCTTAAAATGCCTGTTTATAGCACTAGTCAGGCTTCCCTTTTAGCTCAGCTGGTGAAAAATCCACCTGCAATGCAGGAGACCGCGGTTCAATTTGTGGGCTGGAAAGATGCCCTGGAGAAGGGATAGGTTACATGCTCCAGTGTTCATAGGCTGCCCTGGTGGCTCAGATGGTGAAGAATCTGCCAGCAAACCAGGAGACCTGGATTCGATTCCTGGGTTCGGAAGGTCCCCTGGAGGAGGGCATGGCAACCTACTCCAGTATTCTTACCTGGACAATCCCATGGACAAGGGAGCCTGGCAGGCTACAATGGGGTCACAAAGAGTCAGACATGACTGAGCGACTAAGCACAACACAGCACCAGTCACACAGGTTTGATTCCTCCTGTACTTTTACTATCTAATCACTTACTAAAATCATATAAATCTTACAGTGGCACCCCTGTTCTGCAGTTTTGCTTTCTGCAGTTTCAGTTACCTGTGATCAATTATAGTCTGAAAATGTTAAATGGGAAATTCCATAGATTAGCAATTGGTGTTTTAAAATGGGTGGGTTCTGTTCTAAGAAGCATGAGGAAATCTGGCACTATCCTGATCCAACCTGCCCAGGACAAGAATTACCCCTTTGTCCAGCATATCCTGCCTGCTAGTTACTGAGTAGCTGGACTTAATTTTTAGATTAATTTCTCTAGTATTGCAGTTCTTATATTCAAGTAATCATTATTTCACTTGATAATGACCCCAAAGCACAATAATAGTGATGCTGGCAACTCAGATATTCTATAGAGAAGCTGTAAAATGCTTTCTCCCAGTGAAAAGGTAAAAGCTCTCAACTTCATAAACAGAAAAGGAGTTGTATGCTGAGGTTGCTAAGATCTTTGGTAAGAATGAATTGTCTATTTGTGAAATTGTGTAGCCTATTTGTGAAATTGTGAAGGAAAACTGAATTCATTCTAGCTTTGCTCTAGCACCATAAACTGTATATGCTATGATCACCATGTGTGGTACAGATTTAGTTAAGAAGGAAATAGTATTACATTCATAGACTAGAATATTTACATAACTTTTATTACAGTGAATTACTATAATTGCTATCTGTTGATAAAGCAGAGATATTACTTGGCTGACAAAGGTCCATTTAGTCAAAGCTATGGCTTTTCCAGTAGTCATGTATGGGTGAGAGAGTTGGACTATAAAGAAAGCTGAGTGCCAAAGAACTGATGCTTTTGAACTATAGTGTTGGAGAAGGCTCTTGAGAGTCCCATGGACTACAAGGAGATCCAACTAATCCATCCTAAACAAAATCAGTTCAGTGAAGTTCAGTTCAGTCACTCAGCCGTGTCCGACTCTTTGCAACCCAATGAATTGCAGCACGCCAGGCCTCCCTGTCCATCACCAACTCCCGGAGTTCACCTAAACTCATGTTAATCAAGTCGGTGATGCCATCCAGCCATCTCATCCTCTGTCATTGCCTTCTCCTCCTGTCCCCAATCCCTCCCAGCATCAGGGTCTTTCCCAATGAGTCAACTCTTCGCATGATGTGGCCAAAGTACGGGAGTTTCAGCTTTAGCATCATTCCTTCCAAAGAACACCCAGGACCGATTTCCTTTAGAATGGACTAGTTGGATCTCCTTGCAGTCCAAGGGACTTTCAAGAGTCTTCTCCAACACCACATTTCAAAAGCATAAATTCTTCAGTGTTCAGCTTTCTTCACAGTCCAACTCTCACATCCATACATAACCACTGGAAAAACCATAGCCTTGACTAGACAGACCTTTGTTGGCAAAGTAATGTCTCTGCTTTTGAATATGCTGTCTAGGTTGGTCATAACTTTCCTTCCAAGGAGTAAGCGTCTTTTAATTTCATGGCTGCAATCACCATCTGCAGTGATTTTGGAGCCCCCCAAAATAAAATCTGACACTGTTTCCACTATTTCCCCATCTATTTATCATGAAGTGATGGGACCAGATGCCATGATCTTAGTTTTCTGAATGTTGAGCTTTAAGCCAACTTTTTCGCTCTCCTCTTTCATTTTCATCCTCACTAAAAAGAGGCTTTTTAGTTCCTCTTCACTTTCTGCCATAAGGGTGGTGTCATCTGCATATCTGAGTTGACTGATATTTCTCCCAGCAATCTTGATTCCAGCTTGTGTTTCTTCCAACCCAGCATTTCTCATGATGTACTCTTCATAGAAGTTAATTAAGCAGGGTGACAATACACAGCCTTGACGTACTCCTTTTCCTATTTGAAACCAGTCTGGTGTTTCATGTCCAGTTCTAACTGTTGCGTCCTGACCTGCATATAGGTTTCTTAAGAGGCAGGTCAGGTGGTCTAGTATGCCCATCTCTTTCAGAATTTTCCACAGTTGATTGTGATCCACACAGTCAAAGGCTTTGGCATAGTCAATAAAGCAGAAATAGATGCTTTTCTGGAACTCTCTTGCTTTTTCCATGATCCAGCAGATGCTGGCAATTTGATTTCTGGTTCCTCTGCCTTTTCTAAAACCAGCTTGAACATCTGGAAGTTCACGGTTCACATATTGCTGAAAAGCCTGGCTTGGAGAATTTTGAGCATTACTTTACTAGCATGTGAGATGAGTGCAATTGTGCTGTAATTTGAGCATTCTTTGGCATTGCCTTTCTTTGGATTGAAATGAAAACTGCCCTTTTCCAGTCCTGTGGCCACTGCTGAGTTTTTCAAATTTGCTGGCATATTGAGTGTAGCACTTTCACAGCATCATGAAATAGCTCAACTGGAATGCCATCACTTCCACTAGTTTTGTTCATAGTGATGCTTTCTATGGCCCACTTGACTTCACATTCCAGGATGTCTGGCTCTAGGTGAGTGATCACACCATCGCGATTATCTGGGTTGTGAAGATCTTTTCTCTATAGTTCTTCTGTGTATTCCTGCCACCTCTTCTTAATATCTTCTGCTTCTGTTAGGTCCATACCATTTCTGTCCTTTATCGAGCCCATCTTTGCGTGAAATGTTCCCTTGTTATCTCTAATTTTCTTGAAGTGATCTCTAGTCTTGCCCATTCTGTTGTTTTCCTGTATTTCTTTGCATTGATCGCTGAGGAAGTATTTCTTATCTCTTCTTGCTATTCTTTGGAACTCTGCATTCAGATGCTTATATCTTTCCTTTTCTCCTTTGCTTTTTGCTTCTTTTCTTTTCACAAAATAAATCCTGAATATGTATTGAAAGGACTGATGTTGAAGCTGAAGCTCCTATACTTTGGCCACCTGAGGCAAAGAACTGACTCATTGAAAAAGACCCTGATGCTGGGAAAGAGTGAAGGCGGGAGGAGAAGAGGATGACAGAGGATGAGAGGGTTGGATGGCATCAGGGACTAGACAGACTTAAATTTAAGCAAGCTCTGGGAGTTGATGATGAACAGGGAAACCTGGCGTGCTGCAGTACAAGAGGTTGCAAAGAGTCAGGCACAACTGAGCAGCTGAACTGAACTGATCTGTATTTTATGCTTAATTGTTGTCATTCATCTCTTATTGTGCCTAACATGAAAATTAAATTTTATCATAAATAAGTATGTACAGGAAAAATATGGTACATATAATGTGAGGCTGTGTGTGCTTAGACACTCAATCATGTCCAACGCTTTGGGAACCCATGGACTGTAGCCCATCAGGCTCCTCTTCCCATGAGATTCTTCCAGCAAGAATTCTGGAGTGGGTTGGCATTTTCTCCTCCCGGGAATCTTCCCAACCCAATGATCAAACTCACATATCCTGTGTCTCCCACATCAGCTGTCAAATTCCTTACCAGTATCAAGGCTATGGTTTTTCCAATAGTCATGTATGGATGTGAGAGTTGGACTGTGAAGAAAGCTGAGCACTGAAGAATTGATTCTTTTGAAGAAGACTCTTGAGAGTCCTATGGAATGAAAGGAGATTTAACCAGTCCATTCTGAAGGAGATCAGCCCTGGGATTTCTTTGGAAGGAATGATGGTAAAGCTGAAACTCCAGTAATTTGGCCACCTCATGTGAAGAGTTGACTCACTGGAAAAGACTCTGATGCTGGGAGGGACTGGAAGCAGGAGGAGAAGGGGACGACAGAGGATGAGATGGCTGGATGGCATCACTGTCTCAATGGACACGAGTCTGAGTGAAGTCCAGGAGTTGGTGATGGTCAGGGAGGCCTGGCGTGCTGCGATTCATGGGGTCGCAAAGAGTCAGACATGACTGAGTGACAGAACTGAACTGAACTGAGTGCCACCTGGGAATCCCATAGAGTTCAGAATTGGCCACAATTTCAGGAATCCCCTGCGGATCTTGGAACACATCCTTTTCACATAAGGAGGTCTACTGCATATTCTCAGTGTCCTTCACATTGTGCTCATTTTCACCTATATCACACTAAATCAGGCCTTTATAACATTTATAAATGTTATATGTTTATAAATCCATATTATAATGGATTTGTCATTATAATAGTCTTCTCACTGGTCTACTGCCTTCTCTCTCTTCAAGGCAACATTCTGCAGCATGATTAATCTTCCTAAATTATAACTCTGCCAATAACCTGCTTACATCCTCACCCCCTCTTCAGTACCTACCAAATTAAGGATGTACTTCTCTTTGCATTCAGTTCCTCTGAGACACTGTTGAACTACTTTACAGAAGCATCTCCAAAATGCTGCCAAACACAGAGACCAAACTGTGGCAAAAACCTCCAACATTAGTGCTTTTGCTCATAATATATTATTTATCTAGAATGTCCTCCCTTAATTCTTCTGCCTGTGACAATTCTGCCTATACATCTCACACATGAATCTCTTTGTTAACATATTCCTATTTCTCTTAAAGTGTTGTATCCTACCTCTGTTGAATATGTGTGATCATGTGTTAGTATTTTTTATATCCTCAAGCCACTTCAATTAGGGCAAGAACAACAGTGCTTCACCAAATTTGTATCTTTCTTTGCTTCTTGCAAAGGTATCATAGTCAATAAGCTCTGATTATATGCATGTGGGGACTTCCTAAGTGGTTCTAGAGGTAAAGAATCTGCTTGCCAACACAGGAGACACAAAAAACACAGCTTCGACCATTGGGTCAGGATGATCCCCTGGAGTAGGTAGTGATAACCCTCGTATTATTTCTTAGAAAATCCAACAGACAGAGGAGCCTGTTAGACTACAGTCCATGGGGCCACAAAAAGTCAGACATGACTGAGCGCACACATGTACATGGAAAAAAGTAAGCTGAAGCCAGGAATATGAACAAGAAAATGCCTAAAGATTTCTAGAAGCTAGTGATTTTCAATCTTTTTAAATTATCCTATTCTGAAACTTCTGAATGATGCAACTTTTTTCACAAGGGAGATCTATGTATTGATATTCAGTTAATCAGGTATTTGGAACAGTCTATGGATGGATGTACGTATGCAGGTCAGGAAGTAACAGTTAGAACTGGACATGGAACACCAGACTGGTTTCAAATAGGAAAAGGAGTACATCAAGGCTGTGTATTGTCACCCTGCTTATTTACCTTATATGCAGAGTACATCATGAGAAATGCTGGACTAGAAGAAACACAAGCTGGAATCAAGATTGCCGGGAGAAATATCAATAACCTCAGATACGCAGATAACACCACCCTTATGGCAGAAAGTGAAGAGGAGCTAAAAAGTCTCTTGATGAAAGTGAAAGTGGAGAGTGAAAAACTTGGCTTAAAGCTCAACATTCAGAAAACTAAGATCATGGCATCCGGTCCTATCACTTCATGGCAAATAGATGGGGAAACGGTGGAAACAGTGTCAGGCTTTATTTTTCTGGGCTCCAAAATCACTGCAGATGGTGACTGCAGCCATGAAGTTAAAAGACGCTTACTCCTTGGAAGAAAAATTATGACCAACCTAGATAGCATATTTAAAACCAGAGACATTACCTTGCCGACTAACGTCTGTCTAGTCAAGGCTATGGATTTTCCTGTGGTCATGTATGGATGTGAGAGTTGGACTGTGAAGAAGGCTGAGCACTGAAGAATTGATTCTTTTGAATGGTGGTGTTGGAGAAGACTCTTGAGAGTCCCTTGGACTGCAAGGAGATCCAACCAGTCCTTTCTGAAGGAGATTAGCCCTGGGATTTCTTTGGAAGGAATGATGCTAAAACTGAAACTGCAGTACTTTGACCACCTCATGCGAAGAGTTGACTCATTGGAAAAGACCCTGATGCTGGGAGGGATTGGGGGCAGGAGGAGAAGGGGACGACAGAAGATGAGCTGACTCAATGGACGTGAGTCTGAGTGAACTCCGGGAGATGGTGATGGACGGGGAGGCCTGGCGTGCTGCAGTTCAGGGAGTCGCAAAGAGTGGGACACGACTGAGTGACTGAACTGAACTGAACTGATGGACAGAGGAGCCTGGTAGGCTACAGTCCATGGGGTCACGAAGAGTCGGACATGACTAACCGACTTCACTTTCATTTTCATGCATTGGAGAAGGAAATGGCAGCCCACTCCAGTATTCTTGCCTGGAGAATCCCAGGGATAGGAGCCTGGTGGGCTGCCATCTATGGGGTTACACAGAGTTGGACATGATTGACATGACTTAGCAGCAGCAGCAGCGAGTTTCTTAAGGCCTAGAAAAATCTAAGTTTCTTTATAAACACTTTGCATAGCAAGATTTAACCATGGATCTAGAAGCAACTGTTATGCACTTGAAATATTGATGAGTATAAATGTTTTGAAGAGATATCTACAACTAATATAATGGTCTACAAAAATATCTATTAATTAAATAATTGACAAATCTCAGGTGTCACTAAGATTTCTGTGATTTATCATTAAAGTTATAGATAATAAATTAGGTTTGTTGCCTATACTGATAAATAAAGGTGTTAAAGAAATATTTCAGTTAAAACTTAAAACAATCTTCTCAACCTTCTAACTCTGCCATTGTATCAGTTTCATCATGGTAAAGTAATCTCAAAGCATATTTATATATTTTAAAGAATCTTAGTATGGTTTTTTTTGCAATGCCCACTGAGACACCCTGCATCATTCTAAAATGTCTCAAAGCAATAGATTTGCCTCGATATCCAAAAATCTACAAATAATGATGCCCAAGAAAATTCTATAATAATTATTTTAAAACTGCAAAGACCCTATTCCAAATAAGGTCACATTCTGGGTTCTGAGTCAGCCTAATTTTTATTTAGAGTACATTATTCAGCCTACTCTTCTGTGCGCTTAGTCACTCAGTCATGTGCTACTCTTTGTGACCAAAGAGTAGCCCGCCAGGCTCCTCTGTTCATGGGGATTCTACAGGCGAGAATCCTGGAGTGGGTTGCCTTGCCCTCCTCCAGGAGATCTTCCCAACCCAAGTCACCCACTTGACAGGTGGATTCTTTACCATCTGAGCCACCAGGGAAGCCCAAGTCAGCCTACTACAATTACTAAAACAGAAATATTTCCCATTACTTTGCCAGCAAAGGTCTGTCTAGTCAAGGCCATGGTTTTCCAGTAGTCATGTATGGATGTGAGAGTTCCACTGTAAGGAAAGCTGAGTGCCAAAGACTTGATGCTTTTGAACTGGTGGTGTTAGGGAAGACTTTTGAGTCCCTTAGACTGCAAGGAAAGCCAACCAGTTCATCCTAAAGGAAATCAGTCTTGAATATTAATTGGAAAGACTGAAGCTGAAGCTGATACTCCAATATTTTGGCCACCTGATTCAAAGAACTGACTCTTGGAAAAGACCCTGATGCTGGGAAAGATTGAAGGCAAGAGAAGGGGGTGACAGAGGATGAGATGGTTGGATGGCATCACTGACTCAATGGACGTGAGTTTGAGTAAGCTCTGGGAGTTGGTGATGGACAGGGAGGCCTGGTGTGCTGCAGCTCATGGGGTCTCAAAGAGTCGCCAAGACTGAGTGACTGAACTGAACTGAACTGAACTTTGTCCTAAAGTAACCACCAATAGAAGCTTGGTTATTCAGTCTCTAGTGTAAAAATAAGAATTAAAAATAAGAATAATGATAATTGATATTACTTTGGTGGGCCCTAAATTCATGACTGGTTGGTTGTGCTTAGTTGCTCAATTGTGTCTGATGCTTTGCAACCCCATGGACTGAAGCCTGCAAGACTCCTCTGTCTATGGGGATTCTCCAGGAAAGAGTATTGGAGAAGGTTGCCATGCCCTCCTCCAGCGGATCTTCCCAAACCAGGAACTGAACCCAGGTCTTTCACACTGCAGGTGGATTCTTTACCATCTGAAACAACAGGGAAGCCCAGCCATGACTAAATCCTTATAAAAAGTGGAAAAGACATACAAAAACAAATGGACAGAAGAATGTCATGTGAAAGTAGATGGAGAGATTGGAACAATGTAGTTATAAGCCAAGGAATACCGAAGATTTTCAGAAATAACCAAAAAGAAAGCATTCTTTCCATGTTCTTCAGTTTGTTGTTGTCCAATCACTTATCTGTATCTGACTCTTTGCGACCCCATGGCTGCAGCACACCACGCTTCTTGTCTTTCACTACCTCCTCGAGTCAGCTCGAATTCATATCCATTGTCAGTGATGTGATCCAACCATGTTGCCCTCTGTCGTCCCCTTCTCTCACCTTCAATTTTCCCAGCATCAGGGTCTTTCCCAATGAGTCAGTTCTTCGCATCAGGTGGCCAAAGTGTTGGACCTTTAGCTTCAATATCAATCTTTCCAAGGAATATTCGGGGTTGATTTCCTTTATGATTGATTGGTTTGAGAGAGCGCACTGCAGACAGCTTGATTTTGAAACTGTAGCCTCCAAGAATGTGAAAGAATAAACGTGTCTTATTTCAGGCCACTCACTTTGTGTCAGTAGCCCCAGGAAATAAATACATTGCCTAATGTTTCACAGAAATTCTATTTTCAAGGATCATGGACAATCATATTTAATTCATCTATGACATTTATTAGGAAAAGCTATATATCTCAGGTGTTAATAATCCAAATGTTTCACAATAGTTGACCTCTGTATATATACATTAAGATATATGCATATATGTATATGTGTATTGAAGATGTATATATGTAATGTACAGAACAGCAGATAAAAGCTTAGGTTGTGTAGTCAAATAAAGCTAGATGTGAATTCCAGGTTCACCCCTTATTATCTGAGTCTTTGGATAAGAAAGTTAACACCTTTATGCCTCAGCTTTTTATTAACAAAACTGACAGTTAGCAAGAGCTATCTCATAACGTTTTTGCAATAATTGAAAGACATAATGTACATAAAATTATTTGGTAAATGGTGCAAAATAGGCATGCTACAATGCTAGCTGTTGATGTTAATTTGGTATTTTTCTATAATACAATTATTGCTATGTATCATTACTGTCTTTAGGGGAAAAAATTAATTCCTCTTTCAAAGTTCCTGCAGTCTGATAAAATTAGAACTTCCATCAATGCTTTTCTTCCCATTTTGGGGGAAAAAAACTATTTCCATAGGCTGGAAATTTATCTTGTTGGTAAGATGGAGAAGTTTGCTATTTAGCAGAGTCTAGCCAATAAAAGGTCAGCATTGCCAAAGAAAGGCAATGCTAAAGAATGTTCAAACTACCACACAGTTGCACTCATCTCACACACTAGCAAAGTAATGCTCAAAATTCTCCAAGCCAGGCTTCAGCCAGGCTTCTGGAACTGTGAAATTCCAGATGTTCAAGCTGGATTTAGAAAAGGCAGAAGAACCAGAGATCAAATTGTCAACATCCATAGGGTAACCAACAAAGCAAGAGAGTTCCAGAAAAACGTGTACTTCTGCTTTATTGACTACGCTAAAGCCTTTGACTATGTGGATCACAAAAAACTGTGGAAAATTCTGAAAGAGAAGGGAATACCAGACCACTTGACCTGCCTCTTGAAAAATCTGTATGCAGGTCAGGAAGCAACAGTTAGAACTGGACTTGGAACAACAGACTGTTTCCAAATCAGGAAAGGAGTACATCAAGGCTGTATATTGTCACCTTGCTTATTTAACTTATATGCAGGGTACATCATAAGAAATGCTGAGCTGGATGAAGCACAAGCTGGAATCAAGATTGCCAGGAGAAATATCAATAACCTCAGATATGCAGATGACACCACCGTTATGGTAGAAAGTGAAGAAGAATGAAAGAGCCTCTTGATGAAAGTGAAAGAGGAGAGTGAAAAAGTTGGCTTAAAACTCGACATTCAGAAAACTAAGATCATGGCATCTGGTCCCACCACTTCATGGAAAATAGATGGGGAAACAGTGGAAACAGTGACAGACTTTATTGGGGGGGGGCTCCAAAATTACTGCAGATGGTGACTGCAACCATGAAATTAAAAGACGCTTGCTCCTTGGAAGAAAAACTATGACCAACCTAGACAGCATATTAAAAAGCAGAGATATTACTTTGCCAACGAAAGTCCATCTGGTCAAAGCTATGGTTTTTCCAGTAGTCATGTGTGGGTGTGAGAGTTGGACTATAAAGAAAGCTGAGTGCCAAAGAATTAATGCTTTTGAATGGTGGTGTTGGAGAAGACTCCTGAGAGACCCTTGGACTGCAAAGAGATCCAACCAGTCCATCCTAAAGGAAATCAGTCCTGAATATTCACTGGAAGGATTGATATTGAAGCTGAAACTCCAATACTTTGGCCACCTGATGTGAAGAACTGATTCATTGGAAAAGACCTTAATGCTGGGCAGAATTGAAGGTGGGAAGAGAAGGGGATGACAGAGGATGAGAGGGTTAGATGGCATCACTGACTCAATGGACATGAGTTTGAATAAGCCTAAGGAGTTGGTGATGGACAGGGAGGCCTGCTGTGTTGCAATCCATGGGATCTCAAAGAGTCAGATATGACTGAGCAACTGAACTGAACTGAGCCAATATTTTAGGCTTGCCTGGTGGCTCAGATAGTAAAGAATATGCCTGCAATGCAGGATACTGGGTTCAATCCCTGAGTCTGGAAGATTCCCTGGAGAAGGTAATGGCAACCCACTCTAGTCTTCTTGCCTGGAGAATTCCATGGACAGAGCAGCATGGCAGGCTACAGTCCATTTGATCACAAAGAATTGGACACGGCTGAGTAACACACAGACAGACACACACACACACACACACACACATACACACACACACAAGCCATGTTACATTAGCTATCCACATCCTCACTCTGAACCTCAGAGGTTTAAACCATCAAAGGTTTCTGTTTCACTCATCCTACATGCCTGTTTCAGGGCAGCTGGTAGTTCTGTTCCATACCTACCCCATTCAGTGGCCCAGGCTTACCCCATATCTACCATCTCTATGGCAAGAGAGTTGAGAAATCTTCCTCTAAGAAATGATACCTTTTCTCACATGTCATTGGCTAAAGTTATATCTAACTCTGTGGGTGCAGAAAAGTGCAATTTTACTATGTGCCTAAAAGCAAAAGAAAAAACAAAAGTGCTTAGTGATCATTCGTTCTAACTGCCAAGGTGTATCTTGTACTGACCCATGCGTTTTTCTGGGCAAGTGCAGTATGAACATTTCCCCTTCTCCAGAGAATAAAGATGCCTGATACCCACCCCCCACCCAGGCATCTTCATCTAGTTCCCCACGTCCACAGGGAGAGTTGTGTCATTTTGTCTATCAGCTGAGCCTCTGCCTGAGAGAATAGCTCAACTCAGGAGAGAGAGGACTCAAGTTTAAGGTCTATTATATTAATCTAGCTTTATACATAATAAGGCATATGGTTTAATTCCTATGTAACTCCAAATTCTATCTCTCCACTTTAAAAATATCTGACAGTAAAGAGAATAATTAATCATTATTAATAAATGGAATTCATCAGAAACCTCAACATTTAAGGACACACATCATCCTGCAGTATATTTTTGCCAAAAGTTCATAATTTCAATTTACTCCTGAAAAAAACATCAGACTCAAATAGAAACATTTTACACAATTTTTGGCCATTTAAAAATATAAAGATCATGAAGACAAAGAAAGACAAGAACTCTTCTAGATTAAAAGAGAGACTAAGGAGATGTGAAAACTAAGTGAAATATGGGATCCTGCATTGGATTCACTTTTTAAAGTGAATAAAATTCACTTTAATTCCTTTTTAAAGGAATAAAAATTAAAATACTGAGATATGTGACAAGATTTGGAACAGTATTGCAGAAATGCTAATTTCATGTTTTTGATTATTGTGTTTACATAAAATACTACCATTTAGGTGTATGTGTGCTCAGTCATGTCTGACTTTTTGGGATTTCATGAACTGTAGCCTGCTAGGCTCCTCTGTTGCTGGAATGCTCCAGGCAAAAATACTGGAGTAGGTTGCCATTCCCTTCTCCAGGGGATCATCACAACTCAGGCATCGAACCTGCATCTCCTCAGTTGGCAGGGAGATTCTTTACCACTGAGCCACCTGGGGAGAAGGTAGATGAGAATGTCTTGGTCTATTTTTTATGATATTTGATATAAAATTATTTCAAAATCAGAAGTTTAAAATGAAAGAATAACCTTTAAAGAAAGAGCACAACAATTTTGAGAAGCAAAAACCTGGGCAGAAGCACTTCCAATTTCCTTGCCCAAATCATTGTCTTCCTGGAATTCTCCATTTTTGCTTAATTCAAAGTATTAACCATCCCCACCCACACTGTTGTTGGTGGTGGTGGTGTTAAGTTCCTCAGTCATGTCCGACTTTGCAACCCCATGGACTGCAGCAGCACTCAGGCTTCCCTAACCGTCACCATCTCCCGGAGTTTGCTCTTACTCATGTCCATTGAGTTGGTGATATCATTCAGCCATCTCATCCTCTGTCATCCCCTTCGACTCTTGCCTTCAATCTTACCCAGCATTAGGGTCTTTTCTAATGAGTTTGCTCTTTGCAGGAGATGGCCAAAGTACTGGAGCTTCATCTTCAGCATCAGTCCTTCCAATGAATATTGTGTTGATTCCCGTATTACCAAGGCTAATAATTCTAAGCATATTTTGTGGTTGGCCCTGTTGGATTATCTTTATCTCTCTTCTTTCTTGGCAGTCACCCTGGGAATTGATCCATGTCTCTGAGACTCCTATTTAGAACAAGTCACTTGTACACTTCTGGAATTTATTTGCTTAAAGGAAAAGAGAGATTTCATATAAAAAAAAGTGTATCTTGTGCATCACAATATAATTTAAAATGCCATTTTGCCTTTGTGAACTCAAGGAAAATGTAATTATTAATTATGATGATGCTGTTTAATCACTACATTTGCAACGTTTGCTTCAAACCTAGTGACAAGTTCTGTTTTGAAAACAACCACTTTTGATGATACAGTCAATAATTAGAAAACCAATGATCAGTGAGCTTACTCAGACACTTGAACCATCAAAAGAGGACACAAATTTGATCCAATCTTTCTAAGGAAAATTATGCTTCAGTGCAACTACTTAGTTCCACTTACATAACCTGGCTGCTAAATAGAATTTTTCTTTCCCTCTTACGTGCATGCTCAGTCTCTCAGTCGTGTCCAGCTCTTTGTGATTCCATGGACTGTAATCTACCAGACGCCTCTGTCCATGGAATTTCCCAGGCAAGAATACTGGAGTAGGTTGCCACCCCCTTCTCCAGAAGATCTTCCGGACTCAGGGATAGAATTGGCATCGCCTGCATCTCCTGTACTGCAAGCGGATTCTTTATCATTTGGCCACTGGGTCACCATCCCTCTTACTTATTACTTTGCAAACAAATATATGCATTTACTCAAAGGTAGGAGATTTCAAAACTAGTGTTTCTACATCATATCCCATAATCACTAAATTTAGAGTCTTTAATATCTCTTGCCTAAAAGTCTGTCATTATTTGCCTTTTTGCCTCATATGCATGAGCTGAGACCCAGGACACTACATATCATACAAACCTCACACATGCACAAATTGCAAGTCTATCATATACATGCCAAACAAACAAGCAAATGCCACCAATTCATAAAGGAAAATGGTCCCAAAACTCCTATTGCTGATTTCGAAGTTCTGTATAACCTGATCCCTCTCCAGTCTCCTGCCTTGTTGCTGCTGCGCTGCTAAGTCACTTCAGTCGTGTCTGACTCTGTGCAACCCCATAGACGGCAGCCCACCAGACTCCCTCGTCCCTGGGATTCTCCAGGCAAGAACACTGGAGTGGGTTGCCATTTCCTTCTCCAAACTCCTGCCTTGTTACCACATGGTAAAAGTACTCTCCCCTGACATGCCTTTGCCTGAGATGGATCCCCGGGCCTGAAATCTCATCCACTCCAATGGCGTTAATTAGTAACAGTATGTTGGAGAATTTCTCCATGATGTTAGTAGCCCAGTTTTCCCTACTGAACTCCAGACCACATTTTCAGATGTTTATTGGTCTTTTTCAGTTTAAAGTCTTATAGTTCCTCAAATTTAGAGACCCTAAAGAATCACCACCTTCTCTACCACTCAAACCTATTTCTTCTTTTTTTTTTAATTTAAATTTATTTATTTTAATTGGAGGCTAATTACTTTACAATATTGTATTGGTTCTGCCACACATCAACATGAATCCACCACGGGTGCACACGTGTTCCCCATCCTGAACCCCCCTCCCACCTCCCTCCCCATACCCTCCCTCCAGGTCATCCCAGTGCACCAGCCCCAAGCATCCTGTATCAAACCTGGACTGGCGATTCATTTCTTATATGATATTATACGTGTTTCCATGACATTCCCCCAAATCATCCCACCCTCTCCCTCTCTCACAGAGTCCAAAAGACTGTTCTATACATCTGTGTCTCTTGCTGTTTCGCATACAGGGTTATTGTTACCCATCTTTCTAAATTCCATATATATGCATTAGTATACAGCCAGGACATGGAAGCAACCTAGATGTCTATCAGCAGATGAATGGATAAGAAAGCTGTGGTACATATACACAATGGAGTATTACTCAGCCATTAAAAAAAATACATTTGAATCAGTTCTCATGAGGTGGATGAAACTGAACCCTATTTCTTCTTATTTGTTCTCTATATCCAGGAATGAAACTATATTGCAGCAATGGCCTCAAGTTAGAAATTAACTCTAATCATTTTTTTTCTCTCTTGTATATGTCATGCATTTGTTGTTGTTCAGCTGCCAAGTTGTGTCTGAGTCTTTGTCACCCCATGGACTGCAGCACGCCAGTCTTCCCTGTCTTTCACAATCCCCTGAAGTAAGCTCAAATTCATGTTAAGTAGGTGATACTAGCCAGTCATCTCACACTCTGCCACCCTCTTCTCTTGCTTTCAGTCTTTCCCAGCATCAGGGAAATCCAATGAGTCAGCTCTTCTCATCAGGTGACCAAAGTAGTGGAGCTTCATCGTCAGCATCAGTCCCTTCAATGAGTATTCCAGGTTGATTTCCTTGAGGACTGATTGTTTTGATCCCCTTGCAGTCCAAGGGACTCTCAAGACTCTTGTGCACCACAATTCGAAAGCATCAATTCTTCTGTGCTCAGCCTTGCTTATATTCCAACTCTCACATCCACACATGACTGAAACATACCCAAAGCTATATCTTGTTAAAGACCTAACAGTATCTTGAATCCACTCGTTTCTTTCCATTCCCACTCCAGTCCTCTAAACGGACACCATCTTATCTCTAACTATGATTATTTAACTATTTTCTCTAGTCTCTTCATCTGTCCTCCTAAGTATGAGGAGACTTTCCTGTGTATTTTTTTCTAATATAGACATCAGCCTCCCCAACTAGACTACATCTCTATTTTTTAAAATTGTAAAAAAATTGCATGCCTTGTATAGCCTATAGTGTATATTCAGTTTTTGTAATTATTGTTAAAAATGTATAAAGTACTGGTGAAAATTAAAAGTGATAATTTTGTTAGCCACAATGAAATGAATAGAAGAGAGCTCTATGATACAGAAAAAAAAAATACTACAAGGGATAGATCTAGAACCAATTTCTTAAGAGCTGATTTGTGCTAATAGCAATTTAAGAATATAATAGATAGGAACTGGAGTCTTGATTTGTATATGGATGTAGTTTCCAGTTGCCTAAAATCATTTACTTCTTCGCCTTCACAAAACCAAAGCTGGACTTCTTGATTGTTAAGACAGTCTCCCATTCTGAGCACTTGGCACATCAAAAGATCTGGGGGTCACTTACATCAAAGTATCCTTGATGATAAAAGAGATTTTTCACCTAGATAAAACCTAAAAGTCTCCATGGGATATTGATTTATTATTGGACCCTTGTTCTAAGATCAAACATGTCCCATCTCAGCCAGAAACCAATCTACACAAGGTATCAATTGATTAAAAAGTGAGAAGCTGGAAGGTGAAACCAATCAAATGCCAGGGTTTGCATACTTTCATCCTTGAACACTGAGGTTTTTGAAGAATGTTCCATTCACATCCTTGTAAAAACAGAGGCAGCCTCTTCATTTAAGCTACCCACTGTGAATCATGCAGGGAAGTGTGAGTCGTTTTATAGTCAATCAAATCAAATTCAAACAAAAAATTAAAGTCATTAATGTCAAGAATTAATAAACCCATTGACAAATCTATTGAAAATCAGAGTACCACTCCTGTTTCTTTGTCCTAATCTTTTGACCCTAGAGCTTTGGATTTATAATGATATAACTAACATGTCCTCACCCCTTTAAAAATAAATACTTTACTATTTCTGCTTTGCAAATAAGTTCATCTGTACTATTTTTCTAGACCCCACATATAAGCATTGTGTGCATTCATGCTTAGCTGCTCAGTCTTGTGTTCAACTCTTTATGACCCTATGGACTATATTCTGCCAGGCTCCTCTATTCATGGGCTTTTTCAAGCAAGAATACTGAAATGGGTTGCCATTTCCTCCTCCAAGGGATCTTCCTGACCAGGGATTGAACCTGGGTCTCCTGCATTGACAGGCAGATTCTTTTCTGCTGAGCCATCAGGGAAGCCCCACATATAAGCATTAACATACGATATGTGTTTTTCTCATTCTGACATAGAGGATAAACGTATAGTTACCAAGGGGCTGGGGCGGGATGGATGAAGAGATTAGGATTGATGTATATCCACTACTATGTCGAAACAGACAGCTGGTGAGGGCCTCGTTAGTGTTAGTGTTAGTCACTCAGTCATGCCCGACTCTTTGCGACCCCATGGACTGCAGTCCTCCAGGCTCCTCTGTCCATGAGATTTTCCAGGCAAGGATACTGGAGTGGGTTGCCATTTCCTTCTCCAGGGGATCTTCCAAACCCAGGGATCGAACCCGAGTCTCCTGCACTGCAGGCAGATTCTTTACCGACTGAGCTACAAGAGAAGCCTGGTGAGGGCCTACTCTATGGCAAAAGGAAAAATAAAGGTACAATCTGTTTGTGGGACATATATTAAGTTAACTAAAAAATTTCATTTCAGTATGTATTCCGTATGACAAATACTGTTTGATTTTACTTATACAAGGTACCCAGAATAGTCAAATTCATAGAATCAGAAACTGCATCAGTAGATGTTAGGGGCCAGGGGTTAGGAGGCTGGGGAGGGGGAATGGGAATTGGTGTTTAATTGGGACAGAGATTCAGTTTAGGAAAGTGAAAAATCTGAGCGATTGGATAATGGTGAGAGTTGTACAACAATGTGAATGTTCTTAGTGCCTCTGAACTATACAGTTAAATATGCTTAAAATAGTATGTTTTATATTATGTGACTTTTACCACATCAAAACATTTAAAATTAAAAATAGATAAATAAATAATTTCCTCCATGAACACAGGCAGTTAATTCAAATGTGTATCATTTTGCTATTTGTTCAGTGTTCACAAGGCTCTTCCATCAGCTTTAGGATATGTGAAAGTAGATTCACTGCTTTTTTTTTTTTCCTGATGCTCAATTTCAAGCACCAAGCCTGGCACTTAGTAAACATCTAAGTGTTAATGAAGAGACTCACTGATTATATCTGGGCAATTTTGGTACTTTAACTTCATTCTACCTGACATCTAACCATTCTCAAGAGAGACATTTTTCCTATCAAGAGTTCTAAACCTTGGCTGTAAAATTAAAATCACCTAGGAAGCAGTTTTTAAAATACTCAAATTGCTTCATCCCTTACACCAGTTAAATCAGACAAAGACTAAGGGGTCCAAAATGAGTACATCTAAGAATTACCTTGAAGTGCTTTTAACAAGATTCCTGGGCCACAAGTCAGAGAATCTGAATCATTATACTTGGGTGGGGCCTTGGAATCTGCCTTTTAAGAAGTACCCCTAGGTTGTGATCTTTTGTGTTCACATTAAAATGACAGCGCTAGATTTAGTCTTTTCTGTAATGTGTTTGTGTACAGCTCAGCCTGGATTCAACTCTTAAAAAGTCAACAGAATTTGCTGCTGTGTTCCCAGTTTGTTTTGTTCAATGGACACTAAGCCGTGTCTGAGTCTTTGCAACCCATAGACTGCAGCCCAACAGTCTTCCCTGTCCTTCACTGTCTCCCGGAGTTTGCTCAAACTCATGTCCATTGAGTCGGCAATGCTATCCAACCTTCTCATCCTCTGTTGCCTCCTTCTCCTCCTACTCTCAATCTTTCCCAGTGTCAGAGTCTTTTCCAATGAGTCAGCTCTTCACATCAAGTGGCCAAAGTATTGGAGCTTCAGCCTCAGCATCAGTCCTTTCAATGAATATTCAGGGTTAATTTCCTTTAGAATTGGCCGGTTGGATCTCCTTACAATTCAAGGGACTCTCAAGAGTCTTCTCCAGCATACAGTTAGAAAGCATCAATTCTTTGGTGCTCAGCCTTCTTTACGGTCTAACTCTAAAATCTATTCATCACT
Source organism: Capra hircus (assembly GCF_001704415.2). Lineage (NCBI taxonomy): Eukaryota > Metazoa > Chordata > Mammalia > Artiodactyla > Bovidae > Capra > Capra hircus. The sequence goes on along the minus strand of NC_030822.1, from coordinate 12,623,469 downwards.
ACTGGAAAAACCATACCTTTGACTATATGGACCTTTTCTGGCAAAATGATGTCTCTGCTTTTTAATAGGCTGTCTAGGTTTGTTATAGCTTTTCCTCCAGGGAGCAAGAGTCTTTTAATTTTACAGTGTTCACCATAGCCATGGACTAATTATACTGGAAGAAGAATCCCTTCCAGAATATCTACATTTCAAATTGAAAATAATGCCTTCTGAGAAGGCTCTATTATCATCACATGCTAATAATTGATAGCTGAATTTTGCTGTAGTAAATTTAATTCTTAATTGTTGAATGCTCTCTTGCTGATTTGCTTTATGTTAGTTCTACTCTGCCAAACTCCTTCAGGTTATGAATGGTTATAATCATAGAATATGGAGTTAAACCTAGATTTTAGTCCCAGCTCTATTACTTTCTAACTAAATCGTATGTCCACACAGTCTACTCCTCTGTAAAATGAATACAAATGCATCTAATTCATAGGGTTGACTTGCCATCATTTAAATGAAATGCCTAGCTCAGCACACAGCAAACAGTCTGCATTTTTTTAAAGCTACCAACTACTTCTTTACAGTATTTTGTATACTTTCTTGCACCAGGAGCAAGCCTGGGCCTTTTACAGGTATTTACTAAATATTTTCAATTGCACAATAGTAAAAGGGACTCATATTTTTTAAATGTCTACTGGACATGCCTTACTGTGCTAATGCTTTGCATTCATTTTCTCACAACATCGCAGGAAAGTTGACCAGTAGAAAATCACATTCAGAGAGTCTGGGTAATTTAATTAGAGTCAGAATGTGAATGAGAAGCAGCATTGATATTGGAAACTACAGTTGACTTAAATGCCAATATTCTTTCCATTGCACTACACAGAACCAATCTTGAGAGGAGCATATGCGAGGGTCCCCTGCATTCAGGTGGCCTACTCTGGCTGTCTATGGACTCTGACTCTGCTTTCCTATGGAGTAAAGGCATTACAGGGAAAACATTCAAGACAACATACCCACTAATGTTTGCACCTACATTCTAATCCATACATCAGTTGCCCAGGACCCCAGATGTCTCTACCCAAATATCTCTGGGCCAACTGAAAGCAGACTATGGCATGTTTCAGGTCCCAAGGTGGGGCCAGCCTGGTGGATCTGGGAGATTTATCGTCCTTGTGGTCCCTGGAAGAGCTGGATGAAACTGGGTTGGGAGAAGAGGAGATGGGGTTTCAACATTAATTTTCCCCCAAATCACCATGTTCTGGTGGTCCAAGAAAGTCAAATGCTCCCCTGCCTGCCATTCTGGAATCAAGGCAGATTTGTCAATGTGTTTTGTTTTCCAGTTTGTTAGCTTAATGTTGGAGTCAGACACAAATGACTGACTCCATGGGATCACAGAGTCAGACACAAGTGAGCACATATTGTGCGGCCTAATTTACAACTTTTATTGATTTAGTATGTAAATAGGTATGTGGCTTTCCGTTCGTAGCCCTACCCAGAACTCCATGAATGCTATGGGGTGCTGAGTGCTAGGTTGCTTCAGTTGGGTCTGACTCTTTGCAACCCTATGGACTGTAGCCTGCCAGGCTCCTCTGTCCATGGGATTCTCCAGGCAAGAATGCTGGAGTAAGTTGCCATGCCCTCCTCCAGGGGATCTTCCCAACCCAGGGATCGAACTTTCATCTCTTATGTCTCCTGCATTGACAGGCAGGTTCTTTACCACTAGTGCTACCTGAGAAGCTGTGGTGTGAACACCTATAAATAAATATACATTTCTTGTTTGATTTAGGTGAGAAAATTATTATTTAACTCTGATATGTCTTAGAAGCAAGATTATAAGCATGTTTCTTAAAATATATTTAGTAAATACAGTTAGCTTACTGACTTCAAAAAAATGAAATGATTTATGTTAAAAACAAATGAACAAAAAATAATCAAAGGAGAAAATTTTTCACCTACATGATCAAAGGGGAAATCCAAAATCACTGCACATGGTGATTGCAGCCATGAAATTAAAAGACACTTACTTCTTGGAAGGAAAGGTATGACCAACCTAGACGCATATTAAAAAGAAGAGACATTACTTTGCCAACAAAGGTCTGTCTAGTCAAGGCTATGGTTTCTCCAGTAGTCATGTATGGATGTGAGAGTTAGACTATACAGAAAGGTGAGTGCTGAAGAATTGATGCTTTTGAACTGTGGTGTTGGAGAAGACTCTTGAGAGTCCCTTGGACAGCAAGGAGATCCAACCAGTCCATCCTAAAGGAGATCATTTCTGGGTGTTCATTGGAAGGACTGATGTTGAAGCTGAAACTCCAGTACTTTGGCCACCTTATGCAAAGAGCTGACTCCTTTGAAAAGACCCTGATTCTGGGAAAGATTGAGGGCAGGAGGAGAAGGGGATGACAGAGGATGAGATGGTTGGATGCATCACTGACTCGATGGACATGGCTTTGGGTGAACTCCAGGAGTTGGTGATAGACAGGGAGGCCCGGCGTGCTGCTATTCATGGGGTCGCAAAGATCGGACATGACTGCACTGAATCAAAGGGGAAAAGAAATAGGAACATGGAGGCTGATAGATTTTATAAATAGCAATAAAAGGCACATAAAATTAAATAGGCTCCATTATATTTATATTGGGGATCTGGAAAGTGCTAGCTTTAAGTCACCTGGTTCTTATGTCCAGAAAACTGTATTAAGAAATCTTTACACACTGTGAACATCTCACAAAGTGAAGCCAGGGGGCCTCCTCAGTGGTTTCATTAGCATAACTGGATATGTGATATTCCCCACCTGAAACTTTCCAACAAAAGGAGAAACCAGCAAAAGACATAGGCTCTCAGGTAAACTCCATGCTTAAGCTTTTCTGCTCTTTAAAATCATCTTTTATGCAATATCCACATGAAGACATACACATTGGATGACCCCAAATAGAAGGACATTCTGCCTCTAGAAGCAACTAAAAAAATAATTTCCTGTTATTACATATACTATGTTTCTGAAATGCTTTTGAACAACTTGTATTTTTAAAATTTGACTATTTAAAAAATTATTTTTCCTATGTTGGTAAAATTTTAAATAACTTTTTAAGAATATTGTAAAGTAATTAACCTCCAATTAAAATAAATAAATTTATTTTTTAAAAAAAAGAACTCTAATGACAAGTGTTATCTCTATTGAAAATTGGTGCAGGTTAGGTTTAGGAGTAAAGTGAAGAATATGTTAACACCTTTATTGATTGATTCATCCACCAAATAGTCAGTGAGTGAGTGTCTATCACTGTCCCAGGCAAAGAGAGAGGTGCTGAGTAGGTAATAGTCTATATACAATATTTGGCTCACCATTCTTGGAGCTTCTAATATTGCACAGGACCAGCAAACTAAATAGTAAATTTCTGCATATACTAAATAGTAACTATTTCAGTCTTTGTGGGCCAAACAGAGGTTGTTACCTTCCCAGATGATGCTAGTGGTAAAAAATCCAGCTGCCAATGAAGGAAACACAGGAGCTGTGGCTTCGATGCCTGGGTCAGGAAGATCCCCTGGAGGAGAAAATGACAACCCACTCCAGTTTTCTTGCCAAAAGAATCCCATGGACAGAAGAGCCTGATGAGCTAAAGTTAAAAGGGTTGCAAAGAGTCAGACATGACTGAGCATGTAAACACACATGAAGGTATTGAGATATTCAGTGAGAAAACAAACTTCCATAAATTTGCTATCAACATGAGAAATTCAAAACCAGGGTGAAATGGATGGATTTGAGCCCCTGCCATAGTTTGATAACTCCTTGCATAGTGTATAGATAATCTTCTTTCACCAATAATTCAAGGCATACTGTGAAGTAGCAGCTCAGCTTTGACTTAATTTTAGATAGATGCTTTCAACTATCCATTGATCCATTCACTCATTCATCAAATATCTCTTACACTCTTACATTGTGGCAGCCTGATATAAAGATCAATCTTAGTGCATCCTCTCTCTCCATTTCTTTTTAATAAAACTACCCAGTTAATAATAATTATTTGGAAAAATATTTTTTCACACACACCTCTTTTTCAAGTCCTCCATGCACCATATCATTGAGGAAACATAAGCCAGCCCCAATTAGGAGATGAGAAAACTTAGAGGCAATATAAGAATGTAAATTTGAAGTAATACAAGAATGAGAATCTCTTTTTAATATTTAGGTTATTTATTTATTTGGCTGTGCTGGGTCTTCCTTGTGGCACTGAGGAGCCTTACACAGATGTTTTAGTTGTGGCATGTGGCATCTAGTTCCCTGACCAGGGATAGAGCTTGGGCCCCTTGCATTGGGAGTGCAGAGTCTTAGCCATTGGATCACCAGGGATTCCAATACTGAGAATTTCTTAGAGACATTCGGACCGACCTCAAAAACATGCTTCTTTAAAGCAAAATCATCTGTGCACTTTCTTGGATTTTGTGTTTGTGTTTTCCAGTAGAAAGCTGAAGTGTAGGGGGGAGGGCCATGCCTTTTATTCATACCCCCATTCATCCATCTGTCCATTCATCCATTCCTCCATGTTTGTTGAGAACCTATTCTATAGTTGTTGTTGTTCGGTTGCTCAGCCATGTCCAACTCTTTGCGACCCCATGGACTGCATCATATCAGGCTTCCCTGTCCTTCACCATCTCCTGGAGTTTGCTCAAACTCACGTCCATTGAGTCAACAGAGCCATCAAAACCATTTTGTCCTCTGCCATCCCCTCTCCTGCCTTCAGTCTTACCCAGTATCAGGATCTTTTCCAATGAGTTGGCTTTTCGCATTAGGTGGCCCAAGTATTGGAGCTTCAGCTTCAACATCAGTCCTTCCAATGAATATTTAGAATTGATATTCCTTTAGGATTGATGGTTTGATCTCCTTGCTCTCCAAGGGACTCTCAAGAGTCTTCTCTAATACCACAGCTCAAAGGCAGCTATTCTTCAGTGCTCAACCTTCTTTATGGCCCAACTCACATCCATACTTGACTACTGGAAAAAACCATAGCTTTGACTATATGGACCTTTGTCGGCAAAGTAATGTCTCTGCTTTTTAACACATTGTCTAGGTTTGTCATAGCTTTTCCTCCAAGAAGCAAGCGTCTTTTAATTTCATGGCTTCACTCACCATCTGCAGTGATTTTGGAGCCCAAGAAAATAAAGTCTGTCACTGTTTCCATTGTTTCCCCATTTATTTGCCATGAAGTGATGGGACCGGATGCCATGATCTTAGTTTTTGGAATGTTGAGTTTTAAGCCAGCTTTTCACTCTCCCCTTTGACCTTCATTAAGAGGCTCTTTAGTTATTGAGGATAAGATATACACCTAGCCATATGAAACAGACCAACTAGCTTTAACACAGAGTGCCTTTCTCGCTCCTGAAGGGTAAAGTATAAGCTTATCTCAGGAAAGGGTCTGACCCCTTTCCTGAGAAAATAAAAAATTATTGCTTTCCCACCAGATCTCTTATTTACTGAGGTAAACTAATAAACTGACCTTATCCACCCATAGACAGCCCCTTCCCTGTAAACAAAACATCTGAAAAATAGTCATTGAGTAATTCCATCAGTACCAATATCTATCTTTGATTTGAATCTTCTTCCATACAGAATGATTTTAAAATACAGTCACATCCAACTTAGGTCACACAATTCCCTGAAGTAAATCTGTGACAGCTCTGGTCCCCCTGGGCTTCTAGTGGGGTCTTGCCGTAGGCTGTCCTAACCTAGGACACTGGAAAATATCTGTTGCATAGATTGGAGAGAAACAACTTATAAATTTGCTGTTTTTCTAAAATACATAGGTTCTTCAGTATAATAGTTGACCAGTTATTAAAATTCTATTTTATTGGCAATTGTCTAGTGCCAGAGGCCATGCTAATACTTTACTTAAGCTATATTACCTCCCACAAACCCTCATAACTACTTCATGGTGTCATTAGGCTATTATTCTATTTTATAGATGAATAAACTGAGGCTTCAGAGCTTAAATTGTTTTATTCCTCATGAGTGGTGGAGTTGAGATTCAAATAGATGTTCTGAATCCAGGGGCTTAAACTTTTAAGGACTTTACTATAGAGTTGTTTACTTAGTTGTTGCTGTAAGAAATATACTTTCTCCTGTAGAAAACTCATATATAATATTATACAACAAAAGGCAGTATTTTATTATATAGATATATATTTCCTATCAGCAGCTTAGGCAGACTAATCATGGGAAAGATAAACAAGATTAGACTTTTAGGTTGGTTCACTAGCACACATGAGTAGTAAGCGTCATCTTCACATATATTTCTTTTTTTATTGGTTCTTCTATTAAAACAGTATATATTATCATTTTGCCATACATCTGAAACTATCACAATATTGTTAATCAACTATACTCCAATATAAAATAAAAAGTTAAAAATAGTATACATTGATATGCAGTTTAAAATTAAAATGAATAAAAATGAAAAAAAGAAAGGATGAAGAAAGGAAAAAAAAATAGTAACATGATTAACCACATAGGAAATATCAATACTGATAGTGAAATAAACATTTTGAGATAAAACATAATGTTTTAAAAAGAGCTATAGATCGAATACTTTTCTAATAAAGAGGACAATGAAATATTGAGATGTTAGAAGTCATTTAAGTATATTTGTGAAGAAATACGGGCTTTCTCTGGTGGCTCAGATGGTAAAGAACCTGCCTGCAATGTAGGAGACCTGGGTTCGATCCCTGGGTCAGGAAGATTCTAAAGTTATTTTGAAGTGCCTTTATTTTCATCCTCTAACGTGATCTCTTAAGAGGTTATTTTCAGCACAGGCTTCAGTATAAATATCCAGAAGCAGAATCACAAACTTCTACCATACCATACTGCTAAATCTGGAGGTAAAGTTCTTCGTTCTTCCTCCCTCCATTTATCTTCCTCTGTCTGAGGAGAAATACATAATAGGATATTAAACCTCCTCAACCACAAAATTTACCTATAAAATTATCTATAAAATTCAGCTTCCTGTTTTCTGTGAAGCTTCTATCTTTCTTATCCCATAAAACGCCTGTGGTTGTCACATCCTTAAAGATGTCCTCTGGTGGGAAATCACAGCTTTGTTTTCCTACATTCCAGGTCCCATCTATACACACAATCTGAAAAATATTAACTCCTTTGAGCCTCAGGGATTGTGTTGGTCATTTATACTCATCATAAAAGTACACAGTTGGCAACTAAGACTATACTTTGCACAAGCAGCCAGTTTATATGGATACACATTTATAATCATTCAGCTGTCAACAAGTATTGTCGTGGTTGTTCAGTCACTAAGTTGTGTCTGACTCTTTGCAACCCCGTGGACTGCAGAACATCAGACTTCCTTGTCCATCACTATCTCCTGGAGTTTGCTCAAACTCATGTCCACTGAATCAGTGATGCCATCCAACAGTCTCATCCTCTGTCATCCTCTTCTCCTCCTGCACTCAATCTTTCCCAGCATCAGGGTCTTTTCCAATGAGTCAGCTCTTTGCACCAGGTGGTCAAAGTATTAAAGCTTCAGCTTCAGCATCAACCCTTCCAAGTCCATTTTAGCCTCCATTGGAAGCTTTATGCTTTGCTTCTACTGATTGCTGGGTTTGCCAATGTGTGTGTGTGTGCTGTGTGTTGTCATGTCCGACTCTTTGCGGCCCCATGGGCGGTAGCCCTCTAGGCTCCTCTGTCCAAGGTATTTTCCAGGCAAGAATACTGGAGCAGGTTGCCATTTCCTGCTCCAGGGGATCTTCCCTACCCAGGAATTGAACTCCTGTCTCTTGTATCTCCTGCACTGGCAGTCAGATTCTTTACCACCAGCACCACCATTACGTAAGATTAATTTGCCTATGGTTACTATAGCTTTTAAATTGGCAGTTTTCACCTCTAGTTTATATCAGAACTGTAAGCTGATCTTTAAAATAATTTCTGCTTTAGCTCCATCATAGACCAGTTCAATCAAAATCTCTGAAACACACATGGAACATGAATATCACAATTTTTAAAAATCTTCCAATGTGCTTCTAATCTAGAGTCAGAATTGAGAAAGGCAGAGCAGAAACAGTTAAGTGGGAAGCAGAGGCTATGTATAAAATCTTTATGGGAAAATAATATGGATAGAAGCTTCTCTTTTCTAGGATTACCAGGCAAAGAAAATTTTCCTTATTGCTCATTATTCCAAATGAATATTTGGAACTTGTTTCAAAGCACTTGGAAGATAGATTGAAAGTTGAAATATATGTCAAGTCAGAATCCTCAAAATATTAGATATTAGATTTAGTGAATTGGGGCACATTTCAACTGGCCTGCCAACTTTCAAATGCTCTGCAATTATTATCCAAAATGTACTTGAAACCAGCTTAATTTATTCTTTTATCTTCTCTTTGATGTAACTATAGATGGAAGTAGAACGCAATGTAATTGTGTTATTTCAGACAATAAAACAAATCATCTACCACAGGGAAGTAATCAAGCCATTTAAATTTATCATGGTTTCCTGAACACCTGTCTTGTTTTTTTGTTTTTTTTTTTTTAGGCCTAAATATATTCCCCTAATAATTCTAGTTGAAAACGAATCATCAACATGGCAAAGTAAATATTTCTTCAAGAAAACAGCATGTTACTGTATCATCTAATCAATGTATAAGCTCAGCATAAAACAATGTGAATGTTTCTAGAGAATACTACCATTTTAGAGGCATTGACTTTATTTCTTTTTTTCATAAAAAGAAAACCTTCTTGATTAAAACCTGTGGGCTAGCTTTCTTTTGATAATAAAATTCTTGTTAATTCGCTTTGATGCAATGAAAAACATTGAAGGTGGTAATAAATTCTGTAACCAATGAAGCACTAAAGGCATTTCAAAGACCTGTTTTAAGTCATGGGCAAGTGTCCAGTGCAAAATTTTACTTATGCATAAATAGCACACTGTTTCAATATCTATAATACTAATGGGCAGTATATAAATGGGAAAGTGAGGAAAAGGTGCTTCTAAAGAATGCAAATATGGGACTGAGTCAAACTATTTCAAATTTTTAATCTATATAAGTTACTGTTTGACTGCTTATGATCATAGAGACTAATTAATTTCTTCCTGAACCAGGGGTTAGAGACTATCTATGAAATGTCAAATAATAACTATTTTAGACTTTTTGTCCTATTGTCCCAACTGCAACTAAACCCTGTCATTATAGTATGAAAGCAAAATCATAAACAATAAGTATATAAACTGATGGGCTTCGCTGTGTTCCAAGAAAATTTAATTTACTAGTGGTGCTTACTGACAGGTAGGGAGTAGTTTGCTGACCCTGATTCAGATAACCCTTCTTGAAAGTGAAATTCTGCTTCTTGGACCCACATCACTAATCTGGAGAGTGTCTATATAGTTTGCAAGATTTTTGATGTATCTGCTGCTTTCTGGTCAGCTGATCTGAGATTTCTGAAACTTTTTGCTAGCATATTTTAGAAAAATCAAGGAATTGGATAAGTCCAAAGGAAATTTGACAGAAAAGAAACCACATTTAAAATAAGTCTGGGGCTTTTAAGATCCCTTCTGACCCATTAATCAACTAAGAGTAGGGAGACTAATTGGGCAAAAATAACCACAAACTATATATAAGTTTGAAGACATGAAATTTTAAAAATAGCCGTTTTGTAAAGGTTTCCTTTAAAATTAACTGACATATTTCTATGGTGTTTGGTAGCTGTCATATGCATTTTACTTTAAAATCCGTTGCATCTTTCTATGTAACACCTTTGTGCTTCAATATAATCATAACCAAGAGTTCTATTTCTCAAACTCCCCCAACCCCTGGATTTAGAGAAAAGCAAATGAACTTAGAATTCTAGAACCGCGTCATGTAGACATTTTCTAAAACTCTTCAGACTTAAAACACACTGCTTGGCAGAAATATGATTGAGGCCAGGAGGTGACATCCTAAGAGCCCGTATTAACAGCTCTGTTGAGGAAGCTAGTCCTTAGACGTATTAAGAAGAGAGACAGACTCGGCATCAACTTTGCAAAATCATAAACTCTGCTTTTCACAATGATTTCTTTTACATCCCTAATGGATTTCTTCAGGGCCACATTTCAAAGTCTTGGGTTTCAGGTCACTGAAAGGATTCTGTAATGCTGAAACACATTTCCAAGACACAGAAATGGTTTAGGACCAGAGTTTTTGTGTATGATTAACCTTTGTGGGGCATGTTCCCTTTTATGGATCTGTAAAAGAGAGGCTGAGTGAAATTTTATTATTCGCTTCTTTCTTCAGTTCTTTCTTTGAGGAACTTATTAATCAAACAGGATTTAATAAAGCAGTCTTTATATATAAGCAACAAATAGAGTGCCTGTTCCCTGAGACTAGGAATTATAAGGAAAGGAATAAAAAGGATATGCAATTCTGGCCTGAGTTTTCTCTCTCTGGAATAGACTCTTTAAATTCATTCCTTATTTTTCTCTCTCTCTCTCACACACAAAGACATCACATAGTCTTAATGATGGGGGCAACTGGGAAACCTGAGGAATATAGAAACAATTTCATGAACCTAAGAGTGATCTGAACTAATAATTCAATAAATGTTGTCTGTTAAAAATTTAACAAAAGTGCAATAATATTAATTAACATTATCAATAATGTAAATACACAAATGACATACTGGGGAAAAACTTTTTCTCAGATGGAAAAGGAAAATTAAAATGTGTAAAAATGATTTGGCTTTAAAGTAAAAACCATTTTATTTTCACTATTTTGAATTTGTCTGAAGCCAGTGCTTCCCTGGTGGCTCAAATAATAAAGAATCTGTGGGAATAATAACCCAATCCAGTATTCTTGCCTGGAGAATCCCATGGACAGAGGAGAATCCCATGGACAGAGGAGCTACAGTCCATGGTGTCACCGAGAGTCAGACATGACAGATCGACTTTCACTTCCAGGGTACAAATTGGTAAAAAGTGAAAGTACACTATTCAGCTTTCTCCTCTGCTGAATTTAAGCTATTAAACTGCTAGAAGAGATAAACTACGCTTCTATGCATTCACTAAAAATATGTGTCCCTCTTTGCAGCAAAAGAGAAGAATATGAGCATGGGAAAGAACCACATGGATTTACAGCCTTCCCCACCCCCAACCCCTGCCCCCGCAACATGCACACAAATATTACTGTCTTGAAATTTCAAAGAAATAAAAAGTGTTTGGGAATTTGGAGCCCTAAAAATAAGAGCTAAAGTGTAATAACTAGCAATTGGGTGGCTACTATGAAAATAAAAATATTTGAAACTAAAACCCTGAATAGTTGGAATTAGAACAGATGCAATGGCTTGATGATATTTTGCCCTTTTCCTTAAGGCTATTTCTATTCCAAAAATTTATGATTGGAACTCAATGACAAGTGGATAAATCTAATAGAGTATTACTTGATCCAAGAATAGTATGGCTAAATAACAATATTTGTGCCAAATGCTGAAAGGAAGCTTATAAAGCAAATATTTTTTAAAGTAGGACATTTTCCATAGCCATGGAATAGCCAGACAAAGATTTCCAGGTGTCAAATGAGATAAAAAACAATAAAAATCATGTGTTTTGCAAATATGTATATGGTCATGCTTTCATGACCAAATGAATAAAAAGATAAAGGGTAAAAAGAAAAACTCAATACATATATTTGTTTCATTGGATATAAAGTTTAAATGTTTAGTGAACCTTCATTAATCAATTAAAATATGGAAATTAAAGATCATCAACCCCAGGCAAAAAAAAACCTATCAAAATTCCACACTAAATTTTCCATTTTGTGACACACTAAGAAGGCATGAAATGAAATAACAATGGACTTCCATGGATGCACGCTGCTAAGCATCCAGTCAAAGAACCATAAAGAAACTAATGGAAAATTCACATCACTAGTATTATGTTTACAGACTGAGATTGTAATTTCTCTAAATTTCCTATGTCTGATTAAAAACCCCTCTCCTTGCCTCTATTGTGTCTCAATTCTACAATTATTATCTCGATCCAGATGATGTTACCTGCTCAGCATCCTTGATTTTTTCATCATTTAATAGTTAGCATAGAAAGGAGAAAGGGCAGTAGAGTTTAAGATGGTTAGATATCATCACAGACTTGATGGACTTGAAGGACATGAATCTGAGCAAATTCTGGGAGATAGTGGAAGACAAAGAGGAACAGAAATATTTCACTCTGATCTGCACTCCAAGCATGGCAAATCCAGTCATCATGACTCAGCAAAGATGATCCAAGCCTCCTTTTCTAAATGTTGCTTATTAATACAAAGTCAATTATTATTGTGTGATAAATACATATCTTGTGGTATATTGCTGTCAGCATGAACAGGATAGCTTGATGATAATGTTTTATTGAAAAATAAATTAAAAATCATTGTCATTTACTTACCTAGTTAACTTTTCTCTTGGAACAAGTACCAAAAATTTTGAAAAGCTTTCAGATTCTTATATTAATTCTACATGTGATACAATTAAACATTAACTGAGAAGCCCTTGAGATGGAAGAGATGTATTATAATGCTTATTGTCTATGTCTTGGTGTTCACATCTTGCCATAGTTATCTGCATTCTGGAAACCTGCAATCTGGTACCTAGTGATTTTATTCATTTCATATTGGAGTTTTCACTATTTTTTTTAAACATTATCCTCTGCATTGTACTTATAATTATGCTATGCTGTGCTGTGCTTAGTATCTCAGTTGTGTCTGACTCTTTGGGACCCCCATGGATTATAGTGCACCAGGCTCCTCTGTACATGGGTGGGGATTCTCTAGGCAAGAATAAAGGAGTGGGTTACCATGACCTCCTCCAGGGGATCTTCCCAAACCACAGATCAAACCCAGGTCTTCTGCATTGCCGATGGATTCTTTACTGTCTGAGCCACAAGGAAAGCCCATTCACAACTATAAAAGCCTTCATATCTCCCATTCACCACAGTTCTTATCTCACTATATTGGAAAATGGCAACCGTACTTTTTTGCGCTGAGCTACCATACAGCAGTTAATTAGTTATTAATAGGTGGCGATAGTGGTAAAGAACCTGTCTGCCAACTCAGGAGAAATAAAAGATGTGGGTTTGATCCCTGGGTCAGGGAAGACGGAAGAAGGCATAGCAACCAACTCCAGTATTCTTACCAGGTGAATCCCATGGACAAAGGAGCAAGGTGGGTTAGAGTCCATGGGGTGGCAAAGAGTCTGACACAACTGAAGCTATTTATGACACAAATACACGATCTAAATTCATTCCCATAATGGACTCCCTAATATTTTGAATTTCATGTTCCATTCAGTTCAGTTCAGTCGCTCAGTCGTGTCTGACTCTTTGCGACCCCATGAATTGCAGCACGCCAGGACTCCCTGTCCATCACCAACTCCCAGACTTCACTCAAACTCATGCCCATAGATTCGGTGATAGCATCCAGCCATCTCATCCTCTGTCATCCTCTTCTCCTCCTGCCCTCAGTCTCTCCCAGCATCAGGCTTTTCCAATGAGTCAACTCTTCGCCTGAGGTGGCCAAAGTATTGGAGTTTCAGCTTTAGCATCAGTCCCTCCAAAGTAATCCCAGGGCTGATCTCCTTCAGAATGGACTGGTTGGATCTCCTTGCAGTCCAAGAGACTCTCAGAGTCTTCTCCAACACCACAGTTCAAAAGCATCAATTCTTTGGCACTCAGCTTTCTTCACAGTCCAACTCTCACATCCATATATGACCACTGGAAAAACCATAGCCTTGACTGGACGGACCTTTGTTGGCAAAGTAACGTCTCTGCTTTTCAATATACTATCTAGGTTGGTCATAACTTTTCTTCCAAGGAGTAAGCGTCTTTTAATTTCATGGCTGCAATCACTATCTGCAGTGATTTTGGAATCCTGAAAAATAAAATCAGCCTCTGTTTCCACTGTTTCCCCATCTGTTTCCCATGAAGTGAGGGGACCAGATGCCATGATCTTCGTTTCCTGAATGTTGAGCTTTAAGCTTTTCCAATTTCCTCTTTCACTTTCATCAAGAAGCTTTTTAGTTCCTCTTCACTTTCTGCCATAAGGGTGATGTCATCTGCATATCTGAGGTTATTGATATTTCTCCCAACAATCTTGATTCCAGCTTGTGTTTCTTCCAACCCAGCGTTTCTCATGATGTACTCTGCATAGAAGTTAAATAAGCAGGGTGACAATATACAGCCTTGATGTACTCCTTTTCCTATTTGGAACCAGTCTGTTGTTCCATGTCCAGTTCTAACTTGCTTTCTGCCCTGCATATAGGTTTCTCAAGAGGCAGGTCAGGTGGTCTGATATGTCTCTTTCAGAATTTTCCACAGTTTATTGTGATCCACATAGTCAAAGGCTTTGGCATAGTCAATAAAGTAGAAATAGATGTTTTTCTGAAACTCTCTTGCTTTTTCCATGATCCAGCTGATGTTGGCAATTTGATCTCTGGTTCCTCTGCTTTTTCTAAAACCAGCTTGAACATCTGGAAGTTAACAGTTCACATATTGCTGAAAAGCCTGGCTTGGAGAATTTTGAGCATTACTTTACTAGCGTGTGAGATGAGTGCAATTGTGCGGTAGTTTGAGCATTCTTTGGCATTGCCTTTCTTTGGGGTTGGAATGAAAACTGACCTTTTCCAATCCTGTGGCCACTGCTGAGTTTTCCAAATTTGCTGGCATATTGAGTGTAGCACTTTCACAGCATCATCTTTCAGGATTTGAAATAGCTCAACTGGAATTCCATCACCTCCATGAGCTTTGCTCATAGTGAGGCTTTCTAAGGCCCACTTGACTTCACATTCCATGATGTCTGGCTCTAGGTGAGTGATCACACCATCGTGATTATCTTGGTTGTGAAGATCTTTTCTGTACAGTTCTTCTGTGTATTCTTGCCACCTCTTCTTGATATCTTCTGCTTCTGTTAGATCCATACCATTTCTGTCCTTAATGGAGCCCATCGTTGCATGAAATGTTCCCTTGGTATCTCTAATTTTCTTGAAGAGATTTCTAGTCTTTCCCATTCTGTTCTTTTCCTCTATTTCTTTACACTGATGGCTGAGGAAGGCTTTCTTATCTCTTCTTGCTATTCTTTGGAACTCTGCATTCAGATGCTTGTATTTCCTTTTCTCCTTCGTTTTTCGCTTCTCTTCTTTTCACAGCTATTTGTAAGGCCTCCCCAGACAGCCATTTTGCTTTTTTGCATTTATTTTTCATGAGGATGGTCTTGATTCCTGTCTCCTGTACAAAGTAACAAACTTCTGTCCATAGTTCATCAGACACTCTATCTATCAGATCTATTCCCTTAAATCTATTTCCCACTTCCACTGTATAATCATAAGGGATTTGATTTAGGTCATACCTGAATGGTCTAGTGGTTTTCCCTACTTTCTTCAATTTAAGTCTGAATTTGGCAATAAGGAGTTCGTGATCTGAGCCACAGTCAGCTCATGTTCCATTAATCTTCCATTAAATGCTAATTTTATTATTCCATTATATACAAAAAGATGAAAGAACCTCCTAAAATGGATTCTTTTGTTATTCAGTAAACTTATCAAAAGTATCTGTTTCTTATTCTCTCAAAATGTTGTGAATTATAAAGCAGTCTGGATATAGAGTTTGTGAGTCTCTAATTATTCAGAAAAGTTTCTTTCTCTCTCATAATAGTGGTTCATTCCTGTCATATAGATCAGAGAGTACAGTTAATTTTTTAAAAATCTAGGGTATCTTTCTGTCATTTTTCAAGCCTAGCTAGATCAAGATTGACAACTTCATTGACTGACCATTGCATTCTCATAAATTAATCATTCTGATATAAGTGTCCATGTGTATTTTTCTTTTCCATGGCTCCTTTATTGCTTATGGAATTAAATCTAAATTCTTTAGACTAGCAGCTAGCTTCCCTTGACCTTTGTCTGCTTCTTATTCTAGTTAATATCAGCTCCCACGAATCTATCTACTTTCACTTTTCATTTCAAATTTCATCTAAGTAGTCTCTCTCATCGACTCCACTTATGCCCTGTCAGTTAATTTCCTCTCTCCATGGTAATACAGTTTCCTTTCCCCTTCTCACTCATTCACATCAACACATACAATCATTTACTAAAACTGTCCTTGCTGAAGTGATCACTAACTTCCTGATTGGCAATTCAGCAGCTATTTTTAAATGCCTTATATGATTATATTTATGCCCTTTGTAAAACTCTATTTGTCTGGCTCTTCTAAATCTCTTGGTTCTCCTCTTCATTTTTTTCTTCTTTGTTTCTTTGTTCATCTGCTTCTTTAAATCTCAGGAACTTAGTCCACGTCAATTTCTATTTCATAAGGCTCTCTCATTATCTTTCCTTGCTTCACTCCTCTTTGCCTGGTAGCAATTTATTTCTTCTCTTTTCCCTTTAAAAGTCAAATAATCCCATGGACAGAGATGCCTAGCAGGCTACAGTCCATGGGGTCACAAAGAGTTGGACATGGCTTAGTGACAAAGCATGCATGCGTGCATTAAAGAAACCTCCTAGGCTAAAAAAAATTCCCTTGTTTTACACCCTCAATTTTCTGATGCTAAAATTTTACTTGGTGGCACTTATCACAACTGTAGTTAAACAATTATCTGTCTTCTGTCGTTCTTTCTTACCCTGAGACTTTTCTTCAAAGTAATAGGATGGAGGTTTAGCATAGAGCCTGGCGTGTAGTAAAGACTCTAGGAATATTTCTTTAATGGACTTCAAATAAAAATTTTATCTTCCTTGCCACACCTATCAAATGTTGCTATTTCTCACTGTCCTATCCTTTACCAACTGTGTACTGGGTGGTGCCACTCTCTCATCTTTCACTCCAAATTTTATATTGATGACAGTAAGATAAATGTCACTAGTCCAAAAATACTCCCTGCTGGACCACTCTACTTGGATTCCCCATCAGCACTGTAGAACTAAATTAAAAGGAAGTCCCTTATGTCAGGGACAAAATGGAGACAGTCAAGCACATGCATAAACAAAATTTAACCTAACCTGACTGAAATGTATGGCTTTGTTCTAAGAAGTTAGCAGAGATTACCAGTCAGTCTCCAAACATTAAGTCTTTCACCCCATCTCTGACCTTATTTACATTACTCAGTGACTCTAACTCAAATAGGTAAAAATAGTAGTCAACCCATCAGCTAAAAAAGCCAGGTAGCTTTTGCATTTACCCCATAAACATCCCCAAGTCTGTGAGCAACTCAGAACTTGAGTTTCCTAGCTTGCAACTTGAAAGCCTTGAAATAAACTCATCTTACTCCTTTGCATTAATCAGTGTGAAGATTTTGGTTTTTGACAGTGTTCAAACTTTGTATTTCTAACATTTAGATAAAACCTTGCTAACCCAGCCACCACCTTGAACAGCATACTATACTTGAATTGCCAGTTATAAATATTTTCTACTCTTGATGCTCAGAAATATTGAGGGCAGGAGGAAAAGGAGGTGATAAGGGATGAGATGATTGGATGGCATCATCAACTCAAGAGACGTGAGTTTGAGCAAACTCCAGGATACAGTGAAAGGAAGGGAAGATAAGAAAGCCTGATGTGCTGCAGTCTATGGGGTTGCAGGGTTGGACACAACTGAGCAACTGAACAACAACAACTCCTACTTGTCTCTGTATTTCTACTAGTTAAACAAATCTAAGGAATTGTGTCTCCCTCTCCTGTCCACACCTTCCAATGAGACACCAAGTCCAGCCAACTCAACTTGATTTTTTGTTTGTTTTTTAACTGGATCCTTCAGCACATCCCACCTGTAATTTCCATTAATCATCTCTTTACAGTTGTCGTGAAACACCCTCCTTGAAATTTTCTTCTTCTGGCATATAGGCAGCCTATCTAAGGCTCAGATCTGAGAAGCCCACTACATTGCTTAGATAATGTTGATAGTTCATCATTATCTATAAGCTAAATTCAGTAGGTCAACATATTCTACAAGAGCTTTAATCATTGCCTTAGCTTGTCTTTAGCAACCTCCAAATTGCATATTTTGCCCCACCAACACCAAACCACTTCAAGTTCCATCATATGTGATGTTGTTTATTCCTTGACCTTGCTGTCCATTGTGATGGAAAAGTTGATGAATGCCCTCCTTTCACCTGACTAATTCCTAGACATCCAGTAGGACTCAACGCAGGCTTCATTTCGTAGAAGAGGCAAACCTGAGTTCCCCTCCCTTAATCACATAGCCCGGGTCTATTGCCCTTCTTTCTGCTTACACTGTATGCACTGCCTCTTCCATCCAATGCATCATATTACATTTGCAATACTGCAGTACAGAACTCCTCGAGTGCAAAGTCTGTCCTTATTCTTTGTATTTTTGACAAACGTACTCATTGTAGTCACTCAGTGAATGTTTCATGAATAAACAAACGTATGTAGCAATGAAAAGATGCTAAAAAGTGTCAAAGATTTAAAACCAACCACTCATGTCATATTAAAACGTCTACAACCAGAGCCCTATTCTCACTCTCCACTGCACTTCATTGCTGGTCCATATTGACCATTAGTTCTCTCAGGTACCCATCTTTTTTTTTTTTCTTATATATTCACTTTGGCTGCATTCCTCATAAGTCAAAAGTAATGCTTTTACCAAGTGTGAAAAACAACAAATGAACATTGATATATTGATCTATATACTGATCTATAGATGTTTAAATGTGTCAGGAGTATTGGTTGGTTAATTGTTTTTTTTTTTTTTAATTCAGAATTGTCACTTTGACTCTCTAGTTTTCAAAAGTTAAGCTCTAGACGTTGGGGGTATGCTCTATATTTTTTCTCTCTTTGAGCTACTAAAACATTGCCTGGTGTTCACCTCATAAGTAGTTTAGATAGCTTTAGTATGTTGTAGCCTAAGAAAGATAAATATTGACTTCACAAAGCCAGATTATATGTTTTCATATAAGCAGTTTAGTGTGTATTCTAGCGAAGATAAATATTGACTTCATGAAAGCAGTTTATATATTTTCATGTAAACATAACAATTAAGATCGTTAAAGGGATTATTTTTTTAGTGGAAAGGAATTGCAACATAATTTTTTTGGTTACTGTGTTCTTCATAAATATATCCATCAATGACATTTGATCAGAATGTAAAAGTAAATCATAATACAATCTTTTAAAATACCTAAACCTCATTGATTATGATAAAACTAGTTTGACTGATTCATTTTTATCTTTGAATGCTAGCTGATCTATAATGTTTCCCATTTGAAGCATCTCTGTGAAACTCAATATTGGTCAATATTCAAAACATGGCCTTATTAACCAATCCAGTGCTTCAAAGGATTTGGCCTATCTAGTTCATCAGTACATTTGAGGGAAAAAATAAGGCTAATACCCAATTACCAAATTGTATCCCAAAAGAGAGGGGCTTCCCTGGTGGTTCAGATGGTAAAGAGTCTGCCTGCAATGCAGGAGACCAGGGTTCAATCCCTGGATTGGGAAGATTCCCTGGAGAAGGGAACGGCTACACACTCAAGTATTCTTGCCTGGAGAATTCCATAGACGGTCCATGGGGTCACAAAGAGTCAGATATGACTGAACGACTAACACACTCACTAACATCCCCAAGGAGAAGGCTGTTTTCTAGAACATGATCTAAAAGATTGCAAGAGATAAAGTATTCTGAGGGGACTGTTAACAACTTCTATTCTGAATAATAAATGCCATTGCTAAATCACCAATATTTGTCTTTCAATCTTAATTTTCTATATAATTTTCATGTCTTGGAAAGAGTTTACTCTAATGCTTTCCTCTCCAAAGTGGAGATAATGCCTACCTTACAGAGCTTTATAAAAGACTGGAGATAATGAGTGTAGATAAAGTACTATAATAATATGATCCTTGTCAATTCTTGACTATAATTCCTTCTAGAGGGCAAATGGTGCCTTCTATACTTCTGTTGCTTCTACAGAGAACAATCTAGAAACTTTTGTACAGAGTTTGACATTATAAGCATTTGCTTTTATGACTTGACCAACTTAAAGGCAAATGTTCTGACCAGTGAATACTAGCGGCCAATGTTATCTGGCATTGTCAATAACAATGACATAAGAACATTAATATGATTAATAGAATCAAGGTAATAACCTGATGATAAGGTTTGTATGACAAACCTAGACAGCATATTAAGAAGCAGAGACATTACTTTGCAAACAAAGGTCCATATAGTCAAAGCTATGGTTTTTCCAGCAGTCATGTACAGATGTGAGAGTCGGACCATAAAGAAAGCTGAGCACCAAAGAATTAATGCTTTGGAACTATGGTGTTGGAAAAGACTCTTGAGAGTCCCTTGGACTGCAAAGAGATCAAACCAGTCAATCCTAAAGGAAATCAACCCTAAATATTCAATGGAAGGACTGATGCTGAAGCTGAAGCTCCAATACTTTGGCCAACTGATGCAAAGAGCCACCTCATTAGAAAAGACCCTGATGCTGAGAAATATTGAAGGCAGGAAAAGGGGACGACAGTGGACGAGATGGTTGGATGGCATCACCGACTCAATGGGCATGAGTTTGAGCAACGTCTGGAAGATGGTGAAGTACAGGGAAGCCTGGCATGCTGCAGTCCACAGGGTCACAAAGAATCAGACACAACTGAGGCACTGAACGACAACAGAAGATTTGTAAAGGTGGAGAAGTGATAAGAGTCCATCTGCCAATGCAGGAGATGCAGGAGTGATCTCTGAATTGGGAAGTTCCCCAGGAGTACGAAATGACCACCTGCTCCAGTATTCCTGCCTGGAAAGTTCCATGGACAGAAGAGCCTGGTAGGCTACAGCCCATGGGGTCACAGAATTGGACATGACTAAACACACACAAGCACACACACACAAGGTTTGTGAGTAGTTTGACCAGCCATCCTGGTTTGCCTTGAGCTAAACGGTTTCTGGGATAGAGGACTTCCAGTGGTAAAACAAGGAAAGTCTAGGCAAACCAAACTGAATTGGTCACTGAATCACCTAGGGCTTGACTTTGTTTTGCTCACTGTTGTATAACTAGAGTCATAACGGCTTAGAACTAAAATAGTTTCTCAATTCCTATTCACTTTGTGCATGAATTTATTCCAAGGCAAAAATAATCTAACCATGTTCTATACTTTACTATTTACTTTTTTCCTCCAATAATTTATTTTCTTTCTATGTTTATGGCTTCAAAATCTTAATACTTTTACATAGAGACAAATGTATTATTCAGGGAAAATTTGATACATTAATTAAAATCACTTACATACTATTCTTTCATGGCTTAACACATGAGAAAACAGGTGAAAACACTTTCTGAGCTATAAAGCACAGAGTTTTTATTTTTGAATTATCCTATGAATACCGAATGGCATCCCACTAAATTCTATAAGTGCAGTTTATCTTTGACATTAATCTAATTGCAGATTTCCACCCCTGAACATCAGAGCTTTCTCTGATTACTAATATAGCTTTTAAATAACTATCACAAATCACTCAGGATTTATTAGAAAATGAATATACTTTATAAAATAATGAATAAACTTTATAAAAGTTTAATGATGTCAATAAATTGAAAACTTGTTGACTAGTAAATGAGATTTTTATCTTTAGTTGCATTTATTGTCTGATGAATAATCTAATCTATATTGGCATTTGTCTTCAGTAGGAAGTATGGTAACAAGTTTATGCTCATAAAATTATATATATATCTATATATTCTTCATCTGTATTTTTCAGTATTGTGAATTTCCTGCTTTCTTCCTTTTTCTTGAAAGTAGAAGATATATTAATCATAATAAAAAATATCAGATCTCTAAAGTGGAGCTCAAGAATAGAAATTTAAAAGAGGCATCACTCTGAAAGTGCCTAGGAAATAATTTATTCACCTCTATAAGTTGTCCCCAGTATTGATAGGGTTGAACTCCAGATTGAATAACTAAATGGTGTGTAGAAATGACAGATTCTCATTTTATAGAACTTACAGAAAATTTGAAAACATACTAAGAAAAGAAAGCAAGGAATAAAGTATACTTCCACATAAAGATTTGTCTAAAAAAAAAAATGCAATTGATCTCATAAACGCTGCTGCTGCTAAGTCGCTTCAGTCGTGTCCGAATCTGTGCAACCCCATAGACGGCAGCCCACCAGGCTCCCCCGTCCCTGGGATTCTCCAGGTAAGAACACTGGAGTGGGTTGCCATTTCCTTCTCCAATGCATTAAAGTGAAAAGTGAAAGTGAAGTTGCTTAGTCGTGTCCGACTCTTCGCGACCCCATGGACTGTACCCTACCAGGCTCCTCCGCCGGTGGGATTTTCCAGGCAAGAGTACTGGAGCGGGTTGCCATTGCCTTCTCCATCATAAAGGCTAGCATTAACTTTTTAAGAGTGACTTATTTGCAAGACTCTTGAAAAAATATTTAGGCGGAAATACATAGCTACATGACATTTTTATGGTCAGCATTAACTAAAGTTCATTTGTTAACATCCATTTATGTTAAGAAGTATCTTTACATGCATGCGTTTTTCTGCTTGAGGGCTGCTGGAAAGAGAAACTTTATTACTTCTCCCTTTCATTTTGTAAAACTTTATTTTTTAAAAATAGAACTAGCCATAGGACCAGGAAGTCCAATTCAACATTTGACTTTTGAGGCATTTTACAAATGTTGTTATAGTTAAATTTTTTCATAATGATTCAGTTAGTAAAGAAACCCATGATTTCCGTAGTGTTAACAAATTATTTGATTTAAAGTTTTATAGTATCTACTATAAAAAAAGTATATACCAGAAAATACATCATAATTACTCTTGTATATGCTTTAATATATTTATCAATTTAAGCTTCATTTATTTCTCTCAGAGAATTAGACACTTTACAAAACTACCAACTGTGTTTAAATGGAAATTAAATTCCATTTTAATTTACCACTTTTAATGTGGGACTAAGGACTGAAAAGAAAGAATTAATAATTGTCATTCAGAAGCCTTACGGATACATAGACATGATAAAGGGTAGGGATTCCCATAATGGATGGATTTTTGTCAGGATCTCCTAGGGCTGAGCTAGGCGGGTGTTCTGCCAAGTTCTCAGGGTTGGAGGACATAAATCAAAATGGGCGCTGCTGCCTCCACAGAGACCAGCTCCTCTCTGTCAAATAACATTGAATCTTCTCTTTGATCTAAGTTAAAAGCTATATATTAACTACTTCTGCCAACCAGATAAGGACAGGATTGATACCATTTAGACAAATTCAAATTCAACGATTCAGCATCAAATATATAATACAGTGTAGCATTAATAACCTGGAAAATGAAACTAAATTACTGCACCAAATATTGAAAGAAAATCTTCACGGTCTGGAGTCTTGTAGAGCTTTGCTTTCTGTATTTTGCCCAGATGATGTATGAGTATCCTCATTTACTGTGCATTAATAAGATTTATAAAATAGAAGGATTTTCCAGTAAAATGTGCTTTCATTAAAATAACAATGCATCGCCTATCTTTGCAGCAACACTCCATTCTCTCTCTCTCTCTCTTTTTATTTATTCTGGACTAAGGCAAAAAAAAAAAAAAATGGAGTTTTCTCACTGCTGCTAGGCACTTGTTATACAATTTAATTATATAATTTATATGTAATTTGTATATTTTCTCAAATAATTTAAGAAAGATTGAAATCTCAAAAGTTTGGTTAGCAGCACTTAAAGACACAAAATGACGGGAACTGGTTTTTAAATGTGTTTTAAGAATGCTTCTTTGAGCTTCTACATTTCGATCTTAATTGACAGTGTACTATCAGTAATTCTAGATTTCTTTTTTCTCTCCTACAACCAGATGTGTCTTCTTTTATATCCTGGAAAGATAATGGCATCACAGCTGGTTTCTATCTAATACAGAGTGTGCAGGAATTCATATTTCTTCTTATGGCAGCAGAGAAAAAAATAGAAGGTAATTTGATGTTTTAAGGCAACAGCTTGACTTATTTTTATCTGGTTGCTTTTGTACAGAAATCATATTCTAATCAAATATAAGAATGTGTATATACTTTGGGGAAAGATATTTTAAAAAAGAGATTTGACTCTGTGAAAATATATTTTATGAAAAACAGACAACTGGCTTCCAAAAAGTCTATGACTCTTCACTCAAGCATTCATGTCTTATACCTGTGATATTTAGTGATACAATTTGGTATGGGGAGGGAGGAGGGAGGGAGGTTCAGGATGGGGAACACATGTATACCCCTGGAGGATTCATGTTGATGTATGGCAAAACCAATATAATATTGTAAAGTAATTAACCTCTAATTAAAATAAATAAATTTATATTAAAAAATAAAATAAATTGTCTTCAATATCCTTATTAATCCCAGTAAGCTGAAGCACCAAATAAACAATTTTAACATTATTTAAAAATTACATTTTTTCAAAGCACCACACTGTCCATAAGCACTCATCTGACTCTTTGACTTGTCTAAGTATTTTGAAGATTATGCTAAGAGGATAAAATGTTTAAGTTTTTTTTTTTCACCGTGATCAATATTTACTTTGGAAATGTTGGGTGGCTTGGTGCCATCCACCTAATACTTTCCTCATGTTTCAGTATATCTTTTTCTATAAATATCTTCTTCATTTTCTTTCTCCCATACAAATAATCCTTCCATTGTCAAGTTATTTATCAACAGATCTAAATTCAGAATTTAAGAGTATGCAGGTCTCAAATAATGTCATGATTTTTGATTCTTTGATTATAAAGCCTAAAAGCAATTATAGCAATTAAACAATTCCTCAAAAAAAGAATTGATCAATGTTCCAATCATTAACCAATGGTCCAAAATTCTTATTACCTACTTTAATCTTTGGAAAAGATGGCATTTGATTCCAGAATGTTCAGAATATGAGGAAAAATGATTAAAGCTATATCAGGCCTTATGTATGTGAATTATACCAAATTTTTCTCATATTTTGCCTCCATAAATGTGTTTGGGCACATGCAAAAGAATTTAGAAGTTTGAAGTGATAGCCAGTTATAGAAGAGCAAGAGTCCAGAATAGAAAAAAAAAAAAAAATAGAGAAGATTTCTTCTAAAGCATTCTTTGATATTTTCCCAAAGTCAATGCATATATTTAGTAGGAAAAATAAATATACATACTAAAATTATCATTACATTGTGAATGACATATTTTTGATGCACATGAGTATTTAAGCATACTGTTGCTTTGTTACCTTTGGATAGAATAAAAACAGTAACAGACATAAAAAGTGTATTTTGCTACCAGGATAGACCAGATATTTAAACAGTGAAATGGACTTTCTGCTGAACCAAGGAAGTCCATTTTGAGTGATGAACTCTGGTTAGTGCAGCTACCTTATTGAAGCTCCCCACACTAGTACATGATGCAGAGCAAATACAGACACTGCTAATCATAAACTTGTAAAATCATAGAATTCATTTTAGTGTCCTTTAAATAATACTTTTATAGCACTATGCCCTTCATCCCTAAAACCTGCAGTGAGGAACTTTTATCAAAAGTATTTCTAAATTGACTGGAAAAGTCAAATGTGGCTTAACAAATCTTTCATCAATATATGCAGATTTAAAAAAAAAATTCTAACATATATACATTAGGGCAACTATAATCTCTTATAGCACTGAACTGTATTCTTGACTTTCTTACCTAAATTTTTAGTGCAAATTCACCTTTTATTCTAGTAGAATTTATCTAACTACTCAGCCACCCCTCACAGTTCAGTTCAGTTCAGTCGCTCAATCGTGTCCAACTCTTTGCAGCCCCATGAACTGCAGCACGCCAGGCCTCCCTATCCATCCCCAACACCCAGAGTTTACTCAAGAGGAATTGTATGCTGGAACTAACTTCTTAAGAATTAAAACCTCAAATGAAAGAAAGTTTGTTATCAGCAAAGACAGAGCTCAGAGATCAGAAACCAAGTAGAGAAGGCAAGATTGTTTTCCTTCTGGGTTTATACCAGTCTTCTTTGTATTAGCACTTGATACTCCTTGGTGAGTTGTTTAGTTTCTAAGCTGCTCTGCAGCTTAGAAATACGAAGTACATTCAATACTGAATCACTTGACAAATGGCAGCCAACATGTGTTTTCCCTTGAGTCTTCTCCACAGTAAAAGCTAATATGAATTGTATTCCTAACAAAGAAAGGTAGGATATGAGGGAGAAAAAGCCACTAAAGAACTGGTACTCAAAAACTAGAGGTGAGATCTTTGTGTGGTCTCATTCGTTTGCTATCTCTTCCTCCCAGTTCTCTGACCTATTTTGCTAGTAACAATTGGTTTTTCACACCTGGAGATCACAAAACCCTGGTGTGATGTCCAGCCTGTAGAGTTATGTGTGAGTATCCAAGCTGCTCATTCATTAGGAGCTAAAGTTTTCTCCAGCTTATCTCTAGTTTTCTCTAGTTTAACACTTATCTCACCAATGATATGGCAGATTTCAAGGGCCAGCAATAGGAGGTGTATATTTGGGAATATCCCTTGGGGAAGGGAATGGCTACCTACTCCAGTATTCTTGCCTGGAGAATTCCATGGACAGAGGAGCCTAGCAGGCTGCAGTCCATGGGGTTTCAAAGAGTCCGACATGACTGAGTGATTAACACACTGTTACACTACTGTTTTCACTATGCTTCACGTAAAGACAAAAGTCAGACGTATACTGTACGAAAATATCATGAGAGTGCTGAGGTACCAGTAACTAGAAAGTTCCTTTTTAACTTGCAAGCTAGTGGATATTCTCATACCAAAAATATCTCCAGTGATCTGAAGTATCTTTAGTGAATTACTAGTGTGTTAGCATTTCTATCTCTTGGTAAACATCCATTGGCCGTAGCAAATCAAATCCATACTTAAACACTTCTTTACCACTCTACAATCTGCATTTGGAAGAACAGAATCAGCTCTTCCAGAAGAATGGAAAAAAAATCATGAGGAGGTTTTGGTCATAACAGTAACTTGATTATTTCAAAACTCTAGGATCCTGCCACCTGCCACCTAACAGGAAAATTAGAGCTGGCCCCTGGTAGTCAACTGATATTTCTTTAATGATATTGTATATAGGTCATGAGTGATTCAAGTGCAGAAACCAGGTCTTACTAATAATGTGTCCACAGCACTAACATCATTGTTTAACACACAGCAGGTCTTTAACAGTTAGTGTTGAATTGAACTGAGTTTGTTGACACTCAGCACCAATAATGATTTTTCAACTTGGCTAATTTAGCAGTCTCTGATTGTACTTCATCTAGATGGCAGAATCTTATTTAAGAGCAAGGAATAAATTATACTGAAACTTTCTTTCAAGTGGAATTGAATTTACTTCACAAAAATCTAAAAATTTGAGCATTCTACAAAGGGTGACACTAATGAAAAGAAAAGAAGACCACAGCATCCTTAAATATAGATCAGAAACTCACATCATCTAATGAAACAGGACCCTGTAGAGACTGGTGCTGTGACTGAAGATTACTGTAATATTACCTTTCTCAGAAAGCAGGAAGTCTAGTTACCTTCACATTTCTCACATTTGAGCCAAACTACAAATGAGTTGTATCCAGGTACAGAAAAACCAACAATATTTTATTTATAATCTTATTTTTAGTTTTTGAACTACAAATCAGATTCTAGATTTGTTTAAAAGATCATGGGTTTTATAGATGCTCATATGTAAATTAATCTGTTGCTTGCTTCCTTTTTTTTTTTTTTCTTTCCCATTGAATGGTCCTCCTCATAAATACAGAACAGATCATTACATGAAAAATATAAGATCTTGCATTTTTTCCTTGTTCTCTCTTAAAAATCTATTTCTAATATTGCATTCCCCATTGGACTACTTCATAAGGGCATGAGGGGGAGGAAAGAAAAGAAAGAGAGAAAGAGAAGGAAAAAAAAAAGAAGGACAAAATAGACTGGATCTCACCACTAGAATTCACCATAAAAATCTCAAAGTATAACAGAATTCTTACAAAATTTCCTAGACCGGTTCTTTAGGGAATTGAGATCTCCTGTGAAAAATATGGCGATAGGGAAGGCAGGGACGAAATGTGGGAAATAGTAAATAAGTGCAGCAAAAACAGGTTCTGAGGAATACACATAATTTTGTCTGCTTTAGATCACAATAGAATTTTTAATAAATAAATCTTTTCTTTTTTGTTTTTTTTTTTGTAAAGACACTTTTTTGAAACAGTAGATTTAGCCCAGTCATTTGTGTCATTTTTAATAAACTGTCTTTTTTTTTTTTTGATTGTTTGTTTTCCGTAACTGTCAGTGTTTTAGATTTGAGTCTCTTGGACATTGTCTTTAGAGTTCATCCGGATCAATAACGGTTCATGCACTGAACTGTGTATTGAATTTATTGTGTTAACTGTTGTTGTGTGGTTGAAAGGAGATTTGTAAGAGTTATAGTGATTGAGGTGCTCATGCTCAATTGCAGGCATGGGCAGGTGGCTTTCCATGGGCGTGTCTCCTGTAATCTCATCATCCACATTAATAATTTCAACAGTCCTCGTTGGGGCATGATGGTTTTGCCGATGATGCTGCTTCCTCATCTTGTAGAAAATGACCAGCATCACTGCAGCCATGAGTGTGATGGCCACGAAACAGCCAATGATGATTTTGGTAGTCTTCATGACCTCATCAATTCCTGGGATCCCACTGTTTATATCAGTCACAGGGATGGTGAATGTCTTTTCTGTCGACCTTGTGCTCTGTGGCGTGAGGGAGGTGGTCACGTTAGTGGTCTCCCAGTCGATCACCGGAGTGGGACCCACATTGTTATCTGTGGTCCGTGCCTCATCCTGAGAAGGTTCCATAGTCTCTACCGTGACAGTTGAAAAGTAAGAGAAGGGAGTAGTGGTTGCTGCAGTAACATTCAGGGTGGCTGAAGCGGTGGTATTTCCCACAGAATTACTCACCATACATGTGTACATGCCTGTATCTTGCATGGTTACATTCGTGAAGTTTAACGTGCCATCGCTGAGCACAGCTATCCGCACTTTATATGCCCCATGTGTCATGACTGTTCCGTTTGGAGTAATCCAAGATACGGAAGTTAGGGACGTGGAGGCCCGGCATTTCAGCTCAGCTGCCATGCCTTCAGTGACATTGAGGTCTGCTGGGGGCTCCACAATGACAGGAGCATAGCATGTGAAATAATTCTGGTCAAGCTCCCCAATGTACCTCCCTTTCAGATTGGGAGGGGTGTTACACCGGGCACAGCAAGCTGTATTGGAGGGGGCCATGTCTTTTATCCACCAGCTGAGCCACAGGATGTCACAGTTACAGTTCCAGGGGTTGTGATGTAAGTGTATCCGCTCTAGATGATGCAAGGGTGTGAAGAGGTCATGAGGCAGTAATGTCAGATTGTTGTGTGCCAGGTTGATCTCCACCAGTGACTGAAGGTTATCAAAGGCATTCCGTTCAATCACTTGAATCTGGGACTGTATCATCCACAGTTTCTGAAGGTGCATCAACCCCTGGAAAGAGCCAGGCCTGATGGCAGACAGATGATTCCCAGAAAGATCCAGCTCATCTAGTTTTATGAGCGGCGTGAGGTTAGGGATTTCTCGGAGGTTGCACATGGCAAGGTTCAGATACCTCAAGTTAGACAGACCTTCAAAGGCACCTTCTGAGATGTATGAAAGCCTTTTCAATTCCCCTAAGTCTAGCCGGCGCAAAGAAGGGATTCTGTTAAAAGCATAAGAAGGGATGCTTTCGATGGGGTTGTTTCGCAACCAGAGCTCCTTCAGTTTAGACAAATATACAAAAGCTCCATTCGGGATGGTCGTAAGACGATTGTCGAAGAGTTCCAGCGTGTTGAGGTTTGCCAGACCATTGAAGGCCCCGATTTCAATTGTTCTGATATGATTCCTACTCAACTGTAGGATTTCCAGGTGCCTCAGGTGTTTGAAGCTGTTCACTTTGATGATCTGGATTTGGTTCTCATGGAGGTTCAGCAGCCGGGTGTTGGTGGAGATGCCATCTGGAACATCACGTAGGTTTTTCCGAACACAAATCACCTTGCTGAACTGGTTGCTGCAGGAGCAGACGGAAGGGCAGGTTTGAGCCCGCACCAGACCAGCCACCACAAGAAGTTGAAGAGCCAGCAGCACCACAAGCAGGGGGTCAAATAAGGCCCTGTTAAACCTAGGACCTATCATTATCTGCTGTGGATGTAAGGTCATCTTGTTCAACATTCATAATTTATCTGGTGTTGGTCCTTCTGGAGTTCAAATAATCTGCAATGCAATAAGAGCAAAAAAGAGTATTAGATCTCCTCCAAATGTCTTTCTCGAGTCATTGTCAGTGAGACAGTGTATCAGCTCAAGCCTTCATTTCTCAAACTAAGATAATAAATCTAATGCCATGTATTGAGCAACAGGGCTCATATTTATTAAGAAGTGTTTCCATACTTTGAGTTATCAGCCAGCCACAGCCCATATTCCATCATTTGTGCAATCACAGAGAAATGGAAGAATGAGGTAGAGGGTTTGACTGTGGTGTTTATCAACCAAGGGTGACCTGAATGCATGAGGACACATGAAATGTACCCCATCATTAGGTTCAATGTCCAGACCAGATTGGAAAAGTTCAGAAAATAAAATTGGGGGACTATACCAATAAACTAAAAACTCCCTTGCAAAATTATAAATAGCTGAAATTTTATCAAGGAGTAGTCTATGTGCCGTAGGCTATAGACTTCACAAACAATCCAAAAATGGCTACATAACTTGCAGAGCTCCAGGCAAAATGCAAACATGGGATGTCTTGTCAAAAATTACTAAGAATTTCAAGGGTTTCCCTGATAGTCCAGTGGTTAAGACTTTGCCTTCCGATACAGGGGGTGTGAGTTCAGTCCGTGGTTAGGAAGCTAAGATCCCAGATGCCTCTTGGCCAAAAAACCAAAACATAAAACAGAACACAATAGACTTTAAAAGTGGTCCACATCCAAAAGAAGTCTTAATAATTTTATTAAGAATTTCAAATCAGTTATAATAGAACATTAAGTCAAGCATGGGCCCTTCCGAATATGGAGTCCTTTGTAACTGCACAGGCTTCATGCCCTGATCCTTTCTCTTCCTTACTGTACTTCTCTGAGGAAGGAATTGTTATAGCCTCCATTTTCAAGAAGAAGACATTTAATTGTAGGGGAAGTAACATGCATGTAGTCACATGGTTAACAAGTAGAGAATCAGGGTTCAGATATTCATCTCACTGGTCCAGGAGAATATGATTTCAAACATTCCATAAAAAAAATTTCTGCAAGAATGATGGCGAAAGCAAACTATTTTTCACAATTATTTTTGTTAAAATACCTTTCCTTTGGGGGTCACCTCAGCTGTAAACACTGGCAACTTAATGTATGGTACCTGTGAAAATACACTGAAATAATGACATGCACAAATATGTGTAAATTTATAGAGATTTTCATATATAAAACTCACAACAACAGAGCCAACTGCTACCTATAGGTAGACATATTACCAATTAAATCACATCTCATGAAACATAATGTTTATGTACAGAAAAAATCATAGTATTAAATATAACAGGATTTTATATGTATTATGCCCTGACTCTTATTGATTTCTGGGAAGGAAAATAAAACAACTTACTTTCTGCATCTCTTACAGCACAAAGAGGAATTCCAAAGCTTGTGTTACACAATATACACCCATTTCAACTGGCTTATCATGAATTGGGCACCTGTATGATGACTTCTCCCAAATTCCTCAATAAACAGTGCCTCTTCTAAGAATCTCTTGGGAAGAAAAAAAAAATGTGGAGACTTATCATAACCAATTCAAAAAGGCACTAAGACAGTAATTTAGTATTTACTATGTGTCATACTGGGCAGGTGACTTATCCTCTCCACAGCTTAATCTCATTTCACAATGGGGATGATATTATCATATAGCCCTTAGTGTTATTTTCAGAAAAAAATTAATATCATAAAGAGCTTAAAATAATGCCTCCCATACTGAAGGAACTCAATAGACATTACTATTACTACTACTACCATTTTTTTATTTCCTTAGTTGGACATTTTGCTAAGTGCTGAGCATACAAAAGTGAAGAATATAACCCTCACCCTTGAGGAATTATAATTCAGAAGGTAAGACAGGCAAAGAGATGAAACACAATAATATATGTTCATTGCTATGAGACCAAGCCACATTGGCACATGGGCACTAAAGTCAGAGCAACTAAATCTGTGATGGTATAATAAGTCAGGGGATTTTGAAAGAGGAGAGTCATCTGATCTAGATTTTGTAGAAATTGATAAAGAAAAGAAAGCAGAGCAGAGGGACCAGCCTGAACCAAGACAAGGAAATAAGAAAGTACTAGTACAACCAAGCAACCCTAAACTCCCCTATAGCAGGAGACTGGAAGGTCCAGGAAAGAGAATGGGAAAGAAGCTGGGATGAGATCGGATCAAAACTCAGTGTAAGCATTCCCGTTTATCCTGCAAGTGACTATTCAATATTCTGTTTATACAAAGAAATGCTGTCATCAGCTTTGCTTTCAAGAATGGTAATGCTACATTAATATAGGAGACAGAAAGGCCCTAGAAGAAACCCGCAGCAAGGAGAAAGATTAGTAAAATCTTCCACTTGCTCTAAATGAACCTTGGAGAGAAGCCAATGCCAGAGATACTTGGAATTTCTTAGCCATTTCTATGCATACCATCCAAGGTCTTGAGAGATTGGCTGTATCCTCCTTAGGACATAACCCTTCTACCAGTAGTAAAAGTCTCAGTGTAAATTAGCCTTTGTAAATAAATGCATTTTCTTAGAGTACACAAGACAGAGAAGAGACTCTGTTCCAAAATTAGGAGATGCTTCACTCAGTAAAGACGTCTGTCATGAGCAACTCTTAAACATACACCCACATTCACAGACTGTAGAAAGGGACCTGAGTCTTATGAACGTGAGGTTTAAAGTCACAGATGCTTTCTGGCTTTAGCAGCTTGTTTTGGTCTCCTTCCCTATGGCAGCAAAGAAACTTGAGCAGTAGGCTGTGAATTGTTACTGTTTCTTTCAGGACTTGCTTCCTCCCTCCGGGTTCTTGCAGCTCTGAGTTGACTTCTCACACCATCTAGCACTATGATCATTTGTCCCTGGTTCTGTTTCCTGCACTAGCCTGTGAGCTCTCTAGGAACAGTAGCCATGTCTCTTCTTAGCCTCTGGACAACAGAGAACCTAGTGTGCTGTAGACACTAAATAAAATGACTGTTGAAAAAGTGCAAAACATTTACTATTTAATTCCAACAATTTGTATAGGCAAATTTTCTGAATTTTCTCATGTTTTGGTATCAAGGCCTTGCTGATCCTGAAGAGTCAGCCCAGCCAATAAAAAGTGTTAGTTGCTCAATTGTCTCCAAGTCTTTGCAACCCATGGGCTGTGGCCCACAAGGTTCCTCTCTTTGCGGAATTCTCCAGGCAAGAATACTAGAGTGGGTAGCCATTCCCTTCTCCAGGGGAGCCTAGGGATTGAACCAAGTTCTCCTGCATTGCAGGCAGATTCTTTACCATCTGAGCCACAAGGGCTCTGCCCATCCAAAGGCTAGCCAGATTCTACAGATAGTAAAAGGCAGGCCTACAGACATGCCTGACATATTTAAACCAACCATTCTGAAGCAGGTACCCCAACCACTTCCTTTATCAGTTCTTACAGTGCTGTTTACTCTCAAGCTACTACCCCTCTGCCCTCATCATCCCAGGGTTAGATTACAGGCAACTAGACAGACCCTACATCCCAGAACTCACTGAATTTACTCATATCACAACAGAGTGGTTGGCAGGCTGAATTAGATTAGATTAGGAGGTATCTTTCATTATAAATTAAAACACGACCTTGAAAACCATTGTAGATTTCCATTTTAAGTAGGATGCTATTTAAGTTGCCAATAATCATAACCATTGAAAATTTTTCATTTCTGTGATTCAGTTTTTCATCCATATGTTCCCTTCTTCTCAAAACACACTTGTGAAGGTAATTGGGAATTTGAAAGAAAGAAAGAGAGGGAGAAAGGGAAGGAAAGAAGGAAGGGAAAGGAAAAAGAATATCATCTAAACTCTAATATATTAACTGATTGATGCTTTTAGGATGGGGGTCCTAGGGCCCTATTTCTATCCCTCCTCCCACCTCCCAGCCCATGACTCTCCATAGAGTCCTAGGGTCTCAGTCAAAATAACTGGTGGACTGGAAATAGCACAAAGTGAAAAAGGTAAGTCCTTACTCTTCCATTTGCTACTGAGTGACTTCACTTTCACTTTTCACTTTCATGCATTGGAGAAGGAAATGGCAACCCACTCCAACGTTCTTGCCTAGAGAACCCCAGAGAGGGAGGAGCCCGGTGGGCTGCTGTCTATGGGGTCGCACAGTCGGACACGACGGAAGTGACTCAGCAGCAGCAGGAACATCCCTTTAAAATATGAAATAATAAAGACAACCATGTCCAATGGGCAAGAGAAGAGGCTTATGATGAATTCCTGAATTCATATGTCTGCTTGAACACCCATGACCCTATTAATGGGAAGGTTACTTTATCTGCCTGTAATTTACTCTCCTCATCTGTAAAAGTAGCAGAGCTACTTAATCAATAGGCTCTTGTTAGTACTGTCATATAATATATACGAAGTTACTGACTCATAATAAGTAAT
Organism: Capra hircus; assembly: GCF_001704415.2. Taxonomy (NCBI): domain Eukaryota; kingdom Metazoa; phylum Chordata; class Mammalia; order Artiodactyla; family Bovidae; genus Capra; species Capra hircus. The sequence continues at coordinate 12,588,823 of NC_030822.1, read as the reverse complement.
ATATAATACTGAATAAATACTTAATACATATTAAAATAAAGTGATATAAGCTTCTTCTTCTTAGATAAGATAGGAATAACAGTAATACCTATTATTCAAAGTTGTGGTAAGGATGAACTGGAATGACCAGAAACACACTCTCAATAAAACATATCCAAATATGATGCATTGCTCTTTTTTCAGTCTCTGGGTTGTTTTATTTTCTACTTCTTGCTTACTTCAAAGTCTTTTTGCTATTGAAATTAATGAGATTGCCTGTAACTCAGTCATAGGTAATGATTTATGAATTATAGCTGCTTCAAAGCTAATTTATAACCTGTAGCAAATAAAGTTTGGTACACACCCAGAATTGAATAAACTACTATCAACAAAAGGTTTCTATTTTAAAATCTAAATTATGTTACTTTACATCAAAAGCCAGGTTTCAACATCTCTTTCAGAAGATGTTTTTATCACATCAAAAGGAAATTAATTTAAAGGTGCACACTATCCATTACGATGTCATCTCACAGCATTTATTTACAAATGTGGGTTTTGAATTAAACTATAATACTCTTAGCCTTGTCCCAGAGGATATCCTGACTTTGTCAAGAGACCTTTCTTCTTTCCTTACCCATGCTTCAGTGCACTGAGAGACATAGAAGGGACTCAGGAGGCAGAGTAGCTAATGGGGATGCTTTATTTAGCACAGTATCATTGCTAAGTCAGCATAGACTGCTGTCTAGACATTGGAACTAGTTTTCAAGCGAGGTGAGAGAAAGATAAATTTAGTTAACCCCAATCAGTCCTCATATCTCAGTAGACCACACATTCACTGTCATAAATACATGCAATGGACCTCTGTAAACATTGAAAAGCCAAACCATTAACCCCCATACTCAGAATGGACACTGAAACCTCCAGACCATGCCTTACCATCAACATCAACTTGACTTAGCTCTTCCATAGCTTCTATTAGCAACTCTATCCTCTTCTGAAATTCTCGTGCTAAAGCAAACAGTTTCATGGACCTTAACAAAACTGGCCTAAAGATCCTTCAACTCTTTCATAAAAAGCATTAACTGTGCTCTAAGATTCTTTGGATCTTTTGCCTCACCTTGGTGTTTTCTCCAATCCTGGATCTTTGTATCATAGTTCTTACTTGATCCTCATCAAGCTCCCATATTGAAAAATCCTCCTAAAAATTAAACTTATAATTCTCAATAAATTATGGCTTAATCATCACCATTCCATTCAGACTCTCCTAGACTTCTGTAGGGTTTTAGTAAGGAAAGAGATTCAGGTCTGTCTTACCAACAATTCTTGCTGGTAACATTTTCAGAATCAACTGCTTTATGAAACTAAAGGTGGGTTAATCACTTGAAATATGCTTGAACTTCAATTTCTGAATTTGTTGTATACCCCATATCCTACTCCCATACTCTTTCCTTAGAAAATTTTGTTCAGAAAGATTCAGTCTCTCCTTAAAAAAAAAAAAAAAACAGAATTATATTATCTTCTTTGAGACAAGGTTATCCAGTCTTGATGTATTAATATAATCTGGCTTAAGTTAGGACTAGGCAAACTTTTTCTGTGAAGGGCCAGATAGTAAATAGTTTAGGTTTTCAGACCATATGGTGTCTAGTTGCTACCGCTCTCCTCTGCCACTGAAGCTTGAAAACAGCTCTGGTCAAAAAGTCAGGGAACATGCATGGCCATCTTCCAGTTAGACTATGCACATTCAAATGTCTCAAATATTCTTAATATTTTTTCAACCATTTTAAAATTTCTAAATATTCTTAGTTCACAGAGCATGCAAAAACAGATGGTGGGCTAAACTTTGGATTATTTTTTGCTGAGTTCTTGTCTAAACAAACATTGATTGTTCCATTCTTATTGCCAGAGACTGGTTGGTTCTGAACATGTGATACCGTCTGGCCAATAAGATGCAAAGAGAGGTCAGCTGAGGGGATTCTGTGAATTTTTATTTTTCTCCCCCTAATAGGAAGAAAGACAGGGGAAGGAGTAGTTCTTTATTCTGTTTCTGGATGTTGTTGTGGGTATAAGATACTGAGAATTGCTACAGGCAATTTGTGGCCAAGAAAGCAGGCAGCCTGAGGACAAAGCTGTTGTGCTAAAGAAGGAAAAAATGGAAAGAGGGAAGAATTTGCATTCTTGATACTGTGACAAGCAGTTACATTAACGAATCCTATAACTGTTTTTCCTCTCTATTTTATTATTATATGCAATAATCAGTTCCATACATCATAAACAGCTCATTATTTTTCTGGTTACACGTAGTCAAACCTACCTGATATTTTCATATTAGTTCTCTCTCCCTCTCCTTTTATCTATCTCTCACTACTCCTGCTTCCAAAACCAAGAGCAAAGAAAAGGCAAAAGAAAAAAATCTAATTGCTTAAACCATTATATATCTGAGACCTATCAAAAAGAACAAAGTAAGCTGAGGCGACATGATTTGCTTGTAAGAAAGGAAGTGAGGCTCATCCTCACTTACTAAGAAAGCTTTCTACTATAATCATTTCTCAAAATAGCTCTTTAAATTTTTAAGAGTGCTATAATACACAGGAAAAGGGAAAACGACAAATTAAATAACACCATTATCAAAGGTAGCTCACCCCTCCAAATTAAATTTATTTTACAAATATTTCCTAACATAATTCAACTTTTTCCCATCTGAAACCCAATTTTGCAAATCTGTTGAGATTTCCACCCTTCGTGGAGGAATATATGGTTCTGCAGATTTTCAGGGAAAGAAAATTTTTGTAAATATGCCCATTGCAGACCCTCAAGGCAAATGTAATGGAAATGATGCAAGGTTTAAATGGCTGTAACCCAGGTATTCAACCTGTCAAGTCAACAAGAGGCTCTTTGGCTATATTCACTGACGTTGTAATGTTTCTAGAAAATGTTGGAACTAAAAATAAAAAAAATTGATATTTAAGGAAAAAAAAAACCACCTGGGTCTGCATTTCACTTTTCTAGACAACTTGCTCAACTTACAGTAAAAAAAAAAAAGAAAAAAGTACACAAGTTTAGTATTTAGTGGTGACAAGATTATAATATCATTAGATAAGAAGAAACAATGAGTGGAGAAAACTACATATATATATATGTATATGTATCTTTTTAAGTAAGAAAAAGTATAATAAATGATGTGGCCAATATGTTGCTATGTTCTGTTGAGTATAAAAAGGGATAGAAAAGAGTCTAAGGTGACCATACCTTTTAGAACTTTACAAACTTACTGGAGCTATAATACAAAAGCATAGATACCTATCAAAAATGAAAAGCACGCATATGTGCATCTAGGAACTAATGTAGTCAATATTCAAATTCCATAAAACATCGTCAGATGTCATAGATAACCAGAGAAAGTTTTAAGAGGGTTTGAGATTTTATGTAGGCACTTAAGGGGATATAATTTTGTATTGAGGCAGGTGGTAGAGGAGATCCATTATCTAATGGATGACTTGTAAAAGCAGAGGGTCTTACCACGTGGCTCAGTGGTAAAGAGTCCACCTGTCAATGCAGGAGATGTGGATTAAATTCCTGAGTCAGGACGATCCCCTGGAGAAGGAAATGGCAATGCACTCCAGAATTCTTGCTTGGGAAATCCCTTGGAAAGGAGCCTGGAGGGCCACAGTCCATATACTTGCAAAAGACTCAGACAGGACTAAGCAACTAAATAATAGCAACTGTAATACAAGCAGGGAAGTAGGAGCATGAAATAAAAGAGAAATGACTTAATGGAAGCAGGTGACTTATACAATAGAATTTAGATTGTTAAGTTGGCCCAATTGAGGGGCACTACATGACTGGTAGGAGAGTTTGGGTTTGCTCCAATGATGAAACTTAGGAAGAAACTCCAGGTTCTTAAGCAGGAAAAGGTGAGAACATTATTTTAGGGAGTCTCTGCCCTTATGCATAAAAGAAACTAGAGAGAAGAGTAGTTGATGGAAAAGTCAAATGACTTCAATAATCGACATCTTAGCATTACTTTAGAACTGAATGGAACAGATCTTCAATCCAGTTACCTGTTGATACAGATATCAATCCAATATGTATACATTATGAGACCTGTATAGCCTCAAAATAATCAGTCCTGCCTGAAATCCTGTAGAGGATGAAATACCAGTGAAGGCAAAATTAGCTTCTGTATGCAGTCACATTAAAAACTATCAGGTTACACAGAGGCAGCAGACTATCACTTTGAAACTCTGATGCACAAATAAGGAAAGATACAAGTTTTGAAAATCTCTAATTTGGTTCATACCTGAATGATTTAGCGGTTTTCCCTACTTTCTTCAATTTAAGTCTGAATTTGGTAATAAGGAGTTCTTGATCAGAGCCACAGTCAGCTCCTGGTCTTGTTTTTGTTGACTATATAAGCTTCTCCATCTTTGGCTGCAAAGAATATAATCAATCTGATTTTGGTGTTGACCATCTGGTGATGTCCATGTGTAGACTCTAGGGCCTAGATCTGATAGATAGAGTGCCTGATGAACTATGGAATGAGGTTTGTGACATTGTACAGGAGACAGGGATCAAGACCATCCCCATGGAAAAGAAATGCAAAAAAGCACAATGGCTGTCTGGGGAGGCCTTACAAATAGCTGTGAAAAGAAGAGAAGCAAAAAACAAAGGAGAAAAGGAAAGATATAAGCATCTGAATGCAGAGTTCCAAGGAATAGCAAGGCGAGATAAAAAAGCCTTCTTCAGTGATCAGTGCAAAGAAATACAGGAAAACAATAGAATCGGAAAGACTAGAGATCTCTTCAAGAAAATTAGAGATACCAAGAGAATATTTCATGCAAAGATGGGCTTGATAAAGGACAGAAATGGTATGGACCTAACAGAAGCAGAAGATATTAAGAAGAGGTCACAAGAATACACAGAAGACTGTACAAAAAAGATCTTCACGACCCAGATAATCACGATGGTGTGATCACTCACCTAGAGCCAGACATCCTGGAATGTGAAGTCAAGTGGGCCTTAGAAAGCATCACTATGAACAAAGCTAGTGGATGTGATGGAATTCCAGTTGAGCTACTTCAAATTCTGAAAGATGATGCTGTGAAAGTGCTGCACTCGATATGCCAGCAAATTTGGAAAACTCAGCAGTGGCCACAAGACTGGAAAAGGTCAGTTTTTACTCCAATCCCAAAGAAAGGCAACGCCAAAGAATGCTCAAACTACCACACAATTGCACTCATCTCACATGCTAGTAAACTAATGCTCAAAATTCTCCAAGCCAAGCTTCCGCAATACGTGAACCATGAGCTGGTTTTAGAAAAGGCAGAGGAACCAGAGATCAAATTGCCAACATCTGCTGGATCATGGAAAAAGCAAGGGAGTTCCAGAAAAATATCTATTTCTGCTTTACTGACAATGCCAAAGCCTTTGACTGTGTGGATCACAATAAACTGTGGAAAATTCTGAAAGAGATGGGAATACCAGACCACCTGACCTGCCCCTGGAGAAATCTGTATGCAGGTCAGGAAGCAACAGTTAGAACTGGACATGGAACACCAGACTGGTTTCAAATAGGAAAAGGAGTACATCAAGGCTGTATATTGTCACCCTGCTTATTTAACTTATATGCAGAGTACATCATGAGAAATGCTGGGCTGGGAGAAATATCAATAACCTGAGATATGCAGATGACACCACCCTTATGGCAGAAAGTGAAGAGGACTAAAAAGCCTCTTGATGAAAGTGAAAGAGGAGACTGGAAAAGTTGGTGTAAAGCTCAATATTCAGAAAACGAAGATCGTGGCATCTGGTCCCATCACCTCATGGAAAATAGATGGGGAAAAGGTGGAAACAGTGTCAGACTTTATTTTGGGGGGCTCCAAAATCACTGCAGATGGTGAGTGCAGCCATGAAATTAAAAGACACTTACTCTTTGGAAGAAAAGTTATGACCAACCTAGATAGCATATTGAAAAGCAGAGACATTATTTTGCCAACAAAGGTCCATCTAGTCAAGGCTGTGGTTTTTCCAATAGTCATGCATGGATGTGAGAGTTGGACTGTGAAGAAAGCCAAGCACTGAAGAATTGATGCTTTAGAACTGTGGTGCTGGAGAAGATTTGTGAGAGTCTCCTGGACTGCACGGAGATCCAACCAGTCCATTCTGAAGGAGATCAGTCCTGAGTGTTCTTTGGAAGGAATGATGCTAAAGCTGAAACTCCAGTACTTTGGCCACCTCATGCGAAGAGTTGACTCATTGGAAAAGACTCTGATGCTGGGAGGGATTGGGGGCAAGAGGAGAAGGGGACAACAGAGGATGAGATGGCTGGATGGCATCACTGACTCGATGGATGTGAGTCTGAGTGAACTCCGGGTGTTGGTGATGGACAGGGAGGCCTGGCATGCTGCAGTTCATGGGGTCACAAAGAGTCGGACATGACTGAGCGACTGAACTGAACTGAATGTGGTTCATGTCCACACTGTAAATTATATACAGAAAATGACTAAATATACATTTAGCTTTTGTTCTTTGATGATATAATGCACTTTAACTTAATGTTGAAATATAGAAAGACATCCAATTCATATTAGCAAAACCCAGTGGGACAAAAATCAGATTTAGAGTGAAATCAGGTGGGTTAGAGGGTTGGCCAAGTATTACTAATCATTCTTTGGTAAACTGGCTTTCTCTGAGCTACACCTTCCTAAGTGAGAGTGATGATAACATTAATAGACACTGAGATGATTATATGAATTATATGATATAGCATCTACTGAAAGAAAATTCCCAAACCTGCCCTGTACCTTCATAAATGCCACTACCATACATCCAAATGCTCAAGGCAAAAATCTAAGGATCTTCCTTGACTGTTACTTTTCTTTATTTGCATTCAGCATAACCCTACTCATTAGAACATTGACTTCACTATTAAAATATAAGTTTATTCCTCATTGTCCCTTCCTAGATAAAATAATCTTCATTTCCAACTTGGACCACTGAAATACCCTCTTATCAGTTTCTCTACTTTTGCAAATGCTGTACCACAGTTAATTCTTCATACAGTAGTTAGTGGAGTAGGAAATAGCAACGCACACCAGTGTTCTTGCCTGGGATATCCCATGGACAGAGGAGCCTGGTAGGCTATAGCCCATGGGGTGGCAAAGATTCTGACAAGACTGAGAGTGAGCATGCACACACAGCACTCATACTGAAGTTTAGAGATATAGATATGCTCATGCCACTCTCCAGTTGAAAATGCTCTTATTAGCTTCACATCCTTTTGCAGCAAAATGTAAACATTTTTTGCCTCTAATATATGATTATCTGATACTTGCCTATCCTCTTATCTTTCAACTCCTCTCATTTCCCTCTGTCTTCAACCATATTGAATTTCCTTTATTCCTCAAGTGTCCCAAGACTTTTCCTCCCTCAGGACCTTTGCACTAAGTTTCCCTCTGCCTGCAACAGCTGCCCTTTGGTTTCTGCATGATTGATATCCCTTGTTGTTCAAGACTCCCTTTAAATTTTATTTTCTCAGAAAATTCTTTCTTGATCACTCAGCCTAAAGCAGATCTTCTATCACCATCAATCAGATTACCATTTTTATTTTATTTGTATAATTAAAATATTTTTTGCCCACTCCGGGTGACACATGAAATATTAGTTTCCTCACTAGGGATTGAACCCATGCCTCCTGCACAGGAAGCATAGGGTCTTAACCACTGGATCATAAGGGTAGTCCCCAGATTGCCATTTTTAATTTTCATCAGAGTACTTCTAATTTGATACTTTCCTCATACACATCAATGTTTATTTTCTTACTGCTTGTCTCATCTGAGTAGAATGCTAAATTCCTTGGAGAAACATCTTATCTACCATAGTGATATTTTTCCAAAAAGTACTCATCAAATATTTGTTAAATGCAGGAAAGAATGCCTAGGTGTTCAAGCAGATAGAAACAGTATGTAGCTAGTTAAAGCTATCCATTCACTGAGGAGCTAAATAATATCATATTTACTCATTGATCTTTAGCACCTAGTAGAGTCCAACTCACACAATGGGGCTTCCCAGGTGGCTCAGTGGTAGAGAATCCACCTGCCAAGCAGGAGATGCAGATTCAATCCCTGTATCAGGAAGATCTCTTGGAGGAAGAAATGGCAACTCATTCCAGTACACTTGCCTGGGAAATCTGGAGGAGCCTGGCAGGCTACAGTCCTTGGGGTCAGACACGACTTAATGACTAAACAACAACACACTCACATAATAGAAATTTCATTAATTTCTGGAATGATCCTTGTTCAGTTTTTAGTTATTTTCATAGAGGTCTTCCTACAAAGAAAAGCTAGAGAGAACAAAGCAATATAAAGGCCATTCTGCTGTCTCCTTGCCCTCTTTGTTTATTTATTTATTTATTTTGCAGGAAAAGCCTTCTCTATTTCTTCATCTATTCTTGTCAATAGCAGTCCTGTTTTAAGTTTGGCCAGACAATGCCCTCTGCTGTATGTGCCTAAAATAGCACAATTGCCTTGAAAATTCCAACTAGATGATACAATGAAGCCTTTTCCTTGATTTGCTCATGTGGCACTCAGATGCACTGCAGATCTAGGGAGGTTGGACTCAGCTTTCAGGCCCTCCATTAGGGCAGACCGCTTAGAGCAGAAAACAGAATTCTTGTAAGCAGAAAGTCAAATCATCTACATATCTTCTTTAAAATGGAAGAGTGAGTATCTTGATCATTACACCCTTGCTCTAGAACACATCTGAAGCATTAATTAGAAAATCCTTGTGTGAAAAAGATCTAATTCTTCTGTCACAATCAAAAAGAACAAGATGGATTAGGCAAGGTATTGGGGTAGGCGGTGACAGTTCCAACTTTGCCTTAGCAACAAAAAGTCAAATCTATTTCATGTTAGGAAAGCAGGCCTAGAAATACAGCCAAAGACTTGCAAGGCTAAAAATAAAATTAATTTGTTTTTTCCCTGTTTTTTTAGCCTCACATGATGCAGGAGAGCTAAAGTGTACCTAGTACGAAGCTTTTGACTGTTTATGAATCCTTTGGATCATATTCACATTCTGAGCTTGATTATTTATGTAGAAATGAAATATAGATGACTCCCTGTTTCTTGAATTAAAGAGTGGGATTTGAGGTGTTCAGGTCTGTGTGTGCTTTTTTATGATAGTTGGCTGTGTTGGTTTAGTGAAATGCACAGCCAAGGTAAAAAGCTTAAAAGCTCGAACGGCATATACTGCTTGATATTTCACTCTTCAGGAAATGACATCAGACCATTCCAATGATCAGAAATGTTGCCTGCCTGTAACAATGCCTGCATTCACTTGTGCACTAATATTTTTTAAGTCTGGAGCCTTCTCCACACAGGAAAACTTCAGTTCTCCTCTTTTTCTATTCATTCTTTCTTTTTATTCAGATTCAAGGTTAACCAATTGATCCATGCATGCTATTCCTTATCTCCAACATTAGTCTTTTCATACTGTTCTTGAGGGAGATTTTCAAAGTAATGCTTTGCACACTTTGTATAAGAACACACAGGGACCTCGGCAAATAACTGTCCAAGAAAACATAACTCAGCAATAGTTTCCCAGTGCTTACAGAATAAAAACTAAATCTCTTACATCCTCTACCCACTAGATGCCAGTAGCACCCCCAGTTGTGACAATCTGCAGTGCCTCCAGATATTGCCAATGCCCCCTGGGGGGTGGGAAATGTGACCTCTTGAAAACTGCTGCCTTAATGTGACACTAAGACACTCCACGATGCTCAGCCATACCGTTTCCCCATCCCCTCCGCCACTGTTATCCATAGTACAGTCTAGGCTACAGTCTGTTTCTGATTCTAAAAATATACTCCCTACTTCTCTTCTTCCGAGTCTTGCTCCTGTTTTTCCCATGCCCTGGGAAGTCCTATCTGGATTTTTTTTTTTTTTTCAAAATTGTATCCCAGAGATGATTTACAGTGACCATTTCTAGCAGATCTTCCTTGGTTTTACTGGCCAGCATTAATCCATCCTTTCCCTAAGGATCTGCAATGCCAAAACTACAACATTTATCAAATCTGCGTTTGAATGCAAATGCTTGGGAATGCATTCAATCTAGTTAATCATACGCATCTTAAAGGCAGGAATTGGATGATGTCTAGGCACTCAGTAAATATCTGCTGAATTGCATTATGGAATGTAATCCACATTTAAAGTCATAGTCAGGAGCCAGGTTTATTAGGTAATTTTATCAAGGTTTAGTGATAAGACCCATATGTAAAACAAAACAAAAAAATAAAAATGGCACACCACTTAGTACAAATGGTAAAGAGGGGTCTCATTAATAACTTATTGTCTTCCTCGCCCCCATAAAAACTTATAAACATAATAACTTTGAGATGAAGTAGATTATCAAAAATCAGCATGTATATGGGTGATTAAAAACAACTGAGTAGGATAAAAAATAAAAATCTATCCTTACCAGCAATAAACTGTTTCCTAAAGACCACATCTGAGTTCCTGGCACATGGTATATACTAAATATCTGTGTACTGAGAGAGAGAGAGAAAGAAGAAAGGAGTGAAGAAAAGGATGGAAGGAAGAAAGAATAATGGGCTCAAGAAAAAACTGGTTGGTGCAGATTATCAACTACTTACATAACTAAGTGAATATTAATGGAATATAGATTTTTTAAAAAGAGATTGAAATGTGTGTAGTACTCGTGTATAAAACTGCCTATAGGTTGGATATGATACTTTGATTTATATACTCCATTTGTGAGCATACATGAGTTAATATATAAAGAAGGATTTAGAACAGTGTCTGGTACACAGTCAATACTGTATGCATGTTCGTTGCTGTTTTTCTTGTTGCTTGTCTAATCCCGGTGACAGCTGAAATCCAGTTGTGGAGAATGATTGATGCATCAGGCTATCATAATCTGATGCTAAAGCAATCCAAATCGTACAATCACATTTCCTTAGTTTGATTTCTTATCAACCACCTTATTTAATTATAATTTGATTTTCCTTGAAAATTCATAGTTCAATCCCTGGATTCCTAAGACATTCATGAATGGATTTCAAACTATTTATAAATCTCTTGAAATCATATGTAAATTTTCATATAAATGTGATTGTATATTTTTATAGGAAGATTATTCATTGGCTTTGCCATCACATTTTCAAAGAGATTTATGATTCAAAGACGTTTAAACCGTACAGAAAAAGATTTGACAGACTGAAAAGTATTTGAAGGGTTTGTTATAGTGTTAGCTATAATTTTGCAAATTAGCATTCTGTTCTCTATTCTATATTTCTTATGTGTTTAGTAAGTGTGACTACACCCTTCTCACAATGAGCTACCAAAACCAAATTTCTGAAATGAAGAAACTAAAGACTTGATAGAGGTCTTGAGTAAATTCTTCCAGACAAGTGTCCATTGGGAAAAGTCTTGGAGTGCAGTCTTCTCTGGTGATGATGAGACCTGTCATATACTTTAAACATTGGTACTCAGGGATAATTTGTCACTCCATGTCATTTCTTTAAAAAATTCGTGTCAGCATAAGAATCAGAATGATGCACAGTGAAATAGGATCCAGAATTTCCTCCACAGAAAAGAAACGGGACTTCTCTGCTCTAGAACTTTCCTTCATTTCGCTAGCTGAATTGCTATTTTTATCTACCTCTTAGAATGTTTTGGATAATCATGACTAATGCCAAAGGAGAAAATAATGGTTATTACTATTAGTGAAGGTCAACTGTATAACAGGGATGACAAAAAATAATATTCCATTAAAACAAAAACAACTAAACCCCAATAAGAACCACCCTCTCTCCACCAAAAAAGAAAAAAATCTAATGTTTAATGAGGTTGAATTGCAAAAACTGGACACATGTTTTAGCCTCTCAGGATGCACAATACAATGATTCTCTCTAATCTTTCAATTTGAAAAACGGAATAAAAGAAACAAATAAAAGAGGGTGAGCATTCCCAATTATATTTATAATTAAATTTAATCAAAATGTGAAAACTTATTTTTCTAATAATGACATTCCCCTCTGGGTCCACAGAAGCTAATATTTATTCTTCTGTCTTTTTACATATATTTGTATATTAACATAAATAGTTTTATACATTTTCTGTCTGGGATGATGAAACAGCAAGTAACTAAAGAGGCTTTTGAAAATCCAACAAGCCCACCCTAAGCATAAGTCCTTGGCAAGGTGGGTAAAGAAGGATTTGATTTCTGGAAGTTGGTCATATAGTTAATGACCTAGATTTCCATGCTTCCTTTGGACTTAGCTGAGAGGAGCTGATGGCCATTAACACCCAACTGATCAAGAATCCTTAGGAAATGCTCTATGCCAAGGTCATCATTGCCTTCTTAGGTTGAAAATAAACCAACTAACAATAGCAACCAAAAAGCATATGGATTTTTGTAATTATTTTTAAAACAATTTAAATTGCCATGCAAAGAATCTGAAGAGAATAAATACCACATATACAAAGAAATTCAGATGTTTAAATTGCCTTCTAATACTTTGTCAAGTAATTTCTTCCTTGTTATTATTAAACCGTACACAGCCTTAATTTCCTAGATTGTGATCACACACATACACACACACATACACACACACACACACACATATACACACATAAACATATACATATGGGTGTGCTCAGTCCATCTGTCAGGTCCGAATTTTTGCGACCCCCTGGACTAGAGCCTACCAGGCTCCTCTGTCCATTGACTTTTCCATGCAAGAATATTGGAGTGGGTAACCATTCCCTACTCCAGGGAACCTTTCTGACCCAGACCCAGGGATTGGACCCGCATCTCCTGTGTCTCTTGCGTTGGCAGGCATATTCTTTTTCACTGAGCCACAAGAGACATTACTTTGCCAAAAAGGTCCATCTAGTCAAGGCTATGGTTTTTCCAGTAGTCATGTATGGATGTGAGAGTTGGACTGTGAAGAAACCTGAGCGCCGAAAAATTGATGCTTTTGAATGGTAGAGTTGGAGAAGACTCTTGAGAGTTCCATGGACTACAAGGAGATCCAACCAGTCCATTCTAAAGGAGATCAGTCCTGGGTGTTCTGTGGTAGGAATGATGCTAAAGCTGAAACTCCAGTTCCTTGGCCACCTTGTGTGAAGAGTTGACTCATTTGGAAAGACTCTGATGCTGGGAGGGATTGGGGGCAGGAGGAAAAGGGGACAACAGAGGTTGAGATGGCTAGATGGCATCACCAACTCGATGGACATGGGTTTGGGTGAACTCCGGGAGTTGGTGATGGACAGAGAGGCCTCAGTTCAGTTCAGTTCAGTTCAGTCACTCAGTCATGTCCGACTCTTTGCAACCCCATGAATTTCAGCAGGCCAGGCCTGTCTGTTCCATCACCAACTCCTAGAGTTCACTCAAACTCACGTCCATCGAGTCCTGGCATGCTGCAATTCATGGGGTCGCAGAGTTGGACAAGACTGAGCAACTGAACTGAACTGAACTGAACTGAGCCACCAGAGAAGTCCTATATGTATGTATGTATATACGTACGCATACATACATATATACCTGGGCTTCCCAGGTGGTACTAGTGGTAAAGAACCCACCTGCACATGAGGGTAAGTCATAGAGACCCAGGTTCAATCCCTGGGTCAGGAAGATCCCCTGGAGAAGGAAATGGCAACCCACTCCACTAATCTTCCTGGAGAACTTCATGGACAGAGGAGTCTAGTGGGCTGCAGTCCATAGGATCACACAGAGTCAGACATGAATGAAGCGACTTAGTAGTAGCAGCAGCACATATGTGTAAATATATACATATATACCTACATATATATGTAAAGATGTTTGGGATTCATTTCATAGTAGGATGCTGGGAAAGATAATCTCCAAAAGTCATTTCAGCTCCAATAATATATGATTCTAAGTTAGTTCACCAGCACTGTATGAATTTTACCTCTGAGGGAACTCCTCCTACTCTGTAACTGCCTGTCATTTGATCATTTGAAATACTCTGTTAAGACATCCCTAACATAAACAACAGTCATGAACCAACGCCATTGTGTATCCTGAGTGTGTATGTGACTGTGTGGATAATTACAAGGAGGATAGTGTTCAGAGAGAACCAGTAAGATTTAAACAGCCAGTAACAGCTATGGAGACATGAGATGTAGCAGGATATGTACATTTGGATAAGCAAAAGGTCTGGCATTCCAAGAGAGAAAAAAAAATAGACATTTGTTCCTTCAGTAATATTTGCTGAGTGCTTTGCAGGTGGCACCCACCCATCAAGAATCTTCTCGTTTTTGGACTTCCCTGGTGGCCCAGTGGTTAAGAGTTTGCCTTCCAATGCAGGAGGTGTGGGTTCAATCCCTGGTAGGAGAGCTAAGATCCCACATGCCTTGAGGCCAAAAAACCAAAACATAAAACAGAAACCGTATTGTAACAAATTCAACAAAGACCATTAAAAATGGTCCACATCAAAAAAAAAAAAAAAAAACCCATACAGTTTAGTGGGATTCATAAGGGAGTGAACAAGGAACACAGCAGAAAGCGCAAGGGAAGAATGCACGTAATAGGAAACACACACAAAGACAGAGAGAGAGAAAAGACAAAAGAGTTTGCAAGAAAATAGGCATGTGGTGGGTGGGAAAAGTATGGCAGCGAATATAAGCATAAAACAATCTGATTTCTAGACATACAACCTGATTTCTACTAGGAATCTATACTGAAAAACAGGTGGGTAAGGTGGAGTAAGTAAAATAACACCAGACTGTGAAGAATAGACAAAAGAAATGGGAATCTATATTGATTCGTGGGATGGGTTGCTGGGACTTGATTTTTTTGTTGTTGGTGGTGGTAGGGAATAGAACAATGAGAAGAGTATGGAAAAGCAAATTTGAATAATATGGGATATGGCTAGGAAAGAGAGCACTGTAAGGCCTGAAGATCAAATACAAAATTATGTCAATAATTGAGGTTTGAGTTAATAAGGACCTGTACTAAGCTGTTTTTTACCTAAAATATAGGCTGACAGGACAGCATGTTTTTATTTTTTTCCTATATCTGGTGCACAGTCCTTAACTTGGTGAGACTCTCTTTACACTTCACTAGGTCTCCTGATTCCTGACCCATCACTGACTGCTTCACATCTGTATATATTTGGGACGCTCTAAAAGATCAGACTATGCCAAAGCCTTTGACTGTGTGGATCACAATAAACTGTGGACAATTCTGAAAGAGATGGGAATACCCGACCACCTGACCTGCCTCTTGAGAAACCTGTATGCTAGTCAGGAAGCAACAGTTAGAACTTGACATGGAACATCAGACTGGTTCCAAATCAGGAAAGGAGTACGTCAGGGCTGTATATAGTCACCCTGCTTATTTAACTTATACGCAGAGTACATCCTGAGAAGCGCTGGGCTGAAAAAAGCACAAGCTGGAATCAAGATTGCCGGGAGAAATATCAATAACCTCAGATATGCAGGTGACACCACGCTTATGGCAGAAAGTGAAGAGGAACTAAAAAGCCTCTTGATGAAAGTGAAAGAGGAGAGTGAAAAAATTGGCTTAAAGCTCAACAGTCAGAAAACTAAGATCATGGCATCTGGTCCCATCACTTCATGGGAAACAGATGGGGAAACAGTGGAAACAGTGGCAGACTTTATTTTTGGGGGCTCCAAAATCACTGCAGATGGTGATCACAGCCATAAAAGTAAAAGATGCTTACTCATTGGAAGGAAAGTTATGACCAACCTAGATAGCATATTAAAAAGCAAAGACATTACTTTGCCAACAAAGGTCCATCTAGTCAAGGCTGTGGTTTTTCCAGTAGTCATGTATGGATGTGAGATTTGGACTATAAAGGAAACTGAGACCTGAAGAATTGATGCTTTTGAACTGTGGTGTTGGACAAGACTCTTGAGAGTCCCCTGGACTGCAGGGAGATCCAACCAGTCCACCCTAAAGGAGATCAGTCCTGGGTGTTCATTGGAAGGACTGATGTTGAAGCTGAAGCTCTAATACTTTGGCCACCTGATACAAAGAGCTGACTCATTGGAAAAGACCCTGATGCTGGGAAAGATTGAGAGCAGGAGAAGGGGACGACAGAGGATGAGATGGTTGGATGGCATCACCAACTCAATGGACATGAGTTTGAGTGAACTCCGGGAGTTGGTGATGGACAGGGAGGCCTGGCCTGCTGCGGTACATGGGGTTGCAAAGAATTGGACAAGACTGATCAAACTGAACTGAACTGAGCTGAAAACATCAGAATAAGTCTTATATATTTGGTCCTGGCTCTTATTGAAGATCTCAGGGCGGTCCCCTTCCAGTTTTCAGCATGCCTTAATAGTTTTATAAATTCACCCAAATGACCCAGAAAAACCTGATAAGGAAAGTATTTAATTGAGTCTGGTTATGAGATGTGAGCAAAGGGAGGAAACAGAGTAGACTCTTTCTGTGATTTCCAGGCAATGTTGTTTAATCAGAATACTGATAGCAGGGATGGCCTCCTAATTGAACCTGGAACTGGTTTCATGTAACCTCAACACTGTTCACATTGCATAATGAGGAAACCTGGGTGATGACATGTCAGATAATGGAAGTGACTGTCATCTGTGATTTCTTTGTTTTCCCTTAATGACCACAAAAGAGGGAATTACATGGTAAATGCAGGCATTTGGAAATAAGATTCTTATTTATTTACTCAAGGCAGTCCTCATTTTGTTCCCTGCCGTGTTAACCAGAGGTCATGCATTATCGAAAACAAGTCCCTTTTTTTTTAAACACAGTTCTTTTATAACAGATTTGCTCTCAGTTACCATGGAACCTTGCAAAATGAGGACTCAGTTCCAGTATGTACAAGCTTCAGTTCACACAGTACCATGCAAAGCCAGAACTCCCTGTTATTCATTTGCCTACAATGCATTATTTCCAAAAAATGTATCATGGAAAAAACTCAGGAATATACATGACAAGCAAGAAAAAACTGGATATCTTATGGTATCTTAATGGGGTAAGAAAGTACAGTAGTCTATGCATATCCCTATTCAAGCCATTAGTTAGCTACTTTTCTTCATGATTTAGATAGTGAAAATTATTTTTGGTTATCTCTCCCACCATCTTTATTCCCTAAAAAATGCACTTGCAGTTCAGTTCAGTTCAGTCACTCTGTCATGTCCGACTCTCCAACTGAAAAACCACAATGGTGATTGTCATATCCCAATACAGATATTATAGCTGTGGGGCAACACCTCTAATGCAAGCCACTTAAATTTTCTGTATCCTTCTAAAAAGTGAAGACAGACTACCTATGTCTTCCTATGCCACAGGAAAACTCAAAGGATAAAATTTATTCAAAAATAAGTATAACAAAGAGTAAAACCCACAAAATGAGGGTAATTATGATATGGTTGTCACCACACACTTCCCAGTTTTGTCTGTTAAGCTGTAGTTGCCACGTGAACAGAAACACAAGATGGATGGAGTTGTAGGCAAAAAAAAAAAAAAAAAAAAAACACCTCCAAGATCAATAGCGCTATCCGCAGGCAAAATTTGGCCCACTATTTGTTTTTGTCAATAGAGTTTTATTGGAACACTGTCACACCCATACATATCTGTATTTCCTATGGTTGCTTTCATATTAATGCGCCAAATTGTGTAGTTGTGCTAAATTATATGGCTTGCAAAAAAAAACCTATACAGCTTCAAAACACTTTACTCTCCGACCTTGCAAAGAAAGTGTGTTAATCTTGCTCTAGAGCACGTGGAGGAATTCCTTTTCTTACACATTTTCCTCAACCCCAAAACTAACAGGATGATCTATTAGGACATAAAAGGAAAAATATTAAACTTTCTATTTATCATTCACTGTTCTGTAAGAAAGAGGAAAGAAATTAAGTTCTATTAATTTGGCAATAGTACCATGCGTCATGTAACTTTTGTGAGGAATCCTGAGCAGGAGAGTGAGTTCCACAACTCAGGGGAGTTTTCTATATAGTCATTCTGTGTCCCTGTGGCTTTAGTACATCGTGATGGACTGCTATCTCCACGTGTCTAGCTAAGTGACTTTGGGAATTATTTTATTTAGTTTTAACTGATACCTGGCTTCTTTAGCATTTTTTCTCCCCCTGCCCTTTTTAAGCCAGCAACATTAAGACACATTGCCCTCCAAAATCAAAGCCTCACTTATACCTGGAATTGAAGATTATATTTCTGCATCCCCCTTTGGATTCTGGGAGAATGATCAAAAGACAGTCTGCAAGAGACAGACTTTGCAGTTACCACCTCCTCACCTTCCTTTCTTCTTTCCTGGTAAAATGTTCTCTCTCTCAACACTGATTAGACGTGTGTGTGTGTTCAGTCATGTCCTACTCTTTTGCAATCCTAGGAACTATAGACTACCAGGCTCCTCTGTCCATGGCATTTTCCACTCAAGAATACTGGAATGAGTTGTCATTTCCTTCTCCAGGGGATCTGCCCAACCCTGGGATTGAACCTCAGTCTCTTGCATCTCCTGCATTGAAGGTGAATTCTTTACCATTGAGCCACATGGGACTTCATGAACATGGGACCAAATTAAGAATAATAGACTTTGAGAGTTTTAATTATCAAAAGAAATCCTAGGGAATGAAGTCCAAATTCCATTTCCTCATTCACTATATGGAAACCTTGTCAATAAGAACTCTGAATTTCACTTCTCCCAACCTATAAAATGGATGCGATCTTATCTGCCTTTCCTTTCTCATTGTTATCAGGATAGCTTGAGATCGTTTATGAATTATGAAATAATAAAACTAGTTGTATTACACAGAGTTAGGAGACTGATCGTTTTTTCACTTTGTGTCCATACAAACAAAACAAATCAGAAAGTTGGGAGGGAGAGAAAAAGTAAAAAGCATAGCGCATAGATTTCTACATGGCTGACTCTCTGTGTACTTTACATGCACAGTTTTATTTAATCCTCATAAAAACTGCATGAAACAGATACTCTAGTGCTTTGTCACTTACCCCAAACTGCACAATTAGTAACTGACTTCAGGTCTAAGTCCACTCCTTTTCATCACTGCAATGGACGAACTACTTTCTACTAGCCATGCAACTTTTGGATACCTGACACTTTTTTGGCTGCTCATTTTCCTCATTTATAAAGTGATGAAGACAAGGACCACTACTAAGGTACACTATCTGTATTAGCATGTCTCATCCTAATAAAACCCCATTTCTTAAAAATGTTCATATTCATTCTGTCTTTGAGAAACTGAGATAGAATATTTATTTATCTATTTTATTTTAAACTTTTTACTGTATATTGGAGTAAGGCTTCCCTGACGGCTCAGACCATAATGAATCTACCTGCTATGCAGGAAGCCTGAGTGGGTTCCATCCCTGATCAGAAAGATCCCCTGGAGAAGGGAATGACTACCCACTAGAGTATTCTTTCCTGGAGAATTCCATGGACAGAGGAGCCTGGCGGGCTACAGTCTAGGGGTCATAGAGTTGGAGGCAACTGAGCCACTAACAAACAAACAATCAATTAGCAATTCTGTGATAGTTTCAAGTGAACAGCAAAGGGACTCAGCCATACATATACATGTGTCCATTCTCCTCCAAACTCCCCTCCCATCCAGGCTGCCACATAACACTGAAGAGAGTTCCCTGTGCTATACAGTAGGTTCTTATTTGTTATCCATTTTAAATGTATGTGTACATACCAAGCCCAAACTTCCTAACAATCCCTCCTTCCCATCCTTCCCCCACTGACAATCACGAGTTCATTCTCCAAGTCTGCGAGTCTGTTTCGGAGAGTACTGAAGCACTACACGCAAGGTTTAGATCCAGACTGTGATGAAGCCTGAATTTCAACCACCTGCTCCAGCTCCATTTTCCTTTCAGTCCATGGCCTGGCTATACATTTTGTGGCATTAACTAAGACAACCTAAAGGAAAGTACCTAGTAAATTGCCTGGCACAGTTACACAGTATATAGTATGTTTTTGTCTTTCTAAGTAAACTCCTTCATTCTCTTGGAATATGATCAGCACAATGATTATATGTTCCATTTAGAAGAGTGAAAATTAGGACAGAAGAGAAACATCAGTCTGGGGTAACTAAATCAAGGAAAAACCATTGCTAGGGTATGAATGTGAACTGTGATATGTCGCCTGCAGACTTTCAACTGGCAGCTAAAGCTTTCTTCTTATAAGCATGTGCCACTTCAGTAAACTTCACTCTCAATTCTTCTGTTTTTGAAGAAAAACATTTCCAGCTAATAACACAATTACACTTAAGTATCAGAGCTCATTTTAGTATTATTGCATTTGTTAAATCTAACTGAGTCCAAATTACTTCCTCATTGCTAATAAGAGAAAGGGGGGAGGAAGGTGGAGAAAGGGAGGGGACCGAGAGGGGAAGAGATGGTCATGAAGGTTAAAGAAAAAGAAAGACATATACACAGAGGGGCAGAGAGAAACACAGAGTGCTATCAATGCTACATATAGCCTCAAGTCCAATAAATGTCAGTTAAATTCGCGGCCCGTGGTTTCTATGGAAACCCTCTTAAGAGTGGAACACAGACATTTTTTGGACTGCAATTCATAAGCTGTTTATTTAATTATGAGGAAACATGAAACTGTAAGACACAATACCATTATCATCCTCACAGTATTTAGAATTCAATGAACAAGTATGGCTAAATAGAAAAGTTGTGTTTTTTTTTTTAAATCATTAGCTTCATATAAGTTGCATGCAAATTAAATGCACCTTGCTTTTCCAGGACTTCACACGTTATTTCCTGCAGGCGAACCCCAAATTAGCCAAATGACATTTGTTAAGAGGGAGTTCTTTGGAGGCCTCATGCCAATTACCCCCTCCCCCATATCCAGCGAACAAAACCA
The DNA here is from genome assembly GCF_001704415.2 of Capra hircus. Taxonomy (NCBI): domain Eukaryota; kingdom Metazoa; phylum Chordata; class Mammalia; order Artiodactyla; family Bovidae; genus Capra; species Capra hircus. The sequence continues at coordinate 12,567,954 of NC_030822.1, read as the reverse complement.
AGGTCACAGCATATTTTCAATTAAACCCAGGAAGGCACCAAAGTGCAGCACAGCTGGAAGAGCAAGCACATTATTACCCCATAGATCATTTGGGAGCAATGAATAGGTCTCTGGTGTTTTTCTGGTTTACAGGCATTTGAATATAAAAATAAAGAAAATAGCTTCAGATTAGTTTCTGCTTTCCAAAATAAACAACCACTTTGAGGGCGTTATTCCTGGTGGTCTGGCGAAGAATGACTGGAAGCCACGACTTTTCTGTCTCTGATGGTTGTAAGAGGTTTGCTGAGACGTTAATTAGGCAGCAGGGAACCATGTGAGTGAGGGACTCATTCATATCTTCATTCCTTCAGTAAACAAGCACCTGATGTCTACCTACTATGTGTCAGGCCCTGTGGCTGGAACAAGGGAGGTGAGAAGATTAAACTCAAGCTTCAATATGGATTTTTATGAAGGATATACATTAATTTTGTTGATAAATATTTGTAGAGGGTCAACTATGGCTCATAGACATTAGACTAAGTAGATAAATAAACCCCAGGATCCTGCTTTATAGGAGATCACAAGATAATAAAGACAAAAAGACACATGACCCTAAATCTTAAAGCAAGGAGGCAGTATTTCTGCCTCCTGCATTCTGATCTTCTTTCTCTGTTAGGTAGAAATACCATCCACAGATGCCGTGGGGCAGTAGAAGGTAAATGCGTTTATGTGAATGGCATCACTGGCTGGTGGATGGTGGAGAGGGGAGGAGGAGCTTCAGGAATATTTCCAGAAGAAAACCACATTTCCAGCTCTGTCTTTGCGTGGTGGCCCTGAGATCATCTTTAGCCCATAAAACATAACTGAAGGGAGAGGCGCTCACAAGAGAAAGGAATCCCAAGGAGAGCCATCTCTGGTGTCAAGCTGGGACCCATGAAGGCCATTTCTAAAGTGACAAAGAGAAATTTGCAAATATGACTCAGTGGCTCTTTCGTTGCCACTCTCTTGAAGCCTGTTTGTTTGTTTGTTTGTTTTTTCTTTTTTTGCAATTCAGTAGTGGTTTGCAGTATCTAGGCTTCCCACAAGTTGCTCGTGCTGCAGCAAAGCCAATCTTTGGCTGTTATTGGATTTGACAGTGTATAATGAGCCACTTCACATTGGCTGCTGCTGTAGTGTTCAGCATATTGTGGCAAAGATTTAGCATGAATCATCACCCACCTAGCTCTCCATTGTGGTCTCTGTGCTGTAAACAGGCAATGTGTTTGCCAATCTAAGAGGGGGAAAAAGTATCCATTAGGATAATTCAGCACATTTCTCTATTTGCTGTTCCCCCCATCACCACAGACAACACTGGTGACAATATTTATTAAATTGCCACTGTATTTGTACACTCTTCTGGGCAAAAAGCCAAGGCAGCTATTTTAACCACTGGCCATTTTGAACAATGCATTGTTTAATGCCAATAAAAAAAAAAAAAAAAAACACGCACATTTAGAGTTGGAAGATCTGTTGTCTATACTTGGTTCTGACTTATTAGATGTGTGACCTGAAGCAAGTCACATTTTTTTCTCTGATCCTCCATCCTGTTCAGAACTACCTCTTCAGATCAAATGAGATCATGTCTTTTGAATATGGATAGGAAATAGTTAAAGAGATACTCTGAAATATTAAAATGAAATGGGCTGTTAAGAGTTTGACATAGACAACTGCTGCAAACTCTAACTGGGATATTTTCTACATCTCCAGGCAAGAGAGATACTAACATTTCTTCCTCCTGTGCATTCCTCATCTGCCACTACTCCCTTCCCAACACTCCTGTGACAATGGTAAATCAAAAATTAGAATTAAAGATAGAGGGCCACACAGTACTCGGAGCAAAGAAATACAAAGGAATAGAGCTGGCATTTTGCAAAGTATAGTAAAGTAAACTAAATGATTTCTAATGCCAACAAATTACAAACCTTTCTAGCCCAAACTTCACCATACAATTGGTACAAACAGGAAACCATTAGAAAATGCAGATGGAAGAAATCCATGAAATTAGCAATCAAGATCAAGGGACTGACACGAATATTGAAATCACCAAGAATTATATCAGGAGGAGGGCTGAAGAGAGCATCAGGGAGGCAGATATTAAAATCATCAAGGAACAAAGAGGAGGGAAGACTGGGTTTGTGTTTTATTCCAACAAGGTGGCATTAGCCACCTGGTCTGATGGTGTAAGCTTCAAAGCTGGGCATTTTGCTATGTTAAAGAGTTTTGTTTGGAACAGATAATATAAGTAAAAGAGCTTCTCAAACTTCTCAAATAGTATTATTACTGTATAAGTAAAATTGAATATGATTAGCATTTATTTCAGAGATGCTATGTGGATTTTATATCATTGGTTTTGAAAAACATGTAACTCAAACTTACAGGAAGTTTCCCTAAATCCCATGGTTTCAGGAACCATTAACGACCCTTCAGTAGGAAATATGAAATTTGAGTTAGAAGGTAACATGCCTGGTATTTATAATAATGTGAGAATAAGGCAGTGGGTAGGAATGAGTACGTGTAGAGAGGGAAACAAAGAGTTGGGAGTCAAAGCTGTGTTTATTACTAAATCCAGTGGCTGATTCTCAGTTTTCAGCTAGGTGAAAATTAGCAACATTTGACATAAGTGACTTTTCTGTCCTTCCTGAAACATTCTCTGCACTTGACTCCTAGGAAACTGCTCTCTCCACCACCTCTTTGTTTACTCTGCTCAAATTCCATCGCTAGATCTGGGGCTTCTAAATGTTAGAGTGTACCAGGGTTGTTAGTGGGCCTCTCCTTTGTCTAAATGATTCTCTAAGTGAATCCTACAATGAGTTTAGAAATCATTTACAAACTGAACCCTGATGAACATTTATCTCCAGTGGCAATGCAGACTTGTAGTATATGTATATAACTGCTAATGCAAGACTTCCACTTGAAGGCCATTGCCACGGAGAAGGCAATGGCACCCCACTCCAGTACTCTTGCCTGGAGAATCCCATGGGCAGAGGAGCCTGGTAGGCTGTAGTCCATGGGGTCGCTAAGAGTCGGACACGACTGAGCAACTTCACTTTCATTTTTTACTTTCATGCATTGGAGAAGGAAATGGCAGCCCACTCCACTGTTCTTGCTTGGAGAATCCCAGGGACGGGGAAGCCTGGTGGGCTGCCATCTAGGGGGTCGCACAGAGTCAGACATGACGGAAGCGACTCAGCAGCAGCAGCAGCAGAAAGACTTCCACCTGAAGGTACCGAAAATCAACCTGTCCAGAAATAAAACTCTTGATTCCAATTCAACCTCTACCCCTAACAAAGACTTTTCTAACAGCAACTCCATTCACTCATTCCTTAAAAAAAAAAAAAAAAAAAAAAAAAATTAACCTCTTACCAAGTGCCAAACAATGGTTCCAAGGACCATCCTTGTAAGAGCTCAGGACAAAGTCCCCTTGATACTTTATTTTTTGGTCTCATCCCCAATTTTGCACCCTATTATTTCTATATCTTATTACCTTTACAGCCTATTGCCTATACAATGGAAATTCTGGTTATCAAGAGTCTTGGCACTTCTTACCTCTACTGCTACATATTAGTCCATTATAATTGGATGATTTCAACAACCTATTTCAATATTTGGCATCTTTGCTTCTGTTCTTGCCCCTCTTTAGTCTTTTCTCCACATTGTAGAGGGATCCTATCAAAATGAAAGTCAGATCACATTCGGTCTTCTGCTCAGTGCTCAATGGCTTCTAATGTCACTCAAAATTACATTACAGGGCTTCCAGTGGCCTAGGGGGCCATTTAGAGTTGTCTTCTGCAACTCTCCTTCTTTAATCCTATCTTGCTACCACTATCACCTTACTCATTTCACTCTGGACACATAGCTTCCTTGTTTTGCTATTGTTGTTGTTAGGTCGTGCCCAATGCTTTGTGATCCCCATGGGCTGTAGCCCACTCCCAGGCTATTCTGTCCATGGGATTTCCCAGGCAAGAATACTGGAGTGCATTTGCATGTCCTCTTCCAGGGGATCTTCCCAACCCAGGGATCAAACCTGCATCTCTTATGTCTCCTGCATTGGCATTCAGCTTCTTTACCATTAGCACTACCTCTAAACACTTGGAAAGTGGCTAAAAATTTACCCACTTTTATGAAATGATTATCTGGTGTTTAATGTGGTGCATATCCCTAAATATGTGATCATGCCTGAACATGGAAAATATAAATCAAGACGGTAAGCCATTGACTTTTTTCATATCACCATGGAAACAAGATTGGAAACAAGAAAGATGGTGATGAGAATGGTAACTTTCTATTATTCATCAAAGATTAGAACGTCTTCTCACATACATTATCATATCAGACCTTCATAATTATGGAAAACATGCAGAAGTGATTATACTTTGTTTTTCATTTTTCAGATGAGATGTTAAAGTTTAAGGAAGTTTAATGTTATCAAGTTTCAAAAGCTAACATATAGTAGCTATTGATACAGGAAGTTAAATCTTTGGAGACCTAGACTAGTGCTCTGCCCAATGTATGTTTTTAACATGAATATATTAAGGGAGGGAAGAAACTACTTATGCTGTGAGTTCTTCCAATGTTCTCGAAATTTGTAGGAAACTGCTTTTTTTGTTCCTTGAACAGATTTCACTATTACTTCCATATGAAGAAAATGAAAAGAACATTTATTGAGCAATTATCAACTTTCGTGTTAGTCATCCACATTGCACTTACATGTCTTTCTGCATCATTAGACTACATGCCCTATTGCGACAGGCACTATATTCCATTTTATGTGTATGCACAGCCCAGTTACTGCCACATAGTATGCATTCAGTATTTCCTAAATAAGTGGATGAAACAGCTTATTTGGTTATATACAGAAAAAAACAGTGGTGAAAGTACATCCTGAATCTAAATCACTTAATCAATCGTACAATTAGAGCAAACCTTAGAAAGCTGCTATTTCATAATCAAAACCTGTTGACATCAACAGTTCCATATAGTCCAAGCTAATATTGATAGTTCCCAAAAATGAACAATGATTTTGGAAATGTCAGTTTCCCAATCAAATTTCTGAAATGTATGGAAATCCTCTTCAGTTTACTTCTTTTTTTTTTTTAATAGGTATCCTTTAATTTTTTATTTTTTTTAAATTTTAAAATCTTTAATTCTTACATGTGTTCCCAAACATGAACCCCCCTCCCACCTCCCTCCCCACAACATCTCTCTGGGTCATCCCCATGCACCAGCCCCAAGCAAGCTGTACCCTACGTCAGACATGGACTGGCGATTCAATTCTTACATGACAGTATACATGTTATAATTCCCATTCTCCCAAATCATCCCACCCTCTCCCTCTCCCTCTGAGTCCAAAAGTCTGGTATACACATCTGTGTCTTTTTTCCTGTCTTGCATACAGGGTCGTCATTGCCAACTTCCTAAATTCCATATATATGTGTTAGTATACTGTATTGGTGTTTTACTTTCTGGCTTACTTCACTCTGTATAATTGGCTCCAGTTTCACCCATCTCATCAGAACTGATTCAAATGAATTCTTTTTAACGGCTGAGTAATACTCCATTGTGTATATGTACCACAGCTTTCTTATCCATTCATCTGCTGATGGACATCTAGGTTGTTTCCATGTCCTGGCTATTATAAACAGTGCTGCGATGAACATTGGGGTACATGTGTCTCTTTCAATTCTGGTTTCCTCGGTGTGTATGCCCAGAAGTGGGATTGCTGGGTCATAAGGTAGTTCTATTTGCAATTTTTTAAGGAATCTCCACACTGTTCTCCATAGTGGCTGTACTAGTTTGCATTCCCACCAACAGTGTAGGAGGGTTCCCTTTTCTCCACACCCTCTCCAGCATTTATTGCTTGCAGATTTTTGGATCGCAGCCATTCTGACTGGTGTGAAGTGGTACCTCATTGTGGTTTTGATTTGCATTTCTCTAATAATGAGTGATGTTGAGCATCTTTTCATGTGTTTGTTAGCCATCCGTATGTCTTCTTTGGAGAAATGTCTACTTAGTTCTTTGGCCCATTTTTTGATTGGGTCATTTATTTTTCTGGAATTGAGCTGCAGAAGTTGCTTGTATATTTTTGAGATTAGTTGTTTGTCAGTTGTTTCAGTTGCTATTATTTTCTCCCATTCAGAAGGCTGTCTTTTCACCTTGCTTATATTTTCCTTTGTTGTACAGAAGCTTTTAATTTTAATTAGATCCCATTTGTTTATTTTTGCTTTTATTTCCAGAATTCTGGGAGGTGGATCATAGAGGATCCTGCTGTGATTTATGTCGGAGAGTGTTTTGCCTATGTTCTCCTCTAGGAGTTTTATAGTTTCTGGTCTTACATTTAGATCTTTAATCCATTTTGAGTTTATTTTTGTGTGCGGTGTTAGAAAGTGATCTAGTTTCATTCTTTTACAAGTGGTTGACCAGTTTTCCCAGCACCACTTGTTAAAGAGATTGTCTTTACTCCATTGTATATTCTTGCCTCCTTTGTCAAAGATAAGGTGTCCATATGTGTGTGGATTTATCTCTGGGCTTTCTATTTTGTTCCATTGATCTATATGTCTGTCTTTGTGCCAGTACCATACTGTCTTGATGACTGTGGCTTTGTAGTAGAGCCTGAAGTCAGGCAAGTTGATTCCTCCAGTTCCATTCTTCTTTCTCAAGATTGCTTTGGCTATTCGAGGTTTTTTGTATTTCCATACAAATCTTGAAATTATTTGTTCTAGTTCTGTGAAAAATGTGGCTGGTAGCTTGATAGGGATTGCATTGAATTTGTAAATTGCTTTGGGTAGTATACTCATTTTCACTATATTGATTCTAACGAAAAGAATAAAATACTTAGGAATATATCTACCTAAAGAAACTAAAGACCTATATATAGAAAACTATAAAACACTGATGAAAGAAATCAAAGAGGACACTAATAGATGGAGAAATATACCATGTTCAGTTTACTTCTCATTGTAAAAATGTTTATGCACCAAAAAAAGAGCCAATATTTTGATTTTGGTGGTATGTCTTCAAGCTTAAAACATTCAATTCGTGAATGGGTAACTAAAACCAGAATAAGCACATTCAGTACTGTGATATAAAGAGGTCATGTCTATTGATTATATGTATCAGGTCCACAAACACAGAGCAGAAGAGTCAACCACTTGCTCTGCCATAGCCTTAAATCCAGTGGTACAGACATCGGTACATCAAGGTATTCATGCTATTTTCTCTTAACATCGCTGCTCAAATATTATCACTGGTCATAGTTCTATTGTGACTTCCTCCATTGTTATCTGACTTTCCCATGGAGAGAATTAATGATTTACTCATCATTTTTTCCCCCACAGTCTTCTCTTCATTATACCACCTGTAACCTTGGGAAAATCAATACCATCTTCTATTAACTAGTACATGGCCACTACAAAACACTGTTCTGGGCATGCACAGGAGATAACTCTTACTTAGAATGAAGTACCTGAAGGATATACATGAATGCAAATCTATATGCTACATATTTTTTTGGCTCCTAGTGGTACCCTCATTTCACTTTGGAGATCAAGATGTGTGGGAGTAAGAGATGGTATATACTGAGTGTCCTTGATTTTCAAATCACAGCCTTCTGCTCTAACTGATCCAAATTCCTGGTCGGAATGGACACAGCATAGTTGTGGTCTGCATAAATGTGGCATTTATCTTCATGAGTGCAGTAATGAAGAATGGACCAGGATTGGTACAGTCATGAGTAACTTATCCCATTTCCCCTCACAAATGAGAATAAATGACACAAAACATCAGCACCCATGCATTCTATATATTTTCCCACATTTATATCTACAGATGCAAACATAGAGAATGTCTTTTCAAAACCTGATTTTTAAAAATTTTTATTTTCAAATATGCAGCTAACAAGAACAATGGAGAACTTATGGGAAAGTCATAAGGGATGAAAAACGCTGAAATCACTTCTATGAGATAAGTTATGCCTCTGGAGAGGACACCTCAACAGACCCTATCTCTAGTTAGTTAGTTAGTTCAGTCGTTCAGTCATGTCCGACTCTTTGCAACCCCATGAATCGCAGCACGCCAGGCCTCCCTGTCCATCACCATCTCCCGGAGTTCACTCAGACTCACGTTCATTGAGTCCGTGATGCCATCCAGCCATCTCATCCTCGGTCATCCCCTTCTCCTCCCGCCCCTAATCCCTCCCAGCATCAGAGTCTTTTCCAATGAAACCCTAAAATGACTATAAGTCTCAAAATAAGATTTCCATGGGTCTCTGGATGCTGTCATTAAGATAATGCTATGAGAAAGTCACAAAGCCCCCCCGCCCCCACAAGAATACTTCACTAGAGCATTCACCAACCTGTAGAAAATTCAAAAAGATGGTGGTTTCACCAGAGTGACTTCCAAGACCTCCTATGTGTATAACAGACAGTGCTACTGGTTTACTTTATTTTCATAGGACATTCATTATCCTCAGAAGATATGCATTACTTAATTTCTGAATTGGACTAAGATATCCTCACTGAGCTTTTTAATTGCCGGTGAGATGGATGGGGTACAGAAGGCTGAATAGTGGCATCATCCCGGATCTTCTCTGTGCCTAACCCCATGGCCAGATAATGTGGGGATTCAGTGTGAGCCCTGCCCTGTGGGGTATGGGATTTTCTACATAACCATGCTGTAGCACCATCGAGAGAGTATTGGATCGTTTTGAGTTCTTGCATTCAAATGTAAGCATATAGTAAAGAAATTTAAACCTAATCAGAATCTTTCCCTGTCAGGAAGACTCTACTTCCCTAGAGTTGGTTCACTAGAAAATTATTATTCCCAGCTAATCAGAAGCCAAGTCTCTTCTCTGCCAAAGCAGTTGGGAGTTTCAGTTTTACCTCTGGTTACCTATATCTAACTTATACCCAGTGTTGTCTGTTAGTCTTTAGGATCATTTAATGGTAGGTGGTGGACCTCCACCAATAGGCAGAAGAGATCCCAACCGTCTTCTCCAGTCTAATTCTCGTACTTGGCCTGATGACATCATTTTTTTCAAATTCATCTTTGATCCTACGCTCCAGTAGATTTACACTCTATTCTCGAAATACTTAGGGAAATGTTACCAATTTTCCCAAGTCCAGTCCTCCATATTTATTTGCAATCTCTTACAGGAACTCTTGTCTTTGTTATTATAAAATATTCAAGAACTGAGGCCCTCAGTGACTAAGGGCCTGGCTTGTTCTTTACCTTTCTAGATACCCAAAATTACCAACTTAATCCCCTCCAGCACGGATAGGTTTTCTGTTAGGTATCTCATTCAACATGAATTGAATGCTTAGTAAATACCAAGGATGATTCTAGACACAGGATTCTGCAGTGAGTCAGAAAGTGACAAAAGTCTTGCTTCATAAAGCTTGCTTTTGAGGATTTAGACAGATAATATAAACAAACCAGAAAAGATCAGATAAACATGAATATTGAGATGAAAATTTAAGAGTGATGAGTTAGGAAAGACTGATAGGAAATATTACATGGATTTGGTCTAGAAAGACCCCTCTGAAAAAGAGACATTAAACTTTAAGAATGACAAGAAAGAACTCAGACATAAATATATATATAGGAGAAAAATATTCCAGGCAAAGAGAACAGCTAACATAAATTCTCCAAGTTTGAGGAAGTGCTATAGTCTAAATGTTTGTGTCCACCACTCACCCAAATTCATATGTTAAATCCTAATAACCAACATGATGATATTAGGACATGGCACCTTTGGGAGGTGGTTGGTCATAAGGATGGGGCCTTCATGAATGGGATTAGTGCCCTTATAAAAGAGGCTCCAGAGAGACCCCTAGCCCTTTCCTCCATCTGAGGATACAATGAGGAGTCTGCAACTAGGAAGAGGGCCCTTACCCGACCACACTGGCAAACCAAACCTGTCTCTGATTTCTGGTCTCCAGAAGCATGAGAAATATGTTCTGATACTTATAAGATATCCAATCTGTGGTATTTTGTTATAGCAGTCCAAACAGACAAGACAAGAAGCATGTTATACTTAAAACATAATAAGGGGAAATATAGGCTAGTCTAGTAGGAATAAAGTGAGAAAGCAGAAGAGTAAGAGATGTGAATGAGGAGTACAATAGTTTCCTTTGGTTTCCATAATTATCACAAAAATGATGGCATAAAACAACAGAAATTGATTATTTCCCAGCAACTGAACTCAGAAGTCTGAAATTAGGAAATCAGCAGGATTCTCCAGAACCTTTAGGGGAGAATTCTACTTTGCCTCTCCCAGCTCTGGTGGGAGACATTCCTTGGTCTATGGCTACACAACTCCAACCACTGCCTCAGTCTTCACAGGGCCTGCTTGTCTTCTCCATGTATCTCTTGTATGAGTGTCTCTTATAAAGACACTGGTCATTGTATGTAGGCCCACCTGGATAATCCAGGATGACCTCATTGCAAGATACTCAATTACATATGCAAAGATCTTTTTTTTTTTTCAAATAAGGTCACATCTGTAGGTTCTGGAGCTAAAGATGTGAGCACATCTTTTAGGGAGTCAACATTCAGTTCATTAAAGAATATTAGCACTGGGAAAGAGTCCACCTGCAATGCAGGAGACCCCAGTTCGATTCCTGGGTTGGGAAGATTCCCTGGAGAAGGGATAGGCTACCCACTCCAGTATTCCTGGGCTTCCCTGGTGATTCAGATCGTAAAGAATCCGCCTGCAATATGGGAGACCTGCGTTTGATCTCTGGGTTGGGAAGATCCCCATGGAGAAGGGAACAGCTACCCACTCCAGTATTCTTGCCTGGAGAGTTCCATGGACAGATGAGCCTGGTAATCTACAGTCCATGGGATCACAAAGAGTAAGACATGACTGAGTGACTAACACTTTCACTTGGTAAGCCTGGTAGGTCAAGGAAAGCAATTTCTTTGTATACTACATGCAGTGGCAAGCTCTTGCAGAGTTCCACGATGAAGAATAATACAGCCTTATTTGACTTTCAAACTATCATACTTCTAGCATGAGAACAGACTGAAGTCACAAGAAGTAGGGCAGTAGTACGTGTGAGAGATAGCTTGATCTAGAGTGGCAGCAGAATAGAGAGAATTAGATAATTAAGGCTTTTTCCTGGAAGGTAATGTCAAGAATATTTGTCTAGGGATATGGGGATGACAGGAAAAGAAACCCAAAATTTGCCTTCTGCCACCTTCCAATGCAGCAGTCCAAACAGCAGCTGTTCTGATCTCCCCACCACCATGCTCCACATGCTTGCCAGAGCATGTGTGTCAAGAGAGCACTTCCACTTCCCTAGCTATTCTTAGACCTTTGAAAATATTATCATCTTTCCTAGTCTGGCCCTTGTCCTAGCCCTTATGGCTGGTTGGGCCTCATTTCATTTTATTTCAAGCATCTGGCCTGCCCAGTGACCAGTCTTGCTTTATTTATTTATGTGTTTATTTATATATGTATTTTATTTATTTATTTAGACCAATCTTGTGTCAAAACAAGACTATTCCACTTCTTTCCTATTCCAATTCAGTACCCTGGGCATTCAAGAAGAACCTCGGTGATTTGACTGTAACCTGAAAATAGTATACCATTCAGGTTATGTCCAGGAATGTCAGAGATTCTGCATTTTCTTCAGGTTAAGTTGGCACTCTGGGTACAAGCCTAACAAAGTTTCAGAACCTAACTATGACAGTCAGCTGCATGTATCCCATACCTAAACTTCTACAGAACTATAGTTTCCAGATTATCTTTTTACTCTGGGGACCTCTTCGGAATACACAAAGAGATTGACTTAATTAAAATAATACCCATTTTTATGGTAATGTCTTTTGAAGAAAGGATAATTTCAATCAAGCATGACATCTCCCTGGTTAGGTTGAAGTTCTGATAGACTACTGAAATTTAGGGGGTCTGAGTAGTTCAGTGAAGACAGAGAAAGGAGGTGGCAATGTGCTCTGGTTCATAAAGTTAAGTCCCTGGATAAAGGCCACATCTTCATATCGAGCGAGCCATTTGATGGAATGTAAATAGAAGCCTAGAATATTTTCTTGGATTCTGGGGGAGAAACAAAGCAACATGAAATCCTTGTCCTTATTCTGTATATGTAGCTGTTCCAATATAAGCTGTTCCTAGAAGCTATTCCAGAGCATCTACATAATATTGTTTCTGGTAAGTGCCTCTCAAGCTTATTTCTAAATAAGTTCCTTTTTTTTTTTTCAGAATGATTTCAACATCAAAAGCTACATGCATGCACCTGAAACTAAATTTTCAATTTATCAATTACAGTTTGTGAGATATTCTTTTGTCTCTTAAGAGCAAAGGAAAATTTAGGATTTGGTATTCCAAAACTAACAGTAGTTAGAAATAACCTTACCAGACCAAGTTTAAAGCCTACCAAGAGAATATATCTCTGGCATGTGATATCTGGCAGCAATGAAAAGGCACTGCTGCTGTCTGGCTCTGAATTAGAACATTTGTGCATCTGAGAGATCTTTCCTGTGATCCATCAAAATGGCAATTGTTTAGAAATACAGGTCACCAAGGACTTCCCTCATGGTCCAGTGGTTACGAATGTGCCTTGCAGTGCAGGGCATGTAGGTTCAATTCCTGGGAGGGGAACTAAGGTCCCACATGAGGCAGAACAACTCAGCCCATAGACCACAACTAGAGAGCCCATGTGCCACAACTACTGAGCCTGCGTGTTAAAACTTGAGAGCCCTGTATGCTGCAACAGAAGATGCCGTGTGCTGGAGCTGGGACCCAAGGCAGCAAAATACATGAACTACTTTTAAAAAAAAAGAAAAGTACAGGTCACCAACTTAATACCCATCAGCATGTGGAAAAATGTAGATTCAGTCCTATTATGTTGGGTCTATTTAAATGAGGACTGCTGTTTTCATCATGAAACCTGTATCAATAATTGTGGGTTAAGAGAAGGAAAAGAGTACAACAAAAAAAATTCCTAGATGAATATTCACCTCTTTGCTCAGTTATTTACTCATTAACTAATTATTTTGTTACCTTTAAGTCACCTAAACCTTACTGAGTTTGAAATGACTAACTGGGAATTGGGCAGACAGTGGAGTTAGGGTGGATCTTAATTATGCTACACTGCAAAACAGTGAAGTCCATACTTCCACATAAAGGAAAAAAATCCCCTTAAAGATGGAAACTGGTCATTGATTTTTTTTTTTCTTCTTCTTCTTCTTCACACTCAAGAGTCAAATCCTCTTCCCATTGTTATTGTTTGGAGAATCCTGATCAGGACAGAAGTCTCAGATGTCAGAGAAAATGTTCAAATTGGAGTTAGAGAAGCCATTCCCAGGTTAATGAGCACAAAGCAGCCGGCATTTAGGAGAGTTTATTTGGAGAAAAGAAACGTCTGCAGAAATCAAGTGATTAAGATGTGATACTCAAAGCGAACTCTGAGCGATCTCATTAGCAGAGACTAAGAATAGTCAACAAATGTAATAAGAGCTCTGATACAAGGTCACAAACATCCCAGTACAGGCCAGCTGTGTGGGACCCATTGAAGAGGAAGGTAGGGAACCTGACTGAATCAGATTACGAAGTCTTCCATAGATGACATGGGTTTTTTCCCAAGTCCTAAGGGAGGAAGAACCAGAAAGTTTTATACAAGTTTTCATTACATTTTATTCAAAGTTCTCCAGATGTGCTTTTCTATATTAAAATAGGCTTCCCTGGTGGCTCAGACAGTAAAGAATCTGCCTGCAATTTGGGAGACCCCAGTGGTTCCTGGGTCAGGAAGATTCTCTGGAGAAGGGCCTGGCTACCCACTCCAGTATTCTGCCTGGGAAATCCCATGGACAGAGGAGCCTGCAGGCTACAGTTCATGGGGTCACCAAGTGTTGGACAGGACTGAGCCACTAACACTTTCACTTCACTTTTTCATATTAAAATGCATTCCACAATTAGTTACTGTTCCACAACATGTGTGCTAAGTTGCTTCAGTCACGTCTGACTTTTCGTGAGTCTGTGGGCTGTAGCCTGCCAGGCTCCTCCATCCGTGGAGATTCTCCAGGCAAGAAGACTGGAATGGGTTGCCATGCCCTTCTCCAGGGGGATCTTCCCAACCCAGGGATCGACCCCAGGTCTCCCGCGTTGCAGATAGATTCTTTACCATCTGAGCCACCAGGGAAGCTCCATCCCACAATGTAGGTTCTATCATTCTCAACTGCTTTGAATAACTGCTGTACAAATGTCACTTTCTCACAGATTTTCTTTCACACACATTCCTCAAAGGACCCCCTACACATCTGCACATAGCTACTCACATTCTTGCTCTGAAATTACATTTTTTAAATCTATTTTTTCTCTTTTAAAAAAATAGTTTGGCTATGCTGGGTCTTTGTGGTGGCATGTGTGGGCTCCTCTAGTTGTAACATGAAGATTTAGTTCCGTGGGAACTTAGTTCCCCAATTAGCGACTGAACCTTTGTCTCCTGCATTTGAAGGCACAGTCTTAACCACTGGACTACCAGGGAAGCCCCTCTTTTTGCCTTTTTCAAGCTATTCAGAAGAATATGTTTCATGAGTATCTGTGTGTGTTAGTCACTCAGTCGTGTCCAACTCTTTGTGACCCCATGGACTGTAGCCCACCAGGCTTCTCTGTTCATGGGATTCTCCAGGCATGAATACTGGAGTGGATTGTCATTCCCTTCTCCAGAGGATTTTGCCGACCCAAGGATCAAGTCCTGATCTCCTGCATTGCATTCAGATTCTTTACCATTTGCGCTATAGGGAAAACCTTTGTGAGTATAGGGACATTACATAGCTTTTCCACTACCTTATTTCCTGAGCCTAGAATAATGTTTGGACAGGGTAAGTCATTCAAATGATTATTAAATTAAAAAAAGAAAAAGAATGCTTTTTTGTGCCTTTGTAAAATCACTCCCTAAACTACACTTTTATGTCTTACCATATAAATGAAAGAATATTGAAATGGAGGTTTCAGCCAAGGAACCAAGATACAGTAGATGATTCATTCTAAGGAGACAATGGAGACTTACAATGGAGACAGTCATAAGTGCCCACACAGCTCATAACCTCTTACACAGAGCAGATATATCAATGGGCCAGAGAAAGCTCATAAAGAAGATTCCTTTGGAGAGAGCTATCTTATGCATCCCAGGCCTAAAGGAAAGGGGGGGGGTAGTCTTACATCCTGTTGTTGTTGTTGTTGTTCAGTTGCTAAATCATGTTTGACACTTTGTGACCCCATGGACTTCAGCATGTCAGGGTTCCCTGTCTTTCACCATCTCCATCTCCTAGAGTTTGCTCCAATTCATGTCCGTTGATTCAGTGATGCCATCCAATCATCTCAATCTTCTGTCACCCTCTTCTCCAACTGCCTTCAATCTTTCCCAGCATCAGGGTCTCTTCCAATGAGTCAGTTCTTTGCATTAGGTGGCCAAAGTATTGGAGCTTCAGCATCAGTCTTTCCAATGAATATTAAGGACTGATTTCCTTTAGGATTGACTGGTTTGATCTCCTTGCAGCCTAAAGGACTCTCAAGGATTTTGTCCAGCACCATAATTTGAAAACATCAGTTCTTCAGTGTTCAGCCTTCTTTATGGCCTGGTTCTCACATCCATACATGACTAATGGAAAAATCATAGCTTTGACTATGTGGATCTTTATGGGCAAAGTGACACCTTTGCTTTTTAATACACGGTCTAGGTCTGTCATAGCTTTCTTTCCAAGAAGCAAGGATCTTCTAATTTCATGGCCACAATCACCTTGGCTGCATTGATTATGGAGCCAAAGAAAATAAAATCTGTCACTGCTTCTACTCTTTCCCCTTCTATTTTCCATGAAGTGATGGGACCAGATGCCATGATCTTAGTTTTTCAAAAGTTGACAATTAAGCTAGCTTTTTCACTTTCCTCTTTCACTCTCATCAAGAGGCTCTCTAGTTCCTCTTCACTTTCTGGCATTAGAGTGATATCATCTGCACATCTGAGTTGCTGATATTTCTCCTGGTAATCTTGATTCCAGTTTGTGAGTCATTCAGCCTGGCATTTCACATTATGTATTCTGCATATAAGTTAAATAAACAGGGTGCCAATATACACTCTTGGCATTATCCTTTTCCAATTTTGAATCAGTCAGTTGTTCCATTTAAGGTTCTAACTGTTGCTTCTTGATCTGCATACAGGTTTCTCAATACACAGGTAAGGTGGCCTATTATTCCCATCCCTTCAAGAATTTTTCACAGTTTGTTTGGATTCACACAGTCAAAGACTTTCTCATAGTCCATGAAGCATGAATAGATGTTTTTTTTTCTTTCCCTTGCTTGCCATGTGATCCAGCACAATTGTGTTGGCAATTTAATCTCTGGCAATTTAAATCCATCTTTTCTAAGCCAAGCTTGCTCTCAGTACACATACTGCTGAAGCCTAGCTTTAAGGTCTTGCATCCCAACCTTCCATCTAGTAAAGAGAGGATTTAAGAAGATCATTAGAGGAAACTTTTTGAGTAAATTATCAGTGGGCCATGACTTACTATCATCAACATGAAAGAGAAGATTGTAGAAGAATCCTGTCCCTCATCTCAAGACTAAAAATAGGACTATGATGGCAGAGTAGAGAAGATCCAAGGGGATTCTGTCTAACTCCCATCTGAAAAATCTCAAAGTCAAGAGACCAAATGTTGCACACACATTTGAGGGAGTTGATGAGAGTCTTGGAGATATTTTAGATCCTATGCAAAAGGTTTGCTTACAGGAAGTAAACAGCTTACCAGAAGGAATCTGCAAGTACTTCTGGATGCCCAGAGGCTGACGAAGGAGTCAGTGATGTTTCAGAGAACAGATCCTCACTCTCAGCAAGGCAAACTTGGGGGGAATGAGAGTAGACACGGGGTCACCCAAGAACACACACACATGGAATGTCACTGTAAGAACATCAGTTTCAAATGTCTGGCAAACCCCAAGGTATCAATTTAACTCAAGACAGTACCAAGCAAGTAAAAGTTATTCTGGCCACCGCAGAATTGGCAGATGGAAGAGGAGGAGGAAAAGAGAACTAGGTGACAATAAAGAGAAGAAAACAGTCTTGTCTAGACCCTAGACTGTGATGTGAGGCTTCCTACTCAAAACCAGGCCTGTGCTAGAGAAGGCAGGAATCTCAATGTTAAAGTAAGTTTACAGTTTTAAGCATTAATATAATTTGAATATGTCAATTACTTACACAGGACCTTATAATTACATAAATATTTCCAGAAAGTATTCATCTAGGGACAGAAGCAAGTCTAGTTCCAATAGGATAAATTTTAATTGGGAGAGAAAAATGAAATCATCTTATGGTTCCATCCATAATTTGTATCTATTCAATATAATAGTTACTATAATTTTACTAATAACAACATCATGGGATTTAGAGTTTGAAATTCCAGGTATAAAGCTCTCAAATTTCAAATTTTAACCTTATTTCTCCCTGGCTATGCTTCACATTTTGCTAATGATTGGAAATGAAGAAAATGGCAGTTAAATAAACCATTAACTTGGGAATAGGGCTTCCAAATTGATACATATAAATCATTTTTTAATCAGCAACAAGCAATTTCCAATGTTTAAATATTTCACAAGTATCTGGTATTTCTAAAAGAACTCATGAAAGGACAATACATTCAGGAATTATTTGAAAATTAGAGGTAATACATCCTGTCATATATTCAAACTTTGCTGAACAATGTAAAGAATCTGGAAGAAAGAGATAAAATAATTATGTGTGGAAGGGATGGGATACATGATAAGACACAAAGATTAGGAAAATACAAAACAGTAAATATTTTGGGGGAAAAATAAGGTACTGAAGGGGGTTTCTTCCATTTCAATAGAGTACTACTAATTAGCCTCAATAAGTCTTTCTGAGTTCTCATAAGTTTTATAAAATATTTGACCACAAAATATATGATTTTACCAAATGCAGGATTCATGTGGCTAATTTGGCCTGTTGGGTTGTTCAGTTTTACTATGCGCCCCATATTTGCCCTTTTTTGACTGTTTTTATGGGCGTACTTGAAACATCCATTCCATGTAGTAAAGAGCAGTCAGTTGATCTGACTGGTTGAAAGGTTGAAAAAAGCCAGTTTGTATGTTTATCCCAACTTAACGTTTGTCAGATAAAGGCTCTTGGTCGCCTTTAAAAGCTGGCAAGCTAAGAGAAGTGCAATTCAGGAGCATTATTAATTAATAAAGACAAATATTAATTACTTAAGCTATGAGGACAAACTTATCCTGATAAGAAGTCTTTTGTTTCAACACATATCAACCGATTTGACAATATTATCACAAATTAAATGCTCTGTTCTGAGCTATAGGGAAAATAGAAGCAATTGAGACTGAGACATACACAACGTTTTGTCCTTTTCCTCATTACTTCAATCCTAGAAACCATTTTTGACAAGAAAAAAAGAAAGGGAAAGTAGATGCAGAAAAGGTACTATTGTTTCCCAAATATTTTATCTCTTGAGACTAGAAAAACTCTACAAAGACTCTAGTTTGGCTAAGAACACAGTACTTTAAATATTCACGAATGAGCTCAAGTGAACAATGGATCATATTCATAGTTCCAATGATTTAACTTCCTACTCATCGTCATCATCTATTTTATTGTCTGGAAAACTGGTTCCGGAAAAAAAGAGAAAACAGAGAGACTGACCATTTGACCATCTTTATATCCCAGATGCCATTTCTAAGTCCCAGTTTTGTTGTCCGCTCCTCAGGGACTCGGTCTGTCTGACCTTCATTAGCTCATAAGCATCCTATTTGAAAACTGTCTTCATCTTTGCTTCCCTTTTGCCATTTTCCTTCGGTGAAAAGGTTAAAAGAAAATGAATTCTAATAATTTGAGGTAGAAAGGTAGAGAAAGAGATATAGATGGAATTAATAAAGAAAATGCTTCTTGGACTTCCTTGGTGGTCCAGTGGTTAGGAATCCACCTTTCAATGCAGGCTTTGATCCCTGGTCTGGGAAGATCCCACATGCTGCAGAGCAACTAAGCATGTGCGCCAAGCCACCAAGCCCCTGTGCCCTAGAGTCCGTGCTCCACAACAAGAGCAGCCACCACAATGAGAAGCCCACACACCCCATCAAAGAGTAGCCCCAACTCACTGCAATGAGAGAAAGCCTGCGTAGCAAGAAAGACCTAGCACAGCCAAAAATAAATCAGAATAAAACATTTATTTTAAAGAAATTCTTTCCTTTAGGTCCAGGGTAAGAGGGACAACAAGGAATCACCTGTTGATTACCTGGGATCTCTACTGCAGACTGAGAGTCTTGCATCTCTTCTCTTGAGTGAGTTAGGACATTGCTCTGTAATTATTCTTCTGCCCAAGTAGCAAAACCCCCCACCCCATTTGTAATGAGCTCCTTGAAGAAATCCACAAGGGTTTTGTGTTCTTTGCAGCTACAAGTTCTTCTGCTTCTTCCCTTGTTTTCTCATTGTGTCTAGTAGGGTCAAGTACTAAAATAAATGCTATATGTAAGGCATGTCACTTACATCCACTTCAATGGTAAGGAAATAGTGACATGATAAGGTTATTTAGGGGCTTCCCTGATGGTTCACATGGTAAAGAATCTGCCTGCGATGCAAGAAGCCTGGGTTCAATCCCTGGGTCGGGAAGGTCCCCTGCAGAAAGAAGAAAATGGCAACTCACTCCAGTATTCCTGTTTGGAGAATCCCATGGACAGAGGAGTCTGGCAGGCTACAGTCCATGGGGTTGCAAAGAGTCAGACATGACTGAGAAACCAACACACACACACACACACCAGGTTATTTAGTCAAAGCTGGTGATCAGCAGAACCAGGTTTCCAGAAGCACAGGCTTTCCAAAATCAAAGATGAGGCACTTTAACGTATAGTTCTAAGCACCTAGTACTCAGAAGGAAAGGATATGGTGGCCTTTACTGCAGTCACTTTGATGAAATAGAATTTAATTTAATTCCCAACTTACCCTTAGCCTTTCTGGCTGAGAGGTTCTCATTTGCCATCTCACCTCATCTGCAGGCTCCATTATCCCTCTAATCACGACCACTACCTGTCTCTTTTGTCTTGTGTCTTCTATGGTCATTTTGTTAAAGGGCAGCAACAACATTGCACCATGTCTTGATCAAGCAGGCATCCTATGTGTCAAGGAGCCAAGCAAGAAAAGTCTTTAGAGTGGTCCCCTTAAGCCAGTGCTTGGCCTATTTCACAGAAACCTGGCTGCACCTTATCCATACCCAAACCACTGTACCACATACAGGTACATCTATATCCATAAAAAGTTTCCGAACTATTTTGAACCAAATTTGATAAAACAGCCTAGAGAGAAGGACAGCTTCACAGTATCTTGAAGGCTTGATTTTAATAAGGATTGGCTGTCTTTCAGAGGGTTTAGAACAAAGTGTGCTGCATTTCAAAAGGAGTTATCACCTCTTTTGATGTTCTCAATCTCTTCTTATTCATATTGAAGGTGAGAGTAAGGTAATATAAGCTCTCTCTTAAAGAAATCACTGAGTAAAATATTTCCATTCTAAAAACATCTGGTGTCCAGGTATCAAGTGTACAGATTGAACTGTGGCTGATTCCAGTCCTCTGTTAGGATGTGAAATTGAAAGGAATTATACATATATTTTACTGTCTATATATGCATGAATATGTGTATATTCTGAAATTCAATATGTTGTTCTGTAGAAACTGGACAGTAAATTGTTTCTACAGTCAATATGTCCTGTGAATAGACATTGATTATAATAGCATAATAGCAGTTATGGTTACTTGGTGGTAAGTACCACATAAAAAAATTCTAAAGCCAACTGTGGTAGGCACAATTCTAAGATGATCTTGAGTCATACCACTGTATACTCTCTCTACTCTTTTGAGTATGAGCGGCACTAGTAATCAGCTTCTAACCACTAGAATATGACAAAAGTGGTTGTCATATGACCTTGATTAGTGTACATTATACAGCAAAGGTGATGGAAGGTCACTGCTGTGATTGTGTGTGTGTGTGTGTGTGTGTGTGTGTATTAGTCCCTCAGTTGTGTCTGACTCTTTGCAAGCCCGTAGTCTGTAACCCACCAGGCTGCCCTGTCCATGGAATTCTCCCGGAAAGAATACTGGAGTAAGTTTCCAGTCCCTTTTCCGGGGGGAATTTTCTATCCAGGAATGAAACCTAGGTCTCCTGCATTGCAGGCAGATTCTTTACCATCTGAGCCAGCAGGGAATCCCCTGATGCAGTGATTACATAATGTTAAAGAAGGCTGGGAGTCAATGAATAGATGCTTTTGAACCAACTTTGGCCAACTAATGCTAAGTTCAGTTCAGTCACTGAGTCATGTCCGACTGTTTGCCACCACATGGACTGCAGCACAACAGACCTCCCTGTCCATCACCAACTCTCCGGAGCTTGCTCAAACTCATGTCCATCAAGTCAGTGATGCCATCCAACAATCTCATCCTCTGTCATCCCCTTCTCCTGTCTTCATTCTTTCCCAGCATCAGGGTCTTTTCTCTAATGAGTCAGTTCTTCGCATCAGGCGGTCAAAGTATTGGAGTTTCAGTTTTAGCATCAGTCCTTCCAATTAATATCCAGTTTGATTTCCTTAAGGATAGACATGTTTGATCTCCTTGCAGTCCAAGGGACTCCCAAGGGTCTTCTCCAACATGAAAGTTCAAAAGCATCAATTTTTCAGTGCTCAGCCTTCTTTATGGTCCAACTCTCACATCCATACATGACTACTGGAAAAACCATAGCTTTGACTAGACATACCTTTGTCAGCAATGTGTCTCTGCTTTTTAACATGCTGTTCAGATTTGTCATAGCTATTCTTCCAAGGAGCAAGTGTCTTAATTCCATGGCCGAAATCACCATCTATAGTGATTTTGGAACCCAAGAAAATAAAGTCTCTCACTGTTTCCTTTGTTTTCCCATCTATTTGTCATGAAGTGATGGGATCAGATGCCATGATCTTAGTTTTTTGAATGTTGACTTTTAAGCCAGCTTTTTCACTCTCCTCTTCCACATTCATCAGGAGGCTTTTTAATTCCTCTTCAGTTTCTGCCATAAGAGTCTCTTTAGTTCCTCTTCACTTTCTGCCATAAAAGTGGTGTCATCTGTATATCTGAGGTTATTGCTATTTCTCCTGGAAATCTTGATTCCAGTTTATGCTTCATCCAGTCCAGCGTTTTGCATGATACACCCTGCATATAAGTTAATTAAGCAGGGTAACAACATACAGCTTTGACATACTCCTTTCTCAATTTGGAACCAATCTGTTGTTCCATGTCCAGTTCTAACTGTTGTTTCTTGATCTGGATACAGATTTCTCAGGAGGCAGGTAAGGTGGTCTGGTATTCACATCTCCTTAAGAATTTTCCACTATTTGTTGTGATCCACACAAAGGCTTTCTCATAGCCAATGAAGCAGAAATACATTTTTTTTTCTAGAATTCTCTTGCTTTTTTCTATGATCAAACAGATGTTTGCAATCTGATCTCTGGTTCCTCTGCCTTTTCTAAATTCAGCTTGAACATTTGGAATTTCTTGGTTCACAAACTGTTGAAGCCTAGCTTGGAGAATTTTGAGCATTCCTTTGCTAGTGTGTGAGTTGAGTACAATTGTGAGTTAGTTTGAACACTCTTTGGCATTGACTTTCTTTGGGACTGAAATGAAAACTGACCTTTTCCAATCCTATGGCCACTCCTGAGTTTTTCAAATTTGCTGGCACATTGAGTGCAACACTTTAACAAAATCATCTTTTTGGACTTTGAAATAGCTCAGCTGGAATTCCATTACCTCCACTAATTTTGTTTGTAGTGATGCTTCCTAAGGCCCACTTGACTTCACATTCCAGGGTGTTTGGCTCTAGGTGAGAGATCACACCTTCGTGGTTATCTGGGTCATGAAGATGTTTTTTGTATAGTTCCATGTATTTTTAATATCTTAATATCTTCTGCTTCTGTTAGATCCATACCTTTTCTGTCATTTATTCCACCCATCTTTACATGAAATATTCCCTTGATATCTCTAATTGTCTTGAAGATATCTCTAGTCTTTCCCATTCTATTGTTTTCCTCTATTTCTTTGCATTGATCACTGAGAAAGACTTTCTTATCTCTCATTGGAACTCTGCATTCAGATGGGTATATCTTTCCTTTTCTCCTTTGCCTTTTGCTTCTCTTTTCTCAGCTCTTTGTAAGGCCTCCTAGCACAATCATTTCACCTTTTTGCATTTATTTTTCTTGGGGATGGTTTTGATCACCACCTTCTGTACAATGTCATGAAACTCTGTTCATAGTTCATCAGGCATTCTGTCTATAAGATCTAATCCCCTAAATCTGTCACTTCCACTGTATAATCATAAGGGATTTGATTTAGGCCATACCTAAATGGTCTAGTGGTTTCCCCTACTTTCTTCAATTTAAGTCTGAATTTGGCAATGAGGAATTCATGATGTGAGCCACAGTCAGCTCCCAGTCTTGTTTTTGCTGACTTTATAGAGCTTCTCCATCACTGGCTTCAAAGAATGGAATCAATCTGGTTTCAGTATTGACCATCTGGTGATGTCCATGTGTAGAGTCTTCTCTTGTGTTGTTGGAAGAGGGTGTCTGCTATGACCAGTGCATTCTCTTGGCAAAACTCTGTTAGCCTTTGCCCTGCTTCATTTTGTATTCCACAGGCAAACTTGCCTGTTACTCCAGGTGTTTCTTGACTTCCTACTTTTGCATTCCAGTCCCCTATGATGAAAAGGAAGTCCTAAAGGAAATCAACCTGAACATTTATCGGAAGGACTGATGCTGAAGCTTCGATATTTTTGCCACCTGATGGGAAGAGCTGACTCACTGGAAAAGACCCTGATGCTGGGAAAGAAAAGGCAGGAGGAGAAGAGGACAACCGAGGATGAGATGGTTGAATGGCATCACTGACTCAATGGACATGATTTTGAACAAGTTCTGGAAGATAGTGAAGGACAGGGAAGCCTGGCATGCTGCAGTCCATGGGGTTGCAAAGAGTCAGATGTGACTGAGTGACTGACAAACAACAATATAAGATCTGCCTGAGGAGATTGTAGCAAGAGAGTCCTCTACTGGCTTCCTAGAACTAAGCTGCTGGTTATTGTTAAAGGGTGACGTGACAAAGGACTACATGCGGCCTCTAGGAACTAAAAATGTCACCCAGCTGACAGCCAGCAAGAGAGCCGGCACTTCAGCCCTGCGCTCCACTAATTACTTCAGCTTGTAAAAGAACCCCCAGCTCTGCTTGGAGTCTGACAGATACCATGACTGCAGGCTTTTGAAACCTTGAGCTGAAAATCTAGTCAAAAACTGTGCCCAGAATCCTGTCCCAAAATGAGGATGATAACTGCATGCTTTTTTTAAAAAGATTTTATTGGACTATTGTTGATTTACAATACTATGTTAGTTTCTGCTGTACAGAAAAGTAAACTAGTTAGACATATACACATATTCACTCTTTTAAAATTGGTCACTACAGAGTATTGAGAGGAGTTCCCTGAGTTCCAATAGGTCCTTATTAGTTATCAATTTTATATACAGTAGCATGTACATGTCAATCCTAATCCCATAATTTATCCTCCCCTCCTCCCTTCTCCTGGTAACCTTAAGCTTATTTTTGACATCTGTGACTCTATTTCTGTTTTATCAATAAGTTCATTTGTACCATTTTTTAGATTCCAAATGTAAGCAACTTCATATGATATTTTCCTTTCTCTGTCTGAACTACTTCACTCTATGACAATTTCTAGGTCCATCTATGTTGCTGAAAGTAACATTATTTTATCATTTTTACTGGCTGAGTAATATTCTACTGATATATGTGCCACGTCTTTATTCATTCCTCTGCTGATGAACACTTGGGTTGCTTCCAGATCCTAGCTATTGTAAATAGTGCTGCGATGAACACTGCAGCGCATGTATCTTTTTGAATTAAGCTTTTTTCAAAATACATGCCAGGAGTAGGCTTTCTGCATCGTGTGATAGCTTTATTTTTCATTTTTTAGGGAACTTCCATACTGTTCTCCATAGTACCTGTACTAATTTACATTCTTCTCCATACCCTCTCCATCACTTAATGTTTGTAGACTTTCTGACAATGGCCATTATGACCGGCATGAGATGATATCTGATTGTAGTTTTGATTTGCATTTCTCTAATAAATAGTGGTATTGAGCATCTTTTCATAAGATATATTGTTTTAATCTAGTACATTTGTAGTAATTTATTACACAGCAATAGCTAAGCTAAGCTAAGTCACTTCAGTCGTGTCCGACTCTGTGCAACCCCATAGATGGCAGCCCACCAGGCTCCCCTGTTCCTGGGATTCTCCAGGCAAGAACACTGGAATGGGTTGCCATTTCCTTCTCCATTACACAGCAATAGAAAACTAAATATATATGTATAAATATATTTACATATATTAGTATGTATATATGCATATTTAGTTTGCTATTTTATATATATATATATATATACTGATCTCCAAATTGTGGGATCTACATTTCAGTCATTGACAAGGATATCTCCTCTCCATAGATCAGCAGAACATGAATAGAAAGTGTTCCTCAGGGGGACAATAAACCCCTACATTAGATATTATAGCTTATGAATTAAGTGAACATTAGCGTGTCCAGTAGATACTGAATGAACAAGTTTGATATCAATCTAGTAGTTAAGCTCAGGGTGTGTTACCAAAGTAGAGTATAAATGTATTTCTCCAGAAAACTTAAAACTGTAAAAATGAAATCATTGTAAAACTAAGTTATGCACATGTGTTTACTAAGAATCCATGCATCATACAAACATAATCTTAAAGAACATATTCTTTTGTTGGCCAAAGTATGAAATATGAAAAAATATGGCATATAACCACGTATGCCAGAGTACTTGTGTGTGTATCTTGATGTGTATCTGTGTACGTATCTGCATGTGTCTCCATGCTCACAGCTATATGTGTATGTGTATGTCTATCTGTGCGTCTGTAAGTATCTGCTTCTAAACATGGCTGTGTGTATCAGGGTGTATATATCTGTTTGTATTCCTTTGTGCTTGTGTCTGTGTGTGTTGTGGGAGGCTATATGTATATCTACATGGAGGAAAGAGTGTGTGTATGTGTGTGTGTGTCCATGTATGTGAGAGGACTTGGAGAAGATGGAAAATGGACAAATGACCTTTTTAAAGACCTCCATAAGTGTTAATAAGGAACAGAGAGGAAAAAAGCAAACAAAGCCATTGACTTTGACTCTGCAATTCAATATTAGTTCTAACCCTGTAATAGATTAGCTCTGTGACCTTTTTAACCTGCTTCAGTCCTAAGCCTTGTTTCTCCTGTGTAGAAAATGAATTAGTTCATGAGAATTAAAAGCATCTCACTGCTGGTAGGAACATAAACTAGTTCAACCACTTTAGAAAATTGGTTGTTTTAATAAAGCCGAACATAGTCATGCCCTATAATGCAATAATTCCTATCCCAGGTATCTACAGCCAATATAGATGTGTACTTGGGTTTACCAAAGGCACGTATTAAAATGTTTACAGCAGCGCTATTTAGTCCTTATAGGCCCAAACCATAACTGTCCCAATGTCCATCATCCAATAATTGGGTAAGTTGGGTATATGCATACAGAGGAATAAGATATAGAAATGAGAATGAACAATCTCACATTTAATAGTCTCACAACCATATGAATGAATCTCACAAATATAATGTGAACAAAAAAAGCCAGATACAAAAGAGTATCATATGATTTATATAAAGCACAACTTTACTTAAATAACCAGTATCATTAAAAAAAAATACCTTTGGTAAAAATATACCAAAAATAAAAAATATATATATATAAAGCACAAAAAAACATGTGAATATAACCTAAATAGGCAAACTTCATCCAGGCGCTTAGAAATCAGGACAGTCAGCATCCTTGGGGAACATCCCAAGGGGGCATCTGAGGTGGGGACTTTTGCCAGCTTCCTGTTGTAAGTGCTGGTTACCTAAGTGTGTTCAACTTGTGAAATGTCAAGAACATGAATGCTTCTGATATGTGTACCTTTCTTGCTAAAATATGAAATATTAGTATTCAAAATGCTTCAAGACCCTCATTGCATCAGGCAGCTGTGATGAGCACACAGGATAATGCATAGGCAAGTGATAGAAACAAGCTGCAGCATTGCAGCCCTATAAGAAAATGGTTTTCAAACTGGGTAATGACCATTCGTTGGTCATGAAATCGACTGATGGCTCATGACCTGCTTTAAATAAAATGAAAGAGGATATCAGAGGGCATTGTATATTGGAAATTGTTTTGTGATATATGCATGTTTATAAGGGGGTTATAAATATGTGTTTATAACTGGGTTGAGATGTAAAATGTACTTTTATTATGGGTCACAATCAAAAAGAGTCAAAGTTACTGCTATGGTGTGCGCTAATGCAAGTTCATCCAGGCGCATCCCTGGCTCACTGAATGCTCCTACCCATCTTGTCCCTGCATGGTGACCCCTTGGGCCAGAGACTTCCAGGAATCCCACATCAATCAAGTGAACAGGCATTTCAACAGGGACACCCAGGAGTGAAATTAAAGCGTGCCCATTATATATTCCTCAGTAATACCAACTATTGGCCTTATCACTCCTGGTCCTTTGTCAGAAGACCTAGGACTTTCCACCCAGTATATGACCTAGAATTCTGCAAATTGCTCCTACAATGGGGAAAATTTCTCTCTTCCAAATCAGAGGTTTTCCTTGAAAGCACACAGGCTCTGTTTCAGCCATTTTTCTCCATAAGACTGTAGCAGATGTAGAAAGTGGCGGCACTGTGTATCAGCGAAGATGTGGAATGGAAAATATTGCTCATTTGCATACCCTCAAAATAATGGGATGAAGATAATAATTAATAGCTATTTTTACAGCCCTTGATTTAATTAATTCCAGCTTAGATGTTTGTAAACATGCGATGTTATGTTTGGATAAATGTGTCAACGTGAAAATTAGTCACTAATACAAGGCATTAAGGAAAAAAGAAAAAAAGGCACAGCAGAAGGCGGGCCTAGGTGGCTCCTCATTTTCTAGTTTAGGACACGTTTCCCCCCAGAAATCAACAGCGGTGATATTCTATACAAAACGGGCTCTGGAGAAAGGCTGGGGAAGCAGTATGGAAAGAAAAAAGAATGAATAATAGGATAGGTGTGGACTGAATAGAGACACAGACATAGAAAATTGACATGTGTACACACTAGGGGAAAGCGAGGGAGGGAGAGTAAGAATGAAATATATACACGATCATGTGTAAAATAGATGGAGCTTGCTGTATAGCGCAGGGAACTCAGCTCGGTACTCTGTTATGCACTAGAGGTGTGGGATGGGGAGCGGGAGGGAGGGAAGGTCAAGAGGGAGGAGATGTATGTATACATATTGTTGATTCACTTTGTTGTACAGCAGAAACTAACACAATATTGCAAACCAAACATACTCCAATAAAAATGAAATAAAATATTGGATCCCGGTGCAAATATCTGTTAAAGCAGAGTAGAAAATGCCAGTTTCTCAAGGTGGGGGCCCTTTCACTCCCAACCTCCTTATGCACAGTACTTTTTTCCTGAGGACAGGAGATTTGAAATCAGGAAACAAAAAAGGGACATAACTGAAGAAGAAATTTATTTCACTGAGAGGCAGAGTTTATTCCAAGGTTCTCGGCAAAATCAAATGGGGACCAGCAAGAGCTAGAAGAAGGACCATTTATAGGCACAGTGATATATTATGCAAGTTCACTAAAAGATTAAAATTTGAGGGAGAGTCATTTGGTTTAGAGTCACATGGCAAAGAATAAAAAAGGGGGGCTCTGTGTAGGGATGCACAGTGGCCAAAGTAGCAGAGTGATCTGGGGATGATCAAGAGGGGCTCTTTCAGATTGGCCCTAGTTCGGATCCAAACACCTCCCAGTCAATGAACCCACTCCACATCTGTGTGGATTGGTAGCATCACAGGGAAGGAAAGGACCCTGACCATTTCCACAGTATGAAGGGGGCTTCTTTGGAGTTTATTAAAGCTGGAAGCACAGAGGACAAAAAGGTTCCCAGCCTTCTAGTCTGACAAATTCTTCTGCTCTGTACACGGTCAGATGGGGAAGAGAAACCTCGTATCAGAGTTAATGATCATAGTCCCGCTTTGCTAATTAATGCCACTGACTCATGTGGTGTGAAAAGGCAGCTTAAAAGGCTCCACACCAGCTGAGAAGTGGGAGCTGGAAGAGGAAAAGCACAGGAATCTTTTATGTAACTAAGAATGAAGGAGAATCTTTAATTTTCTGTTAATTACATCTTTTCAATCTATAATATCTGAGCAGGACAGGCAGGCAAAATCAAATCACTGCTGCCGTGACACAGCGGCTCCATTTTAATTAAAAGCCACCACCTTTGTATCACCTCACAGAAGGGCACAGGCTGGAGTTACCCTGGGTCTCATATTTATTTTTGTTTTTCTCCTTTAATTTTTGCGTGAGCAATTCTAACCCTTGACTTTCACAAAATAACATCTCAATGGAGACTTTTAATTCATAATAGCTATAAAGGCTAAACAGAATGCACACCCATGGACTTATATACATTTATATACAGTTACATATGAGACTATAAGGTCCAAAGAGTAATTTGATATTGCAATTTATGTTTCAAGGGCATAGTGAGCTCCAGGTAGGAGGACCCTGGACTCTTGAAAGGGTTTATATATTCTGATAACTATTAATAGCTCACTTGCCAGTCACTTGGTAGACAATTCTTTCCATACAATTTGAGTGTTATATAAAAATGAAATTCTTGCACAGGAAAGGTTATAGATATCTGCACATATATACATTATTTTAGAACTCTGGTTAGGGGATCAGTTCTTACACAAGATAGAGGGCTTTTTTAAAGATGTTTTTGATGTGGACCAATTTTATGATTTGCCTTTTTTTTTTTTTTTGCCGCTAGGCATATGGGATCTTCACTTCCTATCCAGGGATCAAATCAGCACCACCTGCATTAGAAGGCAGAGTCTTAATTACTGGACCATCAGGGAAGTCCTACAAGATGGACTTTTAATGTATAAATATTTGAGAAGCGGGGAGTCAAACCTAAGGTATGAAATTACCTGAGATAAATTTATTTAATTACCATTTTCACCACTGAGGTGTGCACATTTAGCATTTTAGTAGGTATATGAAAATATGTGTATATATAGAACATATAAATGCATACTTTGATTTGATAAAGTCAATTTAATGTATATGTTTATTTTGGGGAAAAATAAAACCCATTTTGCCAGTCACAACAAGTTTACTTTTCTGTTGTATAATCTGTTATCTACTATGAATCACAGGCTTCCCTGGTGACTCAGAAGGTAAACAGTCTGCCTGCAATCCAGGAGATCCAGGTTTGACTATTGGGTCAGGAAGATTCCATGGAGAAGGAAATAGCAATCCACTCCAGTTTGTTTGCCTGGGAGATGCCATGGACATAGGAACCTGTCAGGCTACAGTCTGTGGAGTCACAAAAGAATTGAACATGACTGAGTGACTATGAATCACACCCTCTACCTCTTGACCAACTCTAGCCTCCCACACTAAAAAAAGAAAGAAAAAAAAATATATATATATATAAACTGCAACATCACTGGTAAAACTCATATTTCATACCATTTCTTTATAGACACTAATTATATATAAAGACAGGTCATTTTGTTGCAAACAAACCCCTGACTAGCACTGATTCCTACTATATTATTAGAATGTTAATTTGGAAACTTTCTAATTGCCCTTCCCTTTGGAGACACAAGCTAATGTTAGACTTTAGTTATGAGACACATTTAATTTCTTTTGTGCAAGAAGATAAGCTCGTAATGTTAGCCTGGCTTTACAATAATGTAATACAGACAGTGGTGCCAGAAAAGTCTGCATGGGAGGTATTATTGAACAGAGTCTCATTCTGACCATGATGATAATATTGCTAAAACTACCTGAAGGGGGTGGGATGGGTGAGTGGGCTATTGCTTATGAATATTTGTTTATCTTCTCCTCTAACCCAAGACACACACAGGAATTGTTCAAAGCAACTAAAAACTGTTTACCCAGTGAGTCATCACACAATCCCTGCTTTGTACCCCTGCAGTCATAGCTGCACATTAATTTGGGTGGAAACTGTTCCAGTGGTAAAAACAAAAGCAGAGCACCTCATGCACCCAAGGAGACGCTTGAAAGGGCTCACTTAGTGAAAACATCTGCAGGGTCTATTTTAAATCGAAGCCTCAAAATTATATCCTCAGTGAAAGTAAGCTACTCATTGCACAGGGAACTAAGGGCCATAGGCCTTAAGTGAAGCTACACTAAGAGAAGAAGAGAGAAGAAAAAATAGAAAAACACTAGAGACGAAAGGCAAAGTGGAGAGAGGAAAAAGTGAGATAAGAGGACATTCCAGAACTATCTCTGGGGTGCAACAAAAGCTACTAGTCTTCATGTCTCCAAGGTTAGAGAGATGCCATGAGAAATCCAAGGGCTACCGCAAGGGCATTCTGGGGTTAAGACATTAGAAATCCAAGGTATGGGATAAGAAACATTCTAACTGGCTACCAAGTATAAGTTGACCAGAGAGCTGACACTTCTGCCTCTGGAATTTTCAGGCTCATTTTTTCTTCCCAAAGCTGCTGCTAAGTCGCTTCAGTCGTGTCCAACTCTGTGCGACCCCATAGATGGCAGCCCACCAGGCTCCCCTGTCCCTGGGATTTTCCAGGCAAGAGTACTGGAGTGGGGTGCCATTGCCTTCTCCTTCCCAAAGCATGAGTAAGAAATAAAATGTAGGTGTTTTTGGTCACATTGGAATAGATAGTTCTTATGCGACTTCTCAGAGCCTGCTACATGCTAATATACTTTTTCCAAGGTCAAGGAGGAAGTGTGTAATATATAGTGAGAAAGTGGACCAAGGGCTCCCTTTATCCAGACCATTTACATTTATATTTGTTCCCCATAGCTTATTTTTGGAAAAACTTTTAAATTAAAATGGGGTGGTTCCCAGGTGGCTCAGTGGTAAAACACCTGCCTGCCAATGCAGGAGATTCCCCTTGCATCTTTGGGTCAGGAAGATCCTCTGGAGGAGGAAATGGCAACCCACTCCAGTATTCTTGCCTAGGAAATCCCATGGACAGAAAAGTCTGGTGGTACAGACCATGGGGTCTCAAAGAGATGGACACAATTGAGTGACTGAGCACAGCACATATTTCAATTAAGACATCTAACAATATCTTAAGATATTTGTAAAAGCTATTAAAAAATATCAAAATTTCTTTTTTAAATTGAAGTAGAGTTGGCTTAAAATGTGCTAGAGTCAGCTTTATAGCAAAATGATTCAGTTTTCCATATATATATGTATATTTATTTTATATTCTTTCCATTATAATTTATTATAAGCTATGGAATAAAGTATGTGAGGCACACAAACCAAATGGTATAAAATCCATTCTTAGCTCCCACATGAATGAAATGCCATAGGGGCACAATGTAAACCTGCTTTCTTCTGTGGGCCTTGACTACTTAACCTAGGTTTCATTGATTTAAATACAATTGAAGACCAGGAATCACTTTCACATGGAGAAGCCATATCCCCAGGTTATTGTTTAATCCCCAAATAAATGAATGAGTTTAGAATCCTCCAGAAACATGAGATATCCCTTTTCAAAACTGTCACCAGAACCTGTTAGATGGCTAAGAACATCTACAATTCATGACGAATCTGAAGGAGGTACTGTAGCCAGCAGCTCTGGGTGTGTGTTATATATATATATTTTTTCTGCCTGAAACCATATTTATAAAGTAGCCATTGAAAATTCCCATGTGTGTTTTTAAAATCTTCTTCCTAAGCTACAACCGTAATTGCAGTCTAGTATGTATCCATATAACATTGCCGTTCACAGAGACACAGGGAAAAGTGCAAGAGTCATAATAATAACCAATGGATATTTTATTGCATTATAGTAAAGTATTTTCCTACTCATTAGCTTACTTGATTCTCCCAGGAGACAGGTCAAAGAATTTATAAATAATATTTCCATTTCAGAGCAGAAGGAACCGAGGTCAAATGCTTTCATTAAAGTCACAGAGCCACTCTGTGATGGGGGTGGTATTAAATCTGTAATTTCCAACCTCAAACCTCCTTTCCTTTCATTATAATTTGCTGCAGTAATTATGTAAAAAGTGAAGTGGGTAGATTAATGGCATGATATAGTTAGAAGGAGAGATGGCATGAATGTAACTAGTCTCTTCTATTTCAAGGTAACATAATCTTACTTTATCATCAAGAATTACCTCTTACCCACTTTGAGCACTAACCCCATCAAGCAGTGATTGCATAATATATTTGATTGTGTCAAACACATGAGGCTGCTTACCCACAGAGCAAAAAGTTTAACATCAGGGACTAAATTTACCATTAAATGAAAATTCAGAAAGTCGCCTAGATGTTTTAATAATTCCAAATCTCAGAAAAAAATTGAAAAAGGAAATGGTCACTCTGCTGTCTTAACATCCAGGGTCCCCAGTGAGAAGGGAGAACCAGATTAATGTTCTGATTTCTGGGAAATCTTCCATCTAGTCACATTCACAGCTGAATTCATCTACCCCTAAAAAAACATGATTCAAACCTAGACTAACAACCTACAGATGGAAACCACTTGAAGTCAGAGTCTCACTTCTCGAGGGATGTTAGAGACTGTCACATCAAGGCAGTCTCTCTTCTGTGCGTTCTCAGTCACTCAGCCACTCAGTCGTGTCCAGCTCTGTGACCCTATGGACTACAGTCTGCCAGGCTCCTCTGTCCATGGGGATTCTCCAGGTAAGAATACTGGAGTGGGTTGCCATGCCGTCCTTCAGGGGATCCTTCCGACCCAGGGATCGAACCCACATCTCTTATGTCTCCTGTACTGGTAGGTGGATTCTTTACCACTAGTGCCACCTGGGAAGAAGTGATGGCATTTTCCCATCATCTGGACACTCAGCCCCTGACCCTTTAGTGCTGCTACAGACATACCAAATGCAAAGGCTTGCCCTTGATGAACTGCAGAAACCTAACCAATCCCAAAGCACCACAGCCTTGTGTAAAGCTTCCAGATCTCAAGGTCTCCTCCCTATAGATTCACAGTTTGCAGCAATTCAGCACTTGATTACATACTGTCTTCTGCTCTCTAATTGTTTTATGTGTTTCTCTCTTGTTTCCCCAACACATTCCTTAGTCATTTAATTTATTTTGAACTCCCAAAGCATCTCAACCCATCACTAGGATATACGACTTCAGCTACTCTGTGCCCTGCCTGGAGCTTTATTCTGGGGCCATAAAGGTGATAAATCAGGATGTTTTGTCCTTCAGAAGCCCCCAGGGTATCAAAGGGGACCCTCACATTTACAGGTCACATGAATAATATGCAAAAGCTGTATCAGCAGGATAAATACACTGGGTAGTTTGAAGGCGAATGAGACGTTCTCTGATGGCAAAGGAGGATTTGAGTGAGGCAAAGGTATTTCAGGTAAGAAGAGCATGACCTGCTTTGCCTAGTTATAAAGAGGAGATCTGGCATGTGTTGAGAACATCAAAAGGTGTAGTAAGACTGCATATGAAGGATGGAGACATTCAACTGGCTGGGATTACACAGTGAAGGGATCTTGTATTGTCTTCCCCACTATAATGTAAGCTCACTGAGTGCAGAGACAGCATGTTTCCTTCAGTGCCTCATCACCAACACCTAGGACAGTGTCTGGCAAATGGTAGCTATCTAGGAATATTTACATGTAATTAGATGAATGAATAAACCAGTGATTCTGTGATAGTTAAAGGGAGCTGAGTATGCTATTCAAGCAGTGGAATAACATGATTAGATTGGGTTTTAGTTTTTAAATTTTAAAGTTTTTAAATTAAAATTTTTTTGATGTGGATCATTTTTAAAGTCTTTATTGAATTTGTTACAATATCACTTCTGTCTTATGTTTTGGTTTCTTGCCTGTGAGGCAGGTGGGATGTTATCTCCCCAACCCAGGATCAAATCCACAACCCTTGCATTTGAAGGCAAAGTCTTAAGCACTGTACCAGGGAAGTTTCTAAACTGGTTTTCAAAGACAGCTTTATCTCTTTCCTGGATTCTTTCCTTCTACTTTTAAACTTTCTCTTCCTATAGCATATATCATTTAGTATGTCTCCAGTTTCTATATCTGTCCTGCTATTATGAATTCTTAATGAAACTACAAGGATACTTACTTAAAAATACAAGCCAAGTCAGCAAAACCCACCACTGGCTGTCCATCTCACTAAAGGTAACAAACATAGTCCCTCCAATGACCTGAAAGACTTTATACTATCACTACATCATGACTTCACTATCTTTTAATTGCAACTCTCTCCCCTTACTATTTCCTTTCCAGTCCCACCTGACTCCATGGTATTCCTTGAATAGACCAGGCATGCCCCTGCCCACTCTTTCAATTTGGAACCAATCTCTCTCAAATCTATGGAGTTCATTTCCTCAATTCTTTTCACTCTTAAAGTGCTTAAAAGTCACTTTCTCATAAGATGCTCCCTTAAGCCAGTTGTTCAAAATTTCATACCTTATCTTTCCTCATCACTATTCCATTTACCAACTCCACTTTTTCTTTTAATATAGCATTTATCTCACTCAACCAACTCAATAACCTTTTTTTTCTATGTATTATTTGTTTTACTCATCTTCCCTCACTTAACAAGAACAGAGATTCTGTCTTTCTTTTTCCCCATTGATATAACCTATGTGCTTATGCCTAAAATTGAGCCAGGCACATAGTAGGTGCTTTATAAATAATTGTGTTTTTTTTTTGCATTGAATGTTTAGTTTCGCATTGAAATTCAGTTTTGTTATTCAGTAAGTATAACACAGTAGGAGATTCATATGACTTGCCAAATTTGCAGAGTGGCTATTAGAAATGAATAATACAATAAATGTTAAAATCCTGATAAGCATATAAACTTCTGTATGTTTATTAGTATTTTATGATTGACATCACAAACAGCACGAATGAAATAGACCATCAAGACTTCTCACTGCTATTTGGAGGCTGGGTTCCCCAAGGGCAGGAAAAGACCAGAGAGGAAAAAGTGAGCCTCCAAAGAAAATGGAAAAGCTAATTCATTCACTCGATAAACATGCTGCCAGATGGACGCTGCTGCTGCTGCTGAGTCGCTTCAGTCGTGTCCGATTCTGTGCCACCCCATAGACGGCAGCCCACCAGGCTCCCCCGTCCCTGGGATTCTCCAGGCAAGAACACTGGAGTGGGTTGCCATTTCCTTCTCCCAGAAAAGTGAAAGTGAAGTCGCTCAGTTGTGCCCGACTCTTAGCGACCCCATGGACTGCAGCCCACCAGGCCCCTCTGTCCATGGGATTTTCCAGGCAAGAGTACTGGAGTGGGTTGCCATTGCTTTCTCCGTGCCAGATGGATAAGTTATATCAATTCTGCCCACCTGAAGCTGGATATTTTTAAAAGACATATGAATGAACAATTATGAAGTAATTAGCAAAAGAGAGAATGCAACATAGAGGTGATTTAAAAGAGAGGGACTTCCCTGGTAGTCCAATGGTTAAGATTTTGTCTTCCAGTGTAGGGGTGTGGGTTCAATCCCTGGTCAGGAAGCTAAAATCCCACATGCCTCTCTACCAAAATAAAATAAAATAAAATAAAATAGAAGGCTGCAGTCCATGGGGTCTCTAAGAGTTGGACACAATTGAGCGACTTCACTTTCACTTTTCATTTTCATGCATTGGAGGAGGAAATGGCAACCCACTGCAGTGTTCTTGCCTGGAGAATCCCAGGGATGGCAGAGCCTGGTGGGCTGCCGTTTATGGGGTCGCACAGAGTTGAACACGATTGAAGTGACTTAGCAGCAGCAGCGGCCAGTGAATGTGCCAACACTGCAGCTGGTAGGAACCAAAAAGTGCAGACATATCCATTCGCCTCTAAAGGTAAAGGTAAACTAGACAAGTTGCAGAATATCTCTGGGATTGATTGATTGTTTCATGCTGAAACTTCTATGTGTGGGTCTGTGTGCATGTAAGCCCACTCCTTGTGACACAGCGGGCTGAAGTCCACCAGATTCCTCTATCTACAGAATCTTACAAGCAAGAATACTGGAGCAGGTTGCCATTTCCTTCTCTAAGGGGTCTTCCCAGCTCAGGGATCAAACCTGCGTCTCTTGCATTTCCTTCATTGCAAGCAGATTCTTTACCAGCTGAGCCACAGAAAAGCCCAAACTTCCATAGGTCCTATACAAATACCAAATGTCCCATGATTTCTGCTTGCTCCTCCACACCCAGTCTCCATCCTAGCAGGACAAGTGCTTATACTTTAGAATCAATGGTAGCTTTTCCTCTAGATTTGGATGAGCTTCATCCCACAGGGCACATCTGTATCAGAAGGGAGGAAGGCAGGCCATCCCTGTGGGGTCAGCTGGGTTCTCTGTGACCATCTACAAATGTCATTGCTCTTAAAGTGATCTTCTCTGCAAAGCTCTCTCCTTCTGGTTGCCAGTAACCTCTCCCTATGAGAGTCCTTCTACCATCCTAAGGTTACTTACTCCACAACCCTTGTGGTTCAACAAACCACTGACAGCTTTGAAAAGCCATCCCTTTCTTAAGCCTTATGTGAATTTTGCTAATAGGATTGTGCCAGCTGTTGAGTTTCCTACTGAGGACTCCATAATTCACATACACTTTTTGGAATTTAGTTTTCACATCAATAAAGTAAAAATAGTATTCACCACTTACAGCCACAGTGGCCATTAAATGAAAGAACACTTGTAAAGTTCCTAACAGAGTAGCTGACCTGGAAGAAAGTATTTGAATAATAGGAGTCTCTTGATCTGCCTTGTTTGTAACTTATCACACTGTACTATGATCACCTGTTTATGTTGCCGGCTTTTCCCTGGAGACTAAGTGTTCTTTAAGGGCAGGGTCACGGGGATGAAGATCCAGACCTGTGCACACAGCAGGTGCCCTGAAGATGTCGGTTACATGACCATTGAATGAACATAGTACACCACCAGCAGAGAGAAGACAGGACTCTGAAGTCTCACCAGATAAAACCAGAATATAAAGCCTCAGAATTCGAAGTTCTAGATGTTGCAATTAAGGATAGGAAAGTCTACTTTGATCTTTTTGGCTATATATGTCCAGTAACAATGTTGATAACCCCTGTCTTGTGTGTGTATCTGTGTGTGTGTATTTACATAAAAATAATAGATAGCTGATAGATAGGTAGATAGAAAGATAATAGATAGATATATCACAATCTCTCAGTCAACTGTTATTTGGCACATTTTCAACAAGAATGATGCCTTGAAAATGAACTGTTACTAATTAAGTAGATAATTACACAGAAACCATTTTCAATTACCTAATATCTTAAGAAAAAAAACCTATTGGAGCAGTAATTAAAGTAAGAATGAATTTGATTTCTAAAATTTGATTGCTAAAATCTGACTTTGTATTTATGATCCAAATAATATCATTATCAAATCAGCCAAGGTATTATTAGTTCATAGAGATTAAAAAGCTAAAAATCATGCATTATAATACAAACCTAGTCACCTGTGCACATACATAAGGGGAAAATTGAAAGATTTTTTTTTATTAAAAATATGACAATGAATAAACTAATATGATGGTTTGCTCAGCAATTTCCACTGTTAACTTAGAGTGGAAATGCATTTTTTAAAACTCCCCTCATACCCCAGGCTTTCAACCTGGAGACCCTAAAGTCAGAGGGAGTGCATGTTGGATGGGGGTTATCCTTGCAGCATATGCAGAAGTCTAGCCTATGTGTCATGCACCAGATCAGCAGAATTAAGGGAACATATAAAGAACACGTTTCTGGGGACTATTTCCTTTCAGAATACAGCGAGCCCCCCAAAATATCTCATTCATCTGTTGATTTCCTCTTTGCTTGACTCTTACTAAGAGCAGTTCTTCCTTATGTGTCTGTCACTGTACTTCTGCTAACCCAGAAATGCTGGTTTCTGTTGCTGAATTTCATGACTGTTGAGTAGTTGCTTGTGTACATATGTTTGTTAGAGCATATAAGTACATAAACTAGTGTTTGCCTTTCAGTGGAAATGGCATTCTGCCTTTTTTGCTTTGCATTTTTCATAAAAGCTCCATAATTTTTAATTTGACAGCATCAGCAGCTAAGAGTGGATTCAGGTCAGAGACAGGTGGCATATTGCCTCTGACTGTGACCCCCAGCAGTGCTGAAAATCCAAGGATGCTTAGCACACATTTCAGTAAGATACACTTAAGATTGAGAAGCTTCTGCCACTCCTCCTTATGTAGTCTTGGGCATGGCACTGGCTTCCCCCTAAACTTCCCTCCTTTTAAAAAGCATATAACTAGAGGAACAACTTCACAGTGTTAGTCTGAAGAGTAAATAAGATGATATATTTACCATAGTACGATGATGGATTTCACACATAGTAATTGTGAAAAGGAACATGATGAAAAAGAAAAAAACAGAAAAGGAAAGGGAGAAAAAAGGCAATGAAGTGTTAGAACAGCCCAAAGTTGAGAAGAGTCAGAAGGGTGGACGGATGCATGGAGGGAGGCAGGGAGGCAAAAAGGCAAAGCAGGAGGGAAAGGTCATGACCCTCCTGCTATTCAATAGAAACTGTCAAAGGGAACTTCCTCCCGGTCTAAAGGCCACTTTACACAGTGCTCTATTTATTCTGAACAAATAGCACAGGTTCTTTAATAATTCCAGTCTTTCCCATACCTGCAAAATATAATTATATCATGTTTCTTGGTAATTTCTTAGTAGTCACTGAGAGAAAAAAAAAGGCAAGAGGTATATACCTTCTTTCCCTGAATATCTGTAGCCCTTTAGCTACAATTCTCAAATGAGATTTCTCCTTTTCTATCCTTTTTATTTTTCTGAATTGTGTACATGTCTTATCGTCTTTCCTTAGACTATATGCTCCTCCATGGTGTGTTTCTTTCTGATTCACATCTCTGTCTTCCATGATACGTCTAACAACAGATCTTCACGAAGGAGATGCATGTGTAAGTAAACAACCACAAGATAAATAGCAAAGCAATAGGCTGCCAGGGCCAGGGACTGATGGTTAATACTGGGAAATAGCAAGGAGGCTTATAGCAAGGGTCCCTAATTTGCTGTTTTGTATGGAAATCAGTCCTGAATATTCATTGGAAGGACTGATGCTGAAGCTGAAACTCTAATACTTTGGCCACCTGATGCAAAGAGCTGACTTACTGGAAAAGACCCTGATACTGGGTGGGAAAGATTGAAGGCAGGAGGAGAAGGGGATGGCAGAGGATGAGATGATTGAATGGCATCACCGATTCAATGGGCATGAGTTTGAGTAAGCTCAGGGAGTTGGTGATGGACAGGGAAGCCTGGAGTGCTGCAGTTCATGGGGTCACAAAGGGTTGAACACGACTGAGCGACTGAACTGAACTGATGACAGAGAAATAAGTTTGCTAGGAAGTCAGGAAGGAAGGGAGAAAGAAGGGAGGGAGGCGGGAGGGAAGGAAGGAAGGAAAGAAGGTGGAATTAATAAAGGAATAAAGGAAGGAGAGAGGGAGAGAGAGAGGGAAATAGACTTTGCTTGCGTAAGTTCATCCTGTTTCACTACTGCAGGATTTCTTCCCGTGGGCCATTAATGGGTTGAATTAATATTCCCCCACGGGGAATTTCCTGGCTGCTCAGCAGTTAGGACTCAATGCTTTCACTGCCAAGGCACTGATTCAATTCCTAGCAGGGGAACTAAGATCCCACAAGATGCACAGTGCAGCCAGATAAACAAAATCCCTGATAAAAATGGACATTTAACAATTCCCACGTTGGGTCTATATGACATATCACAAGTACCAAACATATTTGACCAAGTAGTTATGTCTCTACATATCCTGAAGCATATCCATCTGAAACATATCTACATATCCATCATATCAATCTGGATAATAACACCTTTTGAATATTTTTTGAGATTCTTTGTAGTGACGCTAAGCCTGAAAACTATGTTCTCTGTGCCTCAAACTAAGATGGCTCATTGTCATCCCACTATCATCATTCTTTCTCTCCAGGATATAATAGAAAAAAGGTGCTTTGTCCCTCCCTCCTTTCCCCTATTTGAGACACAATACTTCATATAATATTTATTGAGAATAAGAAGAGGTAGGGGAGAGAAATGAGGAAAAACAGTCATTATTTTTTTTTTCCTCGTCTCCCTCCAGTGAGTTTGAGGTTAAAATTCTACTCTTCACTTGATGATAAGGCCTACTGAAAATTACTCTCTTGGGCTCACCTCTGCTCCTCAGGTTTACAGGGTTAGTTAAAATACACAAAAATAGATCAGTGTGGGGTTCCTGTGCAATAGAGGCAGCATGCTTTGTGATGAACTTTCCATATAGACAACAAACTTAGATGTCACAAAGAGTCAGGTGAAACAGGGCTCGTTATCTTGCTGCAAACTGTCTGAGAGCCAGGCTAGTTCAGCTTCGTTTGATGGCCACAGAGCAAGATAATGTGGGTAATTGAATAGCTAGTAAATCCATTTCTGGTCCATTCTTAGCCAACCATGAGGAGAGAGCTTAATAGGGAGTACGATGAGAAAGACACAGAAGCACTTAAATGAACAATAAGAAAGAAGAAGAGAAATGAAGCTTAGCCCCATCACAGTCAGAGGTCACCCAGAGCTGGTACCCAAGCCTAGCCTGGCCCAGGATTCAGAGTCTTCTTCCTTGTTTGGATGGCCTCCTGAGGCCAGTTCCTTCCTCTCTGTATCTCTGAGTGGTGGACAAGAAACACAAGTAACTGAATATTCAGTAATGCGAGGATTTTTCATCCCCTAGTATCTCCTCTCTCTTATTAGAAGGGCTAACTGAGTCAGAAGGAGGCAAACCCAAATATTTACATCTGTTTCTGCCTATTAATTGGGAGGTACTTAAAATATACTCTCTCGAGCACTAAGTAAAAATTATTAATAATAACAATACTAATTATAATTTATTAAACACTTATTATGCTAAGGACATTACATGCCAGGCTCATTTAATTTAATCCTCATAACTCTATTGTGAGATAGACAATATTATGTCTATCTCCCCAAACTAGGTCCCTCTCTAACCCCCATGGTCCCATCCAACCTGGTCTAAACTCCCAGGTATAAATCTCACAGAGTACTCTGCCGTCAGAGTAAAAAAAAGATCCAAAAGAAAAGGAAAAAAAAATCATCTCCAGTTCTTCAGGGTATATATAAGTTACAGAAAAGCAACTCTTGAATTTCTGCCTCACTTTAGCCTCTCAATGTAAAGCTTATATTTAAAATAATTATACAAACTAAATGCCACAGAATAAATCAATTTTAACATTCTTATTTTGTAATCTTATACAGCCCACAAATTATGAAAATAATGCTAATTGCCTGCAAAATGCTCAATGACAATGTTTAGTTAAAAATAAAAAGATACACAGCCATGTTTACAGTATGACACAGATACACAAACACATGATAACAAAAATGAACACATCTCAAATTGCAAGCATGCCTGGAGGGATATGTGATTTTTGTGTTCATGTGTTTCTTTCAATCTGTCTCTGTATTTTCAAAGTGTTCTTAATTTTCTTTGTAGCTAACATTTATTGAATATTCACCATGCACTATTCTAAGAATCTTGCATGTATTAACTCAGTTAATCCATGCATCAGTGTTACAAGGTAAGAGCTATTATTACTCCTATTTTACAGATGAGCAAAATGAGGCACAGAATTATGACCCTTGCAAGGGTAGCAGATACCTCAGCATACCCAGGTGGTGTGCTCACAGAACTTTTAACCATGACATGCTGTTCCCTAGTAATAAGATTAGCTTTCTAACAAGAAAAACTATATTAAAATATTATTTTATTTTTAAAGTGCACTCTGCAAATGTGGAAAGAATCAGGGAAACTCAGGGATGCACAAACTGAGGTAAGGCCAGAAGGAATTTAATCGAGGCGTTTCTTTTTTTTTCCTCTCTCTCTTTTAAAACAATCATTTCATTGGATTTCAAAAGCCATCAGATTTGCTTCAGGCCATTAAAAGGCAAACTGGACATTAATTTTTGCATCTGAGTGCTTTTTTTCCTTTGTACTTATCAATAATGAAATTACCATGGAGTTCTTGTTTGGGGCAAAAAAAAAAAAAAAAAGACATTCAATGCTTTGCTTTCTTTGCTCACAGTTCCAGAAATGTACCCAACAGCTGAGCTTGCAGATTGAAATGTTCTTCCTGTAATAATCAGTCACCTCATGCCACCTGCCACCCAGAGGGGTAGGAAAGCGGAGTGGATTACTGAGAGGCTCACCACTGTTTAGGTGTGGTTTTTTAAGACTTTCAGCTCTACATTGCCGTTTATGGCCTGGAAAGTGGCTTCCACAATGTGAT
The DNA here is from genome assembly GCF_001704415.2 of Capra hircus. Classification (NCBI taxonomy): domain Eukaryota; kingdom Metazoa; phylum Chordata; class Mammalia; order Artiodactyla; family Bovidae; genus Capra; species Capra hircus. Next base: position 12,524,447 of record NC_030822.1, on the reverse strand, counting down.
CAAGCTAGGATAATGATCTAATTATAAAACCAATCAGAAACTTGTGCAGCTTTTTTTTTTTTTTTTTTTTTTTTTGTGGTTGTTGTTGTTCACTGAAAGGTTGGGAGATAGAGAAAAAAAACTGGAATGTTTGGAAAATGAAAACATTGATTGGAATGCTTGCATTTCCTAAGTGTGAATCTCAGCAGAGGCCAATTGTATTCCTTCTCAATTCTCAATATCTACTCTTCCATCTCACATCTAGTCTGGGGCTAGATGTTAGACCTTATGGATATGGTTGGGGTTGGAAATCACTCTACACATGGATGGAATTGGGGGTATCAGCAGTGCAAACTAAAGTTCTTAGGAAGGGGTCAAGAGTTGAGTGCTGGCAGTTCTGAAAAAGCCAATAATAGAAATCATTGACAGAAGACAGAGCTTGGAGTTCAGAATGAGAGAGGAACCAAGCTGCAGCCAGAGAGTGTCAGTGGGAAGGAAGAAGCAGGTAAGTCAGAAGCAAGGGGCACGTGCTCGGCTGGGTGCTCAGCTCCGTGTGTTCTTCAGGTAACATGACGGCTCAGTTGCCCTGGACAGTTCTGGTTAGGTCTGTTGTCCACTCAAAAGTGTCCCAATTTAGAAGAATAATTATAAGGGCAAAGGAAGAATTGCTGATGTGTTTCTGGCCAAGTTAAATTGGCCCCTAGAATCAAGAAGGAAGCTGAAGCTCCTATAAAAGGAAATAACTGAGGGGCTCTTCAGAAAGAATAATGTTAAACATTGAGATTTAAATGTGCCCCATTCTTATTGTTACTCCTTAATGGTCAATAAAATCCTTTATACAAGCTGTCTTTTCTGAGTGGGAGCAGAAGGAGGCAGAGGGAACCAAGGGAGGTCTGTGGTCAATATTTGAACTGATACCAGAAGGAAACAAGAAAATGATCGGAGAAGAACAAAGGAATGGAGTGTAAGAAGGAATCATACAGGTTGGAAACAGGGAGCCGGGAGGGAGCCGAGAGCCACCTGAGGACAGCGAGGGAACAGGGCAGTGGGCACAGTCCAGAAGTGCAGAATGATCACCGGAGAAGGCAAAGGGATCTAAGAAATAGGCTGGAAGCTGCTAAGAGAAAGACCCTCCTTCAACACTGACATTTTCTCAACCAAGTATGGGCTACCTTGAACTTAGTTATCCAAAGACAAAGAATAGTGGGGCTGAAAACCATGATTTCCAACTTCCAGACCTTTACACAAGGCAGTTGTCAACAATGTCTGACTCAAGAGCCCAAAAGATGTTTCTGTGGTCACCCCACCCCCAGGCTCAACTCTTCCCAGGCTAAGGACCAACATTGCATCATCATCATCTCTCTCTTTAGTGGACTTTTGCGACCCCATGGACTGTAGCCTGCCAGGCTCCTCTGTCCATGGGATTCTCCAGGCAAGAATACTGGAGTGGGTTACCATTTCCTTCTCCAGGGGACCTCCCCAACCCAGGAATCGAACCCGGGTCTCCTGCATTGCAGGCAGATTCTTTACCAACTAGGCTATGAGGGAAGCAAGTATCTAATATGTGTTCAAATTTCACCAAAACATCTATATTTTATCAATATTTGTATTAAAGTGTTGTTGATTTAAAATGTGTTCATTTCTTCCGTACTGCAAAGTGATTCAGTTATACATTACTTACCCCTCTTATAAGGGTACTGTCTCTAGGAAGAGTTGCGATTTTAGTTAGGAATTTGGTTTAAAGGTGGTGAAATAGACATGGAGGGAAGAATAAGAAGACCTAGGATTTGGTGAGCTCCTATAGACTGCCAGGTATTGTGCTAGTCTGCCATTTTATGCTGAAAGACTTCCGTAAGTAGCTTATAGCTTCTATTATTCCCAGTTTTCAGAAAAACAGGATGAGAGAAGGGAAGAAACTTCATCAAGCAAACACAGTTAGAAAGGAGCAGAGCCAAAATTTGATACCAGAGGTCCTCGATAAGGATGGAAGGAGGAAGGTTATCAGAAGCCTAAGTTCCCCAAGCATCTGAGAAAATGATAACACTCAGAAATCTGAAGGAGAAGGCAATGGCAACCCACTCCAGTACTCTTGCCTGGAAAATCCCATAGACAGAGGAGCCTGGTGGGCTGCAGTCCATACGGTTGCAAAGAGTCGGACATGACTGAGCGACTTCACTTTCACTTTTCACTTTCATGCATTGGAGAAGGAAATGGCAACCCACTCCAGTGTTCTTGCCTGGAGAATCCCAGGGACGGGGGAGCCTGGTGGGCTGCCATCTATGGGGTCACACAGAGTCAGACACGACTGAAGTGACTTAGCAGCAGCAGCAGCAGAAGTCTGAATTGTTCTTCCTCTTCCCTGCTCCCCTGGCAGCTCACTGTCCTATCTCAGTCCTTTGTTGCCCTCCTTGAGACCTTCTCCAACCTCCCAAGCAGCCTCTCCTTCCTCTACTTCCCTGAAGGGCCAGTTACCATATAAGATCATTTATTTCTTGGGCAGCACTTCCCACAATCTGTATTTACCTTGTTTGCTTATTTACTTGATAAGAATTTCTAGCAAGGCCAGCAACCTACTTAATGCTGGCTCACCCTTCTAGACCAGATCTACCTGAGGCTCTTGCCCATCATCTATGTTCCATGTGCTGAATGGATTCATGGGTGTCTGAAGAAATGGATGAATGAATAAATGAATAGTCATCGATAAAAACAGAGAGTCTAGAATATCGTGGACAGATTTACTCTGTTAAGTTTGGCATTATGCTGTTTCATTCTGTCTAGGAATTTCTTTTGACTCTCCTGTCTGTAAGCCTTTTTTTTTTTTTTTTAAACTCCTGGCAAAAATTCCAGGGAGAAGACAGACACAGATTCACTGGATGGATGGAGAACAGAACATGACAAGGGTCTTCTTCCCTCCCTCTCCTCACTCCTTGCCAGAACAAATCTCAACAAATTGGCCGAGTCTGTGAAAAAGAAACCACAAAGCTTTTTCTTGCAGTGTCTCCTTGCAGCCTTAGAAACTGGGATGCCCCTTCTGCAGGGTCACACAGAGGTTACGACGGCTGGATCTATGAGTCACCATCACCTTTATGTTTTCCTCTTCCAAATGCAGGGACCATACAATCTTTGATGTGCCCACTGGCTCTGCCCACTGATGCAACTACCCTGGGCTGCCGGGCTCAGCCTAGTCCTTCACCAAGTCCGTGGACTGGAAATGCACCCCTACCATGGAGAGGTAGATATCCTGAAAGCTCGCCTTTGCTGATTTTTCTCAGTGAGGGAAGGACACTGATGGGTGGGTTTAGCTTCCTCCTTTAAGCAAATCCTCTCACCGCGGTGGACCCTGACTCTTGATGTCTCTGGGTAGCTGGGGCCCCCGTGTCAGGAAGCATTTTGTGCAGGCGGTTCCTGGTGGCTCATGAGTGACAGGGCTGCGCCAGGTGGTTCTCAGGGACGGCTGCCTCTGACAGGTTGCAGTCAAGCCGGAGCAAGCCTGTGCCAAGTCGGGCAGCCAACAAAGGCACTATGATGACTGCCTAGGGCTCAAATCACATCATCTCTCCCCTGTTTCATGGCAGAGGGTAGAATTCCAGCCACTCAGTGGTGGAGGTGGTGGGGCAAACCTTAAGAGGCCTAAACCCTGACTCTTGGCTTCACCGGCTGGCTCTGCGCCTCATGCAAAATTACATCTGAACTTTTAGCTGGTCGAGTCACAGGGGCACGTTCTGTGGCAGATGAGGAAACTTCAAGGGGAAATGCCTTTGGGGAGGATTTTCTTTTTCTTTTTGAACTGTTGGATCAATGTTCTCAGCTCCAAATGTTAGATTCCTGCATTTCTATTGGATCAGCTCTGTGCGTAAGTGTTTGGATGGATAGTCATCTTAAGGTCAGTTTCAACTTCCAGGTTATCAGACAGGGACAATGGCAAGGCCATCTCCCCTCTCCTTCTCAGCCCACGGGGCTGCATCTGATCCTCTGTAAGGAAGGAGCAACCCGGTCTCAAGCACCACAGATACTGACATCACTGGAAAAGACCCTGGAGATTAAGCAGCCCGGCCATATTCAGTCCATGAGAATGCGTGTGACCTATGCTGTTGTTGGGTCACTAAGTCATGTCTGACTCTTTGCAACCCCGTGGATTACAGCATGCCAGGCTTCCCTGTCCTTCTCTGTCTCCTAGAGTTTGACATATGAGAAACAAGAAATAGAAGTAAAGATGCTTTTTGCAAGTTAGATGATTTCATCATGTCCTCAAGCGCTTTGTCCTCCCTGCAGCCTTCAGCCACCTCCTGGAGTGTAAAACCAGTTCTTCCATCACTTGGTTGAGTAGAAAATTCCAAATGGTTTTCATAGATGAAGGAGTTTCCAATCAGTACCCTGCAGGGAACAGATGCATCACTCCAAGCCTCACTCCAGAAATCAGCTCTTAGCAGGGAAATTCATGAGGGTGGGAGGGGAAAAGTGTGTGTCAATAGAGAGAGAGAGAAGGAGAGGGGATGGAGGGAAGAATGGAGGGAGATGGGTGGAGAGAGAGAGAAGGGAGTTCTCAGGAATCTTACGCTAGGGTGTGGTGCTTAGGTTTAAATATCTACAGTTTAGGGCACAATGTAAAATAACTAATTAGAAAACTCTTTTAGAACAAAGAATAGTGAAGGAAAAGCAACAGATCTAGCTAGGAGCACTAAGAAGCCAATTTTGTCCTTATCAAAATAGTAAAGAACTACCACCAAGAATCAAATGGTATAGTTTCTTCAATTGAGCTTTGAGTCATTTTTTAAATGTAAACATCTTGGTTCTAAAAAGCAAATTGAAACTCTGAGTTCCTTTTGGACCTAAAACTCTAAATGGTGTTTGCAAAAGATTTATTCTACACCTCTCTTTATATTTCAATAATTTTTCCTTATAGATTTGACTAATGGGCTTCCCCAGTGGCTCAGCGGTAAAGAATTTGCCTGCAAGGCAGGAGATGCAGGAGACATGGGTTCTCTCCCTGAGTTGGGAAGATCCCCTGGAGAAGGGTATGGCAACCCACTCCAGTATTTTTGTCCGGGAAATCCCATGGACAGAGGAGCCTGGTGGGCTACAGTCTATAGTGTGCGAAGAGTCAGACACAACTGAAGCAACTGAGCATGCACATAGATTTGACTAGAGAGGACCCATGTGAATGTAACATATTTGGCATCAAGTAAAGAGATTTTTAGTAAAATCAGGAAGAATGTTTGTCCATAGAGATTATACTCTACCAAAAATATAAAAAGGAAATATAAACTATTTTTTAGCATGGCTTAAAGATATTTTATTGTACTGATTTTTCATCTTCTATTGAATTCTTCTACCATGCACATTTCTATTCATGTATATTTTTATTGTTATCACTTTCATGGTTTCAAAAGACTTGAATACAAAATATTTAAATCATAGCAGCAGTTGCTCTGTTCAGAACTGGTATAAAGGCAGCAAGAGTTCTTTTCCATGCCCTACAAAACAGGGAACTACTAACCACAACTAAAGGGGAAAAAAATCTACATCTGATGCCAAATACAAACTGTGGTCCTGATTCCTAGAAAGAGGCTTCAAAGTGGACCTTGATGATGTGAAATAAAAAGGATGCAGAAATAGTTTGACATGAAAGCTTTCTTTGTGCACACCTGTGCAAGTCTTTGATATGCTATTGATTCATAACTTCTCTAAGGAATACATTTCAACATTAAATTACCCACAAACAGTCATGAAGGCTTTCTTTCAATCTCTTAAATGCTCTCGCATCAGGTAAATTTATTATGTAATGGGGAAATATGAACATGTGTCAACAAAGCCAGCCTGTCTGCTGTTCCCTTTTGGATCTAGGCCAGGGCTATATTAATATGCTTGGGGTCTAAGATTTAGGTCATCCGCCTGTAACTTGAATTTGACCCTATGGCCTTATTTCCTTCCATTTTTTGTTGCAATTCAATAAGTAAAAAAGACGTGTTTTTTTTTGTTTTTTTGGTTTTTTGTTGTTGTTGTTGTTCTTCCTTGTTCACTTTCCCATTTCATAGTGTCTGGTAGGAAGGTTTTTAAGTACACTTTGATCTTTTTTTTTTTTCTTAAATCATGACCAATTGGTTTTAAAATCCTGGTTCTTTATCTATTAGGGTATGCCATTTTATTCCAGTATTTTTTCCTCATGTAAACTCACTGGACAAAAAGATGGTATAGACTTGCATGAGTTTTGAAATTGGGAAGACTTGGAATCCAGTTGCTATTCTGTAGGGCAAACTGCTTATCTCAGTGGGCCTCAGTTTCTGAACCTGTAAGAAATAGGAGTCATAATACTTTCTTCAAAGCTCTCTATAAAGAGAAGCACGATGGTTGAGAAACATAGTAAGTAGTGGGCTTCATGTATCACATATCAGCTACTTGACAGGAGGCAGGTTAACTAAAATCAGAAGAAAAGTTGGCTATTCACACCATAACTTGAAAAAATGAGAGAAACAAAAGATAAACAAATACTGTATGTAAATTTTATTGTATCTATCCAAGGCTTCTGTGTAGTCATTTGAATATATGTGTACATTTGAGAGCAGGATTATATTTAAAGGTAGAAAGGACCCTACGGCTTCCCTGTTGGCTCAATGATAAAGAATCTGCCTGCAGTGTAGGAGAAGAGGATTCTATCCCTGGGTTGGGAAGATCCCCTGGAGAGGAAATGGTAACCTACTCCAGTACCCTTGCCTGGGACATCCCATGGACAGAGGAGCCTGGCGGGCTACAGCCCATGGGGTCATAAAGAGTAAGACACAATTTACCAACTAAACAACAAGGAAGGCTCTAAAGAGGAACACTGGAAATATTCTCCATGAGGATAAAACTGTGCAATATAGGTTCACTTTTTAAATGTAAATGCTATTAAAAATGTACCATGTTGTTAATAGGATTATCATTTTCAAGAAGCAGCCATTTTTTCCACACAGGAGTTACCTTTAGTTATCTAGCCCCAAATTCCCATGACTGTGAAAAGAATGACAATAAGTGACATTTCAAAAAAAAACAAAACAAAACAAAAAAACACAGAATATTGGAAGTGACTCTGTCATATTCACCAACATTGAAACAAAGCTAAATCTTTCCTGCCTTTTCTGCTTAAGTGAAAACAGCTGCAGTTTTCTGCCTACTAGTAAACCCCAAGAGGATGATAGTAAAGATGTAATAAGGAGAATTAAAAATGGAATTTTGAAGCAAATAAGAGAATTTAGAAGCAAATGAAGAACTCTAGATCAAACCAGGTCTTATTTCCAGGTCATCAAACTACACCTAGAATCTATACCAACGGTTTCCAAATCTAGCTGATCATCAGAAATTTCTTTAGAAGGTAAAAAGAATAAAAACTTTAGAGTACTAGTTTGGGGAGCGGAGCAGAGAGAATACTGCAATGATTCTTAAAAGCTCCTCCAGGAGATTCTGAGGTTCTGCCAGACTTGGGAACCACTGGACAAAGGACAAATGATGTCCTTATGCCATTATCAATCAGCTCTATCTTGTGGCTCCCCTGGTGCACAGCTGCACTGCTTAATTCTAGATATGTTTTGATTAGACACAGATGCACTTAATTAGCAGTTTGTATCATCAATTAGAACATGAACCTAAAAAGTCACCTTCTTGCTTAGATATGCTTTGAACACAGATTTCAATATGTGATGATTCCTGAAGAAAAAAAGGAGAGGCATTCTAATGAAGTCATTAGGACATGAAAATATTTCGCCTAGGGATGTAACCTAGAAAGTAAGAATTCCTGAATAAGCTAATAGTTACCATCCTACATCTAACCTTAGTCAGAGAATCTGGGTACCATAGAGTAAGAAAAAGAAAGTGGTGATAGTAGTAGGTTACATTTCATTTATATGTCCTTTTCCCCAAAGCATTTTCAAAAGCCACTCCTGTTCCATTTCCATGAAAGGGAGACATATCATTGGGAGCTTATAATGTCTGCAGATTCCCAAAGTCTTCCATTTGGTCAAAATTTGTTCATTTAGTTCTGATATCAACAGGAAAAACAATAGCTACCACTGTTATTGCAGATGGTGACTGCAGCCATGAAATTAAAAGACGCTTACTCCTTGGAAAAAGACCAACCTAGACAGCATATTCAAAAGCAGAGACATTACTTTGCCAACTAAGGTCCGTCTAGTCAAGGCTATGGTTTTTCCTGTGGTCATGTATGGATGTGAGAGTTGGACTGTGAAGAAGGCTGAGTGCCGAACAATGGATGCTTTTGCAGTGTGGTGTTGGAGAAGACTCTTGAGAGTCCCTTGGACTGCAAGGAGATCCAACCAATCCATTCTGAAGGAGATCAGCCCTGAGATTTCTTTGGAAGGCATGATGCTAAAGCTGAAACTCCAGTACTTTGGCCACCTCGTGCGAAGAGTTGACTCTTTGGAAAGACTCTGATGCTGGGAGGGATTGGGGGCAGGAGGAGAAGGGGACGACCCAGGATGAGATGGCTGCATGGCATCACTGACTCGATGGAAGTGAGTCTGAGTGAACTCTGGGAGGTAGTGATGGACAGGAAGGCCTGGCGTGCTGCGATTCATGGGGTTGCAAAGAGTCGGACGTGACTGAGCGACTGAACTGAACTGAACTACTGTTATTACTATGAAATATTACTCATCCACTTATCTAGCTTTATGCCAAGCAGAGGAAAATATCAATCAAAATATATCATATATCACATCCATTGACCCAATATTTAGAACTGAGGAAAAGAGGGCTCAAAGAAATGGGAGCCAGAATTATTTGAACATAGGTTAGTGTGATGACAAGGCCATAAAAAGCACACACACCAATTGAGAACACAGAGACTGGAGTTTAAATGACTTCACCAGGGAATGACTTTCCTATTTCTCTTTACCTTCCTAAATTGGATTCTACCTTCAGAATAGATGTTTCACTTTCTCACATCCACACTCAAAACACCCATTTATTCCTCACTTTAAATCTGTAAGTTCTATAAATTCACTATACCTCATTGCCTTTCTTTTAAAAGGGGGCAGTTATAAAATCCCTTGCATGACTGTAGGAATTCCCACTCTGATCACATCACAGGCATCCATCACTAATTGATCATGTGAGCTGAATGCTGTTAGAAGTCCTCCTTATCAAAGCAACTTAGGTCATCACATCTTCTCCATCTGAGTTGGTATTCAGGATGAAACCTATTTGCTATTCATAGTTAACATATTCCCTAAAGTTATTCTTCATTTTCTGATCTAAAATTCCAGAAAAAAAAATACACGTCTGTATATAAAAATTATATAAATCTGTGAATCAGTTTACATTTAAATGTGGGTTTATGACAATACTATATGGACACTTAATGAGTCTGAAGATGTTAACTATATCAATAAGTGGAACATTCCAAGAACAGTGAAACAGTCAAAAGAGTTTCTTGAGTTCCAGAGGACAAGGAGCATTTGATTGACAGGTTTAAATATATATACATATATATATAAATAAAAATATATATTTAAATATCTATGTATATGAACTTTCTTAGAACTCTCTAAGAGACAAAGAACAAGGATAGTATGTGGAGTCATGAAGCATTTATAAGTTCTGGCAATCTGTTGAAAATCACCACAAATGGAATTCTCAATATTCTTTAGTAAAAATCTATACAGTGTACTATGTAAAAGTGAATTTATTTTCTGGCTGCCAAAGACACTTTACCTGAACCAGGGGTATCATAAAGCTTAAAGAATCCCAAAGCTTCTCAGAAAGCAATTCTTTTTTTAAAACTAAGAACTGTGGAATGCATTGCAAACTAAACTCTGTTTGAAGCGAAGTGAAGTAAAGTGAAGTCGCTCAGTCATGTCCGACTCTTTGCGACCCGTGGACTGTAGCCCACCAAGCTCTGTTTAGGAGCTTTTTACTCAGTGCAGATAAGAACTGAACAGGCAGGTAAACTAAGGCTTTGATGAGGAAAACAGTAAAAATTTAGCACAGATACTACATGAGGGAAAAGGGGATGAACTAGACAGCCCAGGAACTTGGGACACAGACACAAAGCCTCTGGGGAATAGACATACTACTACATTTATAAGCTGTTAGAGCGCCCAGTTTCAAACCATTTGGACGGTAAAGGAAAACCACTCAGCTCAGTTCCAGGCTGGACAAAGAAATGAAGAGGAAAAACAAAAGCAAAACCTACTGTGTCATGTAGCTAGCCCAAGGCTTGATTTCCTGAGATAAACCACAGATAAAATACACCTTGGTGGTAACCACGACCTCTAACTTACCCTCAAGCCTTTAATCGCCTTGCATATTTCTTCCTTACACAATACCTACACGTAGACATCCATATTCACCCCTGCATGTGCGTGCACAAGGGCTCAGAAACATGGCATATAATTCTCACTGTGAGGTACATTTCTCACGGGTATGGAGTAAACCCGAGATCTGCTGAGGTATCCATTCGAATAACTGATATAATCAACTTGGGCTCTGAGCAGAGTGCCTGGCATACAGTGGGTAAATATTAACTATTACTATCATGTTAAAAGGGCTGATGACTCTCTATATAGCAATCTAATTACAATCCTTATGAAGATATTGATTGTGGCAAATTGGGCTAAAGTTGTGACTTACCCAAGATCTGGTGAAGATAGTGTTGTCATTAAAATCCAGAGATAGCTGGTCATGGAGCTGTGTTCATATTAAACACTATTTGGATATCAAAAGGGTTAAAAACATGCCCCCCCTCACTCCCAGCAAAACTTTAAGTAAAGTAACAAGCAAAAAAATAACTAGCCTAACCAGAACCAGGCACTCATTCAGAAATACAAACTATAGGATTGATGGAGAGATTTATTGATGCTTGAAAAAACATGAATGCTGTATACACTGAAGCTTCCTGCACTAATAATTCTCACAAGTATGACACTTCAACTTGAGCCTCCGTAAATTATGCTCACCTCAGGATTAACCCCCTTCACTCACCTGCTTATCTAACCGATGGAAGTTTATAATTAATCAGACTGGCACTCACCTATCCTATCAATTCACAGGTTCCCATGAAAGTCAACTGTATCTGCCAACAGATAATCCATGCTGCACTCCTTGGCCAGATATTAATCTTAAAAGGGTGATGTCATCAGGTCCTTTTCTTGCTCAGAAATGACCACAGCTTCCTTGTAGCTGCTGCAGTGAGAGCCCCATAGCTCAGCACACATTTACAAGTTTACATGGGTGAGATCTACCCTCTAATCCAAAATTTTTTCATCACTCATTCTTTGAATGAACCCACTGTTGTGGCAAGTCTGTTCTGCACGTGACTCTGGCTGTTCATTTTCCCTTTCTTTCCATTCAAATTCTACTCTAACATTCCCCAGGGAACAGGCCACAGATGCTGGCTCATCTCTGAATTCCAACAATACTGATTATCACAATCATTTTGCTTCTTATAATCTATTGCATTAAACCATGCTAGAAGATGGAGAAGGAAATGGCAACCCACTCCAGTATTCTTGCCTGGAGAATTCAAAAGACAAAGGAGTCTGGCAGGCTACAGTCTATGGGGTCGCAAAGAGTTAGACAAGACTGAGAGACTATCACACACATATGCCAGGAGAGGGGCTTCCCAGGTGGCGCTAGTGGTAAAGTACCTACGTGTCAATGCAGGAGACACAAGTAATGCAGGCTCGATCCCTGGCTCGGAAAACTCCTCTGGAAGAGAGCATAGCAACTCACTCCAGTATTCTTGCCTGGAGAATCCCATGGACAGAGGAACCTGGCAGGCTACGGTCCATGGGGTCACAAAGAGTCAGACACGACTAAAGTGACTTAGCACACAGCACATGCTGGGAGAATGTTTCGTCTCCACAACAAAATTGCAAGGTCCTAGGAGACAAAGACTATTTCTGGTAATAAATGTTGTTTAGGGCCTAGAACAGTGCTTCACATCTCAGCACTAGCTGAATCCATCCATTCATCAGGCAAGTGTTAAAGACCTATTGCATTCCATAGACTATGCTCTTACTTCAAAATATAAGAGTAGACAACATATACATAATCATTGTTCTTATAGAGCTTATATTGAACAAAATGGATACAATTACTTTATCAGCATTTTCAATGAAATGGGATATATGGGACAATTGGGGTAAAGTTCATGTTGTGAACAAGTAAGCGGCAGCAGTGGAAATAGGGTGAGGGTCAGGAAGGGCTTTTTGTAAGGTACTATTTACTCCTTGAATGAATAATTGGATCAGGGAGAGAAGGAAGGAAGGAAAGGAGAAGAGGATGAAGCAGGTGTTGAAAATTTATAATTACATGTCCCTGCACTTTGGTTTTTTGTTCAGTCGCTAAATCACGTCCAACTCTTTTGTGACCCTATGGACTGTAGCCTGCCAAGCTCCTCTGTCCATGGGATTCTCCAGGCAAGAATACTGGAGTGGGTTGCCATGCCCTTCTCCAGAGGATCATTCCAATCCAGGGATCAAACCAATGTCTCCTATGTGGCAGGCAGATTCTTTACTGCATTTACATAAATAGACAGATACAGAGAGAGAGAGACGGTACATATACCATATACATACGTATATACCACTGTCTCCCTACTTACTTACTGGGAGAAGAGTAACATCTGACTCCAACTCATAAATCTATAGCCAACTATTTTCAGTAGAGATCCGCCACAACAATTCCATTACACACTTGAATTAGTGGAAATCTAAGCTCAACGATTCAATTACTTTCCTGACTCGATGAACAATTATTTTGAGATACACAGATCCTCCACAAATATTCTTTCTTATAATATCAATGCAAATACCCCTGATCCACATGTCAAGATGCACCATGGCATGTAATCAATTTTTATATTTATTTATCCCTTTGAAGGAGTTCAAGGAAGTCCATTTTGAAGCTCAAATAAAGTTCAGTTTTAAATTCCAATTCTAGGTTGAGATTTATGCCTGCTCTTATTAAGCATAGGCACCCACCCGTGTCCATAGGCCTTTCTGGTTTCTGAAATATGGAATAATTCTCCATGCATTTACATCCTTTCAGCGCACTTATTCAGCAAGCTTTCTAAACAGATGCTGGTTTGTGCAAGGGTAATAAAGGGAGCTAAAGGGGACCTCGGAATCAGGGCACAAGGTTAGCAACGGACACTATCACATAGTGATAATTACAGAAATCCACACTGTGGATAAGTTTATTTTTGCAGAGATCTCCCCAGAAGGAAGTGAGGGAGTATACTGGGTGGATATCCAGGAGATAATCAGGCAGCTGAAAGGCAAATTCAAAAGTTTAAAGGCAGAAATATGTCTGATCTGTTCTGCTGGAAGAACAGGAATGGGGAGAGGGCCTTGAGGACAAAGAATTACTATTGTTTTGGCTGATGGGGGAGGAGGGCTCCCACTGCAAAGAGACATTTCAAGAATAAAGTTTTCACCCTGATAGAAGCGAGCTGCTGGATTTTGAGCTGCAAAGTAATTCAATACACTTTTATTTTAAAAGGATTCCTTTTCTTCCTTGAAGAAGTGATCAGACTTTACCAGAAAGACCAGATAAGAAAATATCTTACCGGTGGTTAGAAATGACTGGTCATTTTATGAGGTATTAAGTTTGTAGCGTACAGTAATACACTATCCATCCCTTAAGGGCTTCCCTGGTGCCTCAGGTGATCAAGAAGCTACCAGCAGTGAAAGAGACTGGGGTTCAAGCCCTGGGTCAGGAAGATCCCTGGGAGAAGGGAATGGCAACCCACTCCAGTACTGTTGCCTGGAAAATCCCATGGACAGAGGACCCTGGCAGGCTATACAGCCCATGGGATCCCAAGAGTTGGACAAAACTAACGACTGACTCTTACCTTATCCCTTTAAGAAAGCCAGAAATCTGTTTGATTCTAGGGGTGTTTTTTCTAATCTGTTATTAATTTTGCTTCCAAAAAGTTTCCACAATGGGAAATTTTCTTGCAGGAAGTGCAAGGAAATGCACAACCATCAGAAAGGGCCTCTGATGTCCTGCTAGAGACCCCAGGGATGTTCTCTGGTGTAACCCTCAGAAGAACCCCGCAGAGCAGGTGCTATTTTTCTAGAAATGAGAAAGCAGTTTGGAGAGAGTAATCGGCCCAAAGCCATACAGCTGGAAATGCAGGTGATAAAATTCGAACTCACTCACTTTGTGGATTTTGATTCTTCCAAGTTGAATCAAAATTCCCTGTTTGACAATTAAAATTCTTATTATAACTTTTAAAAATAGAAATTCTAATTTTGCAAATAGTCTTCCAGAATTCTGATAAGCATGAATTAATACCACTGGATGCCAGGTCGGTGCACTGAAGCTTGAGTGCCAAATTCGAACTCCTGAGCGCATGCGTGCTAAATTGCTTCAGTCACGTTTGACTCTTTGAAACCCCATGGACTGTAGCCTGCCAGGCCCCTCTGTCCATGTGGGTTCTCCAGGCAAGAATACTGGAGCTGGTTTCCAAGCCCTTCTCCAGGGGATCTTTCAAACCAGGGATTGAACCAGTGTCGCTTATGTCTCCTGCATTGGCAGGCGGGTTCTTTACCACTTGTGTCATCTAGGAAGCAGCTAAACCATTTCTTGGTTTGTCCACCAAACTAGAGCCATTCTTGAAAATGTCTGGAACAAAACCTGATTTAATAAGGTGGGTAGGCGTATAGTGTGTATATTTATGTAATGCATGTGAGGATCCACGAATGTGCAGGAGAGGGACAAGAGGGATGAAGGGAGAGAGAGAGGGAGAGTCTTGATTCCAGCCATGAAAAAGTGTAGTCACACCACACATAGCTGATCCCACCCCAAGGGCACACAAGAAGAAAGCACACTTCAGGCAGCCTGAACTTGCCAGCCCCAGCCTTGAACCTCACTCTTGGCAGTGGGAGTTGCATACCAGGGCAACCTCATCATTTTTAGAGCTCAGCTAACAAATGACATATTTCAGAACATCCATCTATAGAATCCTTGCTTCTCTCCTAATCATCTCCTATTCTTTCTCTGACTTGCCTGCTATTTTTTTAAACTGACTTTAATTTTTTTTTTTTCTCCTAGAGAAAAGAAATGCATCACTGTTAGTGGGTACAGCAATAAAAGTAAATGAATCTTTCCCCCTCCTTCAAAGAAAGAAGCTTTTTACTTTTATCTTCCCAAGCAGACTAGAATAGAGTCTTTCTTTTTTTCACCTTAGCAGTGGGGGTGAACCCCTTCTATTCAACAACTTCACCCATGCACTCGGTAGCTGCCTTCTCAAAGGGTTGGTGAGGTCCGAAGAACTCACAGAAAAGGCGATGTGAGGATGGCCCAAACAACCCTCACGGACAGTCAGATGTCCGCTTCCAACTAAGGCTGCTCCAGGGATTCATAGCTCAGAACAGAGCAAAACTGGTTTGGATGGAGAGAGGATTTTAGGATAGGGTGTGTCTCCCTGTGTTTCCTAGGTGGCGATAGCAGTCAAGAGCCCTCCTGCCCTTGCAGGAGACATGAGTCACGGGCTCAATTCCTGGGTCGGGAAGATCCCCTGGGAACGAGCATGGCAACCCACTCCAGTATTCTTGCCTGGAGAATCTCATGGACAGAGGACCCTGGTGGGCTACAGTCCATAGCGTTGGGAAGAGTTGGACACGACTGAAGCGACTTAGTAGGGCCATGCACATGCGTCTCCCTAGAGACTTGACGGCGTAGAGGGGAGGAATCAAACTTAGGTTGAAATACCGGAGGGATAAGGAGGGGTTGAAAGAGAGGAAAGAAGTTACCAAGCAGCAAATGTAATTTCACAAGGTCCTCATTGCAAACAATTTGAATCATCCTTGCAAGTAGTTCCCTTGGGCTGTTGGATGAAGATGATAATGAAGCCAAATTAGCATAGAATATTAGCTAAGGACCCAGGGCTTCCCTGGTGGCTCAGTAGTAAAGAATCTGCCTGCCATGGCAGGAGACACAGGTTAGATCCCTGGGTTAGGAAGATCCCCTGGAGGAGGAAATAGCAACCCACTCCAGTATTCTTGCTTGGGAAATCCCATGGACAGAGAAATCTGGAGGGCTACAGTGCATGGGATAGCAAAAGAGTCAGACACGGCTCGGCGACTAAACAACAACAATTGGCTAAGGACCCAGGTGCTAGAATCACCAAGATCTCTGTTCCAATATCCCAGTTTCTATACTTATGAGCTGTGTGATTTGGGGCAAGGTGTTCAACACCGCTGCGACGTCTAATTGAGCTCAGCAATCAGAAAGTGGTTGGGCTCATTAAGGTAAACAATGTGCTGGAAATGCTTATTCAATACAGTACCTGGACAGCCTTCCTCTGAGGGTACTGGCTGATTACAACAGAAAGGGACTCCAAAGTAGACTAGCCAGAAGGAGGCTGTCCAAAACAGAGGCAGTGTTCTGAAAAGCATAACTGATTAACAACTGTGTTCCCATTCACAAATCAGCCCCAGTGCAACCCCTAACCTTGAGACAATTACTCAATCACAAAGAAAGGGTATCCATTGGAGGCAAAGCCAGGCAGGGAGAGGACATCCAAGTTCTAATTCTCCTTCTGTGCCCAACAAATTATACTACCCTGGGCGGGTCTCATAAACCTCTCTGGATCTCACTTCTCTTTGTGTAAATTGAATGAGTTGGGCTAGACTCAACTCTGAGGCTCCAAATGCTAAAACTCTTTATGGGCTTATTTCCCCGCTAGAGGCGGGGCCATTCCTAACTGTAATTTGACGAATATCCCCAGTTCCTGGATGATGGTCGGTTATCAGTTGCAATTATGGGACTAGAAGAGGAGCAATCTGAAACCAGCCTTGCAGGGGTCTGTGCCTGAAGGGAGGGGACAAAGCTATTAAGGGTAATGATCAAAGCCTGACCATTTAATGGGGAAGCTGTTAGGCAAATTCACTGCTTTTCCCTGGCATCATTTCCCCTGGTCTAGCAGTCTGCAGGGCAAGGCATAGAAGAGGGCTCAGCCACTTCTCCCGAGGACACAAATGAGTCTTGAATGTGCACACTTACAGTATTAATTATGAAATCGTCTATTTACTTTTTCATCCTCCTTTACAAATCATTCTAAAAATAATATTTAAACACTGATTCACTTGCTGTGCCCAAGTGAACTCCCCAGGGAAATCCTAGCCACTGTAATATTTGAAAATGCACCTCTGAATTAGCAAGCCTTGCACAGACTCTACTGGCAAATTCAATCATCTGCCACTGGGTATTGTTATTTGTGGTTCCTTTAAAGAACCGGAGTTCGCTAGCCTTCATTTCCACTCAGGCTGAAAGGACATGAATAAGCTGTGAGTTTAGCAGCAGTGCCTCCGTTAATATCAGTATACAATAAAGAACCATACTGTATAATAAAAACAAAAGCTCCAAATGATATCTGAAAAGCCTTTAAGAGCAGAATAAATGCTCCACTGATTCTTTCCTCTCCTCTTATCATCAAGACTCTTTTAAACAAGAGAGTATAGGCTGTGTTGGCAGTTATATTCAGGTGCAAGAAAAAAAAGTTGAGGAGGATGTAATAGATTTAATTAGTTCCATAATTCCTGGATTTTCCTAACCAAATGAGGTAGTTTGTTACTAAAACTAGAAGTTAGTAATTTGTTATTAAAAGCACCACTACCTCATGTTGACGAAAACAACTACAAAGAGACATGGAATTTTAAATCTTTGGATTCTACAAATAGAATGAGAATAATTGGGGCTCCTGGAAGAAAGCCATAGAGAAGACTCCATGAAGGAAAAAGAACTATTATGAAACAGTATCTCACTCGGAAATGGGAACGCCGGTGCTAGATTTTAGACCAAAGTTCCGTGTACTGAAAATGGGAGCAGTTCATCTGATTCCAAACTGTGTGCAAGTGATGTCTGGATGCCGTCTAGCTAAATGAATGAAATCCCCCTGCAGAAACCCCCCATCCTAATCTTTGTCACCAAATTGAAGATACAGGAAATAAATTTCAGGTTTGTAAAGTATTTCAATAATGATAGGCTCGAATCACACATTCTATACTGGATTTCCAGCTTTATCACTTGACTTTGTGTTTAACCAAGATCAGCTTAACCTTTCATCAGCTCGATTAATCTTTAGATGGGCTTCTTCCTGACTCTAGGACCCTCTGAGACCCTTTTCTTAGAGCATTTATTTTAGAAACCTTGTAATTTTAAATCTCTTCTCTGCCCCTTGGAATATAAATATTTAATAAAGCCTCTGGCCAATTTTTACCACCCAGGAATGTCTTTCTCAAGGTCCTGGGAACCATCTCTTTGAAATATAATCAACAAAGGAAATAGTAACCCAATCTTCCAGTTTCAATGGAAGGGTAGAGACCTAACTTGGCAGGCACCTGGCTCCAAGTTGCAAAATTACCTCCTGTCATAAAGGTACAAGAACTGTTTTTCCTTTGCCAATTAGCAAACACAGATGGTCTATGGCTCTCATAGCCTCCAGTACTTTTTCATTAGTACACAGCAGCCCTTAAAAAAGCCCTACCTCTTCTTCTTCAGTGAAATTGAGTTCAGTTTTGTGTGGCCTCTGTTCCTTGTTGCAATAGCCTTAAAGTCTTCCTTGCTTGTTTGACTTTGGCCAGTGCAATTTTTGCTTTGACATCTTTATCATGCCCATACCAGAGGCTTTTTGATAAGAAGGAAGGGTCCCAGAACCTCCCATGGCAGCCACTCCTTGTTTGATCATCCCTGACATTAGACAGCTCTCCCTTACTTTATTCATTATTACATTACAAATTCTACCCAACAACACTGGCTCTGCCCTTGGGGCCCCTGTGGAATGTGCCTGATATTGTACAAATCCTACAAAGATCTAAGAAAAGTGTCTATTTTCTAGGTCTAGCCCCTCAGAGACGGCTCTGAGCCTTAGGACTGGAGTTTGGCTTTGGCAAAGGATTTTCCCTAAGGGAATGACTGAGGTGCTTCCAGATCCAAAAAAAAGGTAAATGGATGGGTTTTGTTTCACCTCAGATAGCTACCAGTGCAATAATTCAGGACACAACCCACAGATCAGGGGTCTTCAGAATGACTTTCTTAAAACTTTCAGTAATGCTTTTTTTCCTTAAAGTTGCATACATTTTTAAATTTATTTTTTAATTGGAGGATAATTGCTTTACGGTATTGTGTTGGTTTCTGCTTTACATCTCAAATCAGTCATATATATATATATATCCCTTGCATGCTAAGTCACTTCAGTCATGTCCAACTCTTTGCAACCCCATGGACTGTAGCCCACCAGGTTCCTCTGTCCATGGGATTCTCCAGGCAAGAGTACTGGAATGGGTTGCCATGCCCTCCTCCAGGGATGGGTATATACAGACACACACACACATGCATATAGATGAATCACCTCCCTCTTGAGCCTTCCTCTCCTTTCCTATCTCACCCCTGATGAACCTAGAACCTATTATACAGAGTGAATTAAGTCAGAAAGAGAAAAAACAAGTATCATACATTAACACACACACACACACACATATATATACGGACTCTAACACAATAGTACTGATAAACATATGCACAGGGCGGGAACAGAGACGCAGATGCAGAGAACGGACTTGTGCACGCAGCGGGGGAAGGAGAGGGTGGGGTGGATGGAGAAAGCAGCGCTGACATCTACCCGTTATCATACGTAGAATGGATAGCTCGTGGGAAGCTACTGTATAACACAGCGAGCCCGATCTGGTGCTCAGTAATGCTGTCTTAACTCCATACATAAAGGGAATCTAGCTGAAATTTGAGTGGCCCAGATGTACCAACGTTCCTTGGTGTTTTTGTCACCTAAAACTGTCAAAGAAACAAACTGCACATTCAATTTGGAAAGTGAGAAAGACAATAGCTGATAAATTCTTTCCTAGACTATAGTCAAAACCTTGAAAAATCTGTACAGTTCATAAAATGTGTTGTTCTTTTATTCTATTTCTCCCCCTGTGGACATTGTAATGCATAATTACATATTTACCCTTCCTCCTCAGCTACTGGAAGCTTCCACACATTAAGGTCTAGGAATTTCCCAATTCTGGATATTTTCCTACATTCTCACTTCTATCAAAATTTATTAATCTAGACAAATATCATATGATACTATTTATATGAGGAATCTAGAAAAATTAACTTATTTACAAAACAGAAATAGACCCACAGACACAGAAAACAAACTTATGGTTACCAAAGAGGAAATTGGGGAAGAGATAAAATTAGGATTTGAGGATTAACAGATACCCAAGACCTGATGTACAGCACAGAGAACTATCGTCAATACCTTGCACTAACCTGTAATGGAAAATAATTTGACAAAGATATATATATATATATATAAAATGTATAACTGAATCACTTTGCTGTATACCTGAAACATTGTCAATCAACTCTGTGCCAATAATAAAGGAAATAAGAGATTAAAATTTTATTCAAAACTTATTAATCTAATACCCCATTGTATCAGGCATGTTTTACTACTAAGAAGCAACCAATCAAACAAGCAGCCAATCAAGTTTTATTATTTAACTAAGCAGGTTCACCATCGAGGAAAATACTGTAAGTCACAGTGTGGGAATAGTTGACCTTAAGGGTCACACTGAGGGAAGGATGGAACCACAGCCTCATTAAGTGACTTCTTCTTTCTGAAAGATTTGACATTCATAATTCCTACTGCCTCTCCATCATCCCCCTCTGTTCAAAAGAAATTTTTTTATTTTCATAATATATATAGAATTTTGTTTCTCTCTCTTATCAAGTATGCTTCCAAATTAATTGTATTGTACTATGTAGTGATGCTAGCTTCTCTTAGGCCTAGAACTCCGAAAGGGCAAAGCTATTTATCTTTATACAGCCCATAATAGCCAACACAGCACCTGCCACATAGTGTAACCCAATAGATATATTTAAAGGCGCAAAAATTGAGAAAATTAATTAAGGAAATCAACCCCGCCATGATGTAAGACAGAGAAAGGAAGTATTATTTATTGCCATTCTTCAGTGAGTACTCAGTGCTCAACATGGGAGACCATCCTTCCTGAGTAGTGAATGTACAATCTATTATGGTGACTTTGGGTGTGCGATCACACCTGAAGTTCCAGAATCCCTCTCTGTTGGAGATGTGTGTAAATTCTGGCTATTTAAAGAGATAGACTAGAGGCAGCATAAACCATGATTGTGCTGTTTTAATATGTGCGTCACATGGATGGTTGCGTGTGGGGGCAAGGGCTAAACTTGCATGTTGCTATTTCTCATTCTGCTCTGAACACACAGAACCCACATAATCATCACCTTTGGCTCTAGGCAGAATGAATTCTCCAATTTAGGTATCCAATAAGAAGTACAAATCTGGGGCAAAGGCAATACTGCCCACAACACTAATAAATAAGTAAACAAGCAAAACTCTAGACAGATCCTTCCCTTGAAAGAAACAGTGGTGGCAATCCTATATTAGACAACTTGGTCTCTCAAGCCTGAAACAGTTTCAACTTCAGAAGGAAAGCCCGTGTTTGTGAACCCATCACCCAAGCTCTCATCAATCTCAGTTTATTGTACAAAATTGTTGGTGAGGCTGAAATGGTTTCTTATTTTCCATTTTATGTTCTCACTGATGGATTCATCAGGAGGTAGAAATGAAAAGTTTGAATAAAGAACATAAACACAGATTTGCTTTCTGGATTGTGGGAAAGTAAGGATCTGGCACAATGGTTCACATAGCCAGATTCCAGGGTTTTCCAGGATTAGAGAATCAAGGGATTCGTGAGAGCTGCTTTTCTGATATTTAAAATATCCTTCATTCCCTAAAAAATAAGCACATTATTAATCCATTAGTCATACCAGATAGCAAATATGGCCAGATTTTACCAGTCAAGTTTATAGTCATGGGCTCATCCAAGCTCCTGCTCATCTTAGGTAATTCATGACTCATTGAGTAATTTTGTGTCCTTGATTTCCACTCAGATGAAGAGCAAGAACCATAGGGGAAAAGAAAAAAGACTGAAACTTTATAAAGGTAGCATTATATCCAGTCTGATAGCACCCTTCACCTATGGCAGTCAGAGGCACCCAGCATCCTCGGACTCTTCCAGTCAAAGAAATCAAGCTTGCAGGATAGCCGATGCCACTGTCACCTGGCTCTTAACACTTAACAGTGCTATTGGAACATGGGGAAACTTTTCTTATAGTTCAGCATCAATCCATACTCTGGCCTCAGAAACCCCACATGTCTAATCTCTCCCCTATATTGTGTTCAAAGAACTTGGCAAAAACATAAAATCATGACCCTCATGTGCATATAAAAGTGTGCACATATTCAAGAATCAATTTTGCTTAAATGTTGCCTGGCAGTCCAGTGGTTAAGACTCCATGCTTCCACTGCAAAGGGCATGGGTTTGATCCCAGTCTGGGAAGCAAGATCCCACATGCTGTGTGGTGCAGCCCCCCAAAAAATGTTATGAGGGAACCAAGAAGATGTTTTATGAGTTCAAAGTCAAAATAATACAAAATGTTATGGAATAAAGGAAAGTGGAGCTAAATTGCAAATGAAGACAAACTGATTTTTCCACTGAAAGAGGGAAGTCAGTTCTACTGAACAAGACACAATCTGCACAGCCATCAGCTCCTTACAATTCATAAGGGTGCAAAATAGCTCACAACAATGAACAGGACTAGAATCAAACAGCCAGGTTTGTGTGTTATAGATCATGAATAGTTTCCCACTGAAGTACTATTTTTTAAATATGAAAATTGTCCTAATAATTTTTATGCAATTCTAAACTGCAAAAAAATGCCCTGAAAACTGAAAGCTATTTTGTATATGTCTGGCATTTATATCTACTTCTTGTGTGAAAATCGATTTGTTTTAGTGCAGAAATATTACTATTTTTATTACAAGTATTTCCAGATTCCTCTGGAGGTGTTACATACTATGTACCATATTTACATGTTCAGAAATCTGAATTCTTAAACCCTTTAGATTCCTAGTGATGGTGTGCTGGAGTCAGCTTTTGCCTCAGTCAATCATGCTTTTCTTCCCCACTTCATGTCAGTGATTCCAACTTCACAACTTGAAATTAGCCAAGGTTGGAGTATTTATACAGGAAAATAGGCAAATGCTATAAATCAGGAATCTCGTGTGTGTGTGTGTGTGTTCTAAGAACTGGTTTTAAATAGTTACCACCATATCACTGCCCCAAAGAACTGGTGTTAAATAGTTACCACCATACCACTGCCCCAAGGGGTTCAGATAGGGGGTTATATGCCTGCATCCCAACTTACGTGGTCTATGTGAGAATGAATAAACTATACTCCCTGACCTTGAGGAGTTCACAATCCATTGAGGAGCTGTGGTCTCATAAATAAATTTACATATTTATAAATGTAATATTGTTCTATGGTTTATGCTTCTCTCAAAGAGGCTCTTTCATGACAGATTTGTGCCTACTATCCATCGTGAAATAAATTAAACCTGCAAGTGTACGTGCTAAGTTGCTTCAGTCATGTCTGACTCTCTGCAACCCTAAGGACCAAAGCCCATTAGGCTCTTCTGTCCATGGGATTCTCCAGGTAAGAATACTGGAGTGGGTTGCCATGTCCTCTCCTGGGGATCTTCCCCACCCAGGGATCGAACACACGTCTCATACTCTCCTGCACTGACGGGCATATCCTTTACCACTAGTGCCACCTGGGAAGCCCTAGATTACATCCAGATCAACTCAACTCAAGAAATATGCAGGGGCATAAGACCACTAGGTGCTTCAAAGGATATACACAGTAAATCACATAGGAGATTTAACTGGAATGCAAAACCACACGTTTTACTGAGTAATAAATTGTGATAAGGGCTAAAAGCTTCCCTTCAAATACTGATGTCTGGAGAGAGATAAATTACATAATTAAAACACAATGTATGAATTTCCTATTTACTTCACACTGTGAACATTAACATTAGTCTTGTCTTTAATGGGAGATCTTTTCATATAATAAGACATATTTCCAAACACTATGTGCCTAGCACTTTGTTAGGTATAAGAGTTTCAACAATAAATAAACGTTGCATTCTTTCCCTTAGGAATTTTTTTTTCTACTGGAAAAAGATAATATAAACAAATAATCCTGATAATACCCTATCATGCCTGATATAAGTACTAGGCTGAATACAGAGAGAAGCAGCTGGCTCTGTGAGAAAGAGCTGGGGAAATCATTTCAAAGAGCTGGCAACACCATTAAAGAAGAAGAAGGTTTTGTCAGAGAAATGAGGAAGGACATTCTTGTCAGAGGGAATGATATACACAAAATTCAACACACACAAGACAGAGTTCAGGGACTTCTCTGGTGGGCCAGTGGTTAAGACTTAGCCTTTCAGGTAGGGGCTCAGGTTAGATCCCTGGTCAGGAAGCTAAGATCCCACATGCCTCATGGCCAAAAAACCAAAACATAAAACAGAAGCAATTATTGTAACACATTCAATAAAGACTTTAAAAATGATCCATATTGAAAAAAAATCTTAAAAAAATAGATGGGTTCAATAACAGGATGGGGGTTAAGATTTCTGAATATCTTCAAGAAAGGAGACAAATGACCTTACTTTTAAGCTATAAGATACAAGGGTTATCTTGTAAGTAAAGATTCTATTCAGCAGAGGACAATAGGAAAAAATAAAATTTCCTGGCTGTACAGGTACAGAATGCAGAGGTTATAAGCTTCCTGAGCTGACCTGAAGGTTCTACAGAGTAAGCACTTCGAGGAGAGGAAACATTCCATATTATTCATACTTCAACTTCTGGATATAATCGAAACATCTCACACACGGCAGGCAATCATTAAATAACTGGTGAACTGAAGAAGGGAAAAATCAACACAAAAACATGGTCATTCATGTTCTGTTTTTCTTTGCCTGCTGCAGTAGGCTATCTGCATTCTTCAAAGTGATGGAATTCTCTCCCCTATTGGTCTACTTGGCTCTGATCTCTCTTCTTGTTGAATGCATCTCCTACCAGTCTCCCTGTCCATCCTTGGAGTCCTCCTTGTTCTTCCTGAGCACAGCGGGGAAGCCCCTTCATGATCTTTCCCCTGAGGACATTTGCATTTCTGTTCTTCCTGCTGGAGTGGCTACCATGATCACCTGCTCAAAAATAGCTCTCTTCATCTCCCAACCCTCTCTAAATCCTTACTATGTTTTATTCACCACAACTTGACATTACGTTGCAGGTTTATTTCCCCCATTCATACATACGCCCCCTAGTGGCAGCCACTGTGTATCGCTCTCTCTTTTATTCTCTGCACCTAAATCAGGGCCTGGTGCGTGAAGTTCCATAGCAGATTATTAAGTAAGAAGAATAAAAGGAAAAATTGCCCTCTTTGATGATGCTTTTATGAGAAGTTTCCTTGTATTTTTTGAGGACTAACACTTTATATTAATAAACTTTAATAAAATAAAATCAAACAGAAAAAAAATCACAATTGAATTGTAAAGAGACTTTAAAGGATATGAAAAAATGCTTCATATTATAGGAAGTGAATATATTTTAAACAGTCCATAGGGTCGCAGAGAATCAGACACAATTGAGTGGCTGAACAACAACTAGTGACCACAGAAGAGCTCGAAAGTTCTCTTCTTTGCAGCAGCCAGAACTCCAACACTGGCTCTGCAGGTGACTCCCCAAAGTGAAAGAAATTGGACTTCACACTTATTTTTCCTAAAACTTTTATACTTGAATTTCTAAAAGTCTGCCTTATTTTGTATACAGTGTTTCTATAAAATATTCCCGATAAAAACCAGAGAAAATGGAATATTTCGTGAATTGACATTTTATAACTAATCTGTTTTCATCTGTATTTGGAGTCTTTGATTCCAGGAATTTATAACGGTTCTGTATCTTCACATTTTGAACAAGTTCTAGTACCTTTTAAAAAAAAATGACACGATGACATGTCAAAGTTCTTGCTGTTTCCTTTTAAACTTGTAAGCTTTTTTTCCAGATAAAAATGAAATTGAAGTATTTATTTTAAAGAAAAAAAAATTTAGGCACTAAGGAAAATCAACAAACTACCAAGAGACAAAATAAAAGGTTAATTTTAAATGTGCTAGCTGTACACAAAGGCCATCTTCCTCTTCCGCCTTAAAATTTTAGTTTTAGCTTGGAGGCTACACTGAGTTCCAAACACAAGATGGCACTTTCCAGAATGTTCTCTACCTAGGTATAGTTATATGATTAAATTCAAACTAAATGATATATATATCAAAGTGTCCTGTAAGAATACCAGGAATTATGTTTTAAAGGAGTAAATTCAGATTAGAGATGACCTCAAAATGTTCTTCCTCTTATTTTCCTTTCTGCTTCCCAGAATGTGGACATAATGGCTGGAGTTTTAGCAACCCTCAAGGACTATACTTTGATCTTAGGCTGAAAGCCTTGTGCTAAAATATTGGAGCAGAGCCAGAGGAAAAAAACCTGAATCCCTTATGCCTCTGTATAGCCCTCATACCAACTTTGTATTATTTTCTGACTTTTCTATGAAACAGAATAAGCTTTGTATGCTGCTGCTAAGTCTCTTCAGTCGTGTCCGACTCTGTGCACCCCCATAGATGGCAGCCCACCAGGCTTGTATGCTGAGGTTACTGCAATTATTAGTTTTCTTCAATATTCATGAAATAAAGTTCATATTTTATGTAAATATCTTAAAATATCCTTAATAGCATGTTTATTGGTCAGGGAGTGCGCTTAGCAGGTTGGGCAGTAAATGTGGAAAAGATGCTTACCAGACTCAGTAGTGAGTCTGAGTGATCTAAGAAAGTACTGCTGCTACATTATTCTTCTGACTGCAACTGTTGATATATTCACCGCCTGTTTAGGTAAGGATACCTGTCAATTTTCATGATTTCACTAAGTCCTGAATAAATATTAATTAAGCACAATAGCTCTGAAAAACAAACTAAATGCTTGTTATTGTGGATTTAGGAACAAAGCACTCAGGGTAATTACATGCTTAGATTAGAAACTTCTTGTAGTTTGTAAAAACACACAATTCTTACATGGCCTAGCAAGACAAACACAAGGAGAAGAAAAGAATTATAAGAGCATTACAAAAAAAATCTCTGAATCTACTAGGAAGCTAAACATTTGGGAATTAAAATGATTTATCATATCTATTCCAGTATGTGCAAAGAGTTACATTGAGGATTTCCTTGCAATGAAAATGTAATAATAACAATAGCCAATACTTCTAAAAATAGCTACTATGTGTGACATTCTAACAAGTTCTTTAATGTTTTAAATGTAGATTACATGTAGGCTCTTTACAAATGGTCAATGATGAATAAACGTCATAGTAGCCCTATGAAGTATATACCATCATTATCCTTGTTTTTCTGATGAGCAAGTGGAGGTGCAGAGATGTCATAACTTCCTCAAGGTCCCACATCTAGTAAACACTGAAACCAGGATTGGATTCCAAGCAAAGAAGCCACAGATTCAGTGTGCTTAGCCATCATGCTATGCTACCACTGCAGGATGGCTGTGAAGAGACCACAACTCAAGGATCAATCACTGAGAAATTTTAGTGAGGTGGCTGAGCTGGAGATAGTACCAACTAAAGGCGACTAGACAATGATGCCCACACCACAGAGAATGAGACTTAAATCTAGAGGTTTAGGCTATGCATCTTGGAATCAGGATGCCCACAACATCTGCCCTGTTCTGTTGATAAAAGCTGAATGGCCCACAACACTTAAAAGCTAAACTCAACTTAGGCCAACCATTCTCAACCCAGTTCCCAAATTACCACTGGACTCCTATGTTGAGGAGAGTCTCAAGTAACTTGTTATCATATGTGTCTGAGTAGCAAAGTTTGGAAAAAATGTCTTCATTCTTTTTTTTTTTTAATTTTTGATAGGAAGTTTTAGTGCCGTATAATTGCTTTACAATGTTGTGTTAGTTTCTGCTGTACAATAAAGTGGATTGGCTGTATGGATACATATATCCCCTCCCTTTCAAGCCTTTCTTCAACCCCTCCCCTGCCATCCCATGGGATGGCTCCCCACAGAGCACAGGACTGAGCTCACTGTGCTATCCAGCAGGCTCCCACTAGCCCTCTGTCTACACTTGGTGGTCTACATAGGTCGCAGCTACTTTCTCAATTTATCCCAACCTCCCCTTCCCCCAACCTGTGTCCACAAGTCCATTCTCTATGCCTGCTTCTCTGTTCCTCCCCTACAAACAGATGTGCCAGTGCCATTCTTTTAGACTCCATGGATGTGAGAGCTGGACTGTGAAGAAAGCTGAGCGCCGAGGATTAGATGCTTTTGAACTGTGGGGTTGGAGAAGACTCTTGAGAGTCCCTTGGCCTCCAAGAAGATCCAACCAGTTCATTCTAAAGGAGATCAGTCCTGGTTGTTCTTTGGAAGGACTGATGTGGAAGCTGAAACTCCAGTACTTTGGCCACCTCAAGAGAAGAGTTGACTCACTGGAAAAGACTCTCATGCTGGGAGGGATTGGGGGCAGGAGGAGAAGGGGATGACAGAAGATGAGATGGCTGGATGGCATCACTGACTCAATGCACGTGAGTCTGAGTGAACTCCGGGAGTTGGTGATGGACAGGGAGGCCTGGTGTGCTGCGATTCATGGGGTCGCAAAGAGTCGGACACGACTGAGCGACTGAACTGAACTGATGTGCATTATAAGATAGAATGTTACAAATAGAGGATATTCAAGATTGCACCCAGTCATTGCTTTTCTCATTAACTTTTTTTAAAAAATTTTCTTCACTGAGTAAGAGCAAAAGGCATGGCATTTTGGCTAATGTGATGATACTGGGTATTTCCAGAACCTATGGGGATATGTCATGTGAGGATCATCTATGGACAAAAAGTTGGAAGAACTGGTGTAGTGGAAAGAACACCAGACTGGAGTCAAGAGGTCAGGAATCTTGGCTCTGCTATTTAATAGCTGAATGACAATAAGCAGATTCTCTTGAACTATGATGACCTCTCTTCGCTGGTAGGCAGAAAAAAAAAAAAAAAAGCACTGGAACGAGATCAAGCTGGAACACCTTGATCCCCAAGGTCTGCTTCCTCTCTGAAAATCATGATGTTCTGATATATAAAACCCCCCTCAGAAAGCTGTGAGCAAAAGCAGACCTCACCCCACGTGGCAAAGCAAGGTTGCAGCATTAAATGAATAAAGAATTGAGTCTCTTTCTTTTCTGGGCTTCCCTGGTAGCTCAGCTGGTAAATAATCTGCCTGCAAAACAGGAGACCCTGGTTTGATTTCTGGGTCAGGAGGATCTGCTGGAGAAGGGATAGACTACATACTTCAGTATTCTTGGGCTTCCCTGGTGGCTTAGATGATAAAGTATCCCTTGCAATGCATCAGACATGGGTTCAATCCCTGGGTTGGGAAGATGCCCTGGAGAAGGGAATAGCTACCCACTCCAGTATTCTAGCCTGAAGAATTCCATGGTCAGAGGAACCTGGCAGACTGTAGTCCATGGGGTCACAAAGAGTCAGACACAACTGAGTGACTTTCACTTTCTTACTTCTTTTCTACCAACCGTTGCATTGACTAAGCATCTGATATAGGCCAAGTTTCCTGCTCTGTGCTTTATATGTGATTTATACGCTTTGTGCTGTGCTCAGTAGTCATGTCAGACTCTTTGTGACTCCATGAACTGTAGCCTGCCAGGCTCCTCTCTCCATGAAATTTTCCAGGGAAGAAAACTGGAGCAGGTTGTCATTTCCTGCTCCAGGGGATTTTTTCAACCCAGCGGTCAAACCTGTGTCTCCTGCATTGGCAGGCAGATGTTTTACCACTGCACCACCTGAGAAGTCCCATGTTTTACACGTTCAGTAATATTTGTTACAACTTATGTGGTAGATAACATAATCTCAAAAAAAAAAAAAAGAAAAAAGGAGCTCAGAGAGAATTTAAGTACTCACTCAGGCTCAAATAGCTAGAAAATGGTAAAAAGTCCACAGTTCATTAGTTGGAATAAAGGGTATTTCAGCTTGGACTAAACTCCATGTTATGGACTGAATTGAGTCCATGACCAGAAAAATTGATATGTTGATGCCCTGATTCCTAAAGTGACTGTTTTTGAATGTGGGGCCTTTGTAGATGTAATTAAGCTGAAGAATTGATGTCTTTGAATTGTGGTGTTGGAGAAGAGTCTTGAGAGTTCCTTGGACTGCAAGGAGATCCAACCAGTCCATTCTGAAGGAGATCAGCCCTGGGATTTCTTTGGAAGGAATGATGCTAAAGCTGAAACTCCAGTACTTTGGCCACCTCATGCGAAGAGTTGACTCATTGGAAAAGACTCTGATGCTGGGAGGGATTGGGAGCAGGAGGAGAAGGGGACAGCAAAGGATGAGATGGCTGGATCGCATCACTGACTCGATGTACATGAGTTTGGGTGAACTCTGGGAGTTGGTGATGGACAGGGAGGCCTGGCGTGCTGTGATTCATGGGGTTGCAAAGAGTCAGACAGACTGAGAGACTGAACTGAACTGA
Organism: Capra hircus; assembly: GCF_001704415.2. Taxonomy (NCBI): domain Eukaryota; kingdom Metazoa; phylum Chordata; class Mammalia; order Artiodactyla; family Bovidae; genus Capra; species Capra hircus. Next base: position 12,493,983 of record NC_030822.1, on the reverse strand, counting down.
ACTGAAGGTCATAAGGGGTCTTTCCTGGTAGCTGAGTGGTAAAGAATCTGCCTGCAACGCAGGAGACACTGGTTTGATCCCTAGGTCGGGAAGATCCTTTGGAGGAGGGCATGGCAACCTTCTCTAGTATTCTTGCTTAGAGTATCCTGTGGAGAGAGGAGCCTGGCAGGCTACAGTCCATAGGGTCGATACAGAGTTGGACCTGACTGAAGCTACTAAGCAGCAGCAGCAGCAAATTCATAAGGGTGGGGCCCTGATCCTATAGGAACAGTGTCCTTATAAGAAGAATCATACACATTCTCTCCCTCTACCAGGTAAGGACACAGGCAGGAAGATGGCCATTGGCCATCTGATCTCAAACCTTCACCCTCTGCAACTATGAGAAAATAAATTTCTATTGTATAAGCCAGCCAGTCCATGATATTTTGTTAGGGCAACCCAAAAAGACTAACACCGTTTACACTATGTTGTTGTTTTTTTTTTTCTTTTGCCATTTTAATTAAGCCATGCATAGTCAGTGTATTTAAAAATGTCTGCAAAACAAGCAGAGGAATAGCTGAGGAGTTGGTGAGCTGATATTTCATGTTGATGGCTGTTATTGACGCTTCTTGGAGTTGTGCTGGCATAGCCTGCATGGCCTTACCCCAAAACCCTTGCTACCATCTGCATAATTAACATTAGCTTGGGACTTCTGTGGTGGTCCAGTGGTAAAGAATTCACCTTTCAGGGAAGGGGACAGGACATGGGTTTCATCCCTGGTCAGGGAATTATGATCCCACATGCCCTGAGGCAACTAAGGCAGCCAGAGGAACCTACGCTGCTCGAAGACTTAACACAACCAAAAATGAAATAATAATAATACTAATTAACATGAACTAAGAAACATGCCACTGGGGAGCAAGTGCTTGAACTCTCCGCCTCCAGGACTACCACGGTTCATGCTATTGATATTCATTCTGCTACTGTTTCTATTCTATGTCCACCACCAGCATCTCCGCATCAGTCAGTTTTTACAAAGGCTTTAACAATCCATCTCCAACTAAAATTCTCCACACTACCCCCATGATATAAGTATAGGTGGGAAGTTGAGAGAGCTGCCAAAAGTTACTAATCAGTGGCAAAGTCAAAACAATAAGTCAGGTCCCTATTCAGTGTTCCTGACCTATACCCTCTAAAAGTGCCCATATAGCCACCTTTCTTACTAAGCACTTTCACATCCACTATTTTATCATGTTTTAAATGTATTTTCCAGATGCCTAATACATTTCAGGATGGCAGGAGTTATTTCCAGGTCATGCTAGGAAATTTCAAAACATACTCCACCCAACAGCCCCCCCAAAATCCATACACAGTCACACTAAATTCAGCCCTGGGAGTGTCACTTATTAGTTCCATTAATTGCTATCTAGATAGCTCTTGGAGTTACCATGGTTGTTGAACAATTTTAGGAAAATTCATTAGATTGATTAGTTCAATTAACTCAGAAACCAACATATTAAAACAAGCAGGAAACCCCTGCTGTGTTCAAGAAATAAATAATAGACACACCCCAGATCTTGACTGCATGAGGGGCCCATGGAAATTTACCCATGAAGTGAAAAAAACACTAAGACAGTCTGGGAAAAGACCAAGCTCAGGACTGGTTCAAGAATAAATAAATGACCCAGAGAGATGTTGTGGGGAGGGAGGTGGGAGGGGGGTTCATTTTTTGGAACGCCTGTAAGAATTAAAGATTTTAAAATTTAAAAAAAAAGAATAAATGAATGAATTAAGAAACTGCTAGGAAGGCAAAAAGACTAAGGAGAGACCTCAAAGGACAGGAACTTTTTGGCCAGCCCAAAGATCAAAGAAGTAAGACAGAAATTCTTAGTTTCAAGCATTCAAGAAAACCAAGAGGGAAAAGGTCTATGAGTTGAGAAACATGGCCTTCTTTGTTCAAAGCTGGTAATGGAATTAATCTTTTTTTTGTGAGCAAATGGACCAAATAAGAAAAATAAGAAGGGGAAGTCCTCTTGTTAAAACTGTGTATTCTATTAGAACTAATAGATGTGTTTATGTATGGCTGAGTCACTTTGCTGTGTACCCGAAACCGTCACAAAATTGTTAATCAGCTGTAAGAATGAAATATTGCCATTTGCAGCAATATGGATGGACATACAGAGCACTATACTTATTGAAGTCAGAGAAAAACAGCTACTAATGGTATCAATTATACATGGAATCTAAAAATACAGCTGAGTCTTTATACAAAAGAGAGACAGACTCACAGACATAGAAAACAAACACGGTCGCCAAAGGGAGGGGGAAGGGAAAGACAAACTAAGAATAGAAGATAACAGACACAAATTACTATACACAAAATAGACAAGCAACAAGGATTTACTATATGGCTCAGGCATTTATATTTCATATCTTGGAATAACTTGAAATAAAATCTGAAAAAAATAACTGAATCACTTTGCTGTAGACCTGAAACTCACATGGAATTATAAATCATTTATACTTCAGTTTTAAAAAGTTACTATTCAGTCACTGGTCCCTTTAATATATTATCTTGGGGTGCCGTTCTCATTATCCATTGTTTTAGGTAAAGTTTTTACTTAAGTATGAAACTACAGGCTTTATCTCCTTCTCTTTCTTTTGCATTTCATTTAGTTTCAACTGAATGGTATAACTGCTAAAACTACAGACTTATACTATGACTAGAACCCCAGATCCACTGTGACTTTTATATTTGCTGCTAAAACTTACATAGTGAAGACAACCCTGGCCATTTTATTTTTGGTGGAGGATGGGTAGGTGTTCTTGTTCTTGCAGCCATCACAAGCCCTTATGTCCTTAGGGCTAAAATACCCACAATACTTTCCAAAGTTAGCCAGCCAAAAAGACCAAGACACCAACAGAACACTGATGTCCCTTATTCTCTCCCTGATTTTTCCTATTTTCTGTGGATCAGCATTTACCTAGGAAGTGCAAAGTAGCACCTTCAAGGATTTTACTTTCTGTCCCACTGGATTTCTTTTCCAGAAGGAAGACAAGGTTTTTATGATACCAGATGGATCAATGAATTTGAACAGACAACCTCTTTTCTAAAATGAGACCCATGAAGGGATGATGGTAAACAAGGAAGCAGGGGAACTCGAAATGAACATGAAACTTTGAGAAAAGGAGCCAGCGAATCCCCAGAAACTAGAACAAAGATAATAGCTTTCGGTGAATATCCGCAGTTATGAAATAAGGAGAAAATGAAAACAAACTGCATCAGCAACACGCCTGTCGATGTTCTGCACTAAGTTGTCCTTGGTTGCAAGTCGTTCAGGTAATGGGAAGACCTCAAGCTCTTTAGAAGTGGGAGGATGTGTGGATAGACAAGATGCCAAAGTCAATCTTTTTAAAAACACTGATTACAGGCAGACAGCAGTCCTCACAAGCATCTGAGGAAATCCAGGATCATTTTCAGTTCTGGGGAAGGAAGTCATTAGGAGGTTAATCAATTTTCCTGTTAGCTCATTAATAACAGTATCTGGTTGCATATAATCTGTAAATTATGGAAGATCAAAATTTAGGAGTGGTGTGGTTGGAAAGACTGAAGGAGCATAAGGTTTAGAAAATCTATTTTATTATACCACATGGAATTAATATGCCAAATAACATCTTCCATTTCCTGCTTACACATGTAGAAACATTGATAAAATGATTAATAATAGCTAGAATTTATGAATAATTCCTCTGTTCTAAGCACTTTGTTGCATGCTTACATGGATCATCTCATATAATACACTAACTGTGGAGCATATTTAATAGTAATATATATCCCCATTTTGATTAACTTTTAAAGTTTTTCATTTTAAAAATAAATGGAGATTAAATATTTTAAAATGATTAATAAAATAATCAATGTACTATATACTAAGTGTCTAGATCCAGGTCCTAAATAAATCTTAAGTGAATGCTAAAAACAGAAATCTCTATTTCATAGCCAAGGAAATGAAGGGCTAGCAAGAATAACTTTTGTAAGAAATAGTTAATTTTTTTTTGTTGTTATTGTTTTTCAGTCACTGAGTCATGTACAACTATTTTGTGACATCATAGACTATACTCCCCGAGGCCCATCTGTCCATGAGATTTTCCAGGCAAGAATACTGAAGTGAGTTGCCATTGCCTTCTCCAGGAGATCTTCCCAACCCAGGGATCGAGCCCTTGTCTCCTGCATTTTCAGGAGCATTCTTTACCATTGAGCCACCAGGGAAGCCCCTAAAAATAGGGAATACAGATAGTAAATAGCAAAATAGAATGTAAAGATATTATTTTATACATTTTTCATATATCAATAATTGGAAACAGAATATGATGGCAAGAACATAGATTTTACAGTTAAAAACAATCTGGATTGAATACTGGTTCTATTATGTACTAGTGTGTGTTAAGACATAATTTATATCTCCTTAATTTTCTTATTTTCAAAATACAAGCAATTTTAGATACTTTGCAAGTTTGGTATGCAAATGAAATGATATAATGCATGGATAATGAGTAGTATATATCTACAAGGAAATAATAACAGACTTTCTTCATTATTTTGTCTGTATGATAAATTTGCTGAGTGTCACTCAAAAGTAACAGATAGCATTACTATATTTACAGACCCTGGCACATAGTGGGCACTCAAACAATATTAATGTCTTTTCTCATTCTTTCTCATCTCTCTTTACGCAACAACTACATGTTTCTGACGTAACTATTGAGCCAAACAGAGAAAATCAGAAAAAGAATTTAAAAAGCAGCAATTTTAAAATACTGAAGCTTAACTGAATAAAAATATGACCCTGAATATACATTTTAAAGGGTTTCCCAGGTGGCTCAGTGGTAAAGAATCCACCTGCCAATGCAGGAAATGCAAGAGACCTGGGTTCAATCCCTAGGTGAAGAAGATCCCCTAGGGTAAGAAATGCCAACCTACTCTAGTATTCTTGTTTGGAAAATTCCACGGACAGAAGAACCTGGTGGGCTATAGTCCATGGGGTCTCAGAGTTGAATGTGACTGAGTGATTGACTGACTGATGGACAGTATTTTTAATTGAAGATACACTTTGGATAACTACCCTTACAAAGCAATTAGGATCCTTTTAAAAATAAACTCATAGGTAAAGCCAAAATCTAAGATAAAACTTTGCTATATGGCACCTAAGTGCCAAGAAGGTTGAAAATGTGACAGATATTACAATGAGATGAAATTCAAGACAAATTTCTACCATCCTGTACAGTTTTATGTGATAAAACCTCTGAATTCTAAAATGTTTTGCACTCAGATCTCCTTCTGTACCACAACCTATAACTCTCATTAATTTTACAGAATTGTCTGCCTATAAAAACTGGCATGTTTTCATCCACAACACGTTTCCATTAGATTTAAATTTTAAAGATAAACTCAGTCAATCCCAAGGGGGAAAACAAATTTGCTGGGGTAAGGAGAGACCTAAAGAGGGTTGTGGTCATCAGTATTACCCAGCATGGAGGGGAAATGCATGTCCAAGAGTTACTTGGAGAACTGCTAAATATTTAACGTTCTAGACTCAATTATGAAATAAAAATGTGACCCAATAAAATATTCTAGCTGACCTACAGGTCCACAAAGAACTTTGGAGTAACCAAGAGGCTCTTGTGAGTTTTGAATCTTAAATCTTCAGACTAAGAATTTATACATATTCATCCATGCATGTCTGCGTGCTAAGTCATTTCAGTCGTGTCCAACTCTTTGTGACCCTATGGACTGTAGCCTACCGAGATCCTCTGTCCATGAGATTCTCCAGGCAAGAATACTGGTGTGGGTTGCCATGCCCTGCTCCAGGGGATCTTCCTGACCTAGGTATCAAACCTGCACCTTTTATGTCTCCTGCATTGGCAGGTGTGTTCTTTACCACTAACTTCACCTGGGAAGTCCCACATATTCACACACACATAATTAAATGTAGTCTAGAGATCCTGATCGAAGAAGGCAATGGCACCCCACTCCAGTACTCTTGCCTGGAAAATCCCATAGACAGAGGAGCCTGGTAGGCTGCAGTCCATGGGGTCGCTAGGAGTTGGACACAACTGAGCGACTTCACTTTGACTTTTCACTTTCATGCATTGGAGAAGGAAATGGCAACCCACTCCAGTGTTCTTGCCTGGAGAATCCCAGGGACGGGGGAGCCTGGTGGGCTGCCGTCTGTGGGGTCTCACAGAGTCGGACACGACTGAAGCGACTCAGCAGCAGCAGCAGCAGCAGCAAAGTTCCTGATACCTTATCACATCTCCACTTTCTGCCCACATACTCACTCTCTTGCATCTACAGTGGTCTACGTTGCCATTCTTCTTTCAAGACACATAGCAACCACTTGAAGGTCTTAGAAGTTCCCACTTGCTATGTCCAGGAAAATTTTCTTCTAAATATCTGCAGGACCTATTCTTTCACCTCCTTTTTCACCAAATGTCTCTTCAAGATGTCTTTTCTGACCACTCTATTTATCATTTCCATTACACCTCTACACCCTGTCCACCTCTTCATACAGGCTCTGAATCCTTAAACTACCTAGACCTTTCCTCTCCAATATGGTAGCTACTACCCTATGTGTCTAAGCTTACATTTGAATGAGCTAAAGTAAAATAATATTTATAATTTAGCCCTTCAGTCAAACTAGGCTTCTTTCAAAGGTTTAATAGCCACTTGTGGTCTGTGACTACCATACTGAACAGCAAAGCTATAGAATATCAGATAATGAAGAAATTTCTATAAGACAATGTTGCTCTAAACATATAGAGCACCATATGTATATATGTGTATATATATACACACACACACACTTTAAAAAGGTTACTTTCATACTCCCGTCTCCCAACCTACCCATAGACATCCTAAATTATCAGCTCTGAAAAAGTCAGTACCTATTGTCCATTTTGTTGACTGCCTTATTCTCAATACCTAGAATAGTACTTGGTCCAGAGCAGATATTCCGTTAATATTTGTTGAGTGAATAAACGGATTAAATCATAACCACTCATTGTGGTCAGTCACAGTCATGTCTGACTCTTTGCAGCCCCATAGACTGTAGCCTGTCAGGCTCTTCTGTCTGGAATTTTTCAGGCAAGAATACTGGAGTAGGTTGCCACTTCTTACCTCAGGGGATCTTCCTGATCCAGGGATCGAACCCACGTCTCTTGTGTCTTCTACATTGACAGGCAGATTCTTTATCACTAGTGCCACCTGGAAGCCCAATCATTCATTATCCCCCTCAAAAAAGTAAGAAATTATAGAGTCATTGCATCACCCCTCCTTGGAGGGAATTTTAGCATGTCAATTATCCCTTGGCTGCATTTCACCAGGACCACTTTATATACTGTTTATAATTGTCCAAACACCACTGAACATTAAATCTTTTAAGACTATGGTTTCCTGTAATCACTTGTCATTTGTGCTAGAGTGAGAATCACTGAAATGTGTCTGGATTTATGGCAGAAAAGTCTGTCAACTCCTAAGCCTGCCAAAGGCTGTTAAGCATCATAAAAATTTGAGGAATTGAGCATTTCATTTGAATAGGTTTATCATATCCATACCACATCATGGAATGTACATGTAGATTACTGATGGATACCATTAGTTAATCTATCTCATTTTATATTTTAAGTATGCATTTGCCCTGTAAAATTCATTTTTTTAAATTCTTATTTATACTTATTAGAATGAAAGCCTAAGTGTGAGTGATCACATTCTTCCTTGGATGACCTTGCAAAGAACAGAAAGGACTCCTGAAACTCTAATTCATTACTGCCAGCACTGTACAGGATCATTTGACATGTATTAAAAATCCTATACTAGTCAAAGCAACCACTTTCAAGATGGACCTAAACTTTAAAAGCTCTAGATCTGGAGGTATCAATTTTTTTTTAAAATTTTGGAGAACTGGGTTTATCATATTTTCTTTACTCTAAACAATCCTTAGCTCAGATGGTAAATAATCTACCTGCAATGCCCGAGACCAGAGTTCAGTTCCTGGGTTGGGAAGATCCCTTGCAGAAGGAAATGGAAACCCACACCAGTCTTCTTGTCTGGAGGATTCCATGGACAGAGGAGCCTGGCGGCCGACAGTCCATGGGGTCTCAAAGAGTCAGAAACGACTGCATGACAAACACTTCAAACAAAATGGAACTTCACAGAATATTAAAAAGCACATAAAACATTTAAATAAAAATACTTAAAAGAAAAATCACACATAATCTTATAATCTGAATATAATATTTTTTAATATTTTGGCATGTTTCTCTGTTATTTGCCGTCTCCTCCCATCCCTGTTTTTTAAATGCATTCTTAATTCTATGCCTCTCTAACTGACTTTCAGCTTTCCTCTCTTAACACTGTAATAGTCCTTGGCATTCATGTGTTCAACTGTTGTTACTTTATTTCAAATTGCCCTGACCGGTAATGATTTGTATTTTCTAAAATACAAATTTGAATCACGCAGGGAATGTGAATAATTTAAGCTGATGAATGAGTATATTAGATTGCCTATAATTTGAACCTCAATGCGGCTCTATTGCTCTGTCTCCATTGCTGGGTATGTATTGACTTGCATTCATAGTGAAGCTGTCATTGGGAGGTGGAATACAGTGAAGACAGGCAGTCACATTCGGGTTCAGATGCAACTTCCATCCTTCCACTGAATCTGTAGATATTCACTTAACCAGGCATGATACCAGCATCTGGATAGACAGACAGCTGATTCCGACTAGAGCTTTCTATGCTCCTGGTGTTGTGGTCATTTGATCCTCACAAACAGTATTATCTCTGCTATACTGTTAATAAAATAGACACAAAGTGAAAGCAAATAATTTACAAGTGATGAAGCAATGGCTCTAACTCAGGCATTCTGACTTGTTTCCCTCCTCTTAACCATCATTGCTTCATTGGAAGTACTCGGTCTTGGAAAACTTATTTAACTGCATTGAGCCTCAGTGTATTTTTCTGTATTAAATAAGATGCAGGGCAACTCAAGATGTCTTCGCACATTTTGAATAATTAGTAAGTATTGGCTACTATTATTATCCTCTTAATAAAAATGCAGACACCTTCGAAGGGAACAGGAAGAATTCCCTGTCGATGTCAAGAATTTACTATATATAATCATTATTTTCCCATGGTATTAAAATCTCTTTGTAAGCCTTATTTTAATGACTGCAGCACAGCCCACATATGGATGTATTAGACACATTTAAACATTTCCTTTACCTCTAGGCATTTATATTGCTTCTGAATTCAGTTTTCACTTAAGCAATGACTAAAGCGAAGGATTTCAGAAACATAATCCTTGTACCTTCAATAAACATTTATCCATCATCTCCCATGTTAAAAACGCTCTGACAGAAACTTCAGGTACCACAGTGAGTGCTCACAGTGGGTTAAAATGAATCCACAGGGAAGACTCCAGGCAGTGCTAAACAGGCTGAAAAGAGGGTGGGACCTCGTTTACCAGGGAAGATCAAGACCTGTTTTCAGGAGATGATAAAAGAGTTCCAACAAGTTAGAAAATGCAAATAGAGGAGAAAGAGCACAAGAGATATGGGAAGTGATGGTAAAAGCAGAGGAAGCACTTTGAACAAAAGCTAGACAGTGGCCAAGTATGGGCCCAGTTTCACGGATAGCGAGTGGTCACCAGACTGACTGGAGCAAAGACAATGGAGCAAAAGGGTGAAAGATTTAAAAATGAAGATAAAAGAAATATTAGAAATTATTTTAAAAGGTAAGAAATATGGACTGGTTGAGTGGCAGGAAGACGAATCCATTATTTTGTTTGCAACAGGGAAATCATGATAGATTTTCGCTGAATACAGTGGGTACAAGTTAAGATGGCACAAACAGCATCATATAATGTCATTAGAAAAAACACTGAGGCCTGGACCAGCTAAGATGCAAGAGATGAAATACATAGATAATTTTTTTTTTTTTAAGTAGGAGAAAGAATATCTGCATTTACATAGGCATAGGGCACCAGACCATGAGTGCCAGTCTGACCCAGGGAGTCAGAGTGAAAAAACACAAAATATCAGGCCAGTTGAATGGCTCCTTTTAATCTCATAATCTTCTCTTTCATTGCTAAATAAGGAGAATCCAGGGATATTAGACAAGATAAAGGGTCTCATCAGTATTTAACTGTTCAGTCATGTCTGACTCTTTACAACCCTATGGAGCCCATTAGGCTCCTCTATCCATGGGATTTTCCAGGCAAGAATACTGGAGTGGACTGCCATTTCCTTTTCCAGGGGAGCTTCCTGACCCCAAGATCCAACTCATGTCCCCTGCATCTCTTGTAGCCACCTGGGAAATTCATAGAGCCCCAAACTCCCACTTAATCAAGGTCTGGATAACTACTTTTGCCATTTATTTTTAGATCTCCTTAAGAAGAGACTAATCAAGACTGGGCTCAGTGTGTCCAGAGTGATGTGTCTGAAAGGTGCCTTTCTCATTTGCATTATTGGACAATCATTAGAGCACACACTATTCCAAAATGTCACCCAAGAGAACAGACAAGATACCAATAAGAGGGTATCTGCAGAATGAAATGTGCCAACCACAGTTTTATCTGCAGTGCCTTTAGGGAAATTAATTCTTTGCTTCCTTTCCAAGACCTTCCATTCATGTATCCCTTTGCAAAACTAATTATTTTTAAATGACTGCATGTTTTCCATCCAACTGTAGGCATCTTTAGTCTCTCCAACTTATTCTGCAATTTTTTAGTTTCTACCTGAAATTGATTTTTGGAAAGGTTTTCTGTTCCAAGTTTTTTACTTACTTATATTAAATTCATTATTTCAATACACTGAGACATACAGTTTGTAAAACTTTAAAGTTGTTTTGAATGTGTGTGTTTGTGTATGCCTTTAACACAGAGAGAACATTTTGGAGATCAGAGATATATTTTATTCAATTTAGCTTCATATCCCTCAAGTGATTCAGCTTCCAATATTTCCCATGAGATGACTTTCAAAATCCAATAGCTTTTTATTCTATGAAGGCTGCCAAATACTCAATAGCCTCAGCATTTATTAAAATCCTTATTGCACAATGTTGATCTGGGTTATATATAATTCCAGTTTCATTTAGCATTTGTATCTTTCAACATGTGTGTATTAATCCCCTTCCTGTAACTTGGATTTATTTAATAACCACTCATCTCTTAATGTCTTGGTCTGCCAAATCCTCTTCTTCCATTATTTGACTGTTTTTTCAGCTTTTTGCAACTTGCACTTTTTAAAACTTATAGTATCCATGATAAATGCAATGTGATAACCACAATTTTTAAAGACAAGACAACATAACCCAAAGATCATGACCTTAGATTCAGATAAATCTGGTTTTTTGTACAATACTTTAATTCATTTTCTAAATGCATATTAGAAAATAACCTACTGGTTCCTATAAGCCTGTATTTATTAATTCATCTATAAAATTAAAAAAATAAGTTTTACCTACAGGTTTTTGGGGGATTAAACAAGTTAATGTATGGAAAATGCTTAGCCTGCATGGAATAAATATTCAATAAATTACTATAATTTCATCCCAAGGCACCTTCCTCATTTCCCATTAACAACTAGTCCTTCCTTTGCTACGACTTCTCTCAACTCTAGTGCTTAAAGTCTGCTTTGTTCTTTGGTATGCTCTCTTAGTAGTTATTTGAAGGGTCACCTGAAGGCATAATAGTTTATGTTCCACGAGTACTGGAGTGACTGACAAAAATGGCATGGAGAAGAAGCAAAGATCTCATACTCTTCCTTCAGTCTTCCTCCCTTAACCAATCTCTTCTCCCCCTCAGTTTTAGTTTAAACACTATATTTTTGAGAAATGATTCCACCTCATATGTAGTTAGGAGAAATTAACAGAATAATTAGTACTGCATTGTATCCACCACAATAAAATACAGTTCTCTCTCCAGGTCCTGTACCCCCAAAGATGGAGCTACTTCATATGGAGAACATGTTTCAACCCATTTTGTCTCTTCACCTCTTAGGAACAATGTGACATGAAACAGGCACTGAATTAATAAATTATTTTGAATGGGAGTCACAAATAACACAGTGAGACTCATGATATCCATCCACATACTTTTACTGATCCTACTTCTAGAGCTTTGTAATATTGAAATATCCTCCAGATGTTATCTTATTTATCTCCCATCATCTCGTCCAGCAGAAACCCATCGTGACAATGTCAGAAAATGGTGATTGATCCTATCCTCTTAAAATAAAATGGAATCACCACAGTAACCTATAAGAATCTGTTGTATAGACCATGATTATTGACAGGACATAAAGCACTTGTAAAATAGGAAAATACCAACAAAATCTGATGTGAAAATGAATCCCTATAATTTGCCTGTGTAAAAAAACATGAATTAGCCAGTTGAAGCTGAAATAATGGCCTACGTCTATTGCTCATATAAAACAGGTATCATTTATTTGAATATCTAAAACTTTTGTCATGAATTAGTCTAAACTTTTGTAGGGGTTGAGAGGAAGACAGAGAGAAATGTTGTTTCTTGATGACTTTAGGATTAAGTGATTCAGCTTACTCTGTTGTCAACATAACTTAAAAAGCTTAAAAACAAAAAGAAGATGTCATATATATACATAGAATATTATTCAGCCATAATCTGGGACAACCCAGGGGGTGGGGAGTGGAGGGAGGTGGGGGGGGGTTCAAGATGGTGGGACACATGTACACCCATGGCTGATTCATGTCGATGTATGGCAAAAACCACCACAATATTGTAAAGTAGCCTCCAATTAAAATAATTTTTTTTTCAGCTTAAAATACCTTTATTGGAAAAGTAAGCTAAAAAGAAAAATATTTGTTGCTTTGAAATATGTCCTTAAAATAAATAAAAATTAAAAAAAAAAAAAAAAAAACCTGTGCAGTAATACCTTTTGCAGCAACATGGATGGAACTAAAGACTATTCTACTCAGTGAAGTAGGAGCCTGCCTGCAGTGCAGGAGACCTGGGTTTCATCCCTGGGTTGGGAAGATCCCCTGGGGGAGGAAATGGCAACCCACTCCAGTATCCTTGGCTGGAAAATTTCATGGACAGAGGAGCCTGGTGGGCTGCAGTCCATGGGGTCTCAAAGAGTCTGGCATGACTGAGCGACTAACACTTACTCAATGAAGTAAACCAGACAAAGGAAGACAAATATCATGATGTTCCTTGTATGAGGGATCTAAAATTACAAATGCTATAAATGAACTTACATACAAAACAGAAATAAACTCACTGACATAGAAAATAGTTTTATGGCTACAAAGACCTCCCTGGTGGCTCAGGGAAAAGAATCTGCCTGTAACGCAGGAGATTCAGGAGACTTGGGTTCGATAACTGGGTAGGGAAGACCCTCTGGAGGAGGAAATGGCAGCCCACTCCACTGTTCTTGCTGAAAGACTCTCACGGGCAGAGAAGCCATGAGGCCACACAGAGTCGGACACAAATGAGGCGACTCAGCACTGCGCTTTACCTGAATTAATTCATATAATTTCCCCAAAAATACACTATCTAGAAGCTGTTCTTTCATTTTTTTAAAAAGGGTACCTTGAGGCTCAGAGAAACTCAGTGATTTACCAGAAATCATGTGGTTATTAAGGGAAATGTTGACTCGGGTATTTAATTTCAAGTCACCTGACTCAGGGTCCAGCGCTCATTCCTTTATGACCCAGATGACTAGCCTATCTTACCAGGAAAAATTAGGCCAATAAATTAACTCCCTCCTTTGTTCTGATATATATAGCAAATATTTCCTACGAGCAGTTTTCAGCAATGCCTCAAATCCACCACAACAATACATTAAACTTCATTCAATTGTGAAAGGTGGTTGCCGCGCTGGCAAATGATGTGGATTGTTGCCAGTAGTATTTCCCTAGTACAGAGTTAGCTCCAAGCTGATATATTCCCCGATGCCCAATGGGATGGAAAGTCATTTATGATCATTCATGTAACAGTAATAATCCTGCTTGTGCTTGAAAATAGTTTAAAACCAGTCGCAAACCATTTCTCCTTAGTTCTTAGTCAGATTCCATAAAGTCTACATAGAACATTTATGGGAGTCAGTCTTGTATGTTCCACAGAGCAAAGGGTCTAAGAAGTCTGGTTTCTAGTTTGGTATCTGGTCCTAATAAACTCTATGATCTTGGGAAAATTCATTTCTGAGCCCAGTTTTTAAATATATAATATGAAGTTTTAAAATATATAATATAATAGCCTAAATCCCCTTCTTCTTGGAATATAGTTTATTTCACGCACGCACACACACACACACACACAACAGGGCTTCCCTGGTGGCTCAGATAGTGAAGACTCTGCCTGCAATGTGGGAGACCAAGGTTCAATTCCTGGGTTGGGAAGATCCCCTGGAGAAGGGAATGGCAACCTATTCCAGTATTCTTGCCTGAGAAATCCCATGGGCAGACGATTTGATGGGCTATAGCCCAGGGGGTCACACAGAGTGACCCCCCCCATACACAACTAAACAACTAACACACATACACACACTATACAAGCTGTACATATTGCATTTGAATAGTTGTTTAAATTCCTATTAACTCATCAGATATTTATTTGGAACTGTTATCTGAGTTTGCAGTCTTTTATCTCAGATTTTGGGCTTCCTGGGTGGCCCAGGCAATAAACAATCAGCCTGCAAAGTAGGAGACTGAGATTAGATCCCTGGGTTGGGAAGATCCCCTGGAGAAGGAAATGGCAACCCACTCCAGTATTTCACCTGGGAAATCCCTTGGACAGAGGAGCCTGGTGGGCCACGATCCATGAGGCTGCAAAAAGAGTCAGACATGACCTAACAGCTAAACAACAGCAACAATCTCAGGTTCTGGAGGATCTTATTTATTAACTGAGTCTCACATCCCCATTCCTGAAAAGTGAGACCTCAAAAACTGTTTTTTCTTTTATCGTCCATATGGTGCCATAACATGAAATTAACATTGGAACACAATGCACTGAGAAGCAACTCAAGTAAAAAGTATCCTTTCTGAAAAAAAAAAAAAAAAGGCTAAACAGAGGACACACAATGCAAATGAACTGAATGGGGAATCTGGGAGGGAGAGCTATGTAATTTTTATGGTGGGGATCTCTGGCAGAAGTTGGTTTTAAAATTGAGTGACCCAGAGGGATGTTGTGGGGAGGGAGGTGGGAGGGGGGTTCATGTTTGGGAACGCATGTAAGAATTAAAGATTTTAAAATTTAAAAAATAAAAAAATAAATAAATTTTTTAAAAAAAAGGAATAAAAAAAATAAATAAATAAACACACAGTAAATCAATGGTATCTCCTCCTCTCTCTCCTCCTAATGGATTAGCAGAGACTATAAAACTCACCTTATATTTTTCTCTTTTAATCCATGTAAGCAGGTGATGCTTTTTCAAGGTGATGATTATGATGATGAGAGTTTTCAGCCTGCCTATATCTCTATTCTGTCTTCTCCAAAATACTGCTTCTGTGAAGTTAGAATTAGGTCAATGAGTTTATGTCTAACACCGCTCTCCTCCCAAATATTTATGTACATATCTGGTTCAAAAGGACACAGCAGGGGAAGGAGAGAGTAGCATGAATTGAGAAAGCAGCATTGACATATATACACTGTCATGTGTGAACAGCTAGCTAGGGGGAGGCTGCTATATAACACAAGGAGCCTAGCCTGGCGCTCTGTGTTGACCTAGAGAAATGGGATGGAAGCAGAGGGATGCTCCAAAGGAAGGGGATATATACATAATTCTGGCTGATTCTAGATGTTGTACGGCAGAAACCAACACAGTATTGTAAATCAATTATTCTCCAGTTAAAAAAAAAAAAGCCACAGAAGTGAAGCATGGATTTGTTTGTTTTCTGGAAGGAGACAGGGGAATATAAAGTATACAGTCTTAGATTGACAGAGGGTTTGCAACTTTTCATTTGAATGAAGGCTCATTTCCCTGCATTCTTGAGTCAATTATTTCTTGTTGAGAGCACAGGGTTACATAAACTGTAGAAACAATGGGTGCTAAAAAGAGAAGGATCAAGTGTAAGAATACTAAGAGAAAAAAGGGCCACAAAATATCAAAAATTTCTAACCATGGTTACTGAAAATCAAGAAACCTGAAATAGAACATGAATTTTTAATTTCTAAGAAAATTTAAAGAGATCATATAATAAGGAGAAGAAGAAAAAAAAAAAAACTACCACTCAAGAAAGACCTGCCACTGCAAGGTAAAGAACATGCTGAGCCATTTGGTCCCCACGGGTTTCCCTGGTGGCTCAGCGGTGAAGAATCTGTGGATTTGATCCCTAGGAGAGGAAGACCCCTGGAGAAGGAAATGGCAACCCACTCCAGCATTCTTGCTTGGGACATCCCATGGACAGAGGAACCTAGTGGGCTATAGACTATGGGGTCGCAAAAGAAAGCATCTGCCTGCAATGCAGGAGACCCGGGTTCGATCGCTGGGTTGGGAGGATCCCCTGGAGAAGGAAATGGCAACCCACTCCAGTATTCTTGCCTGGAGAATCCCATGGACAGAGGAGCCTGGTGGGCTACAGTCCACGGGGTCGCAAAGAGTCAGACATGACTGAGCGACTTCACTTTAACTTTTCACTTTCACTTTGGCAACTAAACATCAATAACAATAATCCAGAGAGCAACCGGTATGATAGATTTATTGAGGTGTTATTTTACAAAAGAGAAACCTGAGGCAGAGAGATGTGGTAGGCAAAAGAAGAGGAAGGAGGATGTGAACTCAAGTCTTTTTGACTCCAGAATTCCCACGCTGGAAACCAGAAGCTCTCCTTTTTTCCATTAACTCATATCTCCCAGCTCGTTCTTCTCTTCTCTCCTTCAACCATCTCTTCAAAATAAAATCCTATTAACCCATCTCAACTCAGCAATATCAGAAAGGTTATGATACTTCATGGGCAACTTCCACATGTGAAGCATTTCATTCTTCCATGGGGCAAATCTAATTGAATTTTGATCCCCATATTTGCCCATGTGTGTGTGGCTTCCAGACAGATCGGCAAAGCAGAATAGGCTATAGTTTGGACTTTGTTCCAAGGAAACTACAACATGCATTGTGACTTGCAGCCTTTTTATGAAAGTCTTACTTCAAACCATCTCAGGGAAGGGAAAACAAAACAGTTAATAAATGTTTCCTTTATTTCCATACTGAAAGCTGTGGTATACAAACAAGTCTACATTAGTCTGATTTATAGAAATCAGAATACGTGCAACACAATAATTAGCACAAGTATGTTCCTAAAGTGCTTCTTCATGAATTATAAGTAGCTACTAACGATGATTCTTTGCTTGTGTGATGATGCTCGGAAATCATCCTTTCAAATATATGACTCTTGTCTGCACTTGAAAGGTTGGCATTTGTGAATTACAAGCTCTTCTTTGGTCCGGTTTTTCCTTCTCCCATATTATAAATATGATAACACATTGATCAAGGATGAAGTAAGTTCCATTTTCCCCTTGGCATACGGGGAAGTGATCTGTAGGGTGACTGCATAGACCAATAAATATGTATTTAGCAGTGACACAACTGTTTGCTAATAATGCTGGGCCATCATACCAGGTCAGGACACACAGGTGTAAAAAGGATGTGAAGTATTAAGGCACACCAAAGTTTCAATTCTTTTAAAAATAGAAGGAAAATATAGTCATTCGAGAATTCAGGATATAACAATCCATTAACTTAAGAGATATTCAAAGCAAATTGAAGCTTCTCTCTTTCTACCCCTTCAAGGAGTAACTGTCTTCTTTAACTATTCCTTCCCCTCAAAGCAGTCTTTTCCTCTGTATCTACTGCACTATTCCATTTAAAACCACACATTTTAAAGACATAGTTAAACTTTTCATTTTTCACCTATAATTCATATTTGGCAGGATAAATAACTATTTTAAAATACATTTAAAAATGAAGGAAGGAAAAAAGAAAACAATTATAGTTATTTTCCCCAATAACTATTATTTTTCCTAGAAAATTAGAAACACTTTCCCAAGTTCAAGGAGGTGTAAAACTCTAAATGCTCACAAAATTTTTTTTAATACAGCCTACAAGGGAGAATAGGATTCATTGCTTACTATGGACCTTTACACTTATGCTCATGAATTAATAAATGGCTTTTCAAAGAGCATGGACCAGGGACTTACCTGGCGATCCAGTGTCTCAGACTTCACCTTCCAAGGCTGGAAGTACAGGTTTGGTCCCTGGTTAGGGAGATTATATCCCACATGACTCAGGGCCAAAAAAACCCAAAACATAAACCATAAACAATATTATAACAGATTCAATAAAGACTTTACAAATGGTTCATATCACCAAAAAAGATATACGGATGGCTAACAAACACATGAAAAGATGCTCAACGTCACTCATTATTAGAGAAATGCAAATCAAGACCATAATGAGGTACCACTTCACACCAGTCAGAATGGCTGTGATCCAAAATTCTGCAAGCAATAAATGCTGGAGAGGGTGTGGAGAAAAGGGAACCCTCTTACACTGTTGGTGGGAATGCAAACTAGTACAGCCACTATGGAGAACAGTGGACATGGAAACAATCTAGATGTCCATCAGCAGATGAATGGATAAGAAAGCTATGGTACATATACACAATGGAGTATTACGCAGCCATTAAAAAGAATACATTTGAATCAGTTCTAATGAGATGGATGAAACTGGAGCCGATTATACAGAGTGAAGTAAGCCAGAAAGAAAAACACCAATACAGTATACTAACACATATATATGGAATTTAGAAAGATGGTAATGATGACCCTGTATGCGAGACAGCAATAGAGACACAGATGTGTAGAGTGGACTTTTGGACTCTGAGGGAGAGGGAGAGGGTGGGATGATTTGGGAGAATGGCATTGAAACATGTATACTATCATGTAAGAAACGAATCGCCAGTCTATGTTCGATGCAGGATACAGGATGCTTGGGGCTGGTGCATGGGGATAATCTGGAGAGATGATGTGGGGAGGGAGGTGGGAGGGGGGTTCATGTTTGGGAGCTCATGTACACCCGTGGCAGAATCATGTCAATGTATGCCAAAACCAATACAGTATTGTAAAATAAAATAAAGTAAAAATAAAAATTAAAAAAAATCTTTAAAAAAATAAAATAAAATAAGGAGCATGGACCAGAAAGAAATTTCAGGAACAATTGGAATATGATAAGGGCCAACTTGTGATATCTTTCATTATTGTGATGTTGATTATATTTTCAATAACTAATAACAAGGAATAGCCTATTTCTTCATAAATATGAGCTGAAGTATGAATTCCCCATCCATACCTTGAACATTTGGGCATTTGAAAAGGACTCTAGGATTCATAGCTGGAACTACCTTTAGAAGCATGAAATGTCAGTGATGGGAAGGGAAGAGAAATTCAGGAAGTATATCAATGTGGAAATGTGTATGAGGATGTTTTTGAAGTTCATAGATCAATAGAATTTAAAATTAGTATTCTGTGTTAAAGAGAAACATTTTCTACTCGCAGGGAAAGGGACAACATTGTCATAACACTTAATAACGAAGGCACTGACTTAATTTTCTGAGCTTTCTCTTTAAGCACTGCTGCCTAGCAACTTGAGATTGTTTTCTTATCCTACTAATTTGGGACATAAAGGTTCTGTGTCCATGTGTTTACCAAAAAGGGAAAGGAAGAATATTGGCAGCTGATGAGGAGTCTTTGATAAAGTATTGGCTGTAGCCTGTAGACAGGCAGTCAACATTGACTGAGGCTTTGAGACTTCAGTCAGGGTGACTTCGTGGGTGATCATACACTTAACAAGAATTAGACATATATAGGAGGAAAATCCACTTTTGTGAGAGGAAGGAACATAATGAATTTGTTTTAAGCAGAATGAATTTGAGAGATCTATGGAACATCTACCAACAGATTGCCAAAAGTCAGATGAAAATAGGATTCCATTCTGGGGTAAGAAAAAGCGATAGCAATTACTGATAATCATTTGGTTGTCTTCAGTGTGTAGGTGGTAGATGAAGACAAGAGGGTGAATAAAAATAGATATTTAGAAAGAAATGTTCCTTAAGGTTTTCCTCTATTTAATTTCTATCCTTCTCTATTTAGTTTAATGGTACACAAATATGTACATAATAATTAACCAGATGTTATCTAGGAGAATGAACACATTCTTACTTTAAAAGGATGAACTGCACATTGTTCACATCATTTTTATTGCAATTACTTGCTTTCTGGTTTGTTCTCCTAGCAGACTGTAATATTCTTAAGGATAGGCTGTAGTTGTTGGCACAGAGTAGAAACCTAATCAATATTTGTTTATATAATGAATAAAGGAATAATTGAGTAAATGAGAGCGATCAGGATATAGAAACTGCCAGAATCGCAACACATGTGAAGTCATAACTTCAGGGCTAACATTCAACTTTCAATTTATAAATAGATTGCCAGACTATAAATAACCCACTCTCCTCCCCTCCAAAAATGCAAAAGCAAACTAATTTTACCAAAGATGTCTACAAGGACATATGCAATTTTGAATATCACTGAACAACCATTGTTGTCATAATAATCAGTAGTAAATTTACTGTATGTATGCTTCCCTGGTGGCTCAGATGGTAAATAAACTGCCTGCAATGCAGAAGACCCAGGCTTTTTCCTGGGCTGGGAAAATCTCCCGGAGAAGAGAAGACTACCCACTACAGTAGTCTTGCCTGTAGAATTCTAAGGACAGAGGAGCCTGGTGGGCTACAGTCCATGGGGATGCAAAGAGATGGACGTGACTGGGCGGCTAACATACACGATATACGGTATGTATGTGCATGTGTGGATATTTGTATCTCCTCCCAGATGTTGATAGTGGTAAAGAACCCGCCTGTCAAAGCAGGAGACATAAAAAACACAGGTTTGATCCCTGGGTTGGGAAGATCCCCTGGAGGAGGGCATGGCAACCTGCTCCAGTACTCTTGCCTGGCGAATCCTATGGACAGAGGAGACTGATGGGCTACAATCCATAGGACTGCAAAGAGTCGGACACAACTAAAGCACACACACATACATATAAACTTAGGTCACATTATCAATCAACATGTATAAATTTGTAAAAAACCAGATAGTTAATGTGTGATAATAAGCTTATATGTAAATTATACATAATTCCCTGGTAGCTCAGATGGTAAAGAATCCACCTAAAATGCAGGAGACCCAGCTTAGATTCCCGAGTCAGGAATAGCCCCTAGAGAAGGGAATGGCTACCCACTCCAGTATCCTTGCCTGGAGAATTCCATGGACAGAGGAGCCAGGGTGGCTACAGTCCATTGGGTTGCAAACAGTCAGAAAAAAACTGAAGGACTAACACTTTCACTCTTTTCATTTGTTAGATATATTAAATATTATGTGTTAGGTGCAAGCACTTTGTCTAAAAGAGTTCATTTTATTCTCTGAGACATCCCATGAGAAAGTATTATATTTGTTTTAGACACATAAATTAGAAATATACATATATAGACCACTGAATAGGTTTTATAGATGCATATTTATAGATTCCAAGTATATATGTTAATCTAAAATATTTATGTTTGGCTTTCTGATTTCAGTCTGTATGATGGACTCTAGGTTCATCGATGTCTCTACAAATGACCCAGTTATTGCTCCTTTTTATAGCTGAGTAATATTCCATTGTATATATGCACCATATCTTCTTTATCCATTCATCTCTTGATGGGCATTTGTATTTTTTAGCAGAATAGTAATAGTTAAAAACAAGAACTGGTAAGTCCACATTTTTATATCTTCCCTATAGTGCAAAGAACAAAATGGAAGACCACTGCCACTAAATTTTAACTTTCTCTGTAAGATAAAACAAATAAATTTTTCTATGGTACATGATGGCTTACTGAGGTAGAAATTTTGTATACCACCAATAACTTAAGGTTCATCAGCTTAGACCAAAGTCCTGGAGAAACAATGTTGGGGCAGGGGTGTAAAAATCACTTGTTACAAAAATCTGCTGATTAAATGCAATAACAGATACTTTTTAAGCATTATACAAATAAAATTTAATTGCTGTACCTTTGGATTTTTGCTCATTTGGAAATAGACTATTCATCCATTGTAATCCTCTGGAATGTAGCCAAGAACAAAGTCAAAGATAAATAAGCCAAAAAGGCCAAAATAAATCTTTCCAAGTCTGAAAACTAAATATCCTCTTTCCTGTCACAGAGAAATTTTAGGTTTTATTTCTCAGACTGTTCACTTCCAGTAGATATACAATTTGATGGCTTTCATCATATCTTGACTGGACCACTGTGGTAGCATTCTAACAGGTGTCTCTGCCTCCATTCTTTCCTGCTTTATAGCCGTTCCTCAGATGAAATCTATCATGTCAACAACAAGCTTAAACTATCTCAGTTCAGTCGCTCAGTCATGTCTTAAACTATCTAGTGGCTCATTATTGTCTATTAAATAAAGTCAAAATTTTACATGCTTTAAAAGACCATATATGATTGAGACCTTGACTGTCTTTATCACTTAATCAATACTCCACCAACCTGGACTTTTTTTTTTCAGTCTCTAGCCATACTGGGCTTTAAAACAATGCCTTGATTTAGTGCCATGCCCTGTCCGAAACCAGGACCTTCACACATGCTATTGCATCTGCTTGTAATGCTCTTTCTCTTTGCCTTGCTAATTCCCACTCAAGTTTCAGACTGTCACTTGATGACCAGTTCCCCATGAAGGCCTGTTTTATATCTCATGCTAAAAGAGTTTGCGCCTAAGTATAGCAACAGATACTGCTCAGTCACAACATGGATCATATTTGAATTAAATAATTATTTAACTGGCATTATTCTTTAATGTTTTCCTCTGCTAAATCATAAACCCCAAGAAACGATTCTTTAGTTTGGGTCACTAATATATCTTAGAGAGCATGGCACATAGTGTGTTCAATAAATATTGAGCAACTAATCAAATGCAATACTTAGAAAAGTCGAGAAAAGGTAGAAACGACAAAAGTAAGATAGTGGCTATTTTGATAGAAAGGAAGCAAAAAACAATATTTAAAAAAAAAGTAGAGAAAAGAATGAAACAGCCCAGTAGCCTATTGTAAGAAAAATCCTCATACACCATTAGTTTTAAAAGCTTCATAGTCCTAATCCAGTATAAGAAACAAAACCTTAATGACAAAGCTCCTGACTGAACAATGAAATGATAAAGAGTATCTAGTTTTATTTTTTTAAAAAAGCAAGAGACTTTAAATTATAACTTTAGAACAATTTTCATCACTCTGTTTTTTAAAAAAAGTGGGCTGGTATTTTAAATGGTAAGGTTTAGTTCCTTAGAAAATGAATACACATGTTATGCTTTATCTAACAATATTAAGTAAATAAATAATAAGTGTTAACAACTGTCTGCTTCTAAGTCATAGACACTGTTCTAAGTACTTTATCTTTATACTATCATTTAAACCCCTAAACTCTAGAAACTCTAGAAGATACATACTCCTCATACCCTCATCTGATAGATGCAGGAACTGAGGCACAGACTTTTCTAAGGCATTTGCTCAGGATCACCCAAATAAGACTTAAAACAAAAAGTTGCCTGATGTAGAGGCAGTTCTTTCTGACACCTGGTCAACAGCAGTATTTGACAGTCTCAAAAGTCTCAATAGTCTCTTTGGACTATTTAACCAAAGTTCATCATTTTTTCAGCTAAAATGTTTGATCATCAGTGAATGCCAGGGATGATGCTAATCACTTTGTATGTGTTCTCTCATTTCATCTTCAGAACAATCTGTGGGGTAAGTATTATTATTCAAATTGATAAGCAATTAAACTAAGGCATGTGCTCTGCTGTGCATAGTCACTCTGTCATGTCCAGCTCTTTACAACTCAATGGACCATAGCCAGCCGGACTCCTCTGTCCATGGGGATTCTCCAGGCAAGACTACTGGAGTGGGTTGCCATGCCCTCCTCCAGGGGATCTTCCCAACAAAGCTTGAACTCTCAAGGTCAAGCCTTAAGCCAGAATTGGACCCCAGGTCTACTGACTCCAAAGACTGAGGTTTTAGTTGCATAAGTTCAGTTATCTAATAAGAGAGGACTCTTGTACAAATCAACCTTGGTGATATGAAGGTTTTGATCTGGATAATACTTGTGTTACCCTATGCATTGCAGGACGGTTAGCATAACTTTACCACTCCTCTCAATCTTCCCTGGTGGCTCAGGTGGTAAAGAGTCTGCCTGCAATGCGGGAAACTCAGGTTCAATCCCGGGGTCAGAAGGATTCCCTGGAGAAGGCAACCTACTCCAGTATTCTTGCCTGGAGAATTCCACGGACAGAAGAGTCTGGTTCAGTCCATGGGGTCACAAAGAGTCAGACACAACTAAGTGACTTTTCACTCGGTCATGACAACACAGTATTTCCAGACTTTGCCAATTGTTCTTGAAGTGAGGCAGAATAATGGAGTGGGTTGCCATGCCCTCCTCCAGGGTATCTTTCCAACCCAGGGATTGAACCCACGTCTTATCTCCTGCATTGCAGGCATGGATTTTACCACTGGAGCCACCTGGGAAACCCAAATTCCAGTTAAAATGGGGCTAATAATGGCCCCTGCCTCTCATAATTATGCAGACTAAATGAAAAGGTACTTGTGAAACACTTAGCCTAATACTTAGATTATAATGAATGCCCAATTAATGTTTATGATTATATTATTATCATTATTATCTGTGTAATTGTCACAGTTTGCCTTTCTAGTTTATCTTCAAAATCTGAAAAGTCATCACAGCTCCTCTCCGGACTGATTGAAAATATTTACTTAGAGACCCTAAAAAAATTCCTTATATGGATATCACTTAAAGTCAGTGAAAGTTCAAAATCAAGGCACAGAAAGCAATTGTAGAAAGGAAACATTTGACAATGAAAATCCAAATATTTAAGTCTACAGATAAGGAACCTAACAGTATGAAGCAGTTACAAACAGTAAACTTTGTTCTCACCCTAATAAAAACTTTCATAAAACAGTACAAATTCTTATTCTTCCTTTCCTTATACATCAACATGATACGAATATTTTGGCTTTCAGTTATTTTTATGTAAAAGAGTTCTAAGAGAAATTCATTACCAAGCCAAAAAGAAAGTAACTAGACTACCCAGCAACATGTCATCTTCAACCCAATACCATGGACCATTCATGCTCTCACATCTAAACATACTTGCATGGCCTTATTTGTATTTTTTATTTTTTCTTCTCTCATTTCTCTACATGGTATAGATCTCTCCTTAAACTTTGTTGTTTGTATAATACGGTTAATGCCAGAAAATTGTAACCATATTTGATGATTTGAGTCATAAATTTTGAGATATTTATATAGAGCAACTACCCAACTGCAACAACAGAAGAGCCACTAGGTACATGTCTTCATTCTGCCCTTTCTGGTTTCCAGTAGCAAGGAAATAGCAGTTGACATGAGCCCACTAGTTCCAGAAAGGAATTTTGAAGACCCGGGCTTAATTTTTAAACACGTTTTGATCTCTATTGAAGGAAACAAAGTGAACGGCATGAAGACAAGAGAACACAACAAATTTTAAAATCTCAAGTTAGTTATTTCAAATGAAAATAAATTCTCCAAAGGGAACCAGCACTTGCTGGCTTGAGCCACAGGCTCTGCCAAATTGTAATAAGACCCTAAATATTCCCGTATAATTACTGTTTTCCTCATAGAACTGCACAGCTCTCACTGGAGATGACTTTAAAAATGTAATCTGTGTTCTCTCGGAACTTGTGATATATCAACAGCACTCACCAGTATCTATTAAATCTTTTCTTTCTCAGACATGAGAAGGCCAGACCTCTGATCTGCCTCCTTGCCAGAGTCCTCGCAGTTAGGTGGGGCTGGATGACCTCCACAAATGGATACACTTATTGATATCATGTATAAAATAGATACGACACTATGTATACAATAGATAACAAATGAGAACCTACTGTAAGCGCACAGGGAATTCAGTGCTCTGTGGTGACCTAAAATGGGAAAGAAGTTCAAAACAGAGGGGATGTATGTATGACTGATTCACTTTGCTGTACAATAGAAACTAAAAGAACACTATTAAAGTATAGCAACTCTACTATAGTATGCTATAAAGTATAGCAACGCAATAACAAAGCAACTATAATCCAATAATGTATATTATATATTTATATATATATATATATATATATATATATATATATATATATATATATGTAACTTTGGGGAGGGGAGGCAGAGAAAATCCTTTCAAGGAACCTCTGGTTCTTTTTTCCCTGTGATAACAGTTTGGCAGCCACATGTTGAGAAGGGGAAGTCATAAGATAAAAAAGCAGTCTGGGCACCTATCACAGCACTTGACAGGGACCTGGCCTGTCAAGAGGTTATGGTAACAGTAAGGCCCATGATAACCAAACCAAACTTTGGTTGTGTTCATCCACTGAGATTTCAGTGTTGATCTATTATCATAGGAGAGTTCAGACAATCCTAATACAACTCTCACCACACTTCCTAGTATCTTAGTTCAGTTCAGTTCAGTTCAGTTGCTCAGTCATGTCCGACTCTTTGCAACCCCATGAATTGCAGCATGCCAGGCCTCCATGCCCATCACCAACTCCCGGAGTTTACTCAAAACTCACGTCCATCGAGTCGCTGATGCCATCCAGCCATTTCATCCTCTGTCGTCCCCTTCTCCTCCTGCCCCCAATCCCTCCCAGCATCAGGGTCTTTTCCAATGAGTCAGCTCTTCACATGAGGTGGCCAAAGTACTGGAGTTTCAGCTTTAGCATCATTCCTTCCAAAGAACACCCAGGACTGATCTTTAGAATGGACTGGTTGGATCTCCTTGCAGTCTAAGGGACTCTCAAGAGTCTTCTCCAACACCACAGTTCAAAAGCATCAATTCTTCAGTGCTCAGCCTTCTTCACAGTCCAACTCTCACATCCATACATGACTACTGGAAAAACCATAGCCTTGACTGGACGGACCTTTGTTGGCAAAGTAATATCTCTGCTAAGTGCTTAATATGAATCTTTTTAAAGAACGATTGGAAGTAAGTCAGAGGAAAACAACTATCATACGATAGCAATTAAATGTAGAACCTAAAACAATGACACAAATGAACTTATTTATACAACAGAAATAGACTCACAGACATAGAAAACAAATGTTATGGTTTACCAAAGGTGATGGTGGGGGTAGGGGAGAGTTGGATGAGAGATAAATTAGGAGATTAGGAATACCATATACACAGTATTATATACAAAATAGGTAAACAAAATAGGTAAAAATACAAAAAATATCCTATAGCAAAGAGAACTATATCTTCAAAAACCTGTAGTGGAAGAAAACCTGAAAAAGAGTGTGTGTGTGTGTATATATATATATACCATAAATATATACCTAAATCACTTTGCTGTACACTTGAAACTAACACAACATTATAAATTATACTTTAAATTAAAAGAAAATAGCAAATGGGCAGAGCTAAGAATACATTTTACTAATAATACCTAAGTCTAGATAGGGAATATAAAGAAAAAAAAAAACACACAGTCATCTTGATTTATTTAAAAAATCAATTTCTGCATGTTAAGCATATACAGACTCTCTATCAATAGGTTAAACAGCTCAGGGCTGACCTAGCACTGTTCTAAATTGCTGAGTAAGGAAAAAACAGGTTATATTCATGTACAAAGAGAATCATTCCCATTCCCATAAAGCAGTCCATATATGTTAGGTTCAAAGCCTAAAAATGGATGAAGGAAATCTTATTTAAAATGAACTCGGGAAGCTATAAAGGCAGATCTCTCACAAAGGTACATCTTGCTGCCAATAAGAAATCACCACAACCCTGAACGCTTCTTCTCCCCAGCAAACAACCCTCCTCCATTTCTTCCAAGACCTAGTAAAAGCTAGCCTCCCCTTTGTTTCTTAAACTCACCTATGGCTCTCCATAATTTGCTTGTCCTGAATTGTAATTTCTCTGCTATTCCTAAATAAATTCATCTTTGCACTCAATAATTGCCATTCATTTTACTTATGGTCAACAAAATGAAAGAAGAGAATAATCTGATTGGAAGGGAGTGGAACTATAGCTTGACTCAGTTCTTTCTCTGCCTTTCATCTAAATGGCTTATCTCGGCATGGTACAAACGACTCTATGAACAAAGAAGGCTGGCACTTTCCCCACAGCCACCACTGTCCCTTGTTTTCAGCCTGGTGGTAGAGAGCAATTAGAGATCCAGGTTCTGGGCTCAGCTCTGTAGGTGGCCATCTGCATGACTTTGATCTCTACCTGGCTTACTATCTCTTTACCCAGTGATGTCCCCAATGCAAGATGCAAGGTCATGGCAAGGGTTGAGCATCACCATGTATACAAAGGTGCTAGCAAAGTGTTTGCTACATGTTCGTTTCATTTCCTCATTACCTTTCCCTTATTTTCACATCCCTCTTTCTACCTACTCCCATAATTCCTTTCAAGTCTTGTTTGTGTGCTTGTTTAACCTCAAAAACAAAGGGGATGGATGCTGCATGATACTCAAAACAACTCTCAGTGTGAAATACCTATGCCCTTGACATTCGGTTTTTACCTGCAACTAGAACTGAAACAATGATATTTCATAGCATCAACATCAGAACGTGAGAAGGAGAGAAGAAAATTGAAGAATAAAGCAATGACATAACAAATGACAAAAGGTGCAGAGTAACCTGTAAACAGCCACAGCAGAATGGAGTTTTTAAAAAACAGAGTTTCTTAGGGTCACCCTTGTCTATTGTTTTCCTGGATTTTAATTCAGATAAGTTTAGAAGACATTTTAACACCGGTGGTATATCACTTTGCTCATGTATGCTAAATCGCTTCAGCTGAGTCTGACTCTGCAACCCTATGGATTATAGCTGCCAGACTCCTCTGTCCATGGGATTTTCCAGGCAAGAACACAAGAGTGGGTTGCCATTTACTTCTCCAGGGAGTCTTTCCAACCCAGTGATCAAACCCTCATCTCCTGTGGCTCCTGCCTTACAGATGATTCTTTACCACTGAACCACAGGAGAAGTCCATCACTTTGCTCAGTGAAATGCAAAAGGATCTGATGTTTATACAGTTGACCCTCAGTATCCATGGGAAGATTGGTTATAGGACCCCCAGTGATAACAAAATCCTCAGATGCTCATGTCGCTTATATAAAATGGCATAGCACTTGCATATAACCTACAGGCATCCTCCTGTATATTTTAAATCATCTCTAGATTATTTATAATACCTGATACAGTGTAAATCCTATGAAAGTAGTTGTAAATACAATGTAAATATTATGTAAACAGTTCCTAGAGTGCCAAATTCAAGTTTTACTTTTTGTAACTGTCTGGAATTTTTTTTTTTTCCTGAATATTTTTGACCCATAGTTGGTCACATCTTCCGATGTGGAACCTACAGACACAGTGGGCCGATGATATAACAGCCTCAGCTTCACATGTTCAACTGTGCTCTGAAGAGAGTATTTTCAATGGGTGGGCAATGTGTGTGCTTAGTCGCTCAGTTGTGTCTGACTCTTTGTGACCCCATGGTCTGTAGCCTACCAGACTCCTCTGTCCATGGGGATTCTCCAGGCAAGAATACTGGAGTGTGTTGCCATGACCTCCTCCAAGGGATCTTTTCAACCCGGGGATTGAACACAGGTCTCCTGCATTGCAAGCATATTCTTTACCATCTGAGCCACAAGGAAAGCCCAAGAATACTGGAGTGTGTTGCCATTCCCTTCTCCAGGGGATCTTCCTGACCCAGGAGTCGAAATGGGGTCTCCTGCATGGCAGGCAGATTCTTTATCAGCTGAGCTACCATTTTCAAATACTTCCTTGTTGCTTTAAGGCAATCTCAGCCAACATAATCAATAGCCAGTAAAAACAAAACACCTCACATTGTAATTCCTCTGTTCTATCTAACTTTTTCTTGATATGATCCTGATGACTTTTGAATTTTCAGTGTATTTCACCTCCTGTGGCCCCAAACTTGCTCTTGGATTTGATAATGGCTATTATTCTTTGATTATCCTCACTTCTGTCTGCACTTGATCCTCACATGGCATTGACTATAGTAATCTGAGATAACACCCCAGTCCCATTCTACCCAGGCAATGATACCAGCTAGGGCAATTAGCAATCAGACAAGGGCTGTAGAATTATTATTCTAAATGGCTAAGTGACAGCATATCAAAGAGATACAAAAAGCTTCTTCCTTATGACCAACAAACACTTTAAAGTAACTATCAAGGCAAAATTCATTTACAAAGGGATTTAAATTCACACAAGTTAGAGAAATGAACTTCCTTATCACATCTGGGTGTTACAGTTGTACAGAAGGATCACTTAATGGCTGAATGACTTGATATAGCAACACATTTTAAAGGCAGTTTGAACTCCTTTCTCTCCCCTCTCTGACTCATATACCTTCTGAAATGTCATATCCCTACACTAAGGGGAGGTATTTATATAAAAGGTGATCATTTCTCCTGAAGTTTCCAATAAACTAGGCCCAATGGAGAAAAAAAAAAAAAATCAAAGTTTGAGAGAAGCAACAGCTAAAACACAGTGCTACTGTGTTCTCCCTCAAACAATCCCATTCAAACTTTAAGTATTAGGCTGAATTCCAGAGAATGAGATTATATTCTCATAATTTGACTCTGTTAGTCAAATTACACTAACCTATGTCTCTTTGTTTTTACTCTCCAATTTATAGACCTACAATATAAAAGTGACTTAGTCTCTAGCTGTGCACTGGCCTCCATGTACAAGTGATCTTGTTCCACATTCTCCCCTTCCCAAAGCCTTTCTAACTCCCTTCCCAGCAGAGCTGATTTCTATTTCTTTGAGATCTCTAACATGGTATTTCCAGATCTAGGATGTTTAAGCTCAGCCTGCCTTGTACTGAGCTGGCCAAAAAGATTTTTCAGGTTCATAAGTTACTATAGAACTGTCCAAATGAACATTTTGTCCAGCCCAATACTTGGCTATTATGCCTCCCTTCCAAATCAACTGGTCTAAAGGAAAACTGAGGATTCTTAGGACCAAGTTTCATGATCCTTATGCTCCTCCCAGAGCATGGTCCACTACTTTGTAACTTAGTACTTTAGTAAATGTTTATTTAATTGAGTTGAACATATCAAAAAGAGAGGAATGTTGCACATGATTTATTTCTGTTTCATATTTATAGTTAAAGAAGTGAGTGACTCAAGTCAAGGTAATTATACAACATGCCAAAGGGAAGTAGAGAGTTCAGACAACCAATTACATATCTGATACTCTTAAGGTGGAATTCAGTGACCTCTGAGACAAGGCCTGCTAAACGGACAGAAAGAATTCAACCACCTTCCTAATATACTGGCTCTCTAGATCTTGTTTATTCCTAACTGTGCTTATATAAACCTCTCGTTAGCTGCTATCTTTCAGCTAGAAACCTCAGCTGATAGAGAATCCTTTGTCAACACTTAATAATGAAATTGGAAAAATTCAGAAAGTGCCTATATTGTGTGGCAAGGTGGGGGACCTTAACCAGGCTAGATGGTATTTCCTTGATATGTGAATCCCAACAAACATGTGAACAGATTGACTTATTTTCCAGTAACATACTTAGTTCACTTTTGGCTATGCATATGAATCTGATGGGGGTTTTCCCAGGTGACTGAGTAGGAAAATATCTGTCTGCCTTTGCAGAAGCAGTGTAAGATGTGAGGTCGATCCCTGGCTTAGGAATTTCCCATGGAGGGGGAAATGGAAACCCACTCCAGAATTACTGCCTGGAAAGTTCCATGGACACAGAAGCCTGGCAGGCTACAGTCCATGGGTCACAAAGAGCGATAGGATGCAATGAATTATCAATCGTATTCCAAAGCGGGGTACATTTTCAAAATGTTTAATCCAAGTCCATACGCTGTACTGAGTTATATATCTGTATACAATGCGAAATATGAACTAGAACTTCAGCCTTCATCAGAATGTTTGAACACGATCATGTAGACACCCAAAGGCATCATTTTTGCAAAAACTTCTTGATCACTGCAAAGTGGAAAAGTCACATTGGAAGTTAAGAATCTAAGATTAAAAATTACATAAGTCAACTATCAGAATAAAAAGTAGAGAAGTAGTGTAGATTCACCCCTTTTTGCTGTTCAATTGCTGTCATGTCCAGCTCTTTGTGACCGCATGGACTAAAGCAAGCCAGGTTTCCCTTTCTTTCAGTATCTCTCAGAGTCTGCTCAAACTCATGACCATTGAGTTGATCCAAACATCTCATCCTCTGTTGCCCCCTTCTCTTCCTGCCCTCAATCTTTCCCAGCATCAGAATCTTTTCCAGTGAGTCAGCTCTTTGCATCTGGTGGGAAAAGTATAGGAGCTTCAGCTTCAGCATCCCTCACTTCCATTTTATAGATTTGGAAAGAGAAGCTGAAAGAGGCCACACAAATTACTACAGGTTCTACTGTTGTCTGTCATTGACTAGCTGAGTACCTCTGGATAAGCCCCTCTCTCTCACTCTCAGTTTTGTGACTGAAAAATAAGGTGATTAGATTTGATGACATAAGATCCGATATAGCCTGAAAATGCTATTATTCCACAAAATGAGCAGTTAAATCCTAGAACATCCCTGCCTTCCAAAAGCAACATATAGGATGATGAGAAGATACTTAGGTGGCACTGGGCACTACTGGTGTTCCAGCCTGTGGATACTGTTTCTTAGCTGGCACCTTCAGAACCTCAGAGCTTGCTGTGCCCACCACAGACAGACAGATCAGGAGAGAATGATTGTTGACACATTCTTTGCTTGAAAAGTGTTGCAGCTGTCCAGAGTGATGGGAAGTCTATCCATCCCCACTTCTGAGGATCCGGTGACTCCCTCTGTCTGGGCTTTGCCTCAAAGATTTCTTCTTAAGGTTCTCTGGAGCCCTGGGAAACCTGCTCTTGACCTAACCTCAGACAAAGATGCATTTCCTCCTGGAAGAATCCCTGACTGGAAAGTCATTCAAAATCGACCTTAAAAGGGACTTTAGGCTCCAGGGAGCTGCACATTTTAGCATCTTTTAGTCAACTGTCTGGATTTGTCTAGTCTGTATTGAACTCTTTTTGTTTTATTACAATTCTGTTATGCTAATAAACAAAGTATTGATATGCCCAGTGAAAAGGGCAAATTCAGTCTTTGAGTGGAAGACCTGTTATGATGAATGGTCGGGCTTTAACTACATTCGCTTATTTCCCACCCCTCATTATTATATAAGGGAACATCACTGAAATTGCTTCTATTTACTTTTTACAATGAGTTTCAATCTTTCCCTTTTTTCTTTTTATTACTGCTGTTTTCTAATGCAATCAGAAAGTCAGGAAATGGTTTAGGCTTTTTAAAGGACATTACATATAATCACTTAACAAGGCAGAATCCAGTTACTCTGCATGCGAAAGTGGGCACTGCCAACGACCCTATCAACGAAGTCAATCACTAAACCAAAGTTCAATTGATTTGGCTCAATTTAATGAGGTACACCAGTGAACCTGAAGCATTGTGTTGTATTACCAGTACACATTTAAGGAAAGCTAGTATTTACAACTAAACACTGTGTTAGTCGCTCAGTTTTGTCTAACTCTTTGACCCATGGACTGTAGTCCGCCAAGCTCCTCTATCTATGGAATGCTCCAGGCAAAAATACTGCAGTGGGTTGCCGTTTCCATCTCTAGGGGATGTTCCTGACCCAAGAATGAAACCTGTGTCTCCTGCATTGCAGGCAAATTCTTTATCATCTGAGCCAGCAGGGAAGCCAATTACAGACAAAATGTGGTCAACCAAGCGAAGAAGAATTCCATAAACAAAATCTAATCCAGTAAATATTGGGCTGGCCAAAAAGTTCATATGGGCTTTTCAATACGATGTTATGAGATATCACATGTATGTATAACATACGGAAAAACCCAAATGAACATACATAATATCATATGGTAAAACCCAAAGAATTTTTTGGCCAAGTTACATAACACTTATTATGTGTTGGTCACATTCCTAAATACTTTACATGATTGTCCTTTTCTAACCTCATGAAAACAGTGAGATGTTAATTAACCCTGTCAGAAGACTTGGTGATGAGAAAGGGTCAAATAGTGGCCTCAAAGAAGTGTTACCTTGTTGAAAAATATGATCATAAAATTTTAATTGGCCTTATTCGGCAAAACCAAGAATGAAAGTTACAGGCAAATCTAGTTTGTCTCAAGTCCCAACTGTCGGAACTGAACAGCAGATATTCCTTGTCATCAGGGAGCCTGTTTATCAGTAAAAGTACTCAGAATCAGGGTTCTATAGCTCTCAGGGATGCTATAGAAGGGGATTCTAACAACGGGAAGTATTGGAAGGGTTCTAAGGACATGCCAGCTCGGGAATTCTGGATAAAAATAATATTGTGAACATCGAGAGCATGGCTGTACAAACAAACAAATGAATCAATACATGGATGAGCAACCTTAGAAATTCATCCTTGTATGTGTCTCAGATAAAGTACTCATGCTACCTTGTGTGAACTCTATGCATGGCCTTTCATTTGCATTCCTATTAGACTAGAAGGTTATTGAGTCTTGACTCACCATGTACAAAATATTAACCTTGGGAAAAGTGCTCATTTTCCTCTTCTGCAATAATGGAACATGTCCTACAGCACTGCCATAAGGAATACATTGAATTGCACATGTAAAATTTAATGCCAGCCCAGTGCCTAGCATGGTGAGCAGCAAATAAAATTAAATAGCGCTTTTAATTAGTATAAATATTACTACTATTATTTACTACTGTTATTATTGTGATTATTACTTAGTCACAGATAAACATCTCAGGCTCAGTATTTTTTATTTTAGAGCTTAAAAAACACCAACCAATAGCCATCTTTATATTTCAGTAGATCAGTCAAAGCAGCAAGATTTTATCTTCCAACCTGCCAATCTAACTTGTCTGAGTAGAGAAAAACAAGCCCATAGTATACTCAAGAGTTTATCAAAGAAGAAATTCAACAACATGGTTCATCATGCTGCTATCTTAAATAAAGAAAGAATATAGAGTAAGGAAAAGAGAGAAATAAAATATTTTATTCCAATCTCTTAAAAATTATTATTCTTTGAAACTTGTCTTATGCATAACAGATGAACATACATTTCTCTCTATTTGTAGTAAAGGAACTATTATATGCCTTTGCAATTAATTACTATCTCCAACATTCTTATGAAATTAATGTCGAATTCATTTGAATGTGGCTTCTGGAGTAGCAGGACCTCTTCCTCATTTCCTGTGTTACTATAATGATAGCAGGATGGACTTTTAAATTGCATGAGTTCAAACTGATTTAAAAAGGCAAATTTCCACACTGTAATTTACACCAATATTTTAGGATGGAGCTCTTCCTTTTAAAGAATATCTTAGTCCCAACCTAATCTAAGGCACTTTAGATACCTATCATTGGCTAAGAAAATACTTCATTCTTGTGGAAGTACTGAAGTGCATTCCTAGAGTTTGAAAAGTAGGTAGAAAACCAACCATAAATCCAAATACCTTATATTATTGATGAGAAAAAATGAATCCCCAAAGGGGTGGGGAGTGATTTGACTATGTCCCACAGCTATTTAAAAGCAAAAGTTAGGACTCACACATTCATTCAACTCATGTTTATTGAAAGCCTTCCCTGTGCTCATTCTGTACTAGGCTTCCTATATATATATATCACACTAATTATTTTTTAAAGTCATTCAATTTTCATTTGACAACAAGTCATTTGGTATCTACTAAGTGCAGACACTGTGTTTGGTACAGTGTGCTGAGGCTTAAGTGTAAAGAAAAGTTGCTATCTGCCTGGAGCATTTTAAGTACTAGTTGGGAGTGTACCAAGTATATAAATAGAGTAATTGGTAGAATGTAGGATTTCCCTGGTGGCTCAGATGGTAAAGAATCTACCTGCAATACTGCAGACCCATATTCAATCCCTGGGTCGAGAAGATCCCCCGGAGAAGGGGATAGCTACCTATTTCAATATTTCTTGCCTGGAGAATTCCATGGGCAGAAGAGCCTGGATGGTTACAGTCCATAGGGTCCCAAAGGTTCAGACACAACTGACAGAGTAACAATTTCACTTTGACTTCAGCTAATATCATAAGAAAGAAAGAAAATTTGGCAAGAGTTAATGTAATAATTTTCTAACCATTTATATACATTTTAAAACCCTCTATCCAATAACCAACCTTCAAATCTGTATTCATCATATATGAAAAAACTGGAAATGTGAGTAGAAACATTCAAGAGCAACTAGAAGCTTACAATCTGCTTAATTAGCTGAGATGTACAAATAAAATAACATTTTTAAAAGTTAGGACAAGAGTTAAGTGTTAAGTGTAATGAAGCTAATTTCATATTAGAGAACTTCTTAAAAGATAAAAGCTCAGTGTAAATTGACTTTGAGACTCTAAGAGGGCTTCAAGGAAGAGGTAGAATTTGACCTTAAAATATTTATTATTACCATTTATATTACATTAGAAGCATTGATATATTCCATTGCACCTAGATTTCTTAACACATGCTCATTGGAATAACTACAATACCAGATTTTTTCTAATTAGTAGCTCATGACTAACTAGCAAAAAATGGAATTATAATATCAACAGACCCCTAAAGAGTCATCTAGTAGTTGTTGAAAAATAGAAAGCATTTCCCCTAAAGTCAGGAACAAGACAAGGGTGCCCACTCTCATCACTACTATTCAACATAGTTTTGGAAGTTTTGGCCACAGCAATCAGAGAAGAAAAAAGGAATAAAAGGAATCCAGATTGGAAAAGAAGAAGTAAAACTCTCACTGTCTGCAGATGACATGATCATCTACATAGAAAATCCTAAGGACTCCACCAGAAAATTAATAGAGCTAATCAACTAATATAGTAAGGTTTCAGGATATAAAATTAATACAGAGACATCCCTTGCATTCCTATACACTAACAGTGAGAAAATAGAGAGAAATTAAGAAAACAATTCTATTCACCATTGGAATGAAAAGAATAAAATACTTAGGAATAAATCTACCTAAGGAAACAAAAGATCTATATATAGAAAACTATAAAACACTGATGAAAGAAATAAAAGATGACACAAATAGACGGCGAAATATACCATGTTCATGGATTGGAAGAATCAATATAGTGGAAATGAATACACTACCCAAAGCAATCTGTAGAATCAATGCAATCCCTATCAAGCTACCAATTTTTCAGAAAACTAGAACAAATAATTTCACAATTTGTATCTAAATACAAAAAAACCTTGAATAGCCAAAGCAACCTTGAGAAAGAAGAATGGAACTGGAGGAATCAACCTGCCTGACTTCAGACTATACTACAAAGCTACAGTCATCAAGACAGTATGGTACTGGCACAAAGACAGAAATATAGATCAATGGAACAAAATAAAAAGCCCAGAGATAAATCCATGCACCTATGGACACCTTATCTTTGAGAAAGGAGGCAAGAATATACAATGGAGAAAAGACAATCTCTTTAACAAGTGGTGCTGGGAAAACTGGTCAAACACTTGGAAAAGAATGAAACTAGAACACTTTCTAACACCATACACAGAAATAAACTCAAAATGGATTAAAGATCTACATGTAAGACCAGAAACTATAAAACTCCTAGAGGAGAACAGACAAAACACTCTCTGACATAAATCACAGCAGGATCCTCTATGACCCGCCTCCCAGAATACTGGAAATAAAAGCAAAAATAAACAAATGGAACCCAATTAAACTTAAAAGCTTTTGCACAATGAAGGAAACTATAAGCAAGGTGAAAAGACAGCCTTCAGAATGGGAGAAAATAATAGGAAGTGAAGCAACTGACAACGAATTAATCTCAAAAATATACAAGCAGCTCAATTCCAGAACAATAAACACTCCAATCAAAAAATGGGCCAAAGAACTAAATGGACATTTCTCCAAAGAAGACAACAGATGTCTAACAAACACATGAAAAGATGCTCAACATCACTCATTATCAGAGAAATGCAAATCAAAACCACAATGAGGTACCATCTCATGAATGCAAACCAGTATAGTCACTATGAACAGTGTGGAGATTCCTTAAAAAAACTGGAAATAGAACTGCCATAAGACCCAGAAATCCCACTGCTGGGCATACAAACCAAGGAAACCAGAATTGAAAGAGACACATGTACCCCAATGTTTGTTGCAGCACTGTTTACAATAGTCAGGACGTGGAAGCAACCTAGACGTCCTGCTGCTGCTGCTGCTCCTAAATCACTTCAGTTGTGTCCAACTCTTTGCAACCCCATGGACTGCAGCCTACCAGGCTCCTCCATGCATGGGATTTTCTAGGCAAGAGTACTGGAGTGGGTTGCCATTGCCTCCTCAAACCTAGATGTCCGTCGGCAGACAAATGGATAAGAAAGCTGTGGTACATATACACAATGGAATATGACTCATCTATTTAAAAGAATACATTTGAATCAGTTCTAATGAGGTGGATGAAACTGGAGCCTATTAAACAGAGTGAAGTAAGTCAGAAAGAAAAACACCAATATAGTATGTTAATGT
The DNA here is from genome assembly GCF_001704415.2 of Capra hircus. Taxonomy (NCBI): domain Eukaryota; kingdom Metazoa; phylum Chordata; class Mammalia; order Artiodactyla; family Bovidae; genus Capra; species Capra hircus. Next base: position 12,455,292 of record NC_030822.1, on the reverse strand, counting down.
ATATATAATTTAGACAGAGAAGGCAATGGCACCCTACTCCAGTACTCTTGCCTGGAAAATCCCATGGACTGAGAAGCCTGGTGGGCTGCAGTCCATGGGGTCGCTAAGAGTTGGACACGACTGAGCGACTTCACTTTGACTTTTCACTTTCATGCATTGGAGAAGGAAATGGCAACCCACTCTATTGTTCTTGCCTGGAGAATCCCAGGGACGGGGGAGCCTGGTGGGCTGCCGTCTATGGGGTCGCACAGAGTCGGACATGACTGAAGTGACTTAGCAGCAGCAGCAGCAGCAGCAGCAGCATGGAATTTAGAAAGATGATAATGATGACCTTATATGCAAGACAGCAAAAGAGACACAGATGTAAAGAACAGACTTCTGGACTCTGTGGGATAAGGCGATGGTGGGATGATTTGAGAGAATAGCATTGAAACCTGTATATTATCATATGTGAAAGAGATCATCAATCCAAGTTCAATGCATGAGGCAGGGTGCTCAGGGCTGGTGCACTGGGATGACCCAGAGGTTTGGGATGGGGAGGGAGGTGGGAGGGGGGTTTAGGATGGGGAACACATGTACACCCATGGCTGATTCATGTCAACGTATGGCAAAAACCACCAAATATTGTAAAGTAATTAGCCTCCAATTAAAATTAATTAATTAATTTAAAAAATAAAAACAAACAACAACAAAAAAAGAGTCACCTAGTAGTTGAACAGTTCATTCTTCAGTTACTTGTGACTTCTGTTGTGTCCATTCTGATTTTTTTCAACTGCTAGCCTAGTAGGCTTTTCAGAATTGACTAGATCTCCATCGTTGTGGTGTATTGTGAGACCACCTAAGAAGTATTCACAATCTTGTCTCTTCCAAAATTCCCTTACCAATTCTCAACCAAGTCAAATTTCCATCTCCCTCCTCTGAACAATGTAATGGTCTGCCTTTTTCACTTGAAAAATCTTTACATTTTTTAATCAATTATTTATGTCACCATATTGTTTACAAGTAACTTTTTTCTCATCTATATCAGAAACATAGGGTTTTGAGGAGCCTAGGAGGCTACAGTCCATGAGGTTGCAATGAGTCAGATATGACTGAGAAACTGAATACATAGTGCTTTATAAAAAAGGCTCTTAATAAATAGTCAATATTGTAATTTGATTGCAGTGGATAGGCCCACATGAATTACAGACACCCTGTAGTTCACAGCCTACAACTTATTTGAGATGCTTTATTCATTTAATCCCTCACTCCTAGAAAGAAAAAAAGAAGAAAGGAAACAAAAAAAAAAAAGAAAATCACACCACTTAACCCTAAATAGTAAGATACCCATATTCTACTCTCAAATATGCCACTAATTAGCTGTGTCATGTTGGACCAGGGTGTCTACTCAGTCTTCTTCATACAGTAACTCTACAGAATTGACAGTTGGCAGAAATGTTGTATAAGGGTCATTCTTTCAGATCGTTAGATACTAAATGAGCTAACCAGGAACATGTATAACATGAAAATTATATTTATTTTGTTTTGTGTAATAGAAACATAGGGTGAAATATATGAGCAAAGTATTACTTACAGTAGTTGTTCTAAAAACTTTAGTTTCATACCATATCTCCCAGTAAGAAATCTTTCTCTCTCTCCCTCTCTTTCTCTCTCAACTCTATCTATATCTTTTTCTTTCTACCACTCTCAAAGCTGAAAGTAAAGTCTCACCAAGAACATCGTATAATAAGTGATGTACTCTGGCCAAGAGAAATATCAGTAACCTCAGATATGCAGATGACACCACCCTTATGGCAGAAAGTGAAGAGGAACTAAAAAGCCTCTTGATGAAAGTGAAAGAGGAGAGTGGAAAAGTTGGCTTAAAGCTCAACATTCAGAAAACTAAGATCATGGCATCTGGTCCCATCACTTCATGGCAAATAGATGGGGAGACAGTGGAAACAGTGTCAGATTTTATTTTGGGGGGCTCCAAAATCACTGCAGATGGTGACTGCAGCTATGAAATTAAAAGATGCTTACTCCTTGGAAGGAAAGTTGTGACCAACCTAGATAGCATATTGAAAAGCAGAGACATTACTTTGCTGACTAAGGTCCGTCTAGTCAACGCTATGATTTTTCCAGTGGTCATATATGGATGTGAGAGTTGGACTGTGAAGAAAACTGAGTGCTGAAGAATGGATGCTTTTGAACAGTGGTGTTGGAGAAGACTCTTGAGAGTCCCTTGGACTGCAAGGAGATCCAACCAGCCCATTCTAAAGATCAGTCCTGGGTGTTCATTGGAAGGACTGATGCTAAAGCTGAAACTCCAATACTTTGGCCCGCTAATGGGAAGAGCTGACTCATTTTTAAAGACCCTGATGCTGGGAAAGATTGAGGGCAGGAGGAGAAGGGGACAACAGAGGATGAGATGGTTGGATGGCATCACTGACTCAGTGGACATGAGTTTGGATGGACTCCAGGAGTTGGTAATGGATCAGGAGGCCTGGTGTGCTGTGGTTCATGGGGCTGCAAAGAGTCGGACATGACTGAGTGACTGAACTGAACTGAACTAAGCTTTTAATTCTGCTCTATTTTATTTCTATCCTATTCCATCCTATTCCATTCTGTCTTACTTTATTCTCTTTTATTTTATAAATTGCAGATTTGTTGAACAATTAAATTGATTCCATCACCCTCTCTGGATGCATGAATTCAATCACATTCTTAATCTATTCTAAGGAATATTTTCTTCATTTGTAGAATGTGAATAATAACTCTCTTTCTCTCCATTAGCATTTGCTTTATGTATTTGGGTGCTCCTATATTAGGTGCATATACATTGATGGATAAACCACAGAATCCTACTGTATAGCACAGGGGACTATATTTAATATCATGTGATAAACCATAATGGAAAATAATATAAAAAAGAATTTATATGTATAACTGAATCACTTTCCTATATAGCAGAAAATAACAGAATACTGTAAAACAACTATACTTAAATAAAATTTTTAAAATTCTAGTTAAAGGGTCATTGTTAGAACTAAATAAAATACTGCTGCTAGCACTGTGCATTGGGTTTAGGATTCAATATTGATGTATTATTTTTATAGCTATTATTTTAACCATTTTGATCATTCTAATACTATTATAAACTCTAAGTATTTGTAGATTATTAACATGTTATGCTTCCCTGGTGGCTCAGTTGGAAAAGAACTGCCTGCAATGCAGGAAACATGGGTTCGATCCTGGGTCAGGAAGATATCTGGAAGAGAATGGCAACCCAATCCAGCATACTTGCCTGGAGAATTCCATGGGAAGAGAAGTCTGCCAGATTACAGTCCATGGGATCACACAGAGTCAGACATGACTTAAGCGATTAACACTTTCATGTTCGGTATATGTTATAGTTCTCACGTATATAACACAGATTAAAGCTAGAAAATTCTAAACTGTGGAATTTGGATTTCAATTTCAATCGTTAGGAAAAATGAAATTTAAAAAATGAATAGAATTGTTCCATACTTGTTCCAGACATTGAATACTCAATATTACTTTGGTTTTGGCTAACTCTGCAGACTTTTGATTTAGTACTTAATCTCCATGGTGATTAAGGGATGTGGAAAATTATAACATTGCATTTCATTTAGATGTTTCTGTGAGGTAACGTATATGACAGATTCATTCTTCTAACTTAACAGTGTTGAAAATCATCTCATCTCCTATTAGCAGGAGAAATATGAGCAGAAGCATGTGGCTCCTTCACCACTAATATTTGTACCAGGGGGAAAGATATTAGCTAAAGAAAACTGAAATCCATTTCTGATATTTTAATAATCCTAGTCTGAACCCTCAAATCACTGTTTACATAAGAGGCTATCTGTAGAAGTATCATATTTTGATTTCTAACTTTTTTAGATTAGAACAGGTCATATTTTAATGATAAAACTCACTATATAATGAAATTTTAAACTAAAATATAAACATTAGAAACAAAATGTAGGTATGTGACATATATCTTCTATGTTCACAAACAGCAGAAAATAATTTGTTTACCATTCTTGTCATAACTTATCAGGAATCTGAGCAAAGAGGAAATATATCACCTGCTCAGCAGGAGATAAGTGATAACCATTTCCCCAGGAGGACTTTATGGTTGTCTTTTAATCACTCAAGAGACTGAATTTTTTTTTATGTGAACTAATCTTGCTTGCTTTCAACTTCAAACCCACATCCCCCTCCCAATTCTATAACTTCCTCCTTTTTGATACCAACTGAAATATAGAGCTCTTAACATCACCACAAGTGCCATCAGCACCAATAGTTCAAATACATCTTCAGCATAACCACTACGTGCACCATATTCCCTTCACTTTGTTAATTGAACAGTTCTTAAACAACCTCATTATCTGCCCACAGCACTCCACATTTTCCTATTATAAAGACATTCCTCTGCAATGTCTCCTCTACCAACCAGGAAGGCTAAAATCTTGCTTCAGATCCCCATGTTTTCACAGCACAATGGGCAGAGTGAAAATTACTACTGAGCGCCTACTACAAGTCGGGTGATGAATGATACTGTATTTAATCTTCAACACAATCTTCTGATACAGATATCATTATATGCATTTGAAGAAGAAAGTAAGAGTGAAAGAGATTCTGTTACTTATCGAAAGTCACACAAGGGGCAAGTTCTCGAGGAGAGCCTCTGAGAGCCCCCACTCTGGGCCATTGCACAGTACCAACTGGACTAAGCAAACACTGAATTACCCTCTCGTCTTTTTCTTTTGTCAGGGAGCCTTTTGAAGGTCTTAATATTCTGGATTTTCCAGATATTGGAATCAAGTTAACTCTCAAGGGGCTCTAAGCTGTGTAAAGCTCTTGTCCAGAGTTCAAGTTCTAGAACATTTTGGAAGAGAGAAAGAGTTAGCAGTCAGTCTATAAACACACTGACTGCACTATGGTAAAATTGAAGCCAGGATGCCCAGAAAGCTTCCTCCTGCTAGTAGAAGATGATTTTATGCCTTATCTTCTCTTAAGAGGTTTGAATATACAGCTTAAAAGCCACATTTGAAACAAACAAAATCTCTACCGCATAGAGTTATGGCATTACCCTGGTCTGCATACAGTCATGAATCAAAGTCTGCCTCAGTAGTGACTGCATACAGCTAAAGCCCTGTGGCATGATTAATTTTCTATGTTTTGGTCATCTTTGCCTCTCTACCCAGAATGACTCTCTGCCTTTCCACCCTCCCTTAAGGAAACCATTCTTCACTGTCTGGGCCAAGCACCAATGTCACTTGCTTCACAAAGATTTTTCCAACACCTCCCTACCTCCAGTTCATCTCTGAGTTCCCCCAGCACTTCATTCATGTCTCTAACATAGCATTTATCATAGTGCATAATATATTCCTCTACCCTACAGACAAGGATTTTCAACCTCAGCACTGTTTTCTTTGGGGGCTATATAAATAATTTTTTATAGGGCTATACTGGGAATTGTGGGATGTTTACAAGCATCCCTGGACTCTAGCTATTGAAAGCCAGCAGCATCTCCCCTTGAACTGTGATAACCAAATTTGTTTCTAGATATTGTCAAATGTCTTCTGAATGACAAGCAGCATCACCCTCACTTAACAACTGCTGCTTTAGCTCAGGGGGACCACATGAACAGTGACTGTCCTTTTTTGTTTTGTTTTGTTTTTTTAGCCTCATATACCCAGAAGTATCAGACCTACCACAAATAGTTAATTAAATCTATTGGTTGGAAACAAATTAATCTCATTTCCCAATAATTGCATACAGTATTGGAAAATGCACTGAGTTCATGCTCTTTCAAAAGTGAAACAAGTGCTCAGTTGCTCATTCAGGTCCAGCTCTTTGCAACCCCATGGACTGCAGTCTACTTGGCTCCTCTTTCCAGGGGGTTTCCCAGACAAAAATGCTTGAGTGAGTTCTAATTTCCTCCTGCAGGGGATCTTCCTGACACAGGGATTGAAGCCATGTCTCCTGCATTGGCAGATGAATTCTTTAACAGTGAGCCACCTAGGAAGCAACGTGACTGCAAATCACATTCTGGATTCAAAGAAAGTAATATCGAACGTCATTAGATGCCAAAGTGAAAAGAAATACTTTTCTCTACATATTTAAGAAATAAAAAAATATATATATATATACTACATATAGAAATTATATATATTAATACAGGGTTTACATATGTACACACACACATATTAATGACCTTCCCTGAAAAACTGCATTCAGGAAAATAAATGAAAGCAATCTTGTATCTCTAAATACATCATATATTTTTTTTCTTTTTTTTTTAATCCATCATATTTAAAATGCTTTGTTCACTAAAATATGCAGCGCATTTCTAGCTTTTTCCCCCCCTCAAAGACCCATTCATGAAAAAAGTGATGCTTATTTTGAAATTTCCAAATCAGAGCGGCTTGATTAAATAAACAGCACAGACAGTATGATATTGCCTTTCTTCCTGACAAGATATTCATCTCTTCCCAATTTAGTGCAGAACAATTTAAAGTCATCTGACTTTGCTTATTTCTGTAGACTAGTTAGCTATTTATTTGAAAGGAAAAAACAGAACCACTGTGATCTTAATATCAAGTTATGATGATGAAAGGCTTTTTCTCACCTCAGAAGTGAACTGACTCTGCATATCTCCATTTATTTCTCTACTTGACGTTTTAGTTAAAAGTGACATAGATTTGTCTTTTCAGGTTTATATAGTGTTACCAAAATCAGATACTTTCACTGGGATAGTACAAGCAGGAATGGTGCATTTGGCAGGTCAGGAATCTTTGTAAGAAAGAAATACAAACACATGACCAGCCTCTCCAGAGAAGTTACAAAGGAGGTCATTCAGAACCAACAGGCATGTTCCGCAAACTGGAGAATACCATCATTTCAGCAGCCGTATTTTATTGGTTGTTGCTTTTTGGTTTTAAATACATTCATCACACTTTTCATTATAATACTGGTTGGTTTAGTCACTAAGTCTTGTCTGACTCTTGCGATCCCATGGACTGTAGCCCTCCAGGCTCCTCTGTCCATGGGATTTTCCAGGCAAGAATACTGGAGTGGGTTGCCATTCCCTTCTCCAGGGGATCTTCCTCACCCAGAGATTGAACCCAGGTCTCCTGCACTGCAAGCAGACTCTTTACCGACTGAGCTCTGAGGGAAGGAACAGGAATTATCCTTCATCCCAGAAAGAGCAAGTAATTAAATATCAGGGCAAGCAAAAAGAAAAATTCATGATGCCATTTAACTATTCAGTGGATGAAGCAAAATTTACCACACAGTTCTTCTCTGATAACAAGAGGCAAGGAACTCAGAACAGAGCATTCTGTTGTGCAACCAATCTTCCTCCAAGCATCAGCCACTTTTATATTCACCTATAACCAGAGGCATTTTCAGACCTTCTCACTCCCTCTCCCTCGGGCCTGCCCTCAGTCAGGGCCCCCACCACCCCATCCTCAAAGGCTGCAGCAAGGAAGGTAAAAGTTACTGAATTTCAGGGGAACATGCATGTGTGGCAGAGTTCATTCAGGGGTTGAAGGGTCTGTATAGCTGAGATAAGAAACAAACAAACATAACTTCCACCTCCTCATTTCATATCAACTGGTATCCTTTTCTCTGATTTCAATTTAAAGAAATTCCTGGGCTCCAACAAATTAAAGAACTTTAATTTAAAAACGTTTACTTCCTGCCTTAAACAGATTTCAGTTCTTAGATGCAAACAAGTTATTTTCTGATATTCTCCCTGCAACTTTCAATGAATCATTTATACTTACATTTAACTTATTATCTCTCTATATGTATCTCTCTGTCTATCTATCTATCTAATCTCCTATTTCAAAGAAGTGAGTGAAGAATGAAAGTTGCTCAGTTGTGTCCAACCCTTTGTGAACCCATGGAATGTAGTCCATGGAATTCTCCAGGCCAGAATACTGGATTGGGTAGCCTTTCTCTTCTCCAGAGGATCTTCCCAACCCAGGGATCAAACCTACGTCTCCCACATTGCAGGTGGATTCTTTACCAGCTGAGCCACAAGGGAAGCCCATTTCAAGGAAACTGAAGACTAAAATGAAATGCTCTAGATAGCACTGTGTAAACCACAAAACATTATTCACAGCTAGCAACCAAGCAATTGCACACACACACACACACACACACAAACACACATACACACAGTGCCAAAGGGAACAGATAGCTTTCAAGACAAATACATCTTACCACACATTTTAAGCTTCTAAGTCATCACAGACAGACTTCACTGTATCTTGGTAGGGGTGAAAACATTAAGCGTTGACTTAGGTTTCTAGGAGGAGAGGAAAAATAAAAAGCTCTTTCTAAAAATTTTTACTCCATTTTGCTTTCATTCAGGGTTTCTGTGTGATGCAGAGACCATTTGAAATCCACAGGATGGCAAAGATACAGTAGCCCAGCTTCTAAATGTGTACTTAGGATCAATTTTACTTGTTTTTATGACCCGTAATACACAAAATGGAAAGCTCCTATATTGTTGCCGTAGAGAATATATGACAAATGAATCTCAATGATCAATGCTTTATATAATCCATATATTAAAATATATGATGTTTATTCACATATACAATGTTTTATTGAGACACTTTTATATAGACATATCACTGCACAAAACATCAGTATTCTCTTTTTGAGAAATAGAAACTCTAGACTCATTTTCCCAGACCTTAAGTGCTTCTCTGCTACTAAATGAAGTGTTTACACAAACACTTTAATGATATCTGGGTAAAATTTTAGAGATGACTGTGACCATGGAGAGAAAAGATTTTTCGATCAGAAGAAATTTCACCTAATCCCCAAGTGCATAGAATGCTATTTGGCCTTTATACAAATACAGACAAGTTCTAAATATCATTATTATGGTTGCAGAAGCATTCTGGGCTGAATTCCAAAGTTATCATTCACCTAGATTCTCAATCTATACCTTTATGTTGAAATATCTAGCTATTATTTTTGGATTCTGAAAATTAAAAAGAGTGGTAAACAATTTTAAGTCTCTGGAATATATTTGGCTTCATGAAGTTATTATTAGAAAGCAGAGTATACCAGAACACAATGAAAAAACAATCTCCTTCTGTTTGTTTGCTTGTTTACTTAGTATTTTTGCTAAATACCAAGCAAAGAAGCAGGTCGGTACACAGAGCTGGTGTAGAATCACTTATATCTTGTTTTGAATCCCAGATATGATACTTTGTAGCTGAGAGACCTCAAACTTATTCATTAATCTCTAAAAATCACAGTTATCTATAAAGTAAGAATAATGGTAACTATCTCAGAATGTACTCATGATGTATAAATTAGATTACCAAAGAAAATTACTTCCTCTGTTACCAGGTTCTCACTTCCCTTCAAAGGATCAGAATGGACAGGGTTTGTCCTAGGTACAGAAGGTGATGGAAATAAGCTGATTTATGAATCATTTAACTTAACCTTGAAGCTGCATGACAGCCCAGTAGCTACCCATTGCCTTGGGTTCAAATCATGGTTTTAATACAACACAGCTGAGGGACTATGCATGAGTCATTTAAGCTTCTGCCTGTGATTTCCCAACTGTAAACTGGGAAAACATTGAGATATTTTATTGTCTTGTTTTAAGGTTTAAAAGAGTAACTGTGGAAACAGCAAACTGTGGAAAATTCTTAAAGAGACGGGAATATCAGACCACCTTACCTGCTTCTCATATTCCTGAGATATCTGTGTGCGGGTCAAGAAGCAACAGTTAGAACCAGACATGGAACAACTGACTGGTTCCTAATTGGGAAAGAAGTATGTCAAAGCTGTATATTGTCACCTTGCTTACTTAACTTATATCCCAGGGATAGCACCCAGGTCTCCCACATTGTAGACAGATTCTTTAACCAGCTGAGCCAGAAGAGAAGCCACCATGCAAAATGCCAGACTGGAGGAAGCACAAGCTGGAATTAAGATTGCCTGAAGAAATAGCAATAACCTCAGATACACAGAAGACACCCTTACGGTAGAAAGTGAAGCAAAACTAAAGAGCCTCTTGATGAAAGTGGAAGAGGAGAGTGAAGAAGCCAGCTTAAAACTCAACACTCAAAAAGTGAACATCATGGCATCCAGCCCCATCACTTCATGGCAAATAGGTGGGAAAACAGTGGAAACAGTGAGAGACTTTATTTTCTTGGGCTCCAAAATCACCACAGATGGTGATTGCAGCCGTGAAATTAAAAGTCGTTTGCTCCTTGGAAGAAAGCTATGACAAACTTAGACTGCATATTAAAAAGCATAGACATTACTTTGCCGACAAAGGTCCATATAGTCAAAGGTATAGTTTTTCCAGTAGTCACGTATGGATTTGAGAGTTGGACCATAAAGAAAGCTTGCCGAAGAACTGATGCTTTTGAACTGTGGTGTTGGAGAAGACTCTTGAGAGTCCCTTGGATGCAAGGAGATCCACCCAGTCCATCCTAAAGGAAATTACTCCTGAATATTCATTAGAAGGACTGATGCTGAAGCTGAAGCTCCAATACTTTGGCTACTTGATGGGAAGAACTGACTCATGAAAAGAATTCTGATGCTGAGAAAAATTGAAGGCAGGAGGAGAAGGGGATGACAGAGGATGTGATGGCTGGATGGCATCACCGACTCGATGGACATGAGTTTGAGCAAGCTCTGGAAGTTGGTGATGAACAAGGAAGCCTGGTGTGCTGCCATCCATGGGGTCACAAAGATTCAGACGTGACTAAGAGACTGAACTTACTTTTAAGTATTCAGTCAGTTTGGTAAGGTATTTAAATATTACATGTCTTAAAATTTCTTAAATTACACATATTTATACTTATGTGCTTTTCATTACCTATTCCACAATATTCACTGGATGCCTACCATATGCCTTCTTCTAGGAATTGGGGATGTCCAGCGAATACCACAAAAAAAAAAAAAAAAAACTCATAGACAGCGCCTTGCCTCTTAAAATTTACACTGAAGTAACAACTGAACTCAATTATATCTAATATGATAAATACTTTGGACAAAATGTGGCACTAGTGGTAAAGAATCTGCCTGCCAATGCAGGAGATGCAAGAGACATTAGGTTCGATCCCTAGGTATGGAAGAGCTCCTGGAGAAGGAAATGGAAACCCCCTCCAGTATACCTAGAAAATTCCATGGACAGAGGATCCTGGAGACCATGGGGTCCCAAAGAGTTGGACAGGACTGAGCGTGTGCTCCCATGCCAATCAAGGCAAAAGACTAGAGGGAAAAAAAAAAAAAGTAAAAAAAAAAAGACTAGAGGGGCACAATGATTGTACATCAATGATATAATAACCAAAGATTATATATCAGTAGTTAAGAAAATCCCCCTGATTAGGTGACATTTGAGCACAGCTCTGAGGCAATCTGGGCTATGCCATAGAGCTGCCTGCTCTAGACCATTTTGAGCAGAAACAGAAAGTTCAAAACCGTGTATAGGGAGCAGGCCTGACACATTTGAAAAACACAGGAAATTTCCTGAAACTTTCATGATAATTTCTAGCTATTACTCTGAAGTGTCAACATAGCAAGTGTGATAAATACTCAGTTCTCTGATATATCTGTCCTGATACTCTAAAGATATGAAAACCACTCAAACATTATTTATAATCTCTGAGAGAGCTATTTTTTTTAGAATTATGCAAAGTAATTTGTTTAGCACAATAATCGCTAACCCACAGAGTGTTTAAGCAAAGGAGAGGAAAATGGAATGTATCTGCTCTTGCTTGAGCTGTAGGCTTTGTGCAGGCTATTTGGCCTCTCTGAACCTCTGTCTCCTCGTTCATACAATAGAAAGAGTGGACTCTGTTCCATGCTCATCACTAGCGTTATTCCAGTCTTGGATCGGAAGGCACTTTATAAAAAATGACTTGCCACACACATGCAAAATATTTTGGTAAAATCTCAAGGCCATTTGTCTGTCAACTTTACTCATATGAGAGATGGCTAAGTCTTTATAGGGAAGCCAAAATGTCCTGTAGAAGACAAATTGATATTACATCATTGATATACCAAACTCATATATTTCGCTTCTAGAAAGGCTCAAAGACTCCCACTTTAGAGTCCATTTATTCATCCCTTAAGCATGAGTTTAATGTTCTTGAATACGTAGCTTTCTATTACTACCACTACTTGACTTCAGCATTATGACGTGTAACTCCTTCTGTTTTGTTGGGTTGGCTTGGATCTACTCACAAGTTCTAGGGAGCTAGTTCTATGAAGTAATAATAGAGAATTATTAGTAAGGCTATCTGGGTATCTAGATATCAAGGTACATTTGTGATTAGAGGAGAAAACAATCTGATTCATGATGGGAAAATTCTAATTGTGGAATGCCATAATCCTGGGTTCAAAGCCAAGATCACCACCACCAATGAGAGTCATATTAAATTGTGAACTTAATATCCAAGCCTTGATATTCTGTTCTGGGAACTGGTGGTAGTGATAAAAGTCCTACAGAAGAGTAAGGAGTGCTAGGAAGGAATTATGTAGAGGTGATCTTAATAGAGTGCATAGTATAATTCCCTTCACTTCCTCCACTGCCCTATACATGACCCAAACCTAGGACCTTGGCCTCTGCAAACCCTAATGTTCCCAGCACAACATTACCTGGAAAAAAGCAGCTACCCCTTAGTAATAGCATAAATGTATGAATGAATCAACCAATGAATCAATGAAGAAATTTATAAAATTATCAATTAACTGCATAATAATGGCTCCCCAAACTCACAAATCAGGAAGGCAGATACCTCTTCATCATATCTTCTCTTACTAAATACTAAATGGTGTAGCATTCTCGATAGATAATCTTTCTTATCTTTACCGCCAGGATCCTAATTTAGAAGGCACGAAGATATCGGGCTGAGAAATGTCCTCCTAGGCACTCTGGCAGAAGGCAGGAAGTCATTTTCTTTAAACCACTGCTTTAGCTTCAGCCACAGTTATTCATTCCCTTTTAGAAGGAGGAATTCATTTATGTCTTCAGGAGACAGATGTATCAAGCCATCGGGTGTTTCTGCCAATCACCTCCTGCCAAAGCGCTGATGTTTTATTTCATTAGTGCAGGCACTTTCCATTAATTTAGATACTGTTTAAGAGTGTTAGTTCCAAAGGACATTGTTTCTTGGCTCTTCTGTTCTGAAGGGCTATTTAATACATTACTGCAATGAATTGACCCTTTGCCAAGAAAGAAGCAGTGGCCACCCAATTCTAATCAGTTTCTGACAATGTGATTCTAATGCTTGGCCTGATGATATATTTATTGTGCTCTACCTGGAACCGGCAGAAACAAGCCAGAAGATTTCTATTGGCTGAGCAGTAAGACTCAACAAAGCACATTAAACGAGTGCTTTCTTCTTTCCTTCCTTCCACCTTCCTTCCCCTTCCTTCCTTTTTCCCTTCTTTCCTTCTTCTCTTCCTTCCTTGCTTTCCCCTCCCTTTCTTACTTCTTTCCTTCCTTTCTGCTTTCCCTCCTTTCTCTTTTTCATAAAAATAAGGACACAAGAGTATTCTACTACATGCCAAGTGTGACAGACACTGTTGATGCCTAAAATCATATATCCTTATCCCCATTCTTTCTCATTCCTAAGTAAACCTCCATTTTATTCAGCTCCTCCATGCAGCTCTCCATGAAGCTTCAAAGAATGGATCCTGACTTATCTGAGACATCATGGTTTCCTCATTTCCTTTGCTAGTGATTGGTCTGAGTACACAATTCGAGCCAATGAAACATAAACATAGGCTTAATGGAGATTTCAGAGGAAGTTTTCCTTAATCTTAAAAGATTCAAGAAAGAGCTAAACTCTTTGGTCCTGGCCTATATCATGTCTGGATATGATGTTTAGCACAGTTACAGTCTCTTGTGACCACAGGAGGCATATAACTAACAAGAAGACAACGGTAAAGCAAAAGGAGGGAAAGATGTTTGTCCTTGATGCTGCTGTTGAACCAGGGAGATAAACCGGAACCACTCTTTCCCTGAACTTCCTGTTCTATGTGAAAATACATTTCTTTACTTTCTGAAAGTCAGTAGACATTGTTAAGTGCTATACTAGGCCATGGGTGAAATATCAACAGAGTATAAGATTCTGTAATAGAATTAGCCCTTCAAGAATGCTGGAATTACAAAGTGAGCTACTCTGTATAGTTAAATATTACAGCAATGTGCTTGTCTCTTAAAAATAGCAAAACTGAGCATTATGATTTATTTAGATCATGCTCATAGTCTGTACATAAATCTGACATTACCACAATTATAGTGAGGAGGATATTTTACAGTGATGCATCCAACTTTCTGGACTGCAGGTCTGCACTTGGACCCAATCAAAATGCTCAGATACTTACATGAACTTGTTTCACCTATAGTTGGAAGCTTTGGAAAAATCCACCTCAAAAACAATTTCTGTCTAAACTTCTCAATTCTTTCAACTCATTTTGGTTCTCAGTTTTTTCAATATGCGTTTGGAGAATGGTAATTATTTGAACTATCTAATTGCAATGCCTATAGGTATATAACTATCCAATTGAAGTAATTCCTCTAGGCATAATGTCTATAGGTTAGGGTTATGTATATAAATATATACATATTATACATTTACTTAAATATATATAGTTATACATATAATTTCTTCACTTACATATAAATGTGTATATATATATATATAATTTATTTCATATGTCTTAGCCTTTTTCATGGTTTCCTCATTTCCTTTACTAGTCATTGGTCTGGGTATACAATTTGAGCCAATGAAACACAAACTTAGGCTTAATGGATTTCAGAGTTTTCCTTAATCTTAAAAAACTCAAGTAAGAGTTATACTCTTTGGTCCAGGGCTATATCATCTCTGAATATGATGTCTAGCACTATTTCAATCTTATATCTATATTCTCTTTGTATCACTTGTAGGCTCTAACCAAAAACTACCTATAGAAAAAATGATCAGTTATACTTTATGATCAGTTAAGTTACTGAGTAGATATGGCAAATAACAATCTCAACACACTTTTCCTCTACCATAAGTGTTGAAACTTGTCTTTTATTAAGCCTATAATTACATTTTGACTCTAACCTAAATCTGTTCTGAATAGTAAGAATAAAAAAAAAAAATTCAGATTCTTCAAACTATTCTTTGCTTAAAATCCTTTTGTCCGAGTATGCTTAAACCAGTGAGGAATAGTTCACTTGCTGCATTTGAACTTCTCAGTGTCAACAAACCAATACATCTAGCAATCAAAATATGAACATAGTGATAACAGAATGATTATTAACCAAGTCCGCAGAAAGATGACAATGAAGAAAATGATGACAAACAGCCAAACTGTATCAGTTGCTTACCATGTACCAGGCACTCTTACATCCATTTAACTTCTTTAATCTTCACACTAACTTTCCAAGTTTCAGCCTATTGTTATCCGCATTTTGCAAATGAAGTAACAAAGACACAGAAAGAGCACTGATTTGCCCAGGGTTTCACAGCTTACAAGTTGAGTGGCAAAGACAAATTTAGGGAAGTGGGCTGTTTTACCTTAAAAAAACCACCAAAGCGGTCCACCCCCAAAGTGTCCTATTTTCCATGCAATTAAGAGAACTACAGAAATAAAGCAAATACTTGTCCAAGGAGCTTTCTTGAGAGAGGACAGGACAAGCATCAAAGACCATCATTCCTGTAACCAAATTTTCATCTGAAAATAACATACAGGTATAAAGCACTAACTGGGGTTAGTAGATTAGATGCAAACTATTATATATATAGGACGAATAAACAACAAGGTCCTGATGTATAGCACAGGGAACTAGATTCAATATTCGGGGATAAATCATAACGGAAAAGAATATCTAAAAAGCATATATTTGTATAACTGAGTCACTTTACTATACAGCAGAAACTAACACAACACTGTAAATCAACTATACTCCAATTTAAAAAATTAAAAAGGAATAAAGCACTAATTCACTAACAAGCAATCACTGACATCACTTCTTAGCCTTTTGGCGAAGATCAAGTGTAGTATCTCTCCACATATGGCTATTTTAAAAACTAATCCTTCCTCTTCCCAAAAGATAAACAGAAAAACGTAAAGTACATGCATACACAAAATGATTGCCAAATATATATAGAAGAAACAATTATTTTAAAAATATTATATAGTCTAAAATTTTAAAAAGAAAAAAAGGAACAGTGAATGTTCTAGTATAAAGGGAAAAAAATTGAGTCAAGTGAGAATTTTCTCCCTCTCTTCATAAAGTCCCCCCAAAATGTGTAGGTTAGAGTTATATCTTATCAGAAAGGAGAACCATTTGGTGTGGCTGATATATTTTCCAGTGCTAAGGAGAAGGGATTCTTCAGTAGAGCAGCAAATATAGCCTTTACTGGAAGACAATAGAAACCACTTTCATCTTGCCTAACTGACAAGGTTATAAATCTGGGCAATAAAAATGAGTTCAAAATTTATGAGATATGGGAAGGGTATGACACAAATAGCCAAGTTCAATTCTAAAAGCGTGTATCTTTAAAACAGAGAACATAACCACTTAACACTAGAAACAAAAGTTACGTGCACTGATGAAGCTGAAGAAAGGACACGCTTTGGCCACAATTTTAAATCTTCGCCATACCCTCAATGAATCGAGCTACCTCATGTCCCCAGTGGGGGGAGAAAAAGGACACATACAAAACCTCTACAAAATACTACACAACTCCCTGAATATGGTAGGGTCTTACTAACATTGATATATTAACTGTACCTAACTCCGTGGTAAAATAATCTGCCTGCTAAGCAAGCAACATGGGTTTGATTCTTGGGTCAGGGAGATCCCCTGGAGAAGGAGATGGAAACCCACCCTAGTATTCTTGTCTGGAGAATCTCATGGACAAAGGAGCCTGGTGGGCTATAGTCTATGGGGTCATAGGAGAGCTGGACACTACTTCAGTTCAGTTCAGTTGCTCAGTCGTGTCTGACTCTTTGCGACCCCATGAACTGCAGCACTCCAGGCCTCCCTGTCCATCACCAACTCCTGGAGTTCACTCAGACTCATGTCCATTGAGTCAGTGATGCCATCCAGCCATCCCATCCTCTGTCGTCCCCTTCTCCTCCTGCCCCCAATCCCTCCCAGCATCAGAGTCTTTTTCAGTGAGTCAACTCTTCTCATGAGGTGGCCAAAGTACTGGAGTTTCAGCTTTAGCATCATTCCTTCCAAAGAAATCCCAGGGCTGATCTCCTTCAGAATGGACTGGTTGGATCTCCTTGCAGCCCAAGGGACTCTCAAGAGTCTTCTCCAACACCACAGTTCAAAAGCATCAATTCTTTGGCGCTCAGCCTTCTTCACAGTCCAACTCTCACATCCATACATGACCACTGGAAAAACCATAGCCTTGACTAGATGGACCTTAGTCGGCAAAGTAATGTCTCTGCTACACTACTTAGCACCAAACACCACCACCACCAATTACAAAGATAGTTTCAAGATCGGTTTTTAAGGCAGAGAGGAACTGCAGTAGTGTTTAAGAGCACAAGTTCTGTGCTAGATTGCTTGGATTTCACACTGCTCTGGCTATGGGATCAGTAATTTTAAACAAATGTGATTGAGTTGCCTGTAAAGATGAAAATAAACCTGGTAGGTCATTTTGAGGGTTAAAGAGGTTAATACATCATGACAGAAAATGCTCATTGTCTTCCCACATCCACTCTCCCCTGCTTCCTTTTACTACTTTCCAAACAGGGCTGTTCTGCAGCCCAACTTCAACCATTCACATTATAACCTATAGGAATGGCAATCCCAGGAATCATGCAATAGGGCGGACTCACTCCCTTGTTGCTCAGTCATGTCCAACTCTTTATGACCCCATGGACAGCAGCACACCAGGCTTCCCTGTCCTTCACTGTCTCCTGGAGTTTACTCAAATTCATGTTCACTGAGTCAGTGATACCATCTAACCATCTCATCCTCTGCCTCCCTCTTCTTTTGTCTTTAATCTTTCCCATATTGGCAGAATAGAAGGCTACCCAGTTAAGAGTCTAGGGTCCGCTTTATCTTTTGCAAGAAAGGTTGTTCATGTGACTAAGTTCTGGATGACAAAATGTGAGTACAGGTGATATATGCTGCTTCAGGATCAGGTTTGCAAATGAAGTTACTTGTCCTACAGCCTGATATGGGGGCTTGGTTTTAGCCATTCAGTACTACATAGAAGAGGATCAAATCCAACAGCATGAAGGAAGAACCCGGGTGCTGGGAGGATGTTGCGGACAAGCACATCACACCTACCTAGGCCATTCACCTCTTTGTTGTTAATGTGACAGATAAATGGAATCTAGATCTTGTTTGATCCATTGTACTAGGTCTCTGCACTCTAACAGCTGGGTCTATTGCTTATTAAACACTTCTGCATAAAAACAAAACAAAACTTGGAACTGTGCTTGGCATATAGTAAACTCTCATTAAATGTTAGCTACCATCTCAATAAGTGAAAAAGCCAGTATTTGAAAATGGAGAACACTATGTACATCCAAAACCCATGTTCTTTTCTTTCCGGGAGAGAACACTGTCTCCAGTGCACAGACTGAAAAGGCAAAATTATTCGCTATAAGCACATCAGTTGGCAACACTAAACTCACTTACAGTAGGAGAGGGTTTTTTCCCCACATTCCCAAGCTTTAATGCGATTCTCAGTTCAAATTGTTTTTTTAAAAAGGTACTGGTTTTAAAGTTAGTTTGGCGAATAACTTGAAATTATCTGCCACTTGTGCTTTGGACTCACTCCCCTTAGTCATACCGTAATACATAGAGTGGTGAGACATAAAAGGGCCGGAAAAGAGCTACCTGCATATTCTTCAAGCTGAATTTTCTGACCATTAGACATACAGGATTTGCCTTCTGTGGGCTATAAAAGATTCTTTTCCCTCTAAGCTGATGAACACATCCAGGATCGCCTTGAAGAGCCATGTCTGCAACCTGATTTGGATGAGAATTCCAATATTATCATTCTGCCTCTCCTCCCAAGCCCTCATCCTGGGTAGAACTGCCAAGAAGAGGGATCTCATCTTCAGGATCAATTGTGCTTATTATTTCAGAACCTGCTCTCATTCCCCAGCGCAAAAGAGGAGGAGCACTTTCCACATCTTCCAGTCTCCCAGTTGCTTGTTTACCCACCCGCTAGGAAATTCACAAATTTGAAACATACACAGACAAGGAATTCCCTGGTGGTCCATTGGCCAAGACTTCTCATTCCCAATGCAGGAGGCTAGAGTTCCATCCCTTGTAACAGGACTGAATCCCACATACCAAAACTGAGTTTGCATTCTGCAAGTAAGACCTAGGGCAGCCAAATAGCTAGATAAATATCTAAAATATTTTTCTTTTAAGAAAAGAAACATAGACCATCCATTTCTACATATATGGCATTTCCACATATATGACTAATGGGCTCCTTCAGGGAAACAGAGAAATGCATTCCTGCAGAATCACTTTACAACACTGAATTAGTTAGCTGAAGGTCAGGGTCTCGTGCCATACATTTAAAAGGTCAGACCAAGTATTTTTTGTGCTGGGAATAACTGAGAAATCTGCTGTTTTGAAGGCAACAGAGATTTAACTAAAGCTTTCTCTTCTTATCCTCATTCCCCTCCCATCTCTAGCACAATTAATGTTGCCTCCTTCCGTTTTCCCATAGCACTTTGTGCAAAATTCTATCAGCGTTTCTCCCAGTGTGCTGTAAATATCTGCTTCCATGTCTTGTTTCCCTGAGTAGACGCTGCAGGTCTGTCTTTCATTATCCTCTTGGCATGATTGATCTCATTACTTTGCCCTTTTACTTTGCCTCATGTATGTCACGCTCGTGCTTTCCAGTGTCGTTTTATTATTGCAGCTGTTGAAGTAATTTAAATATGCTTTGAGAGTATACATAATGTTGGGAAACTTATTTTTCAAAGTGAACCTCACAGATTTAGACATTTTAAAAGGGCTTCAATTTTACCCTTCTTTATAAATCCTCCACAGTCTAAATACTCCGTTATCTCCTTTTGCAACCCCAAAGTGTCTTAAATTAAAAACCACACTTCAACTAAAGTCACAACCAATGAAGAAGACCGGATTGTTCTCTTTTCTGGAGGATAGACACAGCAGGTATTGAATATTTCAGCAAAACTCAACTCCTAACAGCACTAATAGTGCCATTTGGCACTAATGCATTGTCAGGAATTAAAATCTGAGCAGCAGAGTTAGGAGCAAGACAAAAAAATATATCAATAAAAATTAGCTCAGGCAGACAAGTATGTGGTCTGCATTTGATGGAGGGATTATATGCATACATAAATAAACCGTTATAATCCTCCTGCTAAGAGTCTGAACAATTCATGGTGATTTGAGCTGCTGAAGGGGCAATGGCAAATTTAAACATAATTTGTTTGCAGGATGAGAAGGAAGAACTTGACAGGTTTCGAACACATGAAGCTAGTCCATTTCTATATTTGTAGAATAGCTAATATGGTATTTCAGTAAAACTGTGGAGCACATTTTCCAATGTGACTTTGTAAAATAAATTTTAAAAATATAAACTGCTATGGTCAAGTCCTATTCCACCAGTTCCCAAGGCACCATCTAAATACTTCATCAAGTTTATCGTGTATTATAGTGAATACAATATTGCTAAAGGTACTAAGAGAAGAAAAGGAAGTCACAGACACTTATAAAATCCTATGCTTAGGTATATATGCTTGGGGCTTCCCTAATAGCTCAGTTGGTAAAGAATTGGCCTGCAGTGCAGAAGACCCCAGTTTGATTCTTGGGTCAGGAAAATCCGCTGCAGAAGGGATAGGCTACCCACTCCAGTATTCTGGCCTAGAGAATTCCATGGACTGTATAGTCCATGGAGTCACAAAGAGTCGAACATGACTGAGTGACTTTCATTGCTTGGGTATTTTATGAAATCCTTATGACTCTCTAAGGCAAGTTTATTAACCTCATTCAAAGATGAAAAAAAAAAACAAATGAAGAAAGGCTTCGAATCTTGCCCCAATGGAATATGATTGAGACAGAATTCAATGGAAAATTGCTTTGGCACTAACATCCATCTTCTCCCATTGCCTTACACTGGTTGATATAAAATTCATTTAAAAATGTTAGATTTCAGGGCATGAATCACTTCCTCTCTATTCAACACACACATATGCATCACTGTTAATTTCCTGTCTGTCAAAGGCCAATTTAAATTTTGCCTTTATCCTAAGACCTTCCCATTTTTGATCTTCAATGGCTTGCACAGCTTCTATTACACAATTCCAATCTTGAGAGCATACTGTCATGGCAGGGGGTGGGGGGAGTTGAGTAACTAATTATTTCTCAAAACTTGTTATGTATCATCAGAAAGACTATGATAATTCTCTTAACCTAAGAAATATGTCCAACTTCATATCTAAATTCAACAACATACATCACCTTGGCTCCTGATAAATATGTATCAAAACTTGTTTGGAATTATTATAACTCAATTATTATACAATATTAGTGAGTGGTACTTCATACACTAAAGTTATTTCAATGTAGTCAAGTACAAACATGATCTCTAGGAAGCTATTGTGTTTAAATGAGGTGCCTATTGGGACCTTGTGAGGAACTTTTCATGTAAAACTAATAATTGTACCTTAAGGTATAATATGTGCAAGTCTGAATTTTCATCTATTAAGTTTGCTTCCAATGGGAGTACAACTGCAAACTGAAAGGAAGGTAGGGGAATAGAAAATGAACTTCAATAAAAAAAAATAATAATAATGGTAGGTTTGTATACTAGAAAGTGTAAAAGACTCCCTGCCATCTCCTGGAACATATTTAACTTTCTGTAATCACTGCTTTCATAAACTCCCTTCTTCAAACCATCATTGCTTTCCCTGCTCCTCTTCCATCTGGAGATGAAATTACATACGGACAGCAAGTCAATTGAAAGAAGAGAAATTCAGTCTTTTAAAAGAGTGGTATGAAGCTTCCTAGTCAGCAAAGGATCCTGCCCCTTACTGTACCACTGATTTTCCATATAATACAAGAAAGGGTAACAATGCCTTTCTGGGGAAAGTCTTTTATTCTAGCATCCATCCTATCAGATGGTGAGGTCCTTCAGACACAAACAGTGCTTTCTACTTGGTGAGTGAATTGTTATAATATCTATCTAGTCCATGTCTTTCTACAATGAGAAAATAATACCATTAACTATTGCAGCCAAAAGTGCTTGCAAATGAGATACAGGAGGATCATGGGTTCACATTGCATCACTGTCCTTCAACCCAAGAATACTTGAAAAAAAAAAATCATGATGCTTCCTAAATTAAGTACAAAGCAAATCATTTTGTGGTTCTGATAATATAGAAGAAACAGGTGCATCTGATTGTATATTTCTATGATTTTATGCCAGAGCTTTAAAATTCACCATGAAATTATATTAAAATATTATATATTTAAAAAATGAAAACATAAATAAGCATTCTTTTGGAAAAATGCCATATATTTTCAAGACTTATTTAGAATTTATATAACTTCCAATTGTGGCACTGGCAAAGAGATCAGTTGAAAATAAAAAAGGTTAAAAGTACACCGTTTCACACGGGACATTTTGAGACCCATCTGGGGAGTCGATTTAGAATCATGGTAATCAACACAGGCTGTATGCACTTCAGAATCACTAATGGAGCTTTTGGAAATTTACTCATCCCTGGAGAGTCTGAGTCAGCAGGTGATGCTCCCATATTGATAACTTGAAATTTCTTCAGGAAATGCTGATGCACAGTAGGGATTGAAAACCACTGATTTAGAGATTCTAGGTGAAGTCATTTAAGTATCTTACTTTACCGAGCCCTGTTGATTTCAGCCCCTTTGAAACCTGGTTTGAATCCTAAACTTTTCAGCTTTCACCTTCTGAAGGATGAAGCTAATATTAGTACTTAAAGGCTCTGTGTTTTAGATAGAAACTTAGCTTTACAGGCTTCAAATAGGATTACCTTGAATTTATTTAAAATGTATAGCTGATGTTACTATCTCAAGGACTTTTCAGTATCATCTCATCCTAGCGATAACCCTCATGCTACAGATATGATATTTCTCATAATGAGGGATAATCACAATAATACCTAACAATCAGTCAACATAAAATGTCTGTTTAACTTAAAAACTGTTCCACTGAAAGAATATGTTGAAAGTAAATGCCATACAGAATAATAGTAGTTAACATTTACTGGTTTCTTTCTATGTGACAAACAGTTTACGTGGTGCCTACACTTTTCCCCTTCATGATATCAGCATATAGTGTATATTACCAGTATTCTTTTTTACAGGGACTGTTACTATGCCTATTTGCTATTATTTCTATGACAAGGAAAGCAATATTTAGGAAACATAAGTTCTAAAGGAGATTATAGTGATAGCATCCAACCATGACAAAGTTCGAAGTCTATCTTACTTGCTCATAAATATCCCACCATGCCACCCCTAACTATTATCACTGCTGTACAGCAATAACAAAATCAAATTGACAAACTTTCACTTTTTCTTTCTCCTTTATTTAACCTGAGATCTGTCTTCCTAAGTACTACACAGTAAATAGTAAATTCATATGAACAGTGAATAGGTTGTTGATAAATAGCCTTGGTTTTGTGTATTCCAAGAGATATAAATTTCTTATCCCTGCCCCACTTCAGGAGGAAAAGATCCCTGCAGAGCAAGTTTAGGAACTCTAATGAGTCTTTGAGATGGTCTTTATTTGTGGGGCAGATCCTAGTATTCCGGCTAAATGATACTCTTCTAGAACTTGGAATTCCTTCTTGGAATCTGTATCTCCTGAAAGAACTGCTGAATGGAAGGAGGTTATATCACCCAGTAAAGTGAAATTCACTCAGCCATGTCTGTCTCTTTGAGACCCCAGAGACTCTAGCCTGCAGGTTCCTCTGTCTATGGAATTCTCCAGGCCAGAATACCGGAGTGGGTAGCCATTCCCTTCTCCAAGGGATCTTCCCAACCCAGGGATTGAACTCAGGTCTCCTGCATATATATAAACCTAACCCCCATGTGCGGTTTCTAAGGTTAATGCAAGGATTCTCATAAAAGAGCAAGTCGTGTATATTCTTCCTCCCATTCTGGTGGACAGTCGAGCTGATGGTCTATGCTTGCTGGAGGTGATGATGAGAGAATCCATTCTTTTGATAGATAAATAAAACCATTTTTCTAGTACGATCACCATGGCTTGCCAATCCAATTAAGGAAAATGCTATGTATCCATTTGCTCAGACTGCCATCACAGAATACCACAGTGACTTAAAATACCACAGAAATTTGTTTTCTCACAGTTCTTGAGGCTAGAAGTCCAAGGTCAAGTTACCTGCAGTTCTAAGTTCTGAGATCTCTAACTTGCTTCCTTCTCACTGTTTTCTCTCAGCTTTTTTCTCTGTGTACATGAAAGTCTGTGTCCACCTGTCCTTTTTATAAGGACAGGAGTTGTTTGGGATTAGAAGTTGCCCTAAAGACCTCACTTTAACTTAATTACCTCTTTAACAGCATTATCTCCAAATACAGTCACATTCAGGGGCACTGGAGGGTCAGAACTTTGAAATATGAATTTTGGAGGACAAGATTCAGCCCATAACACTCACTCTTTTTCTTTTCCTTTTTTTTTAAAAAAAAGCAGAGATAAATATTAAGATTTAAGATTCTTTTCAATTTTATATAAAAACCTCTACATTTTCAACCAATCTAAGAACCCAAATCCTTCTGATGAGACAGAGGTGAAGAAAGGAGAAGAGGAGGAGTATTGACTTTCATTTTAACACAGTTGCTCCTTGCACAGTTGATTGGAAGCTGGAAATTCAATAAACAAAGATTTCCGCTCCCACTGGGTGTACAGCTGCAACTAACAAGATCATTGACTGTTTATAGGCAGAACGAAGTTGAGCGTTATCATGCGTATCTGGTGATTTTGATCACCGTAGTGTACACAAACAATCTGGATAAGCCAGCTCTAATGCTCTTTTCTATTTTTCCTTCTTCAGTAAGGCGGCTACTGGGAAAAAGGCTGAGCGTAATGACCCCGGAGCACCTACTGTAAGCCAGGTGCTGCCATGGAAATGTAAACTCTCAATTTGAATAACATGTCAAAATTCATAAGAGGTTTTCAGGCACTAAAGGGTTGGATGCATTCTATGCATCCAAAACTAATTTTCATCAACATTTTCACTCACAATTCAACCCAGATGTATATCCTATCTAAGGAAAAACAACTAGCCTGCCATTCAAAAACCAGTCCCCAAGGGATCCCTTCCTTTCCAGTAGACTGGAAAACCAAGGCATTTTTTTTAAATATATAAATTCTGTAGTTTCCTCTGCTTTGCCATCTGTTTCTATCTTTTCAGCAGCAGTAAATGTGGGAAAGACAGTAGAACAGCTTCATTTTACAGATCAGGAAAGAGAACTTCAGAAGGGTTAAGTGACTTTCCAGAAATAGTAGAACACAAAGGCTGGTAATGAAAGTTAAATTTGTTTCCATTACTAACTTTAAAACTCTATGTAATTGAGAAGATTTTCTAACTAGCATATATTGGTAGTGGCTCAGTTCAGTTCAGTTGCTCAGTCGTGTCCGACTCTTTGCGACCCCATGAATTGCAGCATGCCAGGCCTCCCTGTCCATCACCAACTCCCGGAGTTCACCTAAACTCATGTCCATTGAGTTGGTGATGCCATCCAGCCATCTCATCCTCTGTCCCCTTCTCCTCCTGCCCCCAATCCCTCCCAGCATTAGAGTCTTTTCCAATGAGTCACCTCTTCACATGGGGTGGCCAAAGTATTGGAGTTTCAGCTTTAGCATCAGTCCTTCCAATGAACACCCAGGACTAATCTCTTTAGAATGGACTGGTTGGCTCTCCTTGCAGTCCAAGGGACTCTCAAGAGTCTTCTTCAACACCACAGTTCAAAAGCATCAATTCTTTGGCTTTCTTCACAGTCCAACTCTCACATCCATACATGACCACTGGAAAAATCATAGCCTTGACTAGATGGACTTTTGTTGGCAAAGTAATGTCTCTGCTTTTGAATATGCTATCTAGCTAAGTTGGTCATAACTTTCCTTCCAAGGAGTAAGCGTCTTTTAATTTCATGGCTGCAATCACCATCTGCAGTGATTTTGGAACCCTGAAAAATAAAATCAGCCTCTGTTTCTACTGTTTCCCCATCTGTTTCCCATGAAGTGAGGGGACCAGATGCCATGATCTTCGCTTTCTGAATGTTGAGCTTTAAGCCAACTTTTTCACTCTCCTCTTTCACTTTCATCAAGAGGCTTTTGAGTTCCTCTTCACTTTCTGCCATAAGGGTGGTGTCTTCTGCATATCTGACGTTATTGATATTTCTCCTGGCAATCTTGATTCCAGCTTGTGCTTCCTCCAGCCCAGTGTTTCTCATGATGTACTCTGCATATAAGTTAAATAAGCAGGGTAACAATATACAGCCTTGACGTACTCCTTTACCTATTTGGAACCAGTCTGTTGTTCCATGTCCAGTTCTGCTAAGCATGTTACAAAACAGACATTTGATAATCTGTTCTGCACTGAACTATGTAAGCTATGCCCAGGTCCTGGCTCTGGCTGAAATGGACTCAATGAATAGGAGTTGGGGCTATTCCTTGCCCCCTTAAACTACTAAAATAATATTTCTGTTCAACCCTAAACTTCTCATTGGGGTTTGAGGCATTCATTCTTCACTCTCATCAACTTTACAAGTAGATTCCCTCTGGCTATATGAGTGAGGGCACATGAGGGACTCTTTCAAGACTGGTACATATGGATAATCTGGTGGACATCAATGGTTTCATTCTCAACTACATCCCAGACCCAGAGCATCAGTGACAACATTTTATTTTTATCACATCCTATTATTAGACAAACTAGAAACAAACCACCGAGTGCAGGCCACTTGCTATATCTCCTACCTCATTCAGTTATTGATATAATTCTAGTCAGACAAGCATTCAGTCCTATTCCAAAAGGTTCTATCTGAAGTTCAGTGCTATAAAATATCATTAAAAATCTTAGCATGACACATTCCTCCATGTCTGCACAATACAATGGGCAGTCTCCAAATTGACTATAGCCTGAACAGAGATATACTCAGGAGTTCCAGAAACCTGAAAGTTTTTCACTGAGTTGAAGCTGTTTGAAGAGATGGAACCAATAATTGAAAAAATATTTTGAGATTTCCATGAAAAAGAGTTATTTGGTAGCTTTCTTGGAGCTAACATTTTTCTCCAACAGCCTCAGAAATGGAAAACCAAAAGCAAACAGAAAAAAAAAATCAAGACAAACAAAAAGCCACAACAAAACTCATTCACAAAGAGCAGGCTACAATAGACCCAGTACTGCACACTTAGGAACAAAATAAAATGAGTATCTGGGAGTATAATGAATTTCAACTTTTCTTGATTCACTCATGTTTGATTCAGAAATTGAAGGTAATGATAAATACATAAGGAAATTGCTATGAGTTCTAGATTGGTAGATGATCCAGGTAAACCTATCAATAAGAATCATATCTACAAAACAAGAACCATGATCCATGGAAGAGATTCTGTGAACCTCTTGATATAATTGAAACATTGTGTGTATGTGCAGAGAAAGGGTAAATGTCCTATAGAGAAACAACAATGGTCCTCAGACTCATTCAACTGAGTTATCAAAAAAAAAAAGTTGTTGTTAGAAATCATAATTTCAATAAAACATCTTCATTTAGTTCAAAGTCCCAACCAAAAAACATGTTGGAGAAATGCAAGTCTTATTATAAAAACATTAATTAAATTATCCAGACTCTATGAATACAGTGTAAACCTATGATTCATTTTCTTTTTTCTGACACTGCAAAAAACACCAAATGCATTACTGCTTCAAAAGGCAAAGAATAATCCTGAATTTATCTTTTAAAAAGTGTGCAAATTCAAATTCTTCACTCAAAATCAATAATCTATATACACTAGCTCTCCTACCTTTAGTCACAGATCCTACTTTGTGGAATGCATGCACTTCCCTAGAGTCCAGAATTATGTAATTGTATCAAAACTAGCCAAAGTACCCAATACTTGGTGAAACTCTTTTATTTTAATCAGTTATTATAGCTCAACTGTAAAAAGATGTTAGGAGCTAAAATTTAGCAGCAAGCAAGTTCTCAAATGGAAATCAATGTGAACATTTGTATAATATTGTTATACAAGTTATTCTACAAATATAATATATACAAAACATATTATATAAATTATTATACAAATAATTATTTTACTTTTAACTTTGTAGTCAGGCTATAATCTTTGTTCAAAACTGTTAAAACAATAGTATCAGGTTTTCAAAGGAATGGGATTTTGAAATAATATATTCTTGTATAATTTATTGAATGAGCCACAACTATACTACACTAAATTCCAACTATATGTAATCCCTTTTATAATGAAAATGATGTCATTTCTGTACAAATGCAAAATAACCTTATCTCTCACATTCTATTCATAATTTTAATGACAGCATAATGTTATTAACATTATATCTTATAGGCAAAATACTGAAATTAAGACCATACTTCTAAATTATGATCCACTAAAGAATATGTATGTATATCTGTGCACATATACATACATCTCTAGATGCATGGGCATATGTACATATATGCCTATGTCTATATATTAATACATATAAACACACATATATAAATTTCAGATAGTATCAAATAGAATTATTTTTGAATTTGAATCCAAAGATTAAGCAAAACTCATATGTTTTGTTTATACCATAGGATTTTGGAAGGGATTTAACAATTAACAGTTTAATTTGACCTAAGATAAGCTATTATCACCTTAGATTTCTTCACTCTGTCTCTGTGTTTTTCAGAACAAACTTACAAATATAAAATAGTTACACTATAAAAAGTAGAGCTTACTGATTACACTGGGAACTTTTCTTTTTCCTTAATAAACATTATTGGGTAACTTGGTTAAAACTAGTTGGTTCTTTGAGTTATATTCATTCATCATATTTTTAAAACCATGTGTAGATATGTTTTAAGACCTAAAGTCGTGTCCTAAAACACAAAGGCGTAGAACAAATTTAATAGCACTATGAGATAGACTAATTCAAAATATCCTGCTATTGAATGTTACAAATGGAAATTTTACTCAAATTTAAATTGTCTTATCAACAGAGGGATCAAATCTTGCTCTAAACAAATTCTAAGCTTCAAGTGTTCACTATTCCATTAATTTGCTTACAACATTGATTACCTACTACGTACCGAAGAGGTACATGAAGAAGTCTGGCTCTTACACAGGAAAAACTCAAAAGCATGTGGGGAAGATAAATAATAAATATGTAATTACTAAAAGATGCGATAAGTACCACGGTAAAGGTGTGTACAACAGAGGTTGTGCTGCAATAGAAAGTTAAGGTCAATTTATGTTAACAACCAGTGCACACAAGATACTAAATGGAACAAATAAAATTAACACTGTCTTAAGGCAAGAGCACACATTTCAGGACTTTTAACAGACACATGAGATAAAGAAGGTATAGGAAAGCAAAGAACGTTTATTTCGTACATTAGTCTTTTAGTCCATTTGCTTTAGACAAGTAACTGAACTGTTTGGATGGGCTCCAAGAAAGCCTTCTTTTACAGTGGAAACTACTGTATTACAAACCACCGCATTCCATTCCACTTTACCATGAACATATTTTTTTTTCATTTAGATCCTTATTTGTTGGGATGTGAAGGAAGTTGTGAATCCCTACACAAATCATAAAGGTAAACACAATTCTGTGACAAATGACCACGGTAACTGTCGTTCACTTGTGGTCATTATGGGCTAAAGCACAAAAGGATGAAACATGATTTGATTGTTGAAAACAGAAACACAACCAGATTTTAAGTGACTCCTTTTTCTGAAAACCAGTTGACAGTTCTAATGCAGGGTATGGAACCCTAACAGCTTCTTACTTGAGTTCTTTTTGATGGCAACACGGTGAAGGTTTCAACAGGTGTGCAGTCCTATTTCCTTCTTGGGGTTGGGGGTAGGAGGACACTGGTCTGGGTGGGCATCTGACATGGAATAGACATGCCTGAAATCTCAGTAGGCATCAAAATGAAATTCTCCAGATATCAAAATGGCAAACCATTCCAGAATTCTTGCCTGGAGAATTCCAGGGACAGAGGAGCCTGGCGAGCTACAGTCCAGCAGGACGCACAGAGTCAGACAAGTCTGAGGACTGGGCACACACGTACCCATACGACAGCAGAACTGAAGGCACAGAAGGAAGCTCAGAGAGAAGGAGAAGAACAAGCAAGGATTGTTTCTGTAGTCACAAAGAATGGAATTCCTGCCTGACACTGCTTCGGTCATTTGGCTGCTCCCCAGATACATGAATACTTCTGAGAAACAGCGAGATCGCTATCTAGTGTGGGAAGTCAAAGGAAATTTCAGGGGGAGGGACAGATTCCCGTCAAGCCTCTGGCCATATCCAGGGCTTCCCTTTTAATGAGTTAATATAAACATCAAACCAAGTGCTGAATCAATGAATTCACCTACTTAATTTTGTAGTTAATTAGTGGAAGCGAGTCTAAAATGAAGTGCTTACCCTGCAGAATTGCCACACACACAAAATAGGCAACTCTAATGCGAAGAAGGACTTGGCAAGAAAGAGACAGGAGAAGAAAGGAATAAATTTGACAAGCATGATTTAAAAAAAAAGAAAATGACAGAGAAGGGCAAGAAGATGTAAAGAAAGGAAATAAGCTGGCCAGAATATCTGAGAAAAAGGAACAAGGGAAAGGCATTTCCAATCTCTCTGGCAAATGCAGTCTTGTTACCTGCAAATAGTTCTATGAAATGCCTTAGACTCTAGAAAGAGAGTGCTCAAAGGAATACTGCAGAGCATTTATATCCAGCTCCTCGTTTTACAGATACTGAAGGATACAAACAGGAAACTTGCTTAGAGTCCTGAGGCCAGGGGGTAGCAGCATCAGTCCTGGAAAAAGTTCTATTTGAAAACAGCATTCAACAGCGGGAAATGACCATTACCAAGATGCTGCTGGGGAAGCTGCAGAGATACAGTCTCACTTTCCCATTTTACCAAGATGCTGTTGGGGAAGATGCAGAGATACAGGCTCACTTTCCCGTTTTACCAAGATGCTGTTGGGGAGCTGCAGAGATACCGGTTCACTTTCCTGTTTTACTCAGAACCACTTGCTCCAGGTTTTTTCTAGAGCTCTAATATTTATATCTTATGGCACTGTTCTAGACTATTGAACTATTGAAGTTAACTGAAGTTAATGACAGATACAAGAGTCATTTGTCACAGACCAATGAACCCACACAGACACAGTAACTTATTTTGCCAACTATAATGAAATTAGCAGAATATTTTTAAAATACCATTTATTACCATAATCATTCACCTTTGAGAAGGTCATTTGGAACCTAATAAAATGACAAGAAATTTAAAAGAATAAAAGTCAGTTTTTAAATCACATCAACTTAATTTTGTGAGAAACTCACTACATTCGGCTTCTCTTTCACGTTTGTTCTTGCAAACTTCAGCATCACACCTGCCCATTTGGTGGATTCTCAGGAATCAATGTCATGTATAAGAATAATATGGAAATATGGCCAGGAGATGTGAAATGGTCAAACTTCTTTGTTATGCTCTTTGTAACTTTCATAGCACAGGAACTTGGGGGAAAAATAGCATCATAAACGTGGACCTTGGTCAAGCCTGGGAAAGCCATCATCCTGTGAACACTACAGAAAAATGGAAGCTAGTAGACCTCCACAGAATCCACGCCTGTCTCTGCCCACAGAAGCACATTGCTTCGACTTGGTACCTTCACATCCCTACTAAGCAAACAGCCATAGGAAACCTGAAGCTCTGATCTACTGCTCTTCAAACAACTGCTCTCTAAAGGAACTCTGCAGAAAACTCAGCAAAAGAGAATTCCTCTTATGTCAAAGAAAGACACTGTCAGATGGGGTCCTCTAACAGAAAAGGTTGCCTGTCCCCAAGTAGAATCTATGAGGCTCTTTATTAGGAAAATTAATGAAAAGCTAATTTAAAAAAAAGCACTGCTCTCTAAAATCTTGTTAGATCAGCAATTAGAAGCTTATAAAGGAAAAAAAAAATTTTTTTTCCAAAGGCAAAGCATATACTGAGCATGTCTTATAGGTAAGTCTTGAGGCGAATGCACAAAAGTGACAGCCAAAGGACCGACCTCAGAGAGCATTCAGTCTAGGTGAGAAAACAGATAGTAGGTGCACAGCGTGATCACCTGTACAGAGCGGGATATAGGGAACGAAAACAACGCACCCTAGCCAGAGGGACCAGAGATCAAATCGCCAACATCCCCTGGATCATAGAGAAAGCAAGAGAGTTCCAGAAAAACATCTACTTCTGCTTCATTGACTGTGCCAAAGCCTTAGCCTGTGTGGATCACAAAAAAGTATGTACAATTCTTAAACAGATGGGAATACTAGACCACTTTACTTGCCTCCTGAGAAAGCTGTATGCAGGTTAAGAAGCAACAGTTAGAACCAGACATGGAACAACGGACTGCTTCCAAATTGGGAAAGGAGTACATCAAGGCTGTATGTTGTCACCCTGCTTATTTAACTTATACGTAGAGTTCATCATGTGAAATGCCAGGCTGGATGAAACTCAAGCTGGAATCGAGATTGCTGGGAGAAATACTAATAACCTCAGGTATGCAGATGACACCACCCTTCTGGCAGAAACAAAGAGAAACTAAAGAGCCTCTTGATGAAAATGAAAGAGGAGAGGGAAAATCCTGGCTTAAAACTCAACATTAAAAACACAAAGATCATGGCATCCAGTCCCATAACTTCATGGCAAATAGATGGGGAAACAATGGAAACAGTGACATACTTTATTTTCTTGGGCTCCAAAATCACTGCAGATGGTGACTGCAGTCATGAAATTAAAAGATTCTTACTCTTTGGAAGAAAGCTATGACCAGCCTAGACAGCATATTACAAAAGAGAGACATTACTTTTCCAGCAAAGGTCCATCTGGTAAAGACTATGTTTTTTCTAGTACTCATATATGGATTGAGAGTTGGACCATAAAGAAAGCTGAGCTCCAAAGAATTGATGCTTTTGAACTGTGGTGTTGGAGAAGACTCTTGAGACTCCCTTAGATTTAAGGAGACCCATCCAGTCAATCCTAAAGGTAATCAGTCCTGAATTTTCATTGGAAGGACGGATGCTGAAGTTGAGGCTCGAATATTTTGGCCACCTGATGCAAAGAACTGACTCATTGGAAAAGACCCTGATGCTGGGAAAGACTGAAGGCAGGAGGAGAAGGGGACAACAGAGGATGAAATGGTTGGATGGCATCAATGACTAGATGGACATGAGTTTGAGCAAGCTCCAGGAGTTGGTGATGGTTAGGGAAGCCTGGCATGCTGCAGTCCATGGAGTGGCGAACAGTCAGACATGATTGAGTGACTGAACTGAACTGACCTGAACACCATAGCCAAGATACAAACTGAAATTGAGAGGAGAAAGAGTTGAGAAATAGAGTCCCTCTGGCACAATGCCAGGTTTTGGGGTCCAGCACTTATATCATAAGTGAGGCTTTAGTAGGAGAACCACACAGAAGCAGTGCCTTTGGAAGATAAACAACTGGTGATAAAGATAGACAGGACTGAGAAGGATAAATCAGGACATGATTATAGTTATCTGGGCCTGATAAGTGCTAAAAGCCGGTGTTAGGTTAGGAAACGGGCATATTCTACACAGAGTGTAAAATAAGAACCTAGTCTGTCTTGCCAGCCCTAAGGGACAGGAAGCAATGGTTCAGATATTATAAAACAGTGATTAGCCCAAGCCTCTTCCATTTGTTCTTTAAAAGGCCTTAGAGTGGGGGATAAGAAGCCGCAATTGATATTAAAATCACTTTATATTCTTTGAACAGAAGATATTGGGTCAAATACATGGGAGGCAATCAGGAGAATATTTCTCAGCTGTCAAACCATGCCCGGAATCCACAGTCTATTACCATGTACATAGTTCTTTCTCTTTTTATCTTGAGCCCTAGAGAAAAATAAATGACACATGTCTCTACAAGGCCCTTCAGAAGTCAGGTAGGAACTCAGGACACGGAGGTAAGGCTCTGGGGATCACGTGCGTATGTGTGTACACGGGCACTAAGTGAGCAAGCATTTGTGTCCATAGCTCCTGCCAGGACAGTGTTGTGCCTGCTTTTCCTGTTCCTGCAGGGCTTGTCTCATAAGCAAAAGGAAGGGAGGTATGCTGAAGGAGTAAGAAAACTGATTTGGGGCATTGCCTCCGATCTGGCCTGATGCCCAGATGAGCTGAGAATAGCAATTTTGTTGGGTAGCTTCTTGGGAACGATAGCAAAATCAGTGTCTCAGAGCTATGTCCCCTTCTGCCTCTCCCACGTACCATCCTCGTGGGGAAGACTAAAGAGTCTTAGGAACCACTGAGGAAAGGGCCAAGTGTTCCTTTTCTATCTACGGGAGATGTCTTCTCATTGTTACAGCTGAGTAAAGAAATGCATGGCACAGCCTCATGCAGCCAAGCTTGCGATTATTAGTATCACTGCATCTTAAGGAAGAGGGCCTGCCAACCCCTAACATCTGCAATTGAAAGTTCAGTTGCCAGGAGACGACTGAGAGATGAAAAGTTTCTTCACTTTCCCCAACATATGACAAACAAGAAGCCCTCCTAAAACACCTCTTTAGGTTTATGTGTGATGACCTTGAATGGTTATAATTAAAATAAATGGGGAAGGTAAAGCTTGACTTTTACATCTAGAGTTGTGGTGGGGCAGCTGCCCTGGGTTAAACTAGAGGCTGAAAAATACTATAATAGATTGCCAAAATGGAGACTACCTAAGAAAAGAAGAGGAGGGGAAGGCAGAGCAAATAAAAAGCAAATGAAGTTACAGGAAAGCTGTACTATGGCACTTCAATTTCTTGAAACTTAAAAAAACAAATTTAAGGTTCTCTTGTTTTTGTTTTTAGTTCAGTAATCTCCTGTAAGAGGCAGCACAGAAAAGCACAGAAACTGCAGGGTTGACCCGAAGTTCAAAAGAAAACTGCTATTTATCAGTCCTGAGATTTGAGGAAGTCATTAAGCCTCTCCACATTTTCCATTCTTCATACTAAAAAATGCACTTATTTGCTTGTGGATTCAATGTTGTTACAAAGCTAAAGCATATGGAATAGCACCTACACATAGTAATTTATCAATAAATGTTCCCTATTATTGGTTTCTTTTTAACCATTGGATGCTTCAGAACTGTGGTGCTGGAGAAGACTCTTGAGAGTCCCTTGGACTTCAGGGAGATCAAACCAGTCAATCCTAAAGGAAATCAATCCTGTATATTCATTGGAAGGGCTGAAGCTCAAGCTGACGCTCCAACACTTTGGCCACCTGATATGAAGTATTGACTCATTAGAAAAGACCCTGATGCTGAGAAAGACTGAAGGCAGGAGGAGAACAGGATGACAGAGGATGAGATGGTTGGATGGTATCACTGACTCAATGGACATGAGTCTGAGCAAGCGCCGGAAGATGGTGAAGGACAGGGAAGCTTGGCTTGCTTCAGTCCATCGGTTTGCAAAGAACTGGACACAACTGAATGACTTAATAGTAACAACAAATTATTGGTTCCTGATACTATTGTTATTATTGTTGAAATTTTGTAAGGCTGTGAGATAAAATATGTAAAATAAACTACTACTACCATATAACAGGCAATCAAAAATGCCCATCTTCTTTTAACTTTCTAGGCACAGCCTCTTCCATCAGTAATTTTCTCCATGAGAAGCATATGAACATGGTTTGAGTTTCAAATCATTGCATGATAGAAGAAAGTCACTGCATAAGTATGAATATAGTACCTATACTATGCACTAATCTAGCTACAGAGTGTGAAGACTACGAAAGAGATTGTTCCCAGTCCTAGAACTTCTGAGCAGTCCTCTGCTTTGAACAGGACTTCTCACGTATTCAAAACCCAGACACTTATTTCCTCTACCTCACCCATTAAGAAGCAAAGGATACTGTGTCATATTACCTGAGTCACCATCCCTGGGTGGGCAAAATGGAGAATTTGGGAATGGATGGCGTGACTGCTGAGATCTTTGCAGTGGCAAATTCAGTGAAATCAAAGCTGGATAGAAGCACACCCATGGCTGGTGCAATTGACCAGGAGCATGGGTATTTGAAATCACTTAAAACCTCTACCAATAGAGTGAAGAGGATTCTTTTGTTTTTGCTTTTGTTTCCTCACTTGCAAAAAAGCCTGTAAATTCCCTTTCAAAAGCAAGGACTTGTTCCTAAGAGATGAGAGAAGCAATGCAAAAGTAGCATGAATGCTGATGAAGTTGTTTCTCTGAAAAATTGATAGCTACAGCCAGATGATTGCTGGAAGAACGGAACTCCTTGGTTGGTTATTAAACCTTCAATACCTATATACAACATAGCATTACAGAGAAGTAGAAACAAAATTAATCCTTGTAGCAAGTTACAGTGTGAAACAAAAGAGCCTGCTCACAACCATTGTGAAAGTGAAAGGGAAGTTGCTCAGTCACATCTGACTCTTTACGACCCCATGGAAGAATACAGAAGTGGGGTTGCCATTTCCTTCTCCAGGAGATCTTCCCGACCCAGGGACTGAACCCAGGTCTCCCGCATTGTAGGCAGACGCTTTACCATCTGAACCACCAGGGAAGTCCTATGCAACCATTAGACCTATGGTTATTTGTAATTATCTCTCCAGCTGCAAATTCCTCTTGTCTCTCAAGAGCCCCTAAATTCCATCTAGGGATGTATCTGACCCTCAATTCCATTCTCTTCAAGGACGTGATTGGTCCATGAGTGAGCATATGACCTAAATTAGTCTAATCTCAGGATGCTTTCTGGGAATAATGGGATAAGAGTGTGAATCTTTTTTTTTTTTTTTCGGTGGAGGGATGAGGGAGTGCAAACCCAATAGCCTGAGGATGAAAATAGTCCATGTAAGAATACTGAGCCAAGAGAATTACAGAGAAAATAGAGCAAGAATTCCCATGACGTTGTTAACATCTGGATCAAGTCATAACTGAACTCCATGCACTGCAGACCTTTTCAGTTGCATATGTCAGTAAATTCTCTGTTTTTGCTTAATCTGGTTAGATCTTTTAGCTTTTTCCAATGTAAGACATCACAGCTGATACAAGACATCAGTTTCACAAGAAAACTCTAACATGGTTGAATTTAAATTTTTGATCTAGAATGAATGCAACAAAAATCTATTTCAATGATCCTATCCTTCTTTCAAATTGTAGAGTTAAACCAAATATATCAGGAATTTACCATTCCAAATTCACAAATTCATCTTCCAGCATTATTTTTCCTTTTTTTTCATTAAGCAATCTGCCCTTAACTATTTTTAATTTTGTTCTGCCTTGAGGCACATACCTAGTGATTATTTCATAATATTGTTGCATGAAAACACCTCTTACATTTTTACAAATAATAGCTTGAGTGTTTTCTACATGCAAGCATTCTGCTAAAAGCTTCACATGCATTATTTCAATTATAATTCACCACAACTCTGTACTATATTTATTCTCATGCTGCACATGAAAATGTGAGGTTCAAAGGGGTAAGTAAATTGGCCAAAACCACAGATCTAAGCAGGGACAGGTCTCTAGTCAATCTGGTTCCTGTGTCTATGCTGTCAAATTATCCATCTTATAGAATCAGTGGCCAGTCTAAATAAGAGACATGCACAGTACCTGGTATACAACATTCAGCATTTGGCAGCTACTACTAATGGGGCTATTGAATATGAATATTCACTGGAAGGACTGATGCTTAAGCTGAAGTTCCAATACTTTGGCCACCTGATTAGAAGAGCCGAGCCTTAGAAAAGACCCTGATGCTGGGAAAGATTGAAGGCAAAAGGACAAGGGAACAACAGAGGATGAGATGGTTAGATAGCACCACCGACTCAGTGGACACGAATCTGAGCAAACTCTAGGAGATGGTGAAGGACAAAGGAGCCTGATAGGCTGTAGTCCATCCAATCAT
This sequence comes from Capra hircus, assembly GCF_001704415.2. Classification (NCBI taxonomy): domain Eukaryota; kingdom Metazoa; phylum Chordata; class Mammalia; order Artiodactyla; family Bovidae; genus Capra; species Capra hircus. Next base: position 12,417,142 of record NC_030822.1, on the reverse strand, counting down.
AAAGAGTCAGACATGACTTAGTGACTGAACAACAAGAGCAAATGGGGCTATGCTTTGGGACATAAAATTTGATTCTAAAATTTCTAGTATATGAATCTCCCCCCAAAGCAAAAAGTCCCTCTTTAATTAACAATACAAAGTCTCTGCTGAATCAGGGCTTCCCTGGTGGCACAGTGGTAAAGAATCTGCCTGCTAAGCAGGAGAAACAGGTTCCATCTCTGGGTTGATAAGATGGGAAGATCCTCTGGAGAAGGAAATGGCAACCCACTCCAATATTCTTGCCTGGGAAATTCCATGGACAGAGGAGCCTGGTAGGCTACAGTCCATGGGGTTGCAAAGAGTCAGACACAGCTTAGCAATTAAACAATAACAACGCTAATGACTCATTTAGCCCTGAAATACCCATTATCTCTTTCAGGTGAGTATCTGGGCATATGTGCTGGGAAGTCTAGAGACAACTTTGATGCCAGTTGTAGGGAAAAGAGAGGGGACCTCTGGGTGTCAGAACCCACTGGCTGCCTCCAACCTGTCTGTGATGCTCAAAACCTTTCATGTGTCCTTTCTACAAACACCTAGATGTGTTGTGTTTCATCCCGGCCCACACTGAAAGGCCCAGAGCTGCCTTACAATGAACAGTAGACAGAGAAGGATGAGACTGAGAGCTTTAATACAGACAGAGCCTCTGTCCCTTCTTGGCTGCAGCCAACAGCAGCAGGGTTGGACCTGAAGTGATGGCGCGGTGCCGGCAAAGCACTTTGGCACATGCCGGGATATGAAAGGCTCTAATGAGACCCGTTTCACAATTCACTGGCCACGTGCACTCAGCAGGCAAAGGTTTCTTCTGAACGTCCCCACAATATATCCTCCGGCCCAGGTCTGCAATGGGTCCCCCATCACCCACGAAACCAGATCTCTCACTGCCCCCTCACGTCTCTTTCTTTGGCAATAAAAATCAGCTCAAGGAGAGGCAGCAGCCTTCCTTGAAAGAGACAGGAGGCATTTGCAAGGCAGAGCTCTCTCTCTCTCAGGGTCTACAGGAACCTTCCTGAGACCTGCAATGCATGCTAATCCTTCTCCAGTTAAGAGAGTGGGCTCTGTCATAGGAAAGTCATTGTTCTTTCTAATTGTCAGAGACTGCTGCTCTGCACTTGCCTGCAGCGATCCGATTAACACATCCCCACAACACCAACCCTTATAATATGTTTTGTGTCCTACCAACAAGGGAAAGCCCCAACCCTGCTTCCAACCTCAGCTTCCATCTAATTAGGTCTTTAATAGGTAAACACAAGTGGGAATACAGAAAGCCAGAGAGGAAGCTCTATGTCTGACTCACTTTCTGCCTAAAAGTGACTCCTGGACTTGGAATATTTTTGTGGCTAATAAGGAAAGAGCTGAGAAGGTGAGAGAAAAAAAAGAAAAGACAGATGAACGGGAAATAAGGATGGAAAGATAAGGGCTAAGCATTCAGGGAGGCAGGGAAGGATAGGGGGAGGATGAGAAGGAGAAGGAAACCCTGTTTGTGGCTTTGGGGAACTGAAAAACACGTAACTTCTGCTGGAAACAATTGCCATGGCAACGTTCAAACAATACAGAGAAAGCCTCCCTAGTTCCATCCTTGCCTTCCTGAACAGCACTGTGTAGACGTTAACTCTTTTAGGATAGCTCCTGACTTTCTGCCTTTTCAGTTAGAAGAAATCACAGTCCCCCAATCACTCCCCATAATGCATTTGAATTCGTTCACCACACCCAGGCTCTGGTCCCTGTCCAGGAACCTGCTTCTCTCTAGAGATCCACTAACTATACTCAGCCTTCTCTCTGCCCAGGTTACAACAGCACTGAAGCCAGGCTCAGAACAGAGCCATCTCTCTCTCTGTGTATCTCCCTCCTTTCCTCCCTCCCTCCCTTTCTCTCCCTCCTTCTCCTAAGGTTGTAAAAATCAGCACATTCTGAGATCAGCTCACATTCAACCTTAAACCATCCTAGAGAAGCATAATTTTTACATTTTCAAATGCCATGCACCTTAAACAATGAAACTCTTAGTTACTGAACTTTCCAACATCATTATCAAATCAGTGGTTAAAGAAAACCAAGCTATTGTCTTGAGAATGAGTTCCTTAATACTATGATTCATAGCCTCAAAAAAAACAAAACAAAACAAAAAAAAAAGCTATATGGACCATAGGATATTTATTAAAACATTGCAAATAAATCAAATGACTTGTTCTAGACAGGACCACATCGAGGACAGCAGTAATCAACCTTAGAGACAAAAAATAAGTACTCTTTGTTAAATCTATGAAACTTACCCACTATCCCTGATACCTATCTTATCAACAAATAATATATATAATGGAACGGCTAGATTCCCTTATATTCCCCCCAATGACTTGGTGAAAATTGATGGAATAAAACACATAGACCCTTCCCAAGCAAACAGGGTTGTCTCAGAGGTTTGCACTTTAGCAGAAGCAAGTATGCATTTGCTATTATTTAGTGGAGCCAATGCTGAGCTTGCTCTCTCATTTACTATGGCTATTATTAGTGATTACTATTAGTATTATGAAAGATAATAATAGCAGCCCCTAAGCTGGGAAGAAAACATCTAAAACTAGAAGAAAAACATGGAAAATATCCTGAAAGAAAAGCATATGTTCCAATTCAACATATTTAAGACATTTGTATTCAAAGATTGAAGAATAAAACTAAACCATAATTAAATGGGTCTTACCATTTAGCATTTTCATTTAACTTCAGTGTCTTCTGCTGTTTCTTATGAAAGAAAGGAGGAAGACTCCTTCTAAAGCATGAAACCAGAGCATCTCCTGTAAATATATACCTGGCTCCATAAAACCAGGTATTTGCATGTTGCAAAAAGTGACTGCAGCTCACCAAAGTTTTAATCCAGACACTTTTAGTAAGGAGAATATCTTCTTTTATTCTCTCATTGCATAAGCCCTTATTTTGGGCATGACCCAAAATTAAAAGTCATGATTCTTTCCAATAGTCATTGCTGACTAAGAAGGTCCCCTTCATACAACTGTGCAGCTCCTGCAATGCCCAGCTACAAGTTGCACCTTCACTTTTGGGAACAATATTCTTTGCAAACAATGCCATTAAGGAGTATGCATAGCCAAACCTGCACTGAGCCTATTAGCACCTCTAAATTAGAGCATAGGATTAGCACCAAAATATATTTCCAGAACTATCTGAAAGACTTGAAGTCTCAAAGACTACTCTTATCAATATTTCAAAAAGCCAATTAGAAATCATGCATGTATTCCTATAATGGTGTAAGGTCTTTTGCAAAACATCTTTTGGCTCAGTTTATATCAACTCAAGGTCACAGTGTTCAATCAGCACATTACAAGAATGGTGACGGGCATGCATATGTCTGTAATTAGGAAAGTGGAGGAACAAGTTGCAAAGCATTTACTGGGCAAAATTAAGTTTCAAAACATGGATCCTTAGAGGAAAAAGAATGAAAAGCTGATCTTAGTGGGAAAAATATTGGGAAAATAATGGCCTGTACCAGACTGAATTCAAGGAAGCTCTTCACTTGAAGGATGTGTTAGATCAGTCCACTCCTTGGATGACTCTACCAAAATACATTTGAATACTCTAGTGAGCTAAATTAACTAGATGTGGGAGAGGACAAGCAGGTAACATGCTGTTCTTTTCCTAAAAGAAGCCACAATCTAGCAGGTTTCAGCCAAGTAGACATTAATATAAGAATAATCACAGCTATCACAGCTCTATGAACAAAATGCTGGTGTAACAGAGACAAGAGGATTCCGTGGGTCTAGGAGAGCTGGGAAAGATTTTCCCAGAGGAAGTAACCGGTACTGAAATTTGACCTGTGAAGAGTAGATCCTAGGCAAACGGAGTAGCTTTCATAAATTTGGAGCCAAAAACTCACCTGGGATATCTCCAGAGAAATCAAGCATTCAGTATGGCAGGGAGACCAGGTGGTACAGCGGGAAAGAATCCGTCGGCAAATGCAGGAGACACAAGATATGCAGGTCTGATCCCTGGGTCAGGAAGATTCCCTGGAGTAGGAAATGTCAACCCACTCCAATATTCTTGCCTGGATAATTCCACGGAGAGGAGCCTAGCAGGCTACAGTCCCCGGGGTCATAAAGAGTCAGACATGACTGGGCGTACAACCATGCGCCTCTGGTATGGCAGCCAGATGAGAGGAATAAACAGGCTGGTCAGAGTGTGTATCATTAGAAGAATCTGAATTTTATTCTATGTTCATAGAATATAGAGGAGGGAATGCTCAGCTTTATTTCTTAGTAAGGTCCCTCTGAAGGAAATATGAATGATGGACCATATTAAAGAAAAGTTAGCATCAGAAATATTAGTTAGGAAGGTATCTAGGAAAGAAGCAATAAACACTGGACTGAGGGATAGAAAAGCTGAGTTTGAGACAGTGAGTAAATGGATGAATAATTTGATTAGTGTTTAAAGAGATATTGATATGAAACTGAAAATATATAGGCTTCTGGAGAGAAAGTAATCAAGTACAGTAAGTGTATTAGGTTTGAGAGGCCTACAGAAGTCCAGGTAAGAAAGTGAGATCTTGCTGGCCCTGGATATTTAGGACTTGTCAGATTACACAAGGTGGTTGAGGCCAAAGATTTGAGCATCATCTCTCCAAACAAGCCCAGCAGACATCTCAGAGATGCAAAGAGACTCGGAATAGAACTGATTCATAGAAGAGGCTTTCCACATTTCAGGAGAGAGCAGGAGGACAGGAGGAGGATAAAGTGAAATGAATAAAGGAGGTGATACCAAACAGCAGATCAACCCCACAGGAAGAGTTTCAGAAAGCTAGTGGCACCAATGGTACTAAGTGCTACAGAGATCAAACATCACAAGGACTGAGATCAGGTGATGGGGGGAGGTTGCCCACAAATAGGAGTCCACCAGAGTTGTAGGATGCCGTTAACAAAACTCCGAACTTATTATTAGCATTGACCTTATTTTTCGCACGATCGTGAATTTCCAGATGATCTCATAGCATTTTGCAACAAAGTCTTTCTGTCCAGCAGTTCTGTTGAGTGAGTTAGGACAATTTTTACCCAAGTCTTTCTTAGAAGTTATCTCTTTCTCAGGTAGGGGCACACTTGGGTATTAAAAACAGACTGACCAAAAGATAGATGCAAGGTATTCATAATCTAACATTTGATTACAACCTTTGTTTCAGCAAACAGGAAAACTAGAGATCTGAGTCCCAATTAAGATATTCAGTTTGCGTATCAGGATAGAGGACAGTGAGCTGCCATGCTTATTTGTTACCAAGGCAACATGTTTGCATTTACTGATTCTGATCCTGTTCCTAAAGTCCTGAAAGATGGAGCCCCTACCTCCAGCTCTATCACTTAGTTGTTGGATAAGCTTAGACCAATTACTTATCTTCTTTATATTTCAGTTCCCTAAGTGAGAACTTTGGAGAAAAATGTTATATTATCACCATAGTGCCTGGTACATATCAAATGCTCAATAAATGGTAGTTACTACCATAATTATAAAATTATGCCCATAACCTCAGAAGTGTTGAAAGCACCCACAAGCATAAAAAGCTGTCATCGGCTTATGCCTAAGTTGAAATAAGTTTGTTAATCTTACATAAATTGTTCATTATTTTTAAACTTCACTATGAATCTGACATTGGAAAATATTATCAAAAATAACATTATCCACTTTGAGAGCAAAGTTGCAAAAGATCCTCATTTACATACTCAGTAAAGGTAAGGCAAAACACTCACAGACTTTCAGTTAAATGTTCCCATTTCTGTGGAAAATAACCAAAGAATTCAATGAGAAGAAAGAAAGTGAGCTAGCATTTATTGTGTACTAATCATGTGCCAAACATTTAGACATCTTAATTAGTGCTCCCAAAATAACTGCCAGAAAAATGATCTCCATTTTTATATTTGAGCAAAATTGAGACATAGCAAGATTAACTTTCCTACTCAGGATCTTCCAGCTAACAAGGAGTGAAAAATATTTGAGATCCAGTGTTTGCCTACTCCAAATTTATTCTATTTCCCTTCACATGCTCTAGATGCCTTCTTTACCTTTTTACTCTACATATCTGTCACTGTGACATTAATTCTGCCTTTCTCACAGAATACAATGCTGTTCTCCACGTTTTGACAAGCTGGGATCAGAGATTTTATATGTTTTCAACTCCTAGGAATCTTGAATTTCTTGGTAGTCAGTTATGAATTCAAAATCCTAAAGTCTTAGTGCTTAAGAGATTCTTAGTTTTTAACTGTTATTTAACAGGAAAGAATATAAGACCAACCTAAGAGAGATGAGGTGATTTTATCAACTGTTAACAGTCCATTATTGACAGCACTAAGATTAAGAAAAATACACTGTATCACATAGCTTTCAGATCTCAGCTTTTCCAACAGAAAGAAACCACTCAAAGGGTGCTTAAAATCTCTGTGTATGCGCAGGTATGAAAACACACATAAACACAGAGCCATTACACTCACTGATATTTCTCATTAAGCTTCCACAGATTCCTACAGACCAGGCTTCTTATGCGCATACACCTGCATTTGAGTTCTTTGGAGGTGATTCTCTTCAGTTCAGTTCAGTTCAGTTCAGTTCAGTTCAGTTGCTCAGTCGTGTCCGACTCTTTGCGACCCCATGAGTTCAATTAGACATTCAAGGAATATCTACTGCAGGCACACCAGGTGTCAGACCCTCTTCTGAGGTGCTAAGGACACACCAAAGAACACATAAAATCCTTGCCCTCAGAGAGTGTTACAAGCACACTCTTTCTGCCACAAGACCTGCCCAATCGAGTTTCAACTGCCAAATTTACATTTCTCCAGAGAAATCATTTTGAAGAAATAAGAAATAGACTCTTGATCCCTTGGAATCATCTTCTAACACACTGTTCATAAGCTATTATTTTGTAAGCCTATATTATAAAATACTTGACAATCTAAAGTTTACATGGACAGTTTTCATGGACAGATAGTACATTTTCCACAATTCATAAAGTATGCTGTAATCTTTCTTAAAGAAATGGCATTCACTAAAGCACTTTCAAATATGTTTTAAAAGTCTAGGACCTTACCAAAAACAGTGAAATCTATCTGTGTTACTCTAACCTTGTCTATAAATCTTTCATTTTTTAATCTATATCAACAAGAATTTATATGAACAGCTTCCCTCAAACAAGATCCTATTGGTTTTTTGCAAACTGTATGCTACCTAAAGTAAAATCAGAGATGCTCAGTTTAAATGTGCATTTATATGCGTTCCCAAACAAGATTTTAAAATTTAAAAATAAATAAATAAATAAATAAATAAATAAATAAAGAAATTTAAGCTAAAAAAATAAATAAATAAATGTGCATTTATTGAACACATTGTACATGGCATATGACAGTCTGATTCTATCTTCATATCAGTCAGCCCCAAGAGGTTGTTGTTTTTACCTCTCTTTTACAGATAAGCAGACAAGCTCAGAGAGGTTAATGGCTCACATAACACTTGAGACCCAGTGGAAACCTGAGTATTCAAATCAAGATGCTAGAGTCTGAGTTTACTCAATTTCTCAGTCAGCTGTAAGAAGCACACCAAAAAGTCAAGTTAACAAAATGGTAAGAACGTTCACAAATGATTTCCATCTCCTTTTAAGATCAGTGAAAACAGTTAACTTTGGGATGCTTTTCCGAAGCCAACATAGAATTCAAATTGCTTTCCTAATTGCAAAGAAGCAGTACAAACATCCAAGGGGCAACTCCTCAGCCTGACTGTCTCATCCGCAGCTGAGACATCAAGAATACTAATAATTAAAACAGTAGGATTCTTTTTCCCTCAGTGGGAGAACAGGTTTCCAGAAGCATATTGAGGAAATGGACAGAACTTTTGGCTGCTGATGTAGAGAATGAAATGATAAACTGTAACCCTGACTGACAGTCTCAGAAAACTACTGGTGAGTTGGTGTTGGAAGATTTGCATGCGCAAACAGTTAAGACATATATGTCCACGTGAAATCTTGTCCCCATAGAGTCTAGTGAGTCTTCATCCTTTTACAAAGTGAAGATATATAACTAACATAGGGGATTCATTATAACTAGGAAGACCATGAATCCAAATTGTGGACTTGGGTATCTTAACATTGCTGCTAAGCTGCTAGCTAGCTTTAGTCATGCCCGACTCTGAGACCCCATAGACGGCAGCCCACCAGGCTCCCCCGTCCCTGGGATTCTCTAGGCAAGAATACTGGAGTGGGTTGCAGTTTCCTTCTCCAATATCTTAATATCAGTAATAAATTTTAAACCATCTAATTTAATCATATCATTGCCAAGAAATCTGCCTTTACTTTATGCATTCCACATCCAGATAATGTAATATGTAGCCAAAATTATACCATTAATATAGAACTATCTTCTGCAACTTTTAGACCAAAAGAACATAGACCACAAAATAGCAATATTTTCCCCTAAAAGCTCATTTAAGTCTTACTTTTGCTGAGACTTATTTTTCTAAGAAAATCTTGATTTTCAATCTCCAGCTTGAAGCAATATTTCATATCTAAAACGATATATCACAAAAACTCTCTCCTTATAAGACCTCAAAAGAAGAATCCGGCAACTACTGTAGGGTAAGTTGCACATTTGCTGGTTCTTAAGTGTAGCCATCAGAACTTGTAAAGTGCTTGGCCAGCCTGTATTCATTCCCAGGAAGTTAATCCAAATTAATCCAAGAAAAACCATAACAAACAGCTCTCCTTAGAGAGCCTATTAGGCTGGGGCTTTGCATACCATTACTTTAAATTCACACGACCATTCTAATTTGTTGAAGTCCCATTTGTTAATATTATTCCCATCCCACAGTTGAGAACACTGAAGGCCAGGGAAATTCAAGGTATTGCCTGAAGCTCATAGCTGTTAAATTAGAGAAGGAAGGCATTTGAAAAGGTAACTTGAAACCCTGCAAAACTTGGCAGCTTTTGGGCCTGTGGTCTTCAACAAATTCCAGTATACAGTTACCCTGCTCACAAATGTCACTCAGAGGGTACCAACTTCAGTCCTGAAAGAAGCTCATGAACTAAGTTTCCAGATCTACAGTTGGCCACAGTTCTTTCATCAGTCCATGAGCAAGTTGCCTAAAATACAGAGCCAACTCTGATTGCCAAACCAGAGGAACTAAACCCCAGTCTGGGCAATGCATGTCCTGAAATGTTGTACTGGTGACATGATTCACCAGCCTGAAAAAGGATGACATCCTTAGATGTTCCATCATCTCCAGATTTGAAGAACAGCTTCAAGCGGAGGTGGGTGGGAGGACACATTCCAGCCCACGATGTTAAACACATTCATATTTTCTCTCCCTATTCCCCATCCCCTTCGCCCTCTTTCTCAGTAAAGTTTGCATGTGGGTGTCAATGTGGAGAGGGGGTGACAATGTGAAGGAGAGGGATGCATGTTGAATCAGAGGAGCAATGAAGAAATTTTGATGTCAAGAAAGAAGGAGAGAAAAAAAGAAAGAAGGCAGGGAGGGAGGAAAGAAAGAAAGATAAAATGACAGACAGAAAGGAAGAAATAAAGAAAGGAAGATAGAAACATCCCCTTTCCTGATTGGCTGATTGCATGGCTGGGTTTCCCGTGTGAATCCCAGAGCTGGGCTACGCAACAAAAATCCTCAGAGTACACTTTTTTTCTTGTTCTTTTTTCTTTTTTATCAGTTGTGCTAAGTTGCAACTGAGTAGGAACTTGACAAAACTGGTGTCAATCTATGACCACCACTGATGACTTAACAGTGGTCATGTAAAAACAAAATAAACATGCAAAAAATGTCTGCAAGGAATAAAATATGCAGAAACCTATATGGATGTCAGGGGGGTGGGGGGACAAACACAGTCCTGTAAGATTATTTTCATAGGTCAGTAAATGTAGTGCCTAAGCTCTGTCCCAACTGGAAACATGTGCCCAGAAAAACAAATTAGAGAAGTGCTCAGCTGTAGGCTAGTTTAGTTAGGGGTAATGAAAAGGATAAGAAGAGATGATGTGAGTGAAAGCACAGACTCAGAGGCTTTTAGCAGGGAGTTTCTGGTTTCCATTATCATTCTCTCATATAAATCTAACTTCACAGTTCTTTAATGACTCTCCAGGGACCACCACTCACTGGAATAAATGTGCCCAACACCAAAAAGGACCCAGAACTGCTGCCTTTCATCTCCTTTAGGATATGCCAGCAATGTGGATCTTTTTTTTTTTTTTTCTTTTCAAACAGTATTAAGGGGAGGGTTATCTAAGTTCTTCTATTAACTGAAAAAAAAAAAAAAAAAGACTGAACGCTAGAAATGGACTGCCCTTGAGGTCTGGAATGTAAGGAGTTTACTGCAAGCTCTCGGAATAAGTACCTTCCTTGACCCTTCTAGATAAACACGGTAGCTTTGGGGAGAGAAGTCATTCCTTCCAAGTATGACTGGTTCCTGTCCAGTTTGGATCCTAAACTGACTTTCACCAGCTCTTATGGGAGTCATCTGTCACCTATGATCTGGCCATTCACCAAAGAGTTATGGCTTTCCCAGGCCTCAGTTTCCCTTTTTATTGGCATGAGATCTCTGGGGAGTCTTCTGGTTCTAAAGTTATATGAGTCTATGATTCTGATAGAAGGCCCTGGAGAGAAAAACCAGAAGACTGACAGGCAGAGTTCTTGTTATAAAATAAAACTAAAGAAAAGCCAGCTTTCTGACCCTGGCAGCGATGGGGGACGGAAGAGATGAAAAGGGAGATCTCCAGACCCTCAGGCTCTCTAAGCATTTTCAACCTTTAAAAAAAATTTCCTTCAATGGCCTCTTTCCCCCAAGACAAAGCTGGCAGAGGAGAAGCAGTGATGCTCAACCCTCAGACCTTTATCTAAGTTGCCACAGGACACTAAATTTCTGCCTCTTTCTAAAAACAGCCCTGACCTGATCATAATGGGAAGGCTTCTGGCAAAACTGAAGGCAACTAACTGTCCCCAGGCACCTTCATGGACGGCCTCTCTGTTACTCACAGAAGTGGTTAGAGGGGGTGGGGTTGAAGGGGGTGATTCTCTCATTCCTAGCACTGGGGAGCATCTAGGTACCTTCCAGCTTGTGTGTGCAAGAGAGATGTGCAGGCAGCCAGCCGCTGCTCTCCATCACTTCCTCCCCCATCCCACTCCCCCTCCCTCCACCCACCCACCGGACAGAAGCCATCCTTCATCTGCTGGGTTTATTATCATATATTTGTGTTAATACATTCTGTTGATCTGCGATGTCAGGTTGGATAATGAAATTTAAATTGTGTCCCTTCGATTTCCAATGGCTAAACATCTGTGAATCTAACTCTGGAGCTGCCAGGCAACTTAAACGCATTCTTGAGTGTCAATCACACAGCACAAGGCACCCCACACTGCAGCGGCTTTCCTGGGGATTTTTTTTTTTTTTCCTGATGAACATTTGCAAAGGCATTTGCCCGGTTGCAGACAACCTGCATCATTGTAGCAAACCAGCTTATCAGTGAGCACAGCCCAATGGAGCAAACGTGTGGGCCACCTTCTCCCTATTTTCTGGCCTCCCACAGCCAGGTCTTTAGAAACCACACTCAGGGGGTGAAGGGATAAAGGGATCAGGGATGCTAAATTCATGGCCATTTTCTTCACCAATAAATAAGAAAAAAAAGGTTCACTCACTGTATTTCAGACTGATCACAGCAACATCCGGATGGATATCCAGGTGGTTAAGAACAAGCGGAAAAACGCATGATCTTGACACCAAAAAGAAAAAAAAAATGGGGGGTAGAGGGGAGAAAGGAGGTTGATGAAGAAAAATCCAACTGCAATTATCCGTCAATTTTAGTCAACATAGGCACAAATCCAACTGTCCTCTGCTGGCTTTTCTCCCCCAATCAATGCCTCATTCTGCCGCGGTCAACTTTTCTTCTCCGAAATTTCTTTGCAGATGTATTATTAATTCCCTTTCCTCTTGTGGGAAATTCAAAAAGAAAACACCACCATATCAAGTCTTTACTTTCCTAAAAAAGCCCCAAACTTTTCATTCCAAAAATATTTTCTTGGCTTACTTTCTCCTTTATAGAAAAAAAAAAAAAAAAAAAAAGCACATACTTTTCTTTGTGAATCCACGGTTCTCCATTTCCAATCATCCTTTTGGGGAGGGGGGGGGTCGCTGTTTTTATGGTTAATTATTTATGTCAGAATACATCAACCCCCGCGGGTCTGACACTGGTTTATTTCATTTTTCAATGCTCCCTGTGTGCACATATACACATGTGTGTTAAGATCCAGGTCTCACAAGAAAAAGCTTCATTCTTCCTTCTGTCTTGCACAATCAGTTTATCCACTGCGTTCGGTTCCAAGAGATAGCTGCGTCCCGCATCCTTCATTTTTGCAACGCACCCAACCGCCACCGCCACCAAAAAAAAAAAAAAAAAAAAGTCTCGTTTTACATCGCCGATTCCTCTCCCCAGCCCCCACCTCGAAGAAGAAATTGGGGCTCAACTCCCCCCACTCGCCACCCTTCCGGCCGGCCCCGTCTCCAAAGATCTGATTAGATTTCTCATCACAACCCAGTGCGCAATTGGATTTTTGATTTCAGCCACCCGGCCAGCCACCTTCCCCTCTCCCTCCAAACTCTCTGTTATATCCTGTCTCCTTCCCTCCACCGCCTCTGCAATTTCATAATCTCACGTTAAATGGAGTGCGGGGGGCGGGGGCGGGGGTAGGGGCGGAGGTAGTGGAGGAAAATTTCAAGGCTCCGTCAGCTGTCAAGAAGAAACCCATTCCTTCCCCCAGCTACTTCGTCGTCTTCTTTTTTTTAAAGGCTCAGGGTGGCTTGCGCTTCCTCTGTCCCCGCCCCCACCCCCGGCACCCGGTCCAGATTCTCCAGGTGTAGCAGAACTCCACGGTCAGGGCTGGGATCACGGGGGAGACGCGTGACGCGGTCCCTCGCCGGTGGCCCCTGCCAGCCACCGGGTCCCCTTCTCATCCATCAGCGGGCTGCGAATCCAGGGGCGCCGCGACGAAAGAAGTTCAAATTGGGCTTTTATTTCAAATAAGGAGGGCGAAGCAAGGGGCTCCACGGGGGTGTGAGGCAAGTGAAAAAAATAATAAGGAAAGAGGATAGAAAATGGAACGAAGGAGGTTAAAAAAAAAAAAATCCTTAGTCGCTGGCTCCTCTCATCCTTCTCGAATGAAACTGCAGCTCTGATCTCATTTCCAGCTGCGTCGGGTACATTTTGGAGCCACAAGTTGGTCCCTCGTCTCGCAGACCTTCCCGACGCCGGCTAGTCCTCCGCCAAGAGATGCGTTACCGGGAGCGCAGCTGCTCCGCGCGGTCCTTAGCGCCATCGCCCCGGCTCGCGGCTCCCAGCGCGGCATAAACCCAGTCCCCTTCCATCCACTTCGGCTGGAACTCTCTGCCTCCCCCGCCCGCTCCTCTCTTCCCTCTTTTCCCCTCCGATATTAAAGGGCGGCAGCTCCTTTCTCTAAGCCAATGCCGCGTCCCGAAGCTTTGCGTCCCCGCTCCCCAAATCTCCTCTCAGACTGCGGTCCCCTTCCCTCTTCCCCTCTTTCTTTCCCTTTTTCCTTTCCCTTTCTCTGCTTGTGATCAGTAAAATACAATTACCCAATTACCTCCCATCATCTTAGCACTGATTGGTCAATTGCATTAACACTTCAAGTCGGGGACGAGGGGATTGGAGCCTCTGCGGTGTGGCACCGCTGCCACCTGGAGGGCAGAGCCGGAACAGCCGCGTTTCAGAGCCACCCCCGCGCTTGGAGGTTAGTAATAAGCAGAGAAACTCAGGGGTGGTGTGGGAGAAGTTATCTTTTTTGTTGTTGGTTTTTTTTCTCTCAAAGCCTGGCTGTTTTCATCCTGAAAGCCAGGAGTTGGAGCTACAGAGGGGAAGACATAGAAATCAAATCACCATTAGCATCCTGAAATATCAATTACACAATGCTGTTGCTTTCATTGAAAGCTGAACACGAGCTTCTTCCCTCCCTCGGTAAGGAAGCTGCTCACAAGGTAAGGATTAACACAGTACTGTTACCTAGGATGTACTAGTTGGAATCCAGGAGGAGCTGAAAAGCGGCCAGGGAGGGAGCGTGTGGTCCTGCAGGATAAAACATCAGGAGGAAACACGGTAAAAGCGAGATAGGAGCCTTCAGCCTATGCAGTGTTGCAGTAAATTGGCCTGTTCAGTTTGTACAAGACATCCAGGACAGTTTGACAACTCAATTCCAACATCCCTCTCTCCTGGTTATGGGCTTTTCCATCAACTTATTTTAGGGGCAGGGGCAGGTGGCATATTTCAACTTCACTGCATCTTAGAAAGATGGAAGGGCCCACATAATAATGTGATTAATAACATATTTATGTGGATTTCTTTCTCCACTATACAATTGTCAGAGGCTTTTTCTGTAAGCTATAGTTATATTTTGTGCCATTGACATATGTGACCTTGAGATATGAAATAGATAAAATGAATGATAATTCAGACAATAAAGCATTATATTCATCGGGAGAGGAAGGCAAATAACTATTTCTTTGTTTCGGATTGCATCATCAATGATTTCTGTGGTGGTTTACTTTTGAAAAGTCAGAATATGTACTTGGCTTGAAAGCAGTTTTAACAGGCAGTAGACCACTGACTTAGCAGCAGCAGCAGACCACTCTATTCCCATGGAGGGAGGAGCCTGGTGGGCTGCAGTCCATGGGGTCGCTAAGAGTCGACATGACTGAACGACTTCACTTTCACGTTTCACTTTCATCCATTGGAGAAGGAAATGGCAACCCACTCCAGTGTTCCTGCCTGGAGAATCCCAGGGACAGGGGAGCCTGGTGGGCTGCCCTCTAGGGGGTTGCACAGAGTCGGACAGGACTGAAGTGACTTAGCAGCAACAGCAGCAGCAGACCACTCTATTAAAGCATATTATATACGTAACATTTGAATCTTTATGTTACAAATCATAATGAGTAGGGACATTCAACAGAAAGGGAGAAAAATTTTACTAAGGAAACATTAAAGGCATATCGAAATTCACACCAAATGTTACACATTTTTTCCTATTCCATTTATAGTGCACGGGTATTTCCTCCTTTGGGGTCTTCCCAAGTGGCTCAGGGGTAAAGACTTCACCTGCCAATGTAAGAGACACAGGTTCCGTTCCTGGGTTGGAAGATCCTCTGGAGGAGGAAATAAAAACCCATTCCAGTATTCTTGTCTGTAAAATCTCACGGACAGAGGAGCCAAGAGAGCTACAGTCCATGGGGTCGCAAAAGAATCAGACACTACTTAGTGACTAAACAATATTTCCTCATTTAGAGTTAAAAAAGAACTATATCTGTATATTTCTTTGGGTACTAAGCACACATTCTAAAATGTATTACCGATGTCAGCACCTGCAAGAAAAAAAAAAAAGCCTTTCTTTACACATGGATTGTAATTTACTTAATTTCTCTGTTTTGGGAGAACTTTGATATAGTTATGAATTGCATAAAATGTGAATTTGTTCAGGGGTAATGGCATTGCTTCTATTTTTAAAAGACAAATGTATTGACTGATTCAAAACTCTCGTGGGCAGTTGACTGTAAGTTTAATTTGTTTTTTGAAGCTCTTACCCTTATATGCCAATTACAGTTTACCAACTAATAAACCATTAAAAAGTGCTTTCACTAGCTGCTCTAGATAGCTTCAAAGGAATCTACCTTCTGGTTCTGAACTAAGCTAGAAGCCATTTGAAATGAAAATTTTCCTTTTAGGGATTTTGACAGCAAGGGAAAGGCCAATGATTTGTTTTTCAAAGATGATTATTAGCTACCTACCAGATATATTTAAAGCCTTTCAGAATGAATTAATCTATCAAACCAAGCAGCAGTGAAGGATCAGTGTTATTTAACCAACAAGAAAAAGGAAAATCTTCCCTTTTCTATTTACCTTCCCATTCAGCAGCTGCAATTTCTTTTCCCACTTCGGTTGCTCCTTCACATCGTATGACCTTGAATTAGTCATTTGGCTTTCATTTTTTGATTCAAACTCAAACAGTGTTTTGGGGTCATCTCTATGGCATGGTTTTCTTTTGTTGATTTCTCATATACATCAATCACTCACCTTATTTAAAACTCAACCCCTTGAAAGATTTTTAAAGATAAGGTAAGTGATGCTAAAGCCACGTATTTGGTAAATATGTGTTTTCAAGACATAGGCAAGTCTTGAACTCAGATATACTCAATTCCAGTTCTTCCAACTTTGCTACAGTTTCTAGATTTCAGGGACATATCTAAGACAGTCATGGATGTGCACACTGTTATGATCAGCACTGAATCCCAGAGATGAATCTGTAACTCCATGGGGGAAATTGACACATTTGTCTCAGAATGATCTTACTCAAAGAGAATTGAAATAAGCAGTCCACATGCTAACTGTTGTACAAATGCACACACAAATTGTTAACTAATGACATAAGTATAGATATTTATTGAGTGAGAGTTACCAGATACTGTCGATGATGGCAGCATATGTGTTTAAGTAAAATTCTTCATGAAAGTTCTTTTACAGGAAATAATTGCCCAAAGAGTAATGGATTGATCATGTTGTCACACTTCCAGTTAGTTCATTTAGTTATCAAAAGCATGGGCAGGACAGATGCCATTAAACTATGATGAAATTAAAGGAAGAGGAGCCCCGCGCTTAACCAGGAAGGTTTGTTCTATGAACTTTGAGAAGTCTAGGTTAATTCTTTCCTGATTTGCAGGCACTTGGGTGGGGAAACAAAATTATGTTATTTCACTATGTGCCAATGACTCTACCTGGTATCATCTTTAGCAAACAGCAGAGGACAACATCTTGTAATTGAAAATACAAAATAGCAAAGAGAATGAACTTGCTACCTTTGCTTTCCAAATAGAGAAAATAAATGCATTTATTAATGTGTTTATTAATTTGATTTAACAGGCTGTACGCTACCTTATTCAAGCACAACACATGAGATTTGAGCCTTCATGTTAACACCTTCTGGCAATAGATACTCTCTTTTCACTTCCAGTACCATTAAAAGGAACCAGAGTGTCCTGTGGGATAGTAGTATCAAGCTTGTCTCTGTCGTCATGTAAAATAAATGGCATGTGAATTAACTTCATTAGACCAGCTTCTTCTGAGAACTACTTTAATGATGAAATGCCATATTTAGTGGGAACTTACTGTATGTGTTAGGTTATACAATATTCCAAGAACATTGTAGTATGTAATTAGAAGATATCATAATCATTATCTATTCCTTATTCCTTGAAATATACTGAAGATACCAAAGTCCAGGTAGATTTGTGAATTTACGGTTTTCCAAGTATCTCCTCTACTACCCCTCCACTGAGTCTGTACCCTCTACAGTCTTACTTCACTATGCCTTCATGCTTTTAATTTTTTAAAATAAAAAACCAGCCCCTTAATGGTTGCTTATGAGTATAAAACACAGTTCTAAGTGTGTTACAGATGTCAGTGCAGGCAATCCTCCCAATGACTTTATGAAGTAGGTGCAATTACCATCCCATTTTATAAATAAAGAAAATGGAATTGAGGTTAAGTAAGGTCCACCTAGGAAGTGACAGAAGAAAGGTGTCCAACTAAAGTTATTTTGCTTTGGAGATCGTTAATAGTTCCTATTACTACTTATTACAATGGATGCCAATCATATGCTCGTCTATTTTCCCATTAAACCATGGTTGATTTCATGAGAGCTCTTTTTTTTGTGTTTCTAATACTGTACACCTAGTTGAACAGATGAATATCTAAGATTAAGACATGGCTTATCAGGTGGCCCAGTGTTAAACAATCCGCCTGCCAATGCAGAAGGTGCCAGAGACATGGGTTCAATCCCTGGGTTGAGAAGATCCCCTGGAGTAGGAAATATCAACCCACTCCAGTATTCTTGCCTGGAGAATCCCATGGACAGAGGAGCCTGGTGGGTTACAGTAGCTCTTCTGTTCATGAGGTTGCCAAGAGTTGTACACACCTAAGCGACTGAGCATGCATGCATACGAGATCAAGACATTAGGAAAGGTCTGAATTTTTTGTCTCTTACTGACTATTCTTCTTACTGCAGTTCACAGAGTTTTAGTAATAGGAGATATTTAGTGCAATTGTTAAACAGAAAAACTTAGAAAACATGCTACCAAATGAAGTCATTTAATCATAGAATTATAACTTCTTTAACACTTAGCTATTGCTGCATAATAAACCATTCCAAAATTGGTAGCTGAAAACAGTAATTATTTATTATTTCTCATGATTCAGGAGATCAGACAAGGGATAGGTTAAATGGCTCTTCTGATCTTGACTAGGTTCACTGAGAGCTTATCTAGAATAGTCTCAGCTAAAGTGATCGGGATAACTCAACTTCCTTCATCAACGTAACCCAAGCAAATTTCTTAGCAAAAGCAAAAGTTCAAGAGAACAAGCAGAGTGTACTTTTTCAAGTTTCTGTATGAATCAAATCTACCCACTTCCCACTGGCTAAAGCAAATTACTTGGTGGAACCCATCATTAAGGAATTGAGCAGATCATGCCGCCTACAATGGGAGGCCTCTGTAGAATTACATGACAAATGAGTCAAGAATCAGAGTGATCATCACAACGTCTGTTCTTTACAAATAACAAATTTCCCTAATGATTACTGGGCTTTGCAGGAAAGAAAATTCCCTGCATTTAGCCAGTCACTTACTTATTTCTGCAGATGAATATTTACCTCCCATTATATGCCAGGTGAACTGAACTGAACTGATATGTCAGCTACTATGGAAGTTATCACTGCCTCCCTGGACTGCCTTCTCTTTCCTCATCACATCTGTTGATGCTAGTTCAGGAATGACTCATTCCTCTGCCCAGTTCTCTCACTGTATTACATTACTGAGACCATTCTCAAGTTCCTCAGCTGACTTTGGCACTAGTCTTTCTTCTTATCCATACCATCCCCTCTCTAGAACCTGTTAGTTTCTGAAAAAGAGACTGGTGAGAACGTTTAAAAGAAGAAACAGTGAAGAATACATATGTGTAATAACAACAACAAAGAAAATACAAGGAAAACTATTTGCAATGCCGAGAACAAAGGATCCATATTCTCAGTCATAAATAGTTCTTAGGAATAGCTTTTAGAAATGAAGGAGAAAACCACAAGTAACCTTCCAGATAAGTGGGGAAAATATGCTACTAATCCATCTGTAGAAGTACTGGAATTGAATACTTATTGGTACCCACATTACTCAGCACAGTGCCTAGCCCTTTGGTATCCAAATACATTCTGATCAGTTGGATGAATAAACTGTTTACTTGGTTGTGGGAGGAAAGTGGTTAGATAGTAAGTATGGTAATTATAAGCAATGGTGGTATAATAATATCTGGTCAAAATTTTACCAGAAAGAAGTGCAAAGGGACAGCAGAGGTGGCAGTAACCACCTCATTATGGGGGCTTTCACAGAGGACTTCACATCTAAAGAAACTAAACGTGTTCAAGCTTCACGAATGTGAGACTACAATTGATGGATGCAGACTCGCAGCCAGAGGACAGAGAATGAAGTTTATTCTAAGGAAAACATAATTTGTAGCCCAAAGATTGGTCGGGCTAAAGCCTAGCTAAATGATATGCTCAGTTACAGGAGGTGTGATCAACTAGATGAAATGTAGAGATCAAGAGAGTCTAGATTTCGAAGGTAGTTGTAATGTGCTTTTTCTAGAAGTGTACCAAGCACAAAGGACATCTGGGAAGGAAGAGCATGAGTGAAGGGGGAACATCTTGAGGGAGACTGTGTCCTTTCTCAGACCACCCTAGGCAACATGACACATTCTAGGACTTACTTAACGTAACAAGAAGAAAGCTGAAAGGAAAAATGCATAACAACTTGGAAACCAATTCTACATCAGCTTTGACCCAATTACACTTTAGAAATCCTTTTTTTAAATTTTATATTAGTATATAATTGATTTACAGTCTTGTATTAGTTTCAGTGGTACAGCAAATGATTTAGTTATACACATGCATGTATCTATTATTTTTCAGATTCTTTTCCCATATTGGTTGCTACAGAATATTGAGTAGAGTTCCCTGTGGTATATTGTAGGTCCTTGTGGATTATCTATTAATATCTATTTTGTATTTAATAGTGTGTATATGTTAGTCCCAAACTCCTAATATATTTCCCCAACTTCTCCCCTTTGGTAACCATGTTTATTGTCTAAGTCTCTGAGTCTGCTTCTGTTTTGTAAATAAGTTTATTTGTATCAGTTACATATATATATATATTCCACATATAGGTGATATCACCTGGTATTTGTCTTTCTGTCTGACTTACTTCACTTAGTGTGGTAAATTCTAGGTCCATCCATGTTGCTGCAAATGGCATTATCTCTTTAAACGGTGACCCAAGCTCTTGAAGAACACAATCTCCTTTATCAAATGTTTCTAAGAAAGTTGGTGTTTGTGCAGAGAAGCTGCATGCCGGCATCTTTGTACTGTCTAAATTAGGAGTCTTTGCACTGAGAAGAAAATTGCCTGTAAAGGTATCTTTAAAACTCCACCAGGAATTAGTAGATGGTGTGAACCCAGTTGTGTAATTTGGGAAGACAGCTGCATTTGATTTCGCTAAATCAGCACTTGATACTAAACAACTCCTAAAGTATGTCACTTTATTTCTGTATTAGCCATGCAGTGCAAATTCAAGAAATGATAGCCTTGTTTTCCTGACCATACTACTATTGTGTTTTCAGGAAACAAAGTGCCTAGACTTCAAAGTTCAGTTCTCTGCCCATTGAAGATGCATGAGTACATCTGTGATTCTAGGCCTCCAGCTGATTTAGTAGTACATGGTTCAAAGAATGCTCAACCATCTGCATTTTTAAATGTCCAGGTTTCTAAAATTCACAGCATTTTTGAGGGAAGTAAATGACTGTCTAGGAGATATTACAGACTTTAAAAAAATAATAATGTACTGTATTCACACAAAAAATAGAAACACCTTCATCACTGGAATGAAATAATTCTCCAAACACTATGAATAAACATATGTAAGAGATATATATATCTCTTTCATAATAAATAGAAGATATACTGCTCAGAGTGACTTTGAAAATGGGGAAAGGATCTTTAAATTCATCAACATTATGTGAGTTTCACAGGAAATGAGCTATAAAATAAATACCCCTGTCGCTGATGAAGATTGTGGGATGTGCATGGACTTGTGGGGCTTTGAACAGAGTGAACATTGGGGGACTGTGAAAGGATTGAGTGTTTGACTTCTACTGCAATCTAGCTGACAATCTTTCCGAAAAGAATGTTTTCTTAAAATTGTATGAATTTTAATAGAAGTTTATATTTTCACGAGGATAGCAGCTATGTCACAGTGCAAAGGACTTGAACAGATATTTTTCTGAAGATGTTTAGATGGCCAACAGGTATGCAAAAAGATGTTCAGTATCACTAATCATCAGGGAGATGCCAATCATACCTGTTAGAATGGCCGTTATCAAAAAGGGCAAGAGTAGCAAGTGTTGACAAGGTTATGGAGGAAAGAGAACTTTTGTGCATTGTTGGTAGGAATACAAATGGGTGCAGTTACTATGGAAAATAGTATAAAGTTTCCTCAAAAAATTAAAAATAGATTCATCATGTGATCTAGCAACTCCATTTCTGGGTGTGTGTGTGTGTGTGTGTGTGTGTGTGTGTGTATAGATATATGGAAAAAATGAAATCAAGATCTTAAAGAGATGCCTGGGCCTTCCTGTTCATTGCAGCATTATTTATAATAGCCAAGATGTGGAAACAATCTAGGTGTCTACTGACAGATGAATGAATTAAAAAAAAAAACAATAAAAAATAATGTATTATATACTTGAAAGTTTCTATGAGGGTAGAACTTAAATGTTCTTACAACACATGCACAAGTAAAATGGAATCAGATGAAGTGACAGAGGTGTCATCTTATTTTGGTAGTCACTTCACAATACATACATGTATCGAATCATCACATTACACAGTGTTATAGGTCAATTATATCTTAATAAAGCTGGAAAAATGACTCAAGAATACTGAAAAATAGTATGCTATGTTAGAATTAGAATTTAATTTCTTATTTTAATTCTTATTAACTATGCCTCCTTTTTTTTTTTTTTTTTTGCAATTCTTATTGATTTTAATGGCTATGTTTAAAAGGCGACCGGATTTTCTCTTTTTCTATTCCTGTTTCTGCTTCTTTTACCTCTAGGGCCAGAGAGTGATAAAATAATGATATTGGAAAACAGCTTATCTTTGGAGAGTTCCACCTCCCTTTTTGATGTCTTTTCCATTTTATTCTTCTTTATAGAAGCCCAAAGCCCCATCTTATATATTTTTCTTCTCCAGTAAGAAAGATACTATGAAAACAAATTTCCATGTAAGTGCTAGTTAACAATTTAGCCCAACTTAATCCAGTCCATTTATTTATTTAATAAAATTTTATCAAGCACCAAATTCATTGAGTTCTGTATGTACAGACAAAGGATTAGGAACTTTCCACTATTTTCCAAGCTGCTTACATTTTCAGAAAGAATTTGTGTATGTTCACGAAAAGGATATGCTTGATCCAAGGAAAGAGCATGGAGTGGTGTCCAGAGCAGTAAGTTTAAAATCACACAGACCTGAGTTTGAATTTGACAAACATTCATTGTTTGTACTTTAGGAGAACTGCAAATACTTTAGGGCTGGAACTTTAGGAGAAAGTGCAGCAGGGGAGGAGATGAAATGCCACAAAATGAACTTGCATAGAGCAGCCTGATAAAGGATTGTTTTGAAGAAGAAGAAGTTCATTCCAAATATCAGTATCGTTTATCACTGAGGGATGTAAAGTTAAGGGGGTAACATGGTAAGTCTGGGAATTTCAAAAGGCATTCCAAAGGACATTATGCAAGTAAATAGCAGAAGAGGAGCAACTCGGACACAGGAGAGCGATTAGGAAACTAAAGGAGGTTGTGAGGATCCAAACAAGGCACCAGCTTTGGAGCAGGAGAGGGGAAGGGCATAAAACAAAGTCAGGTGGGGGAGAGGGAAAGATGGCGGAGGAATAGGACGGCAAGACCACTTTCTCCCTCACAAATTCCTCAAAAGAACATTTCAACGCCGAGCAAACTTCACAAAACAACTTCTGTAGGCTGGCAGAGGACATCAGGCAACCAGAAAAGCAGATCATTGTCTTCAAAAACAGGTAGGAAAAAATATAAAAGACGAAAAGGAGACAAAGGAGGTGGGGAGGGAGCTCCGTCCCGGGAAGGGAAGCCCGTCCCGGGAAGGGAATTTTAAGAAGAGAGGTTTCCAAACACCAGGAAACACTCTCCCTGCCGAGTCTGTGGCGAGCCTTGGAAACACAGAGGGCAACATAACAGGAAGGAAAAATAGACAAATAATTAAAACCAACAGATTACAAGCCCAACAGTAACTCCCCCAGCGGAAAAGCAGCGCAGACGCCTGCATCCGCCATTGGGAAGCGGGGGCAGGGCAGGGACGCGTGGGAGGCGCGGGCTGCAGTGCTTTGTAAGAATCGGGCAGGAACGCCCCATGCGCAAACAGAACGATCTAACTTGGGCTAGCAAACCAGACTGTGGGATAGCTACCACGCGAAAAGCTTGAACATAAGACACCGCCAGGACCGAGCACAGAACAAAGGACGGAACGGGAAAAGCCGGCTGCAGACCATCCCCCGCCGGGGACAGGCAGCCAGAGCCGTAAGGACTGGAAAGGGGCAATTGCAGACTCGGGACCTAACTGCAAGCAAGCTCCTTTGCTAAGACTTCTGGGGGTGCTGGACAGTCACAATCTACTGCACGGGGTGCGCCAGCGGTCCGCCCAGAAAGCTGAGCAGCAGCGGCAGAAAAGGTGACAAGCCGCGGCGATCGCGCTCGCCAAACTCCTGAGCTACTCGGAACTGGGAAGGGCACAAAGCGCAGTTCCAGCCGAATCTGTGCCTCTGAGGGCTGCCTGAGCGCCGAACCTGAGCGGCTTGGACCGGGGAAGTACACGCAGCCTAGGGCCGGCCCCAGACGGTTCCCGGCTGAGCATCCTAGAGCTGGAGCGGTTTGTGCGCCGCGAGAAAGGACAGGTCAAGCCGGGCAGAGATACTGCGTGCACACGACAGTGCTATTTGTTAGCAGCAGCCCCCCTCCTCACAGCGCAACTAAACTAGTGAGCCTAAAAAGCCAGCAAACAGAAGAAGTTAAACAGAGGGAACCACCTTGGAAGTGATCACACACGGCCCATTACACCAGAAAGGGCCAGATATTTTTAAAATCATTCCTTTTTTTTTTTTTTTTTTGCTTTTTTTTCTAACTTTTTTTAATTGTTAAGTCTTCTATTTCTCCTCTAATTTTTATTTCTATAACCTATTATTACTATATTTTTGTTTGTTTTAAAAAGACTTTTTTTCTTTTTATTTTTTTTTTTTTAAGGCAAACACCATATACAGTCTTTGGATGGTTGTTGATGGCTTTTTTTTTTTTTTTTTCTTGATTGTTTGTTTGTTTTTTAATAATTCTTTTTCTTTCTTTTTTTTTTTCTTTCTTTCTTCCTTTTTCCTTCTGCTTCTCTCTAATATTGTATCTTTGAAAATCCAACCTCTACTCTAGATTTTTAATCTTTGCTCTTAGGTTTTTGTGGTCAATTTTGTACATTTAAAAACCCAAACTTCACTATCCCAGTTTACCTGAGAGCGAGATTACTGGCTTGACCACTCTCTCCTCCTCTGGACTCTCCTTTTTCTCCACCAGGGGGCCTCTGTCTCTTTTCTCCCCCATCTCTCCTCTATCCAACTCTGTGAATCTCTGTGTGTTCCAGACAGTGGAGAACACCTAAGGAACAGGTTACTGGCAGGATTTGTCTCTCTCCTACTCATTCCTCTCTCTGATCCTCCTGGTCACCTCTGTCTACTTCCTCCCTCTCCTCTTCCCCGTATAACTCTGTAAATACCTCTGAGCGGTCCAGACTATAGAGCGCACATAAGGAAGTGACTACTGGCTAGCTTGCTCTCTTCTCTTTTGATCTCACCGCATCTCATTCCAGTTACCTCTAACTACCCCCTCCATCTTCTCTTCTCCTTATAACTCAGTGAACCCCTCTGAGTGTCCCTCAATGTGGAGAAACTTTTCATCTTTAACCTAGATGTTTTATCATCAGTGCTGTATAGATGGAGAAGTCTAGAGGCTACTGTAAAAATAAAACTGAAAACCAGAAGCAGGAGGCTTAAATCCAAAGCCTGAAAACATTAGAGAACTCTTGAATTCAGGGAACATTAAGCAATAGGAGCCCATCTAATGCCTTCATACCTACACCGAAACCAAGTTCCACCTAAGGGCCAACAAATTCCAAAACAAGACATACCACGCAAATTCTCCAGCAACACAGGAACACTCCCCTGAGCTTCAATATACAGGCAGCTCAAAATTATCCCAAAACCTTTGATGTCTCGTAACCCATTACGGGTCACTCCATTGCACTCCAGAGAGAAGAAACCCAGCTCCACCCACCAAAACTCCAACACAAGCCTCCCTAACCAGGAAACCTTGACAAGCCACTGATAGAACCCCACCCAAAGTGAGGAAGCTCCATAATAAAGAGAACTCCACAAATTCCCAGAATATAAAAAGGCCACCCCAAACGCAGCAATATAACCAAGATGAAGAGACAGAGGAATACACAGCAGGTAAAGGAACAGGAGAGTTGCCCACCAAACCAAACAAAAGTGGAAGAAGTAGGGAATCTACCGGAGAAGGAATTCCGAATATTGATAGTGAAAATGATCCAAAATCTTGAAATCAAAATGGAATCACAGATAAATAGGCTAGAGACAAGGATTGAGAAGATGCAAGAAAGGTTTAACAAGGACCTAGAAGAAATAAAAAAGAGTCAAAATATAATGAATAATGCAATAAATGAGATCAGAAACACTCTGGAGGCAACAATTAGTAGAATAACGGAGGCAGAAGATAGGATTAGTGAAATAGAAGATAGAATGGTAGAAATAAATGAATCAGAGAGGAAACAAGAACAACGAATTAAAAGAAATGAGGACAATCTCAGAGACCTCCAGGACAATATGAAATGCTCCAACATTCGAATTATAGGAGTCCCAGAAGAAGAAGACAGAAAGAAAGATCATGAGAAAATCCTTGAGGAGATAATAGTTGAAAACTTCCCTAAAATGGGGAAGGAAATAATCACCCAAGTACAAGAAACACAGAGAGTTCCAAATAGGATAAACCCAAGGCGAAACACCCCAAGACACATATTAATCAAATTAACAAAGATCAAACACAAAGAACAAATATTAAAAGCAGCAAGGGAAAAACAACAAATAACACACAAGGGGATTCCTATTAGGATAACAGCTGATCTTTCAATAGAAACTCTTCAGGCCAGGAGGGAATGGCAAGACATACTTAAAGTGATGAAAGACAATAACCTACAGCCCAGAATACTGTACCCAGCAAGGATCTCATTCAAATATGAAGGAGAAATCAAAAGCTTTACAGACAAGCAAAAGCTGAGAGAATTCAGCACCACCAAACCAGCTCTCCAACAAATTCTAAAGGATATTCTCTAGACAGGAAACACGAAAAGGGTGTATAAACTCGAACCCAAAACAATAAAGTAAATGGTAACGGGATCACACTTATCAATAATTACCTTAAACGTAAATGGGTTGAACGCCCCAACCAAAAGACAGAGACTGGCCGAATGGATACAAAAACAAGACCCCTCTATATGCTGCTTACAAGAGACCCACCTCAAAACAAGGGACACATACAGACTGAAAGTGAAGGGCTGGAAAAAGATATACCACGCAAATAGAGACCAAAAGAAAGCAGGAGTGGCAATACTCATATCCGATAAAATAGACTTTAAAACAAAGGCTGTGAAAAGAGACAAAGAAGGCCACTACATAATGATCAAAGGAACAATCCAAGAAGAAGATATAACAATTATAAATATATATGCCCCCAATATAGGAGCCCCGCAATATGTAAGACAAATGCTAACAAGTATGAAAGGGGAAATCAACAATAACACAATAATAGTGGGAGACTTTAATACCCCACTCACACCTATGGACAGATCAACTAAACAGAAAATTAACAAAGAAACGCAAACTTTAAATGATACATTAGATCAGTTAGACCTAATTGATATCTATAGGACATTTCACCCCAAAACAATGAATTTCACTTTTTTTTCAAGTGCTCATGGAACCTTCTCCAGGATAGATCACATCCTGGGCCATAAATCTAAACTTGATAAATTCAAAAAAATCGAAATCATTCCAAGCATCTTTTCTGACCATAATGCATTAAGATTAGATCTCAATTACAGGAGAAAAACTATTAAAAATTCCAACATATGGAGGTTGAACAACACACTTCTGAATAACCAACAAATCACAGAAGAAATCAAAAAAGAAATCAAAATATGCATAGAAACTAATGAAAATGAAAACACAACAACCCAAAACCTGTGGGACACTATAAAAGCAGTGCTAAGAGGAAAGTTCATAGCAATACAGGCATACCTCAAGAAACAAGAAAAAAGTCAAATGAATAACCTAACTCTGCAACTAAAGCAACTAGAAAAGGAAGAGTTGGAGAACCCCAGAGTTAGTAGAAGGAAAGAAATCTTAAAAATTAGGGCAGAAATAAATGCAAAAGAAACAAAAGAGACCATAGCAAAAATTAACAAAGCCAAAAGCTGGTTCTTTGAAAGGATAAATAAAATTGACAAACCATTAGCCAGACTCATCAAGAAGCAAAGAGAGAAAAATCAAATCAATAAAATTAGAAATGAAAATGGAGAGATCACAACAGACAACACAGAAATACAAAGGATCATAAGAGACTACTATCAGCAGTTGTATGCCAATAAAATGGACAACGTGGAAGAAATGGACAAATTCTTAGAAAAGTACAATTTTCCAAAACTGAACCAGGAAGAAATAGAAAATCTTAACAGACCCATCACAAGCACAGAAATTGAAATGGTAATCAGAAATCTTCCAGCAAACAAAAGCCCAGGTCCAGACGGCTTCACAGCTGAATTCTACCAAAAATTTCGAGAAGAGCTAACACCTATCCTCCTCAAACTCTTCCAGAAAATTGCAGAGGAAGGTAAACTTCCAAACTCATTCTATGAGGCCACCATCACCCTAATACCAAAACCTGACAAAGATGTCACAAAAAAGGAAAACTACAGGCCAATATCACTGATGAACATAGATGCAAAAATCCTCAACAAAATTCTAGCAATCAGAATCCAACAACACATTAAAAAGATCATACACCATGACCAAGTGGGCTTTATCCCAGGGATGCAAGGATTCTTCAATATCCGCAAATCAATCAATGTAATTCACCACATTAACAAATTGAAAAATAAAAACCATATGATTATCTCAATAGATGCAGAGAAAGCCTTTGACAAAATTCAACACCCATTTATGATAAAAACTCTCCAGAAAGCAGGAATAGAAGGAACATACCTCAACATAATAAAAGCAATATATGACAAACCCACAGCAAACATTATCCTCAATGGTGAAAAATTGAAAGCATTCCCCCTAAAGTCAGGAACAAGACAAGGGTGTCCACTTTCACCGCTACTATTCAACATAGTTCTGGAAGTTTTGGCCACAGCAATCAGAGCAGAAAAAGAAATAAAAGGAATCCAAATTGGAAAAGAAGAAGTAAAACTCTCACTGTTTGCAGATGACATGATCCTCTACATGGAAAACCCTAAAGACTCCACCAGAAAATTACTAGACCTAATCAATGAATATAGTAAAGTTGCAGGATATAAAATCAACACACAGAAATCCCTTGCATTCCTATACACGAATA
Source organism: Capra hircus (assembly GCF_001704415.2). Classification (NCBI taxonomy): domain Eukaryota; kingdom Metazoa; phylum Chordata; class Mammalia; order Artiodactyla; family Bovidae; genus Capra; species Capra hircus. Next base: position 12,388,226 of record NC_030822.1, on the reverse strand, counting down.
ATGAGAAAGTAGAAAAAGAAATTAAGGAAACAATTCCATTCACCATTGCAACGAAAAGAATAAAATACTTAGGAATATATCTACCTAAAGAAACTAAAGACCTATATATAGAAAACTATAAAACACTGATGAAAGAAATCAAAGAGGACACTAATAGATGGAGAAATATACAATGTTCATGGATCGGAAGAATCAATATAGTGAAAATGAGTATACTACCCAAAGCAATTTACAAATTTAATGCAATCCCTGTCAAGCTACCAGCCACATTTTTCACAGAACTAGAACAAATAATTTCAAGATTTGTATGGAAACACAAAAAACCTCGAATAGCCAAAGCAATCTTGAGAAACAAGAATGGAACTGGAGGAATCAACTTGCCTGACTTCAGGCTCTACTACAAAGCCACAGTCATCAAGACAGTATGGTACTGGCACAAAGACAGACATATAGATCAATGGAACAAAATAGAAAGCCCAGAGATAAATCCACACACATATGGACACCTTATCTTTGACAAAGGAGGCAAGAATATACAATGGAGTAAAGACAATCTCTTTAACAAGTGGTGCTGGGAAAACTGGTCAACCACATGTAAAAGAATGAAACTAGATCACTTTCTAACACCGTACACAAAAATAAACTCAAAATGGATTAAAGATCTAAATGTAAGATCAGAAACTATAAAACTCCTAGAGGAGAACATAGGCAAAACACTCTCAGACATAAATCACAGCAGGATCCTCTATGATCCACCTCCCAGAATTCTGGAAATAAAAGCAAAAATAAACAAATGGGATCTAATTAAAATTAAAAGCTTCTGTACAACAAAGGAAAATATAAGCAAGGTGAAAAGACAGCCTTCAGAATGGGAGAAAATAATAGCAAATGAAACAACTGACAAACAACTAATCTCAAAAATATACAAGCAACTTCTGCAGCTCAATTCCAGAAAAATAAACGACCCAATCAAAAAATGGGCCAAAGAACTAAATAGACATTTCTCCAAAGAAGACATACGGATGGCTAACAAACACATGAAAAGATGCTCAACATCACTCATTATTAGAGAAATGCAAATCAAAACCACAATGAGGTACCACTTCACACCAGTCAGAATGGCTGCGATCCAAAAATCTGCAAGCAATAAATGCTGGAGAGGGTGTGGAGAAAAGGGAACCCTCCTACACTGTTGGTGGGAATGCAAACTAGTACAGCCACTATGGAGAACAGTGTGGAGATTCCTTAAAAAATTGCAAATAGAACTACCTTATGACCCAGCAATCCCACTGCTGGGCATACACACCGAGGAAACCAGAATTGAAAGAGACACATGTACCCCAATGTTCATCGCAGCACTGTTTATAATAGCCAGGACATGGAAACAACCTAGATGTCCATCAGCAGATGAATGGATAAGAAAGCTGTGGTACATATACACAATGGAGTATTACTCAGCCGTTAAAAAGAATTCATTTGAATCAGTTCTGATGAGATGGATGAAACTGGAGCCAATTATACAGAGTGAAGTAAGCCAGAAAGAAAAACACCAATACAGTATACTAACACATATATATGGAATTTAGGAAGATGGCAATGACGACCCTGTATGCAAGACAGGAAAAAAGACACAGATGTGTATAACGGACTTTTGGACTCAGAGGGAGAGGGAGAGGGTGGGACGATTTGGGAGAATGGGAATTCTAACATGTATACTGTCATGTAAGAATTGAATCGCCAGTCCATGTCTGACGTAGGGTGCAGCTTGCTTGGGGCAGGTGCATGGGGATGACCCAGAGAGATGTTGTGGGGAGGGAGGTGGGAGGGGGGTTCATGTTTGGGAACGCATGTAAGAATTTAAGATTTTAAAATTTAAAAAATAAATAAATAAATAAATAAATAAATAAAATAATAAATAAAAAAAAAAACAAAGTCAGGTGTTAAAATCTGCAAAATTTTACCAATTTGCATGCTTACTATTTGCACGTGTGTGTGTGTGTGTGTGTGTGTGTACACGTGTGACGTTAGACCTGGTGCCTGTATGTGACTCCCATTTCATGTAATCAAGCACTTCCTGAAAATAAAGCTTTCTTCATGAGGAGTGAGCCTTTGTAAGACTGTCGTTAGAGTTGTCCAAGCCTATGTTGTAAGTTGTGTCTGAGTCCGTAAGGCAGGTATAGATTATATAAGCAATTTCCAAACATCATCCCTGATTAAATTTCCACTAGTCCAGCACAGCAAACTGAGTCGAGTAAGGCCAATGGACTGGGTTTGTCCTGTAAATTAGTTGAATTGCAAACAAAAATCTTCAGTTGCTGATTAATTTTTTCTTACATTTTTCAACTACGATCTCCTTTCTTATTTTTATTTAGTAACATTTTAAAGTGTAAATAGCTGGCAAAATCCAAAGTTGGGGACATTTTATCAAACTGCTGTATATTTATTCATTTTAATGACATGAAAGGTGTTAAAGACTGAGACCTGCTAGACTGGTGACTTTTATGGGGCTTTGGTCTCTTAAATTGTGTGCTTTTATCAGAATATGTCTGCCTGGAGAAACGCTTTCATGTAGATCCACGGAATGGTGTGATCGACATTATTCAACCTTTCATAAAACAAATCGGTTTGTCTCAGACAAGAACTGCAGAAAATGCTCCCAACATTTCCAGTCCTTACAGAAAGCCAAATTCTAAAGTGAAATTGATGACATCTTACAAATCCTCGCTCAAATGTTCCTTTCACAGCAAAATAATGACACTGGAAAAATGTTAAGTACCAAATTGCCAGTATCAGTCACCAAAGTGGAGTATTTTGGCTCTCCCCACCTACAGACCTACAAACCTGTGCCAAACCATCTTCTGTATGTAACCACTGACCTGAGGGGTCCAGACTCTTTTTCCTTGAGGTGCTGCTGACAAGCAACACCATTAAACTCAGCTTCAAGCCATAGAAGGGTGCCTCACAGTGCCTGTGCAGTCAATTGCCACAGGATTTCAAATGGAAATGACATGAGTTAATTTCCTGAGAACAAAAAGAAAAGGAAAGATCAAGAAGAAAAGCAGCTTCTAGGAGCACAATATGCAGATTAATGGTACCCACTGATTGACTGAAGTGTCAAAAACACACCTTTCAGATATAAATGAAACTGCTGAGAAGTTTGGGGCTCACACACTCTCTCTTATTTATATGAAATATTAATTGATAAAGCCAAGGTAAAATTAAGTTTTTCTTGATATCTTTAACTTTTTCTTGACCCTGAAAGCTAAACTTTTGGACACCTCTCCCTGGTAAAAAATGATGAGGTCTACTCAAAGGGGATCTCCTTGCCTGACGAATAAACTGAAAAATCCTTCGGCCTTTCTTCAAATGTATCTTTCCTCATCTCTTCTCACACCTTAGCTTCTCCTTCTGGAAGGATCTTCTTTCTGTGTAGACCATAGTGTCTTGGCATTAGCTATTCCCTGGAGTAGGAAATGGCAACCTGTTCAGTATTCTTGCCTGGGAAATCTCATGGACAGAGGAGGCTGACGGACTGCAGTCTGTAGGGTCACAAAGAATCAGACACAACTGAGGACTCATGCACACACTAGCTGTTCCCTCCACCTCGAACATTTCCTCTCTGTTCTTTGCAGGTGCTGATCTTTTTGATCCTCTGAGAGATGCCATTTCTTCCAGGCATCTGAGGTAGCCGCACAATGGCTATCCCATCCCCTTATTTTAATTTGGGGCAGAACACTTAATCTGATTGTTGGTTTTTTTTTGTTTGTTTGTTTGTTTGTTTTGTCTATTTGTGGAGTTGTTAGTCTTCATCTGCCAGAATGGGTTGTCCATGGGACCAAGGACACTACCATTCTTGTTCATGCTGTATCCTCTATTCAGAGAAATTCACAGGGAAGATGATGAATTTAGATTTTTGCAAGAAGGGCTAAGATGTAAACAGTGAGGTTCAGAAGCCAATTGTACAGCATTGATAAGGAATAAAGGTGGGGATTGAGACAGACGTCTATTGTCTCTTGAACAAAACTTCTTACAGCCCTCCTTCAGTTCAGTTCAGTCACTCAATCATGTCCGACTCTTTGTGACCCCATGGACTGCAGCATGCCAGGCTTCCCTGTCCATCACCAACTCCCTGAGCTTGCTCTAATGCATGTCCATCTAGTCAGTGATGCCTTCCAAATATCTCATCCTCTGACGTCCCTTCCTCCTCCTGCATTCAATCTTTCCCAGCATCAGGGACTTTTCCAATGAATCGTTCTTTGCATCAGGTGGCCAAAGTATTGGAGCTTCAGCATCAGTCCTTCCAATGAATATTCAGGACTGATTTCTTTTAGGATGGACTGGTTGGATTTCCCTGCAGTCCAAGGGACTCTCAAGAGTCTTCTCCAACACCACAGTTCAAAAGCATCAGTTCTTCAGCACTCAGCTTTCTTTGTAGTCCAACTCTCACATTCATATATGACTACTGGAAAAACCATAGCTTTGACTAGATAGATCTTTGTTGGCTGCCGCGGTCCAGCCCCCGCAGGATCCAGGGGAATCCGAAGGAGAAATGGCATTGGTGAATGATTTAGAGAGATAAGGAAAGAATGTTGTAGATAAGAAAATAGAGGAGAGAAAGAGGCTGATAGTCCTTAGTTTACACAGAAAGCTAATAAAATCTTAGAAGCTCAGGCAGGAAAGCGAACGCAGAGAGCCTCTGTATTCCAAGGGATCAGAATGAAAAAGAGAGGGAAGGAGAGGGAGAGAGAAAGAAAGAAAGAGAAAAAAAAGAAAAACACGAGGTGACCAAGCTTCTTCAGTGAGCGAGGCCCATTACTTTTATTTTCAAAAAGGACTTTTATACCTTAAATGTACATAGAGGGAAATGAAAGATGCTAAGTCATACAGAGTCAGCCCAAATATTACATCTGTTTTGTCTTTATCAAAATCAGGATTTTTTCTGCATACCTTTCCCATAAATAATATTGTGTACATTATCTTCTGGCCTTGGAGGCCTATGAACATTTTATGACCCTCTTTTGATAAAGACTGCTCAACCAGAAAACTTATTTTCCCTTGAAATGTTTTTTCTTTATATTTCTAATCTATGTCAGTCTCAGAAAATGCTAAACAGAGTTACATTTCTCACGGGGCAAAGGTGCAGTGAGTTACAACAAAGAAAGAACCAATTAGCTCAAAGGTCTGATGTGATTAATTTCAAGGCTACCCGTTTTTTTCTTACATTCCAACTATGTTAACTAATGCACTCCCAGGTGCACAGTGGATAAGAGGTATGGGAACTTAGCAACAAGCATTGGCCCAATAATGAAATCCTACACCAGCACTACTCTAATAACTTTTAACTCTTTGAAAGGCTCTATGTTTTAGGCTTCCTGTGCCTCTCACAGTTGGGAGGCTGCAAACAATCATATGCATAGCTGCAAGAGTCTGGATAAACCTGCCAAGCAAGCTAGAATGCTAACAGAGGTGGTTTGAATTGAAATATTCCTCTCATGTCCAGAGACTTATTAGCTAGAGCCCTAAGTTGATTTTTCCAGAGAAAGGTGGTTGGGGATAGCCCCCTGTTAATATCAGAGGAGTTGGTGAAAGTCATGAAATAATAAAACAGATTCTGGTTTTGGGGTAGATGCTTGAGAAGGGGGGCCCTTTGAGGCCTGAACTCACCTTTGCCCATCTGGCCTCTTCCTCATGACCTTTGCCATGGGTGGGATTCCCCACGCTGGCTCCTGGGAGTTGGCAAAGTAATGTCTCTGCTTTTTAATATGCTGTCTATGTTGGTCATAACTTTTCTTCCAAGGACCAAGCATGTTTTAATTTTGTGGCTGCAGTCACCATCTGCAGTAATTTTGGAGCCCAAAAAATTACAGTCTGTCACTGTTTCCATTGTTTCCCCATTTATTTGCCTTGAAGTGATGAGACCAGATGCCATGATCATAGTTTTAATGTTGAGTTTTAAGCCAATTTTTTCACTCTTCTTTATCACTTTCATCAAGAGGCTCTTTAGTTCTTCACTTTCTGCCATAAGGGTGGTGTCATCTGCATATCTGAGGTTATTTATATTTCTCCGGGAAATCTTGATTCCAGCTTGTGCTTCACCCAACACAGCATTTTGCATGATGTACTCTGCATATACGTTAAACAAACAGGGTGACAATATACAGCCTTGAAGTACTCCTTTCCCGATTTGGAACCAGTCTGTTTTTCCATGTCCAGTTCTAACTGTTGCTTCCTGACCTGCATACAGGTGTCTCAAGAGGCAGGTCGGGAGGTCTGGTATTCCCATCTCTTTCAGAATTTTTCACAATTTGTTGTGATCCACACAGTCAAAGGCTTTGGCACAGTCAATAAAGCAGAAGTAGATGCTTTTCTGAAACTCTCTTACTTTCTCGATGATCCAGCAGATAGTGGCAATTTGATCTCTGGTTCCTCTGCCTTTTCTAAATCCAGCTTGAACATCTGGAAGTTCATGGTTCACATACTGTTGAAGCCTGGCTTGGAGAATTTTGAGTATTACTTTGCTAGCCTGTGAGATGAGTGCAAGAACAGACCTTTTCCAACCCTGTGGCCACTACTGAGTTTTCCAAATTTGCTGGCATATTGAGTGCACAGCATCGTCTTTCAGGATTTGAAACAGCTCAACTGGAAGTCCATCACCTCCACTTGCTTTGTTTGTAGTGATGCTTCCTAAGGCCCACTTGACTTCACATTCCAGGATGTCTGGCTCTAGGTGAGTGATCACACCTCTGCGGTTATCTGTGTCATGAAGATCTTTTTTTGTATAGTTCTTCTGTGTATTCTTGCCGCCTCTTCTTAATATCTTCTACTTCTGTTAAGTCCGTACCATATATGTTGTTTATTGAGCTCATCTTTGCATGAAATGTTCCCTTGGTATCTATAATTTTTTTCAAGAGATCTCTAGTCTTTCCCATTCTATTGCTTTCCTTTATTTCTTTGCACTGATCCCTGAGGAAGGCTTTCTTATCTCTCCTTGCTATTCTTTGGAACTCTGCATTCAAATGGGTGTATCTTTCCTTTTCTCCTTTGCCTTTTGCATCTTTTTTTTCTCAGCTATTTGGAAGGCCTCTGCAGATACCGATTTTGCCTTTTTGCCTTTCTTTTTCTTAGGGATGGTCTTGATCACAGCCTCCTGTACAATGTCATGAACCTCTGTCCATAGTTCTTCAGCCACTCTGTCTATTAGATCTGTTTGTCACTTCCACGGTATAATTGTAAGGGATTTGATTTAGGTTATACCTGAATGGCCTAGTTCCCCATTTTCTTCAATTTAAGTCTGAATTTGGCAATAAGGAGTTCATGATCTGAGCCACAGTCCGCTCCTGGTCTTATTTTTGCTGACTGTATAGAGCTTCTCCATTTTTAGCTGCAAAGAATATAATCAATCCGATTTCATTATTGCCCATCTGGTGTTGTCTATGTGTAGAGTTGTCTCTTGTGTTGTTGGAAGAAGGTTTTTGCTATGACCAGTGTGTTCTCTTGGCAAAACTCTGTTAGCCTTTGACCTGCTTCATTTTGTACTCCAAGGCCAAATTTGCCTGTTATACCAGGTATCTCTCGACTGCCTACTTTTGCATTCCAGTCCCCTATAGTGAAAAGGACAAATTTGGGGGTGCTAGTTCTAGAAGGTCTTGTAGGTCCCCATAGAACCGTTCAACTTCAGCTTCTTCAGCGTTACTGGTCGGGCATAGAATTGGATTACTGTGATATTGAATGGTTTGCCTTGGAAACAAACAGAGATCATTCTGTCGTTTTTGAGATTGCATCCAAATACTGCATTCCAGACTCTTACGTTGACTATGATCACTACTCCATTTCTTCTAAGGGATTCTTTCCCACAGTAGCAGATATAAGGGTCATCTGAGTTAAATTCACCCATTCCAGCCCATTTTAGTTCACTGATTCCCTTAGGTCAGGCTTAACTCAATGACAACTCTGCAGTCAGTCTGATATATTTATTCTGTCGAATTACAAAACAAGGAAGCATTTATGTTCCTAGTGTTTAGCACGTGTGTGTGTGTGTGTGTGTGTGTGTGTGTGTGTGTTAGTTGCTCAGTTATGTCCGACTCTGTCACATGGAATTCCTTCCATGGAATTGTCCAGGCAAGAATACTGGAGTGAGTTGCCATTCCCTTCTCCAGGGTATCCGCCTGACCCCACGGATTGAACCTGGCTCTCTCTTGCATTGCAGGCAGATTCTTTACCCTCTGAACCACCAGGGAATTTGAATACTGGCTTCACTACTTCCTAGCTGTGTGACCTTGGGTAAGTCAGTAACCCCTTGAACCTCAGAGACATCTTCGATAACTGGTCACATCTATTTCCCAGAGTTATGAGGATTAAATTGAAATAATGTATAAGGAATAGTCAGCACAGTTACTAGCATCTCATGAGCACTCATCAAGTATTAGTGACATTTGCTATTGTTAATAAACATATTTTACCCAGCTTTGAGTAACCCAGGGTCCCCTCATCTCTCCCACATATTGCTACCTGGCCAGCCACGTGTTTCTGTTTCATTGGTTCTCCTATAATAATGCAGCACATGTGTCAGCAACAACATACAAATACAGAACCTCACTCCACGCTCTCTGGGGCGCTCTTTCTTGGTATCTCTATGTATCTCATTCAGCCAGAATGCCTGACTAGAGGTTAAAGTTACTTTCATCTATATATACGCACATAGCAAAACAGACACTAAAAAAATTTTTTTGGAAGCATATTAAAGGAAATGTCATTTTGTCCTTATCTCGCCTATAAAAACTTAGTTATTGTATCTTTAAAAAGGTCAAGCTTTTCTTCTCCCTATATTTCTAAAGAAAGCTTCAAATGCCGTTGACCTTGAACTAATTGTTTTACCTTTCTGTGTCTCAGTTTGTCTGTTTTAAGTAAGTATCATCATTCCTAACACGGCAGCTGTTCCCTTCATGGCGGTGAGGTGAAAATTACTTTCTCGTGTTCAAAATCAGAGTCACCTTCAAAACTCCCCCCGACACACACCCACACTTCCCTTCATTTGCCAGGCGTTCCAGTTCCCTGTGGGTAACCATCTTCTGGCACGTGTCTCTTCCCGCACAGACCACCTGCTTTCACTCCATTCAGACTCTGAACACCCTGCCCTGGTCCCAGACTATTTTTCAGTTCCTGGCCTCCCTGTCCTTCAGCGGAGCCCCCTCACAGCTGATGCCACTCTGAAAGCCCCACTAGTCCTGAGAACAGCAGGGAACGTTTACTGAGTGCCTACTATGTGTCAGGCCCTGGGCTAAGCATCTGACCCGCATTGTCATGTAATTACAGCTCCAGTGACTGACATGCCCACATTCAGAGACTCTCATCAGCGTCTTGATTATATGTACATTCTTCACTCTCTAGATTGGGACCCTAATGTTGGTCTGCCATTTATCATTTAATGATCGCATGCAAGATGGGCACTCTCAAATGCTTCCATCTCCTCATCTGGTCAAGTAAGGAAAAAGCAATTCAGCTCCATAAGGTTATTGTGAGGTTTATTATCTGTGGCACAGTTTGGCATTTGGGGTCAGATGATTCTTTGGTGGGGGGATGGTTCATGCATTCCAGGACGTTTAGCAGCATCCCTGGCCTCTATCCACTAGATGGCAGTATCACCCTCCCTTCTCCGCCCCCACCCATCCCTCTCACTCCCATTTTAGAAATCAATGTGTCTCCTGATCATCTTCTCAGTACAAACATATTGAAAACTAGGGTATTAGAATGAATAAATTAGGTATTCTTAGATGCTGGAGGTAAACAGTTCCTTTCAGTCTCTTAGATCTTGGGAATTCCTTGTATGTTCCCTACTTCTCAGCTTAACCAGAGGACTTGTGTTTCCCCCTACATGAGTCCTCCATTTTTCTGCCTCCTTGCTTTGTGGCTCTTTTCACTGATAACACTCTCCTATGCTGTCTTTACCTTGCAAACTGTAACCCATCCCAAATACTTCTGCAGAAATTTCACCTAAATTTTCCTAACTGAATTATAGTTTTCTCCCTAAAGACTTTTACTCTTTATCTTTGTTCCTCAATCATTCTGCCATATTACACAGTCATTGGTATAATTGTAATAGTCTCCTGTTGGAACTGAAAACTCCACGAGAATGAGAGTCTTTGTTTTTTTGTTTCTTTTTTTTTGCCCTTTTATCCACAGTAGAAGTGAACATAATTTCCAGCATATATTATTTGCTTGTTAAATGTTTGTTAAATTGAATTTAGAGCACTGAAGAAATAAATGATTGATTACAAGGCAACGCCTCCAAATGTTCCAGCAAACTAAAAAATGTTAGAGAAAAACTTAAAATTGTATCCAGATGCTTGTTCAAATAATCGGATAATTGAGCCAATAGAGGTTTATTGTTTAAATGATTCATACAACCGCCTTGGTTCTCTGTTTCTCTTTGCACGTGTACGAACAGCTGACAAAGAATTATAGTTGTCATTTGAAAACTATTAAGTAATTTGCCTACTGATGGAATCCATATTCTTCTGCTAGAAACAGAATTTATCAAATAAAGGAGGTACAAACAAATTTACATTACTGCTTTATTAATCAAGAGGGAGGGTCAAGGAGTCAACAGCCTCTGTGGAATGATGCAAGGTGCAAAGCGAAGTGGGACCTGTTTTTCTGCCTCTTCCTGTTGTGTTAGAACAAAGCATCCCCTCCCCCTGCCCATCACAGGCAAGCACACGTACACGTACACACACACACACACACACACACACACACATACACACACACACATACCTGTGCACAGAGTTTGGTAGGTGAAATGGTAGGTGAAATTCTTTGCTCTCTAGGAATTTGAAACCTACACAAACTGATACACAGCCACCAGTATGTGATACACTTGTGATAAAGTAGAAAAGACACTGATCTTCACTGTGGGAAACATGAATTCAAGGTTACCATTCCACATGACCACTTAACAGCACTGTGACTGTGTTAGATTGAATGATACCCACCTGCCCCCCTCCCTGCTCAGGAGTCCTACATCCTAATCCCCAGAACCTGTGGATATGTTGCCTCATGAGGTAAATGGGACCTCACTGATGGGAGGAGTCAAGGAGTTGATATTGGATTATCCAGGAGGGCCCCAGTAAGAGTAAGGCAGGTTAAAATAACAGAGAGGGGGATATGAATATATTACTGCTGTCTCTGAAGAAAGAACAAGGGGCCACAAGTCAAGACCACTGGAAGCTAAAAAAAAAGTCAGGAAATGAACTCTTGCCTGGAGCCTCCAAAAGGAAAGACACCTTGCTAACACCCAGATTGTATCCCCTGGGGCCTGGGTTTAGATTTCTGCGCTCTAGAAACATTTGTTGTTGTTCAATTGCTCAGTCGTGTCTGACTCCCTGCGATCCCATGGAGTACAGCACGCCAGGCTTCCCTGTCCTTCACTGTCTCCCAGAGTTTGCTCAAACTCATGTCCATTGAGTTGGTGATGCCATACAACCATCTAGTCCTCTGTCACCCCCCTTTCTCCTCCTGCCCTCAATCTTTCCCAGCATCAAGGTCTTTTTCAATGAGTTGGCACTGATGGCATCAGGTGGCCAAAGAATTGGCGTTTTAGCTTCAGCATCAGTCCTTCCAATATTCAGGGTTGATTTCCTTCAGGATTGACTGCTTTGATCTCCTTGCTCTCCAAGGGACTCTTGAGAGTTTTCTCCAGCCCCACAGTTCAAAAGCATCAATTCTCTGCTGCTCAGCCTTTGTTGTGGTCCAAGTCTCACATCCGTACATAAGATATTTGTGTTGTTTTAAGCCACTAAGTTTGTGGTTCTTTGGTACAGCAGCCATAGGAGTCTATAACAGTGAACTTGATTCACTCTTCTCTTTAAGCCTCAATTCCTAAATGTCTAAAATTAGGGCAATATCTGTGTAACCAGATTATTTGGGTGACATAAAAATTTAAAGTAGTAGACATTGGTTACTTTAGACATTTTAAGTGAAGTCACTCAGTCGTGTCCGACTCTTTGCGACCCTGTGGACCGTAGCCTACTATGCTCCTCTGTCCATGGGATTCTCCAGGCAAGAATACTGGGGTGGGTTGCCATCTCCTTCTGCAGAGGATCTTCCTGACCCAGGGATCGAACCCAAGTCTCCCACACTGTAGACAGACGCTTTACCATCTGAGCCACCCCATGTTTTAAGTATTCTTTTTTCCAGGTCTTAAGGCTCAGACACTCAGATAGGTTTGACCACCTCATAGAGTTATGCGGTAGAGTAGCCTGATGGGCTGCAGTTCGCAGAGTTGCAGAGAGTTGGACATGACTTGGCCACTGAGCGTGCAGCAAATTACTTGACCAATCCATCAAAAGGATCGGTTGTGGGAAGGCAGGTCTCTCAAGGCATGCCAACCACAAAATGTTTTACAAGGACAATAAGGAAGGAACTTGATCCATTGAGGCTGCCAAAATAATGTAAACCTATAGTTGTTTGGGGATTTCTTAGCCACCATGTAGGAGAGACTGCCTGAGAAAAATGCTAGTAGTGATGAGAACAGAGTTATGAGATTAACAGTGATAGATTTCACACACTAGCTATGGAGTACTTAGATTTACCCATGCCTTAAACAACATGATCTTGACTTTGGCAAAAATGTGCTAGATAAAATGTGCATGATCCATACGAGAAAAAAAAGTAATAAATAAGACTTCACCAGAGTTAAAAGCTTCAACTCTTAAAAAGACACTTTTTTTTTTTAAAAGATAAGGGAAAGATAAGCTACAGAATGGAAGAAAATATTTACAAATCTCACAAAAGATATAACCAGAATACATAAAGAACTCACAAAACTGAATAAGGAAACAGACAACTCTAACAAGAATAATGGCAAATAAACCATAAGCCATAGAGATGCCAAGCAAGCATGTTAAAAGATGCTCAACATCATTAGTGATTAGGGAAATGCAAGTTAAAAACCAACATGAGAAAAAAAAAAAAACATGAGATACTACACTCCTATTAAAATGACTAAGATTAGTAAGTGTTGGCAAGAAAGAGAGGGGTCTAGAACTATCAGTCACTGCTGGTAGGACTATAAAATGGTAGGAGAGTTTGGTACCATAAGATCCAACCGCTCTACTGAGTATTTATACAAAAAAATGAAAGCATGTGTCCATACAAAGATTTGTTAACCAATGTTCATAGTATCTTTAATTGCAATAGCTATAAACTAGAAATAACCAAATGCACATCAAAACCTGAATGAATTAGTAAACTGCAGTATAAATATATAATGGAATATTACTCACCAATAAGAAGCACTGTACTTTTGAGACAAAATGATGTGAATAAATATGAGAATGAGAATAAATATGAGAATATGTGACTTCCCTGGTGGCTCAGACGGTAAAGCGTTTGTCTACAATGTGGGCGACCCGGGTTTGATCCCTGGGTTGGGAAGATCCCTTGGGGAAGGAAATGGCAATCCACTCCAACACTATTGTACTCATAACTGAGTGACTTCACTTTCGCTTTCACTTTCATTGCCTGGAAAATCCCATGGACAGAAGAGCCTGGTAGGCTACAGTCCATGGGGTCGCAAAGAGTCGGACACGACTGAGCGACTTCACTTTCACTCACTTTGAGACAAAATGATGCGAATAAATATGAGAATAATTATGAAAAGAATGTGGATTTAAAAATTACATACTGTATGATTCCTTTTACATAAAACTCCAGCAAATAAAAGTGAATCTGTAATGACAGAAAAAAGATCAAGAATGGCTTAGGAGCGCGTTGGAGGAGAAGAGTCAGAATACAAGGAGGACAAAGAGAACATCAGGAAAATTAAGGGGTGATAGATAAGCTTATTATCTTGATTATCATGATTGTGGTGATCGTTTGACAGTGTTTACATAAGCCCAGGCTTATGATATTGCATTTTTCAAATATGTCCAGTTTATTGTCTACCAATTATACCTCAAAAGTGTGGAGAGAAAATAAATGGGAAGGGAGAGATCAAATGAATAATGCAAGGAAGGGCACAGCTGCAATCTGGGCACAGCAACTGCTGCCACGTGTTCAGATCATAGAGGATGAAACAACAGAGGACGTTGTCAGAAGTGTGTGAATAGCAAGGTAGGTAAGAGCAGAATTCTGAAGTCAGACGCCCTAAGTTCAAACCCTGACTTTGCCACTTGCTAACTATGTGACCTTGGATGATTAATTTTTCTTAGTTTGTTCATATTAGAAAACAGAGGGGCTTCCCTGGTGGTCCAGTGGCCAAGATCCCATGCTCCCAATGCAGGGGGTCCAGGTTTGACCCCTGGTCAGAGAAATAGATCCCACAGGGCGCAACTAAAATTTGCGTGTCACACCTAAAGATCTGCACGCTGCAATCCAGGTCAGGCGCAGCCAAAAGCAAATAAACATAAAAGAGAGAGAGAGAGAGAAGAAAATGGAAATAAAAATGGTACCAGCCTCAGAGGGTTATTTTGAGGGTTAAATAAATATGCAAACTTAATATATGCCAAGTTGAGACATATAAAATATCTCATGCAACATGACATGGTTATAATAATTTGGGCCATTCCTGTTATTGTTTTTTAACAGTTGTATTGAGATATAACCCACACACCATGCAATTCACTCATTTAAATGAACGATTCATTTGTAACATTTTGTCTCCTCAACAAGAACCTCCTTACCCATTAGTGGTCAGGTCATTCCCATTTTCCTCCCTTGCCTCTGGCAACCACTAATCAGCTTTCTGTTTCTATAGATTTGCTTAATCTGTATTCAAATTGATATCGAACTATATCCATATCATATTCATATTCAACATTTCATATAAATGGAATCATACCATATGTCATCTTTTATGTCTGTTTTTTTCCACTCAATATAATGTTTTCAAGTTTCATCTATGTCATAGAATATAGCAGAACTTCATTCATTTTGTGGCTAAATACTTTTCCATTGTGTGGATGTAGCATCCTTTATTCCAGTTATTATTATGGCAGAATGAAGTGTTTTTGACCAAAGGGAAAGGGAGAAGGAAGGAGCAGAAGTGTGATCTTAGCACTGCCCAGAAGCCCAGGAACAACAGTTATATTTGACTAGAGAAAAGAGAAAAAACAGAGAAAAGAAAGACTGGTGAAAGAAGGACACTGAACATTTCACAAACACATGTCAGAGACTCGCACATTTCCTTAGGGCTGGCACCCCCAGAAGTCCAGGGAATAACAGGTGACTCATTTATTCTATATAGAGGCAGCTGAAAGAAGAAATTCCTGCTTTCTGACTCCCTAGTTCTGTTAGCGTGGGCAAGTCACTTCACTCCTTGAAATGTCAGTCTGCTCCAGTCAGCTTCCCACCCCTCCATTCATCCCCTCCAGCCCTGGGCTTCCTCCCAGCCCCCTTGTGAGCATCATATCTTATGAAGGTAAAAGTATTTTGTTAACCAGGACATATTTTTTAAAGTAAAAACCTGCTTCCATAGTACAGTGTGCTAGAGGCATTTTGAAATGTTTTCTGATAAGCAAAAAATGCTCTATAGAGCCCTGAATTTCTTAGGAATTGATAGATAAGTAAAGAAGAAATCAGAAGACAAATCATGACCCAGCTAGTCATTGCAGATAGTTAAAAATGTTCTGATAGATGCTGACGCCCTGGCAGGTAGTACTCTATTTTCTTAATGTTTACTTTGTACCACATTGTTTGCCACAATTTCCAGGATATGGTGACATCTCAATATACATATTTTTAAAGAATAACCCGAATTGCATATTACTGTGCATCAGTTAATGTGTGCTTTATTTCCAATGAGACAGTAAAGAGGTATTATTGATAGTAGTAACCTAGCTTATGTTTAAAGAACATGTACTGTGTGTCTACAAGTTTGCTAAGTTCCTTACATGCAAAACCCTGCCGTATAGAGGATCCAAAGACAAGAGAAATAAGTAACTGTTTCAAGTTTTTAAAGTAATTTGCAAAGCTGGGGCTTCACCCCAGTTTGATTTAAAGCCAAAATCCTTGAAAAGGAGGGCTCCCCAGGTGGGGCTAGTGATACAGAATCCATCTGCCAGGGCAGGAGACACAAGAGAGAGAGATTTGATCCTTGGGTCAGGAAGATCTCCCAGAGACAGAAATGGCAACCCACTCCAGTGTTCTTGCCTGGAGAAAATCCCATGGACAGAGGAACCTGGTGAGTTGCAGTCCATAGGGTCGCAAAGAGTTGGACACAACTGAAGTGACTTAGCACACATTCATCCTTGAAAAGGATTTCAGTTTACTTTTTTTTTTCGCTAGAGTTAAGTATAATCATTACATATTATCTCATGTACAAAGGGTTTTAGAGTCTAAAGAAAGGATCTGGAGAGGGTGTCTCGTTTTGCCTTTTGTTTAGACTCCACTTAAAAATACTCTGAAAAGCACACACATTGAGGCTGCTATCTGAGCCTCCCAAACTGGTTCGCCTGTGCCATCGCCTAATTCAAATTACACTCTTTGAAGACACTGAGGACTCTTGGAATCCTTTGTGTCATCCTCTCTGCCCAAATCGAAAATGTCTCCATACTGTGGGCCACCATACTTTACTCTGCCACTCTTCCCCAAAATTTTTCAAAACTCAGTTCGTCCATGAAATCCGTGATCAAGGCGGAAGCCGCCCAGACATTCTGTTAATATCTTCAGTGTGATTGATATTTCTCTCCTGCAGCGTGGCAGGAAAGCATATGCGTATATGTGGGCAAGCATATATATCTTTATGTTAATGTGCATCTGTTCCTCTCATCTCTACCATATACTATTAAGATATTAAGCTCCTCGGGTCTGTCCCTGCTCCCCTCCACAGAGGAGAACTTGAATTCACCTGGGTCACCACAGTGTCTAGCTCCCTGGCCTGATATACATGTGCAATAAACATTTACTGAATGAGTGAGTGAGTGGGTGAGTGCTCCACGTGGCAGTGGCAACCTTGAAGGGAAATCTTACCTGGCACACAGAGAAAATAAGATCATGTATAAATTAACCGCAAATAGCTTGTCTTCTCGGGTATTTTATTTTTAAGCATTCTTAGCTGAAAGGTGCTGTGGAACAGCTGAGACTTCGCAGGTAATTTTCATTTCACCTCTGTTTCCCAAATAGTTACCACTTAGCAAATATACCACCCTTAGAGCGTGCTTTTCCCCCTTCAGGTACGATACTACCATACAATGCTGTATGCTTTGGACATCTTTCCGTTTTAAAGCTATGGAGATCTTTCATATAATGTTATTAATATTTGTGTGTGTGTGTGTGTGTTGTGTGTATGCTCAGTCTATCAGTCGTGTCTGACTGTTTGTGACCCCATGGACTGTAGCTCACAAGACTCCTCTGTCCATGGGATTTCCCAGGCAAGAACATTGGAGTGGGTTGTCATTTCCTTCTCTGGGGGATTTTTCCCAATCCAGGGGCCCAGCAGGAGTCTCCTGCATCTCCTCCATTGCCAGGAGAATTCTTCACCACTGAGCTACACCTGGGAAGCCCCCAGCAAGTGCCCTTGGCAAGTACCAATTTGTAGCTGACACCCTCTTTTGTTATTAAAAGAAGAAGAGGAATATCTGAAACATCTAAAGTCTGAGCCCTGTGGGCCTCTGGCTTGGTTAAATCTGATGTCAGTCTGATTTATTAATTAACAGTAATAATGTTAATTATCACTGTTGCTTCAAACAACAGTCACCATAAATAGACATTGTAATGTGTTCAGTTCTACACAGAGTCAGGAGAGTTGCCAAAGTTTAAGACTATTTGAATCATACAGCCTAGATTTTAGTCCCAGCTTCACCTCCTTTCTATTTGAATGGCCTTGAACACTTACTTAACTTCTCTTCCCCTCAATATCTCTATCTTTGAAATGAAGGTAGAAAGGGTGCTTGAAGATTCATTGAGATAATTCCTGTGAAGGAGCTTGGTTCCAGGAAGGTCATTCCTGCATTACTGTTACCAGCCATTATTTTAATAGTAATGATAAGATAAGAGGTTCCCATTCAAAACCTCTTAGCAGAGAAATTCCTAATCTTTCATGGCACCAACACAGCTTCATCCAAGAATGCTAAGTGGAAAGTGATTTCCAGGGAACTTAGATTTACAACGCTGCTCCTGCCTTAGCCTTAACTGCAAAGGACGCTTGCTTTACCTCAGGATCATTAACTACTCCATGCAGGCAGTATGACAGTGGTTCTTGTGGACAAAAAATGTTGCCTGCCCTTTCTTGTACACAACAAATGTTGCCCTGCATCAAGCCATCAGCCACTGCAGTCACCCCCAAATGGTGAACCCTTAGGGAAATTCGAATGGAGAAAAATAGAATATTGGTCTTAGATAGTTAAAATGCATATCGAAGGGATAATTTTGATGAGCCCAGACTCTTGCATCTTCCTACACATAGAAAAGTATGAAAATCATTTATTTGAGATATCTGATTTTTATGATTAGCAGTAATCTCTGGATGATGAAATATATTTTTTATTTTTTATTTTTTCCAGGAAAATCTCCGGTAGAACGCTCTTCCTCCTTTACCTCTTTGGAACAGTTACTCAGAGCTACCTGAGAGGCTGATTCCTGGGCTATAGTCCTCGGTAAGTTCCTCAAATGAAACATCACTGTCAACTTTTAGATTTTTTGGTTTTCCTTTTTGGTCGATATTTCCATATTCTAGAAGGGGCAGTGCCAACAATCTGGATGAAAGGAGAGAGGGCTTAAAGGGCATTAAGTCGAGCATTTAGTTGCTTCCAAATATTGAATAGTGGTTCTACAAGGGCTCAAGATCTCCCAAGCCGGACTCAGTGGGGGCCCTTTCTTGTGTCCTTTACAAGCTTGAAGGATTGTGAATTTGTCATCTTCTTCACTGTCACTCATGCCCTCCTTTCACTGAGAATCAGGTAAGTTCCACAGCAGGAGTCATCTTGGCTTTACCCTGTTACCTAGCACGTGTATTGCTGCCTTCCTCTTTCAGCCATCCTCAATGCCTCTTTTCAGTCCCCTAGCCCTGAGAGGTGTATCTCTCAGTCCTATTTAATCCTATTTGTAAATGACAACTGGTTTTGTTTAGTTTTAAGTTCCCCTCCCTCATGCTTTTTAATCATATTGTTAGTGGCCACAATCCCTCAAATCTGACATACAGCAACAGTGAAGAGATGCTACCACTTATAAACTAGGACAATAGGAATCACACCTCAGCCCCATTTCCAGGAAAACATGATAAATCCACAGATTCACTTCCTTTCAAGGCTCCCTTCTGGAGTAAAAACAGTATGGATTTTAAAGAGGTAGTATGTGTGTATGGTTTTTTCATAGAAGTAGAGGGTCTTGTCTTACCCTTTGAAGAACTTTTCCCTTAATCTGCCATTTATTTTATTCTCTCAAATTGTATACTTACATGTCTATTTATTTCTATTAAAAACCAATATATTAAAAAAATAAGCCATAATCCTATCACTCAGATTCTTTTTATATATATACAGCACATAATGTATATGTAACATATAATTATTGATGTCACTCTTGCATAAATTCCTGTAATCAGATTTCTAAATTGCTAATGTATTGTGAATATGTCTCATGTCTATATATTCAGAGCAGCAGCATCATTGCTAATGACTGAATAGTGGTTTATTACATCAATAGGCCATATTATAATAAATCCTTTGTTTTTCAGACATTTGGGTTGTTTCCCATAGATTGCACCTATTTATATTGCTGCAAAGATTATGCATGTACATATATCTATATTCATTTGTTCAGTGATTTCTTTAAAATAAGTCTTAGAAAAGAAAATATCAGGTCAGGGGCAGGCACATTTTAAAGACTTCTGACAACATGCCATGTTAGTCTCCAGAAAGTGACATCAAGTTATACTATCAACAATTTTATAAAACACTATTTCTCTACACTCTTGCCACTACTGGGTGTTTTAACTCAATTTTTAATTTAAAGATGCTAGGAGGAGGCATCCCATAGGGCTTGAAATCTCCCTGAATAAGGCTACATAAGAATTATGGTGTAAAGATTTGTTAACCAGGGCCTGAGTCATGGGAATGTGGGCATGCTTTTTCTATAACCATGAATTCCGTGAGTCAGATCTAATAACTATTTCAGTCACGATCAATACTGCCCAAAGAGACAACCCAAACTGGAAAAAAAAAAAAAAAAAAAGCTGTGTACTTTTTATCCAAAAATTCCCATGGATGTGATAATAGCAAATATCCTTCTAGTTCTCTTTAGACTGGGGCAATAATATTGTTTCACTTGAAATTACATTTTAGACATGGGAATGTAATTTATAGATATATTTCCAGGAATAAGAGGAATTCTATCTGTTCTTAAATAAAATGCCAATCATGAAGGAACAGCCACTGTAACTTAACCCATGTAGATATCTCTTTTTTGTATATGAATCACAAACCTGACAAGGCTATTTGCAAATGTACTTGTTCCAATCTGTTGCTCTGTTCATGTAACCACCTTTCAGAAGACAATAATTCTCAGTCCTTCTATTAGCAAGGAGAAATCAGAAATGAGTACTGGTAGGCCAATTCTTAATAACATTTCCAAATGGGACAAAAGTCTGTATGCCAGAGTTCATATGCAATACATAGGGAAGAGCTGTGGTAGTTAATCAAAGGAATGGTTGGATTTTCTAATGTCCCCTAAGATTTTAATATGTTTTTGCAAAAGATTCTTGGAAATTTTCCCTAAATACTCAAAAGTCCTACAGAACTCATATCCATTCATTTTACTAACTGACTCAAAATCTGATTAGAAACTTCACAAATCTCAAGATAAAATTAAAATTAGAATGCTACCACCATAATCTGATTTTATTTTGATGTGATTTATTGGTGCCCAGGAATCAGGTAGCCTTGAACTTCTGAGATAAATTCTTTAAGATAAATCTATCAGGGATGGATAGTAGTTTCCTCTTAAGTTAC
The DNA here is from genome assembly GCF_001704415.2 of Capra hircus. Classification (NCBI taxonomy): domain Eukaryota; kingdom Metazoa; phylum Chordata; class Mammalia; order Artiodactyla; family Bovidae; genus Capra; species Capra hircus. Next base: position 12,367,281 of record NC_030822.1, on the reverse strand, counting down.
CTGTGTCTTTTTGTTTTATGTTTTTTTCATTTTGGTTTCCTAATACTATGCTAAAAGCCTGATGTATATAGGCTTTGAAGATATGAAGAAAGGGGAGAAAATTGGTATTGACTCATTTAAAAACAAATGGTTAAATATGTATATTTTGAAAAATTGTCTAATACATTGAAAATTAATTATTCATACAATCACTTTTTTTTCAACTAACATTTACTAAATATCAACAGTGAGTACATCTTTGGTTGAACTTAATCTGGAAGAAACTTGGGGTGTTAAATTAGGATTCTAAATTAAGATTTGCATTTGTTTCTTTCTGGAATAGGAAACCTTACTGACCTAGGACTTCTTTATCCCTCTTTAAAGGTTTTTTGTTTGTGAAAGATTCTTAGGTTTGGGTACCCCAGTAAATTTCATTTTTATATGTCCTTACTTGTTCTGTTCTCTCTTTAAGCATAAGATTTTTAATTCTAGGGGAACTACTTGATGTCATACATTCAAGCTTACATAAAATTTGCAGAAATGCAACTTTTGAGTGTCAGGTTAAAAGGTTGATCAATCTGGTAGTCCCTTGACATTTTTAAAGAATATACCCAAGAGACATTTGCTAATAATCAACTTTCTAAATGTCACTATAGCACATATATTTTTGTAATTACCCATGTTAATAGGTGATACACACTTTGTGCTGTAAGGTGGTGTGTAATAAATATTACTAAATATAAACTCCTTCATCTGGGGGATAGCCCTATCTCATATTTGATTACTGTTAATTAATCATGATTAATTATTCTCCATGATATGTATTTTGGGTGGAATGGCAAATCCAGAAGACCACTGTTCCATCATTGAAGATAAAATTATCCAATCCATATGGATTCTTTTGCTATTCCTGTATAACCCAGGGCAGGACAAATCACTAATATCTGACCAAATTGCATGAACAAAATAAATCAAAATTGTCTTGCATGATCTTGAATCTCAGATGAAGAAATATCAGTATGAAAGGAACAGGATTTGTTCATTCTAAAAGCACCATTCAGTTGAAAATATTAAGTGGGTACTGCTGCTAAGACCTTCCATAGATACTTGTCTTGGTTTATGGCCCTATACTAAATCTATTATTTTACTTTTCTTCAAGCTTATGATTTTTTCCCTTTAATTCCAAGAAATTCCCTTTCCTTGGTTTTATTTTTACCAACAAATACATGCAACAGACAGATGATATATTAAATTATTACAATTCCCATTGATAAAAGTCCACTGAAAAGTAGTTAAGCTCACTTACTACCTAGATAAACTATTTCCTTCATACCATCTTCACAGAATTATTAAAGAGTATGCCTAAAGATTTTAAAATTACTATATGCATGTAATGAGCTTTTTAAAAATAGCTAAAACCACAAATGCCAGCAGTCTATCATATTTGCTCTATGACAATACAGACCACGTGTCCATTGTGCTTCTGATAATACATAATGTCTAATAGGCAGTTGGCAAAATTTCTGCTTAGAATCTGGCTTGATTCTTAGAGCAAGCGTCTCCATCACAATGCTGTGGCTACTTCCATCGCTCAGGAGGGATTCTCTTAGTATTCCACTAGGTTAACAAAATCCTCATGCAAACTTTGAAGAGCCCTTCCTTTTCTTAGCAGGAGTCTCCTATTTTTCGATAGTATTAGGGAAGGATACTTATTCTGTATTTCTACTTTATTTCTCCATGTGAAAAAAAAAAAACAAAACAAAACCCTCCATTATCTTAGCTATTCTTACTTCTCTTTACTCATCTTACTCTCTCCTTTTTTGGTCATTAGAATTACTTATATGATTGGTGAATTGGGCAGCCAGATTTTATCAGTTGTACTTTAACACATTCTTTCACTTTCCTCTTTAGGATGGGATATTTACACATAGATACACTCATCCCTGCTTCTCCATGCTGGAAATTTTATAGGGCAGGCTGCCATGTCAGGGGAGCCTGCAGTTGCCCCAGACTTCCTGGAATAAATGGGTAAATCTATTCAATGGTGGGGTTAAATGTTAGGAATGTTTGTTGCACAATGAAACAACATTGATCCTCAGTGCAAAGAAATCAGTGCAAACATTTCATCAGTGCAAAGAAATAGAGGAAAACAATAGAATGGGAAAGACTAGAAATCTCTTCAAGAAAATTAGGGGTACCAAGGGAACATGTCATGCAAAGATGGGCACAACAAAAGACAGAAATGGTATGGACCTAACAGAAGATATTAAGAAGAGATGGCAAGAATACACAGAAAGTGAAAGTGAAGTCACTCAGTCATGTCCGACTCTTTGTGACCCCATGGACTGTAGTCTACCAGGCTCCTCCATCCATGGGATTTTCCAGGAAAGAATACTGGAGTGGGTTGCCATTCCCTTCTCCAGGAGATCTTCCCGATCCAGGGATTGAACCTGGGTCTCTAGCACTGTAGGCAGATGCCTTACCATCTGAGCCACCAGGAAGTACAAAAAAGATCTTAATGACCCAAATAACCAAGATGGTGTGATCACTCACCTAGAGCCAAACATCCTGGAATGTGAAGTCAAGTGGACCTTAGGAAATGTCACTATGAGCAAAGCTAGTGGAGATGATGGCATTCCAGTCGAGCTATTTCAAATCCTAAAAGATGATGCTGTGAAAGTGCTGCACTCAATATGCCAGCAAATTTCAGGTTTCATTTCAATCCCAAAGAAAGGCAATGCCAAAGAATGCTCAAATTACCACACAATGGCACTCATTTCACAGGGTAGCAAAATAATGCTCAAAATTCTCCAAGCCAGGCTTCAACAGTATGTAAGCCATGAACTTCCAGATGTTCAAGCTGGATTTAGAAAAGGCAGAGGAACCAGAGATGAAATTGCCAGCATCCGTTGCATCATTGAAAAAGTGAGAGAGTCCCCGAAAAACATTTACTTCTGCATTACTGACTATGCCAAAGCCATTGACTGTGTGTATCACAACAAACTGTGGAAAATTCATAAAGAAATGGGACTATCAGACCACTTTATTTGTCTCCTGAGAAATCTGTATGTAGGTCAAGAAGTAACAGAATTGGACATGGAAAAAGAGACTGGTTCCAGTTCATGAAAGGAGTACGTCAAGGCTATATATTGTCACCCTGCTTATTTAACTTACATGCAAAGTACATCATGTGGAATGATGGGCTGCCTGAAGCACAAGCTGGAATCAAGATTGCCAGGAGAAATACCAATAACCTCAGATATGCCGATGACACCAGCCTTATGGTAGAATGTGAAGAACTAAAGAGCTTCTTGATGAAAGTGAAAGAGGAGAGTGAAAAATCTGTCTTAAAACTCAACATTCAGAAAACTAAGATCATGGCATCTGGTCCCATCACTTCACAGCAAATAGATGGGGAAACAATGGAAACAGTGGCAGACTTGATTTTCTTGGGCTCCAAAATGACTGCAGATGGTGATTGCAGCCATGAAATTAAAAGACACATGCTCCTTGGAAGAAAAGCTATGACCAACATAGACAGCATATTAAAAAGCAGAGACAATACTTTGCCAACCAAGGTCCATCTAGACAAAGCTATGGTTTTCCCAGTGATCATGTATGGATGTGAGAGTTGGACCATAAAGAAATATGACCACTGAAGAATTGATGCTTTTGAACTGTGGTGTTGGACAAGATTCTTGAGAGTCCCACAGACTGCAAGGAGATCCAACCAGTCCATCCTAAAGGAGATCAGTCCTGGGTGTTCATTGGAAGGACTGATGCTGAAGCTGAAGTTCCAATACTTTGGCCACCTAATACGAAGAACTGACTCTTTGGATAAGACCCTGATGCTAGCAAAGATTGAAGGAAGGAGGAGAAGGAGACAACAGAGGATGAGATGGTTAGATGGTACCACTGACTCAATGGACATGAGTCTGAGTGAACTCTGGGAGTTCGTGATGGACAGGGAAGCCTGGCATGCTGCAGTCCATGGGTCCCAAGGAGTCAGACACAAGTGAGTGACTGAACTGAATTAAAACAACATTCTAAGATATTAACTGTATCATTTATAGAAAGTGGAATCTGGCTTTCCATTTCTTTACTCTTTTGACTTCTAGAACATCACTGTTTCCCCTCAACTTTTTAAGCTAAAATAAAAGCTGCAAGAAAGCAGTTAGTGGTACCTGGAACTTACCTTATCAAAATTTCTTCACAGGTCCTGATCTTCCTGAGAAAATCCAAAAAGGTTAAAGAAGTTTTCTGGATTTCTGTAGATAATGTTTCTTTTATACCTGGAGGAAGATAACATAAATATCATATGTTTAAATCATACTGTGAAATTGAGAACAAATTGAGGGTTAGATATGCCAGCTTGTCATACTCCCCCAATATAATTTATTTCATCATTCATCTTTTTAATATAGATAGACATTGATATAAACGTCAACATATAGGTGCAGATACAGCACTGTAGCCCAGCAGGCTCCTCCATCCATGGGATTTTCCAGGCAAAAGTACTGGAATGGGTTGCCATTTCCTTCTCCAGGGGATGTTTCCAACCCTGGGATCAAACCCAGTTCTCCTGCATTGTGGGCAGAGGCTTTACCACCTAAGTCACCAGAGAAGGGTCCTTGCATTGTATAATTGAAGTGTGTTACCTATCATATGTATTTCATTGAAGAAGTTTTCTATCTATGAATAAATTTTTGTACATAAATCTTGAGAAACTTCTTACTTAAAAAAAAATGTATTTATTTATTTATTTCCCTTTGCTGGATCTTAGCTGTAGATGCAAGTTCTTTGATCTCTGTTGCTGCATATGAAATCTTTGGTTGTGGCATGCAAATTCTTAGTTGTAGCATGTGGGATCTAGTTCCCTGACAAGTGATCAAATCCAAGCCCCCTGTTTTGCGGGTGCAGAGTCTTAGCCACTGGACCACCAGGGATGTCCCAAGAGACTGCTTACTCTTACCTCATCCCCTGTCATGAGCTCAGAACAACAGAGATGATTATCTGTTTATTTTAACCCTAATAGCCAAATGGACATTAAAAAAAGCCTAGAAAATATACACTGTAATTTACAGCTTTCTGTTTATCAAAGAAAATAAGTAAATATGGGTGTTGGAGTAATAATCAGGACTAGATTCAATTCATAACCCTACTATAATCAGCTAGGAAATTTTGGGCAAGTATCCAAACCTCTCTGAGTCTTTATCTCTCCATGTATAAAATTAAGAGCTTTGTGCAGAATTGCCTCCAAGTCCTCTCCCATCTTTCAAATCCTGTCATAATTTTCCTTGAGGATCTGGTGTGATGTAGGTAGAATGATCAGAAAGAATTTATGGTTCCAAACCCCTCATGTTTAGATAAAGCCTGAATTTTTCAAAAATTTATTCCAGGTACTCAATTCCCGGCTTCTAACTTTGCTGGACAATTAGTTACTTGTAAGTAAATGATACAAAGTTGACTGTAATAAATTATTTTCAGGTTTTTATATTGAGTAAATCAACAGTGTATCTCATGGAGCTTAACAAAATTGAACTTTCAATTCACAGGATTCATAATCCTCTGGGGCCAGTGACTTAGCTGTCTGTCTTCCTGCTATTCTAACATTGAGAGAAAGAAATCTGAATTCTCTAGAAACTGGGAAAACTAAAGGCTACTTGTAAAATCGCTTACCTAATTTGACATTATATCATGTGTTCCCTCCATCCCTGTCATATATCTTCCAAAGGAAAAAATATTTGGGGGAGAAATATTCATATTTAATTGATGTTTCATGTATCATTGTCGTACAAAAACAATAATTACTAAAACTGAGAATTAAGTAATAACTGAAATTACTATTTATAAGGATAATTTTAAAACTAACCCATGAACATTTTTTGTTGTCATTATTAAAATAATGGATATTAATTTAAACTCTTTATTTTATAGATTAAGCCTTACAAGTACCCTATGTATCCTGAAATTTTTGATTTATGATTCTCATTTTATAGGTGAAAAAACTGAAGCATGAGTCAATTGCACAAAAAGAGATGATAAGTGGCAGTTAGCAGGCCTGTGTGCTCCCAGTGCCTATAGTCCTTACTATGCTATGTACTGTAGCTCTGCGACCTTGCTGGCTACCCCTAGGCCACCAGATATTTAATTTGAGTAGGTTCTCTCAGTCTGTTGTTATCTGAATGCACTGGTAATATTCATCTTTTGACGTATGGAGGTCTTGTCTGATTTCTCTCTAGGACTACGGTTTTTGTATTTCATTTCTATGTTCATGGGAACAAAATGCTGCTTTCTCCATCTTGGCCTAAATTTTCTGCCTGGCATTTAGCAGGTTTCAAAGAAATGTGTTGCAAGCAGAATGTTTACTTTGTATGCATGTGACTATAGAGAACTGATCTAGGTGGGGCTGCCTGTAGGGCAGAGGCATCAGATGTGAAGAAACTCTGGAGTGGGTGTTTGTGAAGAGAAGAACCAGGCAGAGGGTTTGTTGATCAGAAGAACATGAATCATATCATTACACAAATTCACAGAACGCGGGGCTGGAAGAGGCCTCACTAATCAATTAGTTCAAATTTCATAGTGTGTAGGTGAAGGAAATAAGATACAAGGTGCTTAGGAACTAGGAACCAGGCTTCTGGATTTCTTCCATCCCCCGAACTTCTCCATTGTGACACCAAATCCTTAATTACACATTCATATGCATCTCTTCGAAAAGAAATCCATTATTCTAGGTCTGTATGTATCAGTCCATCTGTGTGATTTAAGATTCAGCGCACTGCTTATGAAAGACTTTGAGGTGAAACCAACATGACCCCTAGGGCCAGCCACATCCCTTCCTGTTTGTGGAACTAGAGGAAAGTGACATTCTCTTTCTGGGACAGTTTCCTAATCTGTAAAATAGGGTAAAGAGAGAAACTCCCTCTCTGTGCTGCTTTGGGGACTAAGTGACAAATTGTTTTGAGACTTTTTTTTATCAGGATCTAGCACAGAGCAAGAAAGTATATATAAAATTTTCATCATCATTGTCATCAGCAGCATTATTTCTCTTACATGGTGTCTTAAGACATCCTTTGAAAAATGTGTTTTCCTTTTAAATAAAGAAACATCCTAATGAAAGGGAACTCTGGATGAAGAACTAAGAAAATTGACTGAAATCACCAGCATGATCACAGAGACTTTAAGTTTCTCATCAGTGAAATGGAAAAGACACTGATCTCCGTATATATTTGAAATTACATGTGCAATATTCTGAAATAATAGATTCAGAATTTGATCTTTTTGCTGAGGACTGTCCAAATCAGTTGCACTCAGAGCCAGAGGTTCTCATATAAGCTAGACCTTATAACTAAAACAAATGATCTTACATGAGAAAACAAGAGAGAGAAAAAGAGAAAGCCTTATTTTTTTTCTTAATTATAAGTTGGTGTGAAGAGATGTCCATTTGGATTCTGCTGCTACACAGCTCAGTTATGCAATATTCATACAAAAATAGTTCCAAATCAATACAACATGTTTTAAATTTACATTAACATTTAAATTAATGAGAAGCTCAATGTGAATTATGGAGTTTTAGCTGTTTAGGACTATGTTCTTTCTTGCCAACTTGGAACAGGGTCTATTGACTCACCTTCTGAGTCTCATAAACAGCTTCCACACTTTATATGTTTTCAGTGCCAGAGGACTTTCAGGCTGGTGAAAGCTGCCATATTGACATCACCAGGGAATGAAATTGGCCCTCTCCACCAAAGACATAAAATGCTTCCAGCAACGACACACACTTTCCCTGAAAGGCAGATTGCCATACATAGTTGTCAAGTCTGGGAATGCCCTAAGATCGGAGTTTACTCCACATCCCCTGGTCTCCATTCATTTATTGACAGATATTTCTAGACCACCAACAATGGACATAGAACTGCTAAAACAATACAGATTCTTCTTCAAGGAACTCATATTCTATTGAAGGATACAGTCACTTATGTAAATATATAAACATTTTTAGGATAATCTGCCATCTTCTATGATAAAAGAAGGTACATAGTGGGAGCAGTTAGAGGCATTTGAATTAGTTTGGAGGAGAATGAAGAACAGCTTTCTGAAGAAACAAGACTTGAAAGACAGGTTAGAATTAGACAAAAAAAAAAAAAAAGGAGACAATCTAGAAAAGACCTCAAGACTTTGCTTCAATGAACAAGAAGTTCTGAATGATTAGCAAGAAATGTAGGGCAAGATTGTGTCTGTATGTGTGTGTGTGTGTGTGTGTACACATGCACACAAAGAACTGTGGGTATCAGAGATTAGCATGCATGGTTAGGCATGGACAAGCTCATGAGATATCTCACATGCCACACTGAGAAGTAGGAACACAATTATTAAAATGATATAGATGTAGATGGTCTGTTGTATTCTTCTTTTGATAAGCTTGTAGAGGAGTTTCAAGTTCACACAAAAATTGAATGAAAAATACAGAGTTCCCCTATTTTTCCTATCCCTAAACATAAAAATTCATTGGAAGGACTGATGCTGAAGCTGAAACTCCAATACCTTGGCCACCTGATGCAAAGAACTTACACATTTGAAAAGACCCTAATGATGGGAAAGATCGAAGGCAGTTTGAGAAGGGGAAGACAGAGGATGAGATTGTTGGACAGCATCACCGACTCAATGGGCATGAGTTTGGGTGAACTCCGGGAGTTGGTGATGGACAGGGAGGCCTGGCGTGCTGTGGTCCATGGGGTCGCAAAGAGTGGGACACGACTGAGCGACTGAACTGACTGAAACAGGAAAAACCTCCCACACTATGGACATCCCCCAGAACAGTGATACATTAGTTACAATTAATGACCCTACATCGACACATCTTTATCACTTGAAGCTTATAGTTTGCATTAGAGTTCACTCTTGGTATTGTATATTTTATGGGTTTGGACAAAAGTGTACTGACACGTGGAGCTTCCCTGGTGGCACAGTGGTAAAGAATCTGTCTGCCAATGCAGAAGAAGCAGGAGATCTGGGTTCAATACCTGAGTCAGGAAAATCCCCTCAAGCAGGAAACAGCAACGCACTGCAGTATTCCTGCCTGGAAAATTCCATGGACAGAGGAGCCTGGCAAGCTACAGTCCATAGGGTTTCAAAGAGTTGGACACAAAGCAACTGAATATACACACACATACTGACTTGTATCAACCATTATAGTATCATGCAGAGTGGTTTCAGTTCAGTCGCTCAGTCGTGTCTGACTCCTTGCGACCCCATGAATCACAGCAGGCCAGGCCTCTCTGTCTATCACCAACGCCTGGAGTTCACTCAAACTCATGTCCATCGAGTCAGTGATGCCATCCAGCCATCTCATCCTCTGTCATCCCCTTCTCCTCCTGCCCCCAATCCCTCCCAGCATCAGGGTCTTTGCCAATGAGTCAACTGTTCACATGAGGTGGCCAAAGTACTGGAGTTTCAGCCTCAGCACCAGTCCTTCCAATGAATACCAAGGAATGATCTCCTTCAGAATGGGCTGGTTGGATCCCTTGCAGTCCAAGGGACTCTCAGAGTCTTCTCCAACACCACAGTTCAAACGCATCAATTCCTTGGTGCTCAGCCTTCTTCACAGTCCAACTCTCACATCCATACATGACCACTGGAACAACCATAGCCTTGACTAGATGGACTTTTGTTGGCAAAGCAATGTCTCTGCTTTTGAATATGCTATCTAGGTTGGTCATAACTTTCTTTCCAAGGAGTAAGAGTCTTTTAATTTCATGGCTGCAATCACCATCTGCAGTGATTTTGGAGCCCCCAAAATTAAAGTCTGACACTGTTTCCACTGTTTCCCCATCTGTTTCCCATGAAGTGATGGGAACAGATGCCATCATCTTCGTTTTCTGAATGTTGAGTTTTAAGCCAACTTTTTCACTCTCCTCTTTCACTTTCATCAAGAGGCTTTTGAGTTCCTCTTTACTTTCTGCCATAAGGGTGGTATCATCTGCACATCTGAGGTTATTGATATTTCTCCTGGCAATCTTGATTCCACCTTCTGCTTCTTCCAGCCCAGCATTTCTCATGATGTACTCTGCATATAAGTTAAATAAGCAGGGTGACAATATACAGCCCTGACATGCTCTTTTTCCTATTTGGAACCAGTCGGTTGTTCCATGTCCAGTTCTAAGTGTTGCTTCCTGACCTGCATACAGGTTTCTCAAGAGGCAGGTCAGGTGGTCTGGTATTCCCATCACTTTCAGAATTTTCCATAGTTTATTGTGATCCACACCGTCAAAGGTTTTGGCATAGTCAGTAAAGCAGAAATAGATGTTTTTTCTGGAACTCTCTTGCTTTTTCCATGATCCAGTGGATGTTGGCAATTGGATCTCTGGTTCCTCTGCCTTTTCTAAATGCAGCTTGAACATCTGGAAGTTCATGGTTCATGTACTGCTGAAGCCTGGCTTGGAGAATTTTGAGCATGACTTTACTAGCCTGTGAGATGAGTGCAATTGTGCAGTAGTTTGAACATTCTTTGGCATTGCCTTTCTTTGGGATTGGAATGGAAACTGACCTTTTCCAGTCCTGTGGCCACTGCTGAGTTTTCCAAATTTGCTGGCATATTGAGTGTGGCACTTTCACAGCATTATCTTTCAGGATTTGAAATAGCTCCACTGGAATTCCATCAGCTCCACTAGCTTTGTTTGTAGTGATGCTTTCTAAGGCCCACTTGACTTCACGTTCCAGGATGTCTGGCTCTAGGTGAGTGATCACACCATCGTGATTATCTGGGTTGTGAAGCTCTTTTTTGTACAGTTCTGTGTATTCTTACCACCTCTTCTTAATATCTTTTGCTTCTGTTAGGTCCATACTATTTCTGTCCTTTATCGAGCCCATCTTTGCATGAAATATTCCCTTGGTATCTCTAATTTTCCTGAAGAGATCTCTAGTCTTTCCCATTCTGTTGTTTTCCTCTATTTCTTTGCATTGATCGCTGAGGAAGGCTTTCTTATCTCTCCTTGCTATTCTTTGGAACTCTGCATTCAGATGCTTACATCTTTCCTTTTCTCCTTTGCTTTTCAACTCTCTTCTTTTCACAGCTATTTGTAAGGCCTCCCCAGACAGCCATTTTGCTTTTTTGCATTTCTTTTCCATGGGGTGTTCTTGATCCCTGTCTCCTGTACAATGTTACGAACCTCCATCCATAGTTCTTCAGGCACTCTATATATTAGATCTAGTCCCTTAAATCTATTTCTCACTCCCACTGTATAATCATAAGGGATTTGATTTAGGTCTTACCTGAATAGTCTAGTGGTTTTCCCTGCTTTCTTCAATTTAAGTCTGAATTTGGCATAAGGAATTCATGATCTGAGCCACAGTCACCTCCAGGTCTTGTTTTTGCTGACTGTAGAGAGCTTCTCCATCTTTGGCTGCAAAGAATATAATCAATCTGATTTCGGTGTTGACCATCTGGTGATGTCCATGTGTAGAGTCTTCTTTTGTGTGGTTGGAAGAGGGTGTTTGCTATGACCAATGTGTTTTCTTGGCAAAACTCTATTAGCCTTTGCCCTACTCCATTCTGTATTCCAAGGCCAAATTTGCCTATTACCCCAGGTGTTTCTTGACTTCCTACTTCTGTATTTCAGTCCCCTATAATAAAAATGACATCTTTTTGGGGTATTAGTTCTAAAAGGTCTTGTAGGTTTTCATAGAACTGTTCAACTTTAGCTTCTTCAGCATTACTGGTTGGGGCATAGACTAGGATTACTGTGATATTGATTGGTTTGACTTGGAAACAAACAGAGATCATTCTATCGTTTTTGAGATTGCATCCAAGTACTGCATTTTGGACTCCTTTGTTGACCATGATGGCTACTCCATTTCTTCTGAGGGATTTGTGCCCGCAGTAGTAGATATTATGGTCATCTGAGTTAAATTCACCCATTCTAGTCCATCTTAGAATGTTTGCTGATTCCTAGAATGTCCATGTTCACTCTTGCCATCTCCTGTTTGACCACTTCCAATTTGCCTTGATTCATGGACCTGATATTCCAGGTTCCTATGCAATATTGCTCTTTACAGCATTGGACCTTGCTTCTATCACCAATCACATCCACAAGTGGGTATTGTTTTAGCTTTGGCTCCATCCCTTCATTCTTTCTGGAGTTATTTCTCCACTGATCTCCAGTAGCATATTGGACACCTACCAACCTGGGGAGCTCCCCTTTCATATCCTACCATTTTGCCTTTCCATACTGTTCATGGGGTTCTCAAAGCAAGAAAGTAGTTTAACTGCCCTAAAAATCTTTTGTGCTTCATCTGTTCATCCCTTTCCCCTCCCCACTGACCCAGGGCAACAAATGACATGTTTTATTGTCTCCTTTGTTTTGACTTTTCCAGAACTTCAAATAGTTGGAATCATACAGTACATAGTCTTTTAAGACTGGCTTCTTTCCCTTAATAATATGCATTTAAATTTCTCCATGTTTTATTTCTGGCTTGACAAGTCATTTCTTTTTAGTATTGAATAATATTCCATTGTGTAGATGTACAACAGTTTATTTACATATTCACCTATTGAAAGGCATCTTGGTTGCCTCCAAGTTTTGGCAATTATGAGTAAATCTTCTATAAACATCCATGTGCAAGTGTTTGCAGACATAAGTTTTCAACTCCTTTGGGTGAATACCAAGAAGCTTAATTGCTGAATCATATGATAAGAGTATATTCAGTTTCAAAAGAAATCACCAAACTGTCTTTCAAAGTACCTGTAAAATTTTGCATTCTCATCAGCAATGAATGAGATTTCTTATTGCTCCACATCCTCACCAACATTTGATGTTGTCAGTATTTTTAATTTTGGAAATTCTGATAGGTGTGTAGTGGTGTGTTATTGCTGTTTTCTTTTGAATTCCTTAATGACATATGATATGGAACATCTCTTCATATATTTATTCATTATTTATATATCTTCTTTGGTGTAGTGTCTATTGGGTCTTTGCCCTATTTTTTCATGGGGTTATTTGTTTTCATATTGTTGAATTTTACATGTTAACCATTTTAGATAACTGTCCATTATCAGATGTGTCTTCTGCAAACATTTTCTCCCCTTCCTTGCATTCTTGACAGTGTCTTTCACAGAGCAGAATTTTTAAAATTTTAATAAACTTTATCAACTATTTCATTCATGGATTATACCTTTGGTGGCATGACTAAATACTCATTGCCATAGTCAATGTCATATGGAATTTCCTGTATATTAGCAATTTTATACTTTTGCATTTTACATTTAGGTCTCTGGTGCATTTTGAGTTAAATTTTGTGAAAGGTATAAGGTTTGTGTCTAGATTTTTTTTTTCTTTTCTTTTTTTGCATTGTGAATGTCTACTTGTTTCAGCATGATTTGTTGAAAAGACTGTCTTTGCTCCATTGTATTGCCTTTGCTTCTTTGTCAAGACTATGTGAGTCTTTTTCTAGACTCTTTACTTTGTTGCAGTGATATATTTGTCCATTCTTTCACCAATAGCTTCACTGTCATAATTACTGTAGCTTTACAGTAAGTCTTGAAGTTTAGTATTGTCAGTCCTCTGAGTCTGTCTCCTTCAATATTTTGCCTCTCCATGGAAATTTTAGAGGGACTTCTCAGTGGCTCTCCTGCAATGCAGGACATACAGGTTTGATCCCTGGTTTGGGAAGATCCCCTGGAGAATGAAACAGCAATCCACTCCAGTATTCTTGCTTGTGAAATCCCATGGAATAGAGGAGCCTGGTGGGCTATAGTCCATGTGGTCACAAGAGTCAGACACATCTTAGGGACTCATGAAATTGGATGTTGCTCAATCATGTCTGACTCTCTGTGACTCAAATTCTTGAGGCTAGAATACAGGAGTGGGTAGAGGTTCCTTCTCCAGGGGATCTTCCTGACCCAAGGATCGAAACGGTGTCTCCTGCATTACAGGTGGATTTTTTTTTACCAGCTGACCTACCAGGAAAGCCCTTAAAGCAAAAACAAATAAACGTTATGATTGTTTGTCATATAACTTGCTGGTATATTTTTTAAATCAGAATTGTCACTGAATCTATAGATTAAATTGGGAAGAATTGACATCTTGACATTACTGAATCTTCTGTTCATGAATGTGAAATATTTCTCCATATGTTTACTTCTTCCTTGATAATTTTTACCAAAATTTTGTAGTTCTCCTCATGTATATCTTATACACATTCTGTTAGATTTAAATGTATTTCATTTTTTGTGGTGCTAATATTGGGTTGACCAAAAAGTTCATTCAGATTTCTCCATAACATATTATGAAAAACCTGAATGGACTTTTGGCTGACCCAATATAAATAGCAACATGTTGTTAACATCAAATTTTATTTGTTTATTGCTTATATATGGGAAAGAGACTAACTTTTGTATATTAACTTTATATCCTGCAACTTTGTTATGCTCACTTATTCTGGTAGCTTTTAGTTGATTCTTACAGATTTTCTATACAAACAATGATGTCATTTATGAACAAACAAAGTTTTATTTCTTTCTCCCTAATCTGTATACCTTTTATTTATGTTTTCTTGTCTTATTGAATTATGTAGGATTCTGATGTGTTTAAGTGGGCTTGGTTTAAGAACTATTGCTCCAGCAATATTGCAGAGAGGGATGGAATGTAGCAGTTCCTTCTCCACAACAGATGTCAAAATAGGCCCCAGCAAGTCCTTGGCTGAGTTCAAGTGATACCAGATGCAAGACAGGTAGTTGGGATTGTCAGAAAGACTCAGCAATGCCAACCTTCATGGCTTTCTTTTGACTCTGGAGTGATATGGGTCAAGGAGAGAGAGAGAGGGAATTTGCAATCCTTTCCCTGTATTCTACCACTCTTATTCATTTTTGCAAAACTATATTTGTTGAACACCAACTATGTTCTAGAATATGTATTAGATTCTATGGTAGAATAATGAATAAGCCAGCCATTATCATTTGCCCTGAAGAAATTATATTTTGGTGAGAGATGAGAAAAAAAGAGTTAAATAAAAACATTTGCCGGTTATGGAAAAACTATTAAGAAATAAACAGAATGATGTTATCATACTAGGATGGGGTCAGACAGTGTTTCTTAACTGTCAATAGGGTGAACATTGGACTGAGACTCACTAGATTCAAAGCCCGCCTCTGCCACTTCCTCAGTATGTTCTGCTGGCAAGAGTCTTTGTTTCATTTCCTCATCTGTAAAATGAAGGTAAATATTCTAATCCACAGGTTTTCTCTGAGGATTAAGTTAGAGAATAATTGGAAAGTGATTAGCCTAGTACTTGACAAATAGAAATGCTCAGAATTATTTTAGTTGTGTATATCATTACTGTTCTATGCTTACTGTTACTAATTCTTTGGATAGCTTGGTCAGAAAAAGACTCTTTGAAAGGGTGACATTTGGGCTTTAGCCTGAAGGATGATAAGAGCTGGTATGTTAAGAGCTTTAGGAAGGGTGTTTTTTTATACCATTTCCTAAACAGCAACAACAACACTTAGAAAACTCTTGAAATAATGTTAAAATGTTTTCAAATAACAGATATTACTTCAGTGTTGATAGTATGATATTATATGTTTCAGTTCCTTAAAATTTGACTCCAGGAATAAAAGGGGCTATCTGTTTCAATCAGTAACCCATAATCCAAATGTTATCAGCTAGAATTATATGAGAAATTTCACATTCCAAAGATAGCTACCAAAACTTTCTTTTTTTAAATCTCTTTGTCAACACAAGATCATCAGCTAATTATCACAATTATTAGAAATAAGTAAACTGGTCTGGATACTTGGCATTATAAATGTCTTGATACTTGGCATTAAAATTTATGGAAATGGGCCTTTACTGGTGAAATTAAGGATATTCATGATATGTAGGTTGACCTACATATTTGGGGGACACTCCTCATCCATTTTTAAAGCTTTGTCTTTATTATTATGGTTTCAGAATTGAATGAGACATGAAACTTACATTCTTATGTCAGATTATATACCTGAGGATTGATGCATAAATCATTCACTGCTAAGCCATGAGTTAGAATATTTCACTGGCTGATTCAACTAAAAGGATGTACTGACTACCTCTGAAATGCTATCTGCTGAAAGGTGGCATTCAGAGCACCTAAAAGAACAAAAGGTGGAACTTAGTAGCATTCTTAGAACTCTTTTGTGCTTACTTCTTTGTCTTTAATCTATATACCTTTTATTTATGATTTCTTGTCTTATTGAATTATATAGGATTCTGATGTGTTTAAGTGGGCTTGGTTTAAGAACTATTGCTCCAGCAATATTGCAGAGAGGGATGGAATGTAGCAGTTCCTTCTCCACAACAGATGTCAAAATAGGCCCCAGCAAGTCCTTGGCTGAGTTCAAGTGATACCAGATGCAAGACAGGTAGTTGGGACTGTCAGAAAGACTCAGCAATGCCAACCTTCATGGCTTTCTTTTGACTCTGGAGTGACTCAAGCACGCACATCTAACAAACATTTGCTTGCTTGGCAAAATCAGGTCAGTGACTTTGATTTGCTGTTATTTAGTACTGAAAGGATAGCTAATCCTTATTCAGCTCAGGCTTCTTTGCCTTCTACTATCTCTCAAAGCAAGAAATCCAGTGCATATATGTTGCTCAGGACCAAAACAACTTAGATCAATTTGCAACACTCAGCCTGTCCAAGGAAAAATCACAAGAAACTGTTGTATTCTGAGTGTGATAAGAAAGATACTGTTATAAACTGACATTGGAGAGGTAAACAAGAAGGAAAAATGCAGGGACTTTTAGGTTTTTGGATGATATTTATGGATTGAATTCTCAGTGTAATAGAGAACATGTAAAATATATAAGAGAGTCTGATCTGCTTTGCATTATTAAAGATGATATTAAGCAATGTGTAGAAAATAGATTGTAAAGATATGCTTGGGTACAGGGAGGAAGTTGAGGAACATTGCAAAAATCGAGGCAAGAGGGATAAAGGGTTAGATTCAGTGATAGAAATGGGTGTGAGAAATGTGGATGGACTGGGAGACTTTTTTTTTTGAAAGAAAGCTAAGTAGGATTTGTATGTGGATTGGAAGTGACAAATAGAACAAGGAAACACTTCCAGATTTGAGGCAGCTGGTGAGAAATCTTCAATGCTGAATGTGGCTACTGGAGAAGGTCTATGCTGGAGGTCAGCTTTGTTGCCAAGGGGTATCTATAGCAACAGCAGAGGGAAACATATCATAAGCCTTCTGCTGACGTTCACATTACTTTGCTAGTGTGTGAGATGAGTGCTATTGTGCTGTAGTTTGAACATTCTTTGGCATTGCCTTTCTTTGGGATTGGAATGAAAACTGATCTTTTCCAGTCCTGTGATCACTGCTGAGTTTTCCAAATTTGCTGGCATATTGAGTGCAGCACTTTAACAACAACATCTTTTAGGATTTGAACTAGCTCAACAGGAATTCCATCACCTCCACTAGCTTCGTTTGTAGTGATGCTTCCTAAAGCCCACTTGACTTCACATTTCAGGATGTCTGGCTCTAGGTGCGTGATCACACCATCTTGGTTATTTGGGTCATTAAGATCTTTTTTGTACAGTTCTTCTGTGTATTCTTGCCACCTCTTAATATCTTCTGCTTCTGTTAAGTGTGTACCATTTCTGTCCTTTATTGTGCCTATCTTTGCATAGAATATTCCCTTGGTATCTCTAATTTTCTTGAAGAGATCTCTAGTCTTTCCCATTCTATTGTTTTCCTCTATTTCTTTTCACTGATCCCTGAGGAAGGCTTTCTTATCTCTCTTTGCTATTCTTTGGAACTCTGCATTCAGATGGGTGTATCTTTCCTTTACTCCTTGCCTTTTACTTCTTTTCTTTCCTCAGCTATTTGTAAGGCCTCCTCAGACAACCATTTTGCCTTTATTCCATTTCTTTTTCTTGGGGATGGTCCTGATCACCACCTCCTGTACAATGTCATGAAACTCCATCCATAAATCTTCAGGCACTCTATCAAATCTAATCCCTTGAATCTATTTGTCACTTCCACTGTACAATCATAAGGGATTTGATTTAAGTCATACCTGAAAGGTCTAGCGGTTTTCCCTACTTTCTTCAATCTAAGTCTGAATTTTGCAATAAGGAATTCATGGTCTGAACCACAGTAAGCTCCAAGTCTTGTTTTTGCTGACTTATAGAGCTTCTCCATCTTTGGCTGCAAAAAAGATAATCAATCTGATTTGGCATTGACCATCATGTGATGTCCAGGTGTAGAGTTTCCTCTTGTGTTGTTGGAAGAGGGTGTTTGCTATGACCAGTGTATTCTCTTGATAAAACTCTGTTAACCTTTGCCATGCTTCATTTTGTACCACAAGGCCAATCTTGCCTGTTACTCCAGGTATCTCTTGACTTCCTACTTTTGCATTCCAATCCCCTACGATGAAATGGACACTTTTTTTTTTTTTTTTTGGTGTTAGTTCTAGAAGGTTTTAGACAGCATGTTAAAAAATAGAGACACTACTCTGCTCACAAACGTCCGTCTAGTCAAAGCTATGGTTTTTCCAGTAGTCATGTATGGATGTGACAGTTGGACCATAAAGAAAGCTGAGTGCCAAAGAATTGATGCTTTTGAACTGTGATGTTGGAGAAGACTCTTGAGAGTCCCTTAGACTGCAAAGAGATCAAACCACTCCATCCTCAAGGAAATCAGACCTGAATATTCATTGGAAGGACTGATGCTGAAGCTGAAGCCCCAATATTTTGGCCACCTGATGCAAAGAACTGACTTATTGGAAAAAGCCCTGATGCTGGGAAAGATTGAAGGCAGGAGGAGAAGGGGACGACAGAGGATGAGATGGTTGGATGGTATCACCGACTCAATGGACATGAGTTTGAGTAAGCTCTGGGAGTTGGTGATGGACAGGGAAGCCTGGTGTGCTGCAGTCCATGGGGTCACTGAGTGACTGAACTGCACTGAACTGAACTGACTTCCACATGGATCCATGCAGAAAGTCACTGATTTCTACCATGGGACTTTTAACACAGATCCTTTGTGGAGGGCACATGCCCTATGGGCTCATGTGAGGTGTCTTGTTCACACAGGAAGAACTCTTCTTCATGTCTTTGTAGAAAGAACCAAATGAAAAGTGTCAGTGTTTCAGATTTATTCCAAATTCATTGAGCTTTAGTGTTCTCTGGGAGAAAATGAATGATCAAGAAGAGAGCTTCTATCTTCATTTGCCATCATTAAGAAGATAATATTCATCAAAAACTATACAGCTTCAACATAATTCTTAGCTTAGTTCAGTGTGTGAGAATGTTTTAGTAGTCATTGATTTAGTCAGTCAGTCCATCTGTCAGTTTGCTAGTCAGAGATTCACTGAATAAACACTTCCTATAAATTAGCCACGCACAGGCCAAGTATTGGAGATAAATCTTACATAACTTCTCCTTGGTCTGTATATCTCCTAGATATTTAGTCTGCTAAGCACCAACAAAAAATATCTCAAATGCACTTTATTTATTTTAATTTTTATTAGAGTATAGTTGATTTACAATGTTGTGTTAATTTCAGTTGTATAGCAAAGTGAATCTCTTATATGTGTACTTATATTCACTCTTTTTTAGATTCATTTCCCATATAGGCCATTACAGAGTAGAGAACTTCCTGTGCTATATAGGGGGTCCTTATTAGTTATTTATTATATATATATTAGTTATAAAAATGTATATATTATTATATATTAGTGTGTATAGGTCAATTGCAATCTTCCAATTTTTCCCTCCCTTCCCTTCCCTTCTGTTAATCATAATTTTCTTTTCTACATCTATCACTCAATATTTGTTTTATAGATAAGTTCATTTGTACCCCCGCTTTTAAAGATTGCTCATACAAGTAACATCATATGATATTTGTCTTTCTCAGTACTCAGCCAGAAATAGAAGATGAAATAAAGCCATTTGCAGCAATATCGATGGACCTAGAGATTGTCACACTGACTGAAGTAAGTCAGACAAATGTAATTTAGAAAACTGACTTCACTGCACTGTATATTGACTTTGGTACTACTGTAAAAATTAAGGATTAAACAAATAATAAACTTGACTGCTTCTATATTTGATTTATGAAATCTTCACATCCTTTAGAAAATCAGATTTTATTTCATTTTATACTTCCAATTTCTAACTGTGGATATCTTTGAGAGTCTTCTTTTTAAATAATGTGATCAATGCATACATATATACATATATAAGCAATTTCATGATCTTTACACATGTTGATAGGCATGTAATGTAGATATTAATTGGACTTATATACAGACTACTCAAATTGAAATAATTTCACATATATTTTAAAATAAATTAGCTTGCATAGTAAGAATTAACATGAGGCCATTTACACTCAAACTTGATACTTTACTTTTCCGTGGCCTGTATAGCTTTGAAAAGAGACCTTTCAAATTCTGTGTCATAGTATTTCATCTAAAGTGGAGCTAATACCCTATAGCCACTTTAAAACTATTCTTATTTAATAAGAGAATCAAGACCTGGTGTCCAAGAACTTTTCTAAGCTTTTTGGTTTTCAATCTCAAAATAAACAGAGCATATCATTACTATTATCTGTATTAAATAGGTTAAGAGACCAAGAGGTGAACTGCCGAAAAGAATACATTCGCGTTGTTATCAGTTCAGTGACATAGGACAAGAAGTCTACATATTGCAGTTTTTTCTTTTTTTTTTTTTTTTTTAACTGTTGGAGACAACTAAAGTAGTTGACAAGCTACATGTATTTATCAAGCCGTGAAATCACATTTTTTCTTGTACTTCTCTAAGGCAGGCAATAAGAGTCAACTACTGGATTAACTTTTAAAAATTGAGGTACAGGACATTTTCTGATGATTCATGACAAGACTGAAAAACCCGTAGTCTCCAAAACTCCTAAGCAGGAACTCCTTGTTTAAAAATAAATCTTTTAGTTTATTTGTTTCACCAGAGATTAATAATCATGATGATTATTTCTGTCATAAATGAAGGATAGGAGAGAAATTATATCATTCAAAGTGGACTATTTTATAGGCTATTTAGCTTTTGGAGGGCTTGGAAGAGTAGTAGTTTTAATTTAGACAGTTCACAAATATGAAAGAGGTTACTGGGTAGCACCATGAGGGGGAAACCCCTAAACCTTTCTGTACTAAATTTTGCTTCTTTGCATTCATAGATCTTAATGAATTTTAAACTTTTTTATAACTCAAAAATAATGAACATTGTTACAAATATGCCTCTTTGTCGGCAAAGAGAAATTAAGACTTCTATGATGAGCCAAAAAGTAAGCTCAGTTAAAAGAGACCGTGGATGATAACAAAATGCTACTCTGTGAGTGAGGCTGATTCTGTCCTCCATACACTCTCATGCTGTATTCTGCTAATGGCACAAGGAAGTGAAAATAACAGTTCTGTAAGAGCTGGGTGCAACATTAAGATTTAATTAAGCCTTGTTTTACTTGGGCAAACTAGCCATACCGTGATTTCATGAGGAACACAGCCCACACTGTGCTGACTAGCAGCAAAAAGGCATGGAGCTGAAATGCCACTGCACACAGTTAATGTAAACAAGATGAGGGAAGCAACTGAAACAGGGCTGTCAACTGAAACCATGTCACATGAGCCACGCTCTAAGAGTATGGAGTCTGCAGAAAGCGAATAGACTTGCAGGATACTGGCCAGGAATCAAGATCCCTGGCTTCTTCTGGTAAAGTGCAA
The DNA here is from genome assembly GCF_001704415.2 of Capra hircus. NCBI lineage: Eukaryota > Metazoa > Chordata > Mammalia > Artiodactyla > Bovidae > Capra > Capra hircus. The sequence continues at coordinate 12,345,571 of NC_030822.1, read as the reverse complement.
TGAAATCTATTTAGTGTGCCCCAAGGCACAGAAAAAACAAGAACCCTATTTAAAAATGACAGGAAATGCAATTTCAGCTTAACGTACAAACAAGTGTCAAGGCCATCAAAACTATCCAAGGGTGGAATAGATTCCTTTGAAATTAGTGAGCTTATTATCATTTGAGTATTCAAGTATAGACTATACAGTCACTTGGTAGTGACTTTCTTCTTAATATAGTGTCATTCTCTGAATCCAATGAGTTAGGACAGTTTAGTATTAATAGAAGAGGCAGTTGAATTATGAACATATATGAATTGCCATTGATTGTGTAGTAGAGTTGGAGATGGGATTATCAGCATTGGCCAAGTGCCTTAACTTGTGTACGAATATTGGAGAATTTTTTTCTGTTTTTAAAAATTACTTATTTGCCTGTGCCAAGTCTTAGTTGCAGCACATGGCATTTAGTTTCCTGACCAGGGGTCAAACTCTGACTCTCTGCATTGGGAGCACAGTCTTATCCACTGGATCACCAGGGAAATTCCCAGAGAAGTTTTTCTAATGAAGTTTTCTCTACATATGTGGCCTTTAGAAATCAAATGCACTTGAGCAGGGTATTAGTTTCCTGGGACTACTATAACAAAGTACCATTAAAAAGGTTGGATTTAAATGACTGAAAATTTTTTTTCTCACAGTTATGGAAGTTAGAAGCTCAAAATCAAGATGTGGGGAGTGATGTAACATCAACAAAATGGCAATGAGATGTTTCTCACACATATTCTCCCCTTAGCAACAATAATTTGGCATCCATCCACAGACAAAAGTGCCTTCAAGGGAGCTCTGGGACTCAGGAGGAAATTGTGAAACCCCTAAAGTCCAAGACCATGAAGAGCCAGTCAGATTTGCAAGAAGTTAACTGTGATCCTTTGAAACTGACTGCAATCCTGGATGCAAAAACATAAATGTCTCAGGACCCCTCAGAACTTAGCAATAGCTTGGGGTCTGTCACCATCCCCGTGCACCAAGAGACCTGGAAAAGACCATGTCCATCTTTGCAGTGGGAAACAGACGTATGGACACTTAGTCCTGACCGTGGACCCTGAAGTGTCCTGCAAACCAACTTCAGACCTTCTTGGCCTCTATCTGTTGAGTCTCTGAAAGTGGGCCCACCAAATTCAGTCAGTCTGTCAGTTCTGAAAGTATCTTGTAACTAAGCTCCAGCCTGTCCCAGCCACAGTCTATGAATATCCTAGGTGAAACAGGGACTTTGTAAGAAACACTCCTGCAAAGATCCTGAATTAGTCTTCTACTCAGCATCAGCTCCTGCTGAACAGCAGCCTCATGAGCTAGAAAATAGACACAGGGTCAAACAAGTGAACCTCCCATCTGTATCTCTCAAGATCCTAAAAGGCCCCTATATGCTTATCCAGTTTCCTCATAGCCACAGTCAGCCAGTCCGGCAGCAGGAGTTATTCTCCTCTGTGCTCTTGGAGAGCCTGGGTCCTATACTCAGCTTCAACCCCTCCAGTCATTTCCAGAGATCAGTCCAGTTGACCTAGGGCCCTGGCAGGAGACATTACAACTGACCCTACATAAATAGGAAGGACTTAGCAACTCAACAAGAACAACAACATAAAGACACCAGTCATTGAATTTAGAGCCCACCCTAACCCAGTGGGACTTCAGCTTAACGTAATCATAGTTGCAAAGTACTATTTCCAAATAAAATCACATTCACAGCTATCAGGGGATAAGATTTCAACATGTGTTTCCGGGAAATACAATTCAGACTACAACAAGAAATTTAACATCTTTTACATCAGCAGCACTTATGTGTGAATTAAAGTATCTGATTTTTCCTTTTAATGGTCTCCCTTTCCAGGGTTCCAATTTCCAAAATCTTATCACTTTTACTTTACAGTCTAACAAAACTGAAGCACATCTCATTCCTTGAAAATATCATTTTCTTTCATATCACTGTTCACGGACTAGAGTTTCCTGCTCTGTCCACCTGACAACTCTCTTCTTGTTGTTCAGTTGCTTACTCATGTCTGACTCTTTGCAACCCCATGGACCACAGCTCGCCAGGCTGTCCTGTCCTTCACTGTCTCCAGGAACTTGCTCAAACTCATGTCCATTGAGTCAGTGATGCCATCCAACCATCTCATCCTCTGTAGCCCCTGCTCCTCCTGCCCTCAATCTTTCCAAGCATCAGGGTCTTTTCCAAGGAGTGGCTTCACATCAGGTGGCCAAATATTGGAGCTTCAGCATCAGTCCTTCCAGTGAATATTCAAGGTTGATTTCCTTTAGGATTGACTGGTTTGATCTCCTTTCTGTCCAAGGGACTCTCAAGACTCCTCCAGCTTGAGTTTGAAAGTATCAGTTCTTCAGCACTCAGCCTTCTTTATGGCCCAACTCTCACATCCATACATGACTACTGGAAAAACCATAGCTTTGAATATATGGACTGTTGTCGTCAAAGTGATGTTTCTGATTATTAATACACTATCTATGTTTGCTGTAAGTATTCTTATAAGGAGCTAGCGTCTTTTAATTTCATGGCACTGCTGAATTTCTACATTTGCAGGTATATTGAGTGCAGTACTTAACAGAATAATCTTCTGGATTTGAAATAGCTGGAATTCCATCACCTCCACTAGCTTTGTTCATAGTAATGTTTGCTAAGGCCCACTTGAACTCACACTCCATGATATCTGGCTCTAGGTGAGTGAGCACAGCATCTTGTGGTCAACTTTCTAGTTGTTCTTTAAATTTTAGCACCATCTTCACTTTTTTATATCAGCTGGGAAAAATTGAATGTTCTTCTCCTTGTTTCTAATATACCATATACATATATTTCCACTAAACCAATTATCAGACCATATTATGAACATTTCTTTATATATACATATTTCTTCATATATTATATATATATATTACATATATCAGTTCAATTCAGTTCAGTCACTCTGTCGTTCAGTTCAGTCACTCTGTCGTGTCTGACTCTTTGACTCTATGCGACCCCATGGATTACAGCTTGCCAGGCTTCCCTGTCCATCACCAACTCCGGGAGCTTACTCAAATTCATGTCCATTGAGTTGGTGATGCCATCCAACCATCTCGTACTCTGGCATCCCCTTCTCCTCCTGCTTTTAATCTTTCCCAGAATCAGGGTTTTTTTCAAATGAGTCAGTTCTTCACATTAGGTGGCCAAAGTACTGGAGTTTCAGCTTCAGCATCAGTCCTTCCAATGGATATTCAGGACTGATTTCCTTTAGGATGGACAGGTTGGATCTCCTTGCAATTCAAAAGCATCAATTCTTCTACGTTCAGCTATCTTTATAGTCCAAGTCTCACATCCATACGTAACTATTGGAAAAACCATAGCTTTTACCAGAAGGTCCTTTGATGGTGAAGTAATGTTTCTGCTTTTTAATATGCTGTCTAGGCTTGTCATAACTTTTCTCCCAAGGAGAAAGTGTCTTTTAATTTCACAGGTGCAGTCATCATCTGCAGTGATTTTGTAGCCCCCCAGAATAAATTTTGTCACTGTTTCCATTGTTTCCTCATCTGTTTGCCATGAAGTAATGGGACCAGATGCCATGATCTTAGTTTTCTGAATGTTGAGTTTAAAGCTAACTTTTTCACTTTCCTCTTTCACTTTCATCAAAAAGCTCTTCAGTTCTTTGCTTTCTGCCATAAGCGTGGTGTCATCTGCACATCTGAGGTTATTGATATTTTTCCCGGCAACCTTGATTCCAGCTTGTGCTTCTTCCAGCCCAGCATTTCTCATGATGTACTCTGCATATAAGTTAAATAAGCAGGGTGACAATATACAGCCTTGAAGTACTCCTTTCCGATTTAGAACCAGCTTATTGGTCCATGCCCATTTCTAACTGTTGCTTCTTGACCTGCATACAGATTTTTCAGGAGGCAGATCAGGTGGTCTGGTATTCCTATCTTTTTAAAAATTTTCCACATTTTGTTCTGATCCACACAGTCAAAGTCTTTGGCATAGTCAATAAAGCAGATGTAGATATATAAAACCATGTATATTTATTTATAAAATAAGCCAAAAATTGCTTTTTTATGTAGTTACTGCAGGCTTGGTGCTCAAGTTGAAAAAAACTAACAGCATTTGGGCACATTCTGTTTTAGTGTGTACAGAGAAAATTCCCCAGGGGATCTTGTTTCATTTTCAATGGAGGGACACCTATCATGCTTTTAAAAGTATTTGAAGAAGATCCTTACATGAGTTCTAAATATCAAGTTTGTACCTACTTTGAACATTCACTTATTATGGAAGAGCATACTATCGGGTGCCTTTTTCCATATGGATAATAGGATAGAGTTTAGGAATAAGTAGAGGACATAATTAAATATTTTAAAAGCAGCTGGTATCAGTGCTTCCCAATAATATACCACAAAATATGGGTAGTGAAGGCAGGTGGCAACATTTTATTTGGCTATCTACATGCTATCTCACTGGGAGTATGCACTCATAACTGGTTACTTGCAAGAATCCAGCATTATAAGCATATTAATTAATGAGCAAAGCATTAAGCAGAATACTGAAATCACCAGATATATACAAATATGCATATACTACTCACATAGGTGTAAACATACATAAATAATATAGCCAGCCAGTCAGCAGTTATCATAAAGCATTGACATAGTCAGCCACTATGGGGAACAGTATGGAGTTTCCTTTAAAAACTAAAGATAGAGCTACCATATTATCCTGCAATCCCAATCCTGGGCTTATATCTGGAGAAAACCGTAATTTGAAAAGCTATATGTACCCATGTTCACTGCAGCACTATTTATAATAGGTAAGACATGGAAACAAGCTAAATGTCCATTAACAGATGAATGGATAAAGCTGTGGAATATATACACAAAGGAATATTACATAGCCTTACAAAAGGATGAAAGTATGCCATGGGCAGCAACACAGATAGACCTAGAGATTATCATACCAAGTGAAGTAAGCCACAGACAAATATCATGATATCACTTACATGTGGAATCTAAAAAAAAATGATACAAATGAACTTACATATCAAGCAGAAACAGACCAACCAACATATAAAACAAGCACGGTTATCACAGAGGAAAGGAGGATGGGATAAACTGGGAGATCAGGATTAACATATACACAGTACTATACATAAAATAAATAACCAACGTGGACCTACTACAGAGCACAGGGAAATCTACTCGGTATATTTTGTAATAACCTATAAGAAAAAAGAATCTGAAAAAATAGACATATATATGTATGTATAACTGAATCACTTTGCTGTAAACCTGAAAGTAACACAAAATTGGAAATCAAACTATACTTCAATTTTAAAAAAGTTAGAATTATCCATCACAAGTTTTTACTTTATTTCTTTTTATCATTCTCTATCTCTTCCTCACTGCTTTCATTTCTTCCCTTTTTAAAAAAATTTCATTATTTTCTCTGTAACAGATCACCAGCTTTAACTCAAGAAAATATAATGTGAAAGCGTTGTCTAAAACATTTGCTCTGAGCTCACTCTTCAGTATTATGGCTACTTTCAAAAATGGTCATTATATCTTGGCTATGACAATACTTGGAAAATACTAGTGAAAGTAGTTTTCATCCTCGCCTAGTTTTGAAAGAATTAGATCTTTTCTCAGATGCAAGACTTTCAGAAAAGTCAATATTAGTGACATATAATTCAATGATCCCAAGTCCTTCTACATTTCATATCCTAAGCAAAATTGTGAGAGAAAATCAGCAAGAATAAAACAAAAAATCAAAATGACAAGAAATAGGATAACAATGATTGGACCACTGGAAATCACTGAGATCACAGACACCATTAAATACTGGTAATTATCAATGTTCTTTGAGAATTGTTAGGTAATGTATATCTGGTTGATTCATAAAATCCTATGTATCCATAACTTTTAAAATAACTAGGCAACTATAAACTTTTCATTCATAAATATTGCGTTTTATACTACTTTTTAAATATACAGGAAATATCTAGGGACCTTATGAATGGAAAAGTTTTATACATTGTAGTGTCTTAGAATTATTCTGGTTTCCTAAGTTACATTTTTGGTGCAGAAACCATTACCATAAACAGAGAAGTCAGAATGTGAACTGTGTCTGTTCTGGAAGAAAGATTACTGTACACATATTTATACAATGTAAAGAAGGAGATGGGTTTTTGTGAATGACATTTAAAGGCATATCACAAAAATAGTTTTCTGAATTAGAATTTAGGCTTAACATTTCTCCTTCAGTCTATAAACCACATACATAAGTCTTCTATTATTAGGATGTAAAACAGAAGGTGAACTTTCTCATTAAAGGGTTTTCAAGCAACATTCCCAGTAAAATAGCAAAAAAAGAAAAATAAAAGATAAGAAAAATAAAGGAATTAAGATTTTTAATAAAAATGGAGTGGATTCCAAGTGCATTTACTTTGCTACAGCATGAAATGTATTACCGGAGCAGGATGGGGAAGCAGAGAATCTTAGATTGAACTTGGGATAATTACTGAATGTGCCTAGTTCAGGTCAGTTCAGTTCAGTTCAGTCTCTCAGTCATGTCCGACTCTTTGTGACCCCATGAACCACAGCACACCAGGCCTCCCTGTCCGTCACCAGCTCCTGGAGTTTGCCTAGCTCAGATGTCTACATAGAGAGGAATATCTTTTTCATTCTTCTTATGTGATGCCATTCTGCCTCAGAATATATCGGCAGCAAGGAAGAACTTACCTTTTATGAGGGTGCCCATCCTAGATAGAATGGACTTCCTAAACTTTTGGAAATTTCTTGCTAGTGTAGTTATTCATTCAATAAATAACCTAGAGTATCACTGTTTAAAGCAGTTAAGAACATGGGCTCAAGAGCCAGATAAACTGAATTCATGTCTCTTCTCTGACTTTCACTATCTCTATAACCACAGGAAACACTGTCTCTGTGTTTCATTAACTTTATCCATAAAATATGATAATAATGATACCTACCATAGCTGGTCATTTTGCAAACTCATACTGACATGAGTGTGATATTTTTTATTATATTTATTTACTTTTAGTTGAGTATGTACAGTAAATCAGGCACTGTCCTAGGTGATGGGGATACTATTGTGTAGTGTAGTTGCTAGGTTGTGTCCAACTCTTTTGTGACCCCATGTACTGTAGCCCCCCAGGCTCTTCTGTCCATGGGATTTTCCAAGCAAGAATACTGCAGTGGGTTGCCATTTCCTTCTCCAGGGGATATTCCCGATCCAGGGATCAAACTCACATCTCCTGCACTAGCAGTTGGATTATTTACCACTGAACCACCTGGGAAGCCTGATAAGGATATACTAGTATTCAAACTATAATCATGTCTTATGAAATTTACCTTCTAATTTGAGCAATGTGGCAGAATCTAGGTAGTTATTTGCCAAACCTCTTTATTCTTCCTTCTTTAAATAATTAATTAATCTATTTGAGATATAATTAACATATTAGCTTCAGGAGTACAACATAATTATATATATATATATATATATGTATTGTGAAATGATCACTACAATAAGTCTACTTAACATCCATAACCATATAGTTACAATTTTTTTTTTCTGCTTTCACTGACAGCTGAACTATATTTACTTATCTTTCCAATGGTGATGTGTGTCCCTAGGACTAAGTTCTAGCAAAAAGAATGTGGAAGGCAGTGATATATACTGTTTTAAGGTCTGGTTCATCAATATTTTCCATATACCATCCCTTCTCTTCCATTGCCTGTTGGTTACAATGAAGATTCAGGATGAACTTGAGAGCAATGGGTCAAATGTGTCCATCTTCATTCTCGAATGACTTTGGGCACACCCTGAGTTCCATCTCCCTGCTGCCAATGACATTCAAATATGTACAAATAGGAAAATGATATGCTACTGTATCACAAGATTTATCTCTTGTAGCATTATTATTTCCATTAATATGAAGAGAATAGAAACAAATATAGGCATACCTCATTTTATTGCATTTTGCTGTACTGTGTTTCACAGATATTGCTTTTTTTTCCTCCAGAAATTGAAGGTTGGTGGCAACCCTGGAGTCAAGTTGGCACTTTTTTCCCAACAGCATTTGCTCGCTTCATGTCTCTGTGTCACATTTTGATAATTCTCTCACTAATTCAAAATTTTTGTTCTTATTATATTTACTATAGTGATCTGTAATCAGTGATCCTTGATGTTCACAATATGACTTGCTGAGGGATCAGTATAATAGCATTTTTTAGCAATAAAAATATTTTAAAATAAAATATGTTTTAATTAAGATATATTTCAATTACAATATGTACATTTTTTTAAGATATAATACTACTGCACAATTAATGTGCTCAGTAGCTCAGTCATGTCCGACTCTTTGAAGTCCTCATGGTCTGTAGCCTGCCAGACTCCTCTGTTCATAGGATTTTCCAGGCAAGAATACTGGAGTGGGTTGCCAGTTCCTACTCCAGGGGATCTTCCCGACCCAGGGATTGAACTCACCTTTCTTGTGTCTTCTTTTTTTTTAATATAAATTTATTTATTTTAATTAGAGGTTAATTACTTTACAATATTGTATTGGTTTTGCCATACATCAACATGAATCTGTGGCAGGTATACACGTGTTCCCCATCCTGAACCCCTCTCCCTCCTCCCTCCCCATACCATCCCTCTGGGTCGTCCCAGTGCACCAGCCCCAAGCATCCAGTATCATGCATCGAACCTGGACTGGCAGTTCATTTCATATATGATATTATACATGTAGGCAGTTTCTTTGCCACCAGTGCCACCTGGGAACCCCCACACCCTTAATAGGTGACAGTATAGTGTAAACATAACTTTCATATGTAGTGGGAAGCCACCAATTTGTGTGACTCACTTTAATGTGATATCCCTGCACAGTGGTGATCTGAAACCAAACCACACAGCTCTGAGCTATGCCTGCAAAGGTAAAACATCAATCAGCTAGGACTCAGTGTTTGGTAGAAAAGATGCAGAGAGAGTGAGTAGAGAGCAGAGCAAATTGGTCAGGGAAGTTCTCATTTAGAAGACATCTGCAGAGATCTTGAGTAAATGAAGGTATGAGACACAAGCACAGCTACTGAATAAAGCCCTGCAGGCAACGGAAATTCTAAGATCAAAGACTCTGATGTAGGAGTGTGCTTAGGGTTTTGGAACCTTCATGAGAAAACCTGTGTGGGCTGGAGTCGAATATGAAATGGGTTCAGGAGCAACCAGGGAACAGATTAGTCATAGTTTACAGATCATGGTTGGGACTGTGGGTTTTCAATATGGAGGTGATACAGCGCCATTTGCATTTTAAAATAACCACTCTAGCATTTGTGTAAAGGCTGAGTTAGGGAAAACTGAAAGCTGACGTATCAGCTATGGAGCCATTAGAGCAGCATTGAAGACAGCAAAAAGGACAGCCCTCAGCCTCCTCATGTCACTGTTTTTGATCCCTAGATGTTTCTGTCCATTCGTCATATAACAAAACTTACAGGTCATTCACTATCCTGTTTATTCCTCCCCTGGAAGCTCCTGAATTTGACACTATCTTTCTTAAATTCACCCAGAATTAAGTCATTCTCCACATATCCTCCACAACTCAGATCTGCCTAGAGCTGGACATTGCACTGCTGAATAAGTTATCAAACAATAGAAATTTTGTTTTACACTTTCTTTCCTTAAACATTATCATATTCATTTTATATTTCTGCAATTGATATAATTTTAAAAGCTTTAATTAAAAAAAACAGAGCTAGTGCAGCTTAGTTATTAACTATAATTTCCATATGAACATGTGGATATTTGGGAACTTAGCTTGACTTCTTCGTGTCATAAAAATTTAGTTGAGGCCTTCAAAGAAACATGTTCTAATAGGAGTGCGTAAGTTTGATATGAAGAAAAGGGCCCCCAATTATAGAATCATTGCCCTAACAAAATTCATCAGATCCCATTTTAAGGGCAGTTTGGAGGATTTAAACCCTGATTTTATGCACCATGACCCTTTATGAGGGGAGATAACATGTGGAGAATTTATCAAGCTTAACTGATTACAGAAGCCCCTCTTCTCCCTTTTTATAGAATATTTCAAAGAACCAATTTTACTGAATACATGCTACTGACTTTTAGAAGACAGTATAATGTTAAACAAAATTTAATTTACAGTTGTCTAATAGCGGCCAATGTGATCCAAATCATCACTGAAATGAAGTAAGAATTAGCACTTAGCCTGCACTACTACTACTCCAATATTAACCATTCTTCAGAAGACATGACAATATCGTCATGATGAAACCATTTGGGAGATGATTTTTAAAATGAAAATGACTCTAGTTAAGTAAATATCACCTAAACTTTTTCCAGAGATCTATATAGAATGTACATAAATCTCACTCATTCAGAGTTATTTTCATTATAAATAAAAGTATGCGGAGCCTGACAGAAGAAAAACCTTGATACTATTTCGAGCCACCAAATTATAAGGAGAGAAAGAGGCTCCTGTTGTTACAGGGTTGCTACAGAGCAGAGGTATGACTCATCCAGTAACTGAAGGGGCTGCAGAAAGCTGTGAACAAATATTCCTCGCTTGGCGTTTATATTCATCCTGTTCTTATTCTTGTTTCAAAAGGTGTAACTAGTTACGAAGGACCAGAGGGTGTTTTTGCACCTTTTCCTCCTCTTGATTAAGGTAGACTTCACAGCCCAATGTCACGGGTAGTGTTTCCGTACTGGAGTCCTCACAGGAACATATTATCTATCTCTGTAGGAGCTGGAGGCTTTAGATTGGTTCGGGGTTGACACACACTACTTTGCCATCCACTTTCTTTGTACCCAGAAAAGAAAGTGGTGTCAAGTGTGTAATATTTTTTTTGGATAGTCAATAGGAGTTGTCTCAAACTACAGAACACCATACCTTTCAAAAATACAATGGAAATAGCCTGGGTTTTAGAATAAAAACACTTGAATTTCACATCTGTTAGTTGGAAAAAGTGCTCAATGTATGTGAGCCTGTTTTGTAATCTTTAAAATGATTTTAAAAAAAATCAACTCATTTCATGGAGCTGTCATGTGAATTAATATGCTTTAATACTCTACAATATAAATCTGGAAAAGCAGGTACCTTGACTATATTTTCTCTCTCTTACCCCAATGTCCTAGAACAGCATTCTGAATAAAATCAGCACTGAATATATTTTTTAAATTGTACTGATTGAACATATTTGTAATACTGCACATTTTTAAACCCAGGTCCCAACAAAAACAGAATCACACAGTGATACAATCTGGTTTTGGGCAAAACCTTTTTATTCATCTTAAAGTAGTACGTTTAATATTGGAAATACTTAAGGTAAACCAGCTGGAGAGTTGAAAAGAGCTTATCAGTTGTAATTCTGTTCATTTATTTTCCTCCATTTTTATGAACATTTTCTATAGAACAAGTAAAGAATAACTCCACGGTTTTGAATGATTATAAAATATAAAGGTAATTTTAACACTTTGATTAAAAAAAACAAAAACTAGTATTTACTAAGAAATTTGACGCACATGGTTCCAGGACAGTAAAACCTAAGGACTTTGAGGATGTATGACTTTTGTCACTCTTTCCTGCTGTGTTTTAAAATGAATAACTGAAAATTTTATTTGATAAACATTCATTAATATTTCTTATATATATTTTTTTCCTTTAACTGATTTTTGGTTTCATATCATTGTTTGGAAATGATGGTTGGATATACTTTAACTCTTCTTGAATTTATTGAGACATTTTGTGTGGCATAACATGTGATCTATTCTGGAGAATGTTTCATATGCACTTGAGAAGAATGTTTTTTGCTGCCTTAGCATGGAATATTCTGTATATATCTTTTAAGTGTGTACAGTATCAATTTAGTTCAGTTCAGTCACTCAGTTGTGTCTGACTCTTTGCAACCCCATGGACTGCAGCACACCAGGCTTCCCTGTCCATCACCAACTCCCAGAGCTTGCCTAAACTCACATCCATTGAGTTGGTGATGCCATCCAATCCTCTCATCCTCTGTCATCTCCTTCTCCTCCTGCCTTAATCTTTCCCAGCATCAGGGTCTTTTCTAAGGAGTCAGTCCTTTGCATCAGGTGGCCAAAGTACTGGGGCTTCAGCTTCAGCATCAGACCTTCCAATGAATATTCAGGACTGATTTCCTTTAGGATGGACTGGTTGGATCTCCTTCCTGTCCAAGGGACTCTCAAGTCTTCTCCAATACCACAGTTCAAAAGCATCAATTCTTTGACACTCAGCTTTTTTATTGTCCAACTCTCACATCCATACATGACTACTGGAAAAACCAGAGCTTTGACTAGATAGACCTTTGCTGGCAAAGTAATGTCTTCATTTTTTAATATGCTGTCCAGGTTGGTTATAGCTTTTCTTCCAAGGAGCAAGGATCTTTTAATTTCATGGCTGCAGTCACTATCTGCAGTGATTTTGGAGCCTCCAAAAAAGTCTGTCAGTGCTTCCATTGTTTCCCCATCTATTTGACATGAAATGATGGTATAATATATAGTTAAAAGCTGCCACCTATTTACTGATTTTCTGTCTAGATGATATACCCGCTGATGTAAATGAAGTTTTAAATTCCCCTAATATTATTGTATTACTGTCAATTATCCCCTTTAGGTCTATTAATTATTGCTTTGTATATTTAGGTACTCCTATATTAGATGCACATATGTTTACAAATGTTATATCCTCTTCTGGGATTAAACTTGTTATCATTATATAATGCCTTTCTTTGTCTTTGTTACAGTCTTTGTTTTAAAGCATATATATATATATATATATATATATATATATATTTAATTATACAGTTCAGTTCAGTTCAGTTGCTCAGACATGTCCGACTCTTTGCGACCCCATGAATCACAGCATGCCAGGCCTCCCTGTCCATCACCATCTCCCGGAGTTCACTCAGACTCACGTCCATCGAGTCAGTGATGCCATCCAGCCATCTCATCCTCAATTGTCCCCTTCTCCTCCTGCCCCCAATCCCTCCCAGCATCAGAGTCTTTTCCAATGAGTCAACTTTTCGCATGAGGTGGCCAAAGTACTGGAGCTTCAGCTTTAGCATCATTCCTTCCAAAGAAATCCCAGGACTGATCTCCTTCAGAATGGACTGGTTGGATCTCCTTGCAGTTCAAAGGACCCTCAGGAGTCTTCTCCAACACCGCAGTTCAAATGCATCAATTCTTCAGTGCTCAGCCTTCTTCACAGTCCAACTCTCACATCAATACATGACCACAGGAGAAACCATAGCCTTGACTAGACGGACCTTAGTCGGCAAAGTAATGTCTCTGCTTTTGAATATACTATCTAGGTTGGTCATAACTTTTCTTCCAAGGAGTAAGCATCTTTTAATTTCATGGCTGCAGTCACCATCTGCAGTGATTTTGGAGCCCAAAAAAATTAAGTCTGACACTGTTTCTACTGTTTCCCCATCTATTTCCCATGAAGTGATGGGATGGGATGCCATGATCTTCGTTTTCTGAATGTTTAGCTTTAAGCCAACTTTTTCACTCTCTTCTTTCACTTTCATCAACAGGCTTTTTAGCTCCTCTTCACCTTCTGCCATAATTATACAAGCCTTCCTTTTTGTTTCCATTTTCATGGAATATCTCCATTGTTTCCTTTTCAGTCTGCCTGTATCCTTATTTCTTCAGTGAGTTTCTTGTAGATGAGTCCTTTCTTTTTTAGTTTATTCAGCAACTCAGTCTTTTCATTAGAGAATTTAGTCCATCTACATTTAAAGTAATTATTGATAGATAAGTATTTACTGTCATTTTGTTAATTTTTTTTCTGGCTGTTTTTACTGGCTGTTAGTTCCTTTCTGTTCCTTTCTGAGAGAAGCCATAATTTTTATTGACTGATTACCTTCTGCAAATACTCTGACCAAAGTGCATTGCAACACTCTCTTACTTAATTTTCTCAGTGTCACAATATAAAAAATTTTAACTATATTTTTAAAAAAAAGTATATTATAGATGAGAGAAGTTAAGCCAGTTGTTTAATATTGTGATGCTAAAGCATAGCAGATGTGAGGTAGATCTCAGGTCTGTTTATTCTGGCTCCCTTTCACTAAGGACAAATGCGAGTCATTTTTCATAAACACAAAGAAAAGGAATAAAATTGCAAAAGCCTAAAATTAAGCCTGTATGATGACTTATCTATGGTGAGAGAAGATTTAAAGATGAAAATTCTATCACTAGAGATAAATTCACAATTTTCTATACTCCTGTTGAAGAAGTAACATTTCAATGGTTGACACAGCGTAAAACAAACTAATAAAACCTTGAAGCTTCCATGGATCCGTTGCAAGTTGTCTGTTAGTGTCATAGAATTAAAGGCTGCTGGGAGGAAGATCAACAGTTGAAAACCCTAAAAACAAGTGATAGCTAATGTTTGTCATTTCTTTCTTCAACTTAAGTATATGAATTGTTAAAAAACTTTTAAATTTATATTAATTTGGTTGCCTTATCTTCTTACAGTGTTCAAAAGACAGAAGCAAAGACAGACATCACAGCTGATACATCACTTTTCATATTTTGTCTTTTCTTTGCCTGAGTGGCAAGGTTAGAGTCAATTGCAAAAAGAAATATAAATTGATGTTCCTTGTGTTTGAAAAATATTGGAATGTCATTGAATATTTGAACCTTAATATGAAGTCTTTTCTGAGGTTTTCTTCAAAAATCATAGCTCAGTATTAAGCTTTGGGTTCTGCTATAGAATATGTTATGGTATCTTTAAAGCAGGACCATTAAATCATTCTAAAAGCAAATACATAGCAGAACTTGTCTGTATCTAAGACATATATTTGGAAAATTCTAGAGCATTATTATGCAAAATTAACAACACTCGGATTTATCCATAATATATTAGTGCATATGGTTGGAGCAAATTTAATTCTTGAAAATTCAATTTAAGCACTCTAAAAAGTAAAGGGTCATATGTTATAAATCAGTGAAGGAAATACTTGTGACTCAATGGAAAAATGGGTGAAGAAAATGGAGAACCATTTGATAAATAAAGACAAAGTTTTCAAAAACCCATGAAAAACTATATAGCATCACTATTTCAAAGAAGTAATTGATAATGAAATACTAGCTTCATCTATAAGTTTTGTAACTTTCTTTTGGATATGATCATTAAAGTCTCAGTTAAAACCACCTCTTCAAAGAGATGGGCTTCCCTGGTGGCTCAGAGGTTAAAGCATCTGCCTCCAATGCGGGAGACCGGGGTTCAGTCCCTGGGTTGGGAAGGTCCCCTAGAGAAGAGAATGATAACCCACTCCAGTATTCTTGCCTGGAGAATCCCATGGACCGAGAAGCCTAGTAGGCTGCAGTTCACGGGGTCGCAAAGAGTCGGACACGACTGAGCAACTTCAACTTCACCTTCAAAGAGACTAGTTGTATTTAAAATGGCTCCCTTTTCCAAGTTACTTTGTTACCTTATCTATATATTAATATTGCTCATCATATGGCATAATTTCCCTTTTATATCTATCTATTCTTCATCATCTGCTCATCCATCTACCTTTTTATCTCTCTATGTCTCCATTTATCCATCTATTTTTTGGTGCTACGTATGTTTTGTCGGGCGGAGTGGGGGTTCCATTCATTCTGCAATGTTTGCCTTACTTGCCGCCTCATTCCCTGCCTAGCATAGTGCCTCAAACTTAACTGGTGCTCAGTAAGTGGTTACTGAAGCAATGAGTACATGCTCATTGATGAGCATGAGTAAACAGACTCACCACTCTCAGAAATGAATTAATAAAGCCTGATATTTTGGCAGAGGTGCACAGCAGTGAAGTTTTGTATATAGAGGAACACGTAATGCAGTAATATTTGTGGCAGTGAAATTTGGAGTTAACCTAAATTTGTTAATAGGAAGGTGGCAGAGCAAATTTCTTGGTATGACAAGGATACTATTAACTATTAAAACCAATATGGTTGTTTATATAAGATGATATCTGAAACACTCTAAGTTTTATTTCTCATTATTAGAAGGCTAGATGTAGCACAGTTTGTCTGTAACACTTTTTTGTTTAAAACTTTTACATACATGGGTAACATTTTATATATACACACGTGTATAGATAGATACCTATAATATATCTATAAGAATTGGAATTTTCTGGAAGGAAAATTTATACATAATAGTTACACTTGGAAAGCGTGACTTTGGGGAAGGGATGGAAAAGACACTCTTCATTCTAGAGTTTTATTTTTTTTAGTACTGTTTAAGTGTGTTATTATGTTTATATGTTTTTCTAATGGTAATGCTGATGATAGCAATAGAATAACATCTGAAAAAAGTATGATATAGACCTACATCTGCTATTTAAAATGGTATTGTAACATAAGAATTTAAGTAAAAATCAAGTTGTAGAAAAAATTCAGTTAAGCAAAAGGATGCCAGAAACCAAAAGTAAGAAAAAACTCATATGCATAAGACAGAAATGTCTATTTAGAGATATATACTGAAATCTATCAGTCCTAGAAGACTGCTCATCAAGAGTTAACCACAGTACATTTTGGAAAATTGATTGTAAGTGAGGAGGATGGAGAAATTTTTATGTTGTCTTTACACTATACATGCTTGAATGTTTTGATAGGGAGGATGTATACATATATTACTTTGTAACTAAAAAGAAAAAATATAAAGGGAGGGATTAAAGTCTTAATTATATATAAAAACCAGGTATTAACAGATTTTCAGTGTGCTATTTCTTTTTTGGAAGTAAAAAGAAGCTACTTAAGGCAAGGTAAATTGAGAGGTAAATATTAAATGAAACATGGGGTCAGAAGTTCAAATTTAATACTTTTATGGCTTCAGCCAGAAATGAACAGTCTCCTCATGTCAGATTACTTCCTATTAAACTAGGCTCTTGGGATTTACACTTAGCTAGTCTACCTAGAATTTCCATACTACCTTTTATATTAGCGCTAAAATGTCTCTATCTGATAATTCTGATAGATGTCTCTTGGTTGGTAGATAATGTCTCTACCAACAAAGGTCCCTCTAGTCAGAGCTATGGTTTTTAGATCAGTCATGTATGGATGTGAGAGTTGGACTATAAAGAAGAATTGATGTTATTGAACTGTGTTGAAGACTCTAGAGTCCATTGGACTGAAAGAAGATCCACCCTGTCCATCCTAAAGGAAATCAGTCCTGAATATTCATTGAAAGGACTGATGCTGAAGCTGAAACTCCAATACTTGGGCCACCTGATGCAAAGAAATGACTCACTGGAAAAGATTCTGATGCTGGGAAAGATTGAAGGTGGGAGGAGACAGGGGCGACAGAGGATGAGATGGTTGGATGGCATTCCTACGCAGTGGACACTAGTTTGAGTAAGTTCTGAGAGTTGGTGATGGACAGGGAAGCCTGGCGTGCTGCAGTCCATGAGGTCGCAGAGATTCAGACACGACTGAGCAAATAAACTGAACTGACCTGAACTGATCTGATAGTCTCTAACATTTCAGGGAAGAATTATTCATTCCATATTCTGGATTACTCCAGTATTTATTACAGTTATCTATGCATGACCCTTTAGCTTTATGGTCTCTGAGTCTTTTGAAGTCAAGGACTATATGAGGAACCTTCTGAAATCCCCAGCTCCCTGCAAATTCTCACATATAAGTTCTCAATATTTATTTGGTTATGTTGTGTCTGATTCTTGACCTTAGAAAGTGAAGACTACCACGTGAGTGTAGCAGCCGTGCTCTCTGCTCACAGTATTGACTTGCTGTTACTTGTATACCACTTCCTAGTTCGTACTTCTTACATTCCATTATTATTTTCAAGTATCATCTCAAGCCAGAAAAATAGGTATTACCACTCTTCACATTCTAGTGTTGAGGAAACAGACAGCATATTTATTTTCCCACCGGCCCCACAGCTCACAAGTGGCACAGCTGAGCCTGGCTCTCAGGTTATTTAAATCCAAAACCAACAACCGACTAATGTAAAGTGGGTGATGAGATGACAGTGCCCTGGAGCTGATGTAATTTTGGGAGCTGAGACACAGCAGTCTTGTGCAGACACAAGTAAAGGTTGGTAAGAGCTCTCTACTGCTTCACTCCTCTCTTATAGACTTCTCTTCCTTTGCAGCAGGGATGGGGACATTCCTACAAATGGCATGTCTACCCCAGCTCCCAACACCTTAGACTACAGCCAGTGTTAAACTATACTGCTTCCTCCCTCCACTGAACCTTTTGCATACTGAAGAGACTTGATGATCCAAATTTGTAGCTAATGATTTCAATGTATTGTGTGAAAAATAATACTGCTACTGCTGCTGCTAAGTCGCTTCAGTTGTGTTCGACTCTGTGCGACCCCATAGACGGCAGCCCACCAGGCTCCCCCGTCCCTGGGATTCTCCAGGCAAGAATACTGGAGTGGGTTGCCATTTCCTTCTCCAATGCATGAAAGTGAAAAGTAAAAGTGAAGACATTCAGTCCTATCCGACTCTTAGCGACCCCGTGGACTGCAGCCTACCAGGCTCCTCCGTCCATGGGATTTTCCAGGCAAGAGTACTGGAATGGGTTGCCATTGCCTTCTCTGAGTTGGCCAAAAAGTTTGTTTGGGTTTCTGTATGATGTTACAGAAAAACTCGAATGAACTTTTTGGCCAACTCAATAATAACAATAATGATAATATAGTTCCTGCCTATACACCCAAGGTCACGACCTGAGATTAAGGGAGAAATGGGGAGAAGAGAGAAAGAGGAAGATAGCGGTGCAGTGGGGGAGGTGCCTTTCTCAATGTTAAGCATAGCTGACACTTTTGAGCATTTAATATGCAGTGTTTAAAAGACATCGTATCATAATACAGAGGTTAAGTGAAGAAACTGAGAAGTCAGACGGCATGGGTCTGAATGTCACCTCTGGCACTCACTATAACTCTTAAACAAATTGCTTATTTTTCCAGTGTCTTAGCCGTCCACTGGAGTTGACTCTAGCAGCCCCTGCCTCACAGGGTTCCCACAGTGTACACACTGGTACCCATGCGTATTAGAAATTACCAACAATTTGACAAAACAGCTCACAAAATTCTTGACTATTTAATAACTGGCTGTCAGGAGCCAGACTGAGGGTTCTAGCACACTCTTGTTGTTATCATGATTAAATGAATTAATATCATAGGCATGTAGAGGTCTGAGATCTAGTACACATTATAGTAGGTACTTTTAAAGAGACACATAACTTATATTAACTCTTCTATTTCTCACAATTATCCTGTGAGATTAATTATTATTGTAATTTCGGGGTAGGTTGATGAGATAGAAAAGCGCTTCGATGTGCAGATGATAAGGAAAGAATTGGGACTTGAGCAACCTGCAGACCATATTACTTTCTTGCCTGGGTCATTAGGAGATCACATCTTGGTGGGGATCACTCGGTCTATGCAAGAATTTGACTGTGATTGCTCACAGGTGAAAGAAAATTAAAGAATCTTTGTACTATTATACAATGAGAAGTAGCAGCATCAGCTCTAGAGGTCCAGTGATTTTTCTATTGTCTTTGAGGCAAATGATTTATCATACAATGAGAAAATGCATATTAATATGTATGCTCAAGAATGGTGCAGACGGTAATGACAGCTTCCATTCCTTGAGCAGTCACTGTGTGCTTGACATTTTGTTTACCACTTAAAATAAATTATCTTATGCAATAAAAATAGCAACCATCTAAAGTAGGATTATTATTGTAGATAATAAGGCAGATGAAGAAAGTGAAGTGTTAAGTAACTTGCTCAAGGGTACAAAGCAGTCATTAAACACCAGTTCTGTTTGAATCCTGTCTATGGATACACTGAAAATGATACGCTCAACTGCCGTCTCTTAAATTCATGCTCCCCTGTCCATGGGATTCTTTAGGCAAGAATACTGGAGTGGATTGCCTTTCCCTCCTCCAGAGGATCTTCCCGACCCAGGGATAGAACCCTGGACTCCTGCAATGCAGGCAGATTCTTTACCATTTGAGCAACAGGGAAGTCCCTTAAATTTGTGATGAATAACACAAAATTCTTTTAAGAATTTAAAAATTCTTTTCAATACCCCATATTGCCACTTATTTGTGGAATTTAAAAGACTAAAGCAAACAAATGAATATAACAAAGCAGAAAGACTCATAAGAGAACAAGCTAGTGGTTACCAGTGTGGAGAGTGGAGGTGCAAGATAGGTATAAGTTATTAAGAGATATGAACTACTATGTATAAAACAGATAAGCAAGAAGAATATACTTTATAACACAGGGAAATAGAGTCATTATTTTACAACTTTAAATGGAGTATAACCTATAAAAATGTTGAAATGCTATCCTGTATACCTGAAACTAATATAATATTGCAAATCAACTATACTTCAACTAAAAACATATTAATACATACATTTTGCTGTCAACATCCCTTTGCTTTACTTTGAGTGTGTATATAGCTTTGAGGCTGTAGGAGGAGAGGAAAAGAATTCTGTGCCTGTCAAAGAAAGTCATATTAGGAGACGTGTAAGGGTCAAATTCAGGCTACTGTACGTTCTGCTTGGCACCTTCATTGTAGTGAAGAAAAAAGAATTAATTGGTTCATTTAGTCTTTGACTTAATTCAGGCTTTTATTGTGCACTTCAGTTCTCACCCAAATGAACAGAGACAGTGCAAGAAACAGAACACTTTTAATGTGGCTCTCAAGACGCGCGGTTGTTGCTCTTGCTTCTTTTTAAGAGACAAACCATTTACTTTCTTCTGTAAAACTCCATTACCCAGCAAAAAGCGGAACTACTTAACAAATGTATATCTTACCAGAAAAGGAAAACTCACATCTTCTCATATGCACAGTCGTGGACACACATTCACTGTGTATCTACACACAGCAAGCCTGCCCAAAAAGCATTCCTCTCCTTTACCATGTTGAGGACATAACGTCCTGAGCATGAATATGAATTAGACGTAGTATGGCCCTTAGCTCAAATTACATCTAGTCTTCCCATTTTCAGGATAAGGGGAAGTGAGGCTTGAAGAGGTAAGGTGATCAAGCAAGGGGGTCAAGCAGGTGGTCATTGGGGAATACAAATCAAATTCCCATCTCTCCCAACTCTATGTATAGCCTTGTCTCTCCTGCTCTAGTACATGCATGCTAACTTGCTTCAGTCATGTCTAACTCTTTGTGAACCTATGGACTGTAGCCCACCAGGCTCTTCTCTCCATGAGATTATCCAGGCAAGAACACTAGAGTGGGTTGCCATGCCTCCTCCAGGGGATCTTCCTGACCCGCAGACTGAATCCATGTCTCATATCTACTAAAATTGGCAGGCAGGTTATTTATCACTAGTGCCACCAGGGAAACTCTCTCCTATTCTAGGCTTCTTGCTTAATATCGATCATTGCCATGGTCCCAAATATTGATCTCCTTCAAAGTTTATTATCCAGTCCTCGCCGAAAATGCATGTGCACCTTGTGGAGAATCCCTGTCCCACATTTCTGCTTCCATATTTTGGGTTGGCTAAAAAATTCATTTCGGTTTTTCCAAGCATCTTATGGAAAACCTAGAATTCCCCGCCCCCCAACCCAGGACAAATATTTCCCCTTCCTTTTCAGAAAACACATTGTGCTTTTCTTTTGGATGGTGATTATCTTTTGAGACCTGGCCTTGGGAAAGCTTCCCAGGTGGTAAAGAATTCACTGCCAATGCAGGAGATGCAAGAGCCGTGGGTTTGATCCCTGGGTAAGGAAGATCCCCTAGAGGAGGAAATGGCAACCCACTCCAGTATTCCTGCTGGCAGAAACTCATGGACGGAGGAGCATGGCTAACTACAGTCTGTGGGGTCACCAAGAATCAGACACAACTGAGCACCTAAACACACATGGGAAAACACCAAGAAGTCAATTTCATTTTTTTTTTCCAAACAAAAGCTCTCAAATACGAGCTAGTGACTGGTTTCAGTTTGTAGTGATTCTCTTGCACATATTTCTTCCCACACAAACATAAACACATTTCTTGACTCATGCTAATGATTTTCACCAGCTTAAAGAGCCAGTTTAATTAATCTTCTGTTTAACAAAAAACAATTCGATCTGATAAAATGTTGAGGAGGAAAACTAAAGCTAGTGCTTTTCCTCCAGGTAATGTGTTAGGTAGGCTTAAGGAAAGATGTTGGCAAGTGATACAGAAGAAGTAATTCATTATTGAAAAGTGATCTAGAGATGTGTGATCAGCTAGAAAGCTCAGCGTTCACTAAGTGGCCTTCATTTAATCACAAATTGGCACATTCTGTAAGCCAAACATCTCATCTTCTGTGCCAAAGACAGAGCAGCCTCTGTTCTAGGGAACAGATCCAGGTGGTAGAAGTTCATGTCACAGCCCAGTTGCTTGGGAAATAAGCTATCATTTCATTTTGAACTTCGCAGTACTGTGAGTTCAGTTTCCTCAGTAGAGATAACATCCCCCACCCCCCCAACCAAAGCCACCAGTATTTACAGTGGAGACTCAGTGTTAATTTCATTGCTTGTCAGTTAAGCTCATCCCTTAATTTAATTGGGATGTGTATACAAAACATTGCAGTGCTAATTCTAGTCCTTAATTCATGCTTAGAATAAGCTATATGCTCCAAGCATCTTTTCCTCCAATCTTCCCATCTCAATTTATTTTATGGCTGATCAATCCTTTTATGCACAGGTTTAATGAGGCCATCATCCTGCTTCAAAATCTCTTGGAGTCCCACTCACTACAGAGTAGAATGCAAGTTCTCTAACAAAAGCAGTGAAGGCTGCAAATGACCTGAATCAACCCACCTGACCAGCCCATCTCTCCTACATCATTTTGACGAATGCTGAATGCTTTATGTCACCTAAAACTTGTCTCATTGAAAATTAAAGTGAAAGTTGTTCAGTCGTGTCTGACTCTTTGTGACCCCATGGACTATACAATCAATGGAAGTCTACATGGCAGAATACTGGAGTGGGTAGCCTTTCCCTTCTTCAGAGGATCTTCCCAACCCAGGGATTTAACCCAGGTCTCCCTCATTGCAGGCGGATTCTTTATCAGCTGGCCACAAGGGAAGCCCATTGAATATTAAAGCCAGGATTAAAAGAACATCTGACCAGTAGCCTTGCAATAGCCTCTTCCAATCTGATACAATAGGGCTCAAGAAACTTAGTGGGAAGTTCAGTTCAGTTCAGTTGCTCAGTCATGTCCGACTCTTTGCGACCCCATGAATCGCAGCATGCCAGGCCTCCCTGTCCATCACCATCTCCCGGAGTTCACTCAGACTCACATCCATCAAGTCCGTGATGCCATCCAGCCATCTCATCCTCGGTCGTCCCCTTCTCCTCCTGCCCCCAGTCCCTCCCAGCATCAGAGTCTTTTCCAATGAGTCAACTCTTCACATGAGGTGGCCAAAGTACTGGAGTTTCAGCTTTAGCATCAGTCCTTCCAAAGAAATCCCAGGGTTGATCTCCTTCAGAATGGACTGGTTGGATCTCCTTGCAGTCTAAAGGACCCTCAAGAGTCTTCTCTAACACCACAGTTCAAAAGCATCAATTCTTCGGTGCTCAGCCTTCTTCACAGTCCAACTCTAACATCCATACATGACCACTGGAACAACCATAGCCTTGACTAGACAGGCCTTAGTTGGCCAAGTATTGTCTCTGCTTTTTAATATACTATCTAGGTTGGTCATAACTTTTCTTCCAAGGAGTAAGCATCTTTTAATTTCATGGCTGCAGTCACCATCTACAGTGATTTTGGAGCCCAGAAAAATAAAGTCTGACACTGTTTCTACTGTTTCCCCATCTATTTCCCATGAAGTGATGGGACCAGATGCCATGATGTTTGTTTTCTGAATGTTGAGCTTTAAGCCAACTTTTTCACTCTCCTCTTTCACTTTCATCAAGAGGCTTTTTAGCTCCTCTTCACTTTCTGCCATAAGGGTTGTGTCATCTGCATATCTGAGGTTATTGATATTTCTCCTGGCAATCTTGATTCCAGCTTGTGTTTCTTCCAGCCCAGCGTTTCTCATGATGTACTCTGCATATAAGTTAAATAAGCAGGGTGACGATATACAGCCTTGATGTACTCCTTTTCCTATTTGGAACCAGTCTGTTGTTCCATGTCCAGTTCTAACTGTTGCTTCCTGACCTGCATACAGATTTCTCAAGAGGCAGGTTAGGTGGTCTGGTATTTCCATCTCCTTCAGAATTTTCCACAGTTTCTTGTGATCCACACAGTCAAAGGCTTTGGCATAGTCAATAAAGCAGAAATAGATGTTTTTCTGGAACTCTCCTGCTTTTTCCATGATCCAGCGGATGTTGGCAATTTGATCTCTGGTTCTTCTGCCTTTTCAAAAACCAGCTTGAACATCAGGGAGTTCATAGTTCACGTATTGCTGAAGCCTGACTTGGAGAATTTTGAGCATTGTTTTACTAGCATGTGAGATGAGTGCAATTGTGCTGTAGTTTGAGGATTCTTTTGCATTGCCTTTCTTTGGGATTGGAATGAAAACTGAACTTTTCCAGTCCTGTGGCCACTGCTGAGTTTTTCAAACTTGCTGGCATATTGAGTGCAGCACTTTCACAGCATCATCTTTCAGGATTTGAAACAGCTCCACTGGAATTCCATCACCTCCACTAGCTTTGTTCATAGTGATGCTTTCTCAGGCCCACTTGACTTCACATTCCAAGATGTCTGGTTAGTGGGAAAAGTGACATGATATTCACACCTCACCCATACCGAGTAGGACACAATTTTTAGAGCCTCCTGAATGACAGTTAAAGATAAATTAAAGCAATACATGCTGAAAATTAAGCTAGCTACTCTCTAGATTTAGAAAATAATAATAACAAATATTCAAGATTAAACACTTTATCCGTCCATAACAATCAAGAGAATTCAGCAAATAAAACTGAAGAAAGTATATGAAACACTGTGCTGTGGACTGAATGTTCATTTTTAACCCTCATTTCAAATTCTTATGCTGAATTCTGACCCTCAGTGTGATGGTATTTGGAGACAGAGTCTTTGGGAGGTAATTATGTTTAGGTGAAGTCATAGGGGTTAAGCCCTCATGACAGATGGTATTCTTTTAAATGAAGGAAGAGCCCAGAGCTCTCCGTTCACAGTGTATGAGAGTAAAATAAGGAAGCTGACTTTCTGCAACCCAGCAAAGGGCCTCATCATAACCTGACTATGCTACCACCCTGCTCTGAGATGTTCAGCTTCTAGAATTGGGAAAAATATATTTTTGTTATACACAGACCATCCAGACTATGCTACTTTGTTATCGCAGCATACACTAAGCCAAAATGGTTTTCAGGCATTGGACTATGGACATGGACATCATAAGACACCGACTTCTGAACGAAGCTCAAAATAAAGACATGATGGTGATGACTATCCTAACTGATCACTCAGAGAGAGACTTTAGGCCCCAGTGCAAGGAGAAGGAATTTAAACAGGCTGACTGTTTCTTCTGAGTTGAGGAGACAGTGTTTAATGTTTGGGGAGGCAAAAATGCCTAGAATTTGAGGGGCAGAATACAAGAGAGGAAAGATTAGTAGCATGTAAGAATCCAGAGATTTGATAAGATTTCCAATCAAGTCCTTAGATGACCAGTACATAACTATGAGGAAACTAATAGGTCTTGAAAAATAGAAAGAGGCAAGTGGACAAATCCCTGGTGCTCACACAGGATGTGGAAAATTTCATTTTTTAACCAGACTGAATGGAAAGACTTTCTAACAGATGGATCGTTGAAAAGGGACCTCAGATCATATTGCCTCAGTAGAGAGTTCAAATAAGATATAGACTAATGGCTGCTATGATTGCTAAACTTCAAAGAAAAATCCAAAGAAATTAAATAGTACCAGGTAACTTAATTGCATACAAAAACAAGGATCAAATATTTTGGAAGAAACAATAACAGAAAGAATCCAGCAACCACTAACAGAAATTTTATAGCATCTGAAATTTAGTTAAAAAAAATCACCAGGCATGCAAAAAAGCAGGAACAGATGGCCTACAGTTATATATATTTATATATATATATATATATATATATATATATACACATATATATACACACATATATATACACATATATATATCAATTAATAGTCAGACTTTAAGTTGACAATGATGAAAGAGTTAATAGAAATGTTTATTACTAAAAATAAACTTCATATATTAAGAAAGTAGATGAAAAGCATGAACAAGTTTAGAGATATAGAAAATTTTTAAATGACCGAAATTAAACTTCAAAAGACAGAAAATGTATTGTCTTGGATGAAAAATATACTGGGTAGGATTAAAAACAGATTAGACACTCCAGATGCAAGTATAATTTGAAGACACAGGGGGAAAAAAAATAAAATCCAGAATGAAACCTAGGTTTAAATAGACTAGTGAAGAGCTGATTCACTGGAAAAGACCTGATGCTGGGAAAGACTGAAGGCAAAAGTAGAAGTGGGTGGGAGATGGTGAGATGGTTAGAAAACATCACCGACTCATGAATTTTAGCAAACTCCAGGAGACAGTGAAGGGCAGAGGAGTCTTGCGTGCTGCAGTTCACGGGGTATAGAATAGAGACTGAACGCCAACACACTGTTGCTTTACAATGCTGTGTTAGTTTCTACCATACAGCCAAGTGAATCAGCTCTATGTACACATATATCCCCTCCTTTCTGGATTTCTGTTCCATTTATGCTATCACAGAGCAGTGAGTAGAGCTTCCTCTGATATACAGTAGGTTTTCATTAGTTATCTATTTTATGAAGTGAAAGTGAAAGTGTGGTAGTTGCTTAGTTGTGTCCGACCTTTGCAACTCCAAGGACTATAGCCTGCCAGACTTCGCTGTTCATGGAACTCTCCAGGTGAAAATATTGGAGTAGGTAGCTATTCCCTTCTCCAGGAGCTCTTCCTGACCCAGGGATCAGACCCAAGTCTCCTTCTTTGAAGGCAGATTCTTTATTGTCTGAGCCACCAGGGAAACCTGTCTATTTTATACATAGTATCATTAATGTTTATATGTCAATCTCAATCTACTAATTCATCCCACCCACTCACCCTCTTTCCCCCTTGATATCCATACATTTATTTTTTCTGTTCATCTGTGTCTTCATTTCTGCTTTGTAAATGAGATCATCTGTACCAATTGTTTTTTCAGGGATTTATTGGGGAAAATGCAAGTCAGAAAAAAGTGAAGCAGCATATGCAAAGTACTAATAAAAGGAAAACTAACAAATATTGTCAAGCGAGAATTCTATAGCCAGCAAAATTATCTTTTCAAAGTAAAGGCAAAATAACATCATTTCAGAAATACAAAATCTGAGAGTGTTGATCACCATCAGACAGGCACCACAAGAAATGTTAAAGGATGTATTTTAGGCAGAATGAAGATGGTTCCAGATGGAAACCTGGATCTACACAATGGAATGGAGTATACAGGAAATGGGGGAAATGTGGGGAAATTTAAAATTCAATTGACTGTTCAAAGCACTGAAATATCTCTCATTTATACACCAAAATAAATTACAATATTAAAATATATAGAATAAGATCTCACCCATAATCTAATCATCTGTTATGTTTTGCTGATTTCATCTCTATGAAGACATGTATATTAAAAATTTCAAGTTAGGAGTCTGAATTCCCAACTCTATTTCCAATTATGTTAGCTTAGAGAAGGTGCTTTCTCATTCTGTGCCCCCATTTCTCATGTGTAAAAGAGGCATGAGCCTTTATTATATCTGTGGATCTTTTACTCCATGGTATAACTTTCTTAATGTCTATTGACAAACTCCTGCCACATGGGTTCTAAGAGAAAACTGAAGGCAATTTGGTCAGGAGTCTGTTGACAAACTCCCGCCCACAAAATTTCTAAGAGAAAACTGAAGGCAAGTTTGGGGAGTCTCAGAGGAGATTTTTAAGTAAGGTGATGTATTAATTCATTAAAAAGGATGAGGGCTAAACTTTTTCTTTTTACAATAGTATGTTAAGAGATGAAGCAAATGTCATGGGTGATGACTCAAGCTGATGATTGTCAGATATTCACAATGCAGAACAAAAATGCCAATTTTGACATGGTGAGAACAATTAATTTCATTGTCACTGTGGTTATTCAAATATTTATTCTATTTAAAGTACCTGAGTGGGTTGTATGCAGTATAGACATAGCTCCATTTTACTTTTTATATCTGGCTTTGCAGGCCGATACAAACTATCAGTAATATTTTAAATCAGTCTCAGTAGGAACATACCTTACATACACTCTCATACACACACTATGAAGTTCAGTTCAGTTCAACAAAATTTATTGAATACTAACTGAGGAATGAAACATAGCTTATCAGAATTTTATGAGACCAGGATTCTAATCTCAATATAACCAACTAGCTTCAATACCTAGAAAAAAATGTCATTTAACTTTGTGAAAACATTTTGTTTTCTATAATACAAGAAGATTTAATTAGATTGTTCTAATTAACTGCAGAATTAGATTATTCAAATTGTTTCTGGTTATAAACACTGCATACTCTATGTGTCCATGTACTCACAAATGTAATAGAAACGGAGAAAGAATCAAACTAGTATAAAATAAGTTTCCTACCCTTGAGAAAATTATGATTTAATTGAGTAATAAATGGTACACTATTTAACTCAGAATTAATTACCAGAATGTTTATTATGTTCTAGGTTTGGTACAGTTTGAAATGGTTAGAATAGGCTTACATTTTTAGAGAGATATGGTCAGTCAGGATTTTTGAAACAGCCTTGTAAAGAAGTTGAAGTTTAGGATCAAATTTGTAGAATGAATGATATTAAACTAAGAGTATTGTAAAAATATGCGTCAGGAAAATGGCAAGTTTACAGAGAAAAATGTTTAAAAAATATTTTACCCATATTATATATATGTATATACACACATATATGTATATATACATGTATATAATGTAGGTTATATATATATATATAAGGTTTACAATAGATAGGGGTTACTTAAAATTATTACATGTGGGCAGATATGTACATATAAGTACATCCACACGTATTTCTCAACCAAGCCAATTAATTAACTATGAGAAAGAAAGGGAAGACAGATGAAATGGGATGATCTGGTACGTATAGCACCCAGACGTTTTCAAGTCCAAACACTGCAACTAACAATGTACATCTCTGATTTTTTGCAAGCCTCTCTACATTTCTCAGCATTATTAGCTCTGCAATATAAAGATGGGCATTAGGTGGACTAGATGAGTTCTGACATCACTGCTACCTCTGTCCTTACATACTGAAAATTTAAACTGAGTTACTACCCACTGTGATCACTGCACTAGATCTGGTTTTGAGATACAGAGATACATAGGTCCTTCCATGAGATTCTTATCTGGTTTGGGAACCAAGACATAGAAATAAAATTGAAACTACAAATGTTGATTTAATACCTTACATCTTTATTATACACTTTATCTCCATTGAGGCAGCAGTCATATCTGCTTTGTTTTATAATGTATTTCTAGTACTTAGAGCAGAACCAACTATACTGAAGACATTAACTTCTTCCGTAAACCATGAATTAATAAATTTATGAGAAAAACAAAAGATAACTAGTCCTGCATTTAGAACTTAACCAGCTGTTCATGTCTACTGATATAGAATGACACAGGTTCCTAGCAGCTCACACATACTCCTTTTTCTATCTTGTCTGCTTCATTTGCTGCAAACAACTTCAACTGCTAAACCATATTCAGTTCATAATAGAAGGATCTATTACTAAACCACATCATGTGCAACACACTGATGTAACATTTTTTGAAAAGATTGTCATCCTTATTTCCATCTTTCTACATTGAAATGTACTGGGGCCATGCTGGCAATCTGGATAAGAACTAAGAGAAGAGTAGCAAAGTGGCATTAGCTAGAAAGGGACACATGAGAAGAAAGTACCCTAAAAGACACGAAATTGTATTTAAAGTTCTTCAGGTATCTTTCAAGTCATGAAGTCCTTTTTCTTTTTTGAGCAGGTAGATATCCACATATATTGACTCCTCACCAGCTTTAATACTTTGGTAACATGTCGTATTATCAGGGTGCCCTTCCTTCCCATTCCTATTTAAAATTATAGTCATCCCTCCCCCACACTTCTCTGATTTCCTTTCCTTCATAGCTATTATTTTCTAGAATATTATGTGAGCTACAAAAGTATTTGGTTATTATGCGGCTCCTCCTACTGGATTGTAATATTTCTAAGGGCATAATTCTGTCTGAATTTACGTCTGTATCCCTGGTCTATAGTATAGGGTCTTCTACACAGAAGAATCCCAATTCAGTTCAGTTACTCAGTAGTGTCTGACTCTTTGTGACCCCATGGACTACAGCATGCCAGGCTTCCCTGTCTATCACCAACTATCAGAGCTTACTCAAACTCTTGATTGCAGTCACTCTTGATTGGCTTATTAATGCTGGCACCATGTCAAAGAAGATTATATTAATAGAGGTGGCAAGAAGCAGAAGATATCAAGAAGAGGTGGCAAGAAAACAAGGAAGAACTATACAAAAAAGATCTTAATGACCCAGATAACCACAATGGTGTGATCACTAACCTAGAGTAAGACATCCTGGAGTTTGAAGTCAAGTGGCCTTAGGAAGCATTACCATGAACAAAATTAGTAGAGGTGATGGAATTCCAGCTGAGCTATTTCAAATCCTAAAAGATGATGCTATTAAAGTTCTTCGCTCAATATGCCAGCAAATTTGGAAAATTCAGCAGTAGCCACAGGATTTCAAAAGGTCAGTTTTCATCCCAATCCCAAAGAAGAGAAATGCTAGAGAATGTTTAAACTACTGCACAATTTCACTCATTTCACATGCTAGCAAAGTAATGCTCAAAATCCTTCAAGCCAGGCTTCAACAATACATGAACCAGAACTTCCAAAGGTACAAACTGGATTTAGAAAAGGCAGAGGAACCAGAGATCAAATTGCCACCATCCGTTGGATCATAGAAAAATCAAGAGAATTGCAGAAAATACGTATACTTCTGCTTCATTGACTACACTAAAGCCTTTTACTGCATGGATCACAACAAACTGTGGAAAAATCTCAAAGAGATGGGACTACCAAACCCCCTTACCTGCCTCCTGCCTCCTGCCTCCTGCCTCCTGCCTCCTGAGAAGCCTGTATATAGGTCAAAAAGCAACAGTTAGAACCAGACATGAAACAATAGACTGGGTCCAAATTGGGAAAAGAGTTTGTCAAGGCTGTATATTGTAACCCTGCTTATTCATCTTATATGTAGAATATATCATGAGAAATGACAGACCGGATGAAGCACAAGGTGGATTCAAGATTGCAGGGAGAAATATTAATAACGTCAGAATTGCAGATGACACTACACTTATGGCAGAAAGTGAAGAGGAACAAAATGCTTCTTCATGAAGGTGAAAAAAGCTGGCTTAAAACTCAATATCCAAACAATTGAGATCATGGCATCCAGTCCCTTCACTTCATGGAGATAAATGGGGAAGCACTGGAAATAGTGTCAGAATTTATTTTCTTGGGCTCTGAAATTACTGTGGATGGTGACTACAACCCTGAAATTAAAAGATGCTTGCCTGTTGGAAGGAAAGCTATGACAAACCCAGAGAGTGTTTTGTAAAGCAGAGATATTACTTTGCCAACAAAAGTCCTTATTGTCAAAACTATGGTTTTTCTAGTAGTCATGTATGGATGTGAGAGTTGGACCGTAAAGAAGGCTGAGCTCCAAAGAATGGATGCTTCTGAATTGTGGTGCTGGTGAAGACTCTTGGGAGTCCCTTGGACAGAAAGGAGATCAAATCAGTCAATCCTAAAGGGTTTCAACACTGAATATTCTCTGGAAGGACTGACGCTGAAGCTGAAGCCGCAATACTTTGGCCAGCTGATGTGAAGAGCCAATTCATTAGAAAAGACCCTGATGCTGGGAAAGATTGAGGGCAGGAGGAGAAGGGGGTAACAGAGGATGAGATGTTTGAATAGTATCATTGACTCAATGGACATGAGTTTGAGCAAACTCCAGGTGATAGTGAAGGACATGGAAGCCTGGCATGCTGCACTCCATGGGGTCGCAAAGTGTTGGACACAACTAAGCAACTGAACAACAACCATCCTGAAGGTTGCCCATACGTTTCTATTAATTTATAGAGTGGGAAAAATAGATACTTTAAAAATCAACGCACATAAATAAATAGTTGTAAAATGTACTAAAGTGCCACAAAAAATTACAGATTATGATAAATAATAGTTGGGAGGCAATTTACATCAGAAAGATCTGAGATCTTTTGGAAGTAATAGCTTCTGAGTGCAGTCCCTAAAAGTAAGATGACTTTCTTATGGAAAGTTCATCTTCTTTTAATCCTAGTCAGTGACTCCTTAATGTTCAGACTGGGGCAAGTGAGATCTTCTGTGCAAGCCTGAATCATTTTTTCTTGTATCACTATGAAATTTCCCCTCAATGTCCTTCATACAGGGATACTTTTTACATTTATTTGTATGCTTATTCAATTAATTCCTGTATTCTCACTAGCTTGAAAGCTTTATAAGAGAATGATCTCAGTTCCTGGACTCTCCCAATTCCTGGTTTCAGCTTTCCTTGAAGTATGGTTTCTTATTTGCGCTTGGGTTTCAGAATATAACTGTGCATTCTCATAAAAAAAATTATATAATTATTTCTTAAGCAAACCCAAGTGAGCTTCTGTTCTGTGCAAAAAAGAGCTTTGCAAGATACGATGTTTTGTTCTACAAAAATAAGTGTGCCTTTAGGAGTGCTAATGTGAACGACACAGCTGTCTCATAGGTTCTGAGTATAGACTAACCAGGTTTCCAATCTGTGTTCTACCATTGAATGGGTATACACCTTGCGCCAGTCTTTAAATCACTCTGAGCTACAGTTTCCTAATCTGCAATAGTGTGATAATAATGCCTATCTCAAGGGATGTTGTAAGATTAATTAGATATTGTAAATAAAGTATCTCCACTCTCTAGCAAATAGATGAGGCTCATAAAATGGTTAATGTGATAACAAGAGAGTGGTTAATGCATAATAAGAGAAATATACAGGGCTGTTATTTACTACATTCATCCAACATAAATCTATTGATAATTATTATATACCAATTTTGTGCTTAGTTGTATAGTGGAACAGTCACAACCAGGACATAAGCCTGTCACCAAGGTGAAAACCAGTTGACTCCACATGAGAATGTATGAAGACAAGAGTTGAAATCAACTCTGTCTCCTGCTATGGAATTGCTGGCCCTTTTCTTCAACTGCCAGGGAGCAATAAATTTTAAGGGCTTAAGCTACATTTTCCCTAATATATCCTTTATTTTATGATGCCATTTTATTTTGTAATATCTAAGCAGCTAGCAGAATGATTAAGAGGAAGAAAATACCAAAATGTCATTTCAAAAATTTTAATTTAAAATAAGATGTACATATCAAATAGAAAAAGTAGCAGACTTGCCAAGTGTTTTTTAGGCACCCCATAGTGATCAAGTTATTTCCACTGTTTATTGGAGAGAGAACATGAAGAAATTACTTTAAAACAAAATGGGACTTCATAGGTTCCCAAAAGACCTGTATTGGCAAGAAGTTAAGAGAAGAGGTTACCTTTAGAATTCATAAATCTGGAACAAATAAAGAAGATATAATATATAGTATCTATATTTTCAATATGTATGCATATATATATATTTGTTGTTGCCCAGTTGCTAAGTTATGTACAACTGTTTGTGACCCCCATGGACTGCAGCATGCCAAGGCTTCCCTCTCCTTCACTATCTACCAGAGTTTGTTCAAGTTCATTCTACTATATATAGTGAAATACTACACTCGGCCATAAAAAAGAATGAAATAATGCCATTTTCAGCAACATGAATAGACCTAGAGATTATCATACTAAGGAAGTCATATATAGATAAATAGCAAATGACATGCTTATATGTGGAGTCAAAAATGATAAAAATAAACTTATATACAAAACAGAAATAGACTTAGACATAGGAAACAAACTCATAGTCACCAAAAGGGAAAGGAAGGGGAGAGACACATTTGGAGTTTGAGATTAACAGATACTGATTACTATATATAAACAAGATAGCCAACAAGGATCTACTGTACAGCATAGGGAACTACATTCAATATCTTATAATAACCTATAATGGAAAAGAATCTGAATCACTTTGCTGCACACTTGAAGCTTTGTAAATCAACCATACTTCAATTAAAAAGAAAACATTAAAAAAAAAAAACCAATCAAGCAAACAATAAGAAAAAGAATTCTTATATCTGAATAAGGATGCAGGGATTTTATTGGCCCTTTGAGATAACTCTAGGCCAAAGGGACACACAATTCAGTTCACCCGTAGATATAATGTTCCCAGCTGGCCAGAAGGTTTCACCAACCTTCGCCAGATGATTGGAAGTGACAGACAGACAGCATGCAAAATGCCAACCTGATGCCCAGGGTGGAAGCTTATATACCATCCGAAACACCTAAGATGCTCACAGAAACCACTGCTGTAGATAGTACAGGCAGCTCTTTATCTCATCATTAGGGCCAATGACTAGGAAATATATTTTGAGAAAGTTTTATAGTTAAACCAATCTTCAGAAGTTATTTTAGGAAAAGGGGTAAAAGAAAGTAGAACACAACAACAGCAACAAGAGTGCCTTTACTGAAAAAGTATTATAAATGTTAACAAAAAATATCAAGGTTGAAGAAAGTCCTTACAGCAAACCAGTTAAGACTGAGGGTCATCAAGCTGTGATTCAAAAAACGCAAGAACACAGAATCAAGCAACATATTGAGAGGGCTTCTGCCTGCCCACATTCTGGATCAAGAGGGAAAACAAAGCTGGCAAATGTTTTAGCAAAATCATCCTAGCATGGGGTTTCAAACGGAAAAAGAAATAAATACTGCTCATCAAGGGTTTATTTTCCAAGAGATGGGAAATTGTTTCCAAAATAAAAATCTCCTAAAAATCTGAAAATAAAAACTTTAGCATAAAAACTTGTTTCATTGTTTCAATTCATTGCAGAATTTCTAGATGTCTATTGGCTCACCTTTTAAAATGAATCCCTTGTAAGCTGATTTTAGCAAATTCTTTGCAAAGTTTTAATGTGGGATGAGTCATATTTAATTGCCACTGTACATTGGCTTTTTGAAAAATCCTGTCTAAATACAACCCTCAGACACAGAAACACTCATTTTTGCATAAGTGTTGCTTGCTAAATCACAACAACATGAATGAAAAAAATGCAGAAAATACTCACATTATGGGCACTCTTCCTACAAAAACTCAGGCATAGGATTATTACTTTTCATACTTCTCATTTTCTAGCTTAAAAGTTCCATAGACAGTTGCATCTGAACTTGTTAATTTGTTTTTTTCAGTTTTTCAACTGCAAGGAATTCTCCAATATTATAAACTGCAGTTTATAGTATTCAAGCTTGTCCAGCTGGGGTAATAAATGTTTTGGCTACACCTGCTCTGTAAAGTTGAAGAGATGGTTCTTTGCAATTAGGAAGGTCTTAACACTACGTTTCTTATACCTCTGACAATACTGTTGGCTGGGAAATTATTTCCTTCAGAGCCAGAGCTAAGGACTTTGCAGCTTTAGCTCAAGTAACTATATATTATTTTAATGATCAATTATTTATTACAAACTACCAATTTCTAGATTCCTAGTGTTAGTTGCTCAGTTATGTCTGACTCTTTGAGACCCCATGAACTGTACTCACCAAGCTCCTCTGTCCATGGAATTCTCCAGGCAAGAATACTGGAGTGGGTTGCTACTTCTTACTCCAAATGGGTTGTCATTTCCTCCTCCATTTCCTACTAAATTCCTAATTAGAGTGCAAAAGATGATAAACTATGGTTGACTCTTTCATTTTTGCCCTTAGGCCTCTCTGAATTAAACGAACACTTGGACACATTAAACTGCCACTTCATTTGATGGCTTCAAAGAAATTTGCAGAGAAATATAGAAATATGATCAGCTCTAAGACAGATATATGCAAAGTACTATGGGAATACTGAGATACAAATGGATCAGAACAATGACACAATGAAGTTTGAGGCTCCCAACTGGAGGACATGGTTTAGAAAAATATCTCTCTTTCATTGAAGCCAGATCAGCTAATAGAACTCATGGTTAGATAGGTGGGAAA
The DNA here is from genome assembly GCF_001704415.2 of Capra hircus. Lineage (NCBI taxonomy): Eukaryota > Metazoa > Chordata > Mammalia > Artiodactyla > Bovidae > Capra > Capra hircus. Next base: position 12,309,331 of record NC_030822.1, on the reverse strand, counting down.
GGGGTAAGGAGAGAAAGAGAGGAAAGAGGTTGGATTAAGAAACAGAAACATAAAAGTCTTAGAAGCATGCCTAGAAATCTAAGACCTATACAAAGGACATGGGCTAGGCTTTTGGCTTGTGGGATCAAACAGGCTTTTAAAGCAGTTGTACTGTCAGAGAAACTTCCAATCAATCAGCAGGAAACAGGCTAAAGGACTGTTCATTTCTAAAGGAGGTCAAATTCTTCAATGCCCGTTTCTAATATGGTCATGGAAGATAACAGAGGAGAAAAAAAATATTCTGGAATGAAGAGACAAGGACCCCAACCAGACACCAACACTAGAGTCTAAGCAGAGGCTATTCAGGATCGTCTTCATGTCTGTCCAAAGGGAATTCAGGAATCCCTGTCAGAAAATGCGCCCTAGACAGGGAAACACACGCAAGTGTACTCTGGATCGTCACCCTATTCTTTCTCTCTGGAGCCATCGTTTTGCTTTCATGGGCTTCTTGGATTACATGGAGCCCATTCAGATAATCCAGGATCTTTTTTTTTTAAGGTTACTAATCTTAATTACATTTGCAAAGCTTCTTCCAACATGTAACAAAACGTGTTTATACTTTCTAGATTTTAGAGCAGAAATATAGCAGGTGAGCAGGTGGAGAGTGACATGGGGAGGGGATCTATCCAGTCTACTGTACCAGTAATACTGGACTTTGTGCTTGATGCCATATGCCTGGATATAATTATTGGATTGTCTTTCTTAGAGAGAGAGAGAGAGAGAGAGAGAGAGAGAGAGAGAGACAGAGTGCAACATGTTGCTAAAAGAAGGGACAGTAAAAATGTTTGGTGACCATAAAAGCTGACACATTTTCATTAGACCTTTTTGCCAAGTATTTCTGACCTTTCAGTTGCATGATGGAGTAGAATATTTGGCTCTTGAGTGACTGAATAGAGACATTTAAACAATTCTATCAGACATTTCCTGAAGACCCCAAATGGGATGACTTTAAGCCAGAGGATTTGGACATTTTTTATTACAGTAGACTGAATGTGATTTTGCCATATGCAACAACTTGCATAGACCTAGAGGGTTTTATGTTTAGCAAAATGTCAGACAGAGAAGGGGCTTCCAAAGAACCCACTTGCCAATACAGGAGACATAAGGGATGCAGCTTCAAACCCTGGGTCAGGAAGATCCCTTGGAGGAGGTAGTGCCAACCCACTCCAGTATTCTTGCCTCAAGAATCCCATGGACAGAGGAGCCTGGCAGGCTACAGTCCATGGGGTTGCAAATAATTGGATGCAACTGACAGACTAAGACTTAACTAAGAACAATAATACAAGTTAGACCAAAAGGATATGTCTTTATCTCTTCACAAGGTTGTCCAGAATTTTTAAAAAATTTAACAATAAGCATTGACCAGGAGGTTAACCAATAGTAATGCTCGTCCATTGGTTGTGGGTATGAGAATCATACAACAGTTTTGTGATGAGGAATGGAATGTGTTAATATTCATGAAAGGTACTAAATTAACATTCATTTTTGTGGTTGTAGTTCTGGTGATTGTGGTTGTTATTCTCAGGCTTTTCCTGACTTTATGGATAACATTTGTCATATTCTTTCACTCAGTATCATTCATCATTTTCTATTTTGTGCCACATATTGTGGTAGATTCTAAAAATACAGACATGGATGAAAAATTCTTATAGTTCCTGAGCTCAAATTGCAGTGTTTAGTGGAAGTTAATCAGTTCTCTTTTCTTTTTTCTATTTTTGATCTTATTTCTTCATACAATTTCATATCATAAACTTGCTAATATCTATAACTTTTTAAATAATTAATATGTGCCAGGAAAACAGAGAGGATGTCAGCAAAAATAAAAAGATTCTGGGAAAGCATAAAAGTTTAAGGATTATTAACAAGTTCTTCCATATTCCTATCACATTTTACTCCGAAATTTCAGACATTCTTTTTTTTTTTTTTTTGAAGAGTTCGTTTCATACAGAAAGCATAGCAAAATGAAGGAAAATCAGAAAGAAGGAAGTTTGCTAAATCTCTCAAAGACTCCTCTTCATCCTGTACAAAATATTACTATGTTATTAATCAGGTACTATATTTACCTCTCTAAGTGCCTCATTTATCATCAAGCAATGAATTTCAGCATCCTTTGAATTTTAATGATGGGAGGAAAATAAAACCCCAAATACTTTGAGATGGCTTCTTCATTCTCATGTTACAAATGAGAAAACCTGAAGCAAAAGGAGGCTTAGTGGGTCTGAAGTTACAAAGCTGACAAAGCAGCTATGTTTAAACTCTATGCGTGTGTGCATACTCAGCTGTACTCTTTGCATTTGCATGTACTCTTCGCATGTCTGACTCTTTGCGACCCTGTGGACTGTAGTGCACCAGGCTCCACTGTCCATGGGACTTTCCGAGTAAGAATATTGGAGTCCCTGGTTGCCATTTCCATCTCCAGGGCAATTTTCCCAACCCATGGATCAAAACCTGGGTGTCCTGCATTGGCAGGTAGATTATTTACAACTGGGCCACCTGTGAAGCCCTTAAACTCTTTATGCGTACATGCATGTTAAGTTGCTTCAGTTCTGTCCAACTCTTTGTAACCCTATGGACTACAGCCCGCCAGGCTCCTCTGTCCATGGGATTTTCCAGGCAAGAATACTGAAGTCGGTCACCATTTCCTTCTCCAGGGGATCTTCCCAACCCCTGGATCAAACGGGTGTCTCCTGGGTCTCCCGCATGGGCAGATGAAATTTTTATCACTCAGTCAACTGTGCAGCCCTTAAAGTCTTTGTACTCTTTGGCTGATTTTTGAAAAATTGCAAGAATTATTTATATGGGCCCCTTTGACTGTGTGGATCAGAACAAACTGTGGAAAATTCTTAAAAGGATGGAAATATCAAACCACCTTACCTGCCTCCTGAGAAATCTGCATGAAGGTTGAGAAGCAACAGTTACAACTGGACATGGAACAACAGATGGGTTCCAAATCAGGAAAGGAGTACATAAAGGTTTTATATTGTCACCTTGCTTATTTAACTTATATGCAGAGTGCATCATGCAAAATGCTGGGCTGTTTGAAGCACAAGCTGGAATCAAGATTGCTAGGAGAAATATCAATAACCTCAGATATGCAGATGACACCACCCTTATGGCAGAAAGTGAAGAAGAACTAAAGAGCCTCTTGATGAAAGTGAAAGTGGAGAGTGAAAAAGTTGGCTTAAAACTCAACATTCAGAAAATGAAGATCATGGCATCTGGTCCTATCACTTCATGGTAAATAGAAGGGAAAACAATGGAAATGGTGTCAGACTTTATTTTCTTGGGGTTCAAAATCACTGCAGATGGTGACTGCAGCCATGAAATTAAAAGACGCTTGCTCCTTGGAAGAAAAGCTACGATCAACCTAGACAGCTTATTAAAGAGAAGAGACATTACTTTACCAACAAAGGTCCATCTAGTCAAAGCTATGGTTTTTCCAGTAGTCATTTTTGGATGTGAAAGTTGGACTACAAAGAAAGCTGAGCACCGAAGAATTGATGCTTTTGAACTGTGGTGTTGGAGATGATTCTTGAGAGTCCCTTGGACTGCAAGGAGATCAAAGCAGTCAATCCTCAAGGAAATCAGTCCTGAATATTCATTGAAGGACTGATGCTGAAGCTCCAATGTTTTGGCCACCTGATATGAAGAACTGATCTGAAAAGAACCTGATGCTGGGAGAGATTGAAGATGGGAGGAGAAGGAGGTGACAGAGGATGAGATGGCTGGATGGCATCACCAACTCGATGGACATGAGTTTGAGTAAGCTCCGGGAGTTGCTGATGGACAAGGACTCTTGGCGTGCTGATTTCATGGGGTTGCAAAGAGTTGGACGTGACTGAGTGATCAAACTGACTGAGTGAGATTGCTAAGATATTTTCTTGTTGAGCAAAAGTTTCTGGTGATAGAATCAGGTGACAGATTGGTTTCTAAGCCAAGTAGCTGACCAAGTTCTTAAATATTAACTTTAAGTCTCTGCTGTCTTACACGGTAACATACTTTCCATTTTATTAGCAACATATCATCCTAGAAATGGAAAAATAACACTGGGAAACAGATCCCAATACCCCATCCTCAAGAGCAATAATTACACTGAAGTACTCTCTGTAAAGGGGCTTCCAGGAGGCTCAGTCATAAAGAATCTGCCTGCAATGCAGGAGACACAGGGGATGTGGGTTCAGTCCATGCAGGGGGAGGAAGATCCCCTGGAGGAGAAAATGGTAACCCACTCCAGTATTCTTGTCTGGAGAGTCCCATGGACAGAGGAGACTGGCGGGCTAGAGTCCATGGGGTCACAAAAGAATAGGACACAACGTAGTGACTAAATAACAACACCACTCTCTGTAAATGAAATAGAGGGAGTGTCCTTCATCCAAAGAGATAAGATGCCAGGTATTTGGAGAATCTAATTAAGAAGGAAAGTGAAACTTCTAAAGAGGAATAATGACAAAGTACAAATCAACAAACCCTCCCTGACACTGCAGGATGAAATAAGTATAGCTCACAAAGTTAGCTTAATGATTTCATCTTTTTTCCTTTTAAGAAGCGCAAGATCTACTGTAGTAAAATGCAACAATTTTGGCTAAGGTATGATATTCTGTAGTAAAAAACTAGGTTAGGTCCATGTGGATATAGAAAATCAAGTTTTCAAATCTGCAGCAGGTTCTTGTAAAATATAAGTATTTCAGATATAATGTTGTATTATGACTCCACCAAAATAAAGTAAAATTTCTGGAATAATTTTGATCTCTCATGTGATCCTGTGTAACTGCACACAGAGGCAGACCCACATGAATGCACAGAGACAGTTCCTGTCCTCACCAAACTGACCATCACCTGGGAGCAGAGATGCAGCATAGCATGGATGTTGAGTGGGAAATCTCTACAACTAAGAAGCTTGGTTTCAAATACCAGTCTTTACTCCTCAGCTATGAACATTAGTCAAATCACTTAATCTCTGGGTGCCTCAGTTACCTTTAAAATAAGGAAAATAAAAATAACCTGTTCAGTGTTGTTTAATCTTGAATGATTCAATTTCTTTAAAGCTTTTAGGACAGTCTTAGGAGGTTGTTGAGTATAACTGTTACTATTATCAATTAATACTCTTAAAGAGAGATATGAACCAAATAATATTAATATGACAAAGATAACTAAGGGTATGCTTTGTCATTTTGCTTCTCACATCTGTATTCATAAATATACTTCATCTTAAGAATCTTGGTTTAAAAATATTCAAAAAAATTAAAATAGTACAATATCTATTCATGATAACCTCATTTGTCAGCCTTTCAAAGGCTGAAATGGAGCTGTAGACAACAGCCTCAAACAGTAAACGCAGAAGTTTTCCAGGTCAATATCTTATAGATCTGGTTCTCTGGTGCATCTATATGGAAACACATAAAGGAATAGAGCAGAGCAGAAAAGAAATATGTTTGAATTTCTCTGGAGTGTGAGAAGACTTGAGAAATGGGAGAAACATACTCCAGCTTCAAAAAAAAAAAAAAAAAACTATTGGAATTTAAAGACATCTGGTTTTGCCATATTTTTTATATGATTGTTAGTCATGGATTTAAACCAATAAACTCCCAGAGAGATTAAACAGCTTTGCAGCCAGATGCTGAGCTTGGTGCTTGGCATGTAGTAACTTGATGAAGCTACCAACTCTGAAGTGAGCAGGGGAGTCTGCTAGCATGCCTTAGCACCTAGAGACGAAAACAGGGAGTGTGAGTGTTTCTGTGCTTCTCGTGTGTGTGTGTGTCCATGCGTCTTATCATTTCTTTGTGTGTGTCTAGGCAGGGAGAGTTAAATATCTTTTAGCTACAGTGTTTTGCATCCTTAGGCTAACTGGCAATATAAGCATGTAGCTAATGAAAGATCCACAGGAGAAAATTAGGAGATTCCCTGAGAAACAGAACAAATGGGTGCTAGAAAGGTCATGGTTTCCAACTTATGTATCATGTTGGTTTGCTCTTGATTTTCCTTTTCTCTAAATACAAATGTCATAACCACTGGACAGGACTGAAGCCCACCAGGCTTCTCTGTTCATGGAGTTCTCCAGGTAAGACTATTGGAGCGGGTAGCCATTCCCTTCTCCAGGGGATCTTTCTGACCCAGGGATTGAACCTGGGTCTCCCACATAGCAGACAGATTCTTTACTGTCTGAACTACCAGGAAAGCCCTTATATTATTGGGTTGGTCAAAAGGTTCATTCACATCCAGAACGAACCTTTTGGCCAAACCATATATTCGTTAGGAAATCTTCTTTTCCAATATTACATTTATGAATCCTCACCATGTCTCTAATGTTTCATAAATAGCACAGCACAAAAGAGGCCCATGAGAATGCAAGCCCATGAGAAGACATGAGAACAAAAAAATAGAAGAGGTTGTTCAAATCGTGGCTTATACTAGAGCTGATGGACTTTGAGGCCAGCAATGTAGCCTTGATTTGAAAATTCTACTCAGTATTCTGTAATAAGCTATATGGGGAAAAAAAATCTGAAGAAGCCTAAATGTATGTATGTGCATAACTGAATCACTTTGCTGTACACCTGAAACTAACACAACATTGTAAATCAACTCTGCTCCACTATAAAGTAAAAAAAAAAAAGGAAAATTCTTAGTAAAACTTAATGATGCACAATGCTTGCTATCAGAAGCTCTTATTCTTACTCTTGACTGAGTCTCTCCATGTCAACAACTACACAGTAGGAAAAAGATGCAGCTCATTATCTGATAATGGTGACGACAGTAGGATGTGTTGTACAGTATATATCATTGTGATGAGACCTATTATTTGGCACCATCTGAACTGTGGATAACTTATGTCATCAACAATATTTCTCCCAGCCATGTTTGGGTTACTTCCTGTTTTCCTTAAGGTTGGTATACACTTCTCTGTAGGCCATATATGTAACACCTCTCTTAAACTGCATAGTGTGATTTAATTTTGCTATAGTCCGGAGAGGATGAGGACTACTGTGGTCTACCAAGTTTGATTAATTTCAGATTCACAGTTCTTATTTCAGTGAGATGAATCTAACTTTTGGCATTTTCTCTATTAGAATAATCTGCAGACTAGAATATTATCATTATTTCTTTCTCCTGGGAGAAATTATGATATATACATCTGAAAGATTCCCAGGGAAAAAAAGAATATATTGCAAAAAGTATCTGGAGGCTTTCTGAGAGGAAAGGAAACAAGAGGACCCACTATTCTTTAATAATTTTACCACCAACAGCAAAAATTATCAATGTTTGGAAACATTTTCAGTTATTAGGACTGAGGGAGTGCTGCTTTCCCAGGTGGTGCAGTGGTAGAGAATCCACCTGGGTAGAGAAGATCCCCTGTGGCCAGTGCTGCTACCAAACACCCTACAATGCACAGATCTCAAAAGTGAGACATTTCTTTTTATAACATGTCAGTCCTATTGTGGTTGATACACCCTGTTGCCACTTAAAATGAAAAAAAAAAAACCTGATGTAGTTCAGAGTTGCAATGACATATAAGAAACTCAGTTCACAGCAATACATGATGTTTTTGCTCATCTGAGCTTGATAGGTTTTTGAGCCTTATATTCTGGATTCACTTGGCAAGACACCAAGCTTTAACTCTAGACATTCCATTATAAAGTGTATCAATTTACATCATACACCAAGAAATGGGTTGATGCAAGACACATGGAAACATTGATCTTTGGATTTTCTTTTGAAAGTGTTTCATGATTGATGTATTTCTCCTAATTAATTTTAGGGGTAATCACAAAATATATTCCAAATATAATTTAAGTAAGAGATCAAATTTCTCATTTCCATGAGCAAGTAAATTAGGACTTTTTGCCTTGTAGGCATAATAAGGCCACATAAGGTCATTTCAAAGGTGACATTAACTCATCTTTTAAAAATAGTCTTTGGGGTGTAGATGTTAAATGTATTTCCATGAGGTAGAACCAAAATTAAATGAGGGGCAAGCTTTATAATATTAAAAGAAATATATTGCTAGAATTAGTTATTGACTGTAGATCGGATCGCCTTGCAGAGCAGTCTCATCTTATGCACTGTTTCATCTTATTCATTGTCCAGTGACTTTAATCACGTCCATCCTCTTAGGTGGTATACTTGGCTTAGGCAGTCAAAATGTCCCTTCCAGTCTGAAGTCAATAATTCTGATTATATCTCAGTTGTGAAAGGACACAGAAGTCAGCAGCAGACACAGAAAGCATGCTTGTGCTATCATGAAAAGTGAGAGTGTCAGTTGCTCAGTCATTTCCAACTCTTTGCGACCCCATGAACTGTAGCCCACCAGGCTCCTCTGTCCATGGCATTTTCCAGGCAAGAATACTGGAGTGGGTTGCCATGCCCTTCTCCAGGGGATCTTTTCAACGCAAGGATTGAACGCAGGTCTCCTGAATTACAGGCAGATTCTTTACTATCTGCGGCACCAGGAAAATCCTTGTGGGTAACAACTAATTACAAACCTTCTGTCACAATTGCTTTTGCAGAATTCAAGGAAGGTCTGATATGGAATCGAGATTCATAAATATATGGAGATGGAAATAAAATATGTTTGTGTGCAGGTGCATGTGTGTGTGTTTCCCATTTCTTTACTGACTGACAGGTATTTGACCGATACAAAAGTATTTTTAAGGCTATGATAAACATGGAACTAAGCAAGGGAGACTGTAGGACTTAGAGTCATAGTAAAGTGAAAATGAGTAACATCAGAATCTTCCCTAAAAACTGGCTTGACCAGGAGAGAACACTAAAAAATAGAAAGAACGATGGTAGTTCAAAGATAATCAGAGGTGAGTATGAAAGTTATAGGGCTTTCCAGGTGGTACAGTGGTGTGGCAAAGAATCTGCCAGCAGTACAGGAAATGTGGGTTCCATCTCTGGGTTGGAAACATCCCCTGGAGGCAGAAATGGCTACACACTCCACTACTCTTGCCTGGAGAATCCCTTGGACAGAGGAGCCTGGCAGGCTACAGTCCATGAGGTCACAGAGTCGGACATAACTGAGCACCCCCACACAATGAAAGTTATAGGCGATCCTCACACAACATTTGAGGAGGGACACATCCTACAGGGTCTAAAGTGACATATACCCCATCAGTCATTTTGGTCACTGAAATAAAATATACCAATCCAGCTTTAATACAAAATGTGGAACTATTTTATTGAAGAACATCAAATTAATTGATTTGATTTCATGTAGGCTCAGACAACTATTTTAAATCTAGCTTCCATTAAATAAATATTCAAGTCTAATTCCTACCATGTGATGTTTACTTCACCAAAATATGACAAACAAATTCTGGATAAATACATCAAAGCACCTAAAGACTGAAAGCAGAAGGTACAGAAATCTGAAGCTCCTTTATTCATTCCAAGCTAAAAGTTTGCCTTTCTGCTTCCTAATCTCAGTTTGAAATAACTGATTAGGGAGATTGGAGAGAAAGACAAAATCTCAAGTATATTTTTGTAATTTCTTCTGATGCTCCAGTCTATCTGAGTGGGAGTCAGTTCCATAGCTGATGGTTAAGAGTTCATTACTCTTCATACTAAAAACGGAGCATCAATTTTTTTCTCAGGAATGAAGGCCACAAAGTAAGATGCTTCTTTAACATGTGTTCATGTGTCAGCTGATACAAAAGTGGTTCTGCTATTGTGGTCTGGGCCCGCAGTATCAATACCAGCTGTGAACTTGTTAGCAATGCAAATCCGTGGGCTCCATCTTAGACCTATTGGATTAGAATCTCTGCGTGGCAAGGCTCAGCAATCTGTGTTTTAAAGAGTATCAGGTGATTCTGGTACATTCTGAAGTTCAAGAACCATTGTGTTATGTAGATTAAAAAATGGCCTCTGACCCCATAGAATCTACAGACTCTAAGGAAAATAAATGGGAAAGCATTTATGTTTCAGTGAAGCCATGTGCAAGATACAAGGGGAAACTAATACATTTTTCTTAGATCAGGAGAGACTTCACTGAGGACGCTGCATTTCAATTACAACTTGAGAGAGTAGGAATTTTTCAGAAAAAGTACAACAGGCATTCGAGACAGAGATAACTTAATCAGAAGATCAGAATATACAGCAATTAGGCAAGGATTTTGTGGTGGTTGAGGTTCTACAGAATCTTCAGTAGAATCCTAGCCCTTGACCTAGTTTTCAGAACTTCATGGTGAAAGGTTGTTGTTGAATCATGCAAAGATGCTGGGATTCTTGGCCCCCAGAGGAGAAGAATGCCATCTGGGGCCAGAGACGAGGCTTGATCGCTCAGAGCTTTTGTGTAATGAAGTTTTATTAAAGTACAAAGGAGATAGAGAAAGCTTCTGACATAGGCATCAGAAGGGGGCAGAAAGAGCAGCCCCCTGCTAGTCTTCAGCTGGATATTATATAGTCACAAGCAGCCTGTTAATGAAAGAAAGGAATGCCTTAAAACTCAGAATGGCAGCAGGCCCCTCACCCATAAGATGCATTTTGGGATAATCTTGGCACCAAATGGTTCATCCTGGGCTATAAAATGATTAACTTGAATCTTGAAGAAGGGCAGATCACCATACAAATAGTTTCATTTGCATAGATTAGAGGAACAGTATCTGAGTATAACATACTGATTTGTCAAGTAGGTTCTGAGCTAAAAGGCGAACCGACTTGAAGGCAGAGTTTGGGGTAAATGCATAGTACATTCGCATAGCTTAAGACAAACATTTCCATAAGAAAAAGGCATTGGTTAACTTCAGGTGAAACCAGGTGTCATTATGGCAACACAGTATTTTAAGAGAAACCTCCTGTTAAATTTGTAAAGAGAAGGAAAAAATATCGCTACTTTGTTTCCTCCTGCTGCTTAAGAGAGATAAAAATGTCTGACACTTGCAGGTTATTTCCTCCCTTTGGATACCCCTAGCCTTCCTGCCTGTTACCCTCTCAATGGTTAAATGTGTATCTGTTTGAAGCATTGACTATATACTAGGAATATCTAGAAAACAAAGCAGGAAAGCCAGACTCTATAGGACAGCAGTATAATATAGTAGCTTAAAGTCTGATTCAGAGAAAGAATGGAGCACAAATATTAATTTTTGTGCACTTGGTTCTTAATATGTGTGTATGTGTTCAGTTGTGTCAATTCTTTGTACCCCAGGGACTATAGCCCACCAGACTCTTCTGTCCATGGAATTTTCCAGGCAAGAACACTGGAGGCAGTTGTCATTCCTACTCCATGTTTCTTAATATTTAGGTATAATTAATACTTGTGTGTCTACAGATAAGTTGCTTCATTTCTATGATTTAATTTTCTAACATGTAAGTGGAGATAAGATTACCTCCACTATAGGGCTATGGCTGGATGGAATGGTTGATTGAGATAATACCTGCAAAATATCTGTCTTTTAATTTGTAAGTTTCTCTGCCGATTTTACATTAGAATAAATATCTTCAATAATAGTATCTGTTACACACTTCATGGAAAAATTATCAAACCATTAAAACATAAAATAGTATCACTGTGAACAGAAAGCAGGATAATAATTTAAGGAAAATGAAATCTGTGTCCACATACACATATACATGCAAATACTTACACTCACGCATGCATAATTAGTAATGCCCTTGAAAGAGAAAAAAGATCTTCTATCTACCTGACAGATTTTACAAACTGAGTGACAGCTATTACATGTATGTGTGTGTGAGTGTGTGTGTGTGTATACATGTAGCTCAATATTACAAAAGACTGGATATTCACATTGTTTTCCTGACAACCATTCAAGCATTGTCTAAGTATCCCATGGCTATGAATGATTGTACAATACATATTTAATCCCATGGTTAAAAGAATGAACATCCACAAGCCTGAATCAATGGATTAATTTGATTTGAGGGACAAATTAGTCTCTGCTGGGGAATGCATAACCACTTAGTAATGTGCTAGGGTAGCTAAAGCTGATTTTAAAAAGAAAATAAATAAATTTAAAAGTCTTAATGATAAGGAAGTAGAAAAAATGTGACCATTCTGAAGGACACAATTGATTTGGGCAGTTTGTAATCATAAATTTGTCATAAACCTGCAGTGTCTTTCTTTAAGTTCTATTCCATAAACCTGCTATAGAACAACTGCCATTCAGGTGAAATTAAATGCAACAATATATTTATTGTGAAGGTAGGCAACTGCAGCATGCTGAAATCTGCTATTAACTTTCAGCATTTCTTATACCTGTCAAATATACATTGGCTCCAGTCTTAAAAACTGACTGGATAATTTCATGTCAAAACAAGTATTTCATGACAGCAGGTAAAGAAGATAAGCAAGTCTCAGTCTTTGGGGCATAAACTGATCATCTAGAGATCGCAAAAGTATGCAATGTAGGGAGTAGGCTGCTGTCTCTGACCTTGGAAACCTGAGTCTGTCTTCATTTGCTGATGACTAAACCATCTCTATGGGCTTCTCTGGTGGTTTGGTTAGTAAGGAATTCGCCTGCAATGCAGGAGACCCAGGTTTGATTCCTGTGTCTGGAAGATCCCCTGGAGAAGGAAATGGCAACCTACTCTAGTATTCTTGTCTGCGAAATCCCATGGACAATGGAACATGGTGGGTTACAGTCCATGGGGCCATAAGAGTCGGACACAACTTAACGAATAAACCACCACCAACAACCCATCTCTATGGCAACAGTAGTTCTCTCTTGGTGAGCTGCTACCTTTCTATCACGGGCCAGGCATTGCACTGAACCTAGTTTTTCTGCACAATTCAGCCTTTGACACTGGGATACTGAATTAAGGTCCTGAAGTCTTCAACAATATAGAATTAGAAATTATTTATGTGTCAATGATCAGTTTCTTATTCTACAATTTTAGAGAAAAAATTAGTGATGCCCCAAATAAACTACCATGCCATTTGGACAAAATGGTTCTCAGCTATTGTGTGCTCTTAGAATTGTTACATTATCTGATGGGAATCTCCTAGGAATATCTTTGCTCTACAGTGTTATGGGAATGTAGAGTGGGTGGCAGTGGAAACAGGAATTCTTAGGAACAAAATTAGGGGAACAGAGGAGTGGGGGAAAAAAAAACTGCACAAAATCTTTTTGTTTGTTAAAATATTGCATATTACTAGAGCTAAATTTAATTGGTAAATGCTAGAAATTATTTGATCTTATTTGATCTTGTCTTATGAAGCAGGTACTAGTTATCCCCACTATGCAGATTTTAAAAATGAATTTAGACAAATTAAATAGTTTTGCAAGGTCATGTCCCTAACATATAGGAGGATCAGGATTCAACGTCATGCCTGATGGATCCAACACTCAAACGGTTCTTACTATACTATTCTGTTGGAAAACCATCTGGCAGGAATACTAAGATTCTCCTAAAATTAGACACCTCAGACCCGATGAAAAAATAGACTTCCTATGCTTGATCATTTTTTTCAGCTCTTACATTTCTTCTCTCTAGAGTCAGACCATATTGGTTGGTATATTCTCAACCTTTCTTTCCTCTTTTTTTTTTTTTTTTCTTCTTGGCCACCAGGGATTGTTTTAATCAAATTAGAAATCCATTCCTGACAGGTTTATTATATTTTTCTATAAACAATTCATTACCTACTAGATTTCCACTGGGCTCCTTTTAATAAATTCTGGAAATTCCCAAGCAAAGTAAACCACTAGTGGCACACCCCCAGTGTTAAAAACCTTAAAAAACAACAACAACAACAAAAACTATTACCACATTCTTTTGTATATTTGTGTATTACTTCATGTATTAATTAGGTGTATTTCTAAAAATTGGCAGCATGATACAGATAAACAAACATATTTAATTATACCATCTGTTCAACAATACTTCAGTATAAACTCCTACAGCTCTGAACTCAAAGTTATTTTCAGAGGCAGGGCTGGGTTTCCACAGACATGGGATTCTAATATATGCTCACGTGGGCAACAGATGCATGTTCTTGCCATTTCAGGGATGTCTGTAAAGTCTTCCCTCTGACGCTGAGAATGAAATCTAAAAGAACAATGATTCACTCTTTTTACTGGGGAAAAATTAAGTCATCTCAAGCAGAGCTATATCAGTAATCAAACAGTGGTTAAGAAACAGAGAAAACTTTTTCCTCTGCTTAGGGAGCTCCCGTTGGAGCTGTCAAGCCCTATCTATCTAACTCAAGTCATTTTGAACATGTATCAGATGGATTAAGATTCAGGGACATTTAGAAAATTGAAAACCTGCAGGAGTGACTTATTTCACATGGCAGCAAATAAGGATATCCAAATGGTCTCTAAGGTGTTCTCAGCATCTCAATCCAGCATTTAACAATATCTTGAAAAATGCAGCTGTGTTGGGAGCAAGGAGAAGGTAATGAAAACTTCTTGAACTTGAGAATCAGACTGACCTGGGTCAAATTCCAATGCTTTCACTGAACAGTCACTGGGCTTTGGCTGATTTCATTAATCCCCCCAGAGTTGGCTCTTTATCTGTAATGTGGAGGCAAGAATTCCTACCTTATAAGAGTGTAGTGAAGATTAAATGAAATACTTATAAAATAACTTGGTGAGTTTATTCAATTACATTGGGTCATCCTCTATTGCCACTAGTATCTCTGGTAGGCTGCAGGTTACTATAGGCACCCCAAAGGAAATTTGAATTAGCAATTATTTGCCACTGTTATTTTTTCTATCACTTATTCTTTTTTCTTTCATTCTTATTCTCTCTTTAGTTTTCGTCCCTTTTACTTTATGATATCAGAAGTGCCAAAGTCTCAGTATAACACTTTAGGCTCTTTGAAGTAAAAATATTATATAAGTGTAAATAATAAACCAATATGTGATAATGATAGCAAAATATCTCTTACCAGCGGGGGCTTACCAGCTACTCTTACATTGGAAATCTCACGTACGTAATTCTAATGTGGGTCACTTCCTTGGGTTAATCATCCTAGAAAGCCCTTAAGTTCCACTGGAGATAATTAAACTCTTCTATATTACCATGTCATGTATATCTGCGTCTGTTGACTCACTGGTTCGATTCAATGTGCTATTAGTCATGATGAACTTTGTTACCCAGCAATAGCTGACGTACTTTGAATATTGTTATTGGTATACATTCTGTTTCATAATAAAATCCTGCATTTGACCACAGTATGGAAGAGAGCTGAAGAAACGAAAGCACATAAAATTTACCTTTTTAAAATTGTATTCTTTCTCTCAGATTTCCTCACTTTTAAAATCCCATGGACGGAGGAGCCTGGTGGGCTGCAGTCCATGGGATCGCTAGGAGTCGGACACGATTGAGCGACTTCACTTTCACTTTTCACTTTCATGCATTGGAGAAGGAAATGGCAACCCTCTCCAGTGTTCTTGCCTGGAGAATCCCAGGGACAGGGGAGCCTGGTGGGCTGCCATCTATGGGGTCGCACAGAGTCAGACATGGCTGAAGTGACTTAGCAGCAGCATATATACTAATAAGGGAAACCCTGGTGACTCAGACAGTAAAAGAATCTGCTTGCAATGCAGGAGACATGGACTCGATTTCTGGGTCAGAAAGATCTCCCTGAGAAGGAAATGGCAACCCACTCCAGTCTTGCCTGAAGAATTCTATGGACAGAGGAGCCTGGTGGGTTACAGTCCTTGGGGTCACAAAGAGTCAGACATGACTGAGCGACCAACACACTACAATACACTAACGCACAATCCATGTACAATAAAACCATTTAATAATACTAAAAAGACTAGAGATTTCTGATCTGGGTGTGAATGAGTCACCTCTCCCAATAAAATATCCCCAATTCCTAATGGAGCTACTCATTAAAAGAGGTGAAAAGTTTAACTCAGATACCACAGATTTCTTGAAACACTTGTCACTTTCTTCTGATACTTCTTTAGCAGGAATTACAAAATAGTGACCTAATGATAGACACAGTCGTGTGTTCCTTTCAGTTTTTTTTTTTTTTTTTTTTTTTTTGTAAAAGGTTCATTCATTTCCCCCTTATGTTGCTTTTATTTCTACCTTTTTATTTACTCCCTTAATTTAGTCCTTTAGGAGGGGGTCCGTTGTAGCGATTGCTGTAGACATAAGAAGTGAATTTAAGGTCGTTTATTCCCATGAAAGTGACAGCTTCTCCAAGGCCATGGTGATATTTGGATCAAAAGGAATAGTGTCTATGTCAGAAAAAGGTGTGGGGAGCAAATTAGCTGTGATTTCACTGGCAGCACCATAGTAGTTCAAGTTAAAGGAATATGTTCTCTCTTTTGACCAAAGTAACTTTGTAAATGGTTGGTATAATATTTGCATTTGTTGTCCTTCTAGAATGCTGACCTTCAAATCTGCAGTTGGACTGGGTGTTGGCAGCATTTTGTTTTTTAAAGGCTCTTTTGAGGCCAAGTTAATTTCCACCGAGATTTCCTTTTGCCTCAAACATTCCATCTCGTTTTACCTCCTGCGCTTGGCACTCATTACAGCATGATTGACTCCAGGATGAAATATGGCTGCTCATAAAGGTATTTTTTATCCCCCTAATAAACCTCCTCAACCCTTGATCTGATTTTATACATATAGTAAAATATGCATGGAAAAAAATAGCTTACAAATGATCTGCTTCTGAGTGTTCCTGACTGATTTAACCTTCATGTGAAAAGGCAGACTTTTCCAAATTAGATGCATTCCCAGGTATAAAAGCGGGTGAAAGAGGAGGCTCAGGTAAGCTGTATTATCAATCTGTCTCTTGATCCGTCAGAAATCCCTTGGGGTCTTTCCAAAAGTGACACCTCTTTTAAAGAAGAAACTATGTCAAGTTCAATTGCCCTGGTTTGGCACCCGTAAGTACACTATAAAAGGGTAATGGGCTGATGTGGTCAGTGACAAAAGCCATTACCAGGGCTAAGAAGGTGGACGTTCAGGATGATCACTTTGAAAAAACTCTTCCTGACTGTCCTTTCCCAAATCTCTCATTCAGAATCACAGGAGAGCCTAAACATCTTGTGGGGGAAAGAATTCACTGGGAACCTGATGCCGCTGCTGCCAATTTTATATTTGAGTGAGGGAGTATCACAGCGTGTGTAAGGGACCAGTCAAGGAATACCCAGGTACCAAGTTTTCAATGCTGGCAGTCTGCATTTCATTAACATACTAATAGCAATCTGCTAACCAGGCCAGATGGGAGGTGGGAGGCAACCTGAATTGATCCTAGGAAATTGTGCAAATTGCCAAATAAATTTACTGTGCACGTTGAATCAGCTTGAGACTGTTACTTACGCCACCAAGTCTCACTTGTATGTTTTCGGCTTTGTGTCAACTCAGGTATTTCCGGAAATTCAAAGGACAAGGTACTGTACAGTCTAGATTTCAGCTTTTCTCTGTTTCTTAAGCGACTGTAAGATGCTCACTATGTTTATTTTGTTTTTTTCGCTCATAGATTCACCTGCTTTGCTTTCATCCTAGTACCATCCTTCAATTTCTCAGGGTTTGAGAGAGGAGAGCTGAAGCTAGTTTTTTTTTTTCTTTTCCTTGAGAAGTACATTGAGTACTAACCACTGGATGTGAATGAAAGGAGAAAGAAAGAATGGATCATTAATAATTTAGTAAACTGAAGTTAGGCAAGAAAGAAGTCGGAGCTGCAGGAGGGTTTTTGAAACGGGAGATAAATCAGAGATCCTGGCAGTCTCGCTAAACATGGGAGAGCTTACTGGGGCCACTAGAAAGCAAAGTGATTGATTGAGCCCTTTTAGGGCACAGATGAAAAGTACACTGTCGTTGAGAACAGAGGAGGGAGTCACTCGTTCCTCACCACACGCACCTCTGCACTACACTCATCTGCTTAGAATACGGGGGTGGGTTGGTCATCATAAACATGGTTGGTGACGTGTGGTTATTTTCCCATGTACTGAATGTGTATAAATTATCTCATGCATGCCTCAAAAATAATCTTGGAGTACCGTTGTGTGTGCTTCATCTTAGAGCACCGTGACCCCCTTAAAATAATAAACTAATTTACTTTTCCAAGATTATACCTTATAAGCACCAGAGGTGGAATTTTAATCCAGATAGAATAGTATCTTACTGTAGGCGTAAGGAGTTGGTAATAGTCATCATGCTGCCTGCCTTGTTAACACCCCAAATATAGGCTTCTAAGGACTAGAAGGTAAGATCCTCTAATAAGACGCGTCAGACTGGACTACACTGCTAGACTCTGTGTTTTACTGATGTCTACCTCCTAGTGCTCAGCAGAACCTTGTTCTAGGTGTCTGGGACATATGTACAGTTAGGAGTAGGGCAAGAATCCAAACATGTAGCTAAGCAGGGATTTTTCTTTTCAATTTTTATAATAAGATGAGAAGAAAGTAATAGAATCTCTGCATGGAGAATCGCTGGCTTATAGCTTGTTAAGAGACAGAAGTCGCCCCCACTGCCATGTTCTAGCTCAGGGTCATTATATTTTTTCCAGGATCAAAGGATCCCAAATGGCAATTTATAACTGCATCCATGAGAATTTATAATTTATGCCTATTTATAGGGAGTTATCACAAGGCTAAAATATCCACTCTGATCTTAGAGCTGACATGTTGAGAAATCAAAACACATCAGCTCATGCCATGAATAATCTCTATTTAAACAGTAAAGCAAATAACCTTTGATTAGTATGGCTGGCATTAATTTAGACATCATACTTCTGTCACTATTTAGCAGTACAAGACAGTTATAGAGCATCAAGCATGTCTCTTTAAATA
Organism: Capra hircus; assembly: GCF_001704415.2. Lineage (NCBI taxonomy): Eukaryota > Metazoa > Chordata > Mammalia > Artiodactyla > Bovidae > Capra > Capra hircus. The sequence goes on along the minus strand of NC_030822.1, from coordinate 12,290,579 downwards.
AAACAAGGAATTCAACTAAATCTTGAGTGTTAAACTAAATTAACTGAATCCAAAATAGACTTCTGATTTGTTGATCCCGAGCTCACAAGTGGTTCAGAATATCCTGAACTTGTAATTATCTCTCTAAGGCTCGGAGCCCTGTGAATAGGAAACTTGAAAAATCAGTTGTTTCTTACAACCTAAAATGTGTCTAAACTATCTAATGAAAATCCACAGGTTAATAGAAATAGCTAATTTTTTTAAAGCACTTATGGTGTGTTGCATGTGTGCATGCTAAGTAGCTTCAGTTGTGTCCAACTCTTTGCGACCCCATGGACTGTAGCTTGCCAGTCTCCTCTGTCTGTGGGATTCTCCAGGCAAGAATACTGAGGTGGGTTGCCATGCCCTCCACGAGGGCATCTTTCTGACCCAGGGATCGAACCCTAGTCTCTTAAGTCTCCCGTATTGGCAGGGGAGTTCTTTACCACTAACACCACCTAGGAAGCCCTATTTTGTGTTAGGTGATCTATTAATTATGTCTTCAACCATCACATTTATCTTAGGAAGTAATTTAAATGTTCAAATACATAGCTAAAAAATAAGAAACAAAGGAATGAGGATTGGAAATGAAAAAGAAATTCCAGGAGTATCCATAGCGAGGTAGTAGTTGAGAAGGGTCTCTAGGACCCGATTCTAAGTGTACAAATTAGCGCTTGTGCAAAGTAGACATTTTCATGACAAAAGTCAGGACAATGTCAATTTCCTTATCAAATTCCAGACTTCCTTCACACTATATGGAAATGACCTCCTTGCTTCTCTGGGGATGTTTGTTCCTTGAAAGCAGGCATTCTCTCTTTCTTCTTAATTTCTCAAATACTAGCATACTTCTTGGCTCACGGTAACACTCAATAAACAGTTGATGAGAAAGAACAAATGACAAACTTTGTTTCTGAGGTTCACAAAATTGATACTTTTCAAATTTTGTTCCATTCACAAAATTGATCTATGTAAGATCTACACCTACATAATAGTATCTCTGAAAAGAATTGACTTTTCTCTCAGTTCATCCCACCCTTTCCTTCCCCACTGGGTCCACAAGTAGGACTGGCATATATACACTACCCTGTGTAAAACAGAGAGCTAGTGGGACTCTGCCGGATAACACAGGGAGCTCAGCTCAGCGCTGTGTGATGACCAAGAGAGGTGGGATGCAGGGTGGGAGGGAGGCTCAAGACAAAGGGGATGCGGGGTGGGAGGGAGGCTCAAGACAAAGGGGATATTTGCATACAGAGAGCTGATGCACATTGGCTAGAGCAGAAACTAACAAGACATTATAAAGCAATTATACCCCCAATTAAAAATATGTTGATAAATGAGGAAAAACAAAAACAATTCGCTTTTATCAAGCACTGCTCTTAGCACGTATACATGTTATCTCATTTAAGCATCAAAACAAAAGTGTGAGAGGCCCCTGTCACCTCGTTCTGAGATGAGGTGCGGGAATTGGGGCAAAGTTAACAACTTCTCTAGGACCATGGAGTAAGGAGTTAAAAACACAGTGTTTGAACACAATCCACTTTGTTTGAGCTAACCTCTTTCCAGGTGGCACAGTGGCAAAGAATCTCCCTGCCAGTGCAGGAGATGCAAGGGATGTGGGTTCAGTCCCTGGGTCAAGAAGATCCCCTAGAAGAGGAAATGGCAACCCACTTCAGTATTCTTGCCTGTAAAATCCCATGGACAGAGGAACCTGGGGGTCTACAATCCATGGGGTCACAAAGAGTTAGATATGACTAAGTGCGCATGCGCGTGCACACACACACAGACACACACACACACACACACCACTTAATTTTGAGCCAACCTAACCAAGTCTGTATATTGTCACCCTGCTTATTTATCTTCTATGCAGAGTACATCATGAGAAACGCTGGGCTGGAAGAAGCACAAGCTGGAATTAAGATTGCTGGGAGAAATATCAATCACCTCAGACATGCAGAAGACACCACCCTTATGGCAGAAAGTGAAGAGGAACTCAAAAGCCTCTTGATGAAAGTGAAAGAGGAGAGTGAAAAAGTTGGCTTAAAGCTCAACATTCAGAAAACGAAGATCATGGCATCTGCTCTTATCACTTCATGGAAAATAGATGGGGACATAGTAGAAACAGTGTCAGACTTTATTTTTCTGGGCTCCAAAATCACTGCAGATGGTGACTGAAGCCATGAAATTAAAAGACGCTTACTCCTCGAAAGGAAAGTTATGATAACCTAGATAGCATATCAAAAAGCAGAGGCATTACTTTGCCAACAAAGGTCCATCTAGTCAAGGCTATGGTTTTTCCAGTGGTCATGTATGGATGTAAGAGTTGGACTGTGAAGAAAGCTGAGTCCCAAAGAATGGATGCTTTTGAACTGTGGTGTTGGAGAAGACTCTTGAGAGTCCCTTGGACTGCAAGGAGATCCAACCAGTCCATTCTAAAGGAGATCAGCCCTGGGATTTCTTTGGAAGGAATGATGCTAAAGCTGAAACTCCAGTACTCTGGCCACCTCATGGGAAGTGTTGACTCATTGGAAAAGACTCTGATGCTGGGAGGGACTGGGGGCAGGAGGAGAAGGGGATGACAGGGGATGAGATGGCTGGATGGCATCACTGACTCGATGACGTGAATCTGAGTGAACTCCGGGAGTTGGTGATGAACAGGGAGGCCCGGCGTGCTGTCATTCATGGGGTCGCAAAGAGTCGGATACAATTGAGTGACTGAGCTAAACTGAAGAATGAGTAGCAACCAAGATGCCCTTCAGTATGTGAAGAGATAAACAAGCTGTGATACATATATACAACAGAATAGTGCTTACCTATAAAAAGAAATAAACTCTCAGGTTACAAAATAACAGCCAGTCAGTGAAGTTGCACGGTCGTGTCCGACTCTTTGCAGTCCTATGAACTGTAGCCTACCAGGCTCCTCCATCCATGGAATTTAACAAAATAACATAAATGAATATTAACTGCATATTACTAAGTGGAAGATGCTAATATGAATAGATGATATAGTTGGTGATTCCCGAATACGTGACATCAAAAGACAAAATTGTAGAGATGGTCAAAGAGTAATGATTGCTAGGATTTAGAGAAGTGAGTGGGTGAGGATGAATAGCTGGAACAGAGACTAATAGGGCATGTTTAGGGAAGGGAAAATATTTTGTATTAGAGTGGATATATGACATTATGTACTTAGTAAATGATACAGAAGCTGTAAAGCAAAGAGTGAAGTCCAACATAAATGATAAACTTTATGATAAGTTAATGATAATGTATCAATATTGGTTTACCAATTATCATCAACCATAAAAAATGTACCACATTTATGCAGAATATTAATAATAGGAAAAACTGTGTGTGCATGTATGAGAGAGAGATAAGGAAGAGGACAGAGGGAAACTCTGTACAGTCTACATAATTTTTCTATAAACCTAAAACTGCTCTAAAAATAAAATCTATCAAAAATTTTTTTAATTAATTAAAAAAATGTAAGACACAAACCGTTCAGGCGATCTAGAGTGTTCTTGAAAACATGGACAGTTTTTCTTGAGAAGGTTAAAGAATTTCGAGCATCTGTCATAAATAGCCAGTTATAATTTTTCATTTAGAGTTAAGCTTTAAATAGCAAAAATGAAAAAGTTCAGCCTCTAGCTTCATTGTCCTGAAAAAACGTATCTAGAAGCAGCAAACCAGTGTAACGAAAAACCTTGTTGAATACTTACTATGTGCCATGCTTTTCTGGGAGATGGAAATAATCGTCTTAAATACAATTCCCAGACAAGGACAATTTGCTGAGTGCTCACAATATTTCATGTTGGGAAGATCCCCTGGAGAAGGAAATGGCAACCCACTCTAGTACCCTTGCCTGGAAAGTCCCATGGACAGAGGAGCCTGGTATGCTATAGTCCACAGGGTTGCAAAGAGTCGGACACGACTGAGCGACTTCACTCACAACATGTCATGCCTTATGCCAGGAGAGAGGACTAAGGCCTAGCTGCTGTCCTAGAGAATCTAGCCATGAGAACAAAAAAGAGATAACAGTAAGTTAGTCTACTACAGCCACGAGGCACTAGACTAAAATAAAGGCAGGTATAACAGGTTGTAACAGAAGAGAACAAAGCTCTCAGAGAGCATGGAGCCTTACTAGGGAGATGAGACATCATCAAGAAAAAGAAAATGACCCGAAGACAAGATACCATCCAGAGGCAGACTACACAGTCCGCCATTGCTGCTCTGGATAATCAGCTCAGTTGGAGTTGGAATATTCCACAGGTAAGTGGAAACCTAAACTTTATAGTTAATATGAACGTTTTACCACCGTCCACATACTATCCTGAAAAGACCCACATACTATCCTGAAAAGACTATATTGAAAAGACTATACTATTGAAAAGACCCTGATGCTTGGAAAGATTCAAGGTGGGAGGAGAGGAGGGGATGACAGAGGATGAGATGGCTGGATGGCATCACCGACTTGATGGATGTCAGTTTGGGTAAACTCTGGGAGTTGGTGATGGACAGGGAGGCCTGGCATGCTGCGGTTCATGGGGTCATAAAGAGTCGGACACAACTGAGCAACTGAACTGAACTGGACTGAACTGAACTGAACATACTGTCCTATATGTGGTGCTCATCTTGAACTAAAGAATTTCAAGTCATTTTAGATATATTTAGGTAGTTAATTCAAAACATTTTGCTTTAAAATTTAGAAATTAGAAAAATAGTTTCTTAAGAGACATTGAAGATGTATGGGGAAACTGAAATGAACATGGATAGCTTAAGAATGCACTTTGCTTTGATTCCATCACAAATCCTTCAGCGCTCATCCTCTTTTGAATGAAAAATTTAATAGAATCCAAGTTGGTGAAGGGGAAAGCCTATACAATACTTCTTTGAAGAAAAGTAGACAACAGAGGCAGCAGGTAAAGGATAGTAGGGTAAATCCAAAGCAGGTGAATATTAACTCTGAACTTCGAGCAATAACAAACAAGATGCAGAAAGTAACATCACAACCCAAGTGAAAAAAAGAATTGCAATGTTGATTAATATCACAGGATAGAATGGCCTTTTAATGACTTCTACACTGTACCTGTCACAAAGAATTGATATTACATGAGCTCAGAACTATGCCTTCTGTCTCCCAAACCAAGTCTTCCAGAATGAGGGACTTTATGGGATTGAATTAAGGATTCTCCAGGCAAATCACAGGGAACTAACATGAAATGTCATTTCTGTACAGACACATAGAGGGACCTGGATTCACACATGACTTTGAGAAAAAAGGAAAAACTGCAGCAGAGACCAAAAAATAGACTTACATTTTAAATTGCAACAGGCAAGATAAGGAAGAATACAAGAGAGTTAAGGTCGGCAACCTGGAGGGACAGAGGAGATAAAAATGGAAGTGAGAAAAGTTTGGTCCTCTTGTCTGGGAAGGGTTGGGAATGTGTCTGGGAAAAAATGGAATGACAGCAACAAGGTGGTGCAGGGCCCCATTGCTCCAAGCTTCTGGAAATTTTGAAGACATGACAACTATGGAAGATAGAAATGTCTGAAAACCAAGTCACCCTGTGCCCATTTGGCAAGAGGAAGAACACAGCTCTTGTTTACATACAGAAAGTGGATCTTCCAAGCAGAATAATCTTTTCCTCCTAAGGGAACAGGCCAGGCCATTGATCTTCAGTTACACATTATCTTGAAGGGGCAAGGACAACAAGAGACCTGGAGATGGCTAGGAGCAAAAGAACTGGTGAAGTAGGAGGGAAATCCTCCTTCTGAGGGTTATGTGTTCATTTTTCTTCATCAAAGATGCTTTCCTAAATAGTCTGTTAATAGCTAACCTCAGATTTCTGCTCATTCCTTCTCTGAAACTCTCAGATAAAAATAATCAATTGGACCAACCCACAAGGTGAGTACCGTGGTCCACCATGAATCTAGCCTCATATATCACACAAAATATCCCAAAAGAAACTCAAGGCTCATGGCCATGTGAGCAAGCAATGCACACACTACAAGTAGAGAATAGAAGAGAGAGAACAAAGATGAGAAGAGGGCAGAGTGGGAGAGGTAGAGGAAAGCAGTAGTTTAATACACTTGGCAATCTTTCATGCCCTCAAATGGGTTTTACTATTACTGAAAGACAGAGGAGTATGCAATTACATGAACCTCTGATTTTGGGAAAGGTAATTTTGTACTGTATCTATGTTTTTTAAATGTATCTCCTATCAATCTTGATGGTCTCAATGGTAACTTAGAGCCTTTACCAATTACCTAACTCTTGGTCTACAGAGACATTTGTTGTTGTTCAGTTGCTAAGTCATGTCTGACTCTTTGCAACCCTAAGGACTGCAGCACATCAGGCTCCCCTGTCCTCTACCATCTCCTGGAATTTGCTCAGATTCATATCCATCAACTCAGTGATGCTATCCAACCATTTTATCCTCTGCTTCCCCCTTCTCTTTTTGCTTTCAATCTTTCGCAGCATGAGGGTCTTTTCCAATGAATCAGCTCTTCACATCAGGTGCCAAAGTATTGGAACTTTAGCTTCAGTATCAATCATTCCAATAAATACTCAGGGTTGATTTCCTTTAGGATAGACTTCCTTGATCTCCTTGTTGTCCCAGGAACTCTCAAGAGTCTTCTGCAGCAACACAATTTAAAAGCATCAATTCTTTAGCGCTCAGCCTTGTTTATGGTCCAACTCTCACATCTGTATACGACTACTGGAAAAATCGTATCTTTGACTATTAGGATTTCTGTCGGCAAAGTGATGACTCTGCTTTTTAATATGCTGTCTAGGTTTGTCATAGCTTCTTCCCAAGGAGTAATTGTCTTTTAATTTCAAGGCAGCAGTCGCTGTCCACAGTGATTTTGGAGCTCAAGAAAATAAAATCAGTCACTGTTTCAACTTTTTCCTCATCTATTTGCCATGAAGTGATGGGACCAGATGCCATGATTTTAGTTTTTTGAATGTTGAGTATTAAGCCAGCTTTTTCACTCTCCTCTTTCACTCTCATCAAGAGGCTCTTCTGTTCCTGTTCACTTTCTGCCATTAGGGTTGTTTTATTATTTTTGTCTTAAGTACTTATTATAGGTCCATATTGATATGATATAAATGATAAAATTCACAATTACTTTTAGGAAAGCAACTTCATACTTTTCATCAGGAATATGTTTTGAGGCCTAAAATATGTGTAGTCTGAGAATCCTTCTTGTATTTAATTCATACACATTCTACTCCAAGACAGTCCTCTTCTGCGAATAGATTTGGTGATTGACCTTTGCATTGCTTGTTTGAAATTACCAATGTGAGCTGTGACAGAAACCGTGGGTCCCCATTTTGTGAAATCCTGGCCTTCAGAGCATGGTTCAGCCAATCAGTTTCTTCATAATATCTTCTGGGTACAAGGTCCTATATCAGACACTTTCTTTCCCATATCATACCTTTTCTAACTAGATGGCATAAAGGAGAAGTACTGGAGATCAATATCAAAACCAAGAATATCTGAATATATATCCAGTGTAGCACTGTGGGAAGAGCAAGGGATTGGTAATCAAAAACCTATATTGACGTTTTGATAGGTCACATGCATGTCAACTTTGAATATATTGTTTAAATTTTCTACATTTCCTAAAAATTAGATTCTAACATGTTTACTTGTAGTTTCCAATGGATTAAGAATTCTTTGATGTGCTTATTAAAGTACAAATTTCTAGGACTTAGACCCATTTAGTTTGTCCACTTGACCTTTGATAGGACCCAGAAATACGGGTCCTACCTCATGCTTTGTAGAAGCAGCTTTGTTCACACATTATATACAGCATTATCTTGAAGCACATCAAAGTCCATATAGGTGTTGCTCATCTAATAGCCTAAGAATTATTCCAGTGAAAATGGTGCTACTCTGATTTTTTTCTTGTTGATTTATATACTGCATGGGCCTTAGTTTTAAAAATCACTGAATGCTTTAATTGATCATATTCATGTTTATAATCTCCTTCCGTGTTCTCATTATTATATACTTTACTACTAAGAACATATAACAATTCTGTTCCTCAGGTGCAAAATCACCCTTCTATTTTTAAATTTAAAATAAAGATTTGTTTGCATTTCTGCAACTACCCTTATTCTTCTTTCAGAAGCTGTCTTTTAATTACTCAAGTTTAAAGAATTGGGATGCATAAAGGGTGATGAAGGAGAGGGATTAGAGGAATTTTTAAATATTAAAGTATAGGTTTATACCAAATATTAAGAGAAAGTATGGAATATTTAATGGAGAAACACAGTAGTAAAAATGGACATGATTTTGAAATTACAGTTGGGTGATATGTATTAGATGGTTATTCTATTCTTTCAAGTGATAAAAAGAAGTAAGATAAATTTTTTTAAAAAACCTGTTAACACGATTTTGTTAGTAAACCTTACATTTGCCTTTGGACAGATAATTTTAAGGATCTCCTCACAAACACATTCTAGTTACCTCAAGATCACTTATGATTTGTTGAAGATGTAAAAATAAAAAAGAAATATAAGCTTCCCTAGAGGTCATTCTATTTGACCTATCTCAGTGTTCTATATTGTCCAAGTATTAATAAGATGTAAGTGGTTTTTTTTTTATTACACTGATACATGAACCATGAATAGAATCAACAAATATATTAGGCAAAAAAGTAACCTGAGCTTTAATATACTGTAAATTGAAAATATACTTCAAATTTGAAAGCCATCTAAAACTTGTTAGGATTTAATGGGTTTGCCATTTAAATGACTGAATCCCATGTACCATAAGATTCAGATATCCTGTGATTTATAACACAGATTTAAATGATCAGGATGATTTATCATCCCCTCCCCAAACTCTGGAAATATTTCAAATAGATAATTTTAAAAGAGGTTTTTATCTTCTAATCTCAGTGTGACAGAGAATGTTCATAATGTTTTGATGATGAGGTGGAAAAAAATCTTAACTTCAAAAAATGAATTCAGGAAATAGTGTAATTAAGCAAAAACATATGGGGTGATATAATATTACTGGCAGTCATCCTAGACATCAATTTTGAAGTTAACTAAAAGTGATGAAAGTGAAGGAGTCCTGCTGTAACAAGAAAAAAAAAAACTTTTTAAGAATTTAGACACATGAAATTTACAGCTCTGAGTAATGGAACCCTCCATACGTACATAATTATCTCTTCGTGGTTACTAAACAAAATTGAAACTAAAATCTCCTGTGTCCCTTTTTTCGCCCAAGAATAACTGTTGACAAGTTGGAAGATCAGGAATTAGTGGGTGGCTAAAAGGCAGGTTTCAGAAAAGGAAACTTCATTTCTGAGGACGGGGAGCTGAAACTAAGTCTTGAACCTATTTTGAAGGAAGCACAATTTTGTCTCCTTGGACCAGTGTCCAAAATGACATCTGATAGCAGCAGGCTGAGGATGAGAAGTATGTAACCAGGATGGTGAAAGGCATAGCAACCTGAAATGTCAGACAACCCAGAAAGAATTTTTAACAATTAAAACTAAAAACAAAATGTAAATACACGTATGGGCAAGGTTTGGAGAAGGCAATGGCACCCCCACTCCAGTACTCTTGCCTGGAAAGTCCCATGGATGGAGGAGCCTGGTGGGCTGCAGTCCATGGGGTCGTGAAGAGTTGGACACAACTTAGCGACTTCACTTTCACTTTTCACTTTCATGCACTGGAGAAGGAAATGGCAGCGCACGCCAGTGTTCTTGCCTGGAGAATCCCAGGGATAGGGGAATCTGGTGAGCTGACGTTTATGGGGTTGCATAGAGTCGGACATGACTGAAGCGACGCAGCAGCAGCAGAGAGGGCAAGACGGTAGGAAAATAAGCATTCCTACGTAGTTCTAGTGAAAAAAAGATTTAATTTTTCTAGAAGACAATTTTGTAGTTTACAAGAGATAACTTATAACACTGTCGTGTTCCTTTTGGAAAATATAATGATGCAATAATTATAAAGATATATGTATGCTTTCATTGTGAGAATGGCTATCAGAAATGCTTCATAACATGGAAAAGAGAGAAACAGCCTGAGTTTCCAAAAATGACCATATGTTTTTAAATAACTGTGGTACTTTTATGCCATTATAGATTGTAGAGTGACTATACCAATGTTGATTTTTTTGTTTAGAAGGAAATTTATGATATCTTGGCTAGTGGCAATAGAAAAATGACTTAGCAATATAAAGAGCATGGTATAATTTTAAATAAAAGAAAAAAATGAATACTATGCATGATGAATTATTCAGAAGAATGTAAGTCAATCTGTGAACTACTATTTTTATTACATTTATAGTACACCCCAGAAACTAAAAAACATTTATTTGTTTAGTATTTATTTCACCAATTACAATATAAGCTTCTTGAGTTCAGAGACTATGCTTACCTGGGTCACCAATATACTCCAGGCCTTGGTGTGGTACATATTCAGAGTTCAATAAAATTTTGTTGGTTTTTTTTAATGTAAAATTTAAATAAATGTTCACTAGACCTATGTTGACTAAATGAATAAAACTAAAAATGTTGTATATAATGATGGAACCTTGCACCTGGAACTTTGGTCATTTCTGTTTTTTAATTTCTAATAAGATTCCTAATATCCTTTGACATGTAATATAATTTTATCTCCTCATCTTGCATTCTCAATTGTGTCCAACTCTTTGCAACCCTCTAGACTAAAGTGGGAGAAGGCAATGGCACCCCACTCCAGTACTCTTGCCTGGAAAATCCCATGGATGGAGGAGCCTGGTAGGCTGCAGTCCATGGGGTCGCTAAGAGTCAGACACAACTGAGCGACTTCACTTTCACTTTTCACTTTCATGCATTGGAGAAGGAAATGGCAACCCACTCCAGTATTCTTGCCTGGAGAATCCCAGGGACGGGGGAGCCTGGTGGGCTGCCGTCTATGGGGTCGCACAGAGTTGGACACGAGTGAAGTGACTTAGCAGCAGTAGCAGCAGACTAAAGTATGCCAGGCTCCTCTGTCCATGGAATTTTCCAGGCAAGAATACAGGAGTGGGTTGTCATTACCTCCTCCAGGGGAACCTTTCTGACCCAGGGATTGAAACTGCATCTATGCATCTCCTGCACTGGAAGAATTCTTTACCAACTGTGCCACCTGGGAATCCTTGTGATATTACATGTCATGGAGAGGAAAGCATCACAGTTCAGCCAAGAACCAACTATGGATGGTTAAACCAAGCATGAATATGCAAGTTGAGACTCAGATGAAGGAAGACAAGAAACACTTGGCCTGGTTCTAGAAACCACACTATCAAAATCACAAGATCCACTAATTAGTCATCTCAAAAATCAGCAACAAAGTCATCATCATCACTGTCAGTGGCTGCGAATATTTCACTGATGGATAAAATATCAATTTCTAAACCAGTTTCCTGCACACATCAAAGCTGCTTCTGAACATCAACTGTTAACCTTCCAACTAGTACAATGGTGGAAAACACTATTTTCTTTAAGGAAATAATATCCTAGTGGACATCCTATGGGACAAGATTTGAATTAGAACCATACACGGAGATCCAAGTGTAATTAGAGAATAAGAGCCAGGATGGAGGGGGAAACAACCAACAGACTGCATTAGAAATTACGTGACGTCATGTGCTAATGGCTTTCTCTGTCAGTCAATTTTTCACTAGTAACGAAAGGGAAATGAGACCATCACACACCTTCATGTCACATGAATGGAGGAGTTGGAGCAGTTTAGTATGTAACACTACAAGAAAACACCCAGAAGGGGCAATTCCTCATTTCAGATGCACAGCCCATCAACACAGCACTTTTTAAAATGGAAGATATTTTAGACTTTCTAAAACTAAGGCTAGCAAGCACCAAATTAAGACTAATGGTCGGAATCCCAAGAATACTGCCTGAAATTCATTCCAAGGTATAATTTCTAAAGTTGGACATAATCTGTATCCATTGGAAGTTCAGTCGCTCAATCATGTCTGACTCTTGGCTACCCCATGAATCGCAGCACACCAGGCCTCCCTGTCCATCACCATCTCCCGGAGTTCACCCAGACTCATGTTCATTGAGTCTGTGATACCATCCAGCCATCTCATCCTCGGTCGTCCACTTCTCCTCCTGCCCCCAATCCCTCCCAGCATCAGAGTCTTTTCCAATGAGTCAACTCTTCACATGAGGTGGCCAAAGTACTAGAGTTTCAGCTTTAGCATCATTCCTTCCATAGAAACCCCAGGGCTGATCTTCAGAATGGACTGGTTGGATCTCCTTGCAGTCCAAGGGACTCTCAAAAGTCTTTTCCAACACCACCATTTAAAAGCATCAATTCTTCGGCACTCAGCCTTCTTCACAGTCCAACTCTCACATCCATACATGACCACAGGAAAATCCATAGCCTTGACTAGACGGACCTTAGTCGGCAAAGTAATGTCTCTACTTTTGAATATACTATCTAGGTTGGTCATAACTTTTCTTCCAAGGAGTAAGCGTCTTTTAATTTCATGGCTGCAGTCACCATCTACAGTGATTTTGGAGTCCAAAAAAATAAAGTCTGACACTGTTTCCACTGTTTCTCCATCTATTTCCCATGAAGTGATGGGGCCGAATGCCATGGTCTTTGTTTTCTGAATGTTGAGCTTTAAGCCAACTTTTTCACTTTCCTCTTTCACTTTCATCAAGAGATTTTTTAGTTCCTCTTCACTTTCTGCCATAAGGGTGGTATCATCTGCATATCTGAGGTTATTGATATTTCTCTTGGCAATCTTGATTCCAGCTTGTATTTCTTCCAGCCCAGCGTTTCTCATGATGTACTCTGCATAGAAGTTAAATAAGTGGGGTGACAATATACATCCTTGACGTACTCTTTTTCCTATTTGGAACCAGTCTGTTGTTCTATGTCCAGTTCTAACTGTTGCTTCTTGACCTGCATACAGATTTCTCAAGAGGCAGGTTAGGAAGGACAGATGTTAAAACTGAAGCGCCAATCCTTTGGCCACCTGATGAGAAGATCTGACTCTTGGAAAACACCCTATGCTGGGAAATATTGAAGGCAGGAGGAGGAGGGGAAGACAGAGGATGAGATGGCTGGATGGCATCCCTGACTCAATGGACGTGAGTTTGATCAAGCTCTGGGAGTTGGTGAAGGACAGGGAAGCCTGGTATGCTACAGTCCATGGGGTTGCAAAGAGTTGGATATGATTGAATGTCTGAACAACAACAGTTGTATCTAATTTCCCTGTATTTGATAGAGAGCAAGGAAATACTGGTATGTTAATATCATCCTTGATAAGTTGAAAAGAAGCATCTCAAGAGCAAAAGTGATTTTTTGATGGCTTTGTAATTTCCTCAGACATACCAGAGCACTTGGCATGCTGTAAACCCACACCAACCACCCAGGCATGAGCAGGTTTCACCAACATTGGGTTGGTGCTACAGGGCAAGTTGCAAAATTACCCATTGGCAAGACTTCCAAGACTTAAGTAAGTTCCATTATCTTTAAACACATATTTCACCAAATCCTTTACTTGCTTTCTTCCACCTTTATGTTCACATAATGACTTAACATTGTATTGAAAGTGTATATGTATGTCTGAGCACACGCCCACAAAGCTACACAGAGCAGTTATTAATAGATTCACTAAGTTTAGGTGACCATGCTTTGCACAGATGAAAATCCTTCAATAGGTCAATTTCACTACCATCTGGGATGTGTTCTCTGCCTCCTTCTCCAGTCTCATCTCTTGCTCTTCTTCTTCCTCCCCAACATGGAGAAATCTCCAGATATTCTGAATGCTTGTTAAAATGACCCATGCTCTGACCATCACATTTTACTTCTATTGCTTTAATGAAAAGACTTACCTATCATTGCTTTCCCAGTTTCCTTGGCTAACTCCTAGATCTTGGTTTGAATATTAGTTACCTCCTTCTAAAATCTTTACTGATTTCAAAATCTGAATTAGAACCTCCAATAGCATCCGATACTTCCTTGTCACATGCTAGATTGATTCAAGTTTCCTAATTTTCTTTCTCCCTTACCCAACTATATATTCCAAGAGGATAAGCTTCATGTCTTTTTCATTGAATAAGTTTGGTATGTAACATTATGCAAGTTTAAGATATTCAACATGTTGCTTGGATACATTTACATATTGTGATGTACTGTGATTGGCAGTGTATCATACTGCGTAAATGTATTGTAGAGTATCATTGTCTATATTCATTGTACCATATATTAGATATCTATAGCTTATTTACTACTCATTACAAACAGCATCAATTTTATCCCTCTTTTACACCCCCCAGTAAGCGCCATTTTACTCTCTGAGTTTTATGAGTTTAACTTTTTTAGACTCCACATATAAGTGATCCCATATAGTACTTGTCTTTCTCTGACTTATCTCACTTATCATAATGTGCTCAAGGTTCATCCACGTTGTTGCAAATGGACGATTAATTTTTTAAATTTTATATCTCCATTGCATAGCATAGAGAACCTGCACACAGCAAGTGCTCAACAGATATTTAGTAAATGAAACACTAATTGTTAGCCATGGCATCCAAGCAATAAGCTCCTAGAAGTCTCAGTTTTCTATTTCAAACTTATACTCTAGCACAGGAAGCAATCTACACAGTGGGAAGGATTAGATTTCATTATTTTTTAAAATTATTTGTCCTAATATAGGTTTTATACCTTCACATCAATACACAGCCATTTCTCATTCTCTCTGTCTGTCTCTGTCTCTCTCACACACAGAGAATAAGCTCTTATCTTAACACAAACATCTGTCTTTGCTTGAAGAACACGGTACAAACGGGGCATTCACCTCAAATGTTATATTTATGAAGCAGTCTGTCATCCTGTGTCTGCTCTGCATTCACTGATAGGTATGCGGGATGTGGCCCACGAAACCACGTGGCTTATTTTGGCTATCACTTTCTCTTTGAGTACCTTTGGTAATTGGCTGTATTAACAGAAGCCGCCAACATCTCACATGAGAGGTTCCAGTGGGTTCATTGTGTGTTGATTGCTTTCTCTGTTAATTCATTTTGGTTTCTCAGTAATGAAATCAATATGAAACTATCACAAATACAAAAAGCAAGACAAACAGCCCATTTCTTCTGACTGGGAATATTCACGTGGGTGGTCTTTACCGCTATAGACCCATGCGCATGCACGTTTTCCGGCAGGAAGGAGAAACATAATGAAAAGACGTAAAATGTTCTTCATTATATGCACACTGTGTAAATTCATAATCTGATAATTCATAAGGCACTACAGCCAAGGCCATTTTGTATATGTGGTTTTTTCTTGTTGTTGGATTTGCTATCTGCTTCACTTTGTATATATTATATAAGAAATATTACTTTTCTTCTGAAATAAGTATCTATACATCTGTGTTTTTCAGACAAAGAGAAGATGGACCTAAGAAAGCATGGGAAAATGGGTAGGGTGGTTGAGAGTGAAGGAAAGTCAGGTAACCACACAGTGCATACTGGAGTTTCAGACAACCATTTGAGAAAAGAACGTAGGGCATAGACATAGGGCTCAGAGGTCTCCACCCACGTCCGGTAAATGTCAGTATCCCAAAGGCAAACTGGATTTCATTATGTGTTTACACCATGCCCTTTTCTGTCTCCATTTGCCAGCGTGTTGGGTGGCCCAAAAGTTTGTTCAGGTTTTTCTGTAAGATGGTATGGAGACAAAATTTTTGGACAATGCAATAATAAAGGTTGGCTTCACATTATGTGCTGATTGTTTGAAAAAACTTACTCTAGATGTTTTAATAACAAATTCATATTTTGTAGGATATTTGCCATTATTTTGCTTTCAAAAGTGCTTTGTTTGACTCTTCTAACTACTCTGTGAAATTGGTCAGGCAGATATATTTCATTCCTATTTTATAGGAGAAAACTGAGACTTAGGACTACAGAGTGTACCAATGACAAAACAGAACTAGAATCCACATCTCTGGACCTACCTCAGCACTCTAGCTGGTCATTTTCCAGAAGATACAACATCTAGAAATATTATAAGGATTCACTTAGACAATTGTCAAATTAGGAACATAAGCCTTCTTCACTGTATCAAAATAGTTAACAAAATTTGTTCATTTCTATCTCTCTTTCCTTAAACAACAATCAACCCAAGACCAAACTAAATGAGTCACAAAGCTGATGTACATACAAGGGGGAAAGGAAGGAATTAACACATTTTGAAATATCTTTTATAGACTGAATTCAGTATCAGACATCTTAAAGGCAGTAAGTAACTCATCTGAATGGCTAATTTCAGAAGGTAGAGCTATAATAATAAGGCCAGTCTCATCACATTACATCACCTCCAGTCTGCTTACAATGGCCTTAACAGAAAACATTTTTGCAGCTTCTTGATTATTATAGATAATAAATCTATTACTCAGTTAGGAAACATTTTGACTCTATTCAGGATGGTTTTTGTGATGAAGTTGAACTTAAGTGTGAGTTACAGATTGCATGATATTCTCACCATATGAATTGACCCAATATGCTTAGATTTTCTGAGTGTTATTTTACTCCTATAAAATTTTATTGATTTAAATAAAATTATTTACACTATTTATTCTACTTCTTAAGTCACATCATATGGCTTTATGTAGTTCCTTGACATGGGATGTTAAACAGTATAAACTGAGTGGTTATGGTGGCATATGTTTCCATAACAGCTGATATCATAATTAGGGAGGAATTAAATGCCAGTTTTAGACAAAGTTTGCAACCAAGCAGGACCCTATGAGGTTTTCCCAGAATAGATTCCTACCTGTGTCCTCTGCCTTCCTTTTGTCTATAGAAAAACTTTAATCAACAAATAAATTTAATCAGAGAACTGAGAAAAGGCAGAAAGAAAGGAAAAAAACAAACAAGATAAAATGATAATACTTTAGCCATTAAAGCCAAGAACACTTAGTTCTTCCTCTAGGACTATAGATAATTTTCTGGGCCACGTCCTTTCAGCTGTTTTGCAGATACAGAAATGCCCATCAAGTGAGAGAGGTCAGCTTTATGCTGCCCACAAGCACGCAGATCCCAGACTGGCTGGAATCAGAATATTGATGACGCTGACTCCCGATTACCTCTGTTGCTGCTGCTTAGTCACTTCAGTCGTGTCTGACTCTTTGTGACTCTATGAACTGGAGCCTGTCAGACTCCTCTGCCCATGGAATTCTCCAGGCAAGAATACTGGAGTGGGTTCCCATGCCTTCCTCCAGGGGATCTTCCCAAGCCAGGTATCAAACCTGGGTCTCCCGCATTGCAGGCAGATTCTTTACCACTGAGCCACCGGGGAAGCCCTTCCCCCATTACCTCACCACCATCCAATCAGAAGAATGTGCACATACTGACCACCCCTTTCTCATTGAACACTATGAGCCTCCTCACTACCCACTCCAGGGTGGTAGTTTTGAGGGCATTAGCCACCTATGGATCCCTTCGCCTGGCAAAGCAATAAAGCTCCTCTTTTCTACTTCACCCAAAACTGTCTCCATATTTCTGTTCGGCACAATTGAACAGAGGCCTACTTTTAGCAACTAGTTGACTAGTCACAGATTTACAGTTAGTTACTAAATAGGTCACAAATATAACTTAGGAAATAATCCAGGTTAAAAGTTTTGATGAACAGTAAAGAACACATTTGAAAATAATCATTTATCTATCAGTTCAGTTCAATTCAGTCGCTCCCTCGGGTCCGACTCTTTGCGACCCCATGAATCGCAGCACACCAGGCCTCCCTGTCGATCACCAACTCCCGGAGTTCACTCAGATTCACGTCCATCGAGTCAGTGATGCCATCCAGCCATCTCATCCTTGGTCATCCCCTTCTCCTCCTGCCCCCAATCCCTCCCATTATCAAAGTCTTTTCCAGTGAGTCAACTCTTCGCATGAGGTGGCCAAAGTACTGGAGTTTAAGCTTTAGCATCTTTCCTTCCAAACATTATATAGAATAATATAATTTACTTGCTGAGTAATGCCGGCAAACATTTCTATAAACAAATAAACATTAACATAAGGCCAGTGTGGCAAATGACAATTTGACAAACAGTGCCAAACTGTGAAACCGCAGGTTAATGGAACAGAAAAACCCAGTAGAATAAAGATTTTGTTTACTCCCATTTCTCCATTTTTTTCCTTCCTCTCTGAAAGAATTCATATCTGACAGTTCAAATTTCAAAATGGCCTTTTGTTTATACCATCAGAAACAAAATGCTCATTAGTTAGTGTCATAAATTTTAAGAGAGGAAAAAGGACATTGGAGCCAGTCCAACTCAGTCTCTAGAGAGATGCAGAAAATGAAGTCCAAAGAGGTGAAGCGGTGCTCAAAATTGTACAGACCTGTTTCCCAAAAGAAAACTCCACCTACCTTATTTCCAAAATTCAAGTCTAGTGAAATTTTTTTCCACTACACCATGTTTATTGCTTTCTATATCAGCTTAACAGAATCTTGCAATAATAGCCCTCAAGGTTTTCATGGTTCCTTCCTATAGAAACTGGGTGTAACTATGTGCCTTACATTGTTCAATGAAACCAAAGCATATAAGATATAAGCAAAGACTTTAAAAGTGCTCGTGCATAGGGACACTTCCAGTCTTTTTGCTCTTGGAATCTTCTGGAACTATGTAAATAAGCAGATTTACATGCTGGCTGATGGAAAACTTGAAGCCGAGATATCCTTGTCAAACCACATCACCCTCAGTATCCTAGCTGATACACAGGCGGCCCAAGATGAATGAGTCTAGCTGAGATGAGCAGACTATGGCTTTTTTGAGCCTTGCCCCACATGATCAAAGCTAAACAAAGAGTTGCTATTTTAAGCTACTAGATTCTGTGGTCATCTTCAAAATAGTGCAAAACCCATGGGTACAATTAGTCAATGGCAGCATCTAACCAGTTACCAAGCCAAACATTTTGACTTTTCACTCTCCCTCATGATCACCCTCCACATGAGACAAGGCATCCAGAACTCCCATTCTTCCTCACCAGTGACTCATTCTGACTCATGAATGAACTGCTTCTTCCCTCATAATTTCTCTGCCTCTGTCCTAGCCCATGACGCCATTATCCCTGCCTGAATTTCTTTTGTCGCACCGCTTCTCAGCTACTAGTCCCCTCTCCAATCCTGTTAACCTCCAGTTCACCCTCTACTCTCCAGGCAAGGTCTACAATTCACGCCTGCCAATAACTTCCCCTCGTTCAAAATTTCAATAATTTCCCATCATTCTTAAAATACAATCCAGAATTCAAACCATGGCGAGGCAAATCTTCTCCTGTTCTTTTTAGCGCAGAATCTTTCTTTCCAAATTTAAGTTAGCAGGCATTCTGTCCTCTGACCTGGCGTGACATTTCCCAATATCTCAGTGATGGGATATATAACAATTATACTTCAGTTTCTTAACAGGAAACTTTGTATTGTCTGTTTCCTGATTTCTTCCTGCAGGGTAGAACCTGGATGCAGCACAGGGGACCTACACCGTATGACCATGTCCCTGGCTCCCTAGGAAACGAGGGGCCACAGGAGAGAAGGAAATTGAAGGAAGGAACTTCTCTGTGATTTGGTATAACAGAGTGGGCTGCCCAACTAGATCACTCACCATCCTCTGTATGGATATACAACAGAATATAAGATTCCATCTTGTTTAAGTTCCTGTACATAAGGTCTCTTTTTAGAGTTTGTTAGCTTATATTAATGGAGAAGGCAATGGCACCCCACTCCAGTACTCTTGCCTGGAAACTCCCATGGACGGAGGAGCCTGGTGGGCTGCAGTCCATGGGGTCGCTGAGGGTCGGACACGACTGAGCGACTTCCCTTTCACTTTTCACTTTCATGCATTGGAGAAGGAAATGGCAACCCACTCCAGTGTTCTTACCTGGAGAATCCCAGGGACGGGGGAGCCTGGTGGGCTGCCGTCTATGGGGTTGCACAGAGTCGGACATGACTGAAGCGACTTGGCAGCAGCAGCAGCAGCAGCTTATATAAATGGCCTAATGAACTGACATTACTTCATGGACTCATGGCTTCTGTCGCTGTCAAGGTCTCACTTTTTTCCAATCTCTTCACCCTCTGAAGCTATCATCATCAGCTATTTACTTCCTAGAATACCCATCAAACATTTTACCTCTCTTTCCTCTTAGTCAATACTTTTCCACTTCTATCCTTTGTATTTTTCTGACTAAATGCCACCCAATTGGAGGCCTATAGTCAGTATTTTTTTACAAGCCTTTTCTGTTGTCCTCCAAGTCTGGGCTATTTTTTCCTCTCATATGTGACCATCATATTCTGACTCATGCTATTAAAGTGTAAAGCATGTTATTTTGCATTAGTGTGTTTGTCTTTGACTAAATGATAATTTTTGCAAATGCAAAAACAATAGCTCTTTCATTCACCTTTATGTGTGCTAATGACAGTGTAATTCTTGGTATGTATTGGGCCTTACACATATGAATTGAATAAATGCATGTAAAAGTATGAAAAAAAGACTGAAAAGAAACATATTTGACTGTAAATAGTAGTAGAGATGTAAGGGCTTTTGATTTTTTTATTTCAATATTTTCCAAAGTCTCTTAATAGTGCATATGTTACTTTTATAATCACTGCTGCTGCTGCTGCTGCTGCTGCTGCTAAGTCACCTCAGTCGTGTCTGACTCCGTGCAACCCCATAGACAGAAGCCCACCAGGCTCCCCTATCCCTGGGATTCTCAAGGCAAAAACACTGGAGTGGGTTGCCATTTCCTTCTCCAATGCATGAAATCACTAACTATATTATAATAATATATTTTTTTCTAAAGTATATGTTGGAAACTAAAGCTGACTTTTAATTTTAAGTTACACACAACCAGGAATACAAACATTAACTGGATAAAATATGCTTCTGCCTGCTAGTTAGGTCAACTATTATATGCCCAGGCTAGCAATACGGAAATATGAAATACTGTAATTGACCAATTCTGAAGTTCTATCCCCAGAGAGATGAAGAAAATCAATATGGTCTGCTTCTCCCTTTCACTAAGACAAATTTGTGTGTAATAGGAGATACACTGTGGCTGATGGATGTGGGCTACATATATTCCCTTGGAGCTTGTTTGCAAAGGCTTATTTGTCCTGTCTTCCACCTAAGTTTTCACAGAAGCTTTAAGGATTAATGTTGTTTTGCAACTGAAATTTCACTTCTCTGGAGAGATTATGAGAGAATCTTATGGGCTAGTCTCAAAGGACATTTGCATAGGATTACATTTTATAATCTAAAAGGTAAAAACTACTCCATTTCTTCTAGCCTTTAGAACAAAGTTGTAAATGTCCAGCTCATGTGGATTTGAGAAAGCAGAGCATCTACTGGGAATATTTGCTCCTCACACATGAGACCCTAGCACCAGACATGTTGATTTCTTTGTCAGCAGCTGTAGGATACGGTATTGTTCTCCTTTTTGCCCTTGAAATTTTTAGGATGATTTGATTGATTTGGGTTGGTGTACATTCAGATTTAGATTTCTCATTGCTAAATTCATTCTTTGGGAAGGTAATGTATCATTACATGGAATCAAAGGAAATCTCCCTCAAAATCATCAGTTTAATGAGAACTGGTCATTCGTTCTGATGAGTTTTCCTCATCTTCTCTTGGAATGAAGACAAATGTCACAGATACATTATACAAAGAGAAAGGCTGGGCTAAGGTGAAGGCACAGATTAATTTAATTCCTGCTCTAGCTTCAAGTACCTAAATCATTCAAACCAACAACAGCAACGCAAAATTAATAGCTCCACATACTTTTGTATTTAACCTTGAAATATGGTCAGGCAATTTAAATCAATTCAACATGTAAATTCAATCAGTATAAAGAATCCATTAGTGATTGAGACCAATTTATTAACTCAAGAAATGTAAACTCAGTGTAATTGCATCATATATTCTATACTTATAACAGCTGAAGAGCATTAGGAATTGTCAGAAAAGATCAAAACATTGGGAAGGTATTTATCAAAGTGCAACTTAAAAAATATTATCAACTTTTTTCAAATCATTGCTTATGTGTTCAAGTAAATTACAGATAATTTACTAATATTACTTTGATAGATAAAAGAAAGTCTTGTATTAATCTACTCTACATAATCTCATCCCCTTGTGTTAAAAACCTTACTGAATTCTACTACCAAAATGGAAAAAATGCAAGCCATCAGATCTGAGATTCCTACTAAACCCTTCACAATATAATAAATTATTTCCATGATAGGAGTCAGAACCTGAACTCTAAAATCTTGTTGCATTTTTTCCCACAACATTTTAACTAAAACTGACTTAACATATAACAACAAAATAAAACAAACTGTTTGGTGTTTGAAAAGGGGTTATTACATATTTGATTAAATCACACATTTAGCATTGAATTTTCTTCTACAAAATCCTTTTCTAGAAACTTTCCTCTGTTTAAACACTTCTAGCATCAGGAAATTTACTACTTATTTTAGAATCAACTTACTTTATTCTAATCTATTTTATCTTTGATTCAAATTGTAAAGTTATTTACCTGCTATGTCACTTGGAATTCCAACAACATGGCAGATGAGAGGGGACTTTATAATTAAGCTTATAAACATTACAGTTTTAGATAAGGGTATAAATTAAGTCATTTTAGTAAGGACCAAAGATAATAAATGCAGAGTAAAATCTAGAATAAAATACAGGGTTAGCAAACTCTGGCCCATGGGGACCCTGTTTTTATAGGCCAAGGAATAGCTATTTCATTTTAAAATTGTTAGAAAAAAAGAAAAAGTAATATTTCATAGTACGTGATAATGTATGGCATTTACAATTTAGTATCCATAAATAAAGCTTTCTTGGAACACAGCCACATTTATTTGTTGACATATTGCCCATCGCTGCTAGTACACTATGTATATTTGAGTAACTGTGACAGACACAAGTCCAAAATAGTTAACATCTTTACATAAAAAAAAGAGATCCCAGTCTAGAAAAATGTTGTCTAATAGAATATAATGTAAAGCACAAATGTATTTAATTTCTTTTTAGTAACCAGGTTAAAAACTATAAACAGAAATAGATAAAATTAAATAAATAATATATTTAAATCAAAATATTCCAAACATGGTATCAACATGTAATCAATATAAAAATCATAAGTGCAATATTTGGCATTTTTTCATACTTAAGGTTTAAAATATACTGTCTATTTCACATGTACAGCTCCTACCTCTTCAGACTATCCATTTCAATACCCATGACCATGTATGGCTAGCAGCCACTGTACTGAACACTGTAGGTACAGATGACAGATCTTGTCATGTTTAGTCACACCGCCAGCTACTAAATAGCATGTCTGCATTTTATTGAGTTCACATTTTCTACTGTATTCTGCTGATTCTTTCCTTTCTTGCTGGAGGCTTGGGCCAAAGGTGATTTGCTGGGGTTTGGTGGGCTGGGGCACTCATGGGCTTCCCTAGCGGCTCAGAGGGTTAAGAATCCACCTGAAATGCAGGAGACTTGGCTCCGATCCCTGGCTCAGGAAGATCCCCTGGAGGAGAGCAGGCAAGCCACTCCAGTATTCTTGCTTGGAGAATCCCCATGGACAGAGGAGCCTGGTGAGCTACAGTCTGTAGCATCGCAGAGTCGGACACAACTGAGCTACTAAGCACAGAATGAGGGACTTCTTGATGCACTTGCTGTTCACAAGACTGGTGGTAAAATCCTGGAAGTGCGCTTGTTTATTTCTACCCACGTTAAAATCCTATATTTTGAATTGAATGTAAGAAACTAGGTGCTTCCTCTCGATTACAGAACAGGAAGAAAAGTCATTTCTTTTGCTCTAGAGAGGATTTTGCTGTTAATGTAGTCTATTTAATTAGTTTTCTTGGCAACTACAGCTCACCGTTGATTCTTATTATACCTACAGGAAAATGTCATCTCTATATCCTTTTTTAAAGTGCTGCAACATAAGCCCAGCTTACCCTTACGAAGGGCTTCTCCTTTCCGTTCTCACTTCTGAGTTGTGATTCAGAATTACGCTCACACGGAACGCTGGTGGTTGACAAGCAAGACTGTGTTCTTCAGCTACAAAAACAAGCAAACAAAAAACAATGTCAGGACTTGCATTTTGAAGGGGAAGAAAATAGAAATTGATTGATCATACTGATTTCAGTTCATATTATTTTACTATACATTTTTTTCTGAATTTTATTGTTAAATATCTTGATCATTAAAAGGTAAGAAAAGGGGTGGTGAAACTTGTTGCTACAGAACTCCAGAAAAAAAATCACACGTGTTTACTTAGTTCAAGCACTTTTAGTTTTTGTGGTGTGTTCACAGAGCTGTGAGTTTCTAGTGATTTTAATTTTTGCAGTAATGTTTTAATGTGATAAAATTGTTCCCAGATGTTAAGATTGAATTAAACATCAAGAATTATGTCACTTAAATTTCCATTTGTTTGTTTCAGATAATAGCAATATAGTTCCATGTGTCTCCATGTCTGAGCATGGTGAAGACCCACTGTTTTAGGATATGTTTCATTCTTCTTTGTCAATGTTACCTTCTTCTCTCTTTCCTTAAGGTTTTTACATCAAACCCAGAGTGCTGAATGGAGAGTATGAAGTATGAATTCTGACTATAGAAAGTGTAAAAACCTTTCAAATCATAATACAAATGTTAACTGCTGCAGATTCTAAGAAAGAATAGTTTAAGACTGTTATAATTGGTTTAAAAACAACAGTTATGTATTACCTCTCAACAAATATAAGATATGCTCAACTCTCTACAGTGAGGCACAGACTGTGAGGAAATTCAGTGAATATAAGGACTGACAGTAATGTAACACTGGTATCTAATATTTTATGGACTTAGTTTATGGTAATATTCTGCAAAGATTTCATATATATCTCATTAAATATAACAGATCTATGAGATTACTCAATACTATTCCCATTTTACAGGTAAGGAAGTAGATTTATTGAATTTGAGTAACTCTTTCAAGGTTAAAACTATACAAGAATACTATTTTTTTTCAAATAAAGGCACTTTTATTTTTGGTTATTCATTGAAGGCCCAATGACAAAAATCCTGATATTTGCTTTGATAGACTGTCCTCTCACTTCATGGCAAATAGATGGGGAAACAGTGAAAATAGTGACAGACTATTTTGAGAGGCTCCAAAATCACTGCAGATGGTGACTGCAGCCATGAAATTAAAAGACACTTACTCCTTGGAAGAAAAGTTATGACCAACCTAGACAGCATATTAAAAAGCAGAGACATTACTTTGCCACAAAGGTCCATCTAGCCAACGCTATGGTTTTTCCACTGGTCATGTATGGATGTGAGAGTTGGACTGTGAAGAAAGCTGATCACCGAAGAATTGATGCTTTTGAACTGTGGTGTTGGAGAAGACTCTTGAGAGTCCCTTGGGCTCCAAGGAGATCCAACCAGTCCATCCTAGAGGAGATCAGTCCTGGGTGTTCATTGGATGGACTGACGTTGAAGCTGAAACTCTAATACTTTGGCCACCTAATGTGAAGAACTGACTCATTTGAAAAGACCCTGATGCTGGGAAAGATTGAAGGCGGGAAGAGAAGGGGAGGACAGAGAATGAGATGGTTGGATGGCGTCACCGACTCAGTGGACATGAGTTTGGGTTAGACTCCAGGAGATGGTGATGGACAGGGAGGCCTGGCGTGCTGCAGTCCATGGGGCTGCAAAGAGTCAGACACGACTGAGCGACTCAACTGAACTGAGTCTGTCACCTACTTAAGTTTATTTTCTGTGAAAATTCTGACTTTCCTTCTAAACTGCTAACAAATCACATTCTAAATAGACTGCTTATTTTCCAAAATCAGTCATGTTTTGATTTTGAAAAAAAATATAACTTAAAAAATAGAATACAAATGACAACAGTGGCATTTAAGAAACTGTATTGCTTTGTAAACAGCGTGTTTCCCCTAAGGAATAGAAATTATGAAAGGATGTTACACTCAGACAAGTAATTTACAAATAATAAATAAACTGCATCATCTATCACTGAACTACAGCCTCCCCTACTGAACTCGCTTCTTTCCGGGTTTTTTATTTTTTTGTGAATATGATTGTCTGCCTCCCAGTTCTGTGGACTCAGATCTCACAATCTTTCTCTTCTCTGCCCCTCATGTGGAATAATTTGCCAACCCTTTGAATTCTGAATGGACAACACACATATCCCTTCAAAAATTCTCCTTTTCACTTGTAACACCGTAATTATTGTCTTTTCTGTTGCACTTCCCTCCAAATTGAGATCCTTGACCAAGCTTCCTCCTTCTGATTCTCTCCAGATATTTGTGCAAACTTCCTTTTTCTCTAGCACTGTTCTGCATAGTACTTAAGTATTAATCCTGGAGTCAGGATACCAGGGTTCAAATTTTGGCTCCAGCACTGACTCACTCAGATTCTAGGCCAGTCCCTAAAACGTTAGGCTTCAGTTTCTCTAACATGAGAGTAATAGTATTGCCTATGTCATCAGGTTATTCTGAAGACTATATAAAATCAAATTTGTACAGCCCTTAAAATAGTGCCCGTAACAAAAATTATTCACTATCATTATTTTTATATTCAGGGGGAAAGTCTTCAGCAGTTTTAAGTTTCTGAATGTGGCATTCAAGGTCCTCAACATCTAGTTCCAATCCATGCGTGTGCTTTATTTTGGTCACTGCTGCTGCTGCTAAGTCACTTCAGTCCTCTGTGTGACCCCACAGATGGCAGCCCACCAGGCTCCGCTGTCCCTCTCCAAGCAAGAACACTGGAGTGGGTTGCCATTTCCTTCTCCAATGCATGAAAGTGAAAAGAGAAAGTGAAGTCGCTTAGTTGTGTCCGACTCTTCGCCACCCCATGGACTGCAGCCTACCAGGCTCCTCCGTCCATGGGATTTTCCAGGCAAGAGTACTGGAGTGGGTTGCCATTGCCTTCTCCACAACCACCCAGAACTGTGGGATTTTAGTTCCCCAATTGGAGACTAATCTTGCACCCTTGGCAGTGAAAGTACTCAGTCCTAACCACTGAACTCCCAGGGAAGTCCCCAAATCCATTCTTGCCATCACATTTTCTCATGATTCCAACTCAAACCAATTCAACATCTGGTTAGACAGAACTCATCTATACAATGGAGAGGATTAAAATGCCAGACACACTACTTATCAATGAGGCAATACTTGCACTGAGAACCTTCATAAATGAGAATTGTACCAGACCAGGCCATTAAGGTAAAGGAGAGGACACCCACAGAGCATTCCACACCCACACTGCACTCAGCCATGTAGGATCATGTTATACACTTGCCCGTGTCCTCCCCTTCTCAAGTCCTCTATGCTCTCTGCTTAGAATTCCCATTTTTCCCTCATTGTCAACACTTAAAAATCTGTTACATCTCTTAAGACTCAATTCAAAAGTTCTTTTTTTTTTTTTCAAGGAAGCCTTGATTTCACTATCTGAAAATCATTTACATTTTTTCCTTCTCATGGCATCTTAGCCAGATCTCTCTGTGGGGCATTACATATTCTATTTTCATAGCTGTTTATGCATAGAATAAAAGTTCCTTGAAATTAGAAGCTGTGTACAAACTATTTTTTGCTTCTTACAACACTCAATCTCTAATAAATATCCAGAAGATAGTTGTGCAATTAAGTGAATGTTGTTTTAAAGCCAGAAGAACTCAGGATAGAACTGATTTCCTCAAGTCACTGATCCTGGTTATGTGTTCCCTAAGGACAGAAATTATGTTCGCTTTGTTCATCACCATATTCCTGATGTAATATGTCATGAATATTTCTGAATCAATATCAGCTCATACCAGTGGCAATAATATTCACCAAAATCCAGTTGTCACAAGGTCATTATTCACTCTTTTAAATTATTAATTTTTATTATATTTGAAATCTAAGAATTATACACTCTTCTCACCATTCTGTGTTAATGTCTCTGCTATCTGATTATTATAGCCAAATATTTTCATTCATTTGATGTTTTAAGGTAGTTATGGATTAACATTTCTATATAGTATGTCTATTCTTTTATTGCTGAAACATAATGAAAGTGCATTTGTGTTGAAACATATCCTTTTTCATTAAAAGTTTATGGAAATTCTAGACTTGCACAATGGATTCTTTTAAAAACATGTCCAAAAAAAAAAAAAAAAAAAAAGTTTAGGCACTGGGGACCAGAGGATTGTCATTTAAATAAGTCAGGTCTGCGAAGAAGGTCAGAGTGTGAGATTATAAATTTTGCTCAACATTATATTTGGCTAAAAAACAAAAACACCAAAAAACCAAATCTCAGCAGGTTTGTTTAATTGAATGATGTTTTCAAATCCACTTTCATTAGCTAGAGTGCTGCAGGACCCAGCCGTTCAGGAAGTAAATCTGTTTCTAGTAGCTTATAGAGATAATGATAAACCACTTTAAAGTCTGGATTTATTAAAAATGACTGAAATACATTATAGGGCAACAGTAACTTGGTAATGCTTGGTTTACCAACCAGTGGGATGGAGTTACAAATGCATTAACATTTATACAAAAGAAAGCAAGTAGCAGTGAGTCTCTATTGTTTTTGACATAGTTAAACAAACTGTTATTTCACTTTATGTGGCTTATAAAATAAGACCTATCAAATAGAAGAAACATTCCCTTTTGGAACTTAAACAATGTGAAAAATCTAGTATTAATGAAATGAAAATCTTCCTCCTTTATGCACATGGGTGCTATATTCATTAAAATACACACGGAGACACAGGAAGAAGAAGATATCTTTTCTTAGAATAGATAGCTATCACATTGATTATTTTTATGACTAAGGTTTGATCAAGCAGAACATACAGAGTTAGAAAGCAAAATATAACCCCAAGGAAGAGGGGAATTAACAACTATGGAGTGTACCTATGAAATCTAATTATATACATGCACATTAATCTCTGTCATTAATTTTCCTGAAGTGTGAAGTTAACAAACCTAGACAGTGTATTAAAAAGCAGAAACGCCACTTTGCTGACAAAGGTCCTTATAGTAAAAGCTATGTTTTTCCAGTAGTCATGTACAGATGTGAGAGCTGGACCATAAAGAAGGCTGAGCACTGAGGAATTGATGCTTTTGAATTGTTCTGAAGAAAACTCTTGAGAATCCCTTGAACTGCAAGGAGACCAAGCCAGTCAATCCTGAGGAAAATCAACCCTGAATATTCATTGGAAGAACTGATGCTGAAGCTCCAATACTTTGGTCACCTGATGGGAAAAGCCAGCTCATTAGAAAAGACTCTGATGCTGGGCAAGATCACAGGCAAAGGAGAAGGGGGTGGAGAGGATGATATGGTTAGATAGCATCACCGACACAATGGGCATGAATTTGCGCAAACTCCAGAAAATAGTGGAGAACAGAGGAGACTGGTGTAATGAAGTCGATGGGGCCACAAAAAGTCAGACACAACTTAGTGACTGGCCAACAACGACGTTACTTTCAAGCCATTCCTTGATTTTGTTCTTGAAGATTTCAGACTCCTGGTCTTTCCATCCATGTGCATATCTTTACTCCTACACTGGAAAATATTTACTGAGGAGAGGTGAATAAGATGCGTAAGCTCATTGCCCCATGCAGTTTATGGTTTAATCATGGAAGAACATGTTAAACAAATAAAAAAAGGGCTGAGTCCCTTTGCTGTCCAAATGAAAATATCACTACATTGTTAATATAAAGTAAATATATAATAAAATATTAATATAAAATTAAATGCAAAAAAAAAAAGCACAGGATGCTTTAAGCAAAACCAGCTTCATAGGCACAGGGTCTGAGGAATCTCATGAGACTCCATGCTCAGAAAAGCTGCAGACTTGGTTTAATGCTGTCCCATTGCTATCCCAAAATATTTTGATAATTTAAAGTGGCAAATTGTGTATTACAATTAAGTCCAGTGGTAGAAGGGAATATGCAGGTGACTAGAGGAGACAGTGCAATATAAATGTCTACCATCCTTCTTCTGACCCCATTTATATGTAGCACAGAATCCTGGTGAAAACTAGGATATGTGGTGGTTCACTGCTATTTAAAAGAATGTAAGTATCTTACATCTGAGACTGAGTAAGCAGGCACACTGACAGCACCCAGAGGCAACCCTTTCTATCAAACACCTGCTTTGAACGCAGAAAGGGGCTAATGACATTGAAAGAAATATGAGCAACCCAGAAAGTCTATCATATCTTTTCTTATTCATGTTGCTTTCCTATATCAGCCAACCACTTATGCTGGATAGGGTGACACCGAAGCAAAGGTGAAAGGGTAACCCACAGTTCCTTTTCTTGTCTACCCTTTTCATCCATCAAGCTGAAAGTAGAGAAACTTGACAGAATGTGTGCACATCAAGAAATGAAAGTGAAAGTGAAGTTGCTCAACTGTGCCTGAATCTTTGTAACCCCATGGTCTGCAGCCTGCCAGACTTCTCTGTCCATGGGATTTTCCAGGCAAGAGTACTGAAGTGGGTTGCCTTTTCCTTCTCCAGTCAGTTCAGTTCAGTCGCTCAGCTGTGTCCAACTTTTGCAACCCTACGGACTGCAGCACTCCAGGCCTCCCTGTCCATCACCAACTCCTGGAGTTTACCCAAACTCATGTTCATTGAGTCAGTGATGCCATCCAATCATCTTATCCTCTGTTGTCCCCTTCTCCTCTCGCCTTCAATCCTTCCCAGCATCAGGGTCTTTTCAAATGAGTGCTCTTTGCAGCAGGTGGCCAAAGTATTGGAATTTCAGCTTCAACATCAGTCCTTCCAATGAATATTCAGAACTGATTTCCTTTAGGATGGACTGGTTGGATCTCCTTGCTGGCCAAGTGACTCTCAAGAGTCTTCTCCAACACCACAGTTCAAAAGCATCAATTCTTTGGCACTCAGCTTTCTTTATAGTCCAACTCTCACATCCATACATGACCACTGGAAAAACCATAGCTTTGATTAGACAGACCTTTGTTGGCAACTTAATGTCTCTGCTTTTTAATATCCTGTCTAGGTTGGTCATAGCTTTTCTTCCAAAGGAGCAAGCATCTTTTAATTTCATGGCTGTAGTCACCATCTGCAGTGATTTTGGAGCCCAGAAAAATAAAGTCTCTGACTGTTTCCACCGTTTCTCCATCTATTTTGCCATAAAAAATACCTAAACTAGTTCTGTGCAACATTTCTTTTGTTCTGATAAGAAGGAAATACATACATGCATGCATGAAATACAAAATAGGAATTGTGCAATTTCTGTTTTTGCATACATGTTAAACTCATATTTGCTATTAGAATCGGCTTTGAACACTATCATGATAAATGTCCAAATACAATCATTAGAGGGATGTTGTGGGGAGGGAAGTGGGAGGGGGGTTCATGTTTGGGATCGCATGTACACCCGTGGTGGATTCATGTCAATGTATGGCAAAACCAATACAGTATTATAAAGTAAAATAAAGTAAAAATAAAAAGTTAAAAAAAATGTTATACTATATTTTAATAATGCATTAAAAAATGCTGGTAGTTACAAATTTTAACTTTTCTTTACTAAGAACATCAAATAACAAATAAAAAGCACCATGACAAATTAAGTAAGAAGGAAGAAGAGAGAAGCTTTATAATCTAACAGTTTTTGCAATACTTTTACTTTTTGAACAAGGGGTTCCACATATTCATTTTGGGCTGGACCTTGCAAGTTATGTCAGTGGACTTGTTGTAAGAATATGTGGACAAGATCTGATTAAGCCTAGGAAGGTAGGGGAAGACTTCTTGCCAGGTGATAATTAAATTGAGAGTAAAGATGAGCAAGACTGAAGCAGATATAAACGACAGTAGGAAGCCTGAGAGGGAAGTTGGGGGCAGTGGTTAGATGTTCCAGGCAGAGTGTCGGGTCCAAAGTCACTAAAGGAAGAATAAAGTGTTTGTGGGGCAGAAATAAAGTTAATGTGGTTGGAACTTAAGTAGGTGTGGGATTGCTCTGGGTAAGGCTTCTACCATGTTGTAGTTCTTTGTAAGAAAACAATAGGGTTGAAATCAGGGCAGCTGGAAAATCCAGGCTTGATGAGGAAAAAAGCTATAACTATGTGCATAACTATATTATGATTTGATCCTCAGTTATAACTATGTGCCTGGCGTTTTGCCAAGTAAATTACCTTTACTTTTTGGTTCTCTCAACAACCAAGCAAAGTGGGATTTACTGGTTTCATTATTAAGACAAGGAAATATGAGGCTCAGATGGATGGGGGCATTTGTCCTTGGTCATCTAGCTGGTGAGTGACACTCACAGATGAAAGAGTCTCTCTAAATATAAACTAGAATGGAAGCTCCAGGAGGGAAGGGACTTTGCCTGTCTTTGTATTTCTATTTTCTTAGCATGTACACAATACCCAGCACATACTAAGCGCTCAATATTTGTTAAATGAGTGAATGAATGACTGGGGTAAGTCTTATTTGGCAAATTCATTGTGTCTTCATGATTTCAAATGAGTTTTAGAGTATTTGAATGGAATTTTTGTAAATTTTGAGTATCAGTTTCTTTTCAAATAAACTATAAAAATAAAAAGGGAAAGCAGCTAGTTTAGCTGAAAGTGAAAAGAGAGGAAGGTAGAGTATAGACTTAGCCTTTATTAACTGTATGACCTTCAATTGAAGTCACTCCCCTTCAATTCTTATTTTATTTTTTTTTCCCAATGAACTAGAACAGGTTGTATGAGAACTTCTTTCTGGTTCTCACATATTATGATTTGATCCTGTGAATTGTCTAGCAATAATACAATTCAAAGCATAACGTTTCTCTTTCCTACAAAGAGGAAACACAAAATGAGATCATTCAATTCTGAGGCACCAAATTCCTCAAACAATCTCACTCCATTCATTCATTCATGTGTTCATTCATTCATTCTTTTAGCAAGGCTTTCTGAGAGGTCGACCATACCTCATGCCCACAAAAAGCCTTCTGCTGAAAAGCTGAAATGAACAAATGATCTCCATTTCTGGAAGCAGGAAGACCTTGAATCAGTAGAGCCTGGCTTAGAGTTTATCTGCCACTCAAAGATGGTAAAAACCAAATCAATCTCCATTTTGAATGGTGACTCAGGGATCGAGCAGAGCCGATGCTGCAGTAATGCAGAATAAAACAACAGCACTCTTCAGAATAAATCCTGACATGTGACTCATTTGACTATGTCCCTTACTTTGACTTTCCTTTGGTGAAAGAGCAAAGGCAGACAGTCATAAAACCTCCAACACAGAACAAGATCTGTGCCTGCCACTCCTAAAGACCAGTCCCACCAACAGAGAGGCAAGCACGTGATTAAGAGGAGCTGGGCAAGAAGCATAATGCTCACACGGGGTCCAAGAGGCAGAGCTCACTGAGAGGAGACAGATACAATGTTCCCACATTAAGATGTGACTTTCCTGGTAGCACAAGAGGCATTTCTTACAGGAAATGAGCATGACAAAGGGATGAAGAAGGTAGCACTGGGCTTAGATGTTTAGGGAACTTCCGTTGTTTCTCATGTTTGGGGAGGATGAACTAGTGAAGAAGGCAAGTTTACTTAAGTGTTTATGAAGAGTACACAACATCAGAAGGAGACAGTCAACGCTAGCTAACACCTGGAGCAATGTAGCAACCATTATGAAAAGGTTTACTTTGAAATTCAAGGATCGAATGAGTTAATAATAGCTAACAAGCAATCGCAGTTTTTAAAGGCAAGGTGGCTGTAGAATGTGCCTCCCTGACCTCTAAGTTCAGAGAGCTTGATGGAAGGGACCCAGCTGCGGGGCTCTGAGATCAACTGCCACATTTGTACCCCAGCTGTGTTTTCGCTCAAGCTGCTTCCAACCAAGGGTGGAGCATAGTGGCTTCACTCCGTAAGACATGGAGCCCCTCTAACAGCTGACTCTCTTCTGAGGAGGCATCTGTCCTTTGACAGCCTTACGGAATCTTTCTTGATCTGCACAATGGCTCGGTGGTTAAAGAATTTGCTTGCAATCAGGAGACTCAGGAGATGTGAGTTCGATTCCTGGGTCAGGAGGATCCCCTGTAGAAGGTAATGACAACCCAGTATTCTTGCCTGAAGAATCCCATGGACAGAAGAACCCAATGGGCTATAGTCCATGGGGTCGCAAAGAGCTGGACATAACTGAGCAACTAAGCACAGTGACCCAGGAAGCTTCCACTCAACTTCTGTTCACTTGGAATTCAAAGTACATCCTGGTCCAGTGATTCCCCAGCCTTCCTACTAACTCCATCCTCATTTTCTTTGAAAAACTTTGATTTTTAAAAAATCTGATCTTTGTGTCTGTTTCTTGGGAGACCTAGATTAACACAAACATACATGTAGAGAAGAAACCTGCTGAGTGAATCACTCTTGGTCTCAATCTGGTGAATGATTCACAGAGAAATACACAATCTCTGCACTTAATGAATCGAAAGGGACATGAACAAGTTGAAACGCACTGAGTACTAATCATGCGTTGGGTGCTGAACTAACTGCTTTTCATGCCTTATGTCACTTACTTCTTTCAACAACCCCATGTAATAGTTTATTTATAGATGAAACTATAGCTGGCCAGCTCATGAGTGTTGGAGCCAGAATTTCAAGCCAGGTCTTCATTTTCCTTTATTGGTTTAAAGCAATTTATTGCTGCAAAGGACTTTACTTTAAAGTCTATGCCTTTAATGATCTTATACTACATCCATTACCAACAGTATCCTTGATATCATTTTATACAGTAAGAAAACAATAGCATGCTTATAGAAGAAAAAATATTGCATTCATCATCACTAAGGCTACCATCATCATCACCCTCACCTTCATCATCAATCTTAATCTAAAAGAAACTTATAGTTATTGATCATATGCATTCTGTTCTTTAGTTCTTATGATTACCCAGTGAATTAGGCAAACATTAGAAATGAAGCTCAATACCATCTCAACCTAAGTCGAGCATTTTTTCACTGAATCATGCCACCTCATTCTCTATGCTACACCTTTGCCCAAGGTGAATTAAAGATGTTGGAGATTTAATACTTTGCTTATACATCTGTTTTTAACTGCCAAAAGGACACTTGGAATCTTGGTTTAATAGCTGGACTCAGTAGGGCAGACATGATGTCCTTATTTTAGAAACAGCTTTCTCTCTAGGACCAGGGGATTGAGCAATTTGGGTGGTATTATAGGAAACCTTTTGCCTCTGGGTCAGTCACTGGGCTCCAGACCAAGTCAGTAATGATCAAATGCCAGTCTGTCTGACAGCTGTCTGGTGGCCTCTGTGATAGGGCCTCCAGCCAGTCACTTGTGGGCAACTTTCCATGCTGCATCCAGCGCCTGCTGCCATTTCTAATGGCAGGCGCAGCAGAAAGGTTGGCAGTTCAAATAGGCACAGAGACCCTGGTATCCATTATTCGAGACCAACACTTAAATTCTAATTTAATAACAGCTCCCAAACCAGTACCAATTTCTCTCCAAAAGAAGGTTCTTTCTCTGGGCCATCTGCCCCACTCATCAGCCCACCACATTCTCTTTTCAAATAGTGAGATGAAAATTTACCTTTGAATTAAGCGCAAGGTCATATAAAATAAGTCACTGTGAACAGTCATTATATTTCCTGTCACTGGACCAATTAAGATTTCCAGCTGTCATTTTCTGATGTTGCAGCGCCATAAAAAACGACACTGAGACGCATTGATCTGTGTCAAAGCTGCTTCCAAGGGAAAATGGGACCCAAAATAATGATAATTGTCATAGGATGTCACACCATTAAATGAAAACATAAAAAGCAAAACACTGTGGGGAATCTGCAAAGTCATCCTCCTTGTCGAGGTGAGACCACGGCACACCAAGGCGAGCCCACTGTTTCAGTGACTATTCTTGCTCTAAGGTGGATACCCTCCCTGGTCTGTAATAAAACAGATTCTGCCCTGTTCATGCTAATTTGATTTCAATTGAAGTTTCAAACTCATAACCATTTGAATAAGAGAATCTTGCTGGAATCTCAAGATTTATGTAAAGTAGGTCACCTACTTCTTATACTTTCAAATAGTTCAGCCCATTAGATCCCCTTTACCAAAAACTGCAAACTCTAATGTTTGCTTCAGTTCAGTTCAGTTGCTCAGTTGTGTCCAATTCTCTGTGACCTCATGGACTGCAGCATGCCAGGCTTCCCTGTCCATCACCAACTCCTGGGGCTTGCTCAAATTCATGTCCATTGAGCTGGTGATGCCTTCCAACCATCTCATCATCTGTCGTCCCCTTCTCATTCCGCCTTCAATCTTTTCCAGCATCAGGGTCTTTTCAAATGAGTCATTTCTTCACATCAGGTAGCCAAAGTATTGAAGTTTCACCTTCAGCATCCATCCTTCCAATGAATATTCAGGCCTGATTTCATTTAGAATGGACTGGTTGGATCTCTTCGTAATCCAAGGGACTCTCAAGAGTCTTCTCCAGCACCACAGATCAAAAGCATTGATTCTTCAGCACTCAGCTTTCTTTATAGTCCAACTCTCACATCCATACATAACTATTGGAAAAACCATAGCTTTGACTAGACGGACCTTTGTTGGCAAAGTAATGTCTCTGCTTTTTAATATGCTGTATATGTTGGCCATAGCTTTTCTTCCAAAGAACAAGCGTCTTTTAATTTCATGGCTGCAGTCACCATCTGCAGTGATTTTGGAGCCCCCCAAAATAAAGTTTCTCACTGTTTCCATTGTTTCCCCATTATATGCCATGAACAGATGGGACTGGATGCCATGATCTTTGTTTTCTGAATGTTGAGTTTTAAGCCACCTTTTTCACTCTCCTCTATCACTTTCATCAACAGGCTCTTTAGTTCCCCTTCACTTTCTGCCATTAGGGTGGTGTCATCTGCTTATCTGTGGTTATTGATATTTCTCCTGGTAATCTTGATTCCAGCTTATACTTCATCCAGTCCGGCGTTTCACATGAGGTGCTCTGCATATAAGTTAAATAACAGGGTGACAATATACAGCCTTGACGTACTCCTTTCCTTATTTGGAACCGGTCTGTTTTTCCATGTCCAGGTCTAACTGTTGCCTCTTGACTTGCATACATATTTCTCAGGAGGCAGGTCAGGTGGTATGGTATTCCCATCTCTTTCAGAATTTTCCACACTTTGTTGTGATCCACATAGTCAAAGGCTTTGGCATAGTCAATAAAGTAGAGGAAGACATTTTTTTGAAATCTCTTGCTCTTTCTATGATCCAGCAGATGGTGTCAATTTGTTCTCTGGTTCCTCTGCCTTTTCAAAATCTAGCTTGAACATCTGGATGTTCATGGTGCATGTACTGTTGAAGCCTGGCTAGGAGGATTTTGAGCATTACTTTGCTAGCATATGAGATGAGTGCAATTGTGCAGTAGTTTGAGCATTTTTGAGCATTGCCTTTCTTTGGGATTGAAATGAAAACGGATCCTTTTCCCACCCTGTGGCCACTGTTGAGTTTTCCAGCTTTCTTGGCATTTTGAGTGCATCACTTTACAGCATCATCTTTTAGGATTTGAAATAGCTCAACTGGAATTCCATCACCTCCACTAGCTTTGTTCATAGTGATGCTTCCTAAGGCCCACTTGACTTCGCATTGCAGGATGTCTGGCTCTAGGTGAGTGATCACACCATTGTGGTTATCTGGGTCCTGAAGATCTTTTTTGTATAGTTCTTCTGTGTATTCTTGGCACCTCTTAATATCTCCTGCTTCTGTTTCCATTCCATTTCTGTCCTTTATTGTGCCATCTTTGCGTGAAATGTTCCCTTGGTATTTTCTTGAAGAGATCTCTAGTCTTTCCCATTTTTTGGTTTTTGTCTACTTCTTTGCTTTGATCACTGATGTTTGTATGACTGGAACCTAAAATTCTGTTTGTCCTCCAAACATTGAAGGGTGTGTGTGTGTGTGTGTGTGTCTGTGTGTGTTTCACTAATGCAGTTCTAGTTTTAAAAAGTACAGCATTTACTCAAAATGAAATGGGGAATAAGAAAAAGAATTGAAAGTACATATAATAATCACCATCACAAGAAGAATTTGCAATCAAGGATCACTTAAATGAAATAATGAAGTTCTGTCCCTATTCTGCAGTACTGGAAGCTGTTTTTAATGTAAATGTATAATTGTAAACATCCTAAAAGCCATTGAAATATGTATTCTAAACATGAATTTGATGGTATGTAACATATATCAATAAAACTATTGAAAAAAAAAAAAGAAGAAATGAAACATTGCAAGGACACAAAGGAGAAAGAAAGGTGCTCTTTGTCCCTCCAGATGACTGACTACGCAAGAAACAGAGCTTAATGAGCAAAGAGACTTTGTTAAGCTGTTACGAAATTTACCACAAGATGAAAGAATGGGAGATGACCTTATAGTAACGTCATTATTTAAATATTTGTTTCTTAGAAAGAAGAATCTATTATTTTACATTTCCGTAAGTCTGGAACAAAAGTGTAAAATTTTGATATAACGTTAAACACAAAGAAACATACTTTGGCCAGGACACATTATCAAATTATTCGCCTGTTTTCTTGTTAGAAGGGACAGGGGTGCCACGGGATATTTTCCTCCTTCACTAGTGCTTGTAATTTGGCTGTTCCGTAAAATAATCATCTGGATAAGAGAATCTTGTTAGAATCTCAAAATCTATGCAAAGTAGGCCATCTATTTATGCTTTCAAAAAAGTTCAGTTGATTAAATTCAAAACAAACTCAGTTATTTAAATTTTCCAAAAATTCAAACTTTATCCAATCTTTGCATGCCCAGGAACTAAAATTCTTTTTGTGTATTAGTCTTGAGGGGCATTGAGAGACAGTCTTGAATATAGTAGATTTTCCTCTTGGAAATGATGAAATATGAACCAGTAGTAAGCTAAAACTACTTCACAAGCTCACCAGATTCAACGATCAAACTTTTAAGAATTTTGTGTCATTGACCACTGCCATTAGTATACCATTATTATATATAAAATTATATAAATTACAGTTCAGCAAATTATATTAGAAACAAAAGTAATAGATATTCAAAACATCATTTCTTAGAGATCTTCGTACTTTGTTCTATCATCCATGTCTACTGTAATGTATGGCAGGAATACTATATAATTACGTGCTATGAAATCTCTCAGTTCTGTGTTCAGTGACATCCCCTTGGTAACTTTGTTTTATTGTCTGATTTCTGTCATTTATTAATGTTAGTAGAATATTAACTAACATTTTTGTTGGAACTACATTCATGTGCATT
This sequence comes from Capra hircus, assembly GCF_001704415.2. Taxonomy (NCBI): domain Eukaryota; kingdom Metazoa; phylum Chordata; class Mammalia; order Artiodactyla; family Bovidae; genus Capra; species Capra hircus. Next base: position 12,251,294 of record NC_030822.1, on the reverse strand, counting down.
GAACAAATTGGCTATAAATACAAGAGTTCAAAAACTGGGTTAAAACTCAAACATTAAAAAAACTAAAGTCATGGCATCCGGTCCCATCACTTCATGGCAAATAGAAGGGGAGAAAGTGGAAACAGTGACAGATGTCATTTTCTTGGGCTCCAAAATTACTGCTAATGGTAACTGCAGCCATGAAATTAAAAGTTGTGTGCTCCTTGTAAGGAAACATATGACAAACCTAGACAGCATATCAAAATGCAAAGATATTACTTTGCTGACAAGGTCCATATAGTCAAAGCTATGGTTTTTCCAGTAGTCATGTATGGATATGAGAGTTGGACTATAAAGAAGACTGGGCACCAAAGAATTAATGCTTTCAAATTGTGGTGCTGGAGAAGACTCTTGACAGTCCCTTGAACTACAATGAGATCAAACCATTCAATCCTAAAGGAAATCAACCCTGAATATTCATTGGAAGGACTGTTGATGAAGCTGAAATTCCAATACCTGATGTGAAGAGCTGACTCAATGGAAAAGACCCTGATGCTGGGAAAGATTAAAGCAAATCAAGAAGGGGATGACAAAGGATGAGATGGTTTGATGGCTGGATCAATGACTCATTGGATATGAGTTTGAGCAAACTCCAAGAGATGGAGAAGGACAGGGAAGCTTGGCATGTTGCAGTCCATGGGGTCAAAGAGTCGAACATGACTTAGCAATTGAACAACAACAATAGCAGTTCAGCTAAGATCAATGAGAACACTACATGAGAATCAATTAGCTATTTGTTATAAAGTGGATTGCGTGTTTCATTAATAATGATAAATTCCATTTGTTTTACATCTGTTAAATGTAAAATAAACTCCTATATGCATGCTTTCATTTTATGTATATTTTATATATAAACATAATAGATATTTTTCTTCTAGTAGGAAGTGAGCCAGTTGTTAAACATTTATTAGCAAACCACTGGAGAAAATTTTCTAGAGAAGTAACATCAAATTATGGAGGGCCTTTTTCATAACCCAGGGAAGGAAAAATAAATCATTGCCCTACAGAGGGGTGGAAATCACTATAATTAATCTTTTTACAGTTTTATGGAATTTAAGTGCCTTCACAAAATTTAGTACATCTTTTCTGAGAAACCTGGAAAATGCATTTCACCGTTTCTTTCAAGACTGATACTCAAATGAAGCATGAACTAACAAGAATCTTCTGATGAAGGAAGTGCCCTAAATGGAAATTCACAATAAGGAGGAGTCATATTTTCTATTTTTCCTGCACATTAAAGCATATTAAATCCTTTTAGCTCACTGTAATTTGCCTTTTCTCCAAGAAGAAAATGAATAATTAAACATGATCCACCTTCTACTCAGTGTCTATATTTTGGGATTGCATGAAATAAGGTGTATTTTGCAGTTCCTTTCTTATAGGTTCCATCTATACAATTCATTTTTAAAGAAATAATATGAAGTGCTTTTTAAAGCATTTTCAATAGATTTCAGTCATCATCAAATGGAGTTCAGTGCACAAATATGTATGCACAGGAATTTCTTGCATCATTTGCAATAATGATCAACTGGAAAGAACAGAAAAAAGGACCAGCTAAATACCTTAGAGCAATGCACCCAAGCAATATCATTTAATCTTCAGAAAGAGTGAGGAAGATCTATACACAACAGCATGAAATGATGTGAAGCAGTAAGGAGAGCACTGTCTACATGGCTTGAATGTATTATTTAAAAACTATAAGTATACTATATTTAATGAAACTTGGACAAATTTTTGGAGAATTCACTTTAAACTGTTAACCCTGATAGCCTCTGAGGAATGAGGGACTTGATTTTGAGGCTTTTGCATTTTATTATATTATTTTGTATAGTGCGCATTTTTCCCAATGAGCAAGCATTAATCTAATAATAACAAATGCCAAAAAGTCATATTAGGAAAACAGATGTTCCAGGTAGATTTTGGTCTTCGCTTCTTCTTGCAGGTGGAAGTGGGGAGGGAGGGATTATAGCATTGACAGTCCAAATGTTATCAACTCAAATACTTGCTAAGGTGTGCAAAACCTCCAGCTCCTTCCAAGGTCATTCTAAACCTTATGTTTGGAGGAGAAATGAAGAAGCCCCACATATGCACTAAAAAAACCTTATGGGATGGAGGCGATAAATCATATCAGTATTTAAGATCTTGAGAGATCTAGTAAAATCAACCAGTTCTCCTTTTTCATGATTCTATAACATTTGGACTAGAGGTTGCTTCATGACGTTAATAGCAGATAAATTAACCCATAAAAGGACACACCCCTAGAAGTGTTTAGCCAAAAGGAGAATTTTGCCATTTCTCCAAAGACACACTGAGACAAATAGAAAGGGATGGGGTTATTTTTCTGACAAGGACATTTTGCTTGTGTGTAGTAAATCCCCTACATAGACATGAGCTCTGCTCTAGGAGTGTGCTCATAAGTCAAATTTGTTCATAACTCCAACAAAGTTAGCATAGGTTCCCAACTAACACAATTGGCTATACAGTACTGTATATAATAGGTTTATAATAGTTTTCACACAAATAATGCAGAAAAACAAATATAAAAAACAAAGAGAACATTTTTAATCTTAGAGTGTATTATCTTGAAAAATGCAGTAGTACCAGCTGCATCATTGCTGCTTTTATGCTTGTTTCTGGACATCCTGGGCTTGAAATAAAGATACTATAATTTTGCACTCTATATAGTCATGTACAGTAACAGTACACAAAAGCACTGCCTCACTGCTGTTGATCTAAATGTCTTTAAACCAGAGTGAAATCATTGCTACATATTGTTCAGTTCCACAAGCTCAGGCTACTTCTGGATTTGAGGGTAGAATGAAAGAGGAAAGGAAGTTGAAAAGAGGAGAGCAACAAAAGGAGGGACAGGTAAGAAGAATGGAGAGGAAAGTGAAATAAGCATGAAACAAGCAAATCAGACTGAGTGACACTAATTATTTTGTGTCATGATGTACAACACTAGCCCTAAATCATGATCTGATCTCTCCTCTTCACATCAGAAATATTTCAAACAAATCCAGTCATGTTGGCGTATGTACAGATATTTAACCATTTTGCCCAAGCAAGTGTCATCTCATCCCAGTTCCTCTTCCCATTTAAATGATAGGAAGTCCTACCAGATCCTATTCTTCCCACTTGTTTACTTAGTCATTCTTCCAGCATACACCATGCACTAACTCTATGCCAGGCACCATGCTTAATGCTGGTGATGATAAGAACAAATCACATGCATTCTCTGCAATTTGGTGACCTCATTTCCTACCAATCTTCCTCCCTTGTTTTCATTCAGTCCTTCTTTCCCTCCACGCTGCCATCTGTTTTTACACCTTCAGAAATTCACAGTGAGTGTTTGCTCCCCTTGAATACGCTATCCCTAGATATCTGTGTGGTCATCTCCCTCATTTCAATCAAGTCTTTCCTCAAATGTCATCTTCTCTAGAAGGTCTTTCATGCTCAACTCATTTAGTTGTGCAGCCACTATTCCTTTAGCCCTTCTGCTTAGCAGGATTCAATTTCTGAGATACTATGCTAAGTCGCTTCGTGTCTGACTCTGTGCGACCCCATAGACGGCAGCCCACCAGGCTCCCCCAGCCCTGGGATTCTCCAGGCAAGAACACTGGAGTGGGTTGCCATTTCCTTCTCCAATGCATGAAAGGGAAAAGTGAAAGTGAAGTCGCTCAGTTGTGTTCGACTCTTAGCCACCCCATGGACTGCAGCCCACCAGCCGCCTCCATCCATGGGATTTTCCAGGCAAGAGTACTGGAGTGGGTGCCATCGCCTTCTCCGCTGAGATACTATATCCTTTACTTATTTAAGTTTATAATTTACTGTCTATCTCTCTGCTCTACAATAGAAGCTTCTTAGGAGAAGCAATCCTATTAGTTTTGCTCACTGATATATCTTGAGTCCTAAGTCTTGAGGACTAAGACCCAAGAATAAGACAAATAGCATTTGTCTAGTAAATATTTGTTTAATAAATGAACGATTGAATAGACACGATAGACACAAGCAATCCTTTTAATTTCCCACTCTTACTTTCTAGTTTTTGAAAGACTTTCTTCTCTTTCTAACCTATACTAACTCAAATCTCCTCCATTTCTTGTACCAGATTATCCTTCTTCCTGCCAAGGTTTTTTTCCTTCTTCCTGATACTTTGGTGAATTTTTCTAGTCTACGGGGTTCATTGTTATTTATCAGAATTCCCCAAAACTATTAAGAATTTACATTGTTGCGCAGAAGCTTTTAATTTTAATTAGATCCCATTTGTTTATTTTTGCTTCTATTTCCAGTATTCTGGGAGGTGGGTCACAGAGGATCCTGCTTTGATTTATGTCGGAGAGTGTTTTGCCTATGTTCTCCTCTAGGAGTTTTATAGTTTCTGGTCTTACGTTTAGATCTTTAATCCATTTTGAGTTTATTTTTGTGTATGGTGTTAGAAAGTGTTCTAGTTTCATTCTTTTACAAGTGCTTGGGGCTGGTGCACTGGGATGACCCAGAGAAATGGCATGGGGAGGGAAGTGGGAGGGGGCTTCAGGATTGGGAACTCATGCACACCCGTGGCAGATTCATGTTGATGTATGGCAAAACTAGTACAGTATTGTAAAGTAAAATAAAATAAAAATAAATAAATAAGAGAATTTACATTGATAATCACCTGAAACATTTAAGTAAAAACACAGCAGTATGTAACACAAAGTGATTTATGTATAAGAGACAGTAGGAAAACACAAAATTTAATATGTATTTTTATACACACATACACACACAGAGATAGAGAGAGGTGGCTAGGAGGCTAGGAGCTGGGAAAAGATCCAGAAAAATGGATAGAGAAAAATAAAAGAAGAGAAAACTTCCCCAATTTTTTAAAGTGAAAGTGAAGTCACTCAGTGGTGTCCGACTCTTTGCGACCCCATGGACTGTAGCTTGCCAGGCTCCTCCTTCCATGGATTTTTCCAGGTAAGAGTCCTGGAGCAGGTTGCCATTTCCTTCTCCAGGGGATCTTTCCAACCCAGGGATCGAACCCGGGTCTCCCGGTTCAAAATCAAACCCGGGTCTCCCACACTGCAGGCAGACGCTTTACTGTCTGAGCCACCAGGGAAGCCAATATTTTTTTTCTTTTTAAGAAAAGCTAAATGACTAATTCTCAGATAAAATTACTTCTACTAAGCTTATAGTCTCTTCTCTCAAAAATAACCATATTTTTAAAAATCTAGTAAATATATTATGATATTTTGAACTTAACTGTATGTTACTAGGTCTTCTGGGTCAGAAAAACTTTCATTTCCAAGAATTGTTCCCTTCTAAAGAATAAAATTCAAATCAATAAAACTGAGTCCTATGAACACCAGCTCTGTCTATTCCCAGGATTAGAGTATATGAAGTCTCTTAAAAATTGATTGTTTCTGAACTATTGCTGTATTCAAAGCCAAAAATTGTTAATTTTTAGGCCTTAGATTAGACAATCTTGATTCTCTGATATGAAACACGGGCCTTTTCCAATTTTGGAAGGGCGGTAGTATTGACGAGTTGACTTGGAATGTTGAAAGAGTTTTTATAATTCTGCTATAAACTGGTTACATAGCCTTTGCAAATAATCATCCTCAGTGAGTCTCAGTTTCCTCATCTGTAAAATGAGTTAATTTAGAAAATTTGAGCCCTAAATTCTCTCTAATCTCTGATGTTATATGATTTTATGACATGATTATGAGCCATGATAAGATTTCCCATTCAGCTGGGGATAAAGTAATTTACAGAAAATAGCTGCATGTATGCAAATATTTTCTGGGAAATGCATTCATATTTTTATTTGGATTCATATTTTTATTTGAAGAATCGAGAAACATCTTCTACTTCTGTAACTCCAGCAACATGAGCAGAATATTGCCTTTGTTTAAATAAAATAAAACCTTTAAGCAACTATTGAAAAGGGTACTAGGAAATTCCCTGGTGGCCCAGTGGTTTGGACTCTGCATTTGTGCTGCTAGGGCCTGTGTTCGATCCCTGGTTTAGGGGAACTAAGATCCAGGAAGCTGTGCAGTCAAAAATTTTTTTAAAAATAAATAAAAGTGTTCTAAATTAAATGGCTTTGTTTCATGAAACAAATTGTTTTTGTTCTTCAAGAAATAATTCTTGAAATTGGTATTAAAGTGGAGACAAAAATAACAGTAACAAAACAGCAAATACTAATACATATATGGATGTATATGTATATATACAATATTTAGCTATGGTTAACTCTTAAACCACTTTTTCTTACTTAATATTTACATCCATACTAAGATGTAGGCATATTTATTTTTATTCACATTTGAATTGCTTTGAAATTGGCTTGCTTTTCATCTTGCATTCACTGAGCTAACAATTCATCATGGACCTGTGAACATTTATGTATCAGGTTCGAAATATATAGATATATGTATTACTAAAGATTAGAAGATATATTTTTGTATTCAGATCTCAAGGTGCTCTATGAACCTTTCCATTTAAAAAAGCCTAATAATCTCATCTAAACAGATATTTGGAAAAAGTAATTTGGCCCATATTTCAAAAGATGATGGCAAAAATTTGTAGAAGAAATTGAATGCATTGTAGGAGGTTTCAGCTAGCATTTACTGCATTTTTGCAAGAACATTAAAATGTGTCCTTTGATTAGTGATGTGTATAGATTTTTGAAGAGTAAGCCAACTTTCTCCTTTTGCTCTTTTTCTCCCGTGTTTAATACAATACATGAAATATGACCTAAGCTATTAATCTAAACATTATTCTCATTAGTTTCAAAGCACAGTTATTGCTCCAAAGTATTTTTATAAATGGCACCCTGCTTCATCTTGGCTCTGCTTTCACATTCAAGACCAAACAAAGCTCGCTATTCCCCCTTCTCTTGGATGCTGAGCCAAAAAGCAGAGCTTGGTATCTCCAATTCCAGCTGTGCTTTTATTGTGCTTTACATCAATCAAAGCTTCAAAAAGATTTCAGAAAGATTTTTCTCAGTTTTCACATCAGAGGGGTTTGCACAAAATCACTGTGCTGTAGGGGGGCTTGATAAGAAATCTCAGAAGGAAAGAAAGTGTATGGATAGGGAGACTCTGGGAGAGAAGGCTGGGGAAGGATTATCAATGTCCTAGATAAAAAGTTTTCTGATGGAAAAGCAGTACAATTTGGAGCACAGTGAAAGAGTCATATGCAAGAGTCTACAAACTGTCAAGCAATACTGGATCCTACAATAGGCACCATGGGTGATAAGCAAGCTGAGATGTATATGGTCAGATGAACCCATGTGAACCTGTCTTATGTAGGTGCGATTAGCCCACCTGAAGGAATAGGGAGCTTTGTAGTTAGTTCTCTGGGAGTGGCAGAGCGAGCCTCTGACTGTAACTGGCTAGTTGTGTATGCCAAGTCACTTGAGTTGCGTGCAACTCTGTACAACGCTATGGACTGTAGCCTCCCAGGCTCCTCTATCCAAGGGATTCTCCAGGCAAGAATACTAGAATGGGTTGTCACTTCCCATCCAGGGGATCTTCCTGACCCAGGGATTGAACCTGCACCTTTTGCATCTCCTGCATTGGTGGGCAGGTACTTTACCACTAGCTCCAACTGACGGGCCAGCATAAGATTTGCTTCCTATGTTTTTTCATAGCTCAGTTGGTAAAGAATCCACCTACAATGTAGGAGACCCCGGTTTGATTCCTGGGCCAGGAAGATCTGCTGGAGAAGGGACAGGCTACCCACTCCAGTATTCTGGGGCTTCCCTTGTGGCTCAGCTGGTAAAGAATCCACCTGTAATGCGGGAGACCCTGGTTTGATCCCTGGGTTGGGAAGATCCCCTGGAGAAGGGAAAGGCTACCCACTCCAGTATTCTGGCCTGGAGAATTCCATGGACTTCATAGTCCATGGGGTTGCAAAGAGTCGGACACGACTGAGCTACTTTCCCTTCCCTTCCTTATGTTTCTTTGGAGATTTTAAAAATTGGAGCCCCAATTACTACCACTCTTACCTTCTACTGCTACAAACCTCTCTTTCTCATCAGTATCCAACGTTCCATTTAATAAATAGCTAGATGAAATTGAATTCAAGGTTTGAGGTACCCATTTGGCAAGGTTATGCAATTGCATAGTCATAGAGATAGGCTGCAACTTAGGACATTTCTATTCCAGGGCCCCGAGCTCATCCTCACTGTGCTATGATAACTCAAAATATTGAAGAAGGGCCACATCTGACCCCCTCAGGGCAGATCCAAGGAAGGATGATTAATATCTTTAAAGGAAAAATTCCCATCAACTTCTTAATTCTCATCTCACCTCTAATAAGATGGAGACCTGTGTGTAAACACTGGTTTTACCAGAAAGTCACTATGAACCATCAGGCAAGTTGTCAGACTTTGAGTTTGCATATCATTTCACACTTAGAATGTTTACCCTACCCACAAGTTGATACCCAAGCTTATGCTCTATCAACTCAGTCACCCACAGGTGCCATTCAATATCAGCCCCTTCTTGGCATGTCCCTTGTTGTTTATTGTGCCAAAATAATACTCTTTTCATATTGATGAGTCTATCTTTTAAGATGCCAACATATGATTGAAATCTCCCCTGACTCTTCTAGACCAGATTAATCTCTCTCTGTGTACTAACTACTCAACAATGCATGCTGTTAAAAACACATGCCTAATCTCTTGATTCAATAAAAATTCTTTCTAGACAAAGTGGTGGCTTAAGGAAAGTCGCCAATTTATATGCTTTCCTCTTTCCTTTTGTTCTTAGAACAGTGCTAAAAAAACACAGTGGCAAAACTGGAGCTTTCCTTTTGAGATCTCTGTTATTTTGGAATAGGTAGGAATTGTAAAAACGTGATAGGACTGTCCAAGTGATGCAACTTTTCTCATTATGGTCAGAGGACATTCAATATGAGTTGCCTTTCTCCACACAAAGTAATGTGTGGATGTCTCCATGTTTCCTCAGTTTCTAAACCGTTTCTTCCTGGTTCTCAGGTGGCGCTAGTGGGAAAGAATCCACTTGCCAGTGTAGGAGAGGCAAGAGATGCAGGTTTGATTCCTGGGCCAGGAAGATCCCCTGGAGGAGGAAATGGCAACCCGCTCCAGTATTCTTGCCTGAAAAGCTCCATGGGCAGAGAAGCCTGGCGGGCTATGGTCCACAGGACCACAAAGAGTTGGACACGAGAACACAATTGGAGGACCACAGCAGAACCTATCCAAGTACAGAAACTTTTCTCCTTACTGTCACAGAACATTCAGAGTAAATTCTCCTTCTTCACACAAAGTAATATGTGGATATCTGCGTATTTTCCCCGACTCTAACCCTAATTTTTGCCTGAGTCCCTCATTTTGTCAAAACAATTCCTTGATGGATGAACTTAAGCAATGAGAAACCATAAGCCAGTGTTGTGCACTTCAAAGAGTTATTATTTTCCCAAAAGAAATAGGGATACTTTTCTTAGACCAATAAATGGGCCCGTAATATCACTGAATGTGGAATCAATGAACTCATTTACTTTTCATCATCAGTGGTTATTAAGAGTTTTTCTTTTATGTAATAAATACCAAGTACTCCTTATACAAAATTTAGGACAGCACAATAAATAAAATAAAAGCCACAGGACAGAGGTAACTATTTAAATCATTTTACAATAAATGTCCAAACATACACATTCACATATATATGGTAGCAAAATGGATTTCTTCTGCACATATTTTCTGCAGCTTCCTTTTTCGCATACTACATAAGCATCAGTTATAAAGTTAACTATTGTTCTATAATTCTTTTTAAAGATTGATACATAGATATAATCTATTTTGACATTACATTGCTTCTAAATGTTTTATGTTATATAATATATATGAGATAAATTTTATGTAAATATTTTATGTTATAAACAACACAATGGACAATCTTGCTTGGATATCAAATTTTAACACTGAGAACATAGTATTATTTTAAGCCATGAATTAGTGATATCTGATTTAGCATGGAGCTGAAGAGATTGTTTAGAATGAGAATAAAAGGGCTAAGGAGACTATTTCAGAGCCTATAGCAATAAGTAAGAGAGTATAAGGGCTCATAAATCTTTTTTTTTTTCTTTTTCTTTACTTTTATTGGAGTATAGTTCCTTTACGATGCTGTGTTAGCTTCTACTGTACAGGAGAGTGAATCAGCTGTATGTGTAAATATACCGCCTTTTTTTATTGTTGTTTTCTATTTCCTTCTCATTTAGGTCACCACAGAGCATTAAGTAGAGTTCCCTGAGCTATACAGTAGGGTCATAAATCTTGACTTCCCAACTTTCCACAAAATTAGGTGGGCTAGGGAGGGAGAGTTAGAGGAAGCTGAAAGATGGAAAAAATCAGATAGCCACTATCTTTGGTGATGGATTCATAGTGACAGGTTCCCCGCCTGAGGGTTTCCTCTTAGCAGCTGACACCTGGAGGGGCCTGGAATAGAAACACACATACACACACAGAGACACACATACATACATATATCACACGCGTGGCATCATGATATGTAAATCCATGAGATTTATAAAGTTGCCAGCAAATGAAAGAAGTGATCCAAGGACTCAAAGATTGGGAAGACGAGGAGCAATTAACAAGACAGGAATAACACTAGGAAAGTGAGGTATCCTGAAAGTTGGGAAAAGAAAAGAATGACTGGCTTTGAAAAAACTACAGATAACCCAGGAAATTCAAGAATAAGCATCTTTCAAAAACTTGAATGAATGCTCGTAGAATAACCCCAAAGTTAAAAAGAAAAAAAAAGAAAAACCCTCAAAGGTAGATCAATATTGTTCAAACTAACTGAAAATAGTGATCGGAATATTTTTTTTTCTTTTCTCATATGTGCCTTTCTCAAAGTTTAGTTGGAAACTCACCAAATCTATCAACTTTGTTATGACTATTTGTTTAGGGTCTCAATGCTCAAGATGGTCCTCTCCTGGTTCCCCACCTATAAAATGCTAATAATAATACTTGCCAATTAGGATTAGCTGATAGGGTGTTGGCAAAGCATGCAGGAATTTGGGGGATGAAATAAATCAGGCAAGCACAATATGTTATTATTATACTCAGCGCTGTTCTCTTTCGGGGAGGTTGTTCATTTCTCAGCTACCCTAGAGTTTTAACAGGGGCTTCCAGAAGAGCAAGATCTATATTCCTGCTGTCTAGTAGAATCTGATAGCTGCTAACATTGCCAATGAGGCAAAAATAGCTGAAGTCACAGCACCTCTTCATCTCCTTAGAGGGCTCTAAACATGGCAAGGCATAAGACCGTGCAGGATTCAGTGAGTGGGGAGATCTGAACGCAGCCTTTCCTGGAAACTAAGAATCAGAAATAAAAACTCCAAGGGGTTCTTAGAAGCAATGGTAGCCCATGAGTTTCAACACAACCCTAAGGATTCAGTCTGCTGGGGAAAGAACACCAGACCTACACTTATCTTTTCTGCTGCACCCGCAGGCCTTATGTTAAAGTTGCTCTTCAGAATGATCACTGAACATAATAAAGCTGTAAGGCCTGCACTGTGTAAGCAAAGCGAAAAGTAAGTGAACTATCTGAACCATTTGGGCAAAAGTGTTCTATAGGTTTAAATGCACCTATTCAGGAAAAAGGGAGGTTTTGGATTCCTCAGTTTTATTTTGTTTGAGTTTTAGAGATTTTGAGAAAGGAATGTAAAAGAGAGAATGGTAAATGAATAGAGATCTATCGGTATGTGTAAAACTAAAGCAATATTTTTAATATACCTTAGAAGCCTTATTAATTGATTACTATCTCTGTTACAAAACTGTACAAAAAAGATCTTCACCACCTGGACAATCACAGTGGTGTGATCACTCACCTACAGCCAGACATCCTGGAAAGTGAAGTCAAGTGGGCCTTAGAAACCATCACTATGAACAAAGCTAGTGGAGGTGATGGAATTCCAGTGGAGCTATTTCAAATCCTGAAAGATGATGTTGTGAAAGTGCTGCACTCAATATGTCAGCAAATTTGGAAAACTCAATAGTGGCCACAGGACTGGAAAAGGTCAGTTTTCATTCCAATCCCAAAGAAAGACAACACCAAAGAATGCTCAAACTACCGCACAATTCCACTCATCTCACACGCTAGTAAAGCCATGCTCAAAATGCTCCAAGCCAGGCTTCAACAATATGTGAACTGTGAACTTCCAGATGTTCAAGCTGGTTTTAGAAAAGACAGAAGAACCAGAAATCAAATTGCCAGCATCCGCTGGATCATGGAAAAAGCAAGAGAGTTCCAGAAAAACATCTATTTATGCTTTATTGACTATGCCAAAGCCTTTGACTGTGTAGATCACAACAAACTCTGGAAAATTCTGAAAGAGATGGAAATACCAGACCACCTGACCTGCCTCTTGAGAAACCTGTATGCAGGTCAGAAAGCAACAGTTAGAACTGGACATGGAACAACAGACTGGTTCCAAATAGGAAAAGAAGTACATCAAGGCTGTATATTGTCACCCCGCTTATTTAACTTCTATGCAGAGTACATCATGAGAAACGCTGGGCTGGAAGAAGCAGAATCTGGAATCAAGATTGCCGGGAGAAATATCAATAATCTCAGATATGCAGATGACACCACCCTTATGGCAGAAAGTGAAGAGGAACTCGAAAGCCTCTTGATGAAAGTGAAAGAGGAGAGTGAAAAAGTTGGCTTAAAGCTCAACATTCAGAAAACGAAGATCATGGCATCTAGTCCCATCAATTCACGGGAAATAGATGGGGAAACAGTGGAAACAGTGTCAGACTTTATTTTTTGGGCTCCAAAATCACTGGAGATGGTGATTGCAGCCATGAAATTAAAAGACGCTTACTCATTGGAAAGGAAAGTTTTGACCAACCTAGACAGCATATTAAAAAGCAGAGACATTACTTTGTTAACAAAGGTCCATCTAGTCAAGGCTATGGTTTTTCCACTGGTCATGTATGGATGTGAGAGTTGGACTGTGAAGAAAGCTGAGTGCTGAAGAATTGATGCTTTTGAACTGTGGTGTTGGAGAAGACTCTTGAGAGTCCTGGACTGCAAGGAGATCCAACCAGTCTATTCTAAAGAAGATCAGTCCTGGGTGTTCATCAGAAGGACTGATGCTAAAGCTGAAACTCCAATACTTTGGCCACCTCATGCAAAGAGTTGACTCATTGGAAAAGACTCTGATGCTGGGAGGGATTTGGTGGTAAGAGGAGAAGGGGACGATGGCAGATGAGATGGCTGGATGGCATTACCAACTCAATGGACATGAGTTTGGGTGAACTCCGGAAGTTGGTGATGGACAGGGAGGCCTAGTGTGCTGCCATTCATGGGGTCGCAGAGAGTCGACACGACTGAGTGACTGAACTGAACTGAACTGAACTGAATCTATTTTCAAGGAGCTAAAAAAGAAATCCTTTTTCCTCAAATCACCAGGGCATTTTCTATTACTTCACCTGCAGATAAAGCTGAGTGTCATGAAAGCTGAACATCTGGGTGAGAGTAAGATAAAAATATCTGGGACACCACCACCATATATTGTGACAAAATGGCCAGTCTTTTTCATCCAGGCTTTGTTTATGCTTTATACTTGGACCCAGTCAGGGTCCAACTCTTCGCGACCCCATGGACTGTAGCCTACCAGGCTCCTCCGTCCACAGGATTTTCTACACAAGAGTACTGGAGTAGAGTGCCATTGCCTTCTCCAAATGGACCCAGTCGGGGTAACCAGACAGTGAACTAGCAGCATATGGTGCTTAAACTATGGCTGACTTGATTCCATTCACAGGCAATGCCCACCTCTGGACCAAATCACCCAAGCTGTGAAAAGGCACTTGGTCCATCCTCGGGATGTTGAGAATTTCACTTTACCAGCTAAAGCCTTTTGAACTGATTTATTTGTGAGAGTTCAGAAGAAAAGATGGGAATGTGTGATGGGGAGATGATGCATGTTGGTCTCGCTGCATGGATTTGTTAGACACTACTCAGCTCAAACTTTCTCATCAACTCCCAGTGCTTACAGGGTAAAACCCAAACCTTCACCATGAGGGCCATTGTGAGGGTGTTAGCATCTACAATAAATAAAATGAACAAAAAAACCAAACAACCAATTGCCAAATGGGCAGAAGGACTAAGTTGACATTTTTCCAAGAACGATACACAGATGACCAATAGGCACATGAAAAGTTGCTCAACATTGCTAATTATTAGATAAATCTAAATCAAACCTGCAATGAGATACCACCTCAACACTGGTCGAACGTTTTCATTAAAAAGTCTACAAATAACAAATGCTGTTGAAAGTGTGGAGAAGAGTGAACCCTCCTACACTATTGGTGGGAATGTAAGTTGGTACAGACACTATGGAGAGGAGGGCAAAACTATATATAGTTCTGTCCAGACAAATCTATAATTCGAAAAGATACATGCACCCTTATGTTCATCACCTCTATGAGCAGCACTATTCACAATAGCCAAGACATGGAAACAAATGTCCATCAACAAAAAAATGTATAAAGAAGACATGGTACAGATACACAATGGAATACTCTCAGCCATAAAAAGGAATGAAATAATGTCATTTGCAGCAATAGGGGTGCAGCTAGAGATCATCAAACTAGGTGAAGTGAATCAGAAATAGATAAACAATATATTTTATCAGTTATGTGTGGAATCTAAAATATGGCAAAAATGAACCCGTCTACAAAACAGAAACAGAATCACGGAACAGACTGGTGGTTGCCAAGGGGGAGAGGCCTGGGAGAAGGGTGGAGTGCAAGGTTGGGGTTAGCAGATGTAAGCTTTTATACATAGAATGGATCAACAACAAAGTCCTTCTGTACAGCACAGAGAGCCATATTCAAAATCCTATGATGACCAATAATGGAAAATAATATTTTTAAAAATAATGCATATAAAAAAATGGAAAGTGATTAGAGGGTTTTGAGCAGAGGAGACAGGATCTAATTTATAGTCTACAAAGATCATCATGGCAGCTCAGTGGAAAACAGATGGTAAAAGCAGAAGTAGTGAAAAGAGATAAAAGGTGTCAGCAGTTAAAATATGGATATGAAATACAAGTATGCAAGGGTTAATCCCATCATTATCTCGGTTCACTCCGTTTAGTATAGGGACACTATTGGAGAGTGAGGAGACTAGAAAGGGAGCAGAGGGGGAATTATAGGCAAAGATTCACATACATCTTGGCTTTCCTTTGTTCGTTTATCCTTCCTTCTCTCTGCTCCCCATCACTGGTTACAATTAGATGAGTATCCTCACCACTCTTATTACCCTTAATATTCAAGGCTCATCCCTACACTCATTTGTTTCTCTTTGTCTTCGCATCTGAAAACCTTTCCCTCTGCTTAACGTCTATGCTTCTTTAATTGTCTAGCTCAAGCCCTGCTACCTAAAGAAAATTTTCTCTATCTTCTCTATTCTTAGAATATGTGTAGATCATAATCACATTCACACCTTGTATATCATCCCCTCAAAAATAAATGGTGATTATATTATAGGTAAGGCTGTACTGCCAACATGGACAAAATTAAGTATTTTCATGTATTCAGGAGATTAAACAATGATAATAATTAAGCTTAAACAGATAGCTTGGGAAGTTCTTGGTAGGGCTTTTCAAATAGCTTTAGACATTCATTCATTCATTCCTTTTAATAAGAACACTCTTATTAGAACTTATTAGGACTGTGGGCTTCTCAGATGGCTCAGCGGTAAAGAATCATCCTGCTAATGCAGAAGGCACGCGTTCAATCCCTGAGTCTGGAAGATCCCCTGGAGAAGGAAATGGCGACCCACTCCAGCATGCTTGCTTGGGAAATCCCATGGATGGAGCAAAATGGTGGAGCTACAGTCCATGGGATCACCGAAGAGTCAGACACAACTTAGCGACCAAGCATCAAAAACGATGTAGAACAATAGGGATTTAAAGGCACCTGATCCATGGCTCCTGTCCAAAGAAGTGTCAGTTTGAGGAAGTGGCAGTGCGATCTGAGTAACAAAGATGAGAGCTTCCCTGGTGGCTCAGATGGTAAAGCGGAACTCCTTGATTAAAGCAGAAGCAAAGCCCATGCAGGAGACAGAGACGCAGGTCTGATTCCCGGGTCAGGAAGATCCCCTGGAGGAGGGCATGGCAACCCACTCTAGTATTCTTGCCTGGAGACCCCCATGGTCAGAGGAGCCTGGCGGGCTACAGTCCATAGGGTCGCAAAGAGTCGGACATGACTGAAGTGACTCAGCACACATGCACAAAGCCTAGTAGAAAACGTGCTAGTCCAGGCACTTGGGGATAACAAGAGTCAGACAGAATCTGTCAGACTAGCCTCTCTCCCATCCCACTTTTTGGTCCTGGTGTGTGAGCCCAGGTGGGAAAGTGCTAACCCCAGTCCTCCATGGCTCCATAGAGCTATTACACACCGAACGCATGCCCGAGACGAGCCTTCAGTGCTTGGAGATGAAGAGACTGAGACACAGTCCAGCAGAGGCAGCCCACACTGTAACTCGGCAGCTGAGCTGGAGACAATGGCAGCAAGGAATTTCAAGCTTTAGACCCCCGTGTAATTCACAACAGCACTCTCAGTGCCTATTCAGCTGAGGGTTTGAGCTGCAGCTGGAGTTCTCAGCTGAGGTTGCAAGAGTCTGGCTGCCCAGCTCCAAAGGAAGTGCTCATTGATAGAAAGCATTACTAAGAGAGTGCTAGAGATGTAAAGGAAGGAAAGGAAAAATGGTCCAGACCCTTGAGGCCAGGGGAAATTTGGGATCCACAGTTCCCAAGGTCAAGGGAAAGTGGAAGTGTTAATCCTCGGTTGTGGCTGACTTTTTGTGACCCTATGGGCCATAGCCCACCAGGTTCCTCTGTCCACAGAATGCTCCAGGCCAGAATACTGGAGTGGATAGCCATTCTCTTCTCCAGAGGATCTTCCTGACTCAGGGATCGAACCCAGGTCTCCTGCATTGCAGGCAGATTCTTTACCATCTGAGCCACCAGGGAAGCCAGGGGAAGCCTGTTCATTTTTAATCCAGGACATTCAAGGATGAATGTCCAGCAGGGCGAGAAGGCAGTTATTCTTTTTCATTATTATCATTTTTTAAAATTAAATTTAGCTTTTTGGATAGTTGTTTTGATTTCTGGAAGCCACAGCAAATCATGTTCTCCCAGTTAATAATGAAAGTAACAACTGTGGGTGGATGCTTACTATTCAAGAATCTTCTTTTTGTCCCACTAAACAAAGTAGTATTAGATTAACCTGAGCTAGTGTTTCACATCCTCACGTGTAATCTTAGCTCTCAGGATTCCCTGCCATCTCCCTACATTCTGATTTCAGAGAAGCCCCTTTGATCTTTATAATATCTCAGCCAGAGCCTATGTCTCCTCTGCTCAGAACACTCTAGCGACTTCCCGTTTCCTTAGAAGTAGAAGAAAAAGGCCCTCCAGTGGCCCTGAAGGCCCCACGCAAGCCAGGCTTCACTGCATATCGCTCTTTCCTCTATGACCTACTCTCCCCTTCCATCACTCTGAGCCTGCTGATGTAATGGCCTGCCTGCTGCTTCTAGAAAGGAGGAATGAACTCACTGCAGAGCCTTTACACTTGTTTGCTTTGCCTGATCTGCTTATCTACAAGTGGTCCCCAAGGCTCAGTCTCTCATCTTCTACAAGCATTTTCTCAAGTCACCTTCTCAGCAAGTCCTTCCTTAATGATCCTTAAAAAAGAAACAAAAGGAAAACACAAACCAAAAAACAAAAAACACACAAAAAAACAACTACATCCACCACCCCTTAGAAACAAATTCTCCTAACTCACTCTCTCAACCAGGTGGCGTTAGCAGTAAAGAACCAGTCTGCAAATGCAGGAGACATAAAGAGATGTGGGTTCGGTCCCTGGGTCAGGAAGATCCCCTGAAGGAGGGCAGGGTAACTTGCTTTAATATTCCAGCCTGGAATATCCCACAGACAGAGAGCCTGGTGTGCTAAAGTCCAAGGGGTCACAAAGAGTCAAGACACAACTGAAGCGACTTAGCACACACACAATCTGCTTATCCAAAAGTGGTTCTCAAGGCCCACTCTCTTTTCTTCTACACACATTTTCTCAAATGTCACCTTCTCAGTGAGGTTTTTTTTGTTGTGTTCAGTCGCTCAGTCATATCCAACACTTTGCAACCCTGTGGCCTGCAGCATGCCAGACTTCTCTGTCTTTCACTGTCTCCCAGACCTTGTTCAAACTCATGTCCATTGAGTCAGTGACACCAGCTGTCTTCTGTCGTCCCCTTCTCATCCTGCCTTCAATCTTTCCTAACATCAGGGTCTTTTCCAATGAGTCAGCTTTTCGCATCAGATGGCCAAAGTATTAGAGCTTCAGCTTCAGTGTCAGCCCTTCCAATGAATATTCAGGACTGATTTCATTTAAAATGGACTTGTTGGATCTCCTTGCAGTCCAAGGGCCTCTCAAGAATCTTCTCCAACACCACAGTTCAGAATTCTTCAGCGCTCAGCCTTCTTTATCGTCCAGCTCTTATATCCATACGTGAATACTATATGTATGCATGTGAGATGGTTAAGTCTTTCCTTAACCATCCTCAAACAAGAAACACACACACAAAAAAGGAAACTACAATCCTCGCCCTTAGAAATACACTCTCCCAATTCATTCTCTCTTCTTTATGCTTTTCCACAAGCATACTCTACTTTTCAGAAATCTTGTGTATTCTGTTAGGCATCTGGAGCCTTCACCAGAATGCAGGTTCCAGGAGGGGAGAGGCATCTGTCTTTTTTATTCACTGCCCTGTCCTCAATGCCTAGCAGAAAACCTGCCTAATAGTAAACATATCGAATGAGCTAACAAACCTCTTATCTGACCAGAATCCTCCAACCTAAAAGGAAAACATTTTATGCATCCTTAGTGCATCTTTTGTGTGTTCCACATTGCTTCAAACAGAAAATCCAGACATATCATGCATGCACATAGTCATTGACCAACCAGACTATTCTTTTTTTTTTTCTTTCAGTTACTAGATGATTTATTGATTTATTGGGACAATTTAAATGACAATGGAAAGAAGCCTTTTTCTCCCACATTTTCTTCAGTTTTCTGTGATGACTGTTTTCTTCCACTCCCAGACATTCATATTTCTTCCAAACGCAGTGCAGAGAATTAAAGGTTGCTTCATGGGTCACTTGGCTGATGGCTGTCCTTAAATCACTGTTTTAACTACTCATCATATATCAAATAAAAAGAAGTGTCTAACTTTTTCTTATTGTACTTTTCCTAAGGTCATGTCTATAATCAAAGTAAATATCTGTTTTCTAATAATGTTTATCCATATAAGTCAAATTGGGATCAAAATGATTCTGGTTTGTCAAAGCTACAGGGTTATACACTGGTACATTTTTATTCACAGAGCTTAAAGAACTAGGGAAGCTGGGACTTCCCTGGTGGACCAGTGGTTAAGAATCCACCTTCCAATTTAGGGAACATGAGTTCAATCCCTGGTCAGGGAACTAAGATCCCAGAGGCCATGGGGCAACTAAGCCCGCACACTCCAGAGCCCAAGCTCTGCAACTAGAGAAATCCCACATGCCAGAACAAAGACCCCCTGCAGCCAAGGGGGGAAAAATAGGGAACTAAAATAAATTGATGACCAAGAACAGGATGCACTTGGTATGGGACTCCCTAGCCTCCTGGTTTCTAAATGTCTAAAATGAGGAATTAAGCTCAGCAGTAAGTGATGTTTATCAAGTTCCCTTCAGAAGTTTTAGGACATGTTTTATGCATTATGCCATTTACCTGTGCAATTCCTCTGTAAAGTAGCTGCTGTGAGTAACATTTAAAATGTAATAACAAATTTGGAAGAATAAATAGTACCTAATTAAATGGTAAACCTTAACTAGTGTTCTACTAGACCAAGAACTGTCAAAATTTGGCCATAGGCCAAATAAAACATGCTGCCTGTTATTTTAAATTAAGTTTTATTTGCAAACAATCATACCCATTGTTTATGTATAACTGATGACACTTTATCACCACAATGACAGAACTGAACAGTTGCAACAGAGACTACCTGGCCTGCAAAATTATTACAATAGTCCTTTACAAAAAATTTTCCAAATCCTATACTAAACTGTAATTTGCATGAGGGCAGGGATGTTCTCTGTTACATTATCTGATTCATTTCTAGCACCTAGAACATTGTCTATTACTCATTGAAAAAGATCCATTGCTGGGAAAGTTTGAGGGCAGGAGGAGAAGAAGTCAACAGAAGATGAGATGGTTGGATGGCAACACTGCCTCAATGGACAAGAGTCTTAGTAAACTCTGGGAGATAGTGAAGGACAGGGAAGCCTGGAGTGCTGCAGTCCATGGGGTTGCGAAGAGTCAGACATGACTTAGCAACTGGAAAACAACAAGAACACTGCCTGCCATAGAACAGGTGCTGAACGAATCTTTTTTTGTGTGAATGAATCAATGACCAGATCTGTGTGACTCCAAATCACAAAATTTTCACTTTAGTCCTTTATTTCCTTAGTTCCAAGCTGGTTTTCTATAAAGATCTGCTTAAACAAAAACTTCCTCACATTTAGAAGGACCTTCCCACCAAGTAGATTAAAATAGAATATGTATATGATATATGCTCCATCTTCAACCTCAATCCTGGTAATGATTAACAAAAGACAAGGATAATATTCCACCTTTGGTGGAATTCTCATACTTCTTATTTTAAAAATTCTATTGTGCTCTTGAAAGGTAACTTGAAAAGCATGGAGGGATTTCCATGTTCATTCTCTATTGATGATGCCCTAATCCACCTGCCTTGCTTTTCAAGTGATAGAAGGATTTTTTCTATAGAGGGGTATCATTTATTCATACACAGTAATAAAGATATTAACAAATGGGGATTATGTCATAGCACTTGCTGTGATCTAGAAATCCAGTTGCATTCTTTCCACCTTCTTTATAGCTAAAAATAATAGATACTGTACAATTCAGCCGACAGACCTGCTGATGATACACTAGGCAAAAGGGAATCTGTCCCTCTCATGCACAGCTTCAATCTCTCAGCCAGTTTTTTTTTAATTGTTCTTTAATTGTTTCCCTAATCCTAACCCTAATTTTATTATTGGAATTTTATTACTGGAACAGCAAATAGATAAAACAGGCTTTCTCAGATCTCATGTCTGAACAAGGTGACTTTTTTTATTTTTTTGCTTGCTATTCAAGTTACTCAACCCACAATTTCTTAACATTTATTGGATTGACCTACCCACAAACAGGTGATTCTCAAAGAAAGTCAGAAAGGTTCCATCTGATAACATCTGAAACTTGCAAAGATCTGATAGTAGCAACTGCTGTTTTCATTAGCTTGGTATTGATTCCTTCTTCTCCTGAAAATGGCACTTCTATTTGCATGGTAGAAGCTCTCCTCCACTTTTACTTTAGGTCATTCTCTTGGGTTTGATGTCACAGCAGGCTCTAGGAATTAGTCCCTCATCCACTTGACATCAATCACAGGACTCTGTTCTTACAATTGCAGTGACTAGGTCTGTGATGAGCACATGACTCACTTTGGGCTGCTGACTGTCAGATCTTGGGCCACTGACTGCCACTCCTTGGGTTGTGTTGCCAAGTTGTTATGACTATATAGTTGTTCACAGCCATTTTACAGTTTCCTGTGGGGAGAGGTTGCTCAATTTTAAAGCCAATTCAGAGAGGAACTGGACTTTGAAGGTAGAGGCAGTGGTAAAGAATCCACCTGCCAATGCAGGAGTTGCAAGAGAGGTGAGTTTGATCCCTGGGTCAGGAAGATCTCTTGGAGTAGGAAGTGGCAACCTACTCTGGTATTCTTGTCTGGAAAATTCCATAGGCAGAGGAGCCTGGAGGGTTGCAGTCCATGGGGCCAAAAAGAGTCACACATGACTAAGTACAGAGAGGAATTGGTTCAAACGATGAGTAAAGCAAAGTATTTATATCTGGTAACCTTGTTTGACTGGTGGGAACTAAGAATGCCTGAAGTTATATCTCTAGATGATTCTGTGCTGGGTTTCAACACTTTGCAACCCAAAGTCTTTAGTGACTTAGAGAACAGATCCATTCGAGGATTTATTTTTATGGAATGTTCAAATGTTTAAAGAGGACATCATTTGGAATTGAATGAGAACTAAATTTGGAGTCAGAAAACCTTAATTCAAAATTATATCCTTTGGATTATCTGCCTTAATGAACTCATCTGTGAGAATGTTATAGGATCTGTGCTCATCTATATTACAGGGATCTTGTGAAGACCAAATGAGACAACGAATGTAAATTTCTCCAAAAATTGAAAGTATCGTGTAAAAGTAATAGTAGATCAATTTCCCTTAAAAAATATAGCAGTCCATTGTGTCTCATGAATTAGACGAATTGCCTAATAGTGTTTCACTGAAAGAGTCATTACAAAAGGACAAAGTACTTCATTATGAAGTTACTGACTGAATGAATTTGACTCTTTCCTTGAGTTCTTAAGGAAGCTTTGTAGCACCGGTGAGGAAAGCTAGGAAAATACCTAGTCTCAGATCCAAGGAAGAATGTCATTTATTCATTCATTCAGAAAACATTTTAAGCACCCTATACCTAGTTAGGTAACAAAATGACCCCAGAGATTTAGACAGCAAAAACATCCCAGGTGCAACTGGGGAGATAGACTAATATGTTAATAACTGAAATGTGATAAGCTAAGTACTGTGACAGAGATAAGAATCAAATACTAGAGAAGCAGAGATGGAATCCATATCAATGCTTAAAGGTACTGGGGAAAGTTTCAGTAAGAACTTGACCTTTAAGCTCTGCCTCGAGGGATAAAATATAGTGCTCCAGGGAGACAGAGTTGAAGGATATTCTGCAAATTTTAGATCTAAAGGTGACTGTGGAGATGAAATAAGCTTTGAGCAACAGATGCGATACTGAATTTCTATTGAAAACTTTTGTATTTTGATATCAGTTCTGCTGATAATTCATAGGGGTGACCTTGTAAAGTTGCCTTCTTTTCTCCAGTCTTATGTCTCAATTTAGAAAGGAGGGGGATGGGTGACTGTTAGTGTATGTTCCAGTCAAAGAACCCATACTTCATGTTTGAAATTCCATTTTAATACATGCAAAATTTTAAAATCTAAAAAAAGTAAGTTACTTGCCCAACGAATGGATATGAGTGTTGAAGAATGAAATAGCAGTATAAAATTGTTATACTTGTTCAAGCTGTTGCACTTGAAATAAACATTATATTTAATTTCTTCACAGGTGTACTTGGATTGGCAGCCTGAGATTCAGAAGAAGGGCTGGTTCAGCCAAGAGAGCAATCAGGCAGCTGCCTGTAGTCCCTACTTTTACAAAAAGGGAAAGAACCGTAATGACCGACTGTACCAGGAGATTACATCTTGGTATTTGGGCACCTTAGGATTTTTCCCAGTAACTAGGAAAGATCACACAACTGTGACAAAAACAGAACAAAATAAACAAGATATTACCTTGAATCTGTCCCTAAAACTCTGTGTAATGAAGCTGAGGTTACTATTAGGAATACAAGTCTCAAGTAAATTAGTGTTCCTGGTAAGAAGTATTGTACTTCTGAATAGGCGATTTCCTACACCAATTTGGCTTTGTGTTGCAAAATGATAACACAGATGAGACTCATATTTTAGTTCTTCATATGCTACCTGGGGAAATGTTCTCAAACTAGGCATCAGCACTTCCACAGTCTAGTTTCCAAGATACGTACAAAAGTCACCAAATATTCATCTCCTTCAATGGTCAGTTGGCAATTCTCCATAAAGCACTCCTAAGAGAGAGATAAGACTTTACACAGCAGATCTTTATCACTCATTGTCAACTCACTAAATATCAATTGAAGTGTTAACGTTTCATTCTTAATGAATGCCTTTGAGATGTACCTTACTACAGTAGCAACAAATAGCAGAAAAATAAAAATTGGATTCTAGCACACCTTTCCAGTGCCACATTTTGAGAGAGAGTATATTCTATGCATAATTAACCACCCTTCAACATTAAATGGTACATTGATATCATTCATTAAAAAATATATACAAATCTGAAATTTATGATACGAAATTTAGATTACAGTTGTGGGTTCAGTCACTTCAGTTGTATCCAACTCTTTGTAACTCCATGAACCATACCAGGCTCCTCTGTCTAGAGGAATTTCCAGACAAGAATACTGGAGTGGGTTGCCATGCTCTTCTCCAAAGGATCTTCCTGATCCAGGGATCAAACTCATGTTTCCTGCAGCTCCTGCTCTGCAGGTGAATTCTTTACTGCTGAGCCACCAGGGAAGCATAAAAGGAGTTAGTCTCCTAATAAATTTTTTTCAGCCATTTTCTATTCATTACAATAAATTCTGCTTAAAACCCTACTGTAGGAAAATCATTTAGGAAGGCTTCACAGGGGATAAAGAGATGAATAATATTAGCTAACACTTATTGAGTGTCCCAGGCATTGCTGAAATACTTTAAATTATCTAATCTTCCCATCAATATTATTAGGTAGATAATATCATTAACCTATTTTTTCAGGTGAGAAAACTGAATATCAAAGGGGTTGGTTACACAAATTTCTCAAGGTCTACAAGTAGTAAGCGACAGAGTCTGGAATGAACCCAGACAAGCAATACCGGCACCTATTCTCCTCAACTCTGCCTTAACACTTTTAATTATTAATATTATAATGATTTTAGAATTATAGTATTTAGAATTATATATAATGATTTAGAATTATAGTATTCAGGATTATTACCTAATTATTGCTCAATAAGCACTTTTTGATTAATAAGTGTGTGGAATATAACAATTTGGGTAGTTTTATCGAATATCAATTATATAGATATAGATATTATAACAAATCCAGTCAAATAGAGAAAAGAATGACTCTGTACTATCTCTCATTTGCCTAGTTTTTGATTTCTATGTGTTTTATTTGCTTCTAGATGAATTTATTTATCTAGATTAAACTGACAAGTTCAGAGGATGATTGCTAATATCCAGCTAACTTTCTGTAGCATGAATCTCTCAGCAAATCAGAGTCTTAACTTTTTCTCTATATTTTTGTCAAGGCATAAACAAAAGAATGTTACACATGGCTCAAGAAATAACCATTAGGTACTAAAATTCCGATGCAGGAAAACTGTGTTATATGGAAAGCATGGAACTTTATATTATTCTCTCCTCTGAGCAAAGCTATCTGCCTGTAAGTGAAGGCTTCTGCATGATTTCAGCCATACTACACATAGAGAATGTGGTTCCATTTTGCTGGTTTTGCTGTATGAGCTTTCCTACCAAAGATCCCTACCAGCGGCAAATGTATTCTGGACACTCCTGCGAAGCTGCAACCATCACAGTTCCACAAGACCCCATTTCACCTGTTCGTGGTGCTTCCAGAGAAATCCAAAGAGACAAGACACATTTTCCTTAAAGATCCACAAGCTTTTGGACTTAATCTTCATCTTCACCCTTGAAGCATTCTGCTGTAATTATTAGGGCATACTGGTGGCTCAGATCGTAAAGAATCTGCCTGCAACTCAGGATATCCAGGTTCAATCCTTGGTTTGGGAAGATTCCCTGGAGAAGAGAGTAGAGACCCACTCCAGCATTCTTGCCTGGAGAATCCCATGGATGGAGGAGCCTGGTGGGCTACAGTCCATGGGTCGCAAAGAGTGACTGACTTTAGTGAGAGTCTTTTGGTTTATTTGTTTGCCTTTGTTTGTCACTCAGCTAAAGAAACAAAACAACAAAAAAACAACCAACAAATGAAAAGCCCTTTGGATTCCTAAGTGGAGGCAGGTTCCTTTTAAAGCAGAAATAGAGTGATCCTTTCTTTTAGAACTCCCATTTGCTATGGAGTCAAAAAAATTCAACATGATTTTTTAGTGATTACTTATTCCAAGCTCTTTATTTTAAAGATAGGGAACACTGAGGCCCCAAAAGTCAAAGAAATTGTCTGAGTTCACTTGCTTAGTTAATAGAAAAAGCATGTTTGTTTTTCAATTTTTTTTTAATTTATTTTTTATTGAAGTAGTATTCTTGCGTGCTAAATCCCATGGACAGAGGAATCCAGTGGGCTGTGGTCCATGAGGTTGCAAAAAGAGTTAGATAGAACTTAGTGCCTGAACAACAATAGTTGAATTACAGTGTTGTGTTAATTACTACTGTACAGCAAAGTGACTCGGTAATAAATCTTGACAACTAATTTCCTAGTCAGTTGCTTATGACTTCCAATTATATCTCCGCTTCCATAAACACAAATTCCTCCCTAGATATGGATGGGGAGACATACCTTTAGCTAGTAAAACTTTGATGCTTTTGTCATTCTTATAATGACACCCCAAGTGAAAAGGAGACTTTACTGTCTTGAAATTACACATCTGAGCAAAATAAATATAGTCAGTAAGCTTGGGAAGAGAAAGCAATTGGAGCTCAATGAAAGCTAATTATCTGGAGAAATATATTTTCACCTAAGGGGTAAGCTATCGGAACTTACCCTGGGAGATATGAGCAGTATGAAATTCAAGTTTGATCTTCACTTTGGCAGATACCTTGGGTCTCTAATAAACTTTGGTTAATTATCCTTTAGAGCATAGTCTTCTTTATTGGACATTATTTTTTTTAAAGTGCTTCACTAATTATACTTGCCATTGGAAATAAAATAACTTCCATAACATATTGTTATTATAGCTATCTTTGATTACTATATATAGGGCAAAGGTCATGAAGGAAACCCAGTCATAAAACAGACCATTCCCTTTCCCAGCTCTTCTTGTCTATAGCTATATTTTCTCAGTTAATTAATATATATGATCTTCATGCTCCATAGACACAACAGGCAAGTTATTGATGTAAATGAACTTCCCATCCATAGCTTTTGAGTACATATATTAAACAATTTCTGGAGGAGGAAATGGCAACCTACTCCAGCATTGTCTGGAAGATCCCATGGATAGAGGAGCCTGGTGGGCTATAGTCCATGGGGTCGCAAAGAGTCAGACATGACTTAGTGAGAGAGCACACACAGCAGTAAACAATTTGGTTATTAATTAAGATTAAGTAAATTAAATATTTTTCTGTTTCTTCAAGGAGAGGAAAAAGAAGTACATATAACATATCTATCTATATATATACTAACATAATAGCTATAAAGAAACATTATTTAATATATTATGATTGATATTGATATAAATATTAGCTATCAGTACTGAGGATACAAAGGTCCAGAGAACTTAAACGACTCGCCCATACTTATTCTTCCAAACTGAGATAAGAGAACAGGTTTTTGATGCATATGTCAATATCAGTATTAGTGCTATAATCCTTTAGCTAAAAGCAGTTACAAAGCCTATTAGGAAAAATCACACATCATGAAATGAAAAAGTTTATAGTTATAAGGCCTTAAATCTTACTTCAATATACTTAAAGGGTTGAAATTATACAAAGTATGTTCTCCATCCACAGTTAAATTATAAATCAACAACAGAAAGAAATTTAGGAAACTCTATAATATGTAGGAATTAAAAATTACACTTCCAAAGATTCACGGAGTCAAAAAAAAAAAGAAAATTAGAAAATACCTTGAAAAAAGTGAAAATGAATACACAATATATGAAAATAATGGAATGCAAGAAAAATAGTGCTCAGAAAGAAACTCAATATAAATGCCTATCTTTAAAAACCCCTCAAATTCATAGCCTAATTTAATAGCTAAAGAAAGTAGGATAAGAAACTAAACTCAACGTGAGCAGAAGTAAGAAAATAGTAAAATTGAAGAAGAAATAAAAGATAAGAAACCAATTTTAAAAAATCAAAGAATACAATGGCTTATTCTTTGAAAAGATGAGCAATATTGACAAGTATCTACTTAGACAACCAAGAAAAAAGAGAAGACTCCAATTACTAAATCAGGAATGAAAGAAGAAAATCATTACCTATCTTAAAGAAACAATAAAGATTCTGTAGGAACACCATGAATAACTTGCATGCAAGTGAAATAAACTACTACTTAGGTGAAATGGACAAACTCCTAAAAGATACCATCTAACAGACTGTTTCAAAATAAACAGAAAGTCTGAACTGAACCTAACAAGTAAAGAGACTGAGTTAATAATTTTAAAACTTCCGTGACGGAATGCCCAAGCTCATATGGCTGGTGAATTCTACCAGACCTTGAAAAAAAATAGTTCCTACTCAACTAATATCAAAGTCTTCCAAAAATATAAAGAGAGGCCATCTTTCCCATCCCATGTTTATGCTTTACAATTATTCTGATAACAAAACCTGGAAAAGATATTCCAAAGGAAGAGAACTATAGGTCAACACCCTTCATAAAAAAAGATGATGAAACATTTTAACAAAACACTGACAAACCGTATCTGGAAACAGAAAGTTTTATATCTGAAAATTATATGAGCTGTCCAGAATAGGGAAATCTATAGAGAAAGAAAATACATTAGTGGTTACCTAGGACGGGGGTTTGGTGGAGAGTAACTGCTACTTGGTATGACAGTTCTTTTGAAGGTAATAAAAATGTTCAAAATGTAGTTACAGGTTATGGGTACACAGTTCTGTGAATATACTAAAATCACTGAATTGTACACTTTAAAAAAGTTAACTTTGGGGCATGTGAATTATATCTCAATAAAAATGCTAAAAATATTACAGCCACAAACAACAAAGTGTTTTCAGTCGTGTCTGACTCCGTGAGACCCTAGGGACTGTAGACTGACAGGCTCCTCTGTCCAGGGAATTCTTCAGGCACGAATACTGGAGTGGGTTGCTTTGCCCTTGTCCAGGGAATTTTCCCCGTTCAGGGATTGAGCTTGAGTCTCTTTACATCTCCTGTGTTAGCAGGTGGGTTCTTTACCACTAGCACCAAATGGGAAGCCCTGAGTCCTCAGAGAAGAACCGAAACATCAGAGAAGACCCTAAACAACAAGGACCACTAGTAACATGGTTATTCTTTGACGAACAGTGCTAGAAAAGGGGATCTTTTTAATTTATGGAGCTTCTAACGGTAACATTTTATTCTCTTATGACTTCCCCTAGAACTTTAGCAATATTATTATGAAACAGTCACTTGGTAGCATTCTCTTTGCTTAGGTGAGTGAGTGGTTTTCACCAACAGCTATAAGGTAGTTACAATGCTCATGTGTAATTCATCACTGTTAAAATACTGTTCTAAATACCACTTAGTGATATCTCCATAACCATGTTATTATCACTCACTTGTGCTCTACTGCCCTTTCTAATGTGAGAGAGCTACGGATTGAGTTACAGGTAGAAAATGTAGGATTTTTTTTTTTCTTTTAGCCCTTCCACTTTCATATTTAGAATAAGAATACTGATTACCTTGGAAGTGTTAGGAAGAGATTATCTGTTTCTTCCTATGGAACAAAGAGCAATTTATCTGAAAGGTAACAATGCAAGAAAGAACTTGTACAGTGTCTTCTCTGTTTTCTTCTTTGAGCTTGCCTGCCCTGACAATACGTGCAGCTTCTTTTGATCTTGATTTATTAATAATATGGTACACATATCTAGGTCAGGACTTGTTTGTCCTTTATGTGAATATCTGAATACTCATCCATCTCTAATTCTGCTACAGGGGCTCAATGTAGTGAAGCAAATACTCTTTTACCTGGTACATATCTAATTAGTAGCCTCATCTTTCAGTGAGCTGGTCTAAGGACTATGTTGAGGATCAGATTGCAATAGAGAGAATTTGTAAAACTTATATATATATATATATATATATATATTTTTTTTTTTTTTTTACTAAATCTCAGCACCACTGCTTACTAGCAACAGCACCGGTACTTATTAGGTACTGATGAGTTATGTAGCCTTAACTTTCTCAAGCCTCAGTTTTTCTCCAATAGATAGTGCATGCCTAAGTTGCTTCAGTGGTGTCCAACTCTTTGTGACCCTATGGACTGTAGCCCTCCAGGCTCCTCTGTACATGGAACTCTCCAGGCAAGAACACGGAAGTGGGTTGCCATTTCCTCCTCCAGGGGATCTTCCAGACCCAGGGATCTAACCTGCATCTCTTGTGTCTCCTGCATTGGCAGGCAGGTTCTTTACCACTAGCACTGCCTGGTAAGCCCATGTATACTGCGAGGGACAACAATATACCAAACTTTCAACTGATGTTCTGAGGCACCCTGGTATCCTAAATGCACAGGGGAGGAAAAATAATTTTCTTTTTATTTTTCTATGTTCTTGGCTGACCACCCCCCACTTTTATTTTATTTTATTTTTATTTTATTTTATTTTTTTTTAAGATTTAAAATGTTTTATTTTTTATTTTTTTTAAATTTTAAAACCTTTAATTCTTACATGCATTTATTCTCTATCTTTATCAGTACTGAAGCTGATATTTGATTCCTTTCTCAATTCTCAAATGGTTCAAAAATTGGAGGGGTAAAGCGAGATGTTATTCACTCTCCTCTTAAACAAGAATAGCATGTGAGAAATGGCACAAAGCCTTGGGCGTATTATACACAGGAAGACCATCTATCATATATATTACCACCCAAATAGAGAGCAACTGGTTTTAATCATTGCCCTCCATTGCAGGGGCTTCCCGGTGGCTCAGTGGTATAAAGAACCAATGGCACAGGAGACACAGGTTCGAGCCCTGGGTTGGGAAGATCCCCTGGAGGAGGGCATGGCAACCCACTCCAGTATTCTTGCCTGGAGAATCCCCATGGTCTGAGGAGCCTGATGGGCTAACGTCCATAGGGTTGCAAAGAGTCAGATGTGACTGAGGTGACCAAACACACACACATGTACCTCACGCAAGAAAAGTAATGTACTTCCAAAACAACACCAGGCAACATGTTTAGCCTTAAAATATAACAGACCTGGCCCATATGGGAAATAGAGTGTGCTTGAAGTCCACGTACTACCATAGAATCATGCAGTCGTTTGAACAGCACAGTTACTGCCTTTGTACAAAACAAGAAATTCACTAGTTTCAGATGGAAACAGGCTGAAGTGCTGCGTCTATGTCCATCCTCACTCCTAACTGTGTCCCTGCTTTCCAAGGCGAGGCATCCATCTGTCCAGAATTATTTAACTAGATTTCTGCCTGGAGGCAGGAAGCTGGGCAACATGGCCAGACTTACATAATGCTCCCAAAGTGTACTTCCACCCTATTTATTTCAGTGATAGATTTGAGATTCTCTGAGAGGAAGGGAAGGTAAAAATGGAGAGAGACTGGGTTCCTGTTTCCCAAGTACTTAATATTCCATGCGTGAATTGTTCAGCCGTCCCTATTCTCTTTTCCCTGAATCCTAAATTCATTTTACACTCCCAAGACAGAGAGAAAAGGTCCATTCCATCACCTTTCCCCAGGCACATTCTCTTTTTGCAGACATTATTGCCTCCAGAATTCATCAAAACCTTGTATGAAGCTCTCCTTTAAATGTCCCTTTGAAACTCTCTGTATTGGTGACATTGGTACTCTTACCTCAGACCTGTAATTGAAATAAATAGTGCAGAACTATATTCTGGGCATATTTTTTTCTCTGTACTGGCCAACTCATTTTATCTGCAAATTTTAAACTGCATGGAGATGAATATTAATGGCCATATTAGTATGTTAAGGTGGCATTGAGATTGATGCATGCTAAACGCTCTGACTAGGAGGTGTGGGATTGCCTATCTCTGAAAATTCCACATGCTCAGTACCTAACTAGACACTCTGGAGACCTATATCTTTTGCTTTTATTCTGCAGGCATATGATTTTCTCTCATCTGAGAGGCTACCCGGGGAAAACTGTCTATCCAACTACAGAAGAAACCAATGCCCACCACCTACATTAATCAGCCCAGACTTTCCCTTTAAAAACAAATAAATCATCAACTAAAGATTACCAGAGATTTTAGACCAAAATAAATAAATAAACAAACAATGCTAAAGAGAACTCTCCAGATGAACAAACAATAACCTGGAAGAAAATTTAATTTAAAAGAGTATTATCTGTGTGTGCGTGCATGCTCAGTTGCTTCAGTCGTGTCTGACTCTTTGTGATCCCATGGACTGTAGCCCCATCAGGGAGATTTTCCTGGCAAAAATATTGGAGTGGGTTGCCATGGTCTTCTCCAGAGGATCTTCCTGACCCAGGGATCGAACCTGAATCTTCTGTAGTGCAGGTGGATTTTTTCCCACTGAGTCACTGTGGAAACCCAACTATCTATATCTATATTGCAGCAATTAAAAGTAATGATGCTCTTGTTAAAAAAAAAAAAAATAAGAGATCCAGTGAGTACGAAGTATGATCATCAATACAATTTGGATGTAATCCTAAACTTGATTACCTGCATGGAGAACTGAGAGATGAAAATCAAGGAAACATTTCAGAATACAGAGTCAGAATGAAAAAAGTGATAGAAAATATGGGAGTAGTTAATTTAGAAGAAATACAGATTTAGGGGCTCCAAAGGACATCTAAATGGAGTTTCACAATAAGAAAATAAAGACCACAGAGAGAAATAATAATATGCAGAAGAAAATGTCCTGAAGTGAAAGAAAATCACTAGCTTACTTTCTGTATCTGTGTTTGTCTCTGTTTTGTTTATACATTTCATTTTTTAGATCCCACATACAGTTGATAACATACAGTATTTATCTTTCTCATTCTGACTTATTTTACTAAGCATAGTACTCTCTAGGTCCATTCACATTGCAAATGGCAGAATTTCATTATCGTCTATGGTTGAGTAATATTTCATTTTGTGTGTGTGTGTGTGTGTGTGTGTGTGTGTGTGTTAGTTGTTCAGTTGTGTCCTACTCTTCGCGACCCCATGGGCTGAAGCCAGACAGGCTCTTCTGTCCGCAGGATTCTCCAGACATGAATACTGGAGTGGGTAGCCATTCCCTCCTCCTGAGGATCTTCCCATCCCAGGAAATGAACCCAGGTCTCCTGCATATAGAGATAGATAGATCTCCTTTATCCTTTCATCTGTTGATGGATCCTTGGGTTGCTCCCATTCCTGCACTATTATAAATAGTGCTGCTAAGAACTTGGGGTGCATGTATATTTTCAAATTAGTGTTTTTGTTTTCTTCAGATATCTACCCAGCAGTAGAATTGCTACATCATACAGTAATTCTAGTTTTAGTTTTTTCAGGAACCTCCATGCTGCTTTCCACAGTAGCTGCACCAATAAACGTTCCCACCAACTGTATATAAAGATTCTCTTTTCTCCATGTTCTTGTCAACAGTTGTTCAAAAAGACATTTTTTAAGAGTTTGTGGTTCAGAATTTTTAGGTGTCATGTATCTTTCTGAAGAAAAAGACTTTATACTGCAGATAAACTTTAAAAAGGAATTTTTAAAAAGCACAATGAAATCTCATTTTAGTAGAGATGTAGCAGAAGCTGGTAAAATTACAAAAGAGAATTAGAGGCTGCAGAAAGTTCTCCTCAAAAAGAAAGTGTGCCCCTTGAATAAATATATAAAGAGATGAAACTGCTCTAGTATGTGATGAAGACACATGCTTCTATTAAGAATACAACTCATGCACTCAGTTGAGTGTTTCCTACTATGTGTAGGATCTCCTTCAGGGGAAGGCACTTGCATTGTGTACCTCTGCTTCCCAAGCACCTGAATATTTAGCCATCATGAATGTCCCTTAGGCGTTTCTCATGTTACCTCTGTGTGTTAGTTGCTCAGTCCTGTTTGACTCTTTGCGACCCCATTAACCTTGGCTTGCCAGGCTCTTCTGTCCATGGGATTCTCCAGGAAGGAATACATGTCATCTTATCCACCTAATATCTCTCTTAGGGAGATAACCACCACTAGCCTGGAAAAATAAGAATGACTATTAACTTCTGTTCTTTTACAGTTTGCAACCGGAGAACCATCAAATGTTCTTACCCCTGTCTTGTCCATAGATTGGAGTTTTCTATCTCCATTCTTGTATCATGGGCACTAATTATTAACAAAGAACCTTTCCAAGAAGATCTTAACTTGTCTCCCTTCCTCATGGGTCTTTTTCTTTGATTAAATCCATCATTTATATGAAAAGATTTGACATTGTCAATGTCAATAATGGAAAAAAAATATTCTATATATTATTGCAGAAATCATTATTTTTTCATATGGTATCCATCCTCCAAGCAAGAAAACCCTCTTCAGTATTCTTGCCTGGAAAGTTCCATGGCAACTTCCAGGAAATAGCATTTAAAGGCCAGAGGAGGCCCTTCTGCTCTATTTCTTGCCTGGTGGGCTGCAGTCCATGGGGCTGCAAAGGGCAGGACACGACTGAGCAACTGAGCACATTTCTCCTTTTCCTTTACACAGTTTTTACCTAACCGTGTGGCTGAGTAGAACAAAAGCTACCTTCCTCTTTTTCCTTTGCAGATAGATGTAGCCATGTTTTGGCTTAAAGAATGTGAACAGAAGTGGCTGTGCAACTTCCAGAAAATAGTATTTAAAGGCTATGGGATGTCCTCCTGCTCATTTCTTTCTGAGAGGATGGAAAGGATAGCATCTCACTGGAATGGGATACAAGATAAAAATCTTTATGACATGTTGAAAATGGTAAAATTGACTCCTGGATGATGCGACAATCCTCATGTCTAGTCATGGAATGGGTATGTTTTTATGTACAGAAGAAATAAACCACTTTCATAGTTAAACCTCATCATTCTGAGATTTCTGCCACTCATGTAAATATTGAATTGAAAAAAAAATTATGGTTACAGGACAGTAAGGAGATCAAACCAGTCAATTTTAATGGAAATCAACACTGAATACTCATTGGAAGGACTGATGCTGAAGCTGAAGAGCCAGTATTTTGGTTACATGATCCAAACAGCTGACTCATTGGAAAAATCCCTGATGCTGGGAAAGACTGAGGGCAGAAGAAGAGGGCATCAGAGGATGAGAGGGCTTGATGGCATCACCAATGCAATGGACATTAACTTAGGCAAACTTTGGGAGATGGTGAGGGACATGGAGGCCTGGTGTGATGTAGTCCATGGAGTCGCAAACAGTCAGACATGCCTGGGCAACTGATCAACAATAACAAGCATTCAGTCTCAAACAATTCCCAAGTCTACAGAGGTGGTTGACCACATCCGCCTCTAAAGTGGAATTTGGTTGCTGATCCAGCCTCACCCTTCATGTTGGCACTTACCTGTCTCCCACTATGATATTAGACTTCTTCAGTGACCATCAGGCCTGTGTCTAAAACCTGCCTTCTAACATTGGATCCTACTACATTCCTCCATATACTATATATTATTTCCACTGTAACCGTTCACCGTTTCTTGTTTTCCATTCTGTCATAAAGTTTTCCTTTCCCTTCTTCTTCTCTGCTTCCTTCCCCTTCAAGCCTTTGGTTTACCCATCATGCTTTTCTGATCTAAATTTTTTTTTTCTGTGCACATCAATTTCAACAATCTACCAAAAGATTAAGAAATATGGAATTCCTAATCATTTTGAAAACTCAGAAAAACCCCATGGGATGTATGAAAACTTACTGAACCATTATTATCTTTTAAAATATCCACTTTTAGTGGTCTTCAAAAAATAAAAAAAATGAGAGGTGAATTTACTCCTGAAATTTTTGTTTGTACATCTTACTATTAATATAATATCTGTTCCTAAGTGTGGTTATAATCAGTGCAATCTTTAGATATTTAAAAGAAAGGAGATAAAAACAGCACAGGTAACAGCACACACAGACACTCAGGCATACAAAATATATAGTCTGCATATTAATATTCTCTAGATCTGGAAAAAGCAGCCACTGGATATTTTTGTGACATCTTCCCCTCCATATATGTATACACAGTTGCTGACTTCTATTTTAGTGTTCTCTTATGCAGTGTTTTAGTACTTCTTGTTACTACTGAGTCCAAATTCAAAATTTGATGAATACTTTCCAATTACATCCAATTTAGGTGCCGTCTGCAGTTTATTTTAAAGATCTATCGCTTTTGTTGGCACTCATTTGCAGCATCGTTGTGCTCTTTCTCATCTGTTAGAGTGGTGATTGTCAGCATTCTGGAATCTGTCAGGAGGCTTAAGGGTGCCCATCTCTATCAAGGGGAAAAAAATGACAAAAGGAAGCATTATGCCTCATTAAATGATATTACAGACACTGCGGTGCTCTAATCTGTAATTGAAAATAATTTCAGAATCACACAAAGAATGGTCTCCTGTGAATTTTCTAACACCTTCAAATTCAGACCAGTTTTAAGACATTTAATGATTGTATTATACAGTCAAACCATCCAAGCCGGAAAAGCTGTTTTCTCTCCATTCTGAGTTGATAGTTTAGAGACAAAGCAGAACCTTCGAGAGAGAAGGGGGAAAAAAGCCCTGCTTGGGAGTCAGAATTTGAGAAGGATTTTCCTGCCATAGACTGATGTCCATTTAATTCACACAGCCTTCACCACCAGCAGTCCTTGTTGTTGGTACTACAGAGTGAGAACGAGCAGGGGTGCAGACTACTCCTTCGCCTCCTGAGTTGTTTGTTCCAGGTGAAAGCTGAATCACATCCATAACACAGCAAGAAGCCTGCATTTGCCTGCAAAGGCTGTTGAGGATTGGAGACAAAGAGCTTTCACTGTCTCTGGCTGACAGTCAAGTTTCTCTCAGCAACAATGCACTTTTGCAGGAGGGAAAAGCTAAAGAACGAAAGCAGTAAGACAATTACAGCAGAGATTTCAACAGTTGGGATATCTGGGGTGGTTTGCTCTTCCTCAGATATTCCAGTCCTAGAAGTGGTTTGTGGCTTCAACGGGACCAACTACAGTCACGTAAATTGAATTGCATTCAGCCTTATATTATTTGAGCCCCAATACTGTATATCGAACACTGTGCTACACAGTAGCAATAGATGTTTCTCTATTACAAAAGCTAACATCTGCAGGGAAGGAGAAGGTAGGTCAAGGTAGGGGCAAAGAAATGCCTGGGCTTGAAATTAAAATCAGGTCAAGGTACAGGCAGGAATTAAAATAAATAGTAATGATATTGGAAAATATGTTACGTCCATGGGTAATACAAAGGCAGAAGTGGAGAGGAAGGGACTTCAGTGAAAATTCTTTAGTATCCAGAGAAAGAAACTCATCAGCTGAGATGGCATTCTGTATGCTTTTGATGGGCTTTTTTTGTGTCATTATATGTTGTGCATCAACCAAAGCATTAAGAAAAGTGTTCATTTTTCTGTCCATGATCACATCACATTTTAAATACATCTGCAATACCCTGAGGTAAGGAACAATTAGTTCACAGGATTCTCATCACATTTGAAGGAGATAATAAAATAAAATCTTTAGACCTTTTCAACCACAGACTATGCACTAGAATAGATGATGCATGAGAGCAGAGACCGTCATTTTCACCTGTTGTGTTCTTAGGGCCTAAAACACTACAGGGCATATATTATAGGCTGGAGGGTGAATGAATGAATAAATAGAGAAAGCCTTGCTGCAGACACAATTGTCAAAAGGTACTGAAGCAACCAAGTACATATCCTTAAAATACGAAAAAATAGTAAGATAACTTTATTTCCAATTCCATTTTACTGGCAGCAAACTCAAAAGCTATTTCTAAGTAAACATACCTATGGGAAACAGTTTTTTAAAATAGTATTATAAACTATTCTTTCTATAAAATTCCTGAAAGAAAACATAGGCAGTACACTTTGATATTAGTTTTAGCAATATTTTGGGGGAGGTCTGTCTCAAGAATGGAATACAAAAGCAAAAGTAAAAAAAAAAAAAAAAATAGGACTCTGTCAAACTAAAAAGAAGAAAGGAAACCATCAACAGAATGAAAAGGAAGCCTACTGAATGGAAGAACATATTTCTAAATGATAAATCTGATAAGGGGTTAATAAACAAAGCATGCAAAGGACTCATACAACTCAACATCAAAAAAACTCAATCTGATGAGCTTACTGAGACCGCTCAGGGTTAGCCAACTTGTTCAAGGACACACTGCTTATGGTAAAATGGGAAGGAGAACTCAAAACTTCTGAACCACAGGCCTTGGGTGGGCGATTATGGGAAACATAGGGCTTCCCCAGGGGCTCAGGGGTAAAGAATCTGCCTGCAGTGCAGGAGAAGCAGAAGACTCCAACTTAATCCCTGGGTCGGGAAGATCCCCTGGAAGAGGAGATAGCCTTGGTGGCTCAGAGGTTAAAGCATTTGCCTCCAATGCGGGAAACTCGGATTCGATCCCTGGGTCTGGAAGATCCCCTGGAGAAGGAAATGGCAACCCACTCCAGTATTATTGCCTGGCAACCCTTAAACCACGGACGGAGGAGCTTGGTAGGCTACAGTCCATGGGGTCGCAAAGAGTCGGACACGACTGAGTGAGTTCACTTCACTTCCAGTATTCTCACCTGGAAAAAATCCCCTGGAATCAGAAGCCTGGCAGGCTACTGCCCCTGGGCTTGCAAAGAGTCGGACATGACTGAGAAAGCTACAGGAAACACAGACTTTAAATCAGACCAATATGGAAATGAATGCTGCCTCCCGTAATCAAGTAAGAGAAAGTCAGATATAGTCCTTTGCCTGATTGCCTTGTTTTCCGTCTCAGCTCCTTTATTTGCTAGCTGTGTGATCTCAGGCAAGATATGTAATTTCTTAGAAGTTTAGTTTCTTCACCAGTAAAATAGATATAAGTAAAGAAACTACTTTAAAAAGTTGCTGTGAAGATGAAATGTGTTAATCAAAGTAAGTGCTTAGTATAACATCTGGCATAAAGTAATTGCTCAACAAATACTTTTAGAGGTAATTTAGTTTCTTTTTACCAAACTTAAAACTTTTTAAATGTGATAACTCAATGAAATTACCCTTAATTTAAACCCTTATCTCAGGGCCTAGAGCACATAAGTCTTTATCCTCTCTATTCTCTCCCATTATAATAATCTTCCTAATAATTTTCGTGTGTAGTTTTGCATAAACCTTTTATTAGGTGGGATTAATTCATTTAAAGTAAATAATATGTGGAAATCCTAAATTAGAAAGATATATATATATATATATCTGATTCACTTTGCTGTACACCTGAAAATAATACAACATTATAAAACAACTATACTCCAAAACGATTTTTGTAAAAAAAGATGTTAAAGTAAAAGTAGAAGATGAAAACTGAACCTAGGATTTTTAATAAATGTAGATATGAACTTAAATGGGGAAGGAAATGGCAACCCACTCCAGTATTCTTGCCTGGAAAATTCCATGGACAGAGGAGCCTTGCAGGCTATAGCACATGGGGTTGCAAAGAGTCAGACGTGAATGAGTGACTAACACACACACGCGCACACACGCACACACACACACACACACACACACACACATGAACTTAAAAGAGAAAGAAAGGAGGGAAAGAATGAAGAAAGGGAAGACCAGATAGTCTACTAGTTCAAATGGTTCCTTTTATTCCACATTCCTATGATATCTCTGAATATACTCTACCCATGTGAATGACAAAGTAATTTTCCTGAGAAGGGAGTATATATATTTTCAGGATGGTCATTATAAAGAGAAGTTTTCTCAACATTGTACCTTTTTGGTAATACTAGCCTATGAATTCCAGCTATTAAATCTCATTCATAGCAATAAAAGGTTAAACTAAAAATCCTTTCTATCAGTAGCTTAAGGATTTAATATCTTGTCCAGAATGAATTATGCTGTATACCCATGCAAAGGAGAAGGGCGTGGAGCAGAGAACACTTTCTGTGCTTTATATCTTAATTATCTTGAAGACAACTAGAGGCACAGATTTACTTCTAAACTTCAAGAGAGAGCCCATGTTCCCAGTGATTTGATGTTATCTAAATTAAAGGAGCCGTTTTCGGATTCTACATTCTTCCCTTTAAAGAGAATATTTATTGTTGTTGTTCAGTCACTCAGTTGTGTATAACTCTTCATGGCCCCGTGGACTGCAGCATGCCAGGCTTTCCTGTCCTTCATCATCTCCCGGAGCTTGCCCAAGTCATGTCTATTGCTTAGTGATACCATCCAGCCATCTCATCCTCTGACACCGTCTTCTCTTTCTGCTCTCAGTCTTTCCCAGCATCAGAGTCTTTCCAATGAGTTGGCTGTTCACATTAGGTGACCGAAATATTGGAGCTTCACCTTTAGCATCAGTCCTTCCAATGAGTATTCAGGGTTGATTTACCTTAAGATTGACTGGTTTGACCTCCTTTCTGTCCAAGGGACTCTCAAGAGTCTTCTCCAGCAACACAGTTTGAAGGTATCAATTCTTTGGCACTCTGCCTACTTTACAGTCCAGATCTCACAACCATACATGACCACTGGAAAGACCATAGCCTTAATGATAAGGACCTTTTTCAGCAAAATGATGTCTTTGCTTTTCAACACACTGTCTAGGGTTGTCATAGCTTTCTTGCCAAGAAGCAACGACCTTCTGATTTCATGGCTGCAGTCACCAACCGCAGTGATTCTAGAGCCTAAGAAGAGGGAATCTGTCACTGCTTCCAACTTTACCCCCTCTATCTGCACTGAGCTGATGGGACCGAATGACATGATCTTAGTATTTTTTAATATTTAGTTTTAAGGCAGCTTTTTCACTCTCCTCCTTCACCCTCATCAAGACTTTCTTTAGTTCCTCTTTGCTTTCTGCCATTAGAGTGTTATCATCTGCATATCTGAGGTTGTTGATGTTTCTCCTGCCAATCTTGATTTCAGCTTGTAACTCATCCTGCCCAGCATTTCTTATGATGTGCTCAGTGTATAAGTTAAATAAACAAAGTGACAACAAACAGTTTTGCCACATTCCTTTCTCAATCCTGAACCAGTCAGTTGTTCCATACAAGGTTCTAACTGTTGCTTCTTGGCCCACATGCAGGATTCTCGGGAAGCAGGTAAGATGGTTTGGTATTCCCGTCTCTTTAAGAGTTTTCCACAGTTTGTTATGATCCACAAAGTGATAGTTTTTAGCAAAGTCAATGAAACAGAGGTAGATGTTTTTCTGGAATTCTGTTTCCCAGAAAAACAGGAAGCTTTGATAAAGATTAAATTAAATTCAACAGAAATTACTGAATATTAATTATGGGTCAAGCATTCTGCTTGGCAAACTTATGGGGATAAGAAGATAGATAATAGGATTTCTGATCTTAAAGAGCTCATGAAGAGGGCAAATGGAGATATGAGTACACACGAAACAAACGTGTATTGTCTAGTCATGGACTTCTTTTCTCATTTAGTACACTTTATTCTATTAATCATTAAAATAGAGAATTAAAAAGAACAAAGCAAAAAGGAGAATTACTGGCGCGTACAACTACAAAGTAAAAATGTAGAGCTGACTTCGGTTAGAATTGACCCAGTGGCGCTAAAAAGCAAGTTTCTTTGTCTTAAATACGATCATTCTTATTGCCAGAAGATCCTTCTCCAAAAGTTTACCCACCCACACTTTTGTGATCAAAAAAAGGCCTAGAGAGCCTTTGAGTCTCACGTCACCCTTTTCCTATTTCCTTTGTGGGAAAAAAGAAGTGTTTCATACAGTGGTCATCAAACAAAGCCTAAGATTTACTCTTACTGTGCTCTTGTGTCAATCACTGAACAGTTATGGTTAAAGGGGTGGGTTATGGTTAAAGAATTGGTCAGACCAATCCTCAGAGCCTAGGTTTAGGTAAAATGTCCCAAACTATTTGGCTGACAATGGGGAAACAGGTATATCACTCACAGGAAACAACCACACTGATGACTAGAGAAAGGTGTGTGTGTGTGTTTGTGTGTGTGTGTGTGTGTGTGTGTGTGTGTGTGTGTGTGTGTGTGAGTGGAAATGACATGATGTTGTGATGACATATAGATCCTATGAAGACAACTGACAAATACTCATTATAGACCCTAAATTCAATTTAATGGGCAGCAAAAAGAGAATGTGGTTTTCTTCATGGGGAGCAAGATAAAATTTCAAGAAGTTGATTTTTCAGTGGTATTATCAAGGGTGAGTAGGATTTCATACTATTATTTTCAATTCAGGTCTGGGAATGAGTCCAAGTAAAAGAAAATGTTTGTAGAATTCTGGTCACTTTTTTTAAAGACTAGCCTTACAAAATTTGCAACATATGCACTAGAAAAGCCTAGACCTTCAAAAATTTTATAAACAAAAGTGTTACTTGACAAAATGCATTAGAACCACTGCCTTCTATATCTTCTTTTGGAGACTCACATTCCAAGCATTCCAAACAATTTGTATTTTGTGTTTTATTTCTTAATTCCTCTCTTCTCTCCCCAAATAAATTTTGTTCATTTCCATTTAAACCACAATGCTTTCAAGTCATGGGCCTGGATGTGTCATGTTTAATTTACCAAATGAATATATGATCATTTACATTTTTATAAACTGTGCTTTTGTTTGATGAGGCATGAATGTTTGTCTTGATTCATACGAGCTTTAATTTTCTTTCAAGGAAAAGATGCATCCACATTGCCATTACTGAGGAGAGAGAGCTGTGCGTCTTTCAGAGAGGGATTGCCAAGTTCCTGCAACCTCTGGACTCTGCCTTAGAATAGGTGGTGGACTCTGTTATAACTTTACTGAAGCTGGACTGGGGGCACTTGTGTGAGAGGTGCAAAGCTCAAGTACATAGAACACACTTTTTCTCTCCTTTGTTTTAAAATCTCTTCCTTGTTCCCATTTGTTTCGCGTCTATGACTGATTTCTTCCTTTTAATCATTGTTATTATTCTGAACTACACTGAGCAGCCTTAACTTAACGCAGAGTGTGTGTGCTGGCATGAAGACGACTTCAGATGCATCTTGGTTTCATTAATTTTAGTACAATATTATTAACAAAGGAAGCTTGCAGCAGAGTTCTGGGAAGCTCAGAGCACCACAGAGCATGGTAAAACTTATGAGGAGAAGGGAGGGAGCGGGAAGTTTGAGCTTTTAGGACACTGGAAACTTAGGAAGAGTAGCCTGGAGACTCACTGCTGTGTTTCCCAGCTGAGGTTGTAGTATTAATAGGACTCCATTTGCTCAAAGAATTAAGAGGATTGGGTGTTTGCAAATATGTCCTTAAATAGA
Organism: Capra hircus; assembly: GCF_001704415.2. NCBI lineage: Eukaryota > Metazoa > Chordata > Mammalia > Artiodactyla > Bovidae > Capra > Capra hircus. The sequence goes on along the minus strand of NC_030822.1, from coordinate 12,208,200 downwards.
AATGAGTAGATTATTAAGAGAAAATACATATAAATGGACAGTGGTATGGTAAGAAATTGGATATTTTCACACCTTGTGTGTGCATGCTCTTAGTCTTGCAGGACCCCAATTGTGCCAAAATAGGCAGAGTCAACACAAAACCAGACTAAGGAATACAATAGAGAAGTATATCCCTCCCAGGTTATCACAGCTGAAATCACTGCATGTTTTTATTTTGTTTTTTGTTGTTTTTGTTTGAGTACATGATGGAGTGCCTTGGAAAAGAAAGAAATTCCCTAGAGGCTAGCTATAATAAGGATGTGTAAATTGGGTAGTAAGCAAGTATTTGCAGCAACAACTGCAGCATGGACAATTGTTCTAGAAGCATCTGCAGATCTTCATAGCCTAGAGCTCAGGTTTAAAGATCATTGCAATTGAGATACAGATTTACTCCCAAACTTTGAGCTACCTTGTATGCTAAATTCACAGTATTTGTTTTCAAAAATTGGAAATTATGTTAGTCAGAGTTCCCAGAAGAACTGAAATGATATAACATTCAATATCACAGTTATCCAAGTCTATGCCCCAACCAGTAACGCTGAAGAAACTGAAGTTGAACGGTTTTATGAAGACCTACAAGATCTTTTAGAACTAACACCCGAAAAAGATGTCCTTTTCATTATAGGGGACTGGAATGCAAAAGTAGGAAGTCAAGAAACACCTGGAGTAACAGGCAAATTTGGCCTTGGAATACAGAATGAAGCAGGGCAAAGAATAATAGAGTTTTGCTAAGAAAATGCACTGGTCATAGCAAACACCTTCTTCCAACAACACAAGAGAAGACACTACACATGGACATCACCAGATGGTCAACACCGAAATCAGATTGATTATATTCTCTGCAGCCAAAGATGGAGAAGCTCTATACAGTCAACAAAACCAAGACCAGGAGCTGACTATGGCTCAGATCATGAACTCCTTATTGCCAAATTCAGATTGAAATTGAAGAAAGTAGGGAAAACCGCTAGACCATTCAGGTATGACCTAAATCAAATCCCTTATGATTATACCGTGGAAGTGAGAAATAGATTTAACGGTCTAGATCTGATAGATAGAGTGCCTGATGAACTATGAAGTGAGGTTTGTGACATTGTACAAGAGACAGGGATCAAGACCATCCCCATGGAAAAGAAAGGCAAAAAAGCAAAATAGCTGTCTGGGGAGGCCTTACAAATAGCTGTGAAAAGAAGAGAGGCGAAAAGCAAAGGAGAAAAGGAAAGATATAAGCATCTGAATGCAGAGTTCCAAAGAATAGAAAGAAGAGATAAGAAAGCCTTCTTCAGTGATCAATGCAAAGAAATAGAGGAAAACAACAGAATGGGAAAGACCAGAGATCTCTTCAAGAAAATTAGAGATACCAAGGGAACATTTCATGCAAAGATGGGCTCGATAAAGGACAGAAATGGTAGGGACCTAACAGAAGCAGAAGATAGTAAGAAGAGGTGGCAAGAATACATGGAAGAACTGTACAAAAAAGATCTTCACAACCCAGATAATCATGATGATGTGATCACTAATCTAGAGCCAGACATCTTGGAATGTGAAGTCAAGTGGGCCTTAGAAAGCATCACTATGAACAAAGCTAGTGGAGGTGATGGAATTCCAGTTGAGCTGTTTCAAATCCTGAAAGATGATGCTGTGAAAGTGCTGCACTCAATATGCCACCAAATTTGGAAAACTCAGCAATGGCCACAGGACTGGAAAAGGTCAGTTTTCATTCCAAATCCCAAAGAAAGACAATGCCAAAGAATGCTCAAACTACTGCACAATTGCACTCATCTCACACGCTAGTAAAGTGATGCTCAAAATTCTCCAAGCCAGACTTCAGCAATACGTGAACTGTGAATTCCCTGATGATCAAGCTGGTTTTAGAAAAGGAAGAGGAACCAGAGATCAAATTGCCAACATCCGCTGGATCATGGAAAAAGCAAGAGAGTCCCAGAAAAACATCTATTTCTGCTTTACTGGCTATGCCAAAGCCTTTGACTGTGTGGATCACAAAAAACTGTGCAAAATTCTGAAAGAGATGGGAATACCAGACCACCTAACCTGCCTCTTGAGAAATCTGTATGCAGGTCAGGAAGCAACAGTTAGATCTGGACATAGAACAACAGACTGGTTCCAAATAGGAAAAGGAGTACATCAAGGCTGTATATTGTCACCCTGCTTATTTAAGTTATATGTAGAGTACATCATGAGAAATGCTGGGTTGGAAGAAACACAAGCTGGAATCAAGATTGCCAGGAGAAATATCAATAAGCTCAGATATGCAGATGACACCACCCTTATGGCAGAAAGTGAAGAGGAGCTAAAAAGCCTCTTGATGAAGGTGAAAGAGGAGAGTGAAAAAGTTGGCTGAAAGCTCAACATTCAGAAAACGAAGATCATGGCATCCGGCCCCATCACTTCATTTGAAATAGATGGGGAAACAGTGGAAACAGTGTCAGACTTTATTTTTGGGGTCTCCAAAATCACTGCAGATGGTGATTGCAGCTATGAAATTAAAAGACGCTTATTCCTTGGAAGAAAAGTTATGACTCACCTAGATAGTATATTCAAAAGCAGAGACATTACTTTACTGACTAAGGTCCATCTAGTCAAGGCTATGGTTTTTCCACTGGTCATGTATGGATGTGAGAGTTGGACTGGGAAGAAGGCTGAGTGCCGAAGAATTGATGCGTTTGAACTGTGGTGTTGGAGAAGACTCTTGAGAGTCCCTTGGACTGCAAGGAGATCCAACCAGTCCATTCTGAAAGAGATCAACCCTAGGATTTCTTTGGAAGGAATGATGCTAAAGCTGAAGCTCCAGTACTTTGGACACCTCATGCAAAGAATTGACTCTTTGGAAAACACTCTGATGCTCGGAGAGATTGGGGGCAGGAGGAGAAGGGGATAACCCAGGATGAGATGGCTGGATGGCATCACGGACTCGATGGACGTGAGTCAGAGTGAACTCCGGGAGTTGGTGATGGACCGGGAGGCCTGGTGTGCTGCGATTCATGGGGTCGCAAAGAGTCGAACACGACTGAGCGACTGAACTGAAATGAACTGAACTGAACTGAACATGATATAGTATGATATGATATAATATAATATAGCATGATATAATGTAATATCATATCAGTTCAGCTCAGTCGCTCAGTCATGTTTGACCGTTTGTGACCCCATGGACTGTAGCACACCAGGCTTCCCTGTCCATCACCAACTCCCAGAGCTTGCTCAAACTCATGTCCATTGAGTTGATGATGACATCCAACCATCTCATTCTCTGTCATCCCCTTCTCCTTCTGCCTTCAATCTTTCCTCTCAGTGAGATCTTTTCCAGAGAATCAGTTCTTTTCATCTGGTAGCCAAAGTATTGGAGTTTCAGCTTCAGCATCAGTCCTTCCAATGAATACTCAGGACTGATTTCCTTTAGGATAGACTGGTTGGATCTCCTTGCAGTCCAAGGGACTCTCAAGAGTCTTCTCCAACACCATAGTTCAAAAGCATCAATTCTTTGTTGCTCAGCTTTCTTTATGGTCCAACTCTCACATCCATACATGACTACTGGAAAAACCATAGCTTTGACTAGATGAATCTCTGTTAGCAGAGTAATGTCTCTGCTTTTTAATATGCTGTCTAGGTTGATCATAGCTTTTCTTCCAAGGAACAAGCATCTTTTAATTTCATGGCTGCAGTGAAAATCTGCAGTGATTTTGGAGCCCAAGGAAATCAAGTCTGTCACTGTTTCCATTGTTTCCTCATCTATTTACCATGAAGTGATGGGACAGTATACCATGATTTTAATTTTTGTATGTTGAGTTTTAAGCCAGCTTTTTCACGCTCTTCTTTCATGTTCATTGAGAGGCTCTTTAGTTCTTCGCTTTCTGCTGTAAGGGTGGTGTCATCTGCATATCTGAGGTTATTGATATTTCTCCCGGCAATCTTGAGTCCAGCTTGTGCTTCATGCAGCCCGACATTTCTCAATATGCACTCTGCATCTAAGTTAAATAAGCAGGGTGACAATATACAGCCTTGATGTACTCCTTTGCCAATTGGAACCAGTCTTTATTGTAGTGTTGGCCAAAACGTTCATCTGAGTTTTTCTGTAAGATCTTATGAAAAATCCAAGCGAACTATTTGGCCAATCTAATCTAATATAACATAACCACAAATATAAATATATGGAGAGAGAGAGAGAGATTTATTTTAAGGAATTGGCTCACACTATTGTGAAGACAAGCAGGTCTATAATCGGCAAGGCAGGCCAGTAGGCTGACTGTTCAGGCAGAAGTTGATGATATAATCTTAAATCTTGAGTCTGAGACTCAAGAGACTTAATTCTTTCATCCATCAGGAACCTAAGTATTTTCTCTTACAACCTTCAACTGAGTGGATGAAGATAATCCACATTATTGGGGTGGGGACGGTGGTAGTATGCTTCACTCAAAGTTCACTGACTTAAATGTTAATCTTATCTAGAAAATACTGTCACAGAAATATCTAGACTGGTATCTGACCCCGCAACTGGATACTACAGCCTAATAAATTGATGCATAAAATTGTTACAAGAACCAACAGTTGAGATGTGTGTGTATGTGTAACACAGAGAGCTCTTTCCTCCCACTCTCATTATAAACTGTAAATATTAAATTATATATGTGTGTATGTTTGCAGCTTCCCAGGTGCTGGCACAAGGAGTAAAGAACCCACCTGCCAATTCAGGGGACATAAGAGATGTGAGTTAGATCCCTGGGTTGGGAAGATCCCCTGGAAGAAGGCACGGCAACCCACTCTAGTACTCTTGCCTGGAGAATCCCATGGACAGAGGAGCCTGACAGGCTACAGTCCATAGGGCTGCAAAGAGTCTGACACAACTCAGCAAGAATGCACACATATATTTGCATAGATGTAACTGTCTGTGTATCTCATGTTATGAAACAGATTGTTTTTTAACCCCGACCTCATAACTGAAGACAAGTATTTTAAAAATGGAAGCTGAAAAAAAAACAAAACTGGGGAAATATTTTCAGATATGCTCCTAGCTCAGTTTGTCAGAGGCATCATTTTTATAAAGGCCATAGTTAGGCTGTATCTAATCACTAAATATTGGACTGATATAAGGCAGAATTAAGAGAAAAATTAACCAGGTTCAAACATTTCCCCTCTATGGTATATTCTCCATATCTGTAAAATTAAAACACTCATACAAAGTTAGGCACTCAGTCTTGCAAAACTCTGAAATAGGGAAGGATGTAGGCACTTATGTGCTTTGAGAAGAGAGAGGCCATAAATATTATAGCTTATTTAAATTCCTTTCATAGTAGACAAACATCCCACAAATTGTTTTCTAATTTATCCTGCCCTAGGGTCAATTTAACTAATATGCACCAAATGAGTTCAGAAAGCTTATGACATCATGGAACGCATAGTACCAAAAAAAAAAGGGGGGGTTGATGATTTTTTCATTTCTATCCTTCTAAATTTCAGCAATAATTCAGTATGGTTCAGGCTCTATAGCCACAGCAGTCTGATTTATCCAAATAAAAAACAACCCACTCTCTGCTCACGTATTACTCTCATTTTTCTCCAGTTTGTTTAGTTAACTTTGTGAGATTCATTTACAAAAGAAGAGGGTTGAACTGGATGCCAGTGAGGGTCCCTTTTAGTTCAGATTCCAGAGCTCTTAGTCATCAAAGTGATACACTTTTAAGTGATAAGGAAGAATCTCATGCATACTCCCTGCTCAAAGATGGCTCTATTGAGTTTGGGAGGAGATAGATGTTAAGAAACAAGATCAGTCTACTTAACTCGGAACAGGTTGGTTATCCTTTCATTCAGTATTTACATCCTCTTGGCAAGAAACTAATGAGGAGAGGGATGATTGATCCAGCTTGAGTATAACCTGCCTGTTCTCTTCTTACCAGGAATATTATCAGTGTGCTAACTACCCGTTTCCCTTTGTTTTCAGAATCATATAATTGCTTTAATTGTCCTCTTTTGCATTAGCGCCTTCCTAGGACAAGGCCTTCAACTATTCATTTCCTTGATGTAAACAGTATATATGGCTTGATTTCCGCCCTTTCTTTCTTACATGTGATCGCCATATAATTTTTTGCTTTGCTTGTTCTTGCCTTCATGTGGTTTTGAAACTTCATAAAAGAAATGCAGCTTTGTGAAGCCCTTGTGTTTGAGTGTGTGTGTGTGTTGCTCAGTCGTGTTCAACTCTTTGCACACTTAGCAGACACCTTTACAGCACAAGTACCACAGAAAGAAGAGTAATTCTGAATACCGTCTGGACACATGGATTTCAGTCTTGGCTTGCCACTCATTGTGAGCCTGAGTATAAGATGCTTTGTCTCCCTGATTCTCCTATTTCCTTACCCAGGCCAGTTGAGTACTCTGAGCTCTCAATTTCTTTTGTTCAAAAAGGACTTAATCTTTTACATATCAATCTTGTTACAAACAAGTCTACAGGCCCAAATTGGAGTTGCTTATGCCAAGCTCCAGGTCACCAAACTGAGACTTAATCACACTTTCAGCTCTCCTAGAAATGGAATCTCAAACCAGTAAATCGGGAATTACCTGATAGGTACTAGATAGGTAATCAGCCTGAAAGACCTCAAATGTCCCCTAAAGGAAAGTAACAATACACTCTCAGTCTACTTCCTTGCCTAGCGTAACTCCCTCCTTTCTGACCATAAAAGTCTCGCATTTTGTACGGCTAAGAGCTCTTTTCTGTCTGCTACATTGAATGCGGCCTGATTCATGATTTGTTGAATAAAGTCAATAAGATCTTTAAAATTTACTCAGTTGAATTTTAATTTTTAACAGCCTAAATAGAAACATAAATCAAAAGATAATCTAAAGCAACATTCATCTAGACTAAAATTTCTCAGAGAATGGATTTGTAAAGTTCTGCATTTAAATGAACAAAGATATCCTTTGGACTGTGGCAAGAAATATTTTGCCCTGCAAAAGCCAGGGCAACTTAGGAAACCTCAACCCATGCTAGGCTTTCCTGGGCTTCTCTCCGCAATTGAACTTGTATGTTGGAGACTCAGTTTTTTAGGATCAGGTATGGCTTCCAGAGAACAAGGATGGAGAGCTGATTACAAGTGAAAAAATGTTTATTTTCTCATTCTGGTTAATAAATTTAATGTTTATTTTGGGCACAAAGAAATCTTATGAGAAACTATTCAAAATATTTTGAAAAATTCATTAGGCCAAAAGAAAAAATAACTTAAAAATAGAGTTTCCATATGATACAGCAATCCTACTCCTGGGCATATATCCAGAAAAGTCAAAAGTGTAATTTGAAAAGAAACATGCACCCCATTGTTCATGGCAGCACTATTCAAATAGCCAAGATATGGAAGTGACTTAAATGTCCACTATCAGATGAATGTGTGTGTATATATATATATACACACACACACACACATATATATATGTGTGTGTATGAATATTACTTTGCTATAAAAAGGGAAATAATGCCATTTGTAGCAATGTGGATGGACCTAGTGCAGGCTAAGTCACTTCTGTCATGTCCAAATCTGTGTGACCCTATGGACAGCTGCCCTCCAGGCTCCATGAAATTCTTCAAGCAATCCACTGGAGTGGGTTGCTGCGTCCTTCTGCAGGGGATCTTCCCAACTCAGAGATCGAACCCATGTCTCTTAACTCTAACCTACACTGGCAGGCATGTTCTTTACCCCTAATACACCTGGATGAACCTAGAGATTATCATATTAAGCGAAATCAGACAAAGACAAATTTCATATGATATCACTTATATGAGGAATCTAAAAAAATGATACAAATGCACTTATCTACAAAACAGAAATAGACATAGACTCGCACACATAGAAAAGGAACTTATGGTTACCAAAGGGGAAATTGAGAAGGAAGGACAAATTACAAATTTGAGATTAACAGATGTAGACTGCTGTATAAAATAAACAAGGACCTAGGAAACTATATTCAATATCTTGTAATAACCTATAGTAGAAAAGAATCTGTAAAAGAATATATATATATTACAATGTCCAATAGACATTAATAACTTTTTAAATACTTGGCTGTTTGTTTTATGATGGGAAATGGTTATTACTCTCAAATTCATATTTGCTTTTCTTAAAAATCATATTATTCATCCATTGTTACATATTATCCATCATATTGTTACTGAGAATGCACACATATTGGGCTTGGACTTGGATGCCCAGGGTTAATAATAAATAAGCATCAAATGAAACAGTTAACATAAAAGTATTTTGTAATTTTAGGTTATAAGAAAAATCAACAGTCTGTGGTCCACAGAAGCATTGAAAGCACTGTATCATAATCCTAATTGCGTGCACGCACATAAGTCACTCAGTCACGTCTGACTCTTTCTGACCCCATGGACCGTTGCCCACCAGGCTTCTCTGTCCATGGGATTTCCCAGCAAGAATACAGGAGTGGGTTTCCATTTCCTCCTCCAGGGATCTTCCCGACCCAGGGATCGAACCTGCGTCTCTTGCATTGGCAGGTGGATTCTTTACCTCTGCACCACCTGGAAGCAAACCCAATTAAGTTTAGTGATGCTGTTCAGCGTGGGGCTTCCCAGGTGGCGCTACTGGTAAAGAACCCACCTGCCAATGCACTAGATAACAAAATATCTTCTTAAATTTTTATTTTTATACAATTTTAAAAAGTTACCTTCTATTTACAGCTATTACAATATACTGGCTATACTCCATGTTTCACCATACATCCTTAAGCCTATCTTACACCCGTTGGTTTGTACCTCTCTCCCTCCCACCCCTGTAATGCCACCACTGCAGCTGGGAACCACAAGTTTGTTCTCTATATCTGTAATGCTGTTTATGTTTCATTTTATTCACTAGTTTGTCGTACTTTTTAGATTCTACATAAAAATGATATCATATTGTATTGTCTTTCTCTTTTTGACTTATTTCACTTAGCATAATGTCCATCAAGTTCATCCATGTTGCTGCAAATGGCAAACTTTCATTATCATTTATGCTGAGTAGTAATCCATTGTAAGTATATATATATATATATATATAATGTACACATTTCCTTTATCCATTCACATATTGATGGACACATATTTGTTTCCATATCTTGACAATTGTAAATAATGCTTGCTATGAACACTGGGGTGCCAGTATTTTTCAAACTAGTTTTTGTTCTTTTCATATATATATATATATGCAGGGAATTTCTGGGTCAAGTGGTAGTGTTTTCCAAAGCAGCCACATCAATTCACATTCCCACCAACAATGTACATGGGTTCCCTTTTCTCCACATCCTTGCCAACACTTGTTATCTGTGTTTTATTTTGATGATAGCCTTCTGATAAGTGTGAGGTGATATCTCATGGTGGTCTTGACTTGCATTTCCCTGATGATTAGTGATGCTGAGCAGCTTTTCATGTGTCTATTGGCCATTTGTATTTCCTCTTTGGAATAATTGTCCTTTATTCAATAATTCATTCTTTTTTTCTTAAAACATATTTAGTTATTCCAGTAATATTTAGAAGGAACTGAGATGTGGTGAGTTCTCTCTTAGGGATATGATCTACAATGAATAAGCCAGATAAGGTACCTGTTCTCTTGGTCTTATGTTCCGGGGAGGAGACAGGGTCAATATGCAAATATGCAAACAAAACAACTGACAATTACAGATGGTTGTGAGTACAGTGAAGAATGCCAGCGTGGCAGTGAAGGACCAGGATGAGCCAGCTTTAGGTGGTGTATGTATGGCACGGAAGAAGCTAACCTAATTTACATATGAAATGCACAAAGTAAATTGGGTCACGTTAAGCTGCCAGGTGAGGTCACCTCTTTCACACATAGTGTCATGCTCAAATTACAGACTGCCACCTGTAAATCTCTTGAAAGTTGTTGTTGAAGCCCAGGGCAGGGAAATCAAAAATATGTTTCAATAGCATACTAAATATTTTGAATTAAATTTATCTGAGAAGTAGGTGGTGGGAAAAATAGTACTAAAAATGAAAAACAAAACAAAACACACATTCTGACCCTCCTTTCTTCCCCTGAAAGTTAGAAATAAATCTCCCATGTAAAACCCTCCCTTCTATACCAGGAGGATAGAAAGCATTCTTATAGCAGAGTTAGGGAATTCAAGGAAAAGAATGCTGTAAAAAAATACTATTACTTCTTTATTCATCTGCTTCCTGAAGCACAAGCACCCCCACCCTTGTTTTGTTAAATCTTCACAAATAAATGCTTTTCTCTAAAAGTGATATAAAAACAGCTTATCATGGTCATTTTAGGGGTCTTAGTTCTATGAGAACTCCATGCACATAAATTCAATTTTTAAAAAGCCTGTCAATCTGTCTTGTGTCAGTTTAACTATTAGACCAGCCAGAAGAACCCAATGGGGTAGGGCAGACTTTTCCCCTGCTGTGACGCTTGGCAGGGTCTGCAGGATATTGACTGGCCCATGCTCACTTACTCCCCTCCCCCACGGCTCCTGGGCCCCCTGATCATGGTCAGCAGACCCTAACAGCTCTTATACCAAGTCAGCCTCCTGACCTCCTGCCAGGTCAGATAGAAGGAAAAAGTGGCAAGAGTCCTTTTTCTCTCTTCTCTCTAAACCTAGATTAACTGGATAAAATATTTGTGAAATGGGATCCTTGGGTCATAGTGACTCTGGTCATTGGGTAAAAAGATCACTCAATTTTTACTGATGCTTTCCTCCCAGAGGTGGTCATTATTTTCCTTTGTTTTTGTGTGTTGTGTCTTTTGTCATAGGAGGAAGAGCCATAGAAAAGAACAGCAGATAGAGACCTATTGTAAATCTGCTTTATTGACTACACCAAAGCCTTTGACTGTGTGGATCACAACAAACTGTGGAAAATTCTTCAAGAGATGGGAATACCAGACCACCAGACCTGCCTCCTGAGAAATCTGTATGCAGGTCAAGAAGCAACAGTTAGAACTAGACATGGAAAAACAGACTGGTTCCAAATAAGAAAAGGAGTACATCAAGGTTGTATATTGTCATCCCGCCTATTTAACTTATATGCAGAGTACATCATGGGAAATGCTGGGCTGGGTGAAGCACAAGCTGAAATTAAGATTGCTGGGAGAAATATCAATAACCTCAGATATGCAGATAATGCCACCCTTATGGCAGAAAGCGAAAAAAAACTAAAGAGCCTCTTGATGAAAGTGAAAGAGGAGAGTGAAAAAGTTGGCTTAAAGCTCAACATTCATAAAACTAAGATCATGGCATCCAGTCTCATCACTTCATGCCAAATAGGTGGGGAAAAAATGGAAAGAGTAAGACTTTATTTTGGGGGTTCCACAACCACTGCAGATGGTGACAGCAGCCATGAAATTAAAAGACACTTGCTCCTTAGGAAAAAAGCTATGACCAACCTAGACAGTATATTAGAAAGCAGAGATGTTATTCTGCAAACAAAGGTCTGTGTAGTCAAAGCTATGGTTTTTCCAATAGTTATGTATTGATGTGAGAGTGGGAATATAAAGAAAGCTGAGCACTGAAGAACTGATGCCTTTGAACTCTGGTGTTGGAGAAGACTCTTGAGAATCCCTTGAACAGCAAGGAGATTCAACCAGTCAATTCTAAAGGAAATCAGTCCTGAATATTCACTGGAAGGACTGATGCTGAAGCTCTAATACTTTGGCCATGTGATGCAAAGAACTGACTCATTGGAAAAGACCCTGATTCTGGGGAAGATTAAAAGCGAGAAGAGAAGGGGACCACAGAGGTTGAGATGGTTGGGTGACATCACCAACTCAATGAACATGAGTTTGAGTAGGCTCTGGGAGTTCATGATGGACAGGGAGGCCTGGCGTGCTGTGGTCCATGGGGTCACAAAGAGTCAGACAGGACTGAGTGGCTGAGCTGATCTGATCAATCTGCTATTTGAGCTGGCCTCACAGACAGTTGAGTTCATGCCTCATCAGAGTAAGGCTTGTTTAAACAAGGCTTGTGGGTGTCTCATGTAAAAACTGGACGGGGTTTTTCCTTCTTGTTCTATATCCTTAGAACTTAGCCTTGTGACAGCGAGAATATGCTCTCTGGTCTCTGCCATCTAAAAGGTGCACTTACTGGGATGCAACTGGTGACCAGTTGAGCAAAATGGGATTCCAAGCAAGAAGTCAAACAGCAGTCTCCTTGTCCAGCCACTCCAGCTCTTAAGGAATTTTGTCATAAGGGTCCCTAGTCCATAAGTGGCCTTTGTAAGACTGAGTAATCTTTCTGATTTATTTATTAGTGCTAGAAAAGTGTATTTCCAGTAGCCTGTTCAGTGTCACAGATTAGTGGGTCTATAACTAGAGGTGTCACACATTCTCATGGGAAATGGGAGACACCATTTCCATGACACCATTCTTAGAACCTGTAGCAGCACAGAGTTTTACTCTTTTAGGCTAGCTCTGGAAGTGAAATTTCTGGACCTCGTGAGGCTACATAGTCTCTTGTGAGATGCCTCTTGCATCTTTGGTTAAGCCATAAAAAAGGGTTTATTGTCTCAGCCCCTATTTGAGAATAATATAAGCTCTTACTTGTCAATAACCAGATGATGGGTCTTTAAAGTTACATGTGGCGTGCTAGGTCACTTCAGTCATGTACGACTCTTTGTGACCCCATGGACTTTAGCCTGTCAGGCTCCTCTGTCCATGGGATTCTCCAGGCAAGATAACTGAGTGGGTTGCCATTTCCTTCTCCAGGGGATCTTCCTGACCCAGGGATTGAACCCAGTCCTCATGTATTACAGGCAGATTCATTACTATCTGAGCCTCCAGAGAAGCCCCCTATAAAATTGTCTACTTTCAAAAAAAAAAAATTATTCTGAGAGCCCTCATCATAAACAGCTGTCATAGGTACTTTTGGGAGGGGCTAATTGAAAGGAGAAGACACATACACCTCATATCTATATCTATATCTGATGGTTAAACTTAGAGAATTCCTTATTAATATGAAAGAACAGAAATTAGGCTAAAACCAAAGATCCATTGTAAATGTCCCTTCTTAAAGGGGAAAAAAAAGAAAAGTTATCTACTTCCTCAGCAATTCCCCAGACCCTCCCACAAGGAGACAAGAAATAAACCCTCTGGAAACCCATATTCAAGGGCTAACAGAAACAACTCTCTTTGTCTTGAAAATCTCTAAAAACCAGAAGTACAACCCTAGAAATAAGACAAAGCCCACCTATCTCTACCAAATCCCAAACTCACTAATTCCACTCAAATGATTATAGATATTACAAAAGCTTATGATACTGGAGCAAAATTGTCCTGTTCTTGAGGGGAAATAAAGAAATCTTTGAAAACAGACTTTATGTATGGTTAGGTCTAAGACTGGAATAAATTTAATTAAGTGAGCTTTAATATACAAAGTTAGCTGGTAAAAAATTAATATGCAGTTTATATCTCTGTTAAAAAAGCAAAGGTTTCTTTGATTATTGATCTGCTCTTAATGAGAAATTGCAAACAAAGATTTTCTTTACCTTTAATGTAATCTATCTAGAAAAACAAAGATTCAATATTTTGTCTTTAATATGTCTTTGATAACTTAGGGGAAAAAAAACTTAGCCTTTTCAATATAAAAGAGTTTTACAACTATTTACATTTCTTTATTTTCCCATAAAGCCTTTGTCACTTTGATTAAATAGATAACTAAACATTATTTAACAGTGACTTATGATTCTATTTGATTGTTTTTTTAATAAATTTATTTATTTTAATTGGAGGTTAATTACTTTACATTATTATATTGGTTTTGCCATACATCAACACAAATCCGCCACGGGTGTACACATGTTCCCCATCCTGAACCCCCCTCCCTCCTTCCTCCCCGTACCATCCCTCTGGGTCGTTCCAGTGCACCAGCCCCAAGCATCCAGTATCATGCATTGAACCTGGGCTGATGACTCGTTTCATATATGATATTATACATGTTTCAATGCCATTCTCCCAAATCATCCCACCCTCTCCCCCCCCCCCACAGAGTCCAAAAGACTGTTCTATACATCTGTGTCTCTTTTGCTGTCTCGCATACAGGGTTATTGTTATCATCTTTCTAAATTCCATATATATGCATTAGTATACTGTATTGGTGTTTTTCTTTCTGGCTTACTTCACTCTGTGTAATAGGTTCCAGTTTCATCTACCTCATCATTCTTTTTAATGGCTGAATAATGCTCCATTATCTATTTGATTGTTTTAAAAGATTTCTGATATCCTTGATAAACTTCCCCCAAATCAAATTCTAAATGAAGTCTTATTGACCTAAAAATAACTTTGGGCTTTTCCAAAGGGCTCCTGGAACACCTCCAAAGATCTGTTTTCTTTCCTTATGAAAGAGAGATTAAATGAATTAGGCTTATTTGGTATGTTAAATTATATGGGAAGTATTATTAAATAAATGATGGTAAAATTCTTAGATTATATTGTATAAGTAAGTAAATGTTATTAATATAAATATTCTAAAGATCATGTCAAACTTTTGAAATTTGGGTATATCCAAATATAATGTTATCAGTCATAGTTACAGTTATTATCTTAAGATATTGTATGTTTCAGTGATAACCAAATATCCTTGTCATTTGTATTGCAGTGAAACAGATATTTAATGATGGACATTTTAAAATCATTTATCATTCACAGACAGTTTTTTTTTAATGTACTTTTTTATTAAAGGGTAATTGCTTTACAGAATTTGTTTCTGTCAAACCTCAACATGAATCAGCTATAGGTATACATATGTCCCCTCCCTTTTGAAACTCCCTCCCGTCTCCCTTCCCATCCCACCCCTCTAGGTTGATACAGAGCCCCTATTTGAGTTTCCTGAGCCATACAGCAAATTCCCATTAGCCATCTATTTTGCATATGGTAATATAAGTTTCCATGTTGCTCTTTCCATACATCTCTCCCTCTCCTCCCCTTTTCCCATGTCCATAAGTCTATTCTCTGTGCCTGTTAGTTGCTTTTACAAAAGCTTCTTACAAATGTGTTTTATCTTCAGTGATATTCATGGAAATATGCCTGCAAGTGGGCTAAGCAGCTTCAGTCATGTCTGACTCTTTGCAGCTCTATGGACTGTAGCTCCCAGGCTCCTCTGTCCATGAAATTGTCCAGGCAAGAATACCAGAGTGGTTTGCCATGCCCTCCTCCAGGGGACCCTCCTGACCCCAGCGATCAAACCTGAGTCTCCTACATCTCCTGCATTGGCAGGTGGTTCCTTACCACTAGCATCACCTGGTAAGCCCCTCATGGAATCAATAAAACCACCTGGACAAATAGCTTTATGGGGTTCCCAGCAGTCTAACCATGTGAATAAGGAAGGTCCCTTCCCCAAAAGTCAAGGAACGTCAGAACATTTGAGGGACCTCAAGAATTCACACAAAACTATTTGTGGGACCAGCCAAAAGAATTCAAGAGGGGTAGAGGAAAATTTCTTCACTCCAACAGCGTTGTTCAGTCGCTTAGTCATACCTGACTCTTTGTGACTCATAGACTGCAACATGCCAGGCTCCCCTGTCCTTCACTATCATACATTACATAATATATGTTGATTCATTATTTTCTATTGTAAGGAAGAAAACCTGAAGTTCATCATTTTCTTGCAGGATTTTTATGAAAAAAAAAATAGTTGAGAGATTGAGGGAAAAGGCAAGTATATAGTTTTCTTAATTGGGAAGAACACAGGTTTGTGATATTAGAGATCTGGTTTCAGGCCTGCTGCTTTCCTAACTGTGATCTTGGGAAACCTTATTTTCTGCATCTGTGCAACACAAGTATATGAAAAGGTGACCTCTATTATTCCTTGCTTCTAGTGGATGTATGAGGCTGAATATAAACAAATACTTGTTCTGTTTAAATTGTTTTTCCTTGAAGGCAGTTAATCCTATATTTAAAAAGCAATTAAGTCAAAAGCAAAGACAGGATTAAAGTGAACTCAAGGACCATAAGGAAATATACCCTTGGTAAAACAGATATAAAGCTTTCTTTAAAATTGTTTATGACTGAGTTGCCTAATCTAGGGAGAAAACCAAGGGGACTCTCATGTCAAATACATGTGATTAAAATCCTACAATCACTAATTAGCTGTGTAACATTATGCAGGTTTTTCTCTTTTTAAAAACTACTTTAAGCATCATTTTTCTCATCTGTGAAATAGATACTGGGAATAAATGAAAAATTTTCAATATATCCAGCCAAAGAAGGCATCCAGTAAATGCTAAGTTCAGGTACCTCACGTAGCAGCAACTGAAACTGCGTTTTTCCCCTAGCACCTTTCAGTGAGGATAGTAAAAGGATCTCTCTTATATTACTCTAAACCTAGAAATAGCTACAATTGGACCCCAAGGACAATTTTAATAAATGCCTTAAAGAGGATACCTAGTAGACTCCTCTAAATTTCAGTTGGACTTAAGTAACAAATTTTTCAAAGGGATTAGTTTTTTTTTTTTACTTGTTTTTTTTTAAAAATTTTTACTTTATTTTGCTTTGCAATACTGTATTGACTTTGCCATACATTGACATGAATCAGCCACGGGTGTACATGATTAGTTTTTAAATAACCCATATAATACTGATTCATTTTACTCTTGTTTTCAAGAAAATGCCTGGTGTGATAAATGAGCAGAAATGTTATGCATACATTTTGCATACACTTGTGTCTTTTATGTTCCTTTATTTGGTATATTTTTGCTTACTTCCTCTTTTTTCTGTTTTACCTATTTTGAAAAGCTAAGGTATTAGATGAGCCCTAAATAGAGACAAAATATGAGGTCTTTAAAATCAGATATTTGAAAGAGACAGTTAAGTGGCTATCTGAATGACCTGCAAACATTAGCTTCTTCACCTTACTTACTACCTTGTGGTGGTGGTGGTTTAGTCATTAATTCATGTCCAGCTCTTGCGACCCCATGAACTGCAGCCCGCCAGGTTCCTCTGTCCATGGGATTCCCCAGGCAAGAGACAGGAGCTGGCTGCATTTCCCACTACCTTGTAGGAATGTAGTAAAAAGTATAATGAAATAATGTACATGAAAGTATTTATGCATTTGTTATACCAAACAAATGACTAATTACTACTACAAAAACAATGACATCAGCTCTGTCATGTGTACTATTGAACACTTGGTTCGTTGGAAAAGTAAATTTTACTTGGTCACTTAATGATAATTATATAGAATTTTAACTTAAGGATAGTATTCTGTGGCTGAAAAAAATCTGTTTTCTATAAACACCAGAGTAGATCCAGGAGTTTTCACATGGATTAAGCACAGCAAAAAAAAAAAAAAAAAAAAAAGGATATCTACTACCCAAGCTAAATAAAGAATCTTAGGCCAATAGTATAGCCAAAACAACAGATAGCATTTTAGTACTTCTAAATTCAGCAGCAGCAGATTAATTTTCTATTACAGAAAGAGGCAAGTTTAATGCTTTAAAACAAATTCTAATGAGTTTTCAGAGAGGGTATAAGATGTTGAAGGAGACCATTTCTTCTACCTGTGAATGAAAAATACTCTCCGCTGTATCAGTAAACAAGGCATGAAGCAGCCATCAAGCCACTGCATCCACCCCCTATCGCATGGTGAGCCCCAAAGGAATGCAGGATGGGGACAAAATGGACTGTCCACTGCCAAGCCCTCGACAACTGCAGCTACCGTGCAAGGGTGAGGGAACTCAGGATGCGAAAGAGAAGGATGCAGGCCCTAGACAGCTAAGGTGAATATCAAAAGCGTGATTTCAATGACTCTTACATATTACGATACACAGAAGAGTGCTACATTCATTAACTCAAGATGTCTGATTTTCTTTAATTAACAATAATCTTTTGACGTTTAGACAACCCTCTCTTTGTGGTAAAAACTCCTATATATCCTGATCCCTGCCTTACCTCTTCAGAGCAGTCACTCAGAGCTATCTGAGAATCTGTCTCCCCAACATTAAGTCCTAAAAAATCCATAGAATATAATCCTCCACTTCTAGATTGTATATATGTTTTTAGCCGACATAACCTAACCATCAGGAAAAAAAAAAAAAAAAGGAACAGTAAACTAAAAATAATGAAATAAAGTAAATTACAGTTTCTAAAAACCCACCAGAATAGCTGAGGGAACAAAAGCCCAAGTAAACTAAATTTCATAAAGAGACAAAATCTAGGTAAGAAAGATCCACATCCGGTTTCATTCCTAATAAGATGGCAGAAAAGAGTAAATGTACCATAAATGGCGGTAAAGAGAAAAAGATCAACATTTAAAAAAATAAATAAATAAATAAAACCAGAAAAAACCTTTCAATGTCTCTGTTGGGTTGGCATGATGTCTTACAATTCAAAAGAGTCAAATTCACAGAAAAAGTCTCTGTTTACCTGAACTTCTTTCCCCTGGGTCCTTGGGTGTCTATGCTGCTGCTGCTGCTGCTAAGTCGCTTCAGTCGTGTCAGACTCTGTGCGACCCCAAGATGGCAGCCCACCAGGCTCCCCCATCCCTGGGATTCTCCAGGCAAGACTACTGGAGTGGGTTGCCATTTCCGTCTCCAATGCATGAAAGGGAAAAGTGAAAGTGAAGTCGCTCAGTCATGTCCGACTCTTCATGACCCCATGGATGGCAGCCTACCAGGCTCCCCTGTCCATGGGATTTTGCAGGCAAGAGTATTGGAGTGGGATGCCATCGCCTTCTATACAACCCCAGAATACCCATGGCTGAGCACAGGTAAATCCTTTCCATCTGGGCCAGCCCTTCATGTGCCCAAAGCAGTGAACTGCATCTGGGATTAGGGCATGAAAGCTGAGAAAGAGTCTTGGAGAACTTTAGGCATAATTTCATTCTTGGCATCAACTCATGGAAGATGGGGGACAACGATGGAGGAAGAATAAAAATCTCCTGTGGTGATGAAATTAGAAAAGGGATGAAGAGGGAAAACAATTCCTCAGAGGCTGAAAACATCTGTGACCATAGTAAAAAAATAAATAAAAACAAAAAGAGGGAGAGAGGAAACTCTTCCAAGGTAAGGAAACATGTTAATGGGCTAAAGCAGAGAGTTCCCAAGTCTTGCTGTAAAGGGGCAAGATAATGTGGCCCATGATTTAGAAAACAAAATCAACAGAAGCAACCACTGTGAGTTAAGCAAGCAATTATGGTCAAGCAAGAAAATCACACATCAGAAACTCAAGTATTCCGAATAACAATGGATAAACATAAGGAAGATTGAAATAGCTGTTAACTGACTGAGGGTGGGATGATTTGGGAGAATGACATTCTAACATGTATACTATCATGTAAGAATTGAATCGCCAGTCTATGCCTGATGCAGGATACAGCATGCTTGGAGCTGGTGCATGGGGATGACCCAGAGAGATGTTATGGGGAGGGAGGTGGGAGGGGGGTTCATGTTTGGGAACGCATGTAAGAATTAAAGATTTTAAAATTTAAAAAATAAAAAAATAAATTAAAAAAAAAAGAAACAAATGGAAGAAAAAAGGCAAAAATATCTTTAAAATAAAGAATGACTTAAAAGGAAACCCAGGGAGAGCATATTCTACCAAAAGGGGCATTGATGCTAGGAATTAGAAGAAACCCAAATAAATAAAATCAAAGAAGTAACTAAAAATTATAGTTACTGTAACTGATTATAGAAGATAGGCAATGGATAGTCAATATACATATTACATGATTCTTTGAAGAGAAAAAAGCATAATAACATAAACAAAACTAACATTTAGAAACAAAATCTAAGAAACTCCAGAAATTAAAAAAAAAAAGCCACACACACACAATTCATTATCAAAAGAGAAGCAACTGGCCCTAAAATATTAGAAAGAAGATGCTTACCTCATAGTAAGTGTTACACAAACTAAAACAGTAGTGAAATGCTATGTCATACCCATCAATTTGGCAAAAATGTATGTTTGACAATATCTCTATTGGAAAGACTAGAAAGAGATATTCTCATACATCTGGTCTGAGTACAAAATGTACACGTATGATGTTTGAAAACTCCCCAATATCTCAAAAAAATTTTGTTCTCTTATTCAATAATCTCATTTCTAGGAATCTCTACTAAAGACACATCTTCAGAAATAAAAATAGGCACAAGAGTATTCACTGTAGCATTATTTCTAATGGTAAGATATTTTAAACAACTCCAATGTCCATTCACAGGGGACAGAAAAACAATAGAGTCTTATAACATCCTAAAAAATTGACACACAAATATGGAAATGAATCAAGGGAGTTTTCTGTATCCTGTTTTGTAGTGATCTCCAAGAAAAAGAGGATTTCCCAGGTGGCACAGTGGTAAAAAGAATCTGCCTACCATTGCAGGAGACACCAGAGACCTGGGTTTGATCCCTGGGTGGGGAAGATCCTCTGGATTAGGAAATGGCACCCTACTCCAGCGGCTTGCCTGGGAAATTCCATGGACAGAGGAGCCTGGTGGGCTATAGTCTATGGGGTGGCAAAGAGTCAGAAATGGCTGAATGACTGAATGTGTGTGCATATATTCAGTGTGGCAGAGGGGTCAGAGAGTGGCATGTAAATAACAAAATTTACTTACGAGGCCTATTGTTAATTATACTACTGACTAAATTAGACTATATTAACAGTAGGGCAATGCCAAAGAAAGTTCAAACTCCATACAACTGTGCTCATTTCACATGCTAGCAAGGTCATGCTCAAAATCCCTCAAGCTAGGCTTCAACAGTATGTGTATTAAGAACTTCCAGATGTACAAGCTGAATTTAGAAAAGGCAGAGGATCCAGAGATCTAATTGTCAACATTTGCTGAATCTTTGAAAAAGCAAGAGAGTTCCAGAAAAACATCTATTTCTGCTTTATTTACTATGCTATAGCCTTTGACTGTGTGGATCACAATAAACTGTGGAAAATTCTTCAAGAGATAGGAATACCAGACCACCTGACCTGCTTCCTGAGAAATCTGCATGTAGGTCAAGAATAAACAGAACTGAACATGGAACAATGGACAGGTTCAAAATTAGGAAAGAAGTACATCAAGGCTGTATATTGTCACCTTGCTTATATAACTTACATGCAGAGTATATCACACAAAATGCTGGGTTGGATGAATCAAAAACTGAAATAAGATTTTCTGGAGAAATATCAACAACCTCAGATATATAGATCAGTTCAGTTCAGTTCAGTTGCTCAGTCCTGTCTGACTCTTTGCGACCCCATGAATTGCAGCACGCCAGGCCTCCCTGTTCATCACCAACCCCCAGAGTTCACTCAGACTCATATCCATTGAGTCAGTGATGCCATCCAGCCATCCCATCCTCTGTCGTCCCCTTCTCCTCCTACCCCCAATCCCTCCCAGCATCAGAGTCTTTTTCAGTGAGTCAACTCTTCTCATGAGGTGGCCAACATACTGGAGTTTCAGCTTTAGCATCATTCCTTCCAAAGAAATCCCAGGGCTGATCTCCTTCAGAATGGACTGGTTGGATCTCCTTGCAGTCCAAGGGACTCTCAAGTCTTCTCCAACACCACAGTTCATCAATTCTTTGGCTCTCAGCTTTCTTCACAGTCCAACTCTCACATCCATACATGACCACTGGAAAAACCATAGCCTTGATTAGAAGGACCTTTGTTGGTAAAGTAATGTCTCTGCTTTTGAATATGCTAACTAGGTTGGTCATAACTTTCCTTCCAAGGAGTAAGCATCTTTTAACTTCATGGCTGCAATCACCATCTGCAGTGATTTTGGAGCCCCCCCAAAATAAAATCTGACACTGTTTCCACTGTCTCCCCATCTATTTGCCATGAAGTGATGGGACCAGATGCCATGATCTTGGTTTTCTGAATGCTGAGCTTTAAGCCAACATTTTTACCCTCCTCTTTCACTTTCATCAAGAGGCTTTAGATGATACTACCTTAATGAGCAAAAGGGAAGAGGAACTAAAGACACTCTTAATGAGGTGAATGAGGAGAGTGAAAAGGCTGGCTTAAAATTCAACATTCATAAAACTAAGATCATGGCATCCAGTCCCATCATTTCATGGGAAATAGATGGGAGGAAGTGGAAACAGTGACATATTTTATTTGGGGGGCTCCAAAATCACTGCAGTGACTGCAGTTCTGCAATTAAAAGATGCTTGCTCCTTGGAAGAAAAGCTATGACAAACCTAGACAGGGTATTAAAACGTAGAGACGTCACTTTGCCAGCAATAGTCCATATAGTCAAAGCTATGGTTTTTCCGATAGTCATGTATGCATGTGAGAACTGGACCATAAGGAAAGTTGAACGCTGAAGAACTGATGCTTTTTATTGTGGTGCTGGAGAAGACTCTAGAGAGTCCCTTGGAAAGTAAGGCGATCAAAGTAGTCAATCTTAAAGGAATTCAACCTTGAATATTCACTCAAAGGACTGATGCTAAAGCTGAAGCTCCATTACTTTGGCCACTTGATATGAAGAGCTGACTCATTGGAAAGGACCCTGATTTTGGGAAAAACTGAGGGCAGGAGATGAAGGGGACAAAAGAGGATGAGATGATTGGATGGCATCACTGACTCAATGGACATGAGTTTGAGCAAACTCTGGGAGATAGTGAAGGACAGGGAAGCCTAGCATGCTGCAGTTCATGGGTTGGCAAATAGTAGGAAATGACTTAGTTACTGAACAACAGCATGCAGTTAGAATTAATTTTTAAATCTCACAGTATAACACAAATAAGCAAATTTTTAAACATTATTGGGCAAAAAAGTTTTTAGTGTCAGAGAAAAGACATATAAATTTGCTAGCATCATTTACTGAAACAGCCTTGTAAGAAGAGCATACTGGAAGACCTGCAGTTCAGATCCTGGCTAATTCCAAGCAGCGAGGATGGAGGGTGAACCTAGGACTTCTAGCTGTGCCTGAAAAATCACATGGGGTTCTAAGAAAAAGATACATAAGCCAACTTAGAGGGTCACTTTCTGGCTGAAGTTGACATTGTTTATGCCTAAAGACAAAAATGACACTTGGTTTTAAAATATTGAAAGAATAAAAAATATGGTAGTAATTAAAACAAAAGAGGGAAACACACACACCCCTTTTGTGTGATGGCAATCACTTTTGCCATCAGTGGTAGTGATTGTTATACCAATGTGTTAATATGAAACTTAGTAACAAAATGTAATTAAACATTACCCCATTTTTTAAAAAAATAAAAAATTACATGTTCATATTCTACTGTTGTGGCAAATTCCTTCCTCAGAAGAATACTTGCTAATATATGGGATGGATATGATACAAAAACATTATTTTGAAATCCCCCCAAAACCATCCTCCCTGGTGGCTCAGATGGTTAAGAGTCTGCCTGCAATGCAGCAGACCTGGCTGCGATCCCCGGGTTGGAAAGATCCCCTGGAGAAGAAAATGGCAACCAACTCCAGTATTCTTGCCTGGAAAATACCATGGACAGAGGAGCCTGGCGGTCTGTAGTCCATGGGGTAGGAAAGAATTGGCCATACTGAGTGACTAACACATACACGTAAAACTCATTCTTCCAGAAAGTGATGAATGCTAAAACCAGTAGTCTCATGGCACCAAAGAATAATCCTACAGTGTATTTGCTGTTGGAAAAGACTCTTGAGAGTCCCTTGGACTGCAAGGAGATCCAACCAGTCCATTCTGAAGGAGATCAGCCCTGGGATTTCTTTGGAAGGAATGATGCTGAAGCTGAAACTCCAGTACTTTGGCCACCTCATGTGAAGAGTTGACTCATTAGAAAAGACTCTGATGCTGGGAGGGATTAGGGGCAGGAGGAGAAGTGGACGACAGAGGATGAGATGGGTGGATGGCATCACGGACTCGATGGACGTGAGTCTGAGTGAACTCCGGGAGATGGTGATGGACAGGGAGGCCTGGCGTGCTGCAGTTCATGGGGTCGCAAAGAGTTGGACACGACTGAGCAACTGAACTGAACTGAACTGAACTGAAGAGAAAAATAAACTTTCTCAAACAAACAATCTGCCAACTATACTTTCACAAAGTTGTCAGACTTAGAATCACTAATATTGACACAATCTGACAATATATTCCTCCTGATATGATGAAAATACACAGCATTGCTTTTCAAGTTTTTTTGCCAAAGGTAAAATATCAAGCCTTTAGATACAACTTACATTTTACAATATAAACGAGATGGAAAAAAAGTTAACACATTCTACAAGGAATTAATCTGACAAAGAATATAAAACATCCTATTGGACAACTGGCCTGCTTTCTTCAAAAAGTCAGTAACCAGGGAAAATGAGGAATTGTAGATTAGAAAAGACTAAAAAATACCTAATAAATATTATACATGAACTTAACTTTGTTTAAATCTCTGGTTTTAAAAAATATTCTATTGGAGTTTTTTGAGGCAAAGGAGGAAATTTAAGCACTAGCGCTTGCATTAGCTAAATTAAAAATATTATCTTTTAATTGAGATGCTATTGTTGTAAGGAATATTATTTTTAGAAGAAACTTGAAGATTTTATAGTAAACCATCATGAGTTGTATGGTTTACTTTCCATCTCTCAACTGGTTGAAAAGATTAGATAGATAATAAAGATATATAAAAGGATAAATGAATAGAGTAGTAATTATGAGTAAATATTATTAAATACAGTTCCTTTTCAAATGAGATCATTATCACTATTTTTTTTTTTGGTTTATAAAATGTAATTTTATTTTGTGTTACTCTGCTGTTACATAGGGCATAACATTGTCACAAGGCTTTTTTGGGACTACAGTCAATGATTAGCAACATACAATAGTGGTCCAACTCTCTAAATAACAATCACTAGACAAACTGGACACCGTCTCACATGTGCACAAACCTGCATGGAACAGTACCTAATATTTTAGACTGGACTATGTGCTTTTTCCCCCTTTCTAGTGTATTAAGAAATGACATGCGCTCTAATTTGCCAAAAGCAATGGTTGTATTCTGGCAGCAACATGCTACTTCTATTACATAGTAAAGTGAATACCAGAACTATAAAGGCAAGAGGTGTAAGTGAGTTTTTATTGGGAAGGGAAGTTGTTATTTTAAACAGCAGCAAATAAAGAGTGAGCAGAAAATGAAGATCATGGCATTCGGTCCAATCACTTCATGGGAAATAGATGGGGAAACAGTGGAAACAGTGTCAGACTTTATTTTGGGGGGCTCCAAAATCACTGCAGATGGTGACTGCAGCCTTGAAATCAGAAGACGCTTACTCCTTGGAAGAAAAGTTATGACCAACCTAGATAGCGTACTCAAAAGCAGAAACATTACTTTGCTGACTAAGGTCCGTCTAGTCAAGGCTATGGTTTTTCCTGTGGTCATGTATGGATGTGAGAGTTGGACTGGGAAGAAGGCTGAGCACCAAAGAATTGATGCTTTTGAACTGCGGTGTTGGAGAAGACTCTTGAGAGTCCCTTGGACTGCAAGGAGATCCAACCAGTCCATTCTGAAGGAGATCGACCCTGGGATTTCTTTGGAAGGAATGATGCTGAAGCTGAAACTCCAGTACTTTGGCCACCTCATGCGAATAGCTGACTCTCTGGAAAAGACTCTGATGGTGGGAGGGATTGAGGGCAGGAGGAAAAGGGGACGACAGAGGATGAGATGGCTGGATGGCATCACGGACTCGATGGATGTGAGTCTGAGTGAACTCCGGGAGATGGTGATGGACAGGGAGGCCTGGCGTGCTGCGATTCATGGGGTTGCAAAGAGTTGGACACGACTGAGCGACTGAACTGAACTGAACTGAAGGAAACTTCCTGTTGTCACGGATACACAAGACCTCTATCACATATGATACAGGAGACATTTGAATCTGTGATCCCCCAGCCCCAAAATGTTGAATGCTTTTCCATTCAATCTAATACTTCTGGATTCCTACAGAATACATTAACAGAATGGAAAAGTAGCTTGCTGAAAGGAAATCTCTGAAGAAGAGTAAGGGAGAGAATGCAGAAATTAAGAACTTATGTAGAACACTCTTTAAATTGTAATTAGCTACATTTTCATATCTTCACAGTAATACAAAACACAGTCACTTGCAGAACTGGTTCAGATTACTTAAATACCAGATACATTTTTAGTCGTCTACATAAGTGTTTGGAAGTTACTTATGTTTGTATGAAATGAAGCTGTTAATACTTTTCTACAGCAGTAACTGCACACCAGGAAGGCTAAGACAAACACAAACCAAGGAATGGAGTATTCCCAAAGCTGCAGTGTGAAAAGACTATAAACAGTTGATTCCATACACATGAATGGGTTTCTTTGCTAGAGGAAATCCAAATGGAGTGAGGAATGGAGATGAGTATAAAGGTTTCAAGGGGAAGAAAGATGGCACCCTGTATGCACTACGTTTTCTGCCCCTTCTGCCGCATCACATTCTTAGCACTATCCGATGTCCATAATGTGAGGTTGTCTCTCAGCAGCTGCATGACGAGGGTGCTGTCTTTGTACGAGTCTTCATTCAGTGTGTCGAGTTCTGCAATAGCCTCATCCAAAGCCGTTTTAGCCCGTGTGCAGGGCAGTTCTGGGTTATTGAGGATCTCATAGTAGAGTACGGAAAAGTTAAGAGCCAGCCCCAGCCGGATGGGGTGTGTGGGCTGCATCTCTTTCTTGCTTATATCAAAAGCCTCTTGGTAAGCTCCTTGGGAATTATCTATCGTTTGCTTCCGATCATCACCACAAGCAACTTCAGCAAGGTACCCGAAGTAATCTCCCTTCATTTTCAGATAGAAGACCTTACTTTCTGGATTAGTTGCTGCTGTTGCTACTGCTGCTGCTAAATCACTTCAGTCCTGTCTGACTCTATGCGACCCCTTAGACGGCGGCCCACCAGGCTCCCCCGTCCCTGGGATTCTCCAGGCAAGAACACTGGAGTGGGTTGCCATTTCCTTCTCCAATGCATGAAAGTGAAAAGTGAAGTGAAGTCGCTCAGTCATGTCCAACCCTCAGCGACCCCATGGACTGCAGCCTACCAGTCTCCTCCGTCCATGGGACTTTCCAGGCAAGAGTACTGGAGTGGGGTGCCATTGCCTTCTCCACTGCTAAATTAGTTGCATTTGCTATTAAATACTTATCCAACAATTCCAGGACCATGGTGCAGTTGGACCTCAGCTCGGACTCCACTTTCTCCCGGTAGTCCTTGATCAGCTCCAACTTCTTGTCCGAGGTGTCGGTCTTCTGCTCGATGCTGGAGATGACCCTCCAGGTGGACTGGCGGCCCCTGAGCACGTTCTTGTAGGCCACCGACAGCAGGTTGCACTCATCGTTGGACAGCTCGGCGCCCTGCTCCTTCACAGCCTTTATGCAGGTGGCCATGTCGTCGTAGCACTCGGCCTGCTCGGCCAGCTTGGCCTTCTGGATCAGCTCTGTCTTCTCCATGGGGGCTGGGGGAGCAGACAGCGAGGTCGAGCGCAGACCCCGGGGGGCTTCACGTCTCCGCGGCCACAGCGCGAGTCCCCCACTATTTTTAATATATTAAAATTCTTTGAATATTTGTACATTTCATAATAAAAGTTTTATTATGATTACCTCTAATGTAAATAGCTCCAGAGGACAAATTATGTCTTCTTTGATGATATTCAAATTAGAATGGCTATCTGGTTAGCCTGGCTTTAGTTAGCTGACTAAACAATGTTCATTCTCTCTATCTTTTTGATATTAGAAAGTAGAAATTGTGTCCTACTGGAAACTTCCTTTGCAAATTGGGGAAACCAGTGTGGGTAAGCAAACTTATTTGGTGGAGCACCCCAGAAAGCCCTTTAAGTCTTTTTTATTCTTGTTTTGTTTCAATTGGAAGATAAGCTCAATGACGAAAAGAAGGTTTGGCTATACTAGTTCATGAGGAAACTTGCCAAGGATTGTGGACTAAAAGAGAAGATACCCAATCCCTTTGTGTGTGTGTGAATGTTTTACTTTACACTTAATTTAATGAGAGAAAAATAAAACTTTGGTGTTCATACTACTGTAGCTTTAAGGTTTCTATTATTTTCAGTTTAACCTAAACTTAACAAATACAGTCTATAAAAATTTTCCTGTCCAGATTCTGGTTGCAGCTCTGTAAAGAACATTTGCATGGCTATCTGTGGTAGCCTGATTGATGGTCTTTAAATAATACCCATGTTGCCTTATGTATCAGAAAAAAGACTTTGCAGATGTACTTAAATTAAGAATCATGAAATGGAGAGACTATCCTGAGGTACTAGGTGAACTTTTAATGAAATCACATGCATTCATAATCCCTCTCACAAAGAGAGAGAGTCAGAGAGTAAACAGAGAAGAGAAGGCAATGTGACCAGGAAGACAGACATTGGATTGATGCTCGCAAAGCCAAAGAATCCTTAGAGACACCAGAAGCTGGAAGAAGCAAGAAATGGGTTCTCCTACACAGCCTGTCAAGGGGAGCAGCCTGATCAGAACTTCCATTTCAGTCCAGTGAAACTGATAATGGGCCTTTGGCCTCTAGAATAGTGAGAACATAAATTTCCATTCTTTAAGTCATGTCGTTTGTGGTAAATTTGCTACAGCAGCCACCAGAAGCTAATACAATATTTCCACATGTAGAAGCAGTTAGTCTTTTTCATGCTTTTTTATTTTTTTTCTTTTTCACATTTACAGCATCTCAACTGGATTGTATTCTACAGTCTGGCTAAATGTTCACATTACTTCTTACATTCTGTTCAGTTCAGACGCTCAGTTGTGTCTGATTCTTTGCGACCCCATGAATTGCAGCATGCCAGGCCTCCCTGTCCATCATCAACTCCCGGAGTTCACTCAAACTCATGTCCATCGAGTCGGTGAGGCCATCCAGCCATCTCATCCTCTGTCATCCCTTTCTCCTCCTGCCCCCAACCCCTCCCAGCATCAGGGCGTTTTCCAATAAGTCAACTATTTGCATGAGGTGGCCAAAGTATTGGAGTTTAAGCTTTAGCATCATTCCTTCCAAAGAACACCCAGGACTGATCTCCTTTAGAATGGACTGATTGGATCTCCTTGCAGTCCAAGGGACCCTCAAGTCTTGTCCAACACCGCAGTTCAAAAGCATCAATTATTCGGCGCTCAGCTTTCTTCACAGTCCAACTCTCACACCCATACATGACCACTGGAAAAACCATAGCCTTGACTAGACGGAACTTTGTTGGAGAAGCAATGTCTCTGCTTTTTAATATGCTCTCTAGGTTGGTCATAACTTTCCTTCCAAGGAGTAAGCGTCTTTTAATTTCATGGCTGCAATCACCATCTCCAGTGATTTTGGAGCCCCCCAAAATAAAGTCTGACACTGTTTCCACTGTTTCCCCATCTATTGCCCATGAAGTGATGGGAACAGATGCCATGATCTTAGTTTTCTGAATGTTGAGCTTTCAGCCAACTTTTTCACTCTCCTCTTTCACTTTCATCAAGAGACTTTTTGGTTCCTCTTCACTTTCTGCCATAAGGGTGGTGTCATCTGCATATCTGAGGTTATTGGTATTTCTCCTGGCAATCTTGATTCCACCTTGTGCTTCTTCCAGCCCAGTGTTTCTCATGATGTACTCTACATATAAGTTAAATAAGTAGGGTGACAATATACAGCCTTGATGTACTTCTTTTCCTATTTGGAACCAGTCTGTTTCATGTCCACTTCTAACTGTTTCTTCCTGACCTGAATATAGGTTTCTCAAGAGGCAGGTCAGTTGCTCTAGCATGCCCATCTCTTCCAGAATTTTCCACAGTTTCTTGTGATCCACACAGTCAAAGGCTTTGGCATAGCCAATAAAGCAGAAATAGATGTTTTTCTGGAACTCTCTTGCTTTTTCCATGATCCAGCGGATGTTGGCAATTTGATCTCTGGTTCCTCTGCCTTTTCTAAAACCAGCTTGAACATCTGGAAGTTCATGGTTCACGTATTGCTGAAGCCTGGCTTGGAGCATTTTGAGCATGACTTTACTAGCGTGTGAAATGAGTGTAATTGTGTGGTAGTTTGAGCATTCTTTGCCATTGCCTTTCTTTGGGATTGGAATGAAAACCGACCTTTTCCAGTCCTGTGGCCATTGCTGAGTTTTCCAAATTTGCTGGCATATTGAGTGCAGCATCATCTTTCAGGATTTTAAAGACACGTTCTAAGGCAAAATTAAAGAGTTCTATGTTCTCTGGGATTCCCTGGTGGCTCAGCTGGTAAATAATCCACCTGCAATGCAGGAAACCTGACTTTGATCCCTGGGTTGGGAAGATCCCCTGGAAACGGGAATAGCTACCCACTCCAGTATTCTGGCCTGGAGAATTCCATGGACTATATAGTATAGTTCATGGGGTCGCAAATAGTTGGACATGACAGAGCGACTTTTATTTACACTGTCTACATTTTCTGATCACAGCAACAACTAACAGCCACCAATTGCTTCCTCTGTGTTGGTGCTTGCTTATCTCAAGTAATCTGAACAACTTAATGAGATAAAGATTTCACTAGTTTCCTATTTAAGAATGACAAAACGGTGACTTGCCCATGGCTACCATGGTGGCAGGGTCCATCTCAAGGTCAGAGTTGTCTGACTCCACAGTCTATACTTTTAAGGAACATAACTCACTATCTCTGAAAAGGAGGAATTGGTCTTGGACTTGAGCCTACCTCAGGACACTTGATGCATACATCTGTGTGCTTTCACCTGCTTGGTCATGTCCAACTCTTTGAACCCCATGGGCTGTAGCCTGCCAGGCTCCTCTGTCCATGGAATATTCCAGGCAAGAATACTGGAGTGGATTGCCATTTCCTACCCCAGGGGATCTAACCCATGTCTCTTGCATCCCCTGCATTGGCAGGTGGATTCTTTACCACTGAGTTACCTGGGAAGCCTTGGCATATATCAGTATCTTCTCTTTCTAATTCATTGGGATAAAGTATGAAATCAGGCTTCCCTCATAGCTCAGTTGGTAGAGTCCTCCTGCAATGCAGGAAACCTGGGATCCATTCTTGGGTTGGAAAGATCCCCTGGAGAGGGAAATGGCAACCCACTCCAGTATTCTTGCCTGGAGAATCCCAAGGACAGAAGAGCCTGGCAGGCTACAGTCTACGGGGTCGAAAGAGTCCGACATGACTGAGTGCTAAGCACACACAAGGTATGGAATAGACTTCTATTTACAATTTGGAACTGTGAGCTGTCACACTTCCTGGTTACGAACTTTTACCAGGTACTACAGAGGGATCAAATTTCAGCAGGTTTAAGACCTTATTGAACATAAATTTCAGTATCCTATGATAGATAAAGACGTCTTTGATGCATCATTAACAAAGAAGTTAGGTAGAATTTGGCACCTGAAGAGTTAGGCAGCAAAGAAATTCTAACAGGTATCCACAATGCAATCTACTATCATGTATGGAATTTTCAAGCTACTGTCAAATAGATCAAAAGCAACCTGATCCGAGATGTGCATTTTCATTACAAAGGAGAAACTAGCAATAAACTAATTAAAAATATGACCAGAATATATCTAATTGAGTAATTAATTTAGAATCCTGTTCATAAAAAATAAGTTATTCTGAGTATTTTTGTTTAATCTAGTTTCAAATTTTTACTGAGCTCTACAAGTTCAAGAATTTCTTTTTACTATAAGAAAAAAAAATTCATCTCGATTCATGGAAAAATGATAGACTTTAATACTATCAGATCTTGAGAAATCTGTATGCAGGTTAGGAAGCAACAGTTAGAAGTGGACATGGAACAACAGACTGGTTCCAAATAGGAAAAGGAGTACATCAAGGCTGTATATTGTTACCCTGCTTATTTAACTTATATGCAGAGTACATCATGAGAAACGCTGGGCTGGAAGAAACACAAGCTGGAATCAAGATTGCCAGAAGAAATATCAATAACCTCAGATATGCAAATGACACCACCCTTATGGCAGAAAGTGAAGAAGAGCTAAAGAGCCTCCTGATGAAAGTGAAAGAGGAGAGTGAAAAAGTTGGCTGAAAGCTCAACATTCAGAAAACTAAGATCATGACATCTGGTCCCATCACTTCATGGCAGATAGATGGGGAAACAGTGGAAACAGAGTCACTGCAGATGGCGATTGCAACAATGAAATTAAAAGACGCTTACTTCTTGGAAGGAAAGTTAGATAGACCAAACTAGATAGCATATTAAAAAGCAGAGGCATTATTTTGCCAACAAAGGTCCATCTAGTCAAGGCTATGGTTTTTCCAGTGGCCATGTATGGACGTGAGAGTTGGACTATAAAGAAAGATGAGCGCCAAAGAATTGATGCTTTTGAACTGTGGTGTTGGAGAAGACTCTTGAGAGTACCTTGGACTGCAAGGAGATACAACCAGTCCATCCTAAAGGAGATCAGTCCTGGGTGTTCATTGGAAGGACTAATGTTGAGGCTGAAACTCCAATACTTTGGCCACCTGATGCAAAGAGCTGACTCTTTGGAAAAGACCCTGATGCTGGGAAAGATTGAGGGCAGGAGGAGAAGGAGACGACAGAGGATGAGATAGTTGAATGGCATCATCAACTCGATGAACATGGGCTTGGGTGGACTCCGGGAGCTGGTGGTGGACAGGGAGGCCTGATGTGTTGCGGTTCCTGGGGTCACAAATAATCGGACACTACTGAGCAACTGAACTGAACTATTTATTTACTTATTAATTTTATGATATCATTTTATTAGTGCTTTGCAATTTCTAAACTTTTCTACAAATTTATATAATCTCAAACCCATAATATTGTAAGGTTGCATATTATTATCAACATCCAAGCTATTGGTGAATAAAGTGAGTTTCAAGATTTTAAGTAACTATCCATACTCACATAGCAAATAAATGTTAAATTAGCTTTTGAAATGAAGTCTTTCAGATTTCAAAGGCTACACAGAGTTCTAACTGCATCATCAGGCCAAGGAGCTATAAGAAAACCTCAGTGGTGGGAAAATACATTAGCTAGAAAATAACAAACAGAATTTGCATGTGTCTAAGCACTTGGCAAATGTAACTTCAATTCTTCTGGCTTAACTCAAGTTATTTAAAGTCACAAGGGGAAAAAAAAAAAAAGGATAGAAAAATATCTGCATTGACCTTCCTGGCACATTGTCCTTGAAACTCTGTAACTTGTACAGCAGAACCCGTTAAATCCCTCTAGGCCTTTGACCCCTACTCAGATAAGAGACCAGGCATTCTCATGGGAGAAATACAAGAGGCTGTTGTCAGCAACTTATTTACAAAGTAACAGTGAATCAACCTTGCCAACAGACTATGGTATTCTAGTTCTTCAATAATGGGTTCTTTTTTATTCAACAGTAATTTGGATGTTTAGTATTTCATTTCTCCCAGAACTGAAACTTTTACCCTTGGCCCTATGAGCCCCCACCCCCCACCCCCACTCCATCCCCCCCATCCCCCCCCCAACCCCCCACCCCAGTAAAAGAATCTTTTCTTTCTGCTGCTGGATCTCATGAATGTTGCCTGCCTGTGTGAGATTTTGAATAACTGAATCCTAGACGAATTTCTCTGATTTATCCCTCGGAGTTCTATACTTTGGATTCCTTTTTGGACTTCCTGCTTCCTGTCCTTCCTACTTCTGTGTCTTAAACCCTTCCTTAGAGCATGCTCTCTACCACCATCCTTTGACCTGCCTGTGCAGGAGTTCATTCTTGTCTCACCAACTTTCCACGGCTGCCTAACTCATATTTTCAGCTTTCTCTGGTTTGAATTCTTTACCACTAAGCTACCAGGGAAAGCGATGACAAATCTAGACAGCATGTTGAAAAGCAGAGACATTACTCCGCTGACAAAGGTTTGTATATCAGGGCTATGGTCTTCCCAGTGGTCATGTATGGTTTTGAGAGCTGGACCATAAAGAAGGCTTTATGCCAAAGAATTGATGCCTTCAAACTGTGCTGCTGGGAAAGCCCCTTGGACAGCAAGGAGATCAAACCAGTCAATCTTAAGGGAGATCAACCATGAATAGTCACTGAAAGGACTGACACTGAAGCTGAAGCTGCAGGATTTTAGTCATCTGATGCACACAGACAACTCACTGGAAAAGTCCCTGATACTGCGAAAGATTGAGAGTGGAAGGAAAAGAGGGCCTCGGAGGATAAGATGTCTGGATGGCATTACCAATGCAAAGAACATGAACTCGGGCGAACTCTGGGAGATGGTGAGGGACAGGAAGGCCTGGTGTGCTGCAGTCCTCGGGGTCGCAAAGAGTCAGATGCGACTGGGCGACTGGACAACGACAGCTGGTGTGAATGCTGTGATGGCTGTCCCGTGGTATTATGAAGGTTTCTCCTTGATTTTTTTTTTTTTTTTTTAATAGAGTATGATGCCTGGGAAATCCCGTGGATGGAGGAGCCTGGTAGGCTGCATTCCATGGGGTCGCGAAGAGTTGGACAGGACTGAGCAACTTCACTTTCACTTTTCACTTTCATGCACTGGAGAAGGAAATGGCAACCCACTCCAGTATGCTTGCCTGGAGAATCCCAGGGACGGGAGCCTGGTGGGCCGCCGTCTATGGGGTCGCACAGAGTCGAACATGACTGACGTGACTTAGCAGCAGCAGCAGCAGCAGGGCTTGTGAAGTTTTCTTTTTTATTAAAAAAAAAAAAAAAAAGGAGTGTGATAGATGATAGTATCATATGATTGGGGCTCAGAAAGAGTTAGGTAAATCCATTTAATCACTGCGTAATTGAGGAAGCCACCTGGAAATAAATGATTCCTTTCTTTCCTGTTGGGTTTATGCACCACATTGATAGTCACCAGGTCCTATCTATTTTTTGCCTTAATTTCTGTCGAGCTTGGCTTCATTGAGCCCATCATACTGCACTTCTTTAGCCCAAGCCTTTGTAATTTCCCACCTTTGTCACACGGAGACTTGTAACGGGTCTTCTTGCCGTATGTTTTACTCCTTTTCAATTTCATTCTCATCACTTCTTCTGTGATCTCCCCTGATTTTACACATCATTCTCTGGCTAGAATATTCTTTCCTTTTCTACTAAGAATTCCCACTCATTTTTCAAAACTCAGTTTAGCTACTACCACTTCTGGGAATCTTTAGACAACCTACTTTACTATTTTCTTTCTCTGCCCCACACATACTCACCAACTCTCTGGGTCAGGGGGCTCTCTTTGTATTATCCTGAATAATCCCCCCAAATATCTTATCATTTATCATTCCAGGTTTTCATTGTTTATATATGAATTTATCCTCGAGTGTTTAAACTTATTATTTCTGTAAATCTATGGTTGCTAGTACTAAACTTTGAACACATTAATCACCCCCAAAACATTTGTTATGCAAAAATGGAAGTTACCACTGCAACTCTCAGAAACAATTGAGAACTCACAATAAGGGGAACTCTGCTTTATTCTTCAGTAACTTGTACTTTTTTATATCATTTCTTTTTTCAGTTCCAGCTCTGAGTAATATGTCAGCTTTCATTTACTGCTTGACTACCATAAGGCAAAGAAGTAGGATAATTTTGTTGACTAGAGTTTATGATTTCTGCTCTGATAAGTGAACTGGTCATCCATTCATTCACTTTTTCATTTAATATAAATTTATTAAGTACCCACTATGTGTCTGGACCTCTATTAAGGAGACCTGGGTACCAAAAAATAGGCCTTCAAGCTCATAATATAATAGAAATATACTGTTGTAAATGCCTACTCTTCCCCTCTGTCTTATGGAAAAGGAGTTCCTCTATATATACAAATGTATAAAAATATATACATATATTCATGCAAAGATATGAGTATATAAATAAATTACATGTGTAAGTAAAAATAAAACCTAGTAGTTTCAACATTGAATATTCAATCCCAGAACTTGGATCTGACTCACAAAATTCTGGATTTTTCTTTCCCTCTCTGCTCATCAGCAATACTTGGCCAAGCTCACACTGATGTTGTTATTATTAGATAAAACACTCATCTGCCTTTTCACCACTCATACATCCAAAGACATCACCTTGCATTAGTGGACATTGGCTATGATATAATGTCAGGCTGGGTTTCTCTAATGAAATTTTGGAAGCCTTTGGGATAACCTATAACTTGACCTTGTAGTGGATGCCTGTATATTACCCCATCTCTGTTTTGAAAATCCCTATCCATAATGACTTGTCAGATTGCTAAAGGAAGAAAAGTTTAAAGAGAAAAAAACCTTAAGTTTTTTTTTATTTTCTAATACTCCTATTCTCAACCCTAAATTAAGCCCTGAGGCTGAGGACTGAATTGCACTGCAGCTGCTGACCACACCACCTGGGGAAAATACTTTTCTTTTTCCACTGGTGAAGATACCAAAGGGAGTAAAACTAATTTTACATCTGAAAAATTTCTCCACATTTGCAATATAACTTATCCTGTCGTGAGCATGATACGTCAACATATTCACAGTCCCATCCAAAATGAAAGGGAGATTATACCGGGAAAGGACACAAGAAGGCAGGGATCTTGGGAACTATCTTAGAATCCTGCCTACCATATCATATTACACCCTTATTGTGTGTTAGTCGCTCAGTGGTGTCTCTTTTTGACCTCATGGACTGTTGCTTGTCAGGCTCCCCTGTCCATGGAACTCTCCAGGCAAGAATACTGGAGTCGGTTGCCATTCCCTTCTCCAGGGGATCTTCCCCACCCAGGGATGAATCCAGGTCTCCTTCATTATGGGCAGATTCTTTACTACCTTAGCCACCAGGGAAGCCCTTAATATACCCTAAGTTTTAATAATTCAGATCTTCCCTGGTGGCTTAGACAGTAAAGCGTCTGCCTACAGTGCGGGAGACCTGGGTTCGATCCCTGGGTCAGGAAGATCCCCTGGAGAAGGTAATGGCAACCCACTCCAGTACTCTTGCCTGGAGAATCCCATGGACGGAGGAGTCTGGTAGGCTACAGTCCACGGGGCCACAAAGAGTCGGACACGACTGAGCGACTTCACTTTAATAATTCAGATGGCTTTGTTCAATGCTACTGAAAGCAAATTTATGTTTTAGATTAACGCAACTCATTAAGCTCAGAAACTATAGTGTCTCGCATGTGCACTTGATTTTTCTAGAGACTTTCTTTAAAGAGTTGGCACCAGAGAATTCAGATAAAAACTTTTAGAGATTACGAAGCAGTTTACACACATAATTGAAAGTGTTTACAAAACAAGCAAGACTGTTGTTTGTTTATTTGAAAAATCTGGTGCTTTGAATTGTATTTCATTTACACATGTATCACTCTACAACTATGTCAGAGCTTTTCATTATTTTAAATATACTTCTAGAACATTTTATTACATTTATGATTGGTTAATGGTTAATCATTTAAAGTAGATTTTTCAGATACACAAATTATGAACTGAGTGACTTCTGCGTGTGTGTGTGTGTGTGTGTGTGTGTGTGTGTGTGATGATTGATGCATTTTATTTACCTTGCATTTTATTTTTAAGAAGTTTGGAGAAAGAGTAATACTGTTACTAGTTTTAAGCCTCTAGATTTGGTATATTATTCACAACTGTATCTGTGTAATTTAAAGATATCCAAGCCAATAAAGTATTTCATTTAAGCTAGCTTGGATTCCGTTCCTGATATATAAAACCAGAAAAATCTCAACCAGTACAACATTTACACCAAGTATTGGTTACTAGAACACAAAACTATAATGAAATAGGAAAAAGGAATATGAAAGGAAAACTGGGATGATTAAAACAAGTGATGATTTGCTCATGAAAATGACTGGGAGTTTTTCAGATTACATGGATTAAGGTCAAGAAGCAAGCACAGCGTGACTCGTTTTTATTCAAGTTGTTCAGACAAGTTCTACAATGCTGGAATATAAAGAAATTCTTGGAAGCTTTACTATGAAATATTGAAACAAAAGAACTATATCACAAAGTAATGAATTACACAAATACTTTATAACATGTTCCACAATCAAAGCATGAGTAAAATTCTGAGTGCAAGCCTGAGCAATACCGACAAGTTATTTTGTCTACTTCAGTGGAAAATTGTGTGCAAAATTGCTTCAGTTGCGTCTGACTCTTTGCAACTCTATGGACCATAGCCTGCCAGACTCCTCTGTCCTTGGGATTCTCTAGGCAAGAATACTGGAGTGGGTTGCCATGCCCTCCTCCAGTGGATCTTCCCAACCCAGGGATTAAACCCACGTCTCTTAAGTCCCTGTATTGGCAGGCGTGTTCTTTACCACTAGCACCACTTGGGAAGCCCCGTATTACCAATTAGAAAGACCAAAAAATCCTGGGTGCCGACTCTCTTTTCTGAGCCTCCCCAAGTCTACTCTTCATCCTTCTGCTTCGTATTCTAAATATTGGGAGGTTAGCCTTGAATTTTCCTTTTCTTGGTTGCTTGCTTTCTGGCTTCTTTTTGGGTTTAGACAGTGAAAGTTCCCTGAAGGATTTTCAGAGGTGATAGGATGACATGAGGGAATCAGTTTTCTCCACCCTGTGGCTTGGCTGTGTTTATCGACTGGAGACCAACACTCCTTCCAGCAGGGCTACTCCATTCAGCTGCTTCTCCTCTAACAATTTTCTCTACTTTTCTGTACAGACCTAGGGATGATAAGGACTTCTCAATATTGGGCTTCCTAGAAACTTCTTAATTTCTCTAAAACCTGCCCAAGTCACTTGGATGGAGCGTGCCATCTGTTTTCTCATAGTAATCAAGTTATTTTTATTTGTTCTTTATAATACATCCTGTGATTTTCAAATATTCTATGAAGCACATGCCTTGCTTTTAAAAATCAGAAGATAACAAATAATGTCTTGAAATATATTTTCTTAAAAAAAGGTCTGGTAAATATTTCTAGAAACTTGCAACTCAAGATAGAGAGTAGTGATTTTGTTTGAGGAAAAGGAATGAATGTATATTGACATTTTTATACTGGGTGTCATATTAGGGGATTTCTATAAATTATCTCATTATACAAATGCAGATTTCTGTGATTGTACTTTATATATAAAGTCATTGAGACGTTGGTCACATATCTAGCAAACAGAAGCAGCTTGAATTGCTGCTGATATACATATATATAATCAGTTCGTACATAACATGCATTGATAAAGAAGATGATAAAATTACTAAATATGAAGCATATATATATATATATATATATAGTTGCTCTTCTGGGAAAATAAGCACTCTTCTTTCCACTTTTAAAGTAGTAAAGAGTTACTGAGCAGGTACTATGCATCTTGTTATCGGAGACCCCACTGTATAGCAAACCACTGTCGAAAGTAATTTAATGTTGTAAATGAGTTCAAGGAATTTGCATTCAGACTCTGTGTTTGAATCCCAATTCTGTTGCTTGACTGTTATTTTAAACCTTAATAATCTTCAATTTTTTGCCTGTAAATTATAAAAAGGATAGTTTCTCTCACATAGGCAGTCTGAAATGATTAAAAATATACATATTAAACAGCACAAGGCCTAGGAGAGAATGAAATAATATTATTAATTTAATAAATGAAATGGACAATTATTATTAATAATAGTGCTTTCTAATCCTGAAATTCCTACTTATTGTACTCTATGGACTATTTGAATAAATTATGCACATTTATATCAAAGTGTAATGGAAGTTTCAAAGTTCAGGTTAAATATGCTTCTACAAATATCAATATTTAAAAACTCAAATAGCATTTTTTTGTGTGCATAAAGCAAGCAAGATCATAATGTATAGAAAATAAACACAGTGATGAAAGTTTGTTTCACCATGACCAAATATCTTGCCTGGATCCCCACATCTCTGAAAAATGCCATAGAGGTCACTGAGTGATGTACCATGCCCAAACAAATATATTTTGAATAATTAATATGCCTAGTGTCTCAGGAATGACACATAATTCATTAAATCAAATCATGGAAGGTTAAAAGAAATTGTCCTGAGTTTAGATATTACATTTAAATTCTTCCCCTAAGATAATACTCAAGACTTAGAATGATGCTTTCAAAACATGTCTGGGAAGGAGAGGATGACCAGGAAAATCCTGACAGATCACCTAACAATGACAGAACAGAGAACTACACGGAGTCAGGAAGCTTCCACCTGCCATTTTTCAACTATTGTTACTAGCTGTGTGCTTCATTTAATAAACAGGACAAAATAATCTTTCAGATTCTGCGTTGGAATGGGATTTAATTTTCACTAAGGGTGACTGCATTTCATTGGAAAATAAAGAACATGAGACATAATTTGTATTAAAGCTCCCAAGGAATACATCATAAATAACTATGAACAAGGATAAAGAAAAGAAGGAGGAAATATCCTATCTCTAGGAACTATCTCCTAGACCTACATGATTTATTTTATATTTAGTCATTCATTTCAATGGACATGGATGCAGTGTCTTCCCATGTGTTGTCTTAGGTCTGATGGCAAGCTTTTGTAAATAATCACATGAAGAGATACAATATCATTCTAACACTTCACATAGATTGTGGCCAACTCTTCATTGCTCTTGTTTATTTTCATCAAATATCTAAATTCATCATCCTTAAGACTTTGAGGAAAGAATGTACCAGAAAAAAGCAAAAGGATCTGAATTTATGGCTGTCAATCAATTTCTGACTTCATGCATACCTGGATGCTGTGAGAAACATCCATCTGTGACAAGGAGAATGACTCGAATGAAGTTTCTTTGGGGAAAGGAATGGGCGTCTGGAAGCTCTGAGATGGTGTCTTTATGTATGTGACCACTTGAGCCCACGTTAATCCAATCACCCTCTGCCTCAAGGTAAGAAATTCTGGTTAAGAGAGAGTAAGATCATATTGACTGATATGTTTTCAATTCTGTTTTGAATTCACTAGAAAATCTAGACTATCCCAAGAGCTCAGAATTTCACCAATTCGAAAATAACATTTATAAAAGCCCTAGAACTTGATGGCTATTGTCCTGGAGACAAAAGTTGAAAACAAATTGCATTTATTTTGATTTCCTCTCATCCCTCTTAAGGAACATCATTGTTCTCAATCTCTCTCCTACTTATTACTCAGGTCTTAGCTCTTAAAACACTGATTTTAGAATGATGTGGGGAGGCAGAGGAAGATGGAGAAGAAAATTGGCTGTGTTAAGAAAGATTGTTCCAAATTGTCAAAGCTAATGAATTATCACCACTTGAAAAGAAAGAATGTATCAACTAAACTTTTAGCAGGTAATCTTCACTGATATTTTAATACAGCCAAGGCTGGAGACTTTGTGTGTGTGTGTGTGTGTGACCTAAGGATTGGAGAAAACTCTTGAGAGTCCCTTGGATAGCAAGGAGATCAATTCTAAATCAGTCAATTCTAATCAGTCAATTCTAAAGGAAATCAATCCTGAATATTCATTGGAAAGACTGATGCTGAAGTTCCAATAATTTGGTCACCTGATGTGAAGAACAGGCTCCTTGGAAAAGACTCTGTTGCTGGGAAAGATTGAAGACAGGAGGAGAAGGGACGACAGAGGATGAGATGTTGGATGGAATCACTGACTCGATGGACATGAGTTTGAGCAAGTTCTGGGAGATGGTGAAGGACAGGGGAGCTTGGCATGCTGCAGCCCATGGGGTTGCAAAGAGCTGGACATGAGGGACTGAACAACAGCAACAATAACAACAAGGCATATTTGCTTCTTATTAATAAAAGAAAGTGAAAGGAAATATTTGATAATTGCAAAACCTAAAATATAAATTTAAAATAGTGAAGTTAGAAAAGACATGGCACCATGTCTTGTGGAAGCCAAGGTCCTGCTCTGTCTGTAACAAGACATTACATCTTTATCACAGACCTTACTGCTGGATATTCTGCATGGACTAAAAGGCCACAACAGGATGGGTCCCTCTTCAGAGCAGCTGACCCTGGACCCCATCCAGACTTGTTTTGCACCCTTAGCCCCCTGGGCTCACCAAACCTAAAATCATTAGAAATTCAAACAGCCTCTATGTGTATTTGGACTCTCTTATTTCTAAGGTGCTCGAGTAATGAAAATCCAGGGATTAGATGTTTGATGTAAGTTCACAGCAGAATCCTTTTTCAAGCAGTAGATTCAATTCTTATGAACAATGAATACAAAACCTTAAAAAACCTTCTTAATATAAAAACTTTTATTTATTGACATTATTTCTGGCTTTCATTTTATGGTGTAAGAAAATGTATCTATTATAAAAGTACATTAGTCTTTTAGTATTTCTTTAAATTTCATTTAAAATTAACTGATAAAATAAAATATAATCTTTATCTACATGATTAATCCTTTTTTATTTTCAGCAAGACTAAGTTTGTGCAATTATTCTAGTGGCTATGGAGACTCTGCTGAAGGGAGTTCAAATTCAAAGCATCTTGGCTGTTCCTCTTTTGTACCATGAATGAGAATGATTGTATTCTGGTCCTGGAATTGACTCCTGAGTAATAACTAGAATTAAATGAGTTAACCTCTCTCAACCCATAAATTTGGAACATATACTACAAAACAATTGGGCTGGATGAATTCTAGGTTAGCAAACAAATTAAAAATCCTTTGGTCCATCCTTCCTCCCACACTATTTCCACTGCCTGTGAACGCTACAAAAAATAAAAATGAGCATGTTACTTGCATTTTTTAATATTTCTAATTACATAGGTTTATTCATTTTATGAAAGATTTTTTTTATTTTTGTGTTGAAAAACAGTATGATGAGAAGGAAAATATTTAGTGTTCAGAATTAGCAATACATGATTAAAAAACACTTATGCCTTCTTGGCTTTTATGGCCTTGGAAGATAAACTTAATCTATTTGGCCCTTAGTTTTCTCATAAGGAAAATAGTAATCATTGCTACTTAGTAATGTTGTGTTAAGAACTGATTCAGAATGTTTACCATGAAGCAGGTGTTGCAGAAATAATCCTAATGTCAAAAACAATTGTGATAATGTCTTGGTGCAATCAAATCCCTCAGGGGTGCTTATAATATGATGCTATTCATATGAAATTCATATATACAGCATGGCTTTGGAACCTATCTATCAGGCAAAGAGGGATTTACTAGAAAAACAGGCTTTAGAACTCAATGACTGTGGATAAAGCCAATCACCATCTAGAATATGTTTGACAAATGGGAACACTTTGAGGATACAGAAAGTTAGCATTTTCCCTTCATTTTGCCCATGTGTGGTCTGCAGATTTTTAATTCTACCTTATTAGTTTGGGAATAGATGGAGTAACTGTGACTAAGGATTTATAATTCTTACCTGCCTCAAGCGGTTAACAAGAACTGGGAGCAATAGAAGGAAGTATTTTAAGCTGGCCTGGCAGGGGAGCCTCCCTGCTGGAGAGGAGGGGAGAACACGTCAGCCTTGGCAGCCTTGATACCCAAACTGACAGCACTTAGGTGAACATCACGTCCTGGCTCTGCTGTCCAAAGAAATAACCTGTCAAACCCTTTGACTGAACTTAAACAACGTCCATATGGCCACCGGGAAAATATTCTGACAGAGTCAGAAAATGCATGTGTATTCGGAAGCAACTCATTCAGCAAGGGTCATATGACTCAAGCAAACCAGCACACCATGTCTCTGCTGTCTGGAGTGGCTTCTGGTTAAACTGGCCATGTCATTGGCCACTGGAAACAGTGACTCCTCCACAGTCCACATTTCTTGCAGGAGTAAAAAATCAACTTTAACTGTGAGTTTTATGAGATTGACTCACATGCTTCTCTATACCATTGACAGGACCAACAGAGGTACGAAAGATGTTTCCATTCCTACCCGATATGATGATGGTGATGGATAAAATGACATAAACAAGCGTGTTGAGAGGACAACAAAGAACCTATTAGAATGAAGGTCAAGGAAACACAGGGAAGGTGAAATGATTGGACCACACTGAGGGCACAAGCCCCAGGAACAACAAGAGGATTGACCTCTGAAACTTGTGGGTGAAGAAACAACTCACCTCCAAAGGAAAGAAGGGCTTCTCTGGTGGCTCAGGTGGTAAAGAAATCTTTTTTGCAATGCAGGAGACCTGAGTTTGAGCCCTGGGTTAAGAAGATCCCCTGGAGAAGGGAACAGCTACCCCCTCCAGCATTCAGACCTGGAGAATTCCATGGACAGAGTAACCTGGCAGGCTACAGTCCATGGGGGTCGCCAAGAGTCAGACAGGACTGAGAGACCTTTACTTCACTTCACAATGGAAACAAAATGAACCAGGACAATAAGCGCCAGGCCATACT
The DNA here is from genome assembly GCF_001704415.2 of Capra hircus. NCBI lineage: Eukaryota > Metazoa > Chordata > Mammalia > Artiodactyla > Bovidae > Capra > Capra hircus. Next base: position 12,164,015 of record NC_030822.1, on the reverse strand, counting down.
GAGCCCCAGGCCATAATGAGCCCCAGGCCATAGTGGAAATTAGAAAGAAGAGAGTGTTGGCTGATCCCTGGTGGGCCATGCCCAGATTCCCGCCTATTAATATAAGATTCTGGGAAGTGGGTGGAAATGCCTCTGATAAACAAAGCGCAGGCGGCTGCAGGCCAGCTCACTAAGCGCGGCCGAGAGGAGCTACCCCGTGTCCGAGATCAGGGGCGGCCAGGAGAAGCCACCTCGCGCCCGAGGCCAGGGCTGGTGGCCGGAAGGAGCAACCCGAGGAGCGGTGGCTGAGCAGGCACAGGAGGGCCTAGAGGAGCTATACCACGTTGAAGGTCAGGAACAGCGGCGGTAAGGAGATACCCCTCGTCCAAGGTAAGGAACAGGGGCTGTGCTTTGCTGAAGCAGCCGTGAAGAGATACCCCATGCCAAGGTAAGAGAAACCCAAGTAAGTGTTGCAAGAGGGCATCAGAGGGCAGACACACTGAAACCATACTCACAGAAAACTAGTCAATCTAACCACATTAGGACCACAGCCTTGTCTAACTCAATGAAACCAAGCCATGCCTGCGGGGCAACCCAAGACAGGTGGGTCATGGTGGAGAGGCCTGACAGAATGTGGTCCACTGGAGAAGGGAATGGCAAGCCACTTCAGTATTCTTGCCTTGAGAACCCCATGAACAGTAGGAAAAGGCAAAATGATAGGATAGCAAAAGGGGATGACCCAGGGTGAGCTGGCTGGATGGCATCACAGGCTCGATGGACCTGAGTCAGAGTGAACTCCGGGAGATGGTGATGGACAGGGAGGCCTGGTGTGCTGCGATTCATGGGGTCGCAGAGTCAGACACGACTGAGCGACTGAACTGAACTGAACTGAACTGAACTGAAACAAAGGTTTGAGTTATCTATTTTACCTTTGCTTGTTTATCACAGGCATTTCCACCCACTTCCCAGAATCCTGATTCATGTTGAGTTTTGACAGAAAACAGCAAAATTCTGTAAAGCAATTATCCTTCAACAAAAAGTAAATTAAAACAAACAAACAAGCAAACAAATGAAGGGGTAGTGTTTCACAGTGGGTGAGGCCATGGGTTCTGGAGTCAGAGCCAGCTGGTGTGTGATTTACTAGGTATGTGACTCATTCACCTAACCTCTCTGATCTGAAACTTAATTACCTCTATGGATCCCAATGCCAACTTCATAAGACTGTCAGAAGGATTAAGCCTGAGAAAATCTCTAGAATACATAATCCAGACTATGACAGATCTATCCAGGGTTAAGTAAGGACCTTTGTGATTAATTGCACCTATGCGTGCGTCTCTGAACATATGCAGCCCCTGCTCTGTGACTAACAGTGTGTGAATAGTCCAGGGCATCTTTCATTCCTTAACCATGACTTGTTTTGCTTCTCTGCCTGGCTATCCTCTCATTCACCTAAAACATAGGTACATAAGTCCCACTTTTTAAAAAGTGATTTTTCTGATTGGATATCAGAAGACTTTCTCCAATAGGCAAAAAAGTCACAGCATGCATTCTCCCTGACTTCAGCAAAATGAGTATTTGGAGGGATCAGAACCCCACCCACAGCCTTGATAGTTTCAGACATATCAAGGGGTATGAGAGAAGTCACCTGAAAGTTGAGGCATGAGCTTAACATCAGGTGATAAGTGTCTTATTTATGATCCCTAATGCTTGAGAAAAAAAGAGGCATAAAAACAGCACAGAGAGGCTAACTCTATTGTCAGCTGTTACTCAGCTGCTAAACTATCACCCGGATGCAAACTGAAGTCTGTTTGGCTCAACAGCCATGCTTTCTGCAAGATAGTATCTTGCTGACTCCTAGTGCATGGTTTTTGAACTGTTTTGGTCTTTCCTCTTTCTCCCTCTACACACGCTATTTTGCCACCTGATATTTCCCACTTTAGCAAACTTCTGCTTCTGTTAAACTATGCAAAAACATTACCTAAATGAACTCTTCCACAAACTCCAGGACAGAACTAAGCACTTCTTCAGTTTGAAAGCACCTTTTCTTAAATCCATATTAAAGCATATAACACAGTGTTCATGGCTACATTCCCAGTACTCCCTGGAACAATGCCTGGCATGTAATACATGGTCGATAAATATTTGTTGAATAAATGAATTGAATTTTAATGATTTATAGACAGCCTGAAATTAAAAGACGCTTACTCCTTGGAAGAAAAGTTATGACCAACCTAGACAGTATATTCAAAAGCAGAGACATTACTTTGCTGACTAAGGTCCGTCTAGTCAAGGCTATGGTTTTTCCTGTGGTCATGTATGGATGTGAGAGTTGGACTGTGAAGAAGGCTGAGCGCCGAAGAATGGATGCGTTTGAACTGTGGTGTTGGAGAAGACTCTTGAGGATCCCTTGGACTGCAAGGAGATCCAACCAGTCCATTCTGAAGGAGATCAACCCTGGGATTTCTTTGGAAGGAATGATGCTAAAGCTGAAGCTCCAGTACTTTGGCCCCCTCATGCGAAGAGTTGACTCATTGAAAAAGACTCTGATGCTGGGAGAGATTGGGGGCAGGAGAAGGGGACGACCGAGGATGAGATGGCTGGATGGCATCACGGACTCAATGGACGTGAGTCTGAGTGAACTCCAGAAGATGGTGATGGACAGGGAGGCCTGGCATGCTGCGATTCATGGGGTCGCAAAGAGTCGGACACGACTGAGTGACTGAACTGAACTGAACTGAACTGTCTCTCTTTATCGACATTGAACTTCTTAAGAATAGTGTAACACCCATTTGCTAAAAATGCTGAACTAGTTACTGTGAAATCCTGAAAGAGTATTAATATATTTTCTGTGCCCATTCTCAGATATTGACAAGCCCAGTGCAATCTAATAGCAACACTTCAATTTAATTCTATTATTCAGTTTAAGGCTTCTCCACTTCCTGCCACAAACCTTGGCAAGATCCAGACCTCAAAAATTGAAAGTGATACGTGAACATGTTCTGGGAACCAATATTTTACCTTACTCCCACATTACTAACTGTGTCTTCTTAAGGGTTAGTTTCAGTTGAGAGAGAATTAGAGGGACAAAGGTTAAAAACCTTATCGCTTTGGTGTGGCTGTAATCTGGATTTGATGTCCTCAAAAGAGTGGATGCCCAGATCCTGGTTTTTTTCCTCCTAAAAAATTTTGTGGGCCCTTTTGTGATACTGCATGGAAGCCTTAGTTTAGTCTGCTATAACAAAGTACCATTAATGGGTAACTTAAAAGAAAACATTTAACTTTCACAGTTTGGGAGGCTAGGAAATTCAAGATCAAGGTAATCTTAGATTCAGGGTCTGGTAACAACTCACTTTCTGGTTCATACATGGCTCTCTTCTCACTGTGTCCTCACATGGCAGAAATAGCATGAGAGAACAGTCTAAGGTCACTTTATAAGGGCACTGATCACATTCACGAGGACTGCACCATCCTGATCTAATTACCTCTCACCCAAATGTCCCACCTCCTGTACTATCACTTTGGGGGTTAGAATGTCAACATGTAAATTTGGGGAGCACACAAGTATTTAGTCATCGCACTGAATTTCATATATTTTAGTACACTTTCTAGCTTAACACCTATCAGCTCACTCTCAGAGATTTTCTGGCAGTAAACTGTGACCTCTCATAGAGAAGATATGCACAGATTTTCCGTAACCCTTTCCAAAGAAATTATCATTATTAATCTTTTTCATCTATTTGTCCTATTTTAATAATAAGAATGGGTAGCAAATGCTTATCAATTATTTTTGACCACAATTCCAAGATTTACACTTCCCATTTTTTTCCTGTTTGTTTCAAAGTTTACCAACTGACATGTTGAAAAGATGCCATATATAATAAATGATTAACAAATGGATAAATTGATATATAAATGGGGAAGGAAAATATACAACCAAAAGATTATATATTTATACAGAAATATAAATATTCTGTATATAAATCCTTCTGACAGAAAGGGGTTGAAGAAAGAGGGCAGTTGGGAATAAGATTGATGCCACTGAGGAAAGTCATAACTATCCATCCTTAGTTCTCATACACACAGGCTAGATTAGTAGTGCATGTAAAGAGTCTATTCTCCGAGTGGACAGAAAAGAAGAATACAGGACTCCGATCTCAGTCTAATGACTTTGAATCTATGTATGAGATTCTTAGCTGAATGGAGGGAAAGCTCAAAACTCCAGATGTTGTTAATTGAAGAACAGTTGACTTACCATATTAGTTTTAGGTGTGTAGACAGTGAATCAATATTTTCATACAATTTTTACATTTATTTATGTATTTTTGGCTGTGCTCTGCCTCCATTGCTGTGCTTGGACTTTCTCTAGATGCGGTGGGTGAGGGCTACTCTCCTTGCGGTGCGTGGGCTTCTCATTGTGGTGGCTTCTCTTGTTGGGGATCAAGGACTCTGGAGCGCATAGGCTCAGTAGCTGCGATGCATGCGCTTAGTTGCTCCAGGGCATGTGGGATCTGCCAAGACCAGGGATGGAACTTGTGTCTTCTGCATTGGCAGGCAGATTCTTAACCACGGCACTGGGGAAGTCCTTTTTATACATTATAAACAGATCACAATTGTGATGCTTTTTAGCATCCATCACTGTACAAGGTTGAATATTATCGACTGTATTCCATAGGCTGTACATCATATCTCAGTGACTTATTTATTTTATAACTGGACATCTGTAGTGCTGAATTCCCTTCACTTGTTTTGTCTGCTGCCCCTCTGGCAACCACTAGCTTGTTCTCCACATCTGTGAAGTCTGTTTCAGTTTTCATGTTTTTTTCTTTTGTTTTGCAGATTCCACATGTAAGTGAAATAACTAGGTATTTGTCTTTCCTTGTCTGACTTATTTCACTTGTATAATATTCTCTAGATCCATTAAGACGGTTGCAGATAGCAAGATTACATTCTTTTATATGGATAAGTAATATTCTATTCTATGCATGTATTACATATATGCATCATATATATACTATATCTCATTTAACTTAAATACAGAGTCCATCATGTGAAATGCCAGGCTTGATAAAGCACAAGGTGGCATCAAGATTACCGGGAGAAGTATCACTAACCTCAGATACACAGATGACACCACCTTTATTGCAGAAAGCGAAGAACTGAAGAGCCATGAAAGTGAAAGAGGTGAGGGAAAAAGTTGGCTTAAAATTCAACATTCAAAAACCTAAGATGATGGCATCTGGTCCCATCACTTCATGGCAAATAGATGGGGAAACAATGGAAAAAGTGACAGACTTTATTGTTAGGGGCTCCAAAACTGCAGCCATGAATTAAAAGATACTTACTCCTTGGAAGAAAAGTTATGACCAACCCTTTAAGCATAATAAAAAGCAGAGACATTACTCTGCCAACAAAGATCCATCTAGTCCAAGTTATGGTTTTTCCAGTAGTCATGTATGGATGTGAGAATTGGACTAGAAAGAAAGCTGTGTGCTGAATAATTGATGCTTTTGAACTGTGGTGTTGGAGAAGACTCTTGAGAGTCCCCTGGACTGCAAGGAGATCAAAGCAATCAATCCTAAAGGAAATCAGTCCGGAATATTCACTGGAAGGACTGATGCTGAAGCTGAAGCTCCAATACTTTGGCTACCTGATGCAAAGAACTGACTCATTGAAAAAGACCCTGATACTGGGAAAGATTGAAGACAGGAAGAAAAGGGGATAACTGAGGATGAGATGGTTGGATGGCATCACCAACTCAATGGACGTGAGTTTGAGTAAGCTGTGGGAGTTGGTAATGGACAGGGAAGCCTGGTGTGCTGCAGTCCATGGGGTCGCAGAGTCAGACACGACTGAGCGACTGAACTGAACTGATGGTATATCTTCTTTATCCAGTCATGTAATGATAATCATTTAGGCTGCTTCCATAACTTGGCTATTGCAAATAACCATACAATAAACAGAGGAGTGTACATATCTTTTCAAATTAGTGTTTTTGTTTTTCTCTGCTAAATATCCAGAATGGGAATTGCTGGATTGTAAGGTAGTTTTATTTTTAATACTTGAGGTACTTCCATACTCTTCACCTTAGTGACTATACCAATTTATATTCTCACCCAATTTACAATAGTGCATAAGGGTTCTTTTGCTCTACATCCTTGCCGTCACTTGTTACTTCTTGACATTTGAATAATAGTAAATCTGACTAGTGTTATATGATATCTCAGTGTGTTTCTGAATTACAGTTACCTGATGATTAGTGATGTTGAGCATCTTTTTGTTTGGGTCTGATGGTCATGCTGCTGCTAAGTGACTTCAGTCATGTCCGACTCTGTGTGACCCATAGATGGCAGCCCACAAGGCTCCCCTGTCCCTGGGATTCTCCAGGCAAGAACACTGGAGTGGGTTGTCATTTCCTTCTCCAATGCATGAAAGTGAAAAGTGAAAGTGAAGTTGCTCAGTTGTGTCCGACCCTCAGCAACACCATGGACTGCAGCTTTCCAGGCTCCTCCGTCCATGGTATTTTTCAGGCAGGAGTACTGGAGTGGGGTGCCACTGCCTTCCCAGCTGATGGTCATAGGTATGTTAATTTAGGTCCTCTACACAAGGATGCAAAGTTTTAGATTAGGCTGAAGTGAGTTTGGAAAAGGAAAATATTAAACCAGAATTCCAGAAAATTTCAGCTACATTGTGGGTTGGAATAACTATTTTTGGCTTAAGGTAATATTGACTATGCCAAAGCCTTTGACTGTGTGAATCACAAGAAACTGTGGAAAATTCTGAAAGAGATGGGAATACCAGACCACCTGACCTGCCTCCTGAGAAATCTGTATGCAGGTCAGGAAGCAGCAGTTAGAACTGGACATGGACCAACAGACTGGTTCCAAATAGGAAAAGGAGTGTGTCAAGGCTGTATATTGTCACCCTGCTTATTTAACTTATATGCAGAGTACATACATCATGAGAAACGCTGGACTGGAAGAAACACAAGCTGGAATCAAGATTGCCGGGAGAAATCTCAATAACCTCAGATGTGCAGATGACACCACCCTTGTGGCAGAAAGTGAAGAGGAACTAAAAAGCCTCTTGATGAAAGTGAAAGTGGAGAGTGAAAAAGTCAGCCTAAAGCTCAACATTCAGAAAACGAAGATCAGGCATCCGGTCCCATCACTTGATGGGAAATAGATGGGGAAACAGTGGAAACAGTGTCAGACTTTATTTTGGGGGGCTCCAAAATCACTGCAGATGGTGATTGCAGCCATGAAATTAAAAGATGCTTACTCCTTGGAAGAAAATTTTGACCAACCTAGATAGTATATTCAAAAGCAGAGACATTACTTTGCCGACTAAGGTCCATCTAGTCAAGGCTATGGTTTTTCCTGTGGTCATGTATGAATGTGAGAGTTGGACTGTGAAGAAGGCTGAGCATCAAAAAATTGATGCTTTTGAACTGTGGTGTTGGAGAAGACTCTTGAGAGTCCCTTGGACTGCAAGGAGATCCAACCAGTCCATTCTGAAGGAGATCAGCCCTGGGATTTCTTCAGAAGGAATGATGCTAAAGCTGAAACTCCAGTACTTTGGCCACCTCATGCAAACAGTTGACTCATTGGAAAAGACTCTGATGCTGGGAGGGATTGGGGGCAGGAGGAGAAGGGGACAACAGAGGATGAGATGGCTCGATAGCATCACTGACTCGATGGACGTGAGTTTGAGTGAGCTCCGGGAGTTGGTGATGGACAGGGAGGCCTGGCGTGCTGCGATTCATGGGGTCACAAAGAGTCGGACACAACTGAGCGACTGAACTGAACTGAACTGAATGTTAAATTATGATTTCAAACATACTTTTATTTGCTGCTTGTTTGTTGAGTTCCCAAGAATACATCCTTAGCAAAACATTTGCCATTGCCATCTTTTGTTTTATTTGGAGGATATAAATGTTTCCTTTCCTTGGGCAAAAGCGTGACAAGGTCCATGACTTTTCTGGCTCCCAATAATAGCAGTCCTAGGATCAGGAGACAGGAATCAAGACCATCCCCATGGAAAAGAAAAGCAAAAACCCAAAATGGCTGTCTGGGAAGCCCTTACAAATAGCTGTGAAAAGAAGAGAAGTGAAAACCAAAAGAGAAAAGGAAACGTAAGCATCTGAATGCAGAGTTCCAAAGAATAGCAAGAAGAGATAAGAGAGCTTTCCTCAGAGATCAATGCAAAGAAATAGAGGAAAACAGAATGGGAAAGACTAGAGATCTCTTCAAGAAAATTAGAGATAACAAGGGAACATTTCATGCAAAGATGGGCTTGATAAAGGACAGAAATGATATGGACCTAACAGAAGCAGAAGATATTAAGAAGAGGTGGCAAGGATACACAGAAGAACTGTATAAAAAAGATCTTCATGACCAAGACAATCACGATGGTGTGATCACTCACCTAGAGTCAGACATCCTGGAAAGTGAAGTCAAGTGTGTCTTAAAAAGCATCACTAAGAAAAAAGCTAGTGGAGGTGATGGAATTCCAGTTGAGCTGTTTCAAATCCTGAAAGATGATGCTGTGAAAGTGCTGTACTCAATATGCCACCAAATTTGGAAAACTCAGCAGTGGCCACAGGACTGGAAAAGGTCAGTTTTCATTCCAATCCCAAAGAAAGGCAATGCCAAAGAATGCTCAAACTACTGCACAATTCCACTCATCTCACATGCTAGTAAAGTCATGCTCAAAATTCTTCAAGCCAGGCTTCAGCAATATGTGAACCATGAACTTCCAGATGTTCAAGCTGGTTTTAGAAAAGGCAGAGGAACAGAGATCAGATTGCCAACATCTGCTGGATCTTGGAAAAAGCAAGAGAGTTCCAGAAAAACATCTATTTCTGCTCTATTGACTATGCCAAAGCCTTTGACTGTGTGGATCACAAGAAACTGTGGAAAAGTCTGAAAGAGATGGGAATACCAGAGCAACTGACCTGCCTCTTGAGAAACCTATATGCAGGTCAGGAAGCAACAGTTAGAACTCAACATGGACTAACAGACTGGTTCCAAATAGGAAAAGGAGTGTGTCAAGGCTGTATATTGTCACCCTGCTTATTTAACTTCTGTTCAGAGTACATCATGAGAAACACTGGGCTGGAAGAAGCACAAGCTGGAATCAAGATTGCTGGGAGAAATATCAATAACCTCAGATATGCAGATGACACCACCCTTATGGTAGAAAGTGAAGAGGAACTAAAAAGCCTCTTGATGAAAGTGAAAGTGGAGAGTGAAAAAGTTGGCTTAAAGCTCAGCATTCAGAAAGTGAAGATCATGGCATCTGGTCCCATCACTTCATGGGAAATAGATGAGGAAACAGTGTCAGACTTTATTTTTTGGGCTCCAAAATCACTGCAGATGGTGACTGCAGCCATGAAATTAAAAGACACTTATTCCTTGGAAGAAAAGTTTTGACCAACCTAGATAGCATATTGAAAAGCAGAGATATTACTTTGCCAACAAAGGTCCATCTAGTCAAGGCTATGGTTTTTCCAGTGGTCATGTATGGATGTGAGAGTTGGACTGTGAAGAAAGCTGAGTGGTGAAGAATTGATGCTTTTGAACTGTGGTGTTGGAGAAGACTCTTGAGAGTCCCTTGGAATGCAAGCAGATCCAACCAGTCCATTCTGAAGGAGATCAGCCCTGGGATTTCTTCTAAAGGAATGATGCTAAAGCTGAAACTCCCGTAGTTTGGCCACCTCATGCGAAGATTTGACTCATTGGAAAAGACTCTGATGCTGGGAGGGATTGGGGGCAGGAGGAGAAGGGGACGACCGAGGATAAGATGGCTGGATGGCATCACGGACTCGATGGAGTCTGAGTCTGAGTGAACTCCGGGAGTTGGTGATGGACAGGGAGGCCTGGTGTGCTGCGATTCATGGATTCGCAAAGAGTCGGACATGCCTGAGCGAGAGAACTGAACTGAAGGATCACTTTAAGTAACACATTGTTAGCGTTTTCATTCTTAACTATTAATCAGAATGTCATATTTGATTTAGCATATTTTTTTTTCCATCCACAGGGTGTGCCAGCTTCAGGCTCAAGTCTTCTAGTGGGGGAAGAAAAGGATATTATTTCCTCCTATGTCCTCTTAATTCTTTCTCTATTTTCTAACTGTTGATTTAACTTAAGGTTTGGGCAGAAGGGATGAAAACAGGTAAGGATATATATTGCTTTTCATTTGCTAAGTTGTGTCCAACTCTTTGCGACCCCGTAGACTATAGCACACCAGGCTCCCTTGTCCATCTCTGTCTTCCAGAATTAGCTCAAATTCATGTCCATTGAGTCAGTGATGGCAGCTAACCATCTCATCTTCGTTTTTTATTTGACTGGTGGCATGCAGTTCTTTTCTGAGTCTGATGATTAAATCTGGAGACCATGAATGGATCTGGCTTGTGTTTTCTTTCATACAGAGGTTTCCATTGGCGTCTGAGTTTTTAACTGTTGACTTCCGACCTCTTGCAGTGGACTTAGCCCAAACAGATGTATGTGTATGGGGCTAATGTGTTTTGCTCTGCTTCTATTCTACCCCTTTTCCTATCTCATGTCTCTTTCTGCCCAGGTCTCACTTTTCTAGATGATTTTACCAAGCAATGTCCAAGACAACCTCTTTTGAGCTGTAGCCCATTATGAACACTCTTACTTACCTGTATCCCATCAACACTGAATGAATATTCACCTCAATTCAGGACATTGTTTTGGTTTTACGTCCAAATAAATAGCCTTTTTTCTTTTAACCTTCCAGATTTCCCGGCTAAGAGGCAAACCCCACCCCAGAGCTGACTTCAGTTTTCCAAAGTGTGAGTCAGTCATCAGCCCCCAAACGCAGGAAGCAAATTTCAGTGTTACAATATCTGGAAGATCCTCTTGAAACCCACTTCTCACTTCACTAGGTTTGGAGCAAAAAAGAACGGATCCTGGTTCTTCTCTCAAAGAGGAGGTGGAAAGGCAAAGCCCTACAAGAGCTTCCTTCAAGAAAAGCTCATTTCCACACACACACCCTCTTTTTATTTTTCTTTTCAAATTCTGAATCTTATTGATATATACTTAATCTAGTTGGAAGATTCTGAGAGGTCTGAAACTGGTTTTCCCTAACTTCCTTTGAAAATCTGCTGCTGCTACTGCCCTAAGTTGCTTCTGTCAGGTCCCACTCTGTGTGACCCCATAGACGGCAGCCCATCAGGCTCCCCTGTCTCTGGGATTCTCCAGGCAGGAACACTGGAGTGGGTTTCCATTTCCTTCTCCAGTGCATGAAAGTGAAAAGTGAAAGTGAAGTCACTTTCATGCCTGACTCTTAGCGACCCCATGGACTGCAGCCTACCAGGCTCCTCCATCCATGGGATTTTTCAGGCAAGAAAAATGCCGTTGGCTTCTTCTTTGAAAATCTACATATGGAAAATTGGCCTTGGAAGTTTGCATGTATTTTATCTGGTAATTTTCCTGTTGTTGTTGTTCAGTAGCTAAGTCAGGTTTGACTCTTTGTGATCTCTTGGACTGCAGCATGCCAGGTACCTCTGTCCTGCACCACCTCCCCGAGTTTGCTCAAATTCATGTCCATTGAGTCAGTAACATCATCTAACCATCTCATCCTCTGCTTGCTCTTCTCTTTTTGCCTTCAACCTTTCCTAGCATCAGGGTCTTTTCCAGTGAGTTGGTTCTTCACATCAGATGGCCAAAGTATTGGAACTTCAGCTTCAACATCAGTTCTTCCAATGAATATTCAGGATTGGTTTCCTTTAGAATTGACTGTTTTGCCCTCTTTGCAGGCCAAGGGACTCTTAAGGGATTTCCATCTCTTAAAGAATTTTCCATAGCTAGTTGTGATCCACACAGTAAAAAGCTTTAGTGTAGCCAATGAAATAGAAGTAGAATTTTTTTTTTTCCCTAGAACTCCCTTGCTTTCTCCATGATCCAACAAATGTTGGCAATTTGATCTCTGGATCCTCTGCCTCCTCAAAACTTCAGCTTGTAATTTAAAACATACTGTTGTACAAGCGGATACATAGATTCAAGATTCAACAGATTTAGACTTAACTTTCAGAGCTTACACTACATGTAAATTAGAAATGTTCTATGTTTGGAGAAGTAGCTATGCATTTACTATGTTCTTTATATTCACTTTCATTTAATGTCTCTATTTTTTTTTAACTGGCTTAATGATGCCAGTTAATTCAGCTAATCCAAGTGAATTCAACTTCTAGTGATAAGATGAGGGGGAGGTATTAGATGCTCTGACTCTCTGGTAAGCAGTTTCTTTGCCTTTCTGGGTTCTCTGAGAATGCAAGAGCTAGCAGACCAGAAGCAGCTGTGGGGCTTTTCATCTAAGCGAACATCTGAAACTATTGGATAAAAATTTCTCATTTTACTCCCTTCATACAGTTTCAGTAAACTGAATTAGTCTATTTCATTACACAAAAATTCCCTCTGATGAGTAAAATAGCTACTAATGGATAAAACTATAAACAATTAGATAAAGCAAGTTACTAAAAATCTAACTATTCATCTGCTTCAACAGCCAAGGGAAATGTGGCCAAAGGAAATAGTATCTGCTTTCTTCCCCTACTGCCCCAAGGTTTAGTTGTGAAAATCTGTATCAAATAACCATCTTTTCTTGTCATTTAAAAAAAAGATAATCTTAATATTTGTATAGAGAATAACTATGACAGCAATACAAAAAGAAATTGGTGGGATTAACCCTGCCAGACATGAAGTATCTCATAATATTGGTGTAATAAAAGCAAAGAGCACTGTCATAGAGAAAAACTAACAGATAAAGGAATATTCTAAAATTACAAGACACTTTTAAAAATAATTTAGCATATGATAAACAGGTCTTTAACCCAGATGTCATAATCCAGTAGAAACTTAAATAATTATTTAGGAGTATTTAATAAATAATGCTAGAACAAATAGCTATTAATCTGAGGAAGTATACACACATATATGTAAAACATATGGGATGTATCTACCTAAATATATATCCTTAATGTTTCAACAGACAGTAAATTCTGGTTAAATCAAGACTTAAATCTGAAAAAGGAAAGTAATACAATTTACTAGGATAACATATACAAAAGAAAATCAAGTTACTAATACTGGAATTGAGATTGCCTTCATAAATACACTAAGAAAAGCAAAAGTCTTAAAAAATGATAAATAAGTTAACATTAAAAATTTTTCAATAGTAAACTTATGAATACATACATTGTCATTACGGATAACAATAACTAGGTGAAGGTGAAGTCGCTCAGTCGTGTCCGACTCTGCAACCCCGTGGACTGTAACCTACTAGGCTTCTCCGTCCATGGGATTCTCCAGGCAAGAATACTGGAGTGGATTGCCATTTCCTTCTCCAGGGGATCTTCCCGACCCAGGGATTGAACCCGGGTCTCCCGCGTTGGAGGCAGACAGTTTAACCTCTGAGCCACCAGGGAAGCCTAGGAAACATGCAATTACAAATGATCAGATCAGACAAAACACCTATTTTAGATGTATACCATGATGGTGGTGATTTAGTTGCTCAGTTGTGTCCAACTCTTAGCAACCCTATGAACTGTAGCCTGTCAGGCTCCTCTGTCCATGGGATTTTCCAGGCAAGAATGCTGGAAAAATTTTGGAAAGCAATATGGTAATGCCTACCAAAACTGTAAATGTGAATCACCTTTGAATAAGTTTTTGGGGTTTAGACTAATGAACTACTTTTAGCAATTTAAGCTAGAGATATATTGGTGTTAAAGATGTTTATTTTTATATTGATAGTAACCATATTGGGGAAAAACATAAATGCTCATCAATTAATGGGCCAGATTTAACTTCTGATATTCCTCCAATGGAATACTCTAAAGCAAATGGAACTCCATATAGTCACAAATGGCAAAGCATGTAACAGAATAAAAGATATGGAATCGGTCCAATTGTGTAAAAAAAAAATTTTTTTTTTCTCAGAGGAGAAAAAGCTAACACCATACTGATAATGGTGACTTAGTCCAAAGATGGAGTTAAGGAAGAAGAACAATTTACTTTTATTCTGTGCTTTTCTGTAGTTTCACTACTTTTTGCAAAAGGACATGTCACTATATGATACAAATCACAAACCACAGGAAGAAACATATAGAAAGAAGGTTTAAATGCCTAGCTTTAAACATAGCATTTATAATACGATGCTGTCTGATACAACCCACTCCAGTATTCTTGCCTGGAGAATCCCATGGGTAGAGGAGCCTGGCAGGCTACAGTGCCTAGGGTCACAAAGAGTCAGACATGACTGGAGTGGCTCTGTATGCACTGTCTGATGCAATAGAATTTAAACTATGGAAGTCTGCTCCAAAAACCTTAGCGCACAAAGAAATAAAGTGCCCAGTCAGCAGTTAGCAAATCTATTAACCAGGTCAAGATGAAACAATACCTTCTCATCTTTATTCAAAAAGGATTAGTTCTAGAGAACACATTTTTTAAAATCAACTTTGAAAATGGCAAGTCTTATTAAAGAAATTTACCCTAATTTTCAAGCTGGTAGGTCTATGCATGACTACTTGTAGACACTAATTGTTATGCTTTGTGACAGACTTTAACGATTATTGGCTCCACTATTTATCTTCCAAGGCTGCTGGGTATATTATGCAAAATAATAAATGTGAAAATGTTGTCAAAGGGTACATTCGAGGTAATTTTTATTGTTCAAGTGTTGGCTTAAGGCACAAAAACATCATCATAAGTAATAACCATGAGTTTTAACAATTGCAGCTATTAAAATAAAGAAATACTGCTTTTGGCCTCTCGAAACTGACAAAGCTTAAAAAAAAAAAACTCGATAAATTCAGTGTTGTGGAGGAGTGGAATTGGTTGTCTCTCTGGAAGGCAATATGGAAATACGTGTTAACATGTTTTAAAATAAGCAGATCCACTGAACCAGTAATTCCCTAAGAATATATCTCAAGGAAATAATTTATAGGTATTTAATTCCAGTATAACTATAAGATAGCAATAAATTAGAAATGATCTAATAGCCAACAACAGGAGACTAGTTAAATAATTATGGTGTTTCAGGTAGTCATTAAACATAATTCTGAAGGAAATTTGAAAATATACATGGGATATTTTGAAATAAAAAGATGAATTATGTATGCACAGTGTGATTTCATTTTGCTAAAATTTTTGCTTTAAAGATCAATGAAGTTGAGACAGGTTGTTAACAATGCCACTAAAACAAACACACATGCAGAATGTCTATAATAAAGATCCTTTAACTCAACATTTACAATGCGACAGGAAATTTGCATAAAACATTTTATGTAGGGTGAGATGGCAGGTGAAACCAAAGTCAATAGGAAGCATGACTGAGACATTGGAAGAGCCAGGCCTCTCTCCTTCTTCAGGTAGCCTCAGGGCCTCTTCTCTCCACCTGGATCTTAGATTCTCCCCTAGGTCTCTCTAGTAGAGTTCTTGGACGCCCTACATGACATTTTCGTATTCCCCCAAAGCACAAATGTGAAAGCTACTGGGACACCTTAAGGACTGGTCGCATCACTGGCATGATGGCATTTCTTACATGTTCTGTGGATAAAGTGAGTCATATGGGAGGGGACTAGCCAAGGGCATGAATCCAGGAGAAGGCGTTCTTTGCAAGTCAGTCTTGGACAATAGCTACCACATTACAGGAACTGACAGTCACAGTGTGAGGTCCAGGGAGACAATGGTAAGTAAATTCATATGCGATTGCTGCCCTCAATGAGCCCATAGTCTAGTGAGGAAGAGAAACATCAGTTTTTTTTTTTTAAATCCACTATCATAATTGCTGTAAAGGGCAAGTATTTTGTTCTCAAGTGGGTTTTTATGCTACTCAAGGAGGTCAGAAAATGTTTCTGGGGGAAATAAAGCTAGAGCTTATGGTAAGGGTGGATACTTTAATGCTACATGGCTAGGGGGTGGGGTAAGCATTCCAGCAAGAGGAAATAGCACAGAAAAAGTCATAGGAAGTACCCAACACTGAAAAAAAAAAAAATGGAAAGAGCTATAGCTGAACGTGTCTCTTGGGGGCAGTGAGGTGTAAGAGCAGGCTGGAGAAGAAGATAGAAGTCTTGTTTCGCCTTCATTTAGAGCAATGGGGAACTAGTGAAAGGGTTCGGAAGTACAAGATGACAAGATTAGTCTTGCATTTGGAAAAGATACCTCTGACTGCTGAGTGGAGAGTGATTAAATGAATGCATCACAGTTGACTTGATTCTACCTGGGAGGATACTGCAACCCTCCAGGTGAGAGGTGATCTTCTTCCTCTATCTCAGGCATCTTAGAAATGCTGGATTCAAGAAGGACAGGCACTCTCAGAATTTCTTTCACTTCCTTTCTAATCATTTTTTCAGCTTCTATTTTCTTTTTCTTACTCAAATAAAAGTGATTCAGGATCCAAAACAACTCACATGAAAGGGTGATCAAAACCCATCAAATGTAGTAAAGAATATCTACAAGGTAGGCAAGAAAAGGAGCCAGACTTGATTTGCTCTCAATTCTTTGAGTCATCACCCCCAATATGAATCCTCCTGAAGTTTCCAATAAGATGAACAAGGGTTTTTTACTTTTCCTTTCTTTTGTTTGCTTTAAATCAAGTCCTAAGCACTCTTGGGCTTCCCAGGTGGCTCAGTGGGAAAGAATCCACCTGCCAATGAAGGGGACCTGGGTTTGATCCCTGGGTCAGGAAGATTCCCTGGAGGAGTAAATGGTAACCTACTCCACTATTCATGCCTGGAGAATCCCATGGACAGAGGAGCTTGGCAGGCTATAGTCTATGGGGTTGTAAAGAGTCAGACATAACTTAGTGACTAAACAGCAACAACAACCTTTCTTATCAATTTTCCCACTCCTCCAAAGGGAATCATTCCTGGTCGCAAAGAGTGACACAGACATGGACTCAAACCTTGTTCTGCTGGGTAGACTTACACAATAAGTTCATGAACCTCTCTGAACTTCAATATTTTTATCTAATAACAAAATAAAGAGCTTAATAGTATATGGCCAAAGTGTAACAATAAGTCAGTGAGATGATGCATGCAAAGAACTTAGCCAAGTGCAGTATATCCTGGTGGTTATGAGATATGCTTTGGAGCCAAATCAATGTTGGCTCAATTCCCAGCTTTGCCATTTATTAGCTCTATGGTCTTGAGCAAGTTATGTGCTGTACTGAAGCATCATTTTTTTTTTTTGTAAAATACATATAAACATAATATTACTTTATAGTGTTTTTATGAGGATTATTTGACAAAAGCCACAGGAAGCATTAAACAGAGTAACTGGCACACAGCCAAGATTTAATAAGTGGTAACTGCTGTTATTATAAAAATTATTAGCACTCAATACATTTAATTCAATTCTGCTTTCCCATTTCACTAGAACATTTTCCCCATATATCATCTTCCCATAATTGCCAGAAACTTCCCTTAGAGGCTACACATTATTTTTCATCTGTCTTTTCCTCCTTCCTTCCCTTCCTCTCTCAAAATCTGGACAGTAGAAATAGTTAAATAATTGAAACAATCCAAAAACTTAAAAATTCAAAACATTAATTTTAGAAAAGTAAATTGTTAGAATGCAGGGGAAAAGTTATAATTTGAAAAATGATCAAATTATTTTTTTTAAACTTGTGTTACTGAAGTATAGTCAACTTAAGATGTGTTAATTTTGGCTGTACTGTAAACTGATTCAGATATATATGTGTGTGTGTATCAGTAAAGAATTGGCCTGCAATGAGAAGACCCAAGGTTCGATCCCTGGGTTGGGAAAATCTCCTGGAGAAGGAAATGGTAACCCACTCTGGTATTCTTGCCTGGATAATCTCATGGACAGAGGAGCCTGGTGGGCTACAGTCCATGGGGTTGCAAGAGTCAGACATGACTTACCGATTAACCACCACCAATATTAAAAACTCCAGGAGATGGTGAAGAACAGGGAAGCCTGGTGTGCTTCATTCCATGGGTGGCAGAGTCGGACACAACTGAGTGACTGAACGATAACCACCACCAATATGTGTATATATGTGTGTGTGTGTGTGTATGTATATACACATATATTCTTTTTCATATTCTTTCCATAATGGTCTATCACAGGCTATTGAATATAGTTCTTTGTGCTATACAGTAGAACCTTGTTTGTCTAATTCCATATATATTACAAACTAATATCTTTCTTAATATAGGACTAGAGCTTTAAAAATCCCCCTACCTCATCCATTCTTTGTGGACATACCAACAGCTAGTTACTAAAACACCCACATAATTAATCTGGTAAATAGCCTTTTGAATGTCTATCAACCATAAGATGGCTATGATCTCAGTCTTTCATGGAGTTAATAGTACCTTTGAATTTACTCTAGGTTTAAATATTTCTATTTTATACTCTGAAAATAAAAATCCTTCATTTTTATGTGGTGCTTTGGTTTAGCATCTGTCTTGTAGTGAACAAATATGCTTCTAAAACTGAACGAACATGGAAGCATAATCTAAGTCTTCTCTCACCCTTCCCCTAGTATTCAGAATAGAAGAGACACTTTGTAACACCAAGAAAAATTTTCTTTAATGATGAAAGAACAGCTTACTCCTTCATATGGTTGCCAGAAGGAAACCCTTAGAGAGTTTTGGTTTACTGTTAGTTTGGTGGAGACAGTAAAAAATTATCAAAATATCTTGAAAGTATAGTCAGGAAATAATAACTTTTCTTTCTAATTGTGAATGGCCTAACATTACCATGAAAACTTGCTAGCTCAAGTGTTGAGAAGACAAAATGATCTGTTGTATGTATTATGTTAAACTTGTATACCATGGATAATGCTGAAATGACTGACCTCTTGGATGATATCTGACTTCAAACACAGTGGGCTTGTTATTTCCACTTTTAAATGTGCTGTTCTACTTTTGTTCAGTTCTGTTTATATTTATACTAGACTGTAATACTTAATAGTCTAAAATACAAAATTATCTATGGTGTATTTCAGGAATTAAACAGCTCATATTTTGTGAAACAATATTTTCAGATACAGCAGTTTCCAACAATGACTGGGAAACAGCTGTTCTTTTATCCTGCTTAAATAATGTCAATCATATATGGAATGAACCAAAATTAGGCTTCACAAAGTATTGATACAACAGCTAGGAAAGGGCCCTTTAATGTCGGTAATATTTAAATTATGTATTTTCATGATTAAGTACAATGTTAAATTTAGGTACCTCTGTCCATCTGATTCAAATTCCTTTTACATATGATGGTGCACATGAAACAAAATCTCATTAAAACCTCTTCACTAGCAATGTGTGATAATTAAAGAGAAAAGAGACGAGATTAGATTCAGAGTTGTGTGAAGAAATCTTTTGCTGAGTGAAAGAAATGGGGGCAGATTCTTTTTAAAAATATTTTTAGTATTGTAAGGATAATTTTGTAATATATGCAAATACTGAATCATTGTGTTATACACATGAAATTAATGTTAATTATATCACAATAAAATTTAAAAAAACAAATTATTTGATGTACCAACATATTTCCAGTACTATAGTAGATTTGCTCTCATAGCTATGGTAATTAATTATATTAGGGGCTGTCACTATGATAGAAGATATCCCATGTATTTTATTTATACAGTCATATTTAACCTAATGATCTAAGGATAATTAATTTCAGCTTACAAATTAAGACATTTTTACAATTCCCACCAATTCTAAGGACTAAGGGCTTATCCCAAGTCATCCTGCTAAATCAGTAAAGAGACTTAATCCAGCTAGCTCCCAAATGCACTATTTTCCAACTACACTACCAGGTCTTCCACTTAAGAACAAGCCTGCTAAACTAATTTAGTCTAGAATTTAAGCAGGAAAATGAATGCTTCTGCTTGGCATTGTTAGACATTTAAAAATAGTCTAAAACATTTCACTAGATTATATCCATTACTTGCCTCTTTTGGTAAATTCGAAAGAAGGAGCAGGGCTTCCCAGGTGGCACTAGTGGTAAAGAGCCTGCCTGCCAATGCAGGAGACATAAAAGATCTGGGTGGGTTCGATCCCCGGCATGAGAATATCCCATGAAGGAGGTCATGGCAACAACCCACTCCAGTATTCTGGCCTGGAGAATCCCCAAGGACAGAGGAGCCTGGTGGGCTACAGTCTACGGGGTCGTAAAGAGTCAGACATGACTGAGCAACTGAGCAGTCAGAGAAGGAGAGGGCACCACTTCTCATAATTGGGATTGACAGAGTTTAAAGCAAACCAGGCTCTTGGCTGGGGAACATTGCCTTCTTACTTCCCCCTGAATAATTTTGCATGAAATCAACAGGGTCCCATGAAAGAAGGGCAACAGAAATGTTCAGAAAAGAACATAGGCAGCTCTGAGAATCCAACCCAATTCCCCTCCTGCATAAAATTACCTCTAAAGTAAAGCCAAAAATAAAGCCTTAATGTGAAAATTAAAAAAGGTTGGATTTGGAATAGGACCCTTTAGCCATATTTTAATTACTCCTCAGCTCTTTATGACATGTATCGTTCCTAACTTACAGGAGGATTTGTCAAATAGTGTCAAGCAGATACTGTGCACTATTTACTAAGAACCCATATTACCCAAAGTATTATATAGAGCAGGGAAGGAATAGGCCAGAAGGAAAGACTGGTTAACTGGTTCACCTCACTGACCGAGCTAGAACATGGCTGCATAATGGTCAGTTCCTGGCACTTGTTCACACTGGGTCTGGCTTGACACCCCTGCATGACCAATATTCAAATCTCAAATTTAAAGAAACATTGTGTTACCTTTGGAAGTTTAAGGATGCTTCTCTTCAAAACACAAAGTTTGAGACTCATGGATAGGACATGCACAATTGATTGACAGAAAATACAAAATGCTGTGAACAAAGATAGTGCAGCTGATGGAATTCCAGCTATAACTATTGCAAATGCTAAAAGATAATGCTTTTAAAGTGCTGCACTCAATATGACAGCAAATTTGGAAAGCTCAATGGTGGCCACAGGACTGGAAAAGTTCAATTTTCATTCCAATACCAAAGAAGGGCAATGTCAAAGAATGTTCAACTACCGCACAATTGTGCTCATTCCACATGCTAGCAAGGTCATGCTCACAATCTGCCAAGCTAGGCTTCAGTAGTATGTGAACTGAGACCTTTCAGCTATACAAACTGGATTTAGAAAAGGCAGAGGAACCAGGGATCAAATTGCCAACATCTGTTGGATCATAGACAAAACAAGAGAATTACAGAAAAACATCTACTTCTGCTTCATTGATTATGCTAAGTCCTTTGACTGTGTGGATCACATCAAACTGTGGAAAATCCTAAAACATATGGGAATACCAGACAACCTTACCTGCTTCCTGGGAAATCTGTATGCAAGTCAAGAAGCAATAATTAGAACTGGACATGGAACAACAGATGGGTTGAAAATTTGGAACGGAATACATCAAGGCTGTATAGTGTCACCCTGGTTATTTAACTTATATGCAGAGTACATCATGAGAAATGACAGATTTGATAAAGCACAAGCTGAAATCAAGATTTCTGGGAGAAATATCAATAACCCGAGATATGCAGATGACACCATCCTTATGGCAGAAAGCAAAGAGGAACTAAAGAGCCTCTTGATGAAGGTGAAAGAGGAGAGTGAAAAGCTGGCTTAAAACTCAACGTTAAAAACAAACAAACAAAAAAACTAAGATCATGGCATCTGGTCCCATCTCTTCATGGCATATAGATGGAGAAACAAGAGAAATAGTGACAGACTTTATTTTCTTGGGCCCCAAAATCATTGCAGATGATGACTGTAACCATGAAATTAAATGAGGCTCCTTGGAAGAAAAACTATGACAAACCTAGACAACGTATTTAAAAGCAGAGACATTACTTTGCCGACAAAGGTCCATATAGTGAAATCTGTGGTTTTTCCAGTAGTCATGTATGGATACGAGAGTTGTACCATAAGGAAGGCTGAGCACCAAAGAATTAATTCTTTTCAACTGTGATGTTGGAGATGCCCCTTGACAGTCCCTTAGAGTGCAAGATCAAACCAGTCTATTCTAAAGGAAATCAACCCTGAATATTCATTGCAAGGACTGATGCTGAAGCTGAAGCTCCAATACTTTGGCCACGCGATGCAAAGACCTGATTCACTGGAAAAGATAATGATTCTGGGAAAGAGTGAAGGCAAGAGGAAAAGGGGATGACAGAGGATGAGATGGTTGGATGGCATCACCGACTCAGTGGACATAGTTTGAACGTGCTCTGGGAGATGGTGAAGTACAGGGAAGCCTGGTGTGCTGTAGTCCATGGGCTCCCAAAGAGTCAGATGTGATTGAGCAACTGAACAAAATTATAAAATACTTGAAATATCATCATACTGTAATCTAATTTAACTTAGATGTGCTGCAGTATTAAGAACAAGTGGATAACAAAAGAGGTCATGTCAATAACTTTTCCAGTGTTCTGTTTGCCACTATCAATTCTGGAAGGTACTAATCCAGGAAAAAGTAAGTAAGTGAAGTCGCTCAGTCACGTCTGACTCTTTGCGACCCCATGGATTGTAGCCTACCAAGTTCCTCTGTCTATTGGATTTTCCAGGCAATAGTACTGGAGTGGATTAACAGACTGTCAAATAGAGAAAGAAGATGATATCAAAATTTTAATGTTTGGGGAAACAAAGAATAAGTAAGGAGATGTTTAAATTTTCACAAATTTACATTATATGTCTAGGAAAGCAAGGGAGGGTCACTTCTTCAAACTTATTTGCAACTGAATATTTCAAGGATAGCTTACACTTTCTAGAAGACCCAATAAGACTACACTGACACAGGATGCTGAGGGTCCACTCAACTTTATATATAAGTTTACCTACAAAGAAAGCCTGCAAAAGTAGAAAGTCCTGGGACTTTGAAATCAGATTGACTTTAGATTAAATCTCAGATAAGGTTTTTGTTTGTTTGTTTTAAACTAATTTATGGCTTCTAGAAATACACATCACTGACGTGTAACGTAGTTTTTCCTGTAGAGGACACCATGTTTCCTTCTTAGAGGGGTTATTGCTTGGATTAGGTGTTAGGTGTAAGGTACACCTAAGATATTAGTAGATGTTTAGCTTATGGTGGTTCTCTTCCTCCTCTCTCTTTATAACCTTCTTTGAATTAATAGTATATACATTTGGTAATAAGACTGGATACTATGTCTTGTTATTGACTGACTTCCTTGTGCTTTCAGTGTATATTGATAGTATCCATTCATGCCAGGTATAGGGGTTATTATTATTTTTACAGTATCTGTTGATATTAGTATAATTTACTGTTTCAAAGCAGAAATATTCAAGCCACATCCACTATTTATACAAAGACACATATGCACAACCAGGAGAGACAAGGAGGCAACAAGCATTAACAAAGCCTGTGACCATTTGTGGAATACAGAAGAAATATATTTTCCCCTACTTGGAGAATAATAAAACTTTAGTTCACTATGGGAGCATAAGGGGCAATCAATGTCCAAAACTAATCATGCCAGCTCTCGGAAAAAGCAACTCAGAAAGAAAAAATGGACAAAATATCTGCAGAGCTTGCACTTCAGACATAATTTAATTTAGACAAAAAGGTCCATTAGACAAGAAGCATTATAATAGTAAAGATGATGAGTCATTTAATAACTCTTAATGAACAGCAACTGATAAGGAAGAGTCAGCTTGGAGGCTGGGTTTATAGCATCAGCTCTTTTTTTAAATATTGTGACTCTTTGGGTCGTGGCTATTCATGTTTATCATTTATTTATTCATTCATTTCATTCATTTATTCATCAAATAACTATTGATTACATACTATATGACAAACACTGGTGCATAGATAATGAAAGGACATATATGGTTATTGCCCTCATGAAATGCAGAGCATAGTAGAAAAAACATAAGTGTAAAGAAAGCAAATATGTGAATGGAATATTTTATATTGTAGTAAGAATATGCTCACAGAAAGAGAAATAAGCAGGGTGATGAGTTAGTAATCGAGGGACACCTTAGGCTGAGGTAGGGAAGAAAGGCCTTGTCTTAAAGGTTGTGTTTATGCTGATTACTGAGGAAGTCAAAAGAGCAAGACCTTCAAAGCCATGGAAGTGAACAGTTCAGCCATATGGAAGAGGAGTTTTCAAATTTCGCAAGTTAGGAAAACACCACAGACCCCAGTGGCTTGAGACTGGTGAGCAAAGTAGAGAATGGCATGAGGTTAATCTGGCAAGGTGACCACCTCCCTCAGAATCCTTGTTAATATCTTATGAAAATGACTGGCAGTATGTGGGGTGTGTGGAAACAGGAAGCTGTAAGGAAGCTGTTGGAACTGTCCAACTGAGAGGTGATGATGATAGGAAGGGGTTGGTAAGAGGGGAGATGGGCTTTAGTGTAGAGGAAAATACTTGCAAAATACTTGTTACTCACAGAACAAACAGGATTTAGTGATTCAGAGAAAGAGAAGCCAAAGATGCTGTCTTAGAAGATGTGGTGTATATATATAAAAGGCAATACTATTTAGCTCTAAAAAAGCATGAAATAATGCTATTTGCAGCAATATAGATGAGCCTAGAGATGCTCATACTAAGTGAAGTAAAGGCAGACAAATATAAATATCAAATGACATCAATTATATGCGGAATTTAAAATACAAATGAACTTATTTACAAAATAGAAACAGACTCACAGACAGAGAAACATATGGCTACCAAAGGGGAAAGTGGATGGGGTAAGTGATAAATTAGGAGTTTACAGTTGGCAGATGCAAACTACTGTGTATACAGTAGGCAATAGACAAACAACAAGGGCCTACTGTAGAGCACGGGGAACTATATTCACTATCTTGCAATGAATTATAATGAAAAAAATGCATGTATAAGTAAATCACTTTGCTGTTCACCAGAAATTTACATAACATTGTCAATCGACAATTTATTGCTGTTTAGTCACTACGTCATGTCCAACTCTATGCAACCCCATGGACTTCAGCATGTCAGGCTCCTCTGTCTTCCACTAGTACATTGCTTTTTGTGGTGATGGAAGATATCACCAGTCATATTGTTTTACAGAACTCCTTTTGAAAAAAAAAAAGAGTCACATTCAGGAATTTCTTTTTTTAAGATTTGTTTTGAAACCTTGGGACATTGTCCATCTAATCGGCTAGAAAGCCAATGAAGCTCTTGATTTTTGTTCATGAAATAATATTCTCCATAAACCAAACCAGGAAACCAGACACAGAGAAATGCATTTGCCTAGAGTTCATAGAAGTCTTATTAATAAGGCCAGAAGCCGTCATTAGTATGGGAAAACATAGGAAGCAGGAGCCAAATGTTGGTAAAATAATTACCACCTAGAGCTGAATCTAAGCTCTTTCATTTAGGAGACGCATAACTCCTCAATCTTGTTTTCCTTACCTGCAAATCATACATACATTTCTATTCCATTGTGTTGTTTTAGGGTTTATGAGAGAATGATATACAAATATATAAAAATGCTAAAGAGTGATAGATTTACTTATGATAGTTTGCTGAAGCAGTGTTCTGGGTTGTATCAAATCTGTGGCCCTGGAGACACAAAGCCTATGACTATATTATCTTCTGACTTCATTTTGGCCACATGATCTCAATTTGTAGTTTCAAAGGAAATATTGTAGACTCCAAGCTTCCTTTTTCATTTCGAAAAGAATTTATGCCCCAGTCCTGATAAATTGATAATTATCCCACATTATAAGGCACTTTGTATTTCACCAAACCTTTCCGAGTTCTGTGATTTATTGAAATGGGTAGACTTCTGAAGAGAATTTCATTTGAAATATTTCCACAGAAAACTAAATTCTTAGAAATGGCTTTGGGCCATGGAGAAGAAAATGATGGAAGGTGTTGATATATAGTGTTTCTCTATCAGAGGTGCCTTCAGCACTAGGATATGAAGTCAGGATAATATCATCATAGCAGGGTAAACAGATGGCAAACAGTACCATCAAAACAGAGCAAAACAAAACAGTGCCTGCTTATAATCAGGGTTCTTGGTCTATATACATGGCCCTCGTGCTCAAAAATGTTGCATTGAAATACAAAGAAGCTGGATTGTTTCAACAGGAAGAAGAGAACAGTGAGGTGAAAGCCATAATGAAAATGAAGTGCTTATTGTCTTATTCAAAATAAACTGAGATTGTATTTGCTTTGACTAATCTGAGCCTGGATAACCAATGACTATGCATAAGCAGGATACTGGCAAAGGTGAATATTAGCTGGATTCTTCTAAAGCTCTGCAAATTGTTTTATTTCATAAGACCAAATTGTGAGCTGTGATTTTGATTTGCATTTTCTAAAGACTAATAGTGTTGAGTATCTTTTTGTGTGTTTTTTGGTCATCTGTACATCTCCTTTGGAGAAACATCTATTCAGGCTTTTGGTCCGTTTTTATTCAGGCTGTTTGCTTGTTGCTGCTGAAATGTGGGACATCTTTATATCTTTATATGCTCTAAATATCAATCACTTCCAAGATACATTATTTGCTAACATTTTGTGGTATCAGTGGTTTATAATCACTTTTAATATTATTGATAGCCATGTCAGACACATGTAAAAATATTAAGTAGGATGTTATTCACATATACTTGGATTCCCTTGAGGGGATATACATTTTTACTCCCCAGATAAAAAAGATGTTAACATTACACCTGGGTCTCTTTCTTGCCTTTTCCTCCTCCCTTTGGGAAGAAGTCTGGTTTATCTGATTGATGAATCAGTGAGGATCTAACATCCACTGCTTGTTTGGCTGAAATCAATAATTTAAAAGCCCATACACATGTGTTTCACTCTATCTCTGAATTAAGTGCCCCTAAAACTAGAAAATCAGTTGCAGATGTTCACATTGTTCCTTCAGATAAGTCTAGATTTAAAGGAAGCCTCATTTTTCACTGTATACAAAACAGTAAACTCTAATCCAGCTTTAACAGCAATAAAGTTGATATTTTGATCCCTATCTGATGGCACTCTCTGTTTCTCACTGGATTCAGAATCCAGATGGGAAGGAATGTGATTAATTATCACTCTCAAAATCCCCAACAAGTAACACTGAAGTAAGGCTTTTACTATGCTTGCCTCATTATCGCAGTCTCACTGCTGCTGATGCTAAGTTTCCTGCAAATCTTTATTAGTGCAATGTCAATGTCACATGGGATCCAAAAAAGTAATTCCTGCCACTTCAGATGTTTAGGCTGAGTCTTGATGATTCTATATCAGGTCCTCGGTGGAGAAGAGTCTCGAAATAGAGGGAGAGATAAACCAGATGATGATGGAGCTATTTTTCAACACAAGCTTATTGTAATTTATGAAATTACAATAAAAAATCATCAGTCAAGAGCTAAGAGCTTCTCTTACCTTCTTACTGAATGTGTATATGTTTCTTCATTTATTTAAAGCTTTTGTGTGAAATTCTTATTATAGTAATTATTAAAATTGCTATTATAAAATATATGATATAGCTTGGGAGATTACAGAAGAAAAACTCAGGGATCAAGAGGTTGCGTATTATTAATGTTTATTGTGATGTTATTTTGTATTTTTTTTAAACATGTGGTGAGGAAAGTTTTTGAAATGCAAAGAAGTCAAGGATAATTATGCTTGATTAACTTCTATATCCCTAGACCCTCGCAAAGTGCCTGGAATAAAGCTGAAGCTCATTCATTTACTAAAAAATCTCTACTTGGATCCAACTATAGGCCAGGTGTTTTGCTAAGCCCTACAGATAGTAGGGTAAAAATAAACAGATGTGGACCTGTCTTTCCAGAACAACATGGGCATAAATTAAATGATTACAAACATAAACTTTCAATGGTGACAAGTAATATGAGAATAAAAGGTTAGGGACTTCCATAGCAGATTAAATAGGGTGGTTGTACCTAAGGTACCTTGAGGAAGGCATTTGTGAAGATGTGAAATTTAGCTGAAAATGTAAAGAATGGGTAGGGATTAGCTGTGTGTATGTGTTAGTTGTTCAGTCATATCCGAGTCTTTATAACCCCATGGACTGCAGCCTGCCAGGCTTTTCTGTCCGTGAAGTTCTCCTGGCAAGAAAACTGGAATGGGTTGCCATTCCCTTCTTCAGGGCATCATCCGGAAGAGGGAAATTCAGGAGGAAATCATTGCAAGAAGAGGACTGGTTGGAGAAAAAAGGCCTATCAAAAGAGAGAATCTTGAGGGAATGAAGAAAGGCCAGCGTATGCATAACAGAGAGAAAAATTAATAGTAATGCATATACCGGGAGTCTAGAAAAATGGTACTCATGAACTCATTTGCAGAGCAGGAGTGGCGATACAGACATAGAGAATGGACTCATGGGCGCAGTGGGGGAAGGGGAGGGTGGGACGAGTTTGGAGAGTAGCATTGATAAATATGTACCACCATGTGTAAAACAGATAGCTAGTGGGAAGCTGCCGTGTAGCGCAGGGAGTTCAGCTCAAGGGGTGGGATAGAGGGGGGTGTGGGAGGTGGGAGGGGGTGTATGTATACATATAACTGATTCTCACTGTTGCACAGCAGAAACGAACACAGCACTGTGAAGAAATTATGCTACAAGAAAAATATATTTTTGTCTCCACTTAAAAAGAAGAAAGGAGCTGGACAGCAAAAAGCTCACAATTCTATTTTTTCAAAGCATAAAAAACACTAATGCCTAGAAATAAATCTTGTGAAAGATGTGAAAAACCTCTAGATTGAAAACTAAGAACCATAATTGAGATAAATTAAGGTAAATCTAAATGGATGGAAGGATTATATTTTTATGTATTGGAAAATTTAGTATTGCGGGATATAAATTCTCTTCAAATGGTTTTATAGAGTCAATAAAACCTCAAATAAAATTTTAGCAATTTATTTTGAGATTGGCAAGCTGATTCTAAAATGCCTATGGAAATGCAAATAGCAAGGCAGTCATCAAGACGAGCCAACTGTAGGAGCTATATTACCAGATATGAAAATTGATTACAAAGCTGCAAAAATTAAAGCAAGGTGATATCGTTGTAGGTACAGACTATTAGACCATTTGGTCAGTGAGTCCAGAACAGAGGTAGACAAGAATAATCACTTGATTCATAGCAAAAAGTAGTATTTCAGCATTGTAGGGAAAGGCATGGCCTTTTGATAAACGGTGCTAGGTCAGCTATATCTCCATTTGTAGGAAAAACGTTTCTTAAACCATACTACATAGCTTACAGGAAAAAAAGAAAAAAAAATCAGTCCCAGATATAGTTTAGATCTAATTGTGAAAGGTAATTTGTAAGACATGGATGGACCTAGAGTCTGTCATACAGAGGGAAGTAAGTCAGAAAGAGAGACACAAATAACGAACGTTAAGTCATATATGTGGAATCTGGAAAAAGTGGTCCAGATGAACCTATCAGCAGGGCAGGAATCGAGGCGCAGACATGGAGAATGACCACGTGGACACGGCTGGGGGAAGGGGGTGGGATGGACTGGGAGAGGAGCGCTGACATACACAACCATGAGTAAATAGGCAGCTAGTGGGAAGCTGCTCTACAGAGCAGGGAGCTCCGCTCACTGCTCTGTGATGATCTAGAGACATGGGATCTTGGGGTGAGAGGGAGTCCCAAGAGGAAGGGGATATCTGTTTACACAGAGCCGATTCACTTCACTGTATAGCAGAAACTAAAGCCACATTGTAAGTATTGTTGTTGGTTAGTCACCAAGTCATGTCTGACTCTTTTTCGACCCCTTGGAATGTAGCCCATCAAGTTCCTCTGTCCATGGGATTTCCAAGGCAAGAGTACTGGGGTGGGTTGCCATTTCCCTCTTCAGGGGATCTTCTCCACCCAGGGAATGAACCTGAATCCCCTGCATTGGCAGTCCAGTTCTTTACCACTGAGTCACAAGGGAAGCCAAAAAGCAATTATACACCAATTAAAAAAATAAATGATTCTAAAAAAAAGTCTCATATAATTTAGGTTGGGTAGGCAAAGATTCATTAAAAAGACGCAGAAAAGACTAACCATAAAAAATAGTAAATTAGAATATATTTTAAAAATAAATTTTTTTTCATCAAAATACACCATTATGAGACTGAAGAAGAAAGGCAGAGACTGGAAAAGGGTATTGCAATATGCGTTTTCAACAAAGGACTCATAGCCAGAAAAAATGAAGCAAAAAAAGAAAAAAAAAAGCAACTGCTCTCAAATCCATTTGAAATTGCCAACAATACAATAGAAAAATTGAGCAAAAAGCTTGGGCAGGCACTCCATAAAAAGGATATTTAAATAGTCAGTAAACAAATGAAAGGCATTCAACTTCATTAGTTACCACGGAAATACCCATTAAACCCAAGTTGATACTACTGCAGAGCCACTGTTTAAAAGAACAGAAAATATTAACTGTCAGGACACTAAATCTCTGATACAGTGCTGGTGGGAGTGTCAACTGGCATAAACATTTTGGACAATATCAGAAATATCTACTAAAGCAGACATTTGCATGCCCTCTACCTAGATATAACCTTCACAGAATGGCATTAGGTATTTACCCCAAAAGACATTACAAGAATGCTCATAGCAGCATGATTTGTAATTGCCTAAAAGCTGCAAACAACCCATATTTCCATCAACAGTACAGAGGAGTTTTAAAAGTGTGGTGTGTTGCACAGTGCATTTTATATGGCAACAGAATAAATGGAGTGTCAGTATACACAACAATGTATGATGTTGGTGCAAGAATAAAATAGATCAATTGATGGAACAGAAATGTTAGGACTGAAATAAACTCACACATACAGAGTCAGCTTATGTATGACAAAAGGGATATTTCAGTGTAGTGAGAACAAGTTAATTTGGAACAAAAGAAACCAGATTTAGAAACTACACATTGTGTTTCCATTTATATAAAGTTGGAAAAAAAAAAAACAAAAAACGGGCAACACAAATGTATTGTAGTTTAGGTCACTACATTGGTGAAGCGGTGACCAAAGGGGGCAGGCAGGACACTTCTGGGCAAGGAAATGTTTTGTTTCTTGATTCTAGGAACCTGTTCCATAGGTACATTAACCTCACGAAAATTAACCAGACTGTATATCTACGATTTATGCACATTTATGTAATGTGTTATACTTCAGCAAAGATTTGCTTAAAAATTTAATGAAAGATATGTTAAAATTAAAAGCAAAGCACAGTTTAAAAAACTATTATATCTTTAGCTGTAAGATAAAGAGGAAATAAGTTGAAGGGTTTTGATTGATAGTGTGGATATGATCAGCTTGGAGAAACATGGACAGAATAGGGCTACTGGTGGGATAAATCAATTTGTTGATGAATTCAATATTAAAGGAGACAAAGAGTTGTCATGATCTCCAGTCTCAGGTTTGCACAGATAGATGAATGGCAGCACCATACTCCTTGAATTTGAATGATGAATTTCACATGTTTTGGAAAGGAAAATTATGAGTTAGCCTTTAGAAAAATTAAATATGAATTTCCCCTGAACCACCTAAATGGACATTGAGTAGACAGTTCAATACAGAGGTTTACAGTACAAAGAGAAAATGCTAGATTTATCTCTGGATGAAGTCAAATTATATAGGGAGAATATAAACAACATAAGAAATGTAGAATGTTTAAGATTGAGCCTAAAGGACCTTCAACAGTGAATGGCATGGTAATATGAGATGAGCAAGTAAACAAGAAAAGAAATGGTCAGACAGGAAGAATAAAAACTGGAAGACAGAAGGATCATAGAAGGT
Source organism: Capra hircus (assembly GCF_001704415.2). Classification (NCBI taxonomy): domain Eukaryota; kingdom Metazoa; phylum Chordata; class Mammalia; order Artiodactyla; family Bovidae; genus Capra; species Capra hircus. The sequence continues at coordinate 12,132,256 of NC_030822.1, read as the reverse complement.
AAGAGAACTAAGAAGAAAGGGAAGCTCAAGAATGTTGGCTTTGGTTGAGAGGTCAAGGAAGCAGGAATTTAGATTGTATATTTATTTGGGGGATAATTGTTGAATGAATAAATAGATAAAGTTATTTTTTCTGTACAGTTAACAATGCAAAAGAAAGCCACTGGTTTAGAAAATACTGGATTGAACTGGGCGAAAGGAAAACAACACAAAATTAACATTGAGGAGAATGGATTCAACGCTGAATTTCTTTAGACTTTGTCTTTATAAGAGTAACCCCATTCTGCTCATCGTCCAAAACCTCACTAAAGAAATGGTTCTAACTTGACATTGCAGAACCTGATGTTTTAGATGCCTGCTCACAATTCTGCCTTAGTTGCCTAAAGTAAGGTTTATTGAATCAATACACATTGCATCTTTTAAACTTAAAGCAAACATTCAAAGCATCTGCTTTGACATCCTGAAACAACTGGTTTTTAGAAAGTCACTTTAAAAATGTTTCACTTTGGCTGAACATTTCAGACTAGGCATCTTAAAAAGCAAATGCCAAGAATTAGCATCATTTTTAAAACGTTCTTAAAACATGAACATTTTCAGATTTCACTAGAATTCAAAAATGCTCATTTCTGTGATGCATAATTTAATATCTATTAATCAGGATGATCAATCACTCAGAAGTATTGTCCCAACTTTTACCTCTTGTAAACAGTCTCACAATGTAAAATAATAAGTATCATAGTACTTAAGAACATAGTTTTAGAATCATAAATATGTGGTTTGGGTGGGCTACAAACCCATGGGGTCACAAAAAGTCAGACACGATTGAGCGACTAACATTTTCACTGTCACAGTCTCATTTTACATATTAGATACATTTTAAGCCTAGGATCTCTCAGAATAAATGGGCTTACTAGTGGGATGTGTCTCATAAATCTAAGAGGAGTTAATGAGATCTTGTTTATAAAGTGGTTAGCACAGAGCCATGTGTTCAGAGAGCTTTGAGTGAGTACAGTAAGTCCCCTACACCTTCAAGTTGAGAACCTTCAAGTTGAGAACTTTCAAACATGCAAATGGGCGTTCGCATGTGCAATAACGTAAGTTAGTTCACACGCCTGGTGTACACTGTCACGTTGGTGCATCTTCTACAACTGGTTGTGCTTTTGTGTACTTTACTGTACAGAACTATGTTGAATATAGTAGTACAGTATCCTTCTTTGAAGCCTGGGATATCTGGAAGCAAGTGTAAAAGCAGTATTGATGTACAGTACTGTGCTTTTCAAGGTAATGAAAGATTTAAAATGTTTTCTGTATTTTTGTGTTTGTTTTTTATGTATGGTTTGTGTGAAAAATAGTATAGACCTATTGCACTACAGTGCTATATAGCCAGCTACGTTCGTTGGGTACCTAGGATAACTTTGTTGGACTTACGAACAAATTGTGCTTACAAACATGCTCTCACAACAAAACTTGTTCATACAGAGAGGACTTACTCTATACCTGCTATTATTGTCATCAATTAAGAATGCACACCAATAATACCTAATAGGATCTCATGCATCTGTCCAGGAATTTAAAAACAATTTAGGGAGGATATATCAATCACAAGGAACTATAACAGACTAGTGTGAAAGACACAGTGAAGAATGAGATAAGGCCCCTGTCCTTCAGATGTTTATAATATGGACAGACAACTAAGATATGTACACAAATATGACTGTCCTACAAGAAAGATGCAAAGAGGCATGTGACAAAAGAAAAGATAGAAGAATAGGGGAATTTATAAAAGCCAAAGACTTCTAGTTTCAGAACATTTAGAGAAAATGCCACTGTCAGAGACAAATGTGTAGAGTCACAAGTTTAGGCTAAAGTGTGGGGGTGACCTCTGTTTGACCTTGACTCTGCCACTTGTTAGCACTGTGACCTTGTCCAAGTTACTTGACCTTTCAGTAACTCACCACTTCCATTAAAAAAAATGGAATGTCTAATAATAGCTAGTGGAAAAATGAGATAACACATTTAAAGCATTTTAGCACCTGGTGCATAGTGAGTCATCCATAAATGTCAGTGGGCACGTTGATGGGTCTACACAGCCCATCAGCCAACTATCTACCCTTTACCTGCTACCCACCCTTTCTCATGCGTGGGTTCTTTTTAGCCAAGGGAGTGAAGAATGATTCACCCACCTCACCTCCCCACCCAGACTGACCTAATACTAGTTGGGCCAATTAGAATCAAGAATAGAGAGACTGTGACTAATAGAGAACTGGAGACACTCTCAACTTTTCAACTTGGAGTTGTGTTGATCTCCAAGTGAGATGAGACCTGTTTCATGTTTCCCTGTAAATCAGGGAGCTGTGGGAAGCATATTCTGCTAAGTAGACTACATTGCAGAGAAAAAATAATACACGAAAAAAAGCCTTCTCCAAGTTGATACCAGCCAATATCTGATTCCAGCCAATATCTGATTCTTTTAGAGAAAAGCAGAGTTTGAAAATAATATATATATCAACAACCACTTAGTTCTAAGTCCCAGTTCTTTCCTTAAACCATCTTCACTTTTTCAATTTGCTAATTTTCCTTTTCTTTGACTAAGGGAATACGGATTGATTTCCATCACTGACAATCAGAAAGTTAACTAAATAAAGATGCATGTGAACTCTGTTTCAGAGAATAGAAAGTAATAAGATGAAGCAATGAAAGAAAAGGACCATTTGAATCATCTTGATCAAAGAGACTCATTATATGTAATTCACTTCAGTTTGTCTTGAGGACATGGTAGGGAAAAGAAGGTAGTGAGTAAAGGAACTTAAGGTTCAGATCATGAACAATCTGGAGGAATATGGTTAATAATCTGGTGTGATTTACAGAGCATCTCATATGGGCTAAGCATTGTGCTAGCCTTTTTATATGCATTTTCTTGGTGAATTTTCTAGCATCTAATGTGGGAAAAGCATTGTGCTAGCCTTTTTATGTGCATTTTCTTAATTAATTCTCCAGCAACTTCATGAACTGGGCACCTTTGTGATCATACTTTCTAGGTAAAGAATCTGAGGCTTGGAAAGGTTATGTGATTTGCCGAAGGTCACAGAGCTAGTTTGTTTGTAGCTATTCTGCTGTTCTAATCTTGAGGCCTTAACCAGTATTCTGTATTTGCCATAATATATTAAATGGATTTACAAAACATCTCACTTCTACAGGGAACAGACAGGTAAAAAAAACAATGAGCGAAACAGATCACATGTAAAGTAACAGAGAATGGTGGAGACTGTGGCAAAGGCTAACTGTCTTCAACTTCTACAAGTATTCAATTTCTCTCTTTTTTTTTTAAAATAAATTGAATCTATGATCATATATTGCCCTTGGACCAAGGCTGATTAGGAAACTGGAGGGCAAGAAGAATGATTGTATGATAAGTCCAAATGAGTAAAGAGAAAATGAGATATGAGACCAGGGTTGGAAGTAGTGGTAAAAGCGTGAAGAAGTGAAGGGAAGTCACGCAGTCGTGTCTGACTCTTTGCAACCCCATGGACTGTAGCCTACCAGGCTTCTCTGTCCATGGGATTTTCCAGGCAAGGGTACTGGAGTGGAGTGCCGTTTCCTTCTCCAGGGTATCTTCCTGACCCAGAAATCAAACCCAGGTCTCCTGCATTGCAGGCAGATGCTTTACCCTCAGAGCCACCAGGGCAAAGGGCAGAAGGACTATAATTCAGAGATACAGGGAGACCCTGGTGTCGTGGAAGAAATATGCAGTGAATGGCAGGATTAAGCTCTATAGGTAAATTTTCAACCATGTGTGACTAAAATGGTGATAGAAATAGAGTATAGAAAGAGGGAAGAAGGACAGTTGGATGGGTAGAGATGATACGTATAGGATGATATACACAGTGGAGATGTGTACATACGCATACATGTATACATACATATACATATCATCTATACATATAGGAGATGACGCATATGCGTATGGGACTGCTGAATCAGATATTGGCTGGTATCAACTTGGAGAAGGCTTTTTTTTCAAGTAATAGGTTCTTGAAAAAAATAGAAGGCCAAATTAGCAAAGCTTGCATTGGAACTACGGCCATTTTATTGATTCCTGCAAAGTTATTTGTCTTACGGTAATTAGAACATTCTCTACGTGAGAAAACCCTAGTTTGGGTTACCTACCTTGGGGTCAGTTCTCCCTTCTCTCAGAGACCAACAAAGGATGAAACCAAAGGTATGTAGTCCTGCCCCGAGAAAAGATACACAGGGGAACCTCATGACAGTCTGTTGGTTTTTCTGGCAAAAGACACATGAACTACTTGAAAGCTCCTGTTATTTTGGGAGTGTGGTTCTCAAGACTCCAAGTGACTCTTAGAAAGTGAAGTCGCTCAGTTGTGTCTGACTCTTTGCGACCCCATGAACTGTAGCCTACCAGGTTCCACCATCCATGGGATTTTCCAGGCAAGAATACTGGAGTGGGTTGGCATTTCCATCTCCAGGAGATCTTCTCGAACCAGGGATTGAACCCGGGTCTCCCACATGGTAGGCATTGTAGGGAGACGCTTTACCGTCTGAGCCACCAGGGAAGATCTAACACGTTATTAATTTGGAGACTTGAGACCCCTGCTTCCAAAATAACAGGAGCTTCCAACTAGTTCATGTGAGTCTTTGCCAGCAAAGCCAATACAATATAATGATGTTCCGCTGTGGATCCTGTCTCTGGGCAGGACTATGTTCCTTTGGTTCTCTTCCTCTGCTGGCCCCTGAGTGAAGGGAGACCTGATCCCAAAGGTCTAGTACATTATAACCCTCTGGGAATCGGACAACATTTAACATTGTTTTCTTTAATTTCTCTGTGTCCTGCCCCACAGCGCCTGCCTCGGGAGGAAGACAGACACTTCTATAATGTGAAAGTGTAACAACCTGAAGATATAAGGATCACTTTATTTCACACAGGGGTTTGAGATTCACACTCTCTTTTCAGAAAGGTGTAATTGACGAAGTTATCTTAATATGAATCCCACGCAAGCATTTAGGATACAGGACAAGATATTCCAGTGATAAACATGGGAGCTCACTTTTCAATAGAGTCTTGCTGGAGGAGGCAGGATAGAGGAACCAGGAAACTTGAGTGGATGCTTGTTCCTTATCCTTAGCCATGAGGCCATGGACGCAAGACTCCACTCCAAGACTCTCTGTTTCCTAAGCTGCAAACTGAGGATACCTGCCTTCAAAGTTTACTCTGAGTATCAATGAGTATGTACCTAAAGAGAGGGCCTGCTACAGTGTAGGGGTTTAGTAAGTATTCAGAAGCCTTTGAGGCATGTGTGCTGATGGTTTAGGGGTATTGGTTATGAACTTGAATAAAGTCATGGTTCAACCATTCATTATATATTGAATTAAGGAAGTGTCAACTTAGCTGAGTCTTATTTTCCTCATCTGTCAAATGGCACAATAATGTCTACTAATTAGAGCGGTTGAGACAGTAAATGGGATGCTCTTAGCACAGCCTGGTATATATGCTGTGTCCAATAATAATAATTACTGTTTGTTGCTATTGTGGTCACTGCGCAAATTATCATTACTTCACTCCAGTTCATTGATTTTTATGGCTTGTGATGTGATATACTCAAAACATTCCTAGTGTCAGCTGGTTTTATTTCACTGAGACATAGAGTTAAGAGTATAAATTCTGGAATCAAATGGCATAGTTAGAATTTTTGTTCCCCTGCTTTTTAGCTGTGTGGCTTAGTTTGGACACTTTCCCTTTTAAGTAGTTAACTCCTAGGATATTATGGAGATTAAAATGTCATAAAGGGCAGACACATCTGGCCCTGTGCCTGGCACACAGTAAGCTCTCAATAAGTGTTAGCTACTGTTGATATTCTCTTCTGTTCTAAAGCAAAATGTCAGTTGTTATTTGAAATTCAAGAAGTTGGAAAGGATGGTACTGATGAGTTATGAGGAGGATAGTGTACTTACAGTTAAATATTATCAAACAAACCTTAGGAGGAGTAAAAACAAAGAGGAGACAGCTTACTGTTGGCACAAATACTGTTTTCTCTAATGTCAGAGTGCCCTGTACTTTCAGCGTCTGAGCATATATTCCATGGAAAATGGTATTTTGGTAAAAGTGTGTGGTACTCTTACAAAGCAATAAAAAGGACAAGTGCTGCAGGAAAAATAAAATGATACATATCCTAGAAAGTACAAAAAATTAGGCTTGTGGGTGGCAGTGTAGTATGGGACTCAATTTATTTGCGTTTGGAGTTGGAGTCATCTTCACTGAAGAATTGATTTCCAAAGAACTGATTTTTTTATGTTAAAATAAAAGAAAGGAAAGGAAAATAAAATAGGTTCTGTGTGCATAAGCAAGGGATTCAAAATAAAGTTAATGAAACTAACATTAAGTCTGTAACTTTTATCTGGAGAAATGACAGAAAAATTTATATGAAAAACTGAATGTCATAGTCCAGAGAGATTTAACAACTACAGTGGCTACCTGGAGCCACTGGCTAGAATCGTATGCTGTTTGACAACTCATGCTTTGTAAAGGCTATGTAAAATAAGGACACCTCTGAAATGTTATGGAGAAGGCAATGGCACCCCACCCCAGTACTCTTGCCTGGAAAGTCCCATGGGTGGAGGAGCCTGGTGGGCTGTAGTTCATGTGGTTGTGAAGAGTTGGACATGACTGAGCGACTTCACTTTCACTTTTCACTTTCATGCATTGGAGAAGGAAATGGCAACCCACTCCAGGGTTCTTGCCTGGAGAATCCCAGGGACGGGGGAGCCTGGTTGGCTGCCGATTGTTGGGTCACACAGAGTTGGACATGACTGAAGCAACTTAGCAGCATCAGCAGCAGCTGAAATGTTATGGAGCCTACCACTTTAAAATATCACTAGATCAAACAAAAGAAAACTGATCAGACAAGGTTGAATTGATTCATTTTTTTCCTGTTCTTAAAAAAAGGTTACCTTTCTCAAAATGGTATAATATTATTTAACAGACAACACGGAAGTTCATTGATGTGATGGCAATAATTGTATTCCTCTGTACTACCCAAGAACATAATTAACCCTAGTGGAAGGTAATATTTAAAGGTCATGCCAATGTGACGACCTTGCCCACAGGATGTCAACGTAATTATTCAAAAGAAAACTTTTTAAACAAATTACCTACTATTGAATGACCTGGTTTAGATTTATACTGGGTTGACTTCCGGTTGAAATCAGACTGAACTATTAATATTATAGTGTTATATTTGATGTTGATATCGGCTCATTTGACCACATATGTCAATAAGCTGAAGTATAAGTCTACAATGTAGGCACGATAAGTAGAAATATTATCAAATGAATTGACATGTTTGAAACCTTTTGTATACGTTGAAATAATATCACATTATGTAGATCACAAGAAAGCCAAGCAACTAATCCCATCCTAATTTTGGCAGAAAGATTATTTTGCATACCCTGTCTGTGCTTGATTAAACCACTGCTTTGATGAAAATGCTCCGGTTAGTTTGTTTTTTACTTAGGATATAACCCAGAACCCTTATAATGTCTCATAAAGCTCAGTCTGACCTGACTGCCAATATTTCTTAGTCTAATCTAATATTTCTCAATGTGATGTTCCTCTCCATCCCCTCCCACCCCTCCCTCATCGTCTGGGAATCTGTTAGAAATGCAGTTCCGGAGGTGCTTCCCCAGACCTCATGAATCAGAATCTCTGGGCATGGGGCCCAGCAGTCTGTATTTTTACAAACCCTCCAGGTGATTCTGACATATGCTCAAGTCTGAGAACCTCTGCGCTCACCCATCTGCTATAACTGTCCTCATTCGCTCAGCTTGAACTACTTTTTAGCTTACACTAGAAGCCTTCCTTTTACATTGTAGTTTTGTAAGTCTTCCTATCTCAAAACCTTTGCTTTTGCTAGTCTTTCTTCCCATAATGTCCTTTCCTCAAGTCTCTACAGGGCTTTCCTACTCGAGACCTGCCATTACACACAATGTCACCTCTGACAAGGCTTCTCTGACCCCCTTATTTAGTTCTGCTCACCCTATCCACTCTCTTCTGGCACTTCTTATTTTCTTCCCCAGCTTTAACTTTCTATATCAATTACCATCACCCAGCATACTACCTGGGGCTTCCCAGGTGGCTCAGAAAGATACTGCCAGCAATGCTTGAGACATGGGTTCAGTCCCTGGGTTGGGAAGATCCCCTGGGGAAGGGAAAGGCTACCTACTCCACTATTCTTGCCTGGAGAATTCCATGGACAGAGGAACCTGGTGAGCTAACCATCCACGGGGTAGCAAAGAGTCTAACATGACTTACTAACCCTTTCACTTTTTTCCAGCACACTACTTATTCTACCTAATTTTTAAAAATTTTGGTCTGTTTCCTTCACTGCTTTAATACCAGCATCTGTGACTGTTAGGTAGAAGGTGCTTAATAAATAATGTGATTAATAATTGAATGAACCCTCCCAAGTTACAAGCTGCAAATCTTGGCCATGGTGGAATAAATGAAAGCGAGGAAATGAACGAACTTTACTAACAGAAGATGACCTTATCTTTTAATTCTCCAAATGGCTACCTGTTTCAGGCAAGGCTGGGATGCTTCATTTTAGGTTCTGTCTCTCTGAAGAAAGTGAGTCTGTAATAGTACAGGGTGGGTGATAGCCATGCTCTATTATCAGCGCCTGCCAATGCCGCCTCATTCAATCCTCACAGCCACCACTTGTAAGATGTCTTATTTTTATCCCCTTTGTTATGAAAAATGAGAGAGGCTGAGTATTCTCCTTCAGAATGCTGTTGAGGCAGGATTTGAACTTCAGCAATCTGACCCTGGAGACCACAATTGTTACCCCTTTACAATTCTGTTTCTCAGATTATATGGGGGCTGTAGGAGATAGCTTTTGCTATCTGCCAGTCAGGCTAAGTTCCAAAACAGCTAACAGGCATTTTCAGAAAGATTGTATAAGCTCAAAAACTCAAACTGGATACTGCCATACAAAGTACAGTAAGTCAGAAAGAGGAAAACAAATATCACATATTAACACATATATGTGGAATCTGAAAAAAAAATGGTATAGGTGACCTTATTCACACAGCAGAAATAGATACAGACAGATGTGAGAACAAAGGGAGAAAGGAATAGGGGTGGGATGAACCAGGAGATTGGAACTGACAATACACTATTGATACTATGTATAAAATAGATAACTAATGAGGAAACAAATCAACAAGAAGCTATCGTGTAGCACAGGGGACTCTACTCAATACTCTCTATTAACATATGTGGGAAAAGAATCTGAAAAAGAATGCGCTGTGCTGTGCTTAGCCACTCAGTCGTGTCCAACTCTCTTCGACACCATGATCTGTAGCCCACTAGGCCCCTCTGTCCAGGTGGATTCTCCAGGCAAGGATACTGGAGTGGGTTGCCATGCTCTCCTCCAGGGGATCTCCCCAACCCAGGGATCAAACTCCTGTCTCCTGCCTTGCAGGTGGATTCTTTATCTTTATGAAAAAGATAAAGAAAAATTCTATACCTTTATTTAACTGAATCACTTTGCTGTGCACCTGAAATGAACACAACATTGTAAATCAACTATACTCCAGTATAAAATAAAAATTACGTTAAATTTTAAAAACTGAAAAAAAAAACCCCTTCACATTAACTTAAATCATTCACTTCTATATAAAATGAGTTTGGGCTCCAACTCCACCAAGTGCCCAGAAATATGTATCTTTGATTTTAATGTTCTTTTAAGCCGTGGCCAAACTCTCAGCTTCTAAAGGCAAATCTCCCAAACTCTGTTACATAGTTCTTTGGAAAAAGAAAAAAAAAAAAAAAAAAGCATTATATAAGTTATTGGACCAATACAATGCAACCACCTTACCTTGGGAGTTTGGGCAGAGACTGAAAAGCTACCAAATTGGAGTTTTTCTAATTCCTAAATGACCATATCCCCTTAGAGGAACACATATGTCACCTTGGTATCTTTTAGAAGTGCAGAATATCAGGCCCTAGTCTAGACTCACTGAATCTGAATCTGTATTTCGCCCAGACCTCTCCCCACCCAAGGCGATCTGTGGCCAATTACAGCTTGAGAAGCATGGTTCCAACTCACTGATTTTCAAACCTGGCTATACATTGGATTCATCTGTAAAGTTTAAAACCCTGAGTCCCATCCCTAGAGACTGTGATTTCATTAGCATGAGAGGTAAGAGAGGACATATTATTTTCATGTTCTCAGTGGGATTTCAATGTGCAGCAGGGTCTGAGAACTGTGGCCCTCATCCGTCTGAGTGTACCTTTAAGCAGCAGCTCTTGTTATAGTGACTGAATATTTTAGTCCCTTTGCAAATACTGAGTCCCCTGCCCAAGAGGAGTACAACAATTTGCCAACCAAACTGTAATAGAATTATTCTTTTGCAAGGGTCATATTGGGAAGCATGAGGCAGCTAATGTGACACAAATTAACCAGAGATTTCATCAGCAAGCCATTTATCAGAACCCACAGACATTCATCAGAACCCCAGACACTTCCACACACTGATGTCTTCTTTGTTGACTTTCAGACCAAAGCAAATTATCCGTCTCACATGCTTACATCTTTCTCACACCATGTTCATGGCGAATTTGTCTAGTGTTGCTTAGACATGGGAAGCTATCACTTCGATGTTCAGTGTTCTATATTGATATCTAGCTGTATGTTTGGAGCATTATCTGTTTCTTCGTCTTTTATATCTGCTAGAAGCCTAAAGGGCACGGACTGTCTCATTTTTCTCTATAACCTCAGAGCCTAGCATAGCAATAAATGTTTAATAAATGCTGGTTAAATTTCAAAGTCCATCTTTTTTTTCCATTGTAAAAAATTCTTACGTCTATTGCAAAATCTGCATGTGTGTTCAGTTTGAATATGCAAAAGATGTACAAAAAGAGCTGGTGAAGATTGCAAATGTCTAAGTCATTCAGTGTTTGTTGGATATATAATTACTTGCAAAGCACATTGATAGTCGCTCTATACAGAATGTTGTTTCCTTTTATTAGCTTACAATCTAGTGGGGAAAATGCACTCATACTTTAAGAAATATTTATCATATAATATACATGATGAGGGCTTCCTGCGTAGCTCAGCCAGTAAAGAATCTGCCTGCAATGCTGGAGATCTGTGTTCAATTCCTGGGTTGGGAAGATCTCCTGCTGAAGGAAATGGCAACCTACTCTAGTATTCTTGCCTGGAGAATCTGGAGCCTGGCAGGCTACAGTCCATAGGGCCACAAACATCGGAAATGACAGTGTTTTCTTTCTTTCTTTTCTATACATGATGAAGAAGACTAATTGTAAGTGACCAAATGAAATAGTAAGTGAGTATCATGGAAAAATACATTAATTCAGACTTGTATCTGGTAATACCTTTCAAATTGTTTTCCTGAATGCTAAGAGATACAAGAAAAAGGAAAATTTATTCAGAAAAAAATAATATAATGTGCAGTGATAGCATTATGCTATGGCAGTCACCTAAGAAGGGTAAATTCATTTTTTCTCATCATGTAGGTTTGGGCCAGGATCAGATATCCCAGCTCAGTGTGTTGTGGGAATACTTTCCAATTCCTCCAGTTGGAAAAAGTTTACATTCCTGACTGTCCCTGCTCATTGAGACTCATTGAGACTCTGCAGTAGATATAATGGAAATGCCTTTCAGCACCAACTCTGCTATTCACCACTTGGAACACACAATAAATGGAAAGAATAAGAATTGAAAGTCTTTCTATTCCCTCTTAGCTTTTTCTAAGTGCTTAACTGAATAGGTGTCAACTTTCTGTTGTAGCCCCGGCAGTTCTGACTTTCAAAAGAACAATCGGAAGGAAACCCTTTCAGAAAATTGATCTGCCAAAGTTTGAAATGCTTAAAAATAAACTGTCAGGTCTGTCTGTTTCCCCCTGTACAACCTGTCAGCTTCACCTATGGCTTCTTATTTCCCAAACTCTAACAGCCGGGCATTCTCTTTCAGAAGGCTTCTCTGAAGCATCTTTTTTGTCAGGAGTATTGCAAACCCTGACCAAATATTTTATAAATTGGAGGGAGACATGAATGGGGATAAAAGCCAACTAGTGCTTCCTGCTGCCCTGACACCTCCACCTATAGAGTTCTGAAATCTGGGTTAGGGAAGAGTGCTCCTTCTAAATTTAGTGTGACAATTTCAATTCTCAATATTTAGAAACATATATATATATATATAGACATCTAGTGAATATGTGGGGTGTGTGTGTGTGTGTGTGTGTGTGTGTGTGTGTGTAGACATAGACACATGAACATTCCTTGTTCATCCAGCATCCTAGATTTGAGCTTCTTTATTCAGGTTCCTGGAAGTAATAGGCTCAAACAGTTTTGTGTTGCTATTGTCATTGTTTTCCCTTGGACTTGTCTTCTCAAAGAATTTCTCTACTGTAATAAAGCCCTGTAAGTAGTGTGGGCAGGGGGTGTTTACCTATGGGCTTCCCTGGTGGCTCAGAGGGTAAAGAATCTGCCTGAAATGAGGGACATGTGGGTTGGATCACTTGGTCAGGAACATCCACTGGAGGATGGCACAGCAACCCACTCCAGTATTTTTGCCTGGAGAATCCCATGGATAGAGGAGCCAGGCGGGCTACAGTCCATAGGATCACAAAGAGTCAGGCATGACTGAAGCAACTTAGCATGCACACAGTCACCTATAAAACGGGTGTTTTGCTCAAGTAACTGCACTAGAAGCCATGGGTCAAGTTTGACAGGTCAACAGTCATTGTGTCTGAAAGTCCATATTAACCTGCCCACAGGGGCACATTGTGACTTTGCAATATCATTCCTGCTATTAGTGTCCTCATCAAAGCAACAATAATTAAAATCGCAACTAGCTGTTGAACAGCCATCGACAGGAGGACGCTAGAACCCACCAAAAAAAAAAAAAAAAAGGTGCCACACATCCAAAGATACCGCACAAAGAAGAAGCTGCAGCAAGATGGTAGGAATGGCACAATCATGATAGAATCAAATTCCATACCTGCTGGGTGGGTGAACTACAGATCAGAGAGCAGTAACACCAACGAAGTTCTTGCACTTTTGTGAAGGTTCCAAATCCCATGCTAGGTTTCCCAGCCTGGAGATCTGACAAAGGGACTGGGAATCCCCAAGGAATCTGGCCTTGAGGACCAGTGGGATTTGATTATAGGCATACAGGAGAACTGGGGAAACACAGACTCCAGTCTTGGAGGGCACAAACAAAATTCTGCATGCACCAAGACTCAGAAGAGAGGACAGTGACCCCACAGGAGACTGAACCAAAACTGCCTGCTAGTGTTGGAGGGGCTCCTGTGGAGACACGTGTTGACAGGGGCTCACCATAGAGATGGGGGCACTGGAAGGTCCCTCTTGGCATAAACCCTCTTGGAGTTTTCCATGAACCCTACCATAGATCTCTTAGACCCCAGGGCTGGGTCACCTCAGGCCAAACAACTATCAGGAGGGAGCACAGCCCCACCCATCAGCAGTTAATTGGATTAAAGCTTTACTGAGCAAGGCCCAGATTTTTCCATCACCAGTCCCTCTCATCAAGAAGCTTACACAAGACTCTTAGCCTCATTCATCAGACGGCAGACAGAAGAAGCAAGAAGAAGCACCGTCTCACAGCAGCTAAAACAAAAACTATATTACAGAAAGTTAATAACGATGAAAAAGCAGAAAGTTATGTCCCAGATAAAGGGACAAGGTAAAATCTCAGAAAAACAACTAAATAAAGTGAAAAGAGACAACCTTCCAGAAGAAGAATTCAGAATAATGATAGTGAAGATAATCCAGGATTTTGGGAAAAGAATGGGGGCAAAGATTAAAAGATGCAACAAATGTTTACCAAAGACCTAGACTATCTAAAGAACAAGCAAAAAGAGATGAGATGAATAATACAATAGAAGGAATCAATACCAGAATAACTGAGGCAGAAAAACAGATAAATGACCTGGAGGACAGAATGGTGGAAATTACTGCCACAGAACAGAATACAGGAAAAAAAAAAAAGAAAATAAATGAAGATAGCCTAAGAGACCTCTGGGACAATATTAAATGTACAAACACTCACATTATAGGAGTCCCAGAAGTAGAAGAAAGAGAGTAAGGACCTGAGAAAATATTTGAAGAGATAATAGCTGAAAACTTCCTGAACTTGGGAAAGGAAATAGTCAAGTCCAGGAAGTGCAGAGAGTCCCAGGAAGGATAAACCCAAGGAGGAACACACCAAGACACATAGTAATCAAACTGAAAAAAATCACAGAGATAAAATATAAAAAGCAACGAGGGAAAAGTGACAAATAACATATAAGAGAACCTCCCATCAGGCTATCAGCTGATTTCTCAATGGAATTCTACAAGCCAGAAGTGAATGGCATGATATATTTAAGTGATGAAAGGGAAGAACCTACAACCAAGAACATTCTACCCAAGACTTAACTTTAAATTTGATGCAGAAATCAAAGGCTTTCCACACAAGCAAAAATTAAGAGAATTCAGTACCACCAAACCAGCTTTACAACAAATGCTAAAGGAATTTCTCTAGGCAGTAAACACAAGAGAAAGAAAAGACCTACAGAAAATAAGCCCAAGACAATTAAGAAAATGGTAATAGGATCATACACATCAATAATTACCTTAAATGTAAATAGATTAAATGCACCAGCCAAAAGACATGGACCGGCTGGGTGAATGAAAACATGAGCATGTATGCACTTCCACTTACCACATTACTCTACTTCATGCCCCAAATTTTATAATTTTATATTGTTCAGTTAATCATGTTCCCATCATGGTTTGCAATTGTAATTATCTTTTATTTTTTGTCTGGTTATTGATTGTGAAAACTGAAAAACATATTTTACTATTGTGATTAACTATTAGTCACTTGAAACTATTGTATAATGATTGGTAAACAGAAACATAATAGAACTCTATATAATCAAAACTCAGATAGAAAATAGAAATTTCTAAGAGAAAAACCTATAATCACTTTTTCAAATCCAGATGCATATCAGAATAGATAAGAAAGCTGTGGTATATATACACAATGGAGTATTACTCAGCATTACAAAGAATACATTTGAATCAGTTCTAATGAGGTGGATGAAACTGGGGCTGATTATACAGAGTGAAGTAAGCCAGAAAGAAAAACACAAATTCAGTACACTAATGCATATATATGGAATTTAGGAAGATGGTAACGATAACCCTGTATGCGAGACAGCAAAAGAGACACAGATGTATAGAACAGTCTTTTGGACTCTGTGGGAGAGGGAGAGGGTGGGATGATTTGGGAGAATGGCACTGAAACATGTATAATATCATATAAGAAATGAATCGTCAGTCTAGGTTTGATGCAGGAAACAGGATGCTTGGGGCTGGTGCACTGGGATGACCCAGAGGGATGGTACAGGGAGGGAGGAGGGAGAGGGGTTCAGGATTGGGGACACATGTATACCTGTGGTGGATTCATGTTGATGTATGTCAAAACCAATACAATATTGTAAAGTAATTAGCCTCCAATTAAAATAAATAAATTTAAATTCAAAAAATAAAGACCAAAAAAAAAAAAGAATTGCCTTCAAATTTTTTGAAAAATACAAATGTTCAGGTATTGCTTTTTTTCTGCAGTGCTCAAGATATGTTTCTAATGAGCAGCCATGTTTAAAAACAACTGGACTATATGATGATCTTTTACTTTGATCTAGTATGTTTTACTTTTTCTAGCTCATATTCAGTGCTCTCATTTCATTTAGTTTATGTTCTCCAATTTCTCCATCTCTTTTTTTTAATATTCTTTCTCAAGCCTTTATCAAGTGTAGTAGAAAAGCCTTTGTATACATATATGTAAATATGTATAATATTTATATTTTAGAAAACTTATGAATTTTTGCCTAGCTAAAAAGCAGTATCACATTTTGATTCCACTTGTTTGATTTAGTATGACTAGAATGCTAGAGTTCTCATTAAAAACAGATAAACAACAAGCAACAAAGTTTTACTGTATAGCATAGGGAACTATAGGCAATATCTTGTAATAACCTATGATGGAAAATAACTTCAAAAATAATATATGTGTATTTGTATAACTAAATTATCTTGCTGTGGACCTGAAACATCTTAAGTCAACTATATTCAATAAAATGTATAGATTTTAAAAAACGACCACAGATAAGAGTTAGAAAATAACAATGTTATCACATGTTTCAACTAAGAAATGTATTTTTTTTTTTTTAATTTTTACTTTATTTTACTTTACAATACTGTATTGGTTTTGCCATACATTGACATGAATCCGCCACGGGTGTACATGAGTTCCCAATCCTGAACCCCCCTCCCACCTCCCACCCCATACCATCTCTCTGGATCATCCCTGTGCACCAGCCCCAAGCATCCTGTACCCTGTATCGAACCTAGACTGGCGATTCATTTCTTACATGATAGTATACATGTTTCAGTACCATTCTTCCAAATCATCCCACCCTCTCCCTCTCCCACAGAGTCCAAAATTCCGTTCTATACATCTGTGCCTCATGTGCTGTCTCGCATACAGGGTTATCATACCATCTTTCTAAATTCCATATATATGTGTTAGTATACTGTATTGGTGTTTTTCTTTCTGGCTTACTTCACTCTGTATAATTGGCTTCAGTTTCATCCATCTCATTAGAACTGATTCAAATGTATTCTTTGTAATGGCTGAGTAATACTCCATTGTGTATAAGTACCACAGCTTTCTTATCCATTCATCTGCTGATGGACATCTAGATTGTTTCCATGTCCTGGCTATTATAAACAGTGCTGCAATGAACATTGGGGTACATTTGTGTCTTTCAGTTCTGGTTTCCTTGGTGTCTATGCCCAGCAATGGGATTGCTGAGTCATAAAGCAGTTTTATTTGCAGTTTTTAAAGGAATCTCTACACTGTTCTCCATAGTGGCTGTAGAAATGTATTTCTAAAGGAATTCTTCACCCCTTTAATAGAAATAAGACACACTTAAAAATATTTAAGTGGCAATAATTACTAGCTTTACAGACAGTCGGTAATTTATAATATAAGGTTAGCTGGGAGGTTGATTTTTTTGCCTCTTGTTTTAAATATATAGGTCCTTGCATAAAGGTAGTAATTAGCTATCTTTTCTGTAATTTCAGATTGGGAAGGATGAGCAAGTCTAATTTAAGAAATCCAGATAGCATGTATATCATCTTTAATTGAAGAGTGATCTTGCCTCTGGTCTAGGTTAGAGTTGCTCCAGTGGCAGTTCTAATGTTCTGTTCAATTACACGTCTGTCTAGTTGCAACCCCAGACTGTATTGTAGCATATTCTCGGTCCTCTTTGGTTTTCTTTTTCACTGTTGTTCAGTTGTTGTGTCCAGCTCTTTGCAAACCCATGGACTGCAGCACACCAGGCTCTGTTTTCCTTCCCTGTCTCCCAGAGTCTGTTTAAATTCATGTCCATTGAGTCCATGATGCTATCTAGCCATCTCATCCTCTGCCACTCCCTTCTCCTTTTGCCTTCAATCTTTCCCAGCATCAGGTTATTTTACTATAAATCAACTCCTCATGTCAGGTCCCAAAGTATTGGAGCATCAGCTTCAGCATCAGTCTTTCCAAAAAATACACGTTGGTTAAAACTCCATTATTTGTGTACTCCTTTCATTAAATTCCATATCTCTTACATGACAGACCATGACTCAACAATTACCTATATGTCTATGACACAGTCTAACCTTGGAGTTTTGTCTGTGATAGTTACTTAGCAAGTGTCACTTAAATATATAAAAGACAAAAATGCTACACATTGGAAAATCAACAGTACAATTTTCTCTGACATCACTTCTTGCGTTCTGAAGACAGAACTTCTATAACCCAGTTTGTTGTGGTTATTGATATTCAATACTCCTTTTCCTCTCTTGCTTTTTTGATGATCCAACAAATGTTGGCAGTTTGATCTCTGGTTCCTCTGCCTTTTTTAAATCCAACTTGAACATCTGGAAGTTCACAGTTCACATACTACTGAAGCCTGGCTTCAGAATTTTCAGCATTACTTTACTAGCATGTGAGATGAGTGCAATTGTGCAGTAGTTTGCGCATTCTTTGGCATTGCCTTTCTTGGGGATTGGAATGAAACCTGACCTTTTCCAGTCCCATGGCCCCTGCTGAGTTTTCCAAATTTGCTGGCATACTGAGTGCAGCATTTTTACAATATCATCTTTTAGGATTTGGAATAGTTCAGCTGCTCCATCACCTCCAATAGCTTTGTTCATGGTGATGCTTCCTAAGGCCCACTTGACTTCACATTCCAGGATGTCTGGCTGTAGATGAGTGACCACACCATCATGATTATCTGGTCATGAAGATCTTTTTTGTGTAGTTCTTTTGTGTATTCTTGACACCTCTCCTTAATATCTTCTGTTTCGGTTAGATCCATATCATTTTTCTCCTTTATTGTGCCTAGCTTTGCATGAAATGTTCCCTTGGTATCTCTAATTTTATTGAAGAGATCTCTAGTCTTTCCCATTCTACTGTTTTCCTCTAATTCTTTGCTTTAATCACTGAAGAAGGCTTTCTTATCTCTCCTTGCTATTCTTTGGAACTCTGCATTCAAATGGGCATACTGTTCCTTTTCTCCTTTGCCTTTCACAACTCTTCTTTTCATAGCTATTTGTAAGGCCTCTGCAGACAACCTCCCTCTTGAGAATTCTGTATGCAAGTCAGGAAGCAATAGTTAGAACTGGACATGGAACATCAGACTGGTTCCAAATAGGAAAAGGAGTACATCAAGGCTGTATATTGTCACCCTGCTTATTTAATTTATGTGCAGAGTACCTCATGAGAAACGCTGGGCTAGATGAAGCACAAGCTGGAATCAAGAATGCCAGGAAAAATATCAATAACCTCAGATATGCAGATGATACCACCCTAATGGCATAAAGCAAAGAAGAGCTAAAGAGTCTCTTGATGAAAGTGAAAGAGAAGAGTGGAAAAGTTGGCTTAAAACTCAACATTCAGAAAACTAAGATCATGGCATCTGGTCTCATCACTTCATGACAAATAAATGGGGAAACAATGGAAATAGTGAGAGACTATTTTGGGGGGGGGGGCTCCAAAATCACTGCAGATGGTGACTGCAGCCATGAAATTAAAAGATGCTTACTTCTTGGAAGAAAAAGTATGACCGACCTAGATAGCATATTAAATTTGCCAACAATGGTCCATCTAGTCAAAACTATGGTTTTTCCGGTAGTCATGTATGGATGTGAGAGTTGGACTATAAAGAAAGCTGAGTACTGAAAAATTGATGCTTTTGAACTGTGGTGTTGGAGAAGACTCTTGAGAGTCCCTTGGACTGTAAGGAGATCCAACCAGTCCATTCTAAAAGAAATTAGTCCTGAATATTCATTGGCTAGGTGATGCTAAAGCTGAAACTCCAATACTTTGGCCACCTGATGGAAGAACTGGTTCATTTGAAATGACCCTGATGCTGGGAAAGATTGAAGGCAGGAGGAGAAGGGGACGACAGAGGATGAGATGGTTGGATGGCATCATCAACTCCATGGACATGAGTTGGAGTGAACCCTGGGAGTTGGTGATGGACAGGGAGGCCTGGTATGCTTCCATTCATGGAGTCACAAAGAGTCAGACATGACTGAGCAACTGAACTGAACTCCTTTTTCTGGTATAACTAGTGAATTACCAAATAATATTGACTCCATCTTTCTTTCTTCCTTCTCACGTTTCTTTATATGATTGCCCTAACACTCTGGTGTTAGAGATGTAAATTTTACTTCTTGTTCTTTGTTTTAAATAATTGCATTGCTGTAAGCATGTTACTTACTTTCTACTCTTCCTTTCCCAATGAAAATAAAGAGGTATGATCATTAAAAAAGGGAGATTACTGTGATTCTGCATATGAGTTTATATTGGGCTTCTAGAATGTGCTAGTCCTCTGAAACATTGTGTTTTTTCATATTCTATCCAAAAAACCTTCTGTTAGCTAAAGTTCTTGAGGCTCTGGCCACACTGCTTCATGAGTCTAAAGTTACTCTCTCTTACTACGATTTATATTTATATTTTTAAATTTTTAATATACCTTACATGAACAAATATTTATTTATTTGACTGCGATGGGTCCTAGTCGTGGCATAAGGAATCTTTAGTTGTGGTATGTGGAATTTAGTTCCCTGAGCAAGGACTGAACCCAGGCCCCCAACATTGGGATCACAGAGTATTAGTCACTGGGCCACCAGGGAAGTCCCTGTATATCTTACATTGTTTTTATTTTGAAAGGCCCTTTAAAAAGGGGTCCCCAAACTCTGGGATATAATGCCTGATGATCTGAGGTGGAGCTGATGTAATAATAATAGAAATGTTATTCAGTTGCTAAGGTCTGTCCGATTCTTTGCAATCCCATGGACTGCAGCACACCAGGCTTCCCTGTCCTTCACTATCTCCTGGAGTTTGCTCAAACTCATGTCTACTGTTCATTGAGATGGCGATATCATCCAACTATCTCAAAAACCATTCTCTATCCCCAGATCCATGGAAAAATTGTCTTCCATGAAACTGGTCCCTGGTGTCAAAAATGTTGGGGACTGCTACTTTAAAAGCTCAGATGGTAGACTCTCCATTTGTTTCCAACAGAAGTAATAACGTTGGAATCGCCGTAAATAGTAATGACTTAGCTTGGGAATTTACCAAGAGCAGGCCTTATGTTCACAGAGCAGTCAACCCCTTTCTCCCTCTTTCCATTCCTCCCTCCAGTTTCCTAGACCACAGGTTAAGACAGATAAGCTTCTGGCCAGTGGGTGGATTTATTCTCGCTCATACCTTTGAGGGTCTGGTTTTATGAAGATACCTTGGGCTTATATTCCAAACGTACAGACCAAGGCTTAATCTTTAAACCCCACACAGCTATTCACACCCTATCTCTTCCTTCATCCTATAGAGTAATGCAAGTGTCTGCTCATATTTGGCATTCTCATATTTCATTTCCTCTTTTTATTTTTGAGAATTTTCTCCACCTACTTAGGAATTAAGGCAGGCAGCTTCTTTACCACTGAATCACC
Source organism: Capra hircus (assembly GCF_001704415.2). Lineage (NCBI taxonomy): Eukaryota > Metazoa > Chordata > Mammalia > Artiodactyla > Bovidae > Capra > Capra hircus. The sequence goes on along the minus strand of NC_030822.1, from coordinate 12,111,150 downwards.
AGAGAAGGCCCTCCAGGATATAAATTCTCTTTCTGTCACATCATCACCAAGTAAGGTCACTAGCAGGGAATCCATCTGCTAACAGCTTAGACATGTTTTCATGTTGGAGTAAAGATAAACTAAAATTTTAAGATGTGATCACATGTGCACATGTGGCTCTGTGTATACACACAAATGTGCCTGTGCATGTGGGTTGTAATCTACCTTTCAGTCTATTTGGGAAGATCATTTTTATTTTTTCCATCCTTTCCCTCTCTCTCTATAAATATATGTGCATGGCCAGAATCTAAAAAAAAATATCAAATGTTCATCAATTCACTTTCTCTAACTTCATTATTTTGCTTTGTCCTTCCACACCTACATGTTTTTGCTGTACCCTTCTGGGCCATTCCCTGGACATGCTGTGTTTAATGATATTTCATGATATTTTCTCTCCTTAGGGTGCTTTCTCTCTTCTTTCTACTTTTCAATCCCCTTCTAGCCTCCAAGATTCAGTTCACATATAGTACCTCCTCTCTGAAGCCTCCCATGGTTTTACAAGCTGAGAAAGGCAAGCACTCTCTTATATTTTCATAGTGCTCTATAGATATGTCCATTACAATGATGATCTTATCATATCTTAACTATACATGTGTGTATGTGTTCCTCCTTTACCCAACTAGATCATTTGTTCTTTAGGTACAGGGTTTGACATAATAGCATGCACTAGATAATGGCTATTAAAAGAAAATGGAAATAAATAACAGAATAACTAAATGAAGAAAGAAAAATCCAACAGTGTTCCTCCACTATTTTCAAGCATTTCTTTGGCGTTTTATAAAAAAAATATTTTTTAATTTAATATCCACTGATGTTTCTCTAAAAGTTCAAACAAATTCATTTTCAAAACATAGGGAATAAAAGGAAGAAAATTAATGACTGGAGGGGAAAGTATGGGCTCAGGGAATACAGAGTTTGTAGTTCAGGCAAAGAATAAATATAGTTTAGTCTACTCTTTCAGGAATGATAGCTACAGGATGAGACCCCATTGCTGTGTTAGAATCGTCAGATACACAGTTTAAGTATAAATAAGATACACAAGAAAAACAGTAGTTCCCCTTGCAAGTGAAAGATACTTTTTGTAAATGGCAATTTAGAATCTCTGAGTTGACAACCTTGGTTGCTGGCAGCCAGCACGGGAGTTCCCACCCATGACAAGGGCATGCAGGACTAGAGGGACTCTCTGGGCATCCCACCCATGACAAGGTCATGTGGAAGAGACCTGATAAGCAAGGCTTCAGGACTCAACGGACCCCCTGGACCTGCTCAAGCATCTACCTCAAAACCAGAATCTGTCTGTCCTACTGTTTTATGCCTTTCACCAACTCTTCTGACATTAACAGGGGGCTATGCCCGACCACCTTTCTCTGGAAAAAATCAACTTAGGGCTCTAGTTGATAAATCTCCTGGGCATGAAAGAAGTGTTTCAAATCTCCTGTTAGTATTCTAGCTTACTTGGCAGGTTTTTCCAGACTCTTGCAACATTGTTGAGCCAATGCTTGCTGCCAAGTTCTCACATCCCTTATCCATTGTGTTCCTGGGAGTGTATATAGTCAGGATGTAGAAAAAACAAGCAGCAGCTTTAGCATTAGCAACATTAGACTTTGAGTTAATAAGTTCTTTCTTTGCTGTAACCCACTGAATCTTTGCTCCATAAAAATGTAACTCTGTACTTTAAGGGTGACGCAGGCTAAGGAATTTAAGAAAAAACATTTCAAGGGAAAGTCAGTGTTTTAGCTGACCAACCTTTATCGAAAAGGGTTCATAAAATGTTAACAGGCCTCCAGGCCAGAAGATAATGTACAAAAAATAAGACTCTTGCAGGAAAGAACCTGGTATCGATAAAAGTTAATACTGATGGAATGTTGAGTTGACTCTGCATTTTTCACTTTGCTCAATGTACAACTCAGGGTATAAAAGCCCTCTCTGAAAATAAAGCGAAGGGCCTCACTCACCAAAGAAGCTTGGTCTCCCTGTGTCTTTCTTTTTTTCTTTCTCTCTCTTACTCTCTTTATCAGGCTGATCCCTTGGAGCACAGAGGCTCTCTGCGTTCACTTATTTGCCTCAGCTTCTAAGACCTGAATGGGAAGGCGCTCTGCATCTTCATTCCCTTGGGAGACTGGGAGGGTGCCTGCGGCCTATGTGAACAGAGCAAGTCCCTTGTCTTGGGGCTTTATTAGCTCTCTGTGTAAACAAAGGAATATCAGCTTCTATTCTTTCCTCTCTCATTCATTCATTTCATTCATTCATTCACCAATATCATCCATCCTGAGGGTATCCCTGGACTCTGCTGAGGCTGGACCCCGGCACTTGGTCAACATAATTATGTCAAAATATTTCAAGGTTCATACAGGTGCTTGCCAGCTGAAGCTGTGTTGAGAACTTCAGCACTTATTAAAGAAATAAAGCCACTTATCTTGTTCCATTCATCTGTACAGGCACTTTAGAAAATGGCATACTACCAACTGAAACCATGACTGCTAATAGGCCTGGCACATTCCACATTAATAGCACTTTTGAAATTGTCAACAGGGTAGAAACATGACGGCATATGTATGAGAAAGCAATATGCGTGTATTTTATCCATGCATATCTGCCATCTTTCTTACTTCCTTTCTTTTTTGTTTCTTCCTCGTTTTCTCCTTCCCTCTCTTTTGTTTACAGCAGTTCTCTCTCTAAGCCCTTATTAAGTGTCTATTCAGTAATATAGCTCAAATTATAAACAGTGTACTCGTGATAAACTTCCTACTTCACAGGGATCACACAGTGGTAGAGGAAATTATAGATCAGTGGCTCCCAACCTTTTTGGCCCCAAGGACCAGTTTCATGGAAGACAGTTTTTCATGGAAGACAATTTTCCGTGGGCCAAAGAGTAGGTATGGTTTCAGGATGATTCAAATGCATTACATTTATTGTTATTTTATTTCCATTATTATTACATCAGCTCCACCTCAGATCACCTGGCATTAGATTCTGGAGACTGAAGACTCCTGTTGTAGAGGGTCATGATACTGATGATACTAATAATCACAATTATAATCTCATGCAATGTCTACCAGGTATTATGCTAGTGACTTTAGTTTGTTGTGTGTTTTTTTTTTTTTAAACCACTTTCTATCTGTATTACTGGTGGCAAGATTCTAAATCTCTGGAAGCTAATTTCCTCATTTGTAAAATAAGATTATCATGATAGAACCAATTTCTGATGTTTCTGATGACACTTAGCAAAATATCTTGTTCATGGCAGGCACTCCATAGTTGTTAACTCTTATTATCATTGTCTTGGTCTTCCACTTTGCAGATGAGAAAACTAAGCCTTGGAGAACTAAGGCATATGCTCGTGAAATTGAAATTAAGAGTTTCAGTGTGTTATGTGCTGACATGGAGAAATGGACTATAGTGATGGGGCTCAAGGAATGATAGATTTACAGCATCAATCACCAGAATAGCAGAAACACTAAACATGATCAATCCAAGTAATTACACTATCACACATACATCTAGCAAGAATATCATTAGCTCCATTTTAAAGGTGGAAAAATCAGTTTTAGAAAGACAGAGTCTTGACCATCACAGAGTTAGCAAGTAGCTGAGCTGCATTGTTTTGACTCACAAGCCCAAGCTCTTTTTGGCACACCATGCAGCCTGCACCAGAAAATGGCAATAGTTTGAATTCACACCTAGCCTTGGCAGCACTTGAGTCCATTACAGATAGATGTCATCGAAATAATGGATTTTGCACAGTCCTCCTTGTAAATTAGCTTCTAGTCTTAATATAGTGTTCCTAAAGTTGTTTTTTTTGCTAAATGTTGCTTTATTACAGCATCACTATGTGGATTTAGTCCTTTCTGAAATGTCTTTTCCCCAGAGGCATATCAGCCAACACTCACAGCAGCTATATTCAGCTGAGAGCTCCAGATAACTGATGTACTTTGTCACTGGCACCTTTATGAGCTTTATTTGCTTGGGATGAGCCGGAAAAAAAAAAATACTGCCTCTCATTTCTTTCTAAAATCATGGCACTGAAAGGCTAAAGTACTGAAAGTGATCTTGAACCCAAATTCCAGGTGGAGAAACATAATTATTTTAATGAGTACTAAGGAGATCCAACCAGTCTATTCTGAAGATCAGCCCTGGGATTTCTTTGGAAGGAATGATGCTAAAGCTGAAACTCCAGCTAAAGCTGAAACTTTGGCCACCTCATGCAAAGAGTTGACTCATTGGAAAAGACTCTGATGCTGGGAGGGATTGGGGGCAGGAGGAGAAGGGGACGACAGAGGATGAGATGGCTGGATGGCATCACTGACTCGATGGATGTGATTCTGAGTGAACTCTGGGAATTGGTGATGGACAGGGAGGCCTGGCATGCTGCAATTCATGGGGTTGCAAAGAGTTGGACATGACTGAAGTGAACTGAACTGAACGGAACTGAATGTTAAGTGAAATCTGCATGGTGTTCAAGGCTTGAAATCAGTGAACTGAGAGCATATCCAGTTCTCCAAGTGAATACACAGTGCTGAGAAGTGCCGAGCTGTCATTTCACTATCATATGAGGTTTGGCCCCCAAATTTCTTTCTCCTACCTTGGATACTACCTAAATGGGTATTTTCAATATTGAGACCCCCATGGCAGCTTAAAAAAGAAGAATAAAACTTATAATGGTCTGAAGTCCCTATTACCTCTGGTTTTCCAACTGAGAATTGTAGCTGAATAACACAGTTAAACTTATACATGCTGTAGGATGTGCAGAGCTATTTAGTAATGTGTTCCTGAATTAAACTTTATAGATAAAGGGAGGGAGGTGCAGTCACTCAGATGCTAAGAGGGAATATAATGCAGTTCACATCTTGGGATCCAACCCTACCCTACTGGTGGGAGTGTAAGCTGGTGCAGCCACTGTGAAAATACTATGAGGGTTCTTCAAAAAACTGAAAACTGAGCTGTCATTTGATCCAACGATTCTACTCCTGGGCATATATCTGGATAAAAATATGATTTAAAAAAATGCACATACCCCTATGTTCACAGCAGGACTATTCACAAAAGACAAGACATGGAAGCAACCTAAGTGTCCATTGACAGAGGAATGGATAAAGAAGATGCAACATACATACACTTACAGATACACACACACACACACACACACACACACACACACACACACACATAGTCTGACTCATTCCACACTAGTTATATAAACAATGAAATATTATTTGGCCTTAAAAAGAACAAAATAATATCACTTGGAACAACATGCATGGATCTGGAGATTGTCATGCTAAGTGAAGTAAGTCAGAAAGAGAAAGAAAAATACTATGTGGAATCTGAAATGTCACGGATGAACTTTTATGAAGCAGAAACAGATCCACAGACAGTAGAGAAAAGCCTTGGGGGCGCCAAAGAGAAAAGAGCATGGGAGAAGCATGGAGCAAGCTTTGGGGATTCGCAGATGCAAAGTATTATATATGGAACAGATAAACAAGAAGGTTCTGTTGCATCACATGGGGAGCAGTATTCAATATTTTAGTGTTAAATCAGAATGGAAAATATAAAAATTATATATATATATGTATAAATACATCACTTTCTATTGTGCAGCAGAAATTAACACAACATTGTAAATCAATTATATTTCAATCAAAATCAGAAGAAAACAAGAAAACCAAAACTCGAGTTCCAGTGTTTAGAGACTACAAATTTCTTCTTTGCATTTCATTCATCAAACATTTTTTGAGTATCTACTCTTGGCCAGGTACTTTTCTATTGACTAGAAGACAGAATCAAACAAAACAAAGCAAGATGCCTACTCTCATTGGGGTTTTAATTGAGTGAAATGAGTCAGACGATAAACAAGGTAAATTAGAGAAATAAGTAGTGTGTCTGGGAATGTATATGTTTAAACTAGGTAGCCAGAGAGGGATTCATGGAAGGGTAAAGACCTGAAACAATGAAGAAAGAAATGCAGAGTTTATGGACAAATTGTTATTCACATGTATGTATAAGAAAAATGAACTACATTCTGGAAGCAGAATCAATCAACAATTAGTCAACCACATTTAGGAAATAGAGTTGGATATTCTCAGCTCAAGGAGAATGGATAAGCTTATCAATTTCTCCCTATGATAATCACCATTTTGAAACTAGTAGTGCATGAAACTGATTACTTCATGGAAATAGCATGTGTGCCTGCCCGGTCATGTCTGATTCTTCGTGCCCCGTGGACTGAAGCCCACCAGGCTCCTCTGACCATGGGAGTTTTCCAGGCAAGGATACTGGAGTGTGTTGCCACTTCCTCCTCCAGTGGATCTTCCAGTCTCCAGGGTCGAACCTGTGACTCCCGCATCTCTTACATAGGCAGGCAGATTCTTTACCACTGAGTCACCTGGAAAACCCCATGGAAGTAGCAACAACTGGTAAATTAAAAACCAGGGATTCAGTAACCTAAATACTGAGAGGGAAAAAAGTGGAAATATATGAGGTAGAAGCCAGTAAATGCTTCTCAATCTATTGCATCATATAATTATTGTAGGCTATCATTTCATTAGGCAATACGCAGATATTAATGATATTGCAGCAAATTATATCAGAGTATAAACTCTAATTATTGTTGAAATATGTATTATATGAGAATGTTAACAGACAAAATTAAAGACAAGCTGTCTATTTGATAATAACGATGAAATGACCATGTTTTAAACCTAATTATCATCTTCTCCTGTCTCCCCAAGACACCTAGAACTTTAATTGAATGATAATAATGACATGCCTATAAAGCTAATAGGTTGCAGATATCAAGGGACCTGATGTGGAAATTATGCAGCTAGAGGTCAACAAGCTTATTCACTCTAAATTAGTTAATATGCATTATTAAATATTATTAATTAGATAATTTAATAATGATACTGAAGCTGACTTTTAATGCTTAGCCCTTGATCCCAGGCTGCCTCTCCCTTAGAAGCAATCTTTTTCTCTTCTTTGAATTGGAAGCTTACCCAGATTTCACCTCCAAAATGCATTCCTTTTCAGAATATTTAGTCTCTGCTATGGATGCAGAGACCAACTCAGATGTAACTAAAGGTTATTTATGCTTCCATACTTTAGAGTCAGCTTCATAAGGATCTTTCCTAAGAAAAGGAAACAAATGGTCTATGTATTGCAAACACAACCAACAAAAGACTCTTTAATGTCCTGCCAGCCTCCAGACTAATTGACATTCTTATTTGCATAAGTGGAGAAGCAGGAAGTACAGAGAGACAGATGGGTGAATACCAATTGATGTTCATAAACCTGAACAATGCTGTTTGCATTCATCAATCCAGCTTCTCAAACAGCAAGTATTATTTACAGTATATCACAATCCAGCAGTGACACATAGAATACCTTTCGGGCAGAGTCTCACTGGCATTGCCTCACTGGCATTGCCCTTGATTTATCGGCCAAGAAAGGACCACCATGGTGTTATTCATATTACATAGCTTGCAGCTGAGGGGAACTTTAAATCTGGAGTGGAAGAGAAAAACAAACCAACAAATGACCCAAAAAAGGCCTAATCTGCTTCCAGTTGTGGCTGAAGTTGGAGAAAATCTGCTTTGATTAATACTTATTTACAAAGAGATATCACTCCAAAATAATAAAATGAGTCTGTTAACTATGTTTAACTCAGAGAAAGCAAGTAGAAATAAACTCTCACTTCTGCTGAAGCTTTTTGTGTGGTCATTCATCTGCCATATAGGGAAGATTAGAGAGATCTCAATAGCCATCCTTGGCAGCCTGCCTTCCTCTCCAGTCTAGCTTAGCCTCTGAAATCCTATATTCATGTCACAACATGTTAAAACATTAACAGGTCTGTCTTAGTCAGGGTTTCCCTGCTGGCTCAGTGGTAATGCCTGCCAAAGCAGAAACACAAGAGACACAGGTTTGATCCCCAGGTTGGGAAGATCCCCTGAAGCAGGAAATGGCAACCCACTTCAGTATTCTGAAGTGGGACAATTCCATGGATGGAAGAGCTTGGTGGGCTACAGTCCATGGGGTCCCAAAGAGATGTGACTGAGTGCAAGCACTTCGTTCAGGCTAATATAACAAAAATTCCATAGGCTAACTGGCTAAATAACGAAAACTTCTGTTCTGAAGTCAAGGATGTCCAAAATCAAGGTTCTAACCAATTTGGTATCTGGGGAGGTCCTTCTTCCTAGTTTGCCAGAGGGACATACTCTCACTGTAACCTCATGTATCTGAGAGAGAAGTCATCTCATATTTAAAAAAAGAAGGGTATGAATTCCATTCATGAGATCCCCATCCTCATGACCTAATTATCTTCCAAAGACCCCCCCTCCCCTCCAAATATCATCACACTGGGCATTAAGGCTTTAATACAAGAACTTCTGGGCATCACAGGTATTCATTTCAATGCAAGTTCCCTCTAAAAATCCAAACGTCTTACTTGGTTCTAGAACTTGCATGAAAATATTGATGGTTAAATGGCTACAACAGGAATTCAGGAATCAAGAGGGAAAACACAGGATATGGCTTCATGACAAATAGAATTTTGAATTCAAGCAGGGAATTTCCTTTCCCTCTGCTTTCTTTGCTAGTCTTTACAATGAATGGCAAAGTTGAAGGACATAATCTCCAAGATTTCTTCCTGACCCAGCACTCCATGATTCTATACTACTAAGGTAATTTTAAATTGTTAAGAGACTAGAAAGAGCAGTCACATTTATTTGCCATCTGCTATATGCCAGATATTCTCTTCAAAGGGTTTTAAATGAGTTAATTCATTTAGGTTGGTCCTTGCTCAGACCAACTCTTTCCCTAAATATCGCAAGGCTAAGTCCCATTCTGTGTTCCCATCTTTGCTCATATGTCAGTCTGTTTTTCCATATTCCAGATCTGCCACAATCTCACCAAATTTCCATAAGTCTTCTTGTGTTATAGCTTACCATTTTATTTACTTGTGTATTATTTTTGTTGTTTATTCCCTCTCTCCATTTGCTAGCAAGTAAGTTTCACACATCGTAGGATTCATTTTTTTAAATTGAGGTATAATTGACATTATTCTAGTTTTAAATGTACAATGTAATGATTTGATATTTGCATATATTGGAAACTGTGCTTAGAAATGTGCCTTACTCAGAGAAGGAGCGTATGATGGCTTATGTATCAATTTGACTAGACCATGGTATTCATACACCAAATGTTATAGAGATACTTTTTAGATGAGATTGATATTTACATTAGTAAATGTAGGTGAGTTTCATCCAACAAGTTGACGATCTGAAGGGGGAAAAAAAGAAAAAAGACCTCTACTGAGAAAGTGAGAATTCTATGAGCAGACTGCCTTTGACTGAGTTGCAACATCATCTATTCCCTGGGCTTCCTCCAGCCTGCAGGCCTACCCTGCAGATTTTGGACTTGCCAGCCTCTATGATTGCATGAGCCAATTTCTTAATATAAACCCCCTCTCAAGAGAATGAAACCGCAAGTCACAGACCAGGAGAAAATATTTTCAAAAGACATGTCAGATAAAGGATAATTATACAAAATATACAAAAATTAACTGTACAATAGGATAATAAATAACCTAATTAAAAAATGAGCCAAAGACCTGAACAGACACCTCACTAAAGAAGAACACATACAGGTGGCAATTAAGCAGATGAAAAGAATAGTCTACATAATATTCCATCAGTGAATGCATATCGAAACCACAATGATATATCACTACACACCTACTAGAATGGCCAATTCCAAAACCCTGACAACACTAAATGTTGGCAAAAATGTGGAGCAACAGCAACGCTCATCCATTGCTGGTGGGGATGCAAAATGTTACAGCAACATTGGAAGATAATTTGGAAGTTTCTTACAAAGTGAAATATACTTTTATCCTATGATTGAGCAATTGCATTCCTTAGTATTTACCTAAAAGCGCTGAAAACCAAACCCACACAAAAACTTACACACAAATGTTTACAGCAACTTATTCATAATTGCCCAAATTTGGAAGCAAGGAAGATATCCTTTAGTAGGTGAATGGATAAATAAACTGAGGAGTATTCAGGCAGTAGAAAATTACTCAGTGCTAAAAAGAAATCAGCTGTCAAGTCATGAAAAGATTTAGAGCACATTTAAATGCATATTACTAAATGAAAGAAGCCAATCTGAAAGTCTAAATAATGTATGATTCCAACTCTATGACATTCTGGAAAAGCTAAAGTTATGGAGACGGTGAAATGATTGATAGTTGTCCAGGGATGGGGAAGGAGGGGTTGAATAGGTGGAGCATAGACAATTTTTAGGGCAGTGATAATACTCTGTTTGATACTATAATGGTAGACACATATCATAATTTTGTCCAAACCCATAGAATATACAAAACCAAGAGTGAAATCGAATGTAAACTATGGACTTTGGTTGATAAGGATGAGTCTCTGTAGGTTCATCAAATGTCATAATGCCTCACTCCGGTCAGAGATGTTGATAATGAGGAAGGTAATGCCCACGGAGGGTACAAGGGTATATGGGAGCTCTGTATTTTTGCTCAGTTTTGCTGTAAACAGAAAATTCCTCTAAAGAAATAAAGTCTGTTAAAATAATGAATAAGTAATTACATAAAATATTTTTCTATACATCCTACTGGTTCTTTTTCTCTGGAGAATCCTAATAGAGAGCACAACATATATTTGTAGAATGGATGAATGTGTCCCCAAGTAATCTCTTTGAGGACAATGAAATTGAGAAAAATTAAGGGACTTGCTTAAGGACAGAACTAGCCAACAGAGAAAATGGGATTTGATCTTAGTCGCTGTCAAAGCCTAAGCTCAGGCTCTCTCCTGATTATCCTCTAATTATCATATACAGTCTGATGGAAATAGAGCCCAAGATAAATAAGGCTGGATGAAATCTTGAACTGTGGAAAAACATGTTATTAAGGAGCCCTCCAAATATAGGGAACTCTCCCAGAGCTTTCTCCTTCATCAGGCCCATAAGGGCACCAGATGTCTAGTAGACATGAGTGTTTCAGATGCTACTATATATGAGATCAACCTCCCAGACCTCTCCACAGCTTCCCTGGTCAGAAAGAGTAACATTATCACAGAACATCCATCTTGGTAAAAGATGAATGTGTCCTTGTTTTAAACCAACAATCTTAAGTAATATATTTTCTTATTATGAAGATGGGTCCAATTTTAAAGTGCCAATAACAGTTTATATAATACGTGCCCTTTATAATTCTAAAAAATGTTCATTTCTTTTTTCACATCTCTAAGCAGACTATATGTCTCATCTAAGTCTTGATGTACCAGCCAACAAATCCTGAGACTTAATAATCACTTCAGTCTTGAAGGATAAAAATAAAGAGAAACAAAATGTGTTGTCAAATTTTGATGATGAAGATTTTAATGCATAATTATGCATATGAAACTGCTTAGAAACAATGAAAATATATGTATTAACAAATTTTTTGGAGAATACATTTGAAAGTCTTTATATTCAAATGCTATTCTATATAATCCCACATCCAGGAGAACTTTCAATATGTCTCTAGATTCTTGAAGTGACATGATTTTCAGTTAAAACAGACTGTATTTTTTTCCCTGTCATCATTATTATAGAAGTTATATTGTGTATAAAACTGTTAGCAACTGTGATACTGTCTATCCTGGCAAAGGGGATTCTATGCAAAACCTCTAGGAATATATTGAGTGATTTATAAGTAATATCATATATGATAGGGATGACCTAAAAACTTCAAATGTAAAGAAACAACAAATTTTAGGAACCTTTCAATTAACCGTTAAATATTTGGAGCTCTGATTTTTATTATCTTTCCTGTAGTTGTATTGTTCGGTACAACAAAATCTTCTCTGACTGGCATATGAAAATTTCACTTTTAAATTTGCTATTCAATCAATAATGAGATACTATAATTCTTTGGTGATAACATATTTTTAAAAACAAATATATGTGCAGTGAAACAGGGATTTCCTATTCTACTAGGAAGAGCATAAGTTGATGCAACTTTACTGGAAATAATTTGATATTAGGTATCAAGTCCTAAAATGAGTTCATAACATTGGAACCAATAAGTCTAATTCTAGAAGTATATACTACTTTTTAGATTAAATATATGGATACAATATTTATTTTCTATTAAACTAAAAGAAATAGCTGGGCCCTCTCTAGGCATCCTTTCAACAGGGCTGAACAGAAGCTGCCTCTTTGAGGAGTATATGTGGCAACCACCTGCCAAAATCTTGTGCTTATCACTAGATGCTTAGGAAAGATGATGTTTGAATTGTCAAAAATTCTGTGAGCCAGTTGTTTAAATAAAGTCTTTAGCAGAAATACAATTACATAAATTTCCAATTTAATAACATATTAAAATATTTAAACCCATTGTTCACTGATTATTTTATCACGCTTTACCATTCTCTACGCTCTTGAGGTTCTTCACACCATACCTGCAGAGTGGAAATGCTATATAATGGTATGGTGTGGTACCTCTCTTCCCAACACCATGCTCAGTGATATCACACTGGAAGCTTGAAACTGGCCATGAAGGGAGTACTTACTAGAAATCAGGAAACAATGAAAATCACACCTTTATTTCTTGTTTGGTTGATTGCCTAAATAAGCATTTCCCAACTTTTTTTTTTTTTTTTTTTTTTTTTTTTTTTACTGTTATTATCCTGGGCTTTCCAGGTAGCACTAGTGAAAAAGAACCCACTTGCCAATGGAGGAGATGTAAGAGACACTGGTTTGATTCCTGGGTCAGGAAGACGACCTGGAGGAGGGCATGGCCACCCACTCCAGGATTCTTGCCTGGAGAATCCCATGGACAGAGGAGGCTGGTGGGCCACAGTCCATGGGGCTGCAGAGTCAGACATGACTGAAATGACTTAGGAGCAGCATCACTACCCCTGAGTAGTCCTTTTAGCTCTTTTTCGGCCTACGTGTTCCCTCCTCATGAAATATTGAAGACATAGATATATTATCATTTGTATACACTATTATATCTATGCTTTATACATGAAAAGTAAAAATTTTTTGTCTATCCCAAGAACCAGTTTTTGCCCCCATGGTGCCATATCACCTCCTTTGAGAATACATAATCTAAACTTTAAAAAGTAATGGAAAAAATGTTAATAATGTAGATTGAACATACATGTCTCATGCCTGCAGATGTTGCATTGTGAATAAGAGCAAACTGAGAAATATTCTTCCAATATTTGACCATTATTTTAAAACAAAGAGTTTGCTTACTTCATTTAAAAACTTCTGAAGTTTCTACCTGTCTTTGTGGTTTTACTTTTGACTTGCACATTACTGTGAATGAAAATATCAATCAAAATTGATATTGGAAATATGACAATATTGGAAATTGACAATAATTCATTTGTCAAATGCAACCATAGATTGGCTACAGATGAAAGACTTCTGTAAAAGTCAACAAAGGCATTCTGTGAGGATAAATCAGATATATGAATTTATAATAAAGAATATTTTATATTTTATCATTATTTTTAAATTGTTTGTAATACATCCTTTCTATCAGTAAGGTTTATAATACACACCACACACACACATGTATACAGATACACATATCTTTTGTTTCAAGAGCTGCTGTTAAATATTTACCAGCACATCACTTCATATAACCTACATTTAAAATCAAAGTAGCATAAATATCTGCACCAAATTGATGAATCTCCTTCTGGATATTTTCAGAAACAAAAATTTAAGAACATGGTTGCAAAAGTCAACGCTGGGAGGGAGATTAGGAGAAATATTTTAACATCTGTTTTGGTCTTTTTCACGTTTTCTGAAAGGAATATGAATATTTTTATTTTATACATTTTTTCCATTTTCTATCCCCTGCTCAATCATATACAAACGTTTAATAAAATTTCACGACAGTGTAATTAGGTGACCCATGCACCCATATGGAGAACGGAAGGGCCAATCTGAGGAGAGACAGCAGAACAGGGGAGAAGAGAGGGAAAGAGATGGTCTAATTAAAATAAGGGGGAAAAAAAGAATAGCAAAGATACAGAACTGAAGGCATGCCAAGGTTGTTTTGGGGGTAGTGATGTTACAATTCCAGAGAATGGGGCATCAGCACAGAGCCCATCCACTGAAAGAGTCAAAGCTGCAAATAAAAATGAAGAAGAAAGAACATGCAAACAAAAACTAGCAAAAAAAAAAAAAAAGTAGAAGAAGAACATACTCCATCTTCATCTATCCCAATTCTGTTAGTTGTCCTCACTCAAATCTAGGAAGGCAGCTATCTCCTGTGAGGTGTTAGATGAATTGCCAGGTCACCAGTGAGGAAATGCAGGCTTTGTATTACTGTTTTAAACTTGTTAATCTAATTCCATAGGAGTGGTGCTGGAGAAATGTATACTTGGGGTAAAATAACTTAAATGTTCTTACTGACATTTTCAGGGATTATATATCCCAATAAAAGCATGATATTATTGCAATTCTTATTGTGGACTCAAAGAATAGTATCAGGAGGAATATGTATTCCTTAATTGGTGTGAATGTATGCTTTCTGGGGGGCTTCCCAGGTGGTGTTAGTTGTTAAGAATCCACCTGCTAATACAGGAGACTTAAGAGACACGAGTACAATCCCTGGCTCAGGAAGATTCCCTGGAGGAGGATATGGCAACCCACTGCAGTGTTCTTGCCTGAAGAATCCCCACGGACAGAGGAGCCTGTTGGGGTACAGTCCATGGGGTCACAAGAGTCGGACACGACTGACTCGGCTTAGCTAGCTCCCACAGATGCATGTTTTATGGACCATTTTTACTAGCACTCTGCTGTGGATGTTTCTGAGGAAGAACTAAGGAGCTTCAAGCAGATTTCCTTATAATTTTAAGGTAGCAATGGGGTATCATCCTTTTCTATTGAAAATTGGGAACAGTAATGGGAAAAATTACTTTGGGTTCTGACAATTAAGTGTAAACTCTCAGGGAAACAATACAGATGGAAACAATAAGATGGAAATAATCAGGAATCAATTTAAAATATCTAGTTCTTAAAATGCCTTTGTTTAAATGTTCATGAGCGAGTGCAAGGTACAAACTCTTGGGTATAAGATAGGTTCAAGGTGTATTATGCAATAGTTTATAATGACTGTAAATGGAAAGTAACCTTTAAAAATTGTATAAAAAATTAAAATAAAAAATAAGAAAGTGAGAGCAAAAATAATCCAAAATAAATATTTTTCCTTTTTACAATTGTATAAGAAAATAAAAGGGTAAAAAATTCTCATTTTGATCCAATCAGAAAATGAGGATAATAAATTCTTCTTTTCTCTAGCCCCCTTCAGTAAGTTTCTAAGCTAAAATTTTCATCTGTATACCTGACTTATCACCTAATTATAATATTTCTTAAAAAAACAACAAAACTGAGAATTAAAGTTAAAAGAGGCATGTTCCAAGACAGTTAAAAGAGGCACGTTCCAACACTGGCATATTTTAGTCATAGCAATAAATAATGTTCTTTCGCATAAGTAATATGCCATGTCTTCCTGACGCATATATTCTATAGGGGTCTCTAATTGAAACATTTTATAGAAAACAGATGGCTGTAGCTTTCCTACCAACTTGTTTGTTATGATCTGTCTGAAGCCAGAGATATTTCCCTTTGTGAGCCTAAAAAACTAGAGAGAACACGTCGAAAGAGAAAGAGTTAGCTTTAGGGATAAATCTTGAGATATTATCACTCACTGGTCTAAAAAGTCTGGTCCATAGCCTCGAAAGATTATCAGTTGTTTGCCCCCAAAGGACATAAATCAAGTGTGAAAGTGGGTTTTGTACATGTCTCAATAGACTCCACAGTCCAACTCATCCTCCCATTTCTATGCTGGCTGCTGACTATAAATTGTCAGCTCTCCATGCAGCTAGACTTTTTGGGTGAACTACCAAGCACTTCTGGCTCTCTCTGGGGCTGTAACATTCTACCATAAGGAGTTGGCAGTGTGACCACAGTCAAAGAAAAATCAGGGTAAAATAATTCACACAAAGGAGATAATATCCACAGCCACAGGTTGAGGTGATGGCTAATTACGAGAGGTAAAAGATTAAAAAGTCAAAAATGTTAAAAGAATCCCAACAATTGCAGGCATATTTCACTTTCATGAAACACTTCCATATAATAAAATGATGAAAAGAGCTTCAGAGTCAAACAGATCAAGGTTAGAAGCCCGTTTCTACCACATTTTATTAACTGTATGTATAATCTGAGGCATCACACATTACTAATTTCCCCATCTTAGTTTTCTGATCCATAAAATGAAGCAAAACAAAACAAAATTAAAAAAAAATAAAAAACAGAGAACAACCATGTGCTGATCTGAGTTAACTGATGTGATTTATATAACACCATTAGCACATATTAAGATGGAAATAAAATTGTGACTAATTTTGTTCCAACACCATAAAAAATTATACACTATTCTTATGTAATTTTTTTTACAGGAGAACCGATTGCAAGAGTAAGAGAGAGTTTGAGGTTCAAACGAAAGAATAACGCAGCAAAGGTCAGTGGAAAGAACACAGACTTTAGGAGCAGATCTATTATCAACACAGGTGCTTGCTTGACTTTGAGCAGGTCACTTTGTCTCTTTGAACTCCTCGTGCAAACTGCCAATAAGGACAACCACCTTGAAGGGTTATTGTGAAGAGCTTGCATCTTGTATATAAAGCACACAAATAACACGTTTGGCACACAGGATTATTATATGCAAAAAAGTGTCATTGAGCTGGAAAATTTCTTTGGGGCTAGAATACAAGGCAGACCTGACAGTAATAATAAATAGACCAGCTTACATTATTATACTTTATCATTTCAAGAATCATCTATCTCAAGCACTTTTTGAACTAGGAAGGCAAGTAATTATGCCCATTCTCAAGATGAGGAAAAGGAAGCACTCTAATGTTTTTGTAAAACTGTGTGTATGTGAGAGAGAGAGAGAGAGAGAGAGAAATAAGAGTCACATTAATGAAGTGGGGGAAATCTTCAACAATGACTGATGTTATTAAAAATCAAGAATGCTGAGAAGTGAGAAATGTTTTTAATCCTGTGAGCTTTCACTGTCACTGCTTTTTCACTTCCACATGTTTATGATTGAATCACTATTGTTTGATGAGCCATTTCATCCTAAGTGGCACTATTGAAAAGACTAATGAGCCAGGAGACCTGGTGAGTTAAATTAACATTAAATTAGCATTTTAAAAGTTAAAATTTATCCAGATTAGTAATAATTAAGCACACAAAAAGTGCCAGGGCAACACCACCAAGATTAATCCTAGCCTGCTATAAAAATAATTCACTTTGTGTACTTGAATTAGCTGTGAAAGGGTCTGTCTTTGAACACCAACTACAGTAATTGTTCAGAACTGCCATTATTGTCCAGAAATACAAGTTTAAAGATTTGAACTGAATTGAATGCTAGATAAAAACACACAACTTATTAGGAGTCAGAATGAAAATGAATGTACTGAATGAATAAAAACTCATATTTGAGACAAAAATAAATTCTTAAAACATTCAAACCTTTTAATTTACTGTTTTGGAGACTAGAAAATTACACAGCTCCTTTTTAAACTCTGTCCAGTCATTGCAGGGGTAAGTGTTTCAATATGTCCAGTAATTCTGTAAAACATGTTTCCTTCAATTAGACTTTTTCTAGCTTTATGAATGTATCACCATTGCTGACCACATAGTGCCCTTAAAATATTTAAACTCAGTACTGTTAAGTCTTTTTTATTTTCCCTCCTAGAAGGAAACTATTTTGAAGGTAGAAAAGAATTCTCATGTTAACGAAAACTTCTACTATCTCCTTAAGCATCTTTCTCTTTCCTGCTTGTCTACTTTGATTAATTTTGTCATCACTATACCAGCCCAGTCCCCAAACACGTACTTGTTCCACTTAATTGATTCTAATCTGACCATTCATGTCCAGGCAGACATTTGTTTCCTCTTAGCTTAGATAGACATGGATTTTAAAATGTATTAAGAAAGGAACAAAAATAAATAAATATATAAATTCATCAATATTTCCTGTGCTTATGCTTATAATACAGACTTCAGAGTTTATAACTGCTTCAACAGAAGAATTGTCTCACAGACAACTTTACACCTTCTTATAGCAAAATCAAAGAAGAGTCAGATCTCCACCTGAATCCATTTTATGGACTTTCTTCCAAATCCCAAACCCCAATCCAAATATCCTTTAAGTTATATTTGGGGAAAAGTTTAGGTCACTATTTCTGCACATATCCCTGTCTTCTAGTTGACAATTATGGTTTATCTACAGGAGACAATGCGATCCTCCAAGCAATTCTATATTAAATGATGCTGTAGAGTATATGAATATGTATAGCAAATATGATATCCCAAGGCAAGATTTACACATACATGGCATAAGCCACTGTTACTCTTCAGTTCAGTTCAGTTCAGTTCAGTCACTCAGTCGTGTACGACCCTTTGCAACCCCATGAACTGCAGCTCGCCAGGCCTCCCTGTCCATCACTAACTCCGGGAGTTCACTCAGACTCACGTCCATCAAGTCACTGATGCCATCCAGTCATGTCATCCTCTGTCATCCTCTTCTCCTCCTGCCCCCAATCCCTCCCAGCATTAGAGTCTTTTCCAATGACTCTTTTCCAATGAGTCAACTCTTCGCATGAGGTGGCCAAACTACTGGAGTTTCAGCTTTAGCATCATTCCTTCCAAAGAACACCCAGGACCAATCTCCTTTAGAATGGGCTGGTTGGATCTCCTTGCAGTCCAAGGGACTCTCAAGAGTCTTCTCCAACACCACACTTCAAAAGCATCAATTCTTCGGCACTCAGCTTCCTTTACAGTCCAACTCTCACATCCATACATGACCAATGGAAAAACCATAGCCTTGACTAGATGGACCTTTGTGGCAAAGTAATGTTTCTGCTTTTGAATATGCTGTCTAGGTTGGTCATAACTTTCCTCCCAAGGAGTAACCGTCTTTTAATTTCATGGCTGCATTCACCATCTGCAGTGATTTGGGAGACCCCCAAAATAAAGTCAGCCACTGTTTCCACTGTTTCCCCCTCTATTTGCCATGAAGTGATGGGACCAGATGCCATGATCTTCATTTTCTGAATGTTGAGCTTTAAGCCAACTTTTTCACTTTCATCAAGAGGCGTTTTAGTTCCTCTTCACTTTCTGCCATAAGGGTGGTGTCATCTTCATATCTGAAGTCATTGATATTTCTCCCAGCAATCTTGATTCCAGCTTGTGCTTCTTCCAACCCAGCATTTCTCATGATGTACTCTGCATAGAAGTTAAATAAGCAGGGTGACAATATACAGCCTTGATGTACTCCTTTTCCTATTTGGAACCAGTCTGTTGTTCCATGTCCAGTTCTAACTGTTGCTTCTTGACCTGCATATAGGTTTCTCAAGAGGCAGGTCAGGTGGTCTGGTATTCCCATCTCTTTCAGAATTTTCCACAGTTTATTGTGATCCACACAGTCAAAGACTTTGGCATAGTCAATAAAGCAGAAATCGATGTTTTTCTGGGACTCTCTTGCTTTTTCCATGATTCAGCAGATGTTGGCAACTTGATCTCTGGTTCCTGTGCTTTTCTAAAACCAGCTTGAACATCAGGAAGTTCATGGTTCACATATTGCTGAAGCCTAGCTTGGAGAATTTTGAGCATTACTTTACTAGCACGTGAGATGAATACAATCGTTACTCTTACATCACCCTAACAAAGGAAAGAGTTCTAAAATCAATTAAATACCCCTTGCTTTCTTAGAGAGGCAACGTGCCAAGACGTAATTATTCACTCATTAGTCTAACTGACCAGTGATGTGTGTGGGTATGAGTGTGGATATGTATTTTATCACAACAAAACCTTCACTTTCCCAAATTTTTCCTATTCCATTTATATAATATTTGATGTAGAAATTCAGTAAGAAATTTTACTAATAGAAACTTAGACTTTACTTGAAAAGAATGAGAGAAATATGTAGAGGGCTTATTTTGAGAAAAGAAAGAAGCTCTGGAGTCAGAAGGCCTCTGTTTGAGTTCTGTTTCCACCATTTATTATGCCCATGTTTATATACTACTTATTCTGAAATCTCAAAGATGATTGTTCTAGTCCAAATCAATGCTCATCAAGCAGATGCTCTCTTTTAGAAATGGTGCAGGAATGAGGATTTTAAAGTCACAAATAATTTGTATTTAGAGACTATAAAAAAATCTACAATTTTTTAAAGTTTGAAAATAATGCAGCAACGAAAATAAAAGAAAATATATACCCTTGTTGCTGCTGCTAAGTCGCTTCAGTCATGTCTGACTCTGTGCAGCCCCATAGATGGCAGCCCGCTAGGCTCCCCCGTCCCTGGGATTCTCCAGGCAAGAACACTGGAGTGGGTTGCCATTTCCTTCTCCAATGCATGAAAGTGGAAAGTGAAAATTGAACGTGAAGTCACTCAATCGTGTCCGACTTGTAGCGACCCCATGGACTGCAGCCTACCAGGCTCCTCCATCCATGGGATTTTCCAGGCAAGAGTACTAAAGTGGGGTGCCATCACGTTCTCCGATATACTCTTGTACAAGCCAGGTAATCCTCTGAGCCTCAGTTATTTTACCTACTAAGCAGGGAACTGCAACATACCACTTAAAGGTGTTACAAAGAATAAGACAAAGCTAGGTATACAAAACTATTCTCAAGGAATGAAAGATCAATGAGTATCCATTGTTTTTCCTTTTTTTGCTTAATATAATACATTGGCATATTTAGATAATCTTGTCTTCATTAAGAACTGTTATCACAAAAGCTTACACTAATTAAACTTGGGAAAGTGAGACAAAGCATTTGCATATCTTTCACATTTCCCAGATGGCTCAGCACAGTGCTAAACACATACTAGATGCATAGAGAGGAAAGTGTTCCTGTCCGGGGAACAAAGATCTGACTTTGCATTCAAGTCCTGCTACCACTGACCTTGGTCACCTTTAACAAATTACTTACTCTCTTTGCACATGTGTGAAGTGAAGGGGTAAGACTGCATGATCCCTAAGACTTTCAATGAGATTCTCTTATTATCTAATATCTCTTTGCTCATTTATAGATTACTTTCATTCTTTGTTCTAACAGTTGATGTTGTTTTTGTTTTTTTAATGTACTGATATATCCCTAAAGAAGAAAATCAGATAAGCATACCAACACGTGTTGATTACAAAAACATCCACGCACAAACAATTTAAGTTTTGAACAAAACTGTGTATGAGTAGCTTGGTGGCAATGAGTGGGGATTTTATTTGTGAAATCTTCAGTGGAGCTGAAATTGACAAATAGTTGTAATCTGTTATCCCATAATAGAACACACTATTCTTTATAAGCCTGAGAAAGCAGACATATTTACAGCAGACATAGTTCTTAAATGTTGTAATAAAATTATACAATAAACTGAGAGGAAATATCACACAACAGGTAGCCCAGAGAAGGTCCATAGTTGATTCATATGTCTTCTGCCAGTATTAGAGATACAGAAATTTCCAAATAGTAAAAATATTTATTTGAAATAATATCAAATTTCAACAATAAAATTTCCAAGCAGAAGTATAGCTATTCCGTAACAAATGGTAAAACTCCTAATTGGCAAGATCTATCTAATTATCAACTCAAAGCAAATAAATTCCCAAAATGTTGACAAGATAAAATTCAATAATAAGTCTTTTTAGATTTGATTCTTTTGAAGGACACTAATAGTATTTCCAAATTTAAAATCCAAAATAAATTTAAATTGACTGGAGATAAGAGAAATTTGATGCAAAGTTGGTGAGGTAAATGACATTTTTCTAGACCTAGTCTATGCAAATCATCATGCTATTTAATTTTACATACTTCATGTTAAATCATTATGAACTATGAAGACAGTAATTTGTCTTTGTAGTATATATGAGGAAATCGATCCCCATAAATCTCGAGTGACTTGTGATGATCATTGATCCAGTGAAAGTGAACTGGCATAGAAACTCATATTTAACCTGCTCTAGACTAGAGGTGGGGCTTCTTTTTTGCATTTTATCTAACCACCTACAAGTGCACCATTCAGCCCTCGACAAGAGAAAACTGCCTGCAGCTGTGGTGCTTTCAGATCAGCTGCAGGATTCACGGTGACCTTGTCCTCAGGGGCCATCTTTAGGGCATTTCCGTGGTCCAGTGGTAAAGACTCAGTGCTTCAGATTCAGGGAGTGTGGGTTCAATATTTGGTTGGAGAACTAAGACCCAACAGCCAAAAATAAGGGGAGGGTTTTCTGTTTTTTTGGTTCTTTTTTGTTCCAGGCTTCCCCATCTGTCTGGCTCAGACTTTCTTAGTGTGACATTCCACCTGAACCTCTTCATATTCCTTTTCTTGCACTTCTCTTGGATGTCAGACTCACTCTGTGGTCTGAATATTCTTTCCGTCTACTGTTTCTTCTCCTTTTTATCATTCATAGGAATTTCCACCAATAAATGACTTGTATATCAAATTGCCTTTTGTTCTTAGATTTTGAGAGGACCCAAACTGACATTTCCAGTACAGGATGTTCTGAGAAGAGAGACGGTAAAATGAGATATTCATACTGTGATCCCCCGGAGGAAGGCATGGCACTCCAGTATTCTTGCCTGGAAAATTCCATGGACAGAGAAGCCTGGTGGGCTACAGTTCAGGGGGCCACAAAGAGTCAGACATGACTGAGCACAAACACACACATTTATATATATATAGGGTTCGATCCCTGAGTCAGGAAGATCCCCTGGAGAAGGAATTGGCACCCCACTCCAGTACTCTTGCCTGGAGAACCCCATGGAGGGAGGAGCCTGGTAGGCTACAGTCCATGGGGTCACAAAGAGTCAGACACAACTGAGCGACTTCACTTCATTTCACACACACACACACACATATATCCTTCTTCATATTCTTTTCCATTTTGGTTTATAACAGAATATTGAATATCCATGTGCTATACAGTAGGGCCTTTTTGTTTACCCATTCTATATACAATAGTTGCATCTGAAAGCATTTTTAAATATTGCAATTGAGTTTAGCTGTAGTTGCATAAAAGCCTCAGATGCACGGAGCACCTCATGCACAGGAACCTAATTTCTTTAAATAAAAAAGAAATCAGAATAGAAGCATAAATTACAATGTGACAGGCAGTGCTGTGTCTATAATTAGCCCAGGTATTAAATATCTTTCTTAGGATAAAAACACACAGATTCTTAAGTCATTTAAACTAACCATCTGTTTGCATAGTACCTATTATAGTTCTCTAGATTTTTATAATTATTGATGTTAGTTTTACCTTTCAGAAGATATTACTTTTGACTACAAGGTGGAAAACAACTAATTTAAACAGCATTTATCTAGTGTGTGTTATGTGCAACAAATCTAGGAATAATGTGATTAAAATGAGGTTAATTTTGTCCTAGTTTTAAAAGATTTAAACCTTTGTCTCTTAGATAGCAAAGATGTTCAAGCTTTAGAATGATGTAAAAAATGGCAAACTTTCCTTGCTGGCTTTGTAAAAACTTGGAAATCTTTTGTTGTTGTTGTTGTTGTTAATGATATAAGGGAATTTCTAAATGGATTTGGGGGAAAAGAGAGGCAAAGAAATAGAGAAGAAAAGCAAGACAAGTGAGACAAGCTTATTGGATGTCTGTTATATATTAGGCTTTGAACTATGTGTTTTCACAAATGTTATCTCCTTTAATCCTTCCAGCAGCAGTTTGATATAATTATAATTGCTCCATTTTATAGTTATGGACATTTGGATTTAGCAAGGTTAAGTGATTTGGGCAAAGGCCTGATAATGGCCCAAATGGGATTCAGGTGTTTCAGATATTGAAATCTATTCTTTTACCATAAACCAAGATAAGCTACATGACTTCTTATAACTCTCCAGTCCCAGGATTCTATAATGATGTTTGACTTACCATCACTGGTCTAGAAAAATGATGTACATCATTTAACAGCAGCAAGAACACTGGGTTAATGGTCTTTCTGCTGAGAGTCAGTTAAGACATACAATTTGTCCTGTGCTCTAGCCCTACCAGGCTGCCACTTGGCCATGTGGTCATCCCTCCGAAAGGTTATTTGAATGAATGAGCCCCAGAATGTTGACTCCTCTGCGCTTTTCTGTGCGCTGGTACCCTTTCCTTTTATGTTTATGTTCTTGTGAAGTCCTCTTTTACTTTTCAAAGTTCCACTCAAATACGATCTCTTCAAGGAAGACATTTGAAAATCCCTATGCAGAATAATAGGTTCCTTCTCTTTGGTTTATTTCTGTGGAAGGCAACTCCTTAGATGGTTTCCAATGATCCCTAAGTCCTGATGCTTGCTGTAGGGTAATCTACTCTCCCTGAAACTGAGCTGGACCCAGTGACTTGCTTCAAGTGAACAGACCTTAACAGAAGTGATAGGATGTCTTTTCTGAGATTAGCATAGAAAATTTTTGTGCCTTCCATCTTTCTAGTCAGCTCTCACTCTTTCTGTCAGACCCCTAACTCTGGGGAAAGCAACCTGCTATGTTATGAATGGTTCTATGAAAAGATCAACATGAGAAGGAACTGATGTCTTCATTGACCCAAGAGGACCTGAGACCTTCAGTTCTATAGGCCATAAGGCACAAACACATGAGTAAACTTGGAAGTGGTTCCTCCCCAATTAAGTCCTGATACAACTACAGGTCCAGTCAATAACTTAATATCAGGCTTGTGAGAGCCCATGAGCCAGGGGAGACAGCTAATCTATGCTTGGATTCCCGATTCACAGAAATCATAAGATAACAAATGTTTGTATTTGTGAACCACTACATTTTTGTGTAACTTGTTCCATAAAAATAAATAGCCTATATAATCTTTATTTTAGCACTTACCATAATCTGACTTGCCTGATCCTCTTAGAGTCACATTTAGGATTTAAAGGGTTTGACTTATATGGGCAGATATTCTTTTTGCCACACTTAATACCCAATATCTAGCACACAGCAAGGAATTATACCATCCCTACTCTCGAATCACTTGCCTAGAATAGAAGATATCTGTCCATGTCTATTGTGAAGTTATAGTAACCTGTGGAGCCAGCCAACTATGAAGAGTTGTTATTGGATAAGGGAAGGAGGAAGTTGGCAGAAAATAATCAAATGATTCTGCTAGGGAGCCTATCCACTGAGACAGATTCTACCTTGGTCTCAGGGATAAGAAATCCCTGAAATTTTCATCTACTTATATGTTTGGGCCTTTATACATTGTTCAATCCATAGTAGGTACTCACTAATCACTGAGTGAACCAATAAATGGACAAGTGATGGTATGACACAACCTGGATTCAGTCTCAGATGCTGAAATTAACATAAACATACTGTCTGAAGCCAAGTTTTTCATCTGTAATACAATAGGATTAAGTCAGAAGAAATCAGTATCTATCTAGAAATTTCTGGGAGTCTTTGGTTCCATACATTCTACAGACTTACAAAACTATAGTTACTAAAACAGATTACAAATCTTTTCCTGAGCTCGTTTGTTAACTCTTAAGGACAAAATGACCAAATTTAGAGTGTCCCCTTTAGTATATGTATATGTGTGATGTGGATGTGATTTTTTTTTGTTATTATGTATATATTTATATATACTGTATATTTTTTCTTGGCCATATCATCCAGTTTTATTGACAATAAAATGAGAATAACACTTTAGGTTGTTCTACATAGATATTGGATAACTGACTGATAAAACAGACATTAAAGTTTCTAGGAGAATGCCTGGTGCAAAGAATGAATACAACAACCCTTCTATTGATGGCTTAATGAAAATGGACATCTATCTTTTATTCTATATGTGCTAATGGGACTCTAAAAATAAAGCATGCATAATATTTTGTGAAACACTCAAAAGTAGAATATAGTTGAATACAAAGTATTCATTAATGTTGAGAAATATTGAAAGATAAGAAGTGTTTACTGAGTAACAATAAATCAGATTAGTTACAACTGAGTTGTTCAATATGATAATATTATATACAATGTGTGTATATAAATAATACACTATATTTATACTTATGTGTGCATGTTGGCTAAGTCACTTTAGGCATGTCCAACTCTTCGTGACCCTATGGACTGTAGCCCACCAGGCTCCTCTATCCATGAGATTTTTCAGGCAAGAATAGTGGATTGCCATGTCTTCCTCCAGGGGATCTTCCCAACCCAGGGACTGAACCTGAGTTTCTTACTTCTCATGCACTGGTGGGAGGTCCTTTAGTACTAGTGCCACCTGGAAAGCCCATATTTATACTTATACACATACATAATATATACATATATAATATGAACATATTGTATACGTGAATATATGTACATAAATATACACATGTATATATGTATACATATACTATAAATACATATGTTCACACATATTCACACATGTATAATTATACTAGGACAGCATGTACCAAAATAGTACAATGTCTGAAGGTTATAATTATACGTGAGTTATTTTTTCTATGCATTTTGTAGTTGTCAAATTTTTGGAATGAATACATAGCGCTACTATACTAGGACGAATCAGTACTTGCAAATTAAGACTAGACGAGACCAGCTTCAGACTGGCAGTGAATTTAAAGTTTTGTGGATGGAAGACATCACCATGCCCCTCTCAAAGCCAGTCTGACATGAAAGACTTTTACCATGCTGGTGGGCGGCCCAAGGACTTCCAGGCAGAGGGATGCAGATCCTGCTGCTTATCACTCAGGACACCCTAACAGGCTGCTTGTCTTTTTAGACCATGTAATGAGCTGTTAGTGGAGAAGGCAGTGGCACCCCACTCCAATAGTCTGGCCTGGAAAATCCCATGGATGGAGGAGCCTGGTAGGCTGCAGTCCATGGGGTCGCTGAGAGTCGGATACAACCGAGCATCTTCACTTTCACTTTTCACTTTCATGCATTGGAGAAGGAAATGGAACCCACTCCAGTGTCCCTGCCTGGAGAATCCCAGGGACGGGGGAGCCTCCTGGGCTGCCGTCTATGGGGTCACACAGAGTCGAACACGACTGAAGCAACTTAGCAGCAGCAGCAATGAGCTGTTACGTGTCCCTCCACATTAAAGGATTCTTCTCCCATATCTCTATAACTGTAATGCTACCAAGAGGTAAGGAGTGAATAACCTCCCCAACAAGGGAAATTCTTGGGAAATTCAACACTCATTCTGGATACAAAGGAGCCTCTAATTCAATCACAGTGGCTTAGTATATGTTATGGGTTTATTGTCTTCCCCATCTTAGCTCTTTGGAATTTGATCATTTTTCTTTACATTTGAGCCATAGAGACACATTTTATTTCTCTTATCTTCTATAATCTCAAATATTTAAAAGGATTCCTTGATGCATAAATGGCCATGGTGAATCCTGAATATATCAGGAAAGGGTAGCATGCAATCAAATCTCTAATTTATTAAATAAGAGAACAAAGGAAGTAATAAGTAAATAAGGAATAAATTTAGCATATTTTTAAATAGACAAGAAAGATCTTTGAATATACTACTATATAATGTTCTATAAAATTTTATTTGATGCCTTTTTCACTGATGGAAAACTATACATGTTGTAACTATTATTATAAATCTGATGTCTAGTATGTAAATTGTCTCTACTGTTCCCTATTTTAGACCTAAAAAGCCTCATGAATATATAAGTAGATTGGAATAAAATTGTATTAATGGTAGTAACATAGGGTATTTAAATACGACTTCTATAAACGGTATACACAGGACCTGTTCTGGATTTTTAGGACTGAACTTCCTTCCATGGACATAGTCATTCATTTAATGGATATTCTGGGAAAGAAAACCATGGGCAGATTACTATTCTTAACCCTGGAGACCCCTCAGTGAATAAGATAAAACCCACCAACATAGAGTTCACATTCTGATAAGACAAAACAGGCAGTAATCAGGTCAAAAATATTACATGAGCTAGTGATGGGTGCTTTGTAGAAATAAAATAGGGAATCTAGATTAAAAGGACTCAACAGTGGCCAGAACATTAGCTAGATTGGTTGGAGAAGGTCACTTTGTGAAGATGTGAAGCTGAGACTTTGTATGATGTGGAGGAACTAGTGACGCTAAGATGTCAGACAAGGTATCCCAGCAGATACACCAGCGTGTACAACAATTCTATATAGGAAATGACTTTGGGGTATCTGAAGGATTGAAAGAAGGCTCTTATAGTAGAACTTAATGGAGAGGTAATAAGTTGCAGACGATGAGGACATGGGAGAGTCACAGGGGTCATGGGCAGGACTCTATATAGATGACTTTAGAGGCCACAATAAGATGCTTATATGTTATCTTTAGAGCAGGAGGGATTCATCAGAAAGAGTGTCAAAGAAAAGAATATGAGGTCTTAGGCTTTAGGAAGATCATCCCAACTGTTATGCAGAAAAGAAAAAAAGACTATAAGAAGATGAGAATGGAAATAAGGCATCCAGATAGGAAACTGTTACACTTTAATTACAAAATGTTTGTACTACATTGAATTACATATGTTTGACTTACAAGGGTAAAAACTAAAATGCATACTGATGTTCATTGCCCACAAATGTTAACTTGTTTTCTTTAGTAGTTGTACTTTCTTTGTTCTTATTTTGACTTTCACTGTTGACTAATAGTACTTACAGAGAATGTTCATATATCCTCCTAGAACAGAATTCCCCAGATGAATAGGACTATAAAAAGTAAAGCCCTTAATTCCCACCAGCATACAACTGAACAAGTTGAGAATAGATAAGTCAGCTAACTTAGTCAAGGGCACTTTTGAGAATCAGTTACAACGAGAGACATGATGAACACAGGGCTCCTGACGCCCAGCCTAATGATCTCTCTAAATACTGTCCTGTTTTATCTATAATTAGAAGTAGCTCAGAGGCTGTTTCTAAATAAAACAGTATCTGGTCCTAACCTTTCCATTTTGCTATATTTCCATCTGTTCTTCTTGACAATTATAGATCTTGAAGTCTTTCCTACGGCTTAGAACATCTTCCCAGGATGCAGGCTTCAGGTTTCTTTGGCAACATTTTCTCCTGATGAGTGAGGGCTGGACAAATTCAGAAGCCCCATTTTAAGAATAAAAGGGGAGTCTCGCAGGTTTCCAAATCACTTGGCAAACAGAACCTTTCTCTTCAGCAATGGTACATCTGTGCTCTTTGGATAGATGAATTTTTCCTGGATACAACTCACTACTTCATCAAAAAGTGCGCTTTTCTTAAATTCCACTTCCTGGAACCATAGCTCCCTCGTAAAGAAATCTCTCCACATCATCTCCTTGTTTCTCTTTTAATCTATACCATTTCACAGCCCCCTTCTCAACAAAGGGCTTTCTACATTATAGGAAGTAGCAACCTGATTTAGCACAAGGCAGGCCGAAGCAACAGCAGTGAAGTTCCTATGGGAGATATAAATGTTTTTCCAAAGGTCTTAAATGAAGTGTGCCAGAATTAATCCACCTAAGACAGGTGAAAGAAAGAGAGAAAGGGTAACAGTGGATGATAAGACAACATGTCAGCAAGCATCACAGGGGTTTAAGGAAGAGTTTTGCTATTTCCCAGCAGATGGAAAGGGCTCATACATGAGTATATGTGTTTAGAAATCCAGGAAGATGGCTGGACCAGCAATCTCCATAGAAAGTGAGTGGAATTCAATTATATGCTAGAGTTAAGTGCTTAATACAACATCTTTGAAGGAGATTGAAAAGGGAATGAGAGATGGAGGTTATATGAGAGCTCATTTATCATCACAGAAGGTAGAGTCTTCTTGGTTTGGGGAAATAAGACAAAAGTCTGGCTGTATAATTTGGAATGTCAATCTAAAATGTCAATACACAGTCCGTTCCATACAGTCAGGATTCGTCTTAGAACCGGGAACAGAATGGTTGAGATAGAGATGAGGCAGAGAGATAAAATCTGAGAGGCCTTATCATTACCATAAGAACTGATCAGCTTTCAAAAACGCACTCTAGTTGTGAATAACAGGTGCTGTTATAAAAGCATTTGTACATGCAACCAGTGAGGTGACTACTGAAAATGAAATGGTTATAAATCATTTTTCAAATGGATAAAAGCCTTAATTTTAGCCTATCCACATTCATTTGGTCTTCTACAAAAACATGTTTACTAAAATCCAGTCTGCAAATATAGAACATTTATTAGATATTATTTTTTTTTGTTAGATTAGTTGAGGTAAAATAGTCTCAAAGATGACTATTGGAGCCTTAAGCCTTGGAATGGAGGATTCAGAAAACTAGCACTCTACTAACATTTAGCCTGGGCTTAGTAAGTCACATAATTATATCCAGGTTTTATTTATTCATGTTTAAGATATTAAAGAGAATGGTAAGATTTCAAGAGTTCTTCATGCTTTCTATGTTTTATATAATTATGGACCTCAGTTCAGTTCAGTCACTCAGTTATGTTCAACTCTTTGCCACCCCATGGACCACAGCACGCCAGGCCTCCCTGTCTGTCACCAACTCCCAGAGTTTACTCAAACTCATGTCCATTGAGTCAGAGATGCCATTCAACCATCTCATCCACTATCATCCCCTTCTTTTCCCACCTTCAATCTTTCCCAGCATTAGAGTCTTTTCAAATGAGTCAGTTCTTTGCATCAGGTGGCCAAAGTATTGGAGTTTCAGCTTTAGCATCAGTCCTTACAATCAGTACTCAAGACTGATATCTTTAGAACGGACAGGTTGGATCTCCTTGTAGTCCAAGGGACTCTCAAGAGTCTTCTCCAACAACACAGTTCAAAAGCATCAATTCTTCGGTACTCAGCTTTCTTCACAGTCCAACTCTCACATCCATACATGACTACTGGAAAAACCATAGCTTTGACTAGATGGACGTTTGTTGGCGAAGTAATGTCTCTGCTTTATAACATCCTGTGTAGATCGGTCATAGCTTTTCTTCCAAGGAGTAAGCGTCTGTTAATTTCATAATTGCAGTCACCATCTACAGTGATTTGGGAGCCCCCAAAAATAAAGTCTGCAAATGTTTCCACAGTTTCCCCATCTATTTGCCATGAAGTGATGGGACTGGATGCAATGATCTTCGTTTTAGAATGTTGAGCCTTAAGTCTACTTTTTCGCTCTCCTCTTTCACTTTCATCAAGAGGCTCTTTAGTTCTTCTTCACTTTCTGCCATAAGTGAAAGTGAAAGTGAAGTCATTCAGTCGTGTCCGACTCTTTGTGACCCGTGGACTGTAGCCCACCAGGCTCTTCTGTCCATGGGATTCTCCAGGCAAAAATATTGGAGTGAGTTGCCATTTCCTTCTCCAGGGGATCTTCCCGACCCAGGGATCAAACCCAGGTCTCCTGCATTGCAGGCAGACTCTTTAACCTCTGAGCCACCAGGGAAGCTATAAGGGCGGTGTCCTCTGCATATCTGAGGTTATTGATATTTCTCCCAGCAATCTTGATTCCAGCTTGTGCTTCTTCCAGCCCAGCGTTTCTCATGATGTACTCTGCA
This sequence comes from Capra hircus, assembly GCF_001704415.2. Taxonomy (NCBI): domain Eukaryota; kingdom Metazoa; phylum Chordata; class Mammalia; order Artiodactyla; family Bovidae; genus Capra; species Capra hircus. Next base: position 12,079,552 of record NC_030822.1, on the reverse strand, counting down.
TAGTAGTTAAATGAGCAGGGTGACAATATACAGCCTTGACGTACTCCTTGCCCTATTTGGAACCAGTCTGTTGTTGCATGTCCAGTTCTAACTGTTGCTTCCTGAACTGCATACAGATTTCTCAAGAAGCAGGTCAGGTGGTCTGGTATTCCCAGCTCTTTAAGAATTTTCCAGAATTTTTTGTGGTCCATGTAGTCAAAGGCTTTTGCATAGTCAATAAAGCAGAAGTAGATGTTTTTCTGGAACAATTATGGACCTACAAAGACAAAATCCACTGGTGTTTTCTAGAACTTGAGGATTTTCTTTAATGGTCTCTCTCTTTTAAAACATGCTTTAGCCTTATCTGTTCCACCATCACTGCCCCTCTAACCATAGAATGGTAATTGCTATTCTTGAAATCTTCTAGAAATACCCATTTCTTCTTTCAGACTCAGCTCCAGCATTGACTCCACAGAAAAATATTTTCAGACATTTGTTCCACTCATGATTGAATTAAATGCTCCTCTTCTGATCTCCTCACAAATTCTGAGCCATCCAAATTATAGCAAATACAGTAAATAATTGCTTTTGCTGTCCATTTACCCACCTCACCTAGATCATGACATATGGAAGATTTGTGATAAATGTTCTTGGATGAATAAACTAACGGTTTGACAGAGGACAAACTGCTATACACTAGTTTTGTTACTTGGGCAAAAGAGACACACTTGAAGCCTCAGTTTTCTCTGTATAAGGGAAACACAGTGTCATCGGGGTGTTGCAAGAGCGAACTATGACAATCAACAGAAGCCATTTGGTACAAACTTGGTACATTATAAATGCTCAGTGACGAGTGGCTGCTACTGATGGTTAGCTTTTCTAATGATTCTATCTGAATTCATGAGATTAGACTTTTGTGTTAATGTGTTTCAGTAAGTTACTGACACAGCAATTTAACGGCCAAAAATTGAGAGTAACTAAGTGCGAGAAACTACATGTGTGATATAAACATAAAATATCATTTTTGCACTTGAACTGTTTTGGGAAAAAAAAAAATCACTCCCTCCAAAGAAGGAAGTCAAGTTCAACTGATTCCACTGTATTCATCTCAGATGACAGTTCCCTCCATCCTTATCTATCCAAGAGGAGACTTTCTATTTACGTTCAATCAAGGGGATACCCAGACAGCAGATCAAATCTCTCTCTGATGGCAGTTGTTGAGAACTATTGGTGAGTTAGAGTAATGAAGTCCAGGCTTTAAAAGAGTGCAAAATGGACCCTAAAACCTTGACATAAAAAACAGGCATAGCAGCCACTCATGTGTCATAAGTTTATTTGATTATTGTGTTGCTCAGAGAGCCTATGTTTCTGGATCCATCTGGAAGTGATAGTAGGAGGCTGTCCGACTTGAGGGAAGGCAGTGGTCAGGCCCTTCTCTGAGCAGCAGGGCCAGGACACAGCAGCACAAACGCAGACCCAAACACCATAGGAATAATTATCTGAAAATGGTAAATCAAGACAACCAACTGTGAAATAAAAACTAGCCTCCCATCTTGACAAATGCCCCTTTCAACTTCTTGAAGAAGGCAGAGTTTAAAGGCAATCTTCTTAGAAGGCTTGGAAAATCAGGGCAGGAACTTGGGAAAAGCGCAGGGGCTGGGAGGAGAGCCGGGTCCAGATGCTGGCTTCACCCTCCCCTTTATCTCCACCCTGATCTCCTTCCTAGGCTGCTAGGAAATGTGTGCACAGATATTCAGATGCCCAGCTCACTTATCCAAGTGCCTTCCACATCTTCTTCCCCAGGCACCTGCAAACAGCTGCCCTTGGCCACACTTACAGGGAGGTGTCTATATAGTGATGGAGGCCTATGCTTGCCTCAGAAGGGTGCATGTCATCCCCAAGGTTGCTTGGTACCTGGAGCATTGGCTAGAAGGGAAGTCTGATCACTGCATGGGCACATCCTATTGGCTGCAAGGCTTCTCACATCATGCACTGGGTCCTGGTCAAAGGAGGACCAGAGCCATCTCCCCTAAAGGATAAGCCCAAGGTAAAAGCCCCTCTTGTCCATATTTCAGGGTAATACGGTCAGCAATTTTCAGCACAGGATATGAAAGAAAGAAAGCACACACCATACGGCATTAAAAAATATCAAGTTTCTAGCTTACAGAGCATTGTGAATGAGAGAGAAAGAGAAAAAATATGAAATAAGTAATTGCCATAGAATGACCACCTATCCAGCTTTTCCTGGGACTAAGGGATTTCCTGGGAACTGAAACTTTGACTACTCAAACTAGTAACGTCCCCAGCTCACCAGGATGCCTCCATCACTCTGCTATTACAATGGCAGGCCTCTAAAATCATCTTACTAGGAAACATTTTAGACAGCGGGAAAACCATGTGAAGTCTAAAGCTTGCTATTAATTAGCTATGTGAATTGAAGCCTCTGGATGTGGGTTTCTTCCATTAAAAAAGAAAAAAAAAAAAAAAGAATTTGGTTCCCTGAAAGACTTAAGGTTGAATATTCCATAAATGTGTTGACAGGACAGTTCTGATTTGGAAGCCAGAATTTTTCCCATTTCTGGCACACAATAGCAGTCATCAGAATGACATATTTCAAGGAATAAGCAAAATATTTGTAAGCTCTACCACACTCACAAGGAGTAGCTGGAAAAACCTCCACACAGCAGTAGGTTGGATAATGTAGATGGACAGATTGCAAATGTGGCTGCATTTCTCCTGATCAGATTTAATGGGTGCATTTTTCTGCTTATAGAATTATATCATGGTAAATCACATACAAAATATTTAACATGGAAGACAAATCACAGCTTCCCTGGCCACATTCTCCTCTTATTTTCTTTTCTTCCACTTTACTTTTATTTTCCAGCTTCTGAAGGGTAAAGCAGAAATCTGAGCCTGGAAATGTATCTGTTGTTTTAATTCCATAAAGGAAAAAAATGTTAAGTCGAGCCAAGGTCTTTAACAGAGGGATAATGGAGGATAAAACGCCTAAATGGATTAGCAACTGCTCTCCTGGGCTGAGGCTTATTAACCCATAAAGTTTGAGCTTGAGGACAGCAGGTTTCAATACCTTACATTTTATTTCCAAATCATGGAACTAAGCTGATGGATGTGCACAACATTTGACATTTGAAATCAGGATCTCCAGTCATTGTCTCACTCCTATGACTGCACTCAGACCAGTTCTTTGTTCTAATCTTTGGTCTGGACCCTTGGCCTTGAATATTGCACTTTCTTTGGTATGGAGTTTGTGTCCCTTAATGACTGCACAGGTTTTCAAGGGTGCTTAGGGGCACTTTTGATCGCAGAAAAGGATATCATATATCTTGCTCATATCCTCTGAAGCTGCCAAAGGGCACTTTAATGACAGTTCAACTTTCTAAAGAAGTAAGGTGCAAGGAACTTTAAACTATAATGATTCTACACGACCACCAGTACTTCTCCTGACCTACCCCTTCCCCTACTTTGGTAGATTTCTTGTCCCCTTTATGGTCTTCTTAACCTTAGTCAGGAAATAATCACATTGCATTATAATTCTTTGTTCCTCTGTTAAACTTCTTTGTTAGGGAATGACACAATTTCCTGGAGTGGAAGTCATATCTCTGTGGATTTTTCACCCAGTTCCATATTTGATACTCAGGTGGCTCAGTGGAATAAATTAAAAAAAAATCCACCTGTAAATGCAGGAGATGCCAGTTTGATACCTGAGCTGGGAAGATCCCCTGGAGAAGGAAATGGCAACCCACTCTAGTATTCTTGTCTGGGAAATCTCATGGACAGAGGAGCCTGGCAGGCTACAGTCCATGGGGTTGCAAAGAGTCAGACACGACTCAGCAACTAAACAACAACAAGGTGCTTGTTAAATGTTTCCGAAATTAATAAATGAGTGAATAAGAAAACAACTCTAATTGAGTCCTTGAGACTGTCATCAAAGTAAATTACTTCTTTTTTTTGCAGTTTGTAAACTTTTCCACAAATGACCTTTAATGTCAAGTTCTATAATATAAACATGAGTCAATTTAGTTTTTTATCTTAAAATAGTAAGATATTACAGAACATCAGAGACAAATGAAAACTGAGTGAGGATCTGTCACAGTGTGGCCTGGAGCATACACTTTTGACACCAAAAATAAGACACTTTTCAAATAAGGTCACTTCAAAGCTAACATTCCCAACCTAAGCTAAGAAGGCCAACTCCTACTTGGCTTGAAGGAAAAGAAAGGCTGTGGAAAACCCACACTGTCTGGTCACTGTCCTGCAAGAGCCTCTGTCCTGCTCCACAAAGGCACAGGGCAGGTGGAGGGGAAACGCTCTGTTGTTAGACTGCTCATGTAGGTTAAACTCCAAACAGACCATTTGGAAAGGGAGACAGTCACTGTTAGCAACTATGTCAAGTAAAGCAGGGCTTTCCTAGGGAAGGCTGGACACACAGTTACCCTGTAATCTGCCACAGCTCCTGTTTTATAACAATAGTTTGGTGCTAGTACAGGATGAGGAATGGAGAAAGAGGTAATTTTGCCCCCTAGTGACATTTTAGAGACATTTTTGGCCATTTATAGCTGGGTTAGAGGTGCTACTGGCATCAAACCAGTACAAACCAGAGATGTTGCTAAACATCCTATAAAGCCCAGCACAGAGCCTCAGGGGGGAAAAGAAAGAAAAAAACTCTGGCTCATAATGGTAGTACCACCACTTTTGAGAACCTTGTTCTACATCTTCTAAAACCCTCCAAAATGTTGACAATGCATTTATTTCTTCCCTCCTAGTTAAAAAGATTTCACTTTCTGAAATTTTAACATCTCAATCCATTTTTCTGTCCCATGTATGGAATTATTTCTAAAATATAGCTACCTAGTAAGTAGGTAAAATCTAAAATAGATCTAAAACTTTATATACATGTGGCAAAGTATTTTTGATCAGAAAATAAACCAGAGTAATGAGAAGTCTTTTAAAATGTCAGTTGTATTCTAAAATTCTATGTTCTTTTACTTTTATTAAATCCAATTTCAGGCATTTATTATCCCAATATTGAAGGTACTTTCAGAAGGGATACTATTACAATGATTTTTTAGTCATAAGATGACGTCTCACTTTTTGTACCTAAATAGCATAAACACACACACACACACACACCCCAATCTCTCTCTCCCTTCTCTTTCTCACACACATATATATACATACACACAAATACACATAAAAAGAATGAAAATGATTAGAAATAAATCCCATTTGTGGGCGGAGAGATTAACTAAGACACATCCCCACTAAAAAGCCTTTCAACTCATATTTTTAAAATGACTGAGAGAAGGGTATCATTTTAATTGCATGAAGGGAAGCACGGATCCACACTTTCCATATATATATATTATAAATATTACAAGCTCCAGGAGTTGGTGATGGACAGGGAAGCCTGGCATGCTGCATTCCATGGGGCAGCAAGGAATCGGACACGACCGAGTGACTGAACTAAACTAAAAATATTACAAACTAATCAGTAAACCCTGTAAGATGCAATTTTAATGAGAACTGTTTTAAATCAAGCTGTTTGTCTGCTTTGTTCATTGTGAATAACTGGTACCTGAAAGACAGTCTCGCCCATGGTTGGCACATGGCATGCACTTGTTAGTGTTGCTTTTCTTATTTACTGCAGACCTATCAGACAAAAAAATTCCTTATCCTAGAAATATCTAAAATAAACTTAATAGTTTTGAAGTCATTTTCTTGGTTAAACTAGAATGGATAAGATACTAGAAAATTACTGTAAATATTCTAGATAGAGCATTAAAGTTAGGTTTATGGACATATCTAGAACTTAAATAGCAACAACCTACAGTGGTCTTTGTACATTTCTTCTTCTTTAACAGTTTTGAGGAGATATAATAACATACTACACAATTCACCCACTGCAAGTGTAAAAATCTTATGATTTTCAGTAAATTTCTAGAGCTGTGTAATTATCAGCACAAATCAATTTTGGAACATTTCCATCACCCCACAATGTTGTCTGTTGCCCATTTCCAGTTAATCCCTGCTCATCCCTGACAGCCACTGTCTATACTTATTATGTGTTTGGACAAGCTGACTCTTCAAGCCAGCAAGGAGTGATCCTCCAAAGGAAAGAGTTTCCCCAAAGAATATAGTAAATATCACTGCCTTCTGTTCCTTTTGCTTTCTGCCCCAAGTTTATGTCAATCACAGCAACTCACCTGAGACTGGCAGAAATAGGATTGAGGAGAGGTGTAGACATAGTTGAAACCATGCCTGGGACTAGGCGAAAAGAAAGTGATGGGACTGCTTTGCTCAGATGTGGTTTTCGTGTGTGTGTGTGTGTGTGTGTGTGTGTGTGTGTGTGTGTGTGTGTTAAAGAGACAAAAAGTGGTACCTGTCTTAAGGGAAATGAACCCTGAGTTTGAGAGTACATGTAGCATAACAATGCTTAAGGAATTGACAGTAAAGCCTTCTTGACTATATCTAAACAATTTCCAAGCCTTTTCAACTTTATGGTCTAAATACTTTTTAATCCATCAATTTTCCTCCATCTCCATTTCTAACTTTATCCATGGAGGGAACTCACAGGCCCACTCAGGATTATTGCCACAGGCTCTTAAATCAAATTGTTTAAACTCTAGGGTAGCTTCTGGCCAAACAGCTCTTTACTTAGAAAATGGGTAATCATGAGTAACATTTTTATGACTCCTGTTTGACAATGTCACACTCCTTGAAGCAAGTCACTGTCTTCTCCTATCATCCCACTGCCTTAAGTGTACTGACCTGGTCCCTTTTGATGACTGTATCTTATTTCTTTCCATCTAATTTCTCTGTAATGATGTATAATATTTTCTGACATATAATTGCAATTTGCTTTTCACATTTTACAATTTCTGAAAATCAAGAGTGTTTACCATAGACTCTATAGTGTTGTTGTTGTTCAATTACTAAGTCCTATCTAACTGTTTGTGACCCCATGGACTATAGCACATCAGGCTCCCCTGTCCTTCCGTATCTCCCAAAGTTTGCTCAAATTCATTTCCACTGAGTTGATGATGCTGTCTATCCATCTCATCCTCTGTCGTCCCCTTCTCCTTTTACCTTCGATCTTTCCCAGCATCAGGGACTTTTCCAATGAGTTAGTTCTTCATGTCAGGTGGTCAAATTTCTGGAGCTTTAGCTTCAGCATTAGTCCTTCCAATGAATATTTAGGGTTGATTACCTCTAGGATTGCCTGGTTTGATATCCTTTTAGTCCAAGCTAAATAAATGTTTATTATTTTAAGCTAGTTGTATGTTTAGTCACTCAGTCATGTTGAACTCTTTGTGACCCCCATGAAGTACAGCCCACCAGGCTCCTCTGTCCATGGGGATTCTCCAGGGAAGAATACTGGAGTGGCTTGCGATGCCCTCCTCCAGAGGATCTTCCAAACCCAGGGATCAAACTCAGGTCTCCTGCATTGCAGGCAGATTTTTTACCATCTGAGCTACCAGGGAAGCCAGTCGAGCAATTGGAAAATTTACTGCCAGCAGAAGCTAACTACTTTAGCTCAAAGGTGAGAGGTACTAGGATATCTGGTAAGATGCCTTCTTCTTAGTGCTGGGTTAGGACCCAGTGTCAACTGAAGCTTAATATCCTCCCCAAATAAAGTGTTGTGGCAGAAACTATTAGAGCAGAGAATGTATATATCTATACATATGAAATAGCCTCATATATATGTATATATAACCTTTAAAACTTTTAAAAACATAAAATTCCATGTTTCAACCAAGAGATATTTATTACTTTTAATGTCTTAATGGAACATAATTATAATCCCCACAAAATTACATTTTATCACAAAGGTCATAGAATGGATAAGGGAAAGCACTAATACTAAAATAAGATTAAGAATAGTGCTTTTTGCATAATATGTGGTTGTTCATATCATCGTCTCAATTAATAGCACCACTGAAAACATGGAGCTTCTTCAGAAGCCTGTTCCTTTCAATCTAGGATACCCTCTTCTACAATGGACAACTAAAGAAAGGTCTACTTTGAGGAAAAGACAAATACTGTATGTCATCACTTATAAGTAAAATCTAAAAAGCCACACTCATAGAAACAGAGATGATTACCAAGGGCTAGAGTGGAAACTTGCAGTTATAAGACAGGTTCTGGGGACCAGTTGCACAGTACGGTGATTATAGTTAACGATATTGAAAGTTGCTAACAGAGGAGATCTTACATGTACTCGTCACATGTAAGAAATGTTGATCATGTGATGTGATGGAGTTGTCAAGAGATGCTATAGTGGTAATCACTTTTCACTATACCTGCCTCAGGTCACCTTAAACTTACACAATGTTATGCCTCAATTTTATCTTAGCAAAAGTGGGAAAAAATGAAGGTCTGGTAAGGGTTAGCTCTTCTAAGGAGAAACATACACTATTTTCTGGTTTTAGAGTTGCCAGGCATATAAGTGAATACAAACTGTGTGTTCAATTTAATATTCTGTTCTAAATCAATCTTGTTTTCCCTAAGGATAAAATGAAATATTAATTATGTACATGTTTAGATAATGTTAATTATCTAAATAGTAATTATCTAACTGTTGTTGGGATCATGGCCAAACCTCACAACAGATCAAAAAACCAAAACAAAAATTTAGCAATATATCTGAGCATGGAATAATCTCTTCTTTATTCATGGATGAAATTACTGAATTTCCTTTTTAAAAAGTTAAGCAAGGAAACTCTAAGTGTAATAAAAATTTAGTACCACCACTTTCACATGCTACGTTTCCACTTTTTCAAAGACCAAGAAGTGGTTTGGGGGAAACAAAAAAACCATATAAAATCCTTGCAACCTTCTGAATATTATCAGCTGTCTTCTGAGAATGAAACATACATATTCTGTTCCTGAATGTGTGCCTTAAGTTGCCCATTCTCAAAATAAATCTGCTATAAACTTTATCTTCTCCATTTCATAAGTATCCAAAACAAAATAAATAAATAAGTAAATACGCCAATCTTTTTCATAGAATAACCCAGTGGCATGTTTCATCTTTACAATGAAATGCAGCTGTAGATTCCCCATTAAAAAGCAAATCCTCAATTTTCAAGTCTTGAATAGCTCGGTACTTCAAAAAGAATTGCTGCTGATGAAATTTATGGCATTGATAAGAGTCCAATTCAAAAATCTTAACTTGGATAAACAGGATTTTCATTTGATGAAGAACTGGATAGATGGGCATTCACTTTAAACCCATGCCTGTCGGCATTTTTTTTCTAAAGTAGTTAAACAAGTTTTGGTAACTACTTTGGACTAGGTAATACTGCTTCTTTTTGTTAAGTGAACTATTTCAAGTATATTATTGCCACTTAAATATGACCTTGCACTCCCAGATACTGTTTCAGGGAATAATTGTGCAAGTAAGCAATATTGATATTTTTCTGAACTATTTACCTTCTTTGTGCATCCAGCCTGTCTTTTTGTTTTCATTCTTTTTAACCCTTTCCCCATTCTTCTTTCTGAAACCATTATCTTTTAGCATAGCAAAATGGGTTTTAATAAGTCTACAATTATACCAGCAGAAAATTGCCTCGTCAAATGTCAATGTGTTCAGTTAGGGAAACTCCAGTGAAAACTAGAACTCAGTGCAAATTCTAAGTTTATTATTTTGTATAAAACTGGAGTTTTCTTTTGTAAAGTTAATGATCAACTCATCTTTGACTCTCTGGACCATACTGTTTTACCAGGAATAAAACTACCATATGACTCAGCAATCCCACCACTGGGCATATACCCTGAGAAAATCATAATTCAAAAGTACATGTACCCCCATGTTCATTGCAGCACTATTTACAATAGCTGGGACATAGACGCAACCTAGATGTCCATTGACAGATGAATGGACAAAGAAATGGCAGTACATATATACAATGGAATATTACTTGGCCATAAAAGGGAATGAATTTGAGTCAGTTGAACTGAGGTGAATGAAACTAGAGCCTGTTATACAGAGTGAAGTAAGTTAGAAAGAGAAAAACAAATACTGGAAGATTGATGCTTTTGAACTGTGGTGGAGAAGACTCTTGAAAGTCCCCTGGACTGCAAGGAGATCCAACCAGTCCATCCTAAAGGAAATCAGTCCTGAATATTCATTGGAAGGACTGATGCTGAGGCTGAAATTCCAATAATTTGGCCATCTGATGCGAAGAACTGACTCATTGGAAGAGACCCTGATGCTGGGAAAGATTGAAGGCAGGAGGAGAGGATGAGATGATTGGATGGCATTACTGACTCTATAGACATGATTGGAGCAAGCTTTGGGAGTTGGTGATGGACAGGGAAGCCTGGCGTGCTGCAGTCCATGGGGTCGCAAAGAGTCAGACACAACTGACTGAACTGAACTGAACACATATATCTAGAAAAATGATACTGTTGAACCTATTTGCAAGGCAGGAACAGAGATGCCAATGTAGAGAACAGACGTGTGAATACAATGGGGAAAGGGGATGGTGGGCCGAATTGAGTAGTGCTGAACCATATACATTACCATATGTAAAACAGATAGCTAGGGGGAAGTTGCTATATAAGACAGAGAGCTCAACCCAGTGCTCTGTGACAACCGAGAAGGGTGAGAGGGAAGCTCAACAGGGAGGGAATGTGTGTATACTTATGGCTGATTCATGTTGCTGTATGGCAGAAACCAAGACAATATTGCAAAGCAATTATCCTCCAATTAAAAATAAAATTAGAAAACCAGAAATACTTCTAATAATATTGGTGATTTTTTAAAACTGGAATTGTCTTCAAAGATGAGCCATCAGCTGAGCTGACTCTATTGTAAGCTTCGCTTATGTTGTTAGCAATGTTGGAGCTTAATTCTTTTCTTTATGTTTGTTTTGTTCTGTTCTGTTTTTGTTTTCTTTAAAGTAATTTACATAACTTCTGTTTATTTTTATTTTATAACAATGGTATATTGCCTTGCCATCTTCCAACAAAATCACCTGTGAAATGGTGTTTAAATATTAAAAAGAAGGATAAAATTAAATGTGTGAAATATTGAAGTTTCTGGAAATTTTATGTATAGTCAGGAATGCTAAGTAAATAAATCCAGTTATATCATGATGAGGAAAGTCTTAGAAAAATCAGAACCTATCTATTCTATGGTTATTATTTAGCCATAAAAAAAGGATAAAGTTTAAGACTATATAAGTAGGCAGGAAATAGTTATAGGTAATGGTAAGTTAAAAACAGAGAGGTGTATTCTAATGTTTGCACAGTGTAAAAATATCCACTGCTGATCCTTATAAACAGAAAAGCAATACTTTCATTTAAGTTTTTAAAATTCTGTCCCACTTTCAAACTGCGATTTTTAATTTTACAATTCCAAAATACAATGCCAGGTTGGTTAGTGAATTAGTTGTTATACATGTTTCAAGCAACAGACAGTACTAAAGAATCGACTGTGCTATACTTAAAAATGCTTAATTTTATAAAAATAAAAATTTAACTCTCTACTTCGGTCACAAACAGGCTTAAACCAATACATAGTACTTTTTTCTTTTTAAAATATTATTTGGAGAGCTGAAATTTCTTCTCCTTGTACTTAATTTTCTCCTTTGTTTGGTTCCATCTCTTCCTCACTCCCTATTTCCCCAGATAGGGACTTCCCTGGTGGTTCATTGTTTAAGAATCTGCCTTGTAGTGCAGGGGATATGGTTTAGATTCCTGGTCAGGGAATAAGGTGCCACATACCACAGGTCAAGGGTCAACTAAGGCCATGCCACAACAACTGAGCCTGCAAACCCCAGCAAAAGATCCTGCATGACACAAAGAAGATTCTGTTAATACTGGATTTGGGCAAATCAACAAACAAACGAATAAATGAAATGTCTTCTATAAATTCCTGTCTCAAGTTACCTCATGGAGCATCATTTAAATGTCCATCCTAGGGCCTTCTTCTGGAATTCCTACTTGTGCCATTTCCAACCATTTAAACCATTGATTTCCTCTTGCTTATTCTTTAGTTTGATCTGTTTGATTGTATACTACAGCTAACTAGATAATAAATAGCAAATAAAGGCTACCATGCAAGGTAAGGGCTTCCCAGGTGGCTCAGCGGGTTGCAAGAGACACAGGAGAGACACAAGTTCTATCCCTGGGTCAGGAAGATCCCCTGGAGGAGGAAATGGCTGCCCATTCTAGTATTCTTGCCTGGAGAATCCGTTGGACGGAGGAAGCTGGGGGCTACAGTCCATAGGGTCGCAAAGAATTAGATGCGACTGAGCATACACTCATGCAAAATAAAGAGAAAGACTGCAGAGGAAAGGAAAAAAAAATTACATTTGAACACCTTTAATGGAACTTCTTTCCTGCTTTTTGAACCTGAGGCCCTGCGTTTCATTTCACGCTGAGCTCTACAATTCCTGTGGCTGCCCATGCCTACTGCTAACCATCTTTCTCATTTCTATGTCATGAACACAGTATGTATTCTTGCCTGACAAATCTCACTCATTTTCCTCATCAAAATTTCTACTTACCCCAATTCTTACCCCACTGGTTAATAATTCCTCCTGTGTCCTGGCCCTTACAGATTCACTTGATATTTAATAATCCTCTCTCTGCTTCCTTAGCAATCTGAACATAGCTCTCTAGCTAAACTCCTCATACTATATTGTTGTAGTATTTTTATTTTCCTTTCTTATTTATTTATGAATACATGGAAGTCAAGGTCAACCTTCAGTCCCACTTTTAGTCTAATAAGTAGACACTCAATGATGCCCAATAGATGAATATGACATCACGACAAACGCAGAGAATACCATGCAAGGTTTTCGAGCCCCAGGAAGAACAACTCAGACATGTGACTGGGGAATCTGCTCATTAGGAGTGTGGCAGAAGGCTGCAGACTAGTGCTCCATGCAGAAGTTAGTGACAAAACAAAACTTTTCAAGTCTCTCCAGATTGCCAGGGTTGCAGAGATCAGATGGCAGGAACCAAGATTAAAAGTCAACACTCATTTATTGAACACCTGCGTTGTGCCACTGTTCACAGTACTCAATGCACAGCTTCTTGGAGAGTAGGTTTCTTCAACCTTGGCATGACCCTGCTGAAATTTTGGACTGACTGGTTCTTTGAGGTGGTGACAGTCTTGTGCCCCGTATGGCGTTTGGCAGCATCACTGACCTCTACTCATTAGATGCCAGGAGAACATTCCCGGAAGAGGTGGCAATCAAAAATGTTTCCAGATATTACTACATGTCTTCTGGAGGGCAAAGTGGCTACCATTTGAGAATCACTCAAGTGTGGAGGGCTATGATTTTTTTTAAAGTCTTTATTGAATTTGTTACAATGTTGCTTTTGCTTTACGCTTTTCATTTTTTGGCCACAGGCATGTGGGATCTTAGCTCTTCAACCAAGGATCAAACCTGCCCCTCCTGCATTGGAAGGTAAAGTATTAACCAGTGGACCATCAGAGAAGTCTCCAGACCACCGTTTTGATGACAGTTTTTTTCTCACCTCAGGCAGAAACTCTTGAATTCGCTGTCTCAGAAAGGAGATGTAGTGGGGTGAAAAGTTGAAGAAAACTTTCTAGTTTTTGGGGGCTTTTGTTTCCAAAAGCTTAAATTCCTGACTGCAGAAAGAATGTGTTGTTACAGAGGAAGTGTACCAGTCAAGAGCCAAGGAGAGAATCCAGGGGCATGGTTACAAGGTATTAAGCAGAAACATCAAGGACAAAATATGAGCCTGCAGAAAAAGAGAGATTCCTATGGGCTGATAGGATAAGGGATGGGGAAGGGGAACAGAGAGATCTCTCGATTCCGGAGGAGGGACACCCTGTGTCCTGATAGTGGAAGCAAGATCTCAGGGCAGAGTGAGTACCACCGAGCTTAGGCCGACAGGACCACACAACCCTTGCTGATGAAGTATTTAACAAATAAACGACTCACAGAAATGGCAGAGAGAATCAGATTTTGAAGGGGCTTAATGTGGGTTGATATTCTGGGCATTTCAATAGCTCCTTCTATATCCTAAAATTAGAAGATTAGATATTTCTCTGCACTCACATTATATCACCATGTTATCTCATATAATGCTAGAGCGGTAGATCACCCCAGCTTTGTGAAGGCCATACAAGGAAAACTAAGATAGATACCCAGCAGCAAAATAGAGTTTTCAGTGAGAATCTAACATAATAGAAAGACAGACAGACAGATAGTTATGAAGATATTGGGCTTGTTGGCCGAAATTTGAATTGACTATCTTCTAACTCACTTATGCTCCATCTCCCATGTTTCTTGTGCCCGTTTTAAAGAGAAGTAAGTTGAGTCTCTGCAAGTTGAAGTGATTTGTTCAAGGTTATAATTTTCAGCTAAATGACACACAGCCATTGTGTAACCTCTGACAGGTGCCTTGCTGGATGAGAGCACAATGATGAAACGACACAGTTACAGTCGTGGCCTTGTGGAGCAATTAAACACTCACACAAGCCGCTGCAAATTGCAACTTTCAACTAACCCATGATGGGGGAATTTAACCTCATGACGGAGGGCAGAGAAAGTGTTTCCTAGGAAGGAGTACAATGGAATGTGACCCAGGCAATGGCTCTCAGACATTTGTGAACATCAGAATCAATGGGAGGGATGGCTACACCACACAGTGGTGAATCTGAATCTCTCTCCCAGGGTTTCTAAAGGATAGGTTTGGGGCTGACCTAAGAATGTGCTGCTAAGTTACTTCAGTCGTGTCTGACTCTGTGCAACTCCATAGGTGGAAGCCCACCAGGCTCCCCCATCCCTGGGATTCTCCGGCAAGAACATTGGAGTGGGTTGCCATTTCCTTCTCCAATGCATGAAAGTGGAAAGTGAAAAGTGAAAGTGAAGTCGCTCAGTTGTGTCCAACCCTTAGTGACCCCATGGACTGCAGCCTACCAGGCTCCTCTGCCCCTGGGATTTTCCAGGCAAGAGCACTGGAGTGGGCTGCCATTGCCTTCTCCTAAGAATGTGCATGATTGATAAATTTGCATAGGATCACATGCTGCTGTTGCTGCCGGTCTGGCTACCACACTTTGGGAACTGCTAAACTTGGCGAGCTGAGCAACGAGAGTGCGAGAAAAAAGACCCTTCTGCTCTTTCATTATTAGAAAGCCATGTCTTTTAACACATGAAAAATCTACAAGGGAAATTGCAGTGATTTGCCTTAATCACTCCTAGTACATGGCAGATGGAGGACCATCCCAGTCTTATAACTTCCGGCCTGGCAATCTCTCTCCTCCCAGTGGGTCAGGCCACTCTGCCATCTCCCACTCTGGGATGTATGGATTGCTTTCAGGATTGTGATCCAGAGAAAGGGAAACAGCCACCTTGTTACCTAAAAGCAATGTGAGCCCGCTCTGCCTGGTGTTTCTTCTCATTTTTGGTTGAGAGAATGCTTACTATTTTAAGAAACGCTTCAGGATATCCTCTTCTCTGAGATGGAGGACTTAATCTTACTGAAAACACATTCCTTCTCTCAAGAGTGCCCTTGAACTAATACAGCAGAAACTCTGACTCCAGTGGGGCTTTCTGATATGCCTTTGAAGAGGGTGAATTTACTAATCAATACAAATGACAATTTCTCAACTGGCAAGTCAGGCGCTGCTTTGCTGCTTGATTTTTCACAGCTCAAACTTTCAGGACTGAAGCAGAGAGAAGCTATGGGCATAGACTCTTGATGCAAATACATCAAAGGAAGACATTGTTTTAGAGGGACTCAACATGGGAATCATTGTATGTATGACCAGGAATAAAGTGTACATTCTTAAAAGGTACCTTTGTGTAAACAGTTCAAGACAGAGCTAGTACACATTATGCTTTAGGGTATGAATGAACAACCTCTCACAGAAAAGGAAATTGCTTCTTTTTTCTGTCTTTATCACGTACACACTCTCTACAGTCACATACACACCATTTGTATATATAGCACGTACAATATCAGTTATATATATATATACATCTATATACGTGTACAAATATGTATATAGTAATATGGAATAAACAGGGAGGAAAAAACACAGATGTAGAATGTGCAATAATGTTGCAAAAACTATACTTTCCTGAGAGTATAGATTGTGCCTCTTGTATTCAGATACTGTTTAAATCTGGGTGAAAATTATCCGGTCTACACTTCAGTTTCCCCATCAGCAAAATGAGAGAATTGGATAAGACATTTAAAGACTTTTCTGGAAGATAATTCCTGTTTATAGGGGACTGAAAAATATTGCTTAGGCATGCATTTTGTCAACTAAAATTTTTTCCCCCTGTGTAGTGTATGAAGATCGAAAATTCTTCCTTTTTCACTTTATTTTTAAATCCATGCCACTTTTTAACTAAAATGAAAATATCACAGTATCCTTTAGGGTTATTTAAATCTTAAAAAGAATTGAAATGTGACTGAAATTAAAGAAAAAATAATTTTAGAAGAAAAATCTATTTTGAAATATGGAGATGATATTCCTTGCAATTATAAAAAATCAGTAATGATGTGGGGCACGCTTACTCACTGAAGCTCTGGAAGCTCAAATACTATCCAGGTCACTTGCAGCATCTTAACTCTTGGCCTTTGTTTTTCAACAGAGTCTCTCTAACTCCCCACAACCCTCCCTCACTCCATGAGCCCTTTCATCCTTGTAATCTCTGTAGTGAACTATACTATTTTTTTTCTTTGAATGTTAGCTTTAACAGCTAGGAAAGATAGAAGGTGTTGATATTTATTGACTCCTTGCTATACCCTCATTCTCGCATTATGCTGGGTTTCTTATGTACATAATTTTAAAAAAGTTTCTTGAAGTATAGTTGTTTGATGATATTGTGTTAGTTTCTACTGTTCAGCAGAGTGAATCAGCTATGTGTATACATATATCCTCTTTTTTTCTGGATTTTATTCCTTTTTAGGTCATCACAGTATACTAAGTAGAGTTTCCTGAGCTAGACAGTCGGTTCATGTTAGATATGTATTTTATACCTAGTATCAATTAGGGAGCCAGCTAGGCTATAGTCCATGGGGTCACAAAAGAATCAGACAAGACATATACTAACCCAAACCAACAACAATCAATAGTGTATATATGTCAGTCCCAATCTCCCAATTCATCCCATCCTCGCCTTCCCCCTTGGTATCCATACATTTACTCTCTACATCTGTGTCTCTATTTATGTTTTGTACATCATCTTATATAATCCTCAGGGCCTTTCTATAAGGGGAAATAAACAATTACCCTTAAAGATGAAGAAATAAGAACTCAGCGCTACTAGAGACCATGCCATAGGGTATAGTGAATATCTGCAAGGCTTTCATTAGATTCTGAGTTTCTCTGACTGAGGACTTTGTGCTCTTTTTACTACATGGTCTACATATTAACAATCAAGAGGAAGAACAGAAAACAAACGTTTATTGCTGACTTACTCCACTACCCCATGACTGATTATGTGCCATCATTTCATTTGTTCCATTTTATTTAAGTCTCAAAAGCAAGATGGGAAGTACTATCTCCATTTTTTTAAGGTAAAGAGAGGTTAAATGTCTTAGCTGAGATCATATGCTCAGTATTTAATACAACTGGTGTACAAACACATGTTGTCCAAGTGGTGGCTGACATCTCTGATTGGGGATGGCTTATCATTTGCAGTCAGTTAAATACATATCAGGCCATACTCACAGTAGCATGTAATGTTCTTTCTCATTTGCTAATATTAATTACCTTTTATAAGCACTTTACTATACTGTGCTGTGCTCAGTCTTTCCGTCGTGTCCAACTCTTTGTGACCCAGTGGACTGTAACCCACCAGGCTCTTGTGTCTTTGGAATTTCCTAGGCAAGAATACTGCAGTGGGTTGCCATTTCCTCCCTCAGGGGCTTTTCCTGATCAAGGGACCAAACCTGCCTCTCCTGCCTCTTCTGCATCGGCAGGGGAATTCTTTACCACTGTGGCACCTGGGAAGCCATAGGCACTTTAGCAATAAAAAAAGTAAGCAGAAGGAAAGAAAATCCTATATAACTTCGCTGCCTAGAAATTTTGTTTTAATACACACATTTATATGATGTATTCAGATAGTCCTTAATTAACCATAGTACAACTTACAATTTTTTTCAACTTTATGATGATGTGAAAGAGGTCCATATTCATTAGGAACTCTATTTAGAATTTTTAACTGTGATCTTTTCCAGGGCTATATAGTCGAGGAGTCTCTCATGATACTGGGCAGTGGCAGTCACACTCCCCAGCCAACCAAGTGATCATGAGAACAACCAGTCCAAACACTTGCATCCATTCTGTACCCAGACAACCATTCTATTTTTCACTTTCAGTACAGTATTCAGTACATGACTTGAAAAGGTCAACACATCATTATGTAATCAGCTTGTGTTAGATAATTTTTCCCAACCATAGGCAACTTAGGCTCCATGAAGCTACCATGTTAGGTAGTTCAGTGTATTCAAAGCATTTGGGACAGGATATTTTCTTCTTCCAACTCCTTTAATCATGGAGACAGTCTTTGGTGCCTGATCTAAGTAATACATTTTTTTCTCTCTCTAAATTAATTTTTTATTGGAGTATAGCTGCTTTACAATGTTGTGTTAGTTTCTACTGAACAGCAAAATGAATCAGCCACATGTATACATGTGAGAGTGAAAGTGATAGTCACTCAGCGGTATCCAACTCTTTGCAACCCAAGGACTAAATATAGTCTGCCAAGCTCCTCTGTCCATGGAATTCTTCAGGCAAGGATACTACAGTGGGTAGCCATTCCCTTCTCCAGGGGATCTTCCTGACCCAGGGATCAAATCAGGGCCTACCTGCATTGCAGGCAGATTCTTTAACATCTGAGCCACCAGGAAAGCTCATATCCCCACATTTTTGGATTTCTTTCCCATTCAGGTAACAACAGAGCATTGAGTGTTGACCTCTCTGTGCTGTATAAAAGGCTCTTGTTCAGTTCAGTTCAGTTCAGTCGCTCAGTCGTGTCCACCTCTTTGTGACCCCATGAACCACAGCACTCCATGCCTCCCTGTCCATCACCAACTCCCAGTGTCCACCCAAACTCTTGTCCATTGAGTCAGTGATGCCATCCAGCCATCTCATCCTCTGTCGTCCCCTTCTCCTCAGGCCTTCAATCTTTCCCAGCATCAAGGTCTTTCCAAATGAGTCAGCTCTTCACATCAGGTGGCCAAAGTATTGGAGTTTCAGCTTCAACATCAGACCTTCCAATGAACACCCAGGACTTATCTCCTTTAGGATAGACTGGTTGGATCTCCTTGCAGTCCAAGGAACTCTCAAGAGTCTTCTCCAATACCACAGTTCAAAAGCATCAATTCTTCAGCGCTCAGCCTTCTTCATAGTCCCACTCTCATATGTTTTATACACAGTATCAATAGTGTATATGTGTCAATATCAACCTTCCAATTTCTCCCCCTTCCCCTTTGATTGCTGTTCTTGTCAGTCACTTAGTCATGTCTGACTCTTTGCAACCCCATGGACTGCAGCATGCCAGGCTTCCTTATCCTTCACTATCTCTCAGAGTTTGCTTGAACTCATGTCCATTGAGTCAATGATGCCATCCAACCATCTCATCCTCTGTTGTCCCTTCTCCTCCTGCCTTCAGTTTTTCCCAGTGTCAGGGTCTTTTCTAATGATCCAGCTCTTTGCATCAGGTGACCAAAGTATTGAAGCTTCAGCTTCAGCATTAGTCCTTCCAGTGAATATTCAGGATTGATTTCCTTGAGGATTTACAGGTTTGATCCATGTGTTTTTCTTGACATTTGTTTCTCTATTTCTGCTTTTCCAATTATCTTCTATACTATTTTTCTAGATTCCACATACATGTGTTAATACACAATGTTTGTAATACTCTAATAATGAAGGAGGCCAACTTGTTTTTAAGTATGAAGATATGAGGGTTTATTTCCCTTCTGTTTTTCCCTTTTCTCTCCCCCCATTGAAATAGCTTTCTCTGTACTTTACTGCCTCCCAGGTGATTCATAGTTACAGAAGGCAGAATATCCTATGGGTCTTTCTGCCTCCCTCCTAAAAACAATCCAGTACCCTGGAGGAATATTAAAGGCTTTGGGAGGAGGTAGAAGGGAAGCAATGGAGAAGGCAATGGCACCCCACTCTAGTACTCTTGCCTGGAAAATCCCATGGATGGAGGAGCCTGGTAGGCCGCAGTCCATGGGGTCGCTAAGAGTTGGACATGACTAAGCGATTTCACTTTCACTTTTCACTTTCATGCATTGGAGAAGGAAATGGCAACCCACTCCAGGGTTCCTGCCTGGAGAATCCCAGGGATGGGGGAGCCTGTTGGGCTGCCGTCTATGGGGTCACACAGAGTCGGACAGGACTGAAGCGACTTAGCAACAGAAGCAGCAGCAGAAGGGAAGCAAAAAGTGTTTCTTGGTAGAAGCAGGGCAGCTTGAAAGAAGGAGGAAAATGTAGCTATGGAATAGTGTCCAAGCAACTCAGATCCTTGATAGAAACACAGAGAGCTGGCAGGAGGTCGACAGGGCATAAACAACTCTAGACATGTGATGCCCATCCTCACCATACTGTCCTGAGTTCCCAAAGAAGCACAGAAGCTGTACAGGACCACCAAAACTGAAATGATCATGGCTATAGAAGAAAGACAGGTCTCGGCATTGTGGACAGATAAACAATGACATCCCAGGGGAGAGGGACAATACGATGCATGGTATAAAACCCTGGAGAAGGAAATGGCAACCCACTCTAGTATTCTTGCCTGGAAAATCCCATGGATGGATGCGCCTGGTAGGCTACAATCCGTGGGGTCACAAAGAGTCAGACATGACTGAGTGACTTCAACTTCACTTTCACCCATGGCAAAAACCTAGGGAGGGACCCTAAGAATGGCCAAGTTCAATTTACTTATCATTACTGCAATATTGAGGTTCAAAATCAGGTTGTATATTTAAAAGTTTAGAAATGTGATAGTTCATACTCTTTCTTAAATACTTATTTTATATATTTGCCTCCACCGGGTCTTAGCTGTGGCATGCAGGGTCTTCCATTTTCACTGCAGCATGCAGGGCCTTTAGCTATGGCATGGAGGATCTAGTTCCATGAATAGGGATCAGACCTGGGCCCCCTGCATTGGGAGCAAAGAATCATTACCACTGGACCACCAGGAAAGTCCCTGCTAGCTCATGCTCTTAAACAAAAACGTGATTGTTGACCAAAAAAAAAAAAAAAAAAACAATGTAATATCACTTACTGAATTTGTAGACTGAGATGTCTACATCCACTGCATACCTTCACAGGAAAATCATCAGCTCTGAAATCATATTCATCTCTATTCTGCCTATATTAGAGAAGTTCTGATA
The DNA here is from genome assembly GCF_001704415.2 of Capra hircus. Classification (NCBI taxonomy): domain Eukaryota; kingdom Metazoa; phylum Chordata; class Mammalia; order Artiodactyla; family Bovidae; genus Capra; species Capra hircus. Next base: position 12,058,201 of record NC_030822.1, on the reverse strand, counting down.
TTGGAGCTGGGAGACTAGCAGGAGAATTAACATTTGGGAATAGACCTTTCTTCTCCTTGGCACTTTATGTAATGTCAACTTTTAAAATATCTTTAGTTATTGGCTCTGTGTTAGTCAGGAAATAATGTTCTAGACAGGTATATTGACTTGTCCAATATCACACAGTTCAGCAGCAGTGCTTGGGTTTCCACCCAGATCCAACTGGACTCTAAACTCTTTGTTTAATTTTCCACTCCAACTCCAAAGTACGTAAGACACATATTCTGAGACTTTATTGAACAGTTATTTTACAGTTCCACAATTTCTAGTGTTCTGCCATCAATTCACTCTGTTATATTACCCAGAATTTTTCAAGCTACATATATTAAATCAGCATAAAATATAGTCACATATGTAGTGGAACCCATTCATGCATCACAGCCTAGTCATTGCAAAGGGGCTTACATAACTCAATGAAGGTATGAGCTCTGCCATGCAGGGCCACCCAAGAGACAGCTCTTAATGAGGAGTTCTGATAAAACAGAGGAAATAACAAACCACTCCAGTGTTCTTATAAGAACCCTCTAAACAGTATGCAAAGGTAAAATTATATGAACCAGAGTATGAGCCCTCCAGTTTGGAAGGTGTCCAATATGCTACTGAGGAAGAGCAGAGGGCAACTACTAATAGCTTCGGAAAGAATGAAACAGCTAATTCAAAGCAGAAATGACACTCAGTTGTGCTATGGTTTTTCCAGTAGTCATGTACAGATGTGAGAGTTGGACCATAATGAAGAGTGAGCACTGAACAACTGATGCTTTCAAACTGAGGGGCTGGAGAAGACTCTTGAGAGTCTCTTGGACAGAAAGGAGATTAAACATAATCAAACTTGTCAATCCTAAAGGAAGTCAACCCTGAACATTCATTTTAAGAACTGATGCTTAAGCTGAAACTCCAATACTTTGGCTACCTGATGTGAAGAGCTGATTCATTAGAAAAGACTCTGATGCTGGGAAAGAGTGAAGGCAAAGAGAAGGGGACAACAGAGGATGAAATGGTTGGATGACATCACTGACTCAAAGGATATGAATTTGAGCAAACTCCATGAGATAGTGGAGGACAAAGGACCGGGTGTGCTGCAGTCCATGGTGTTGAAGAGTCAGATATGACTCAGTGACTGAAAAACAACAGTGATTTAGTGATCTGTGGAATATCCCACAGGAAGGAAAATTTTCCACTACCACAGGTTCAAGCATTCAAGTCTTAGTTACTATAATAACATACTAGAACAGACTGTTCCTGGAAGGAGGAAGGTAAGTTAGTAAATAGGGCTCCAGGAATGTATGGTCTGAAAGCAATCCCTCTGCCTCTTCCCCTGGCTGACTGCCCTTATGCACCCTGACTTACAGTCAGTCCCACAATCGTACAGCAATGAACAGGAATTGCAGTCAATGAGGGTCCAGTAACAGGAATAAAATTGTCCAACAGATTGCACAATATTTTTGTTCCTGAAAGGGCTTTATTACCATCAAGCCTATAGCAAGCATGAAGTCCAGGAGACTGCTGTGAGGTTTAATCAATTAGAGTTTGAAAGCTTTCTTTATTTGCTTGGATGCATAGTTCAGAGTGCAATCCATTATCATTTGTCACTCACAGGTGCTTTTGCAAAATTTCCCTCTGAAGTAGCTGAGGAACTATTCCTTAGAGAAAACAGGCCACACAAGACATTTGAAAGTCTAGTTATTTTTAGTGATGTCGAGTGGATATCTCTTGCTGAAACTAAGAAAAGCAATGCTTTTACTCTCCTCCTATGAGCCGGAAATGAAAGAATTAGATTTCTGAAACATCTCTGATTATCCAGCTTTCTTCTATTCAATCACATTAAGGTTTAAACCAATCAGGAAAGAACTTAAAGATGATTTTGTGTTTCCTGCTAAAAAGGTTATACTTTTAAGAAAGGCATTTTTATTTAACCAACCTCTGTTTGGAAAAAATCATGCCCGTTTGGGTAGACATGTCACAAACCAGTCTGTTTCCCTGACACTGGCAAAGGACTTAGCATGCTGCCTAGTAAGCGCTCAAAACATGTTGGCTGTTAAATGCCAGGTGAGAAAGAAAAGGTCATAATAAGATGAACTGTGATAAAGACCAATCTGGAATGTTCCATGCTATCTACAGAGTGAGTCCAAATCCTCCATCTCTTTCAATACATATGAAGCTTACCCTTAGTATTTCCACACTGTAAGATCCATATTTTTTAGACTTTTATTATTTATTGATGCACTCTCTTCTTTATTACACACTAGATATTTGAGTTAATGATTTTTAATTTTATCCATATGTAATTCTTATTTCTATCAGTTGCACATCTTCTGTTGTAACTGTAATTTGGTTTTGCCCAGAGGAAGTTACTAAACTGATGGTTCTGGCATGGAGGAAAGATGAGCACAATGAAATGGCCACAGAATCATTCCCCTGCATCCACTTTACTCCAGGCTGTGGGGTTGGGATGCTGGGAGGGATTGACTATCAGATGAAAACCAGCAGGTATGGGACTTTCATGGAGGTCCAGTGGTTAAGATTTTGCCTTCCAATGCCAAGGGTGCAGGTTTGATCCCTGGTTGGGGAGCTAAGATTAAAATTAGTGATTATCTCACATAAAAATATTCCTTAAATTTTCACTCTTATGACCTAAGTTTTTTACTATAATTCATTGGACTCTTATACCAATATTTGTTCCCTCCAACTCAGCCTCTGCATTCCTACAGATGAATCATTCTAAAATGTTACTTTCAGGATAGTATAGAAAGTGAAAAAAGTGAAAGAGTTAGTTGCTCAGTTGTGTCTGACTCTTTTTGACCCCATGGTCTGTAGCCAGTAAGACTCCTCTGTCCATGGGATTCTCCAGGCATGAATACTGGAATGGAAAAAAAAAAAAAAAAGAATACTGGAGTGGGTAGCCATTCCCTTCTCCAGAGTATTACCCTAGTTTAAACCATGCAATGGTTTCCCACTAATTAAACCTTTCATGCTCTCCCCTCCCTGGCTTCAAGTTCCATCACAATTGAGACTTTAATGTTCTAGTTTTATCTTCAGTTTCTCATCAAGTGTCATAAATATCTGTCATTTTAGTCCTTTTAAGTATTCCCTGATGCCTGTTACTTTTCACCTTCAGATATATATTCTTTTGATTTTTTTTCCTACTGAGAATTCCCTTCTTAATTAAGTTCTATCAATCTTTCATTGGACAAATATTTCCTCATTCATTGTCATGTGAACCTAAAGTCATTTCTCTTCACAAAAGACATTGAGCTTATTTTCCCCATCAGTAATTTCCCAGCCTGGCTGGTCATCAGAATTACCTGTGGATATTTTTGAAAGTGCAATTATATGTCTCCAACTCAAGAGGTTCCAATTCAATATATCTGGAGTAAGAGCCATGAATTTTTACTGATAGAAAAAAAAATATGTATATAAAACCAGACGACTTCTGATGATCAGCTAGGTTCAGAAATCACTCCACTGGAACATTTAATTATTTTGCTTTAATGGCTTCATTTTCATTTTACCATCATTATCATCATCATCATTTTGTCATTTCATGTATCACAAAAATATCCTTGATGGGTGGATATGTCTCATTCATCAAGGTAAAATTTATAGAAGGCATTTAAATCTTTTCTGATTTAAATGATGGATATGTTGTGACTTAGTAGTAATCTATTTGATAATTATTTTGACTTTTTTCTTGTACTCAAAGAATGCACATATGAAAATATGTCTTATTCTAACAATAAACAAAAATTCCATTTGCTTGTACCGGTGGAGATTTTCAGATTGGAATATGAAATTGTTTAGCTAATATGCCTTTCCTTTACTACAAGAAAGGCAAGAATATCTATTAAGTGAAAACTTTTAGGAACTTTTAACAGAGCTTTATTCTTGTATCCTTCTGGTCTCACAAAATGTTTTCACAAGTACAAACATGTGGGCTCCTTCTTGATAAACTCATTTGAAATCTCAGTTGGAGATGTGTATTCTGTACAGCTTTGATATAGGTGAAAACCCACGTGTGCAAATTGTGTTCATGAGAAAAGAACCAAAGTGAAAATGAGTGTTAGTCTTCAAAAGGTTGTATGTTTTTAGTCAAATGATGAAAAACAGAAGAGATGGTATTCATTAGAGTAAGAAAGAAGAAGAAAAATGTTTTGAACTATCATAAGACGAGGGGAAAAAAAGATGAGAAAGAGGTGAGAGGAAAAAAAGATGAGAAAGTGGTGAGAGAAAAAAAGAAAGAGAAAATGAGAAGACAAGGAGAAAACAGAAGAAATATTAAGGTAAAGGTAATTTAAAAGGAAGGATAAAAGGGAAAGTGAAAGTTATCATCAAGGGTCTTCATGGGCTGTATACATCCACATGCTGCTGCTGCTAAGTCGCTTCAGTCATGTCCGACTCTGTCTGACAGCCCATTAGGCTCCTCTGTCCCTGGGATTCTCCAGGCAAGAATACATTCATATGGAGAATACTCAGTTTAATAGTTTATTCCAACTCAAGTGTCTTCAAGCAAAATAATGCAAAATAATGGATACAGTATTGGCAATTGGAGGGCACCATGTAAGTAAGGAGCTCAAAATTCAGTTTCATTAGCATCACCATGTATCTGCTTCTGATCATGACTCTTGATGTTATTAGGGACATGGGCCCTAGAAATTCTTGATTCTGTCTTTGTTGAGTCACTTGACACTGACTTCTTAAGAAGTGATATTCATAAAGAGAACAAACATAAGGAAGAATCTTAAAAGAAGAGCAACAAATGGCAATAAGTATAGCTCTTTATTAGGGGGAGATTTTGCAACCAAGGCAACAAAGCCACTCTGACTAAAAGGAATGGTCACAGGCAGGAAAACAGAATGAAGAGGGGCTGAGTCCAAGGACAATTGCCAGCCATGCAGATACAGTCATCTGAACACCAAATGTGCCATTATAGTAACATCATGACACTTAGACATAATTTTCCCTCTAAAAAGTATACCAGCAATGACTTTTGATAATTACCAAAGGAATTATCATTTCAAGATTGATGTGTGAATTGAAGCAGGCTTATAAGCACCTGCCAAAGCAGGCAAGAAAAGAACCACTTACTGCCAAGACTTGCTTCCTGTGCTTCAGTCATATTTTATAACTGTTTTGGCTCCTGTCCTAATATTCAAGTGAGTTTAATTCCCAGCAACACTACATGTAAGGTGTGCAGACACAAACTTGGAATGCTAACGTAGAAAATCCAATACAGATCTTAACAGAGTTTATGGAAAAAGCAAAGCTCATGTACAGAGCAGAAGGTGGCTAAATGTCAGTGCAGACTTGTGGGTGTATATGGATTGTGTGCAGAGATTCAGGGTAACCCCAATTCTCCAGCATAGGGCAAAAAATGTTAGGAACAACTTTTGGATCCCACAAAGACACTTCACTGAGTTTATTTGCTTTGTAACACAGAGGAGGCCCTCAAGCTGTCAGTAAGGGCCAATTCATTTGTAATTTAGTTACACATTTCAGTTACGCTATTATCAGATTCCCAAGCTAAAGTGGCTCAGAGTAAACTAGAAGTTGAGGTGGAGAAAGGCTGCTATAAGAAAACACAAAAGTTACAGAAAATAATTAAATCACATAAGCACTCCAAAAGTCTGTCAAAATAATTCAAAATGAAAGAAGTCTGGGTTTATTTACTGCAGTTGCTAGAAGTTATACAGAACTTTTGACTCAAAGTTCTTTGAATTATCAGCTATTGACCTTGGGTCATCAGAAAGTGCAATCTATTTATGCTTGCCTTTGTATTACAGCTCCATTACAAACACAGCTCAAATACAAGCACATGCAGATAGAAAATGAGAAGGAAACATATCTATCCAAGCATTCAGACTCAACCTGAAATTTAAATATTAAAGAAATCACCAAAATATTTAATACAAATAATGTTTGAAAAGATAAAATTGTCTAAAACTTTGTTATCTATGGAAGTTTCCAATTTGATAAATTTCCAAAAAAAAAATGTGTAAACATTTTTCCGTGTTATCTTCTCCTTTAAGGAACTGATAGATATTTTCCCTTAAGTAAAGAAGCAAAATATTTATACACTGAAAAACACAAATCTTAGCTGAATGAAATTAAAGATGACACAAATAAATGAAGATACATTCCATGTCCATGATTTGGAAATCCAGTATTGTCGAAATGTTCCAACAACTCATTGTAATCTACAGATTCAATGCAATCCATATCATGATCTCAGTGGAATTTTTTTTTTTTTTTTTGCAGAAAGAGAAAAAAAATCCTAAAATTCATAACCTAAATAACCAAGACAAACTTGAGAAAGAAAACAGAAATTCAGACCTCAGAATTCCAAAACACATTAAAAGCTACAGTAATCAAAATGGCATGGTACTGGCATGAAAAAATCATACAGACCGTATTTTGATTGTATTTTTATACAGTCAAAATCATGTTCTGTGGACAGAGGAGCCTGGCAGGCCATGGTCCATGGGGTCGCAGACTGTCGGAAGTGACTAAGCGCACAGCATACAGAACATAGGATTCAGAAACAAACCCAAGCATATATAGTCAATGACCTTTCACAAAGGCGATGAGGCCCCACAGTGAGGAACAGACCCTTTCTTCAAATGATGTTGAAAAAACCTGGACTTCTACATGCAAAAGAAAGAAAGTGAACTTCATTTTGTAACATTCACAAAAATCAACTCCAAATGGATGAAAGACTTAAGTGTAAGATCTTAAACTATAAAACTCCTAGAAGAAAACATAGGGGAAACTGCATGAGATTGGTTTTGGCAACGATTTCTTGGCTAATGCACCAAAAGTGACTACAACACAAACAAGAATGAACAAATGAGACTACCTCAAACTCAAAAGCTTCTGCAGAGTGTATGAAACAGTCAACAGCTTGAAAAGGCAATCTGCATAATGGGAGAACATACTTGAAAGCCATATATATGATAAAAGGTTAAAATTCAAAATATATAGGTAAATCCAACAACTTGACAACAACAAAAAATAATAATAACCTGATTAGTGCACAATACGTGAATAGACATTTCTGAAAAGGAAACATACAAATGACCAACAGGTATAGGGAAAGATGCTCAACATTACTAATCATCAGGGAAATGCAAATCAAAACCACAATAAGATACAAAATCATATGTGTCTATGTAGAATAGGATGGCATATATGTGTGTGCAACAGGAAACAACAGATGTGGTAAGGATGTGGAAAATTTGGTACCCTTGTGCAATCGCGGTGAATGCAAAATCATGCAGCTGCTGTGGAAGCAATGTACAGATTTCTCAGAAAACTGAAACTAGAACCATAACACGGCCCAGAAATCCTGTTTCTTCCCGGTATTTATCCAGAAGAATCAGAATCTCAAACAGATCATTGCACTCCTATGTTCATTGCAGCATAGTTCAAAATAGCCAAAAGGTAGAAACAGCCTGAATGTCCATCAGGAGAGGAATGGATAAGCAAAAGGTGGTTCGTGCATGCTATGGAATACTATCTAATGTTTAAAAAGGGAATTCTGTCACGTACTAAAACAAATGAATCCTGAGAACATTATGCTAAGTGAAGATGATGACAGAAAGAAAAACTGCATGATGTCACTTATAAGTCAGTTCAGCCACTCAGTTGTGTCCCACTCTTTGAGGCCACATGGACTGCAGCACGCCAGGCCTCCCTGCCCATCACCAACTCCCGGAACCTATTCAAACTCAGGTCCATCGAGTCGGTGATGCCATCCAATCATCTCATCCTGTCTTCCCTTCTCCTCCCACTTTCAATCTTTCCCAGTATCAGAGTCTTTTCCAATGAGTCAATTCTTCATATCAGGTAGCCAACGGACTGGAGTTTCAGCTTCAGCATCAGTTCTTCCAATGAATATTCAGGACGGGTTTCCTTTAGGATGGACTGATTTGATCTCCTTTCAGGCCAAGGGACTCTCAAGAGTCTTCTGCAACACCAGAATTCAAAAGAATCAGTTCTTCAGCACTCAGCTTTCTTTATGGTCCAACTCTCACATCCATACATAACTATTGGAAAAACCATAACTTTGACTAGACGGACACTTACTAGCTAGCAAAGTAATGTCTCTGTTTTTTAATATGCTGTCTAAGTTTGTCATAGCTTTTCTTCCAAAGAGCAAGTGTCTTTTAATTTCATGGCTGCAGTCACCATCTGCAGTGATTTTGGAGCCCAAGAAAAAAAAGTCTGCCACTGTTTCCATTGCTTCTCTATTT